>NC_133821.1:33617150-34849650 GCF_047830755.1 Zonotrichia albicollis
AAGTGGAAATGTTCTAGAGGCATAGATGGGTCCTGCCTTACAGAAGGGATGAGATGAGGCAGTGAGTTCCCTAAAGAGTTAGATGCCATTCCCTTCTATTATTTCCATTGATGACAATGTCCCTACAGGCCTCACTGCCCACCTCTTGCATGCTCATAAAAGTTTAAACCATACCTGAAACAGGTATTCTACTTGTAATATATAAGTGCCATTTTCTCTTCTCCTTTTGCTACTAAGCAAGCAAAATGCAGGACTGACGAGGACTAAACTCTGCTGTTGTCCAAACACAATAGGAATAGGAGTCACACTGTGTCTCTGATGTTTTTTTAAAAATATATGACCAGTCCTTGGGTTGAGAGATGGCAGTTATCCTTTGTGAAGGGAAATATGTTTCATTTGATGCTCTCTTCTGGAGTGTGCAGGTAGCACAGGTTGTAAGACATTTTATGTTCTGCTCCACAGCATCCTCCCTTGACAGCAGTGCATGCAGAATTTTGAAAGTTAGATTACAGACAGAACTACATGCAATGAGCCAAACCATGGTCTTCATATGACACATGTGGTGGCCAGCTATTTCCATCTCTGCTGAAAATCTCCATGCCTCATTACATATAGAAGGTAGACCTGACCATTAAAGATCATCAGAGCACTTCCCCTAAAGACAAGAATTTCCAGTTGCTCTCCAATAAGACTAAGAGATGGAAGTATTAACATATTCTTATAATCCTTATTCTTAGTATTGGTGAGTGATTTCAAAATTTCTGAAACAACAGTGTTAGATGACTTTACAATAAGAGGAGAGGATCTTGCTGTCTTTCTGTCTGTCTTTTCTTGTGCAGCCTCTTTCATTGGGGTTGTTTGGGAACATTTCTCATCTTCAGGTACATCAGGACTAGAACAGTGTCTTGTTAAGTTTGGGCCACTTTGTATCAAAGATTTTGGAAACTTGTGCCAAATGGAGCTGGAACTCTCTTCCATTGTTATCTAATGGCCATACATAAATTACAGATTGTGTTTCTGTAGCTTACCTTACTTCAGAGACACCTCTTGCTGTGTCTAACAGAAGTTGCTGTCATTTAAATGGGAAAAAGAATAATGGTATTGATGCGATTTGGGCTTGATGTGGTATCTCTAGATCAGGCTTCAAAATTTGTGTCTGAGGTTCTTCAGTAACTTGAAGAGGATGAGAGATTTCACAAATGGATGCTCTGTCCTCTTGGTTAGCATGAATTAGTGAGCAGCCTCATGGCAGAAAGTGCTTTCCAGCTGAGGTAACATTGCTCTGAGCACTAAAGTTTGCTGTGCTACACAATCATAAGAACATAGCTGAATTTACTGTAGAAGGAAACGTCAAATTCAAATGTGTGTCATGAGAGAAAGGCAAAGACTGAGATGGATTAAAAAGAAACTAACTTTGAATTAACTGCTGCTTCTCCAATAATTATATTCTCCTAGGAATAACCTACTCATCTTAACACTACAGGCTTGATTTTGTAGGAAGGAAACACACAATCACATTACTTGCATGTCAATCACTCAACTCTAAGGTGCTTTTTAACCTTCCTAAATATTAAAAAACCAGTGAATTTTGCCTCCTTAACTGCAGAGGTTCTACCACTTAACTTACCAAAAGAAATGTAATAAAGATAAGTTCAGTGAACCTCTGTTTAGGATAATGAAAATTAAACTTTGGGAATTTTTTATCTAGTAAAAATGAATAAATTGAAAAATAAAATGACATTTCCTCCTCATCTAGGCTGTACCTTCTGCATTTATGATGCATGCATCTAGATGTAATCACATAATTAGGACTCTAACCAAGAATAATTAGAAATAATTATATCAATTTTCAACAAGTTATTTGAATAATTAATTGCACATGTAGGATTAATGAGGTCTTCTGCAGAAGCAGATTGTAAATAATTATTTTTTCCTTTGCTTTACCTGATGAGTGGGGGTTTTTTGTTTTGTTTTTTCACTTATGGTTTTAAGGATTTTTACCACATCCAGCATCGTGGTGTGACAAAGCTGGGACTGGTCTTCTGACCCAGAAAGTCTCTAAGTGTTTTCAAATTCAGAAAGTCTTAGAAACTCAGCATCATGAAAAAGGTTTTGAGATAGAGAAATCCTGGTTAACTGTGAAGCCAGCTTAAAAAGCAGCAAATATAGCTGCAGAAGAGAAAGTCTCCTTCATTCTCAGAAGCCACAGCTCTTCTGTGAAGGATCTGAACTTACTGATGTACTGATGTGGCTCATTTGCCATAGTCTCCAGCTTTGCTCCAAGATCCTATGCACCACTTTAGACTTCCAATGACAGCTGTCATTGTCAAACGACTCCCACAGAAAGCATAAAAAATTTTAAAAAATACATGTTTTGACAAAGAGAGCAGCAAAATAGAATCAGAACTATTGTGTCACTGTGGTAGGAAGGCTTCCTGAGATCCCACAGATTGAAGGTGGCTCAGAGAGGGGCAGGCTGCCCCATTCCTCTGGCAGGTGACTGAAAGCCCTGTGAGTATCAGCCCTGTTAAAGCCCTTCAGTTTCTCCTGCCAGCAGACACAGGGATGCACACTTGGTGCCACTGCCACCAACTCATGCAGAGGACACACTTCCTGCTCTGTTCATCAGAGGTGCCAAGGCCCCTTTGGGGATTTCTCCTGAGAGAGCAGGGAATGTAACCAAGAGCTCTGACCAAACATCCCTGTACTGATGGTGCTGAACTTGTGGCTTGGGAGCTCGGTGTGACTCACCCAAACAATCCTGTCAGAATCACAGAACAGTTTGAGTTGGAAGGGGGCTTAAAGATCATCCAGTTCCAACCCTCATGACATGGGCAGGGACACCTGTCACTAGATCAGGTCACTCAGAGCTCCATCCATCCTGGCCTTGAACACTTCCAGGGATGAGGCATCCCCAGCTTTTCTGGGAAACCAGTGCCAGTGCCCCACCACTGCCACAGTACAGAATTTCTTCCCAACAGCTAATCTAAACCTGACTTCTTTCAGTTTGAAGCCACTTCCTCTTGTCCTGTCCCTATATTTTGTCAGTCCCTGAGTTTAAGAGAGAATCCCTTGTGTCACAGATCTCAAGGTCCTCAACACAACTGGAAAAAGAATTACTATATTCACATGCATTAAAATATCCTTATTTATACACTCAAAAAAAAAAAATCTGTAAGAAATCCTTCTTTCTTCTCCCACCTCAAAACTCACTGACTGCAAAGCAGGACCTCAGACTTAGGAAATAAGCAGCCCAGATTCCCCTGTGACTTTGAGTCCATGGATACAAATCTTTGCCATCTGAAGAGGTCTCAGGATCTGATTGTCATGACTGTGGCTTGCCCTTTCCCGAGTGCAAGGCAAGGCAAGGCAGATCCTTGCAGGGCTCCTCTGTCTCCTTTGTGGACACTGGCTTTTCACAGCACAGTTTTCTGCACACTACTGAGGCACATGACAGATTTTTGATTTAACAACATTTTGGTTTAGGAAACCCACAGAGGTTTTGTGGACTTAATGCAGTGTAAGTCTTCATTTACTATGTACTTTCCTGAAAACATAGGTTGTCAACAAAAAAGTGCTAGAAAGCTTTTTTCATTTTTTGTTCCTCCTACTCTTGTAATTCTCTCTTTTATTGATGCATACAACAGTTTATTTGGAAGCTTAATAACAGAAACAGCACAGTGGAAGAGAGTCTTTAACTAGATGATTCAGAGAGGGAGAAGAGAGTAACAGAAGGATGAATATCAGTCTTTCTTTACTGGAAACAAAACCCTGATGACAGTCTCCCTAACACTGCCCTGCCACTTATGGAAGCAAGAAGAATAGTCCTTAGCTAAGTACACATTTTTGTTAAAATGTAAAAGGCAAAATACTGTGCAAAGTGCATGAAATGTCAGCGATTTTCCCAAGCTGTCAAATTCCTAACATTTCCCTGGCTACAATCTATCTCAGAATTTGGGTGACAGGATAATCAGCACAACATTTCAAAACTTTCAAAAAAATATTTCACAATCTCAAGCCACTTTTTTTTTTTTTCCCAAGAATTTTTTTATGTCAGTATTTTCAACTTTATCATCATGTGATTGAGAATGAAGGTCTCTTGCCCCCAGGATGGTTGTTAGAGCTCCCAGCAAAGGTAGGTGACTACATTTGCCATCAGCTCCTGGGTGTGTTACCTGTTCCCAGAGGCTCTGCCACACTCCCACACTGCCTTGGGCCCATCCCTTCCAGATGTCCAGAAAGGCACTGCATTCAGGGAAAGCTGGAGCTGCACCACATTTTGCAGAACCTGGAAGAGATTCTGCCATCACTGCTCATGATGCAACTTTAATGTGAATTCTGTGCATTTTTCTCCCGCAGGAGAAACAAGGCAGGGAGGAATCTTATTATTGGGATTATATCATGGGTTTGTAGACATTGGGAGTTACAGAAATAGTGACTGACCCTCATAATGAAAATATCTGTGACAATAATGGTGCATGGAATTCTAGTGATGGTTGAAAAACTTTCTTGAAATATATTGAAAAACTTTCTCCCAACATATCTGAAGGGACTGTAAGTACAAATAAATTCATGGAAAAACATTTGAGACTGGCTCTTCCACAATAAGAAACTCTAATATTGTTGCTTTAAAAAAAATAAGCAGCTTTACTTACTTACTGTATCACTTAATGCAAAATATTTACTTACTGTATCACTTAAAGCATTTTTGACCATTTTGAGAGCTCCTAGATATGAATTTTAATCAGAAAAGTTTCCCTTTCAAAAGAGAATAAATTGAGGCACAGATCCTAAACTTTTCTGTTTTCCTAGGGAATGACTTGGTAAGCAAGCCAACAGAAATCATGGATGATCATACTGGAATCCTTCCTTAGAGACAATCCCAATACTTTAAATTTTGACTTATTAAGGATGTAAGGAGACTCTGTAATTTCACTTTTGAAGTTCTATACATGTCAAATAATCAGTCTTTTAATCAGTTTAAACAGTGGCCTTAAAGATAATTCAAGCACTTTCTGTTCTGAAGGTTAATGAATACTATTTTGAACATTAGCATATATATGAAGACATACATAACATATAGGGCTATTAGTTTCATTACAAGAAAGAGAGTAAGTAATTACATACTTTCAAAATGTCCAGCTGAGCACTGTATTTAAATATTACTTTACAGAACATAAGGAATGGATAATAAAAACCTGGAGTTAGTAGAATTCATACACTCCCCTCTCTGAATGCAAAAATGTGTATTTTCTCCTCAGTCTCCTCCTCATTGCTTCCCATCCTCTCAGCTTGCCGATTTTACAGTCCTCTGTGCAAAGACCTGCTGCTGAATTTATTTCATGGGGGTTTATGTTTTCCCATCTGAAGGGTTTCTAATGCAAAACCTTCAAGGTAGAGCTGCTGCAACAAACTCCCCCACTGGAGCCTGCCTTGTGCACACATTGCTCTTGGAGTCTCAGCTGCCTTTGAATCCAAGCATTACAGGAGATGAAAAATTGCATGGTCTCAAGTACTAGAATTAATGCTGCTCAGTTTGGTCCTTTGCTGTCTTGTCCACAGCTGTGTTGTGCAGAATTTCTTCAATCAACATGTTCTTTGTTTCACTCATAAATCAATAGAGGGAAATTTTATCCTCTGGTACCTTTTAGAGTGTTTCTCTCTAAGATCCCAATATTTTATATGTTTTTGTTGATCCGGTGGATGATTTTTGTTGGGAAAGTCAGTAAACGTAACATCACCAAAAAGTTATGTCATCTGGGTAAATGTAAAATGTCTGGGCATGGACAGAGATGAGAGAAAGTGAGGGGGAAAAACCCAACATGCATAAAGATAAGTAAGGACAAATGCAACTGAATGTGAAAAACCCCAAACTACTTCTGTGGTGAAAATGTGCTGCAAAAATGAACTCAAATAAAACACTCATTGTCTCAGTCACTCCAGTATTTATAAGTCCTCTTGTTGTCATGTAAAAATATTCCTAAGACCTCTTACCTATCTAATATTGAATACTCAACTCCTCCTTTTTTGCTAGAAGACTTTGGCACATTTCTGAGATCCTGGACTATGACTTTACATGTCTTTCACCTCTTTGAAAAGAAAAAAACCAACATTTATATCTCAGTTGTTTTTTCCAATTATTTTTATAAAGTGCATTTATTTCTCATTATTAATAATTTTTATGGTTTCATTTTCAGTACTTTTCTTATTGGGCTTATATTCACTTTCTGAACCTGTGCAATCTTCTCTGATTGGAAAACAAAAAAAAGCTGCCAGAAACATAATTTAATTTCCTTCAGTACTTTGCCACACATTTTTGGCTATCAATCTGTGTAATTATATTGTGTTGGCTTTTCACAGCAAAGTGTTACACATTTATTTTTACCCATTTCCACGTGCAAAAAAAAAAAAATCTTTAGAGAAATATCAAATTGCCTACCATACTATCTATCTTCAGCACTTAGTATTTTGTCAGACAACTAGGTCCTGGAATAAGAGAAAATGTACTCCTTACAGCACAAAGGACAGATGTGTCAAAACTGAAAACCTTTGGTGGGCAACTACCAAAGAGTACTTTTATTTTGCTTAAGTTTTGGGAAATCATTTGTGAAATTTGATGTTAAAAAATTAAAAAGCAGAATATAATATTAGAAGCAACATTATAAATATGCTATTGAGAACTATTTGGTGGCTTTTGAGGGCCTGGGTTTTTGAGCCCATGTATTTTCAGGACTAGAAATCTGAGAGTTGCTCCTGAACTAGAGACCAGAACTGAAAAAAACATGACAAAAGAGGCCCCCATTTCAAACTTGAGACATAGTTTTGGAATTATTTTGTGTCTGGGCTCTCTTGTCCATATATAAATGGAAAAAAATCTTATTTTTATAAGTGTGAAAATCAGAAAGACAGAAAATGGAGTGCCTGTTAAAAATTCTAATAACCACTTTCAGAAATGCAGTTTTCTCAAAATTAGCCAGCCCTTAATAAGTATAATAAAAAGTAAAATTACTCTGCTGCTGGCTTTTGAAGCATGACATTCTGACATTTCTCTGATTCAAAACAGCATTTCTAAAGAAACTTTTAAGATAGTGCCTAGACAAAACACAGTATTGAAATCCTGCTCCATTTCTTTTGAAATATAAATAGACAGGCTCCCATTGATACCAGTGGGAATGCACCATGACCTTTTGCTAATTTGAACACACAGAAGCTGGAAATGGAGATATTAGAAACCAGTAATGAAGCTTACAGCCTGAATAATACATCCTGCACTGCTTGTCACTTTTATTGTGCAATGCCATCATTTATTCACTATGCTAATGGTGCAGGTGAGGATTTTCTTTCAAGGCAATTGAAATCAGTAATAAACACAAACCCTTTTGATCACCCTGTTACTCATTAATTACAAAACCAAAATATCTTCATATTGTAGAATTCATCTGCTCATTTTTTCCTGGAATGATGATACATTCTGTACAGATGGAAGTCTATACAATTTTTATAATGGCCAGCAGGAGTTTTTCTGCCTCCTGATGATAAAAGTAAAGGCTTTGATTTTTCTAAAGACTAACAGAAGAATATTTCATAAATATTCAGTCATAGCATGACACCTACTCAAACCTATTTCAAAGCTGAAACAAAATTGGGAATAATTGAGACCACTTGGAGATGCAAAATGAGGAATTACTCCGTCCTGTTGCTGAATTTCTAGGTCAGGACATACAACTGTTCCCTTTCACACCAGATTCAGGAAAGGTGTCCCTGCCCATGGCAGGGAGCTGGAACAACATGATCTTCAGGGTCCCCTCCAGCCCAGGCCACAATGATTCTGTATTGTTACAATGCTGTGCTGAAGGAGTTCCTGTTCCAGTCACAGCTACTGCTACATGGATAGAGATTAAATTGCATCCAGAACTGCACCTTGGTGTCATTCTTATCATAAATGATGCTAGAAAATACACTACATTCTTCTTAAAATGTAAATAATGCCATTAGTAGATTGTGGTGTTACTCAGTGCCATTTAATGTAACCACAGTATTTGCTGGCTCAGAGTTTGGATGTGGACCCACAGTTTGCATTTTACAAATGTTATGTTTTAAGCCATTGCATGCTTTGGTTTGTTTTCAGCAGGTGGTTTGTGTATGGTGTAGCATGGCTGTTCATATGTGGTGGGACAGGACTGCTGCCATGACTTTGGTAGTTATTCATCAGTGAATTTTTGAAGAAAATTTTTTGAGGAAATTTTCCACACTAGTTTTAAAGGATGATTTTTACAGAACATGCTGAATTGGAAGGGACCCACAATGATCTTCGAGTCCAACCCCTGGCCCTGCACAGGACAACCCAAAAGTCACACCATGTGCCTGAGAGCTTTGCCCAAACACTTCTTGGGCTCCATCACGATGGTGCTGTGACCACTTTCCTTGGGAGTCTGTTCCAGTGGCCAGCCATCTTCTGGGTGAAGAACCTTTCTCTAATGCCCAGCCTAACCCTGCCCTGACACAGCTTCAGGCCATTCCCTCAGGTCCTGTCACTGGCACCACAGAGCAGAGATCAGTGCCTGCCCCTGCTCTTCCCCTCACAAAGAAGTTGTAGACTAGATTTACATTATTTTAAACGACCTGAGGGTTTGCTTAGCATTTCTGAATATTGAAATTATCTACCATTATCTATCCAAGAGATGTAAGCATTTTAGGAAAGGTGATGATTTGCTGTTATTTTTGATGGAAAAAACCCACCCTTCTAGAGGAGCCATGAATATGTGACTTACTGATACCTGCAGGCCTGGTGATTTGGAAGAAGGAATAACCAGGAAGAAGAGAAGGAAAAGAAAGGAAAAGGAAGGAAAATGGAAAAGGGAAAACGTCAGGGAAATGAAAGGTAAGCAGCCGGTAAAGCAGCCGAGGGCATTCTCTCAGGTCCTGTCTCTGTCACCAGAGCACAGATCAGTGCCTGCCCCTGCTCTTCCCCTCACGAAGAAGCTGTAGACTGCAATAAATCAGTTAATAATGTACATCAGACTACATTTACATTATTTTAAACAGCTTGAGGGTTTTTTTTAAGCATTTCTGAATATTGAAATTATCTATCATTATCTATCCAAGAGATGGAAGCACTTTAGGAAAGGTGATGATTTGCTGTTATTTTTGATGGAAAAAACCCGTCCCTTCCTGAGGAGCTATGAATATGTGACTTATTGATACCTGCAGGCCCGGTGATTTTTCTAATCAGGAAGGAGGGAAGCAAAAGAAAGGAAAGGGAAGAAAAATGGAAAAGAGAAAAAGTCGGGGAAACGTAAAGGAAGCAGCTGGAAAGCAGCCGTGGGCGTCTCCCTCAGCCGGGGGCGGGGCCAGAGGGGCGGTCCGGCCCCGCCCCAGTCTCGCGATGGACGCTGGCCCCGCCCCGGGCGGTAACGGCCGTACCCGCCGGGGCTCGCGGGCGCTGTTTACGGCGGCGCAGCCAATGGGCGTGCGCGGCGCGCGGGCGGCGCGGCCAATGGGCCGGCGGGGCGGTGCGTTTGAACGGCGCGGCGCGAGCGCAGGGGCCCGCGCGGCCCGGCGCGGTCCGTGCGCTCCCCGCCATGCCCGGCCGCCCCGACGACTACGAGGTGCTGCTCACCATCGGCGCCGGCTCCTACGGGAAGTGCCGCAAGGTCCGCCGCAAGGCCGACGGCAAGGTGAGCGGCGGGGGAACCGGCGGCAGCGCAGCTTTGCCGCTGCCGTGCGTCCCTGCCCGGTGCTGGCCGCTCTCCGCGACACTCGAGCGGCTCTGGCAGCCGCGCGGCCCGGCCGCTGTCCCGGTCACTCCCCAGGGTGTTTGTGCCTCCGCAGATCTTGGTATGGAAGGAACTGGACTATGGCGCGATGACGGAGTCGGAGAAGCAGATGCTCGTGTCGGAGGTGAACCTGCTGAGGGAGCTGCGGCACCCGAACATCGTGCGCTACTACGATCGCATCATCGACAGGAGCAGCACCACCCTGTACATCGTCATGGAGTACTGCGATGGGGGAGACCTGGCCAGCCTCATTGCCAAGTGCGCCAAAGAAAGGCATGTGGAGTGTGCTTGGAATGTCTGGCACAGGGCTTGGGCAGCCCGGGGAGAAGGGAAAGTTACTTTGTAACTTCTGAGCAGTTTCGGGTTTAAACCTCTGGGCCCGACGACTCTTCTCAAACGTGAAAGGTTCTGTACAAAGTTACAACAGCGTTTGGTGCTGAGCTATTGGCTGCATCGCCTGATTGGGTGTTGGTGCTGAAGTATAAGAAACCCCGAGCTCTCCTGGGAGGCAGATGCTGTTAAGGGGTTTCTGGCTATGAATGGGGTTAAGAACATAAACCAGGAGGTTACAGCTCTTTTTGACAGGGCAGCATGGTCTTCCCCATGAGTAAAACTCCTGGGACCCTGGGGTTTATGAGAACGCCAAAGTGTGTGGAAGGAACTGAGTGATTTTGAACCCCATGGGAGTGTTTAAAGCTATTTTATGTGCCTATATGTAAAGCTTGGAGAGACATCAAGTTGATAAGTCTTCACCTTGGTGTAATCTTAGACTTAGCATCCATCCCCAGTTTTCACATTCTTAGGTCAAACAAGTACGTGACACCACCTCTTTGTGAGGATAGTCTAAAACAGTTGTGCAGCTGCCTGCGAGCATCCTTGTTTTTATTTAAGGAAGTTTGTATTAAGAAATCAGCTTTGTTTTGGCTGTTACTGTATGTTGTTCATTATTAACAAATGACAACATATTATTATCTTAAGTGATCAAAGGGACAGATCTCATAACAAAAACATCAAATTGATGTTTGTAAATAATGAAAATGCTATGCGTTTGTTAGATGGTTTGGGAGAGGAAGGAAATACTGCAATGAAAGCCTCAATGTCATCTAACATATTTGCAGTGATTTTTAAAAACAATTAGTTTTAAAGGTTGAATATGTAGATGTCTGTTGCTGATAGTCCTTATTTGAGTGGTGTTTTATGACAGTACCATGAAAAAAGTTATGAAACTAAAACTTATCAAACTGATGTGTGTTCAGAAAATCCATTAAACAATGTGTTTGTTTTGCAGGCATTTCTTGGATGAAAGCTTTGTTCTCCGAGTGCTGACCCAGTTAACGTTGGCCCTGAAGGAGTGTCACAGACGGAGCGATGGTGCAGTCGCTGTGCACCGGGACCTGAAACCAGCAAATGTCTTTCTAGATGGCAAACAGAATGTGAAACTTGGAGACTTTGGGCTGGCCAGGATATTGCGCCACAACACCAGCTTTGCCACAACGTTTGTCGGCACTCCATATTACATGTCTCCAGTAAGACTTCCTTCTATACCTTATCTTCCCTTCTGCCCCTCCAAGGTGTGCTCTGTTGGTCTCAGAGTCCATGAATGTTTGGGAGGTTTTAATGAAGCCTTATTGGTCTTAAATGCAGGTGACTTTTTTCATAAAGTATGTGTGCTCTGGAGACAAGGTTATCCTGCAGTTATTTTCATCTCCTTTCTTCCCCACACAATCAACTTCCTTCTGATAACAGTTGCTCTTTGCTGTATAAGTTTTGTTATATTCTTGGGACACTAGAGGTGTTGGGAGTATATTGTTCCTGAAAAGGAATAGGGAAGTTAGAGACCTTTTATGCTTCATACTGTTAAGGTAAAGACCTTATTAAATTACCTTCTAATGGTAGGATTTTAAATTATAGTGGAAATGAGCAGGAATTACTTATTTCCCTGATGCAGGGCACTTTGTGTGGGAAAAATTAATGTTGACTGAAATAGAGTTGCATCAATTAAAGATTGCTGCAACGCTTCAGTCTTCTACAGTGTAGTACTGCTACAAATAGTTAAAATCCTTCTAGTAAGAGTAGATATGGATATTAGTTAAGATGGAATATTAGAAGTTGCTCCAGTATATAATGGTTTATTTTAGGTTTGAATAGTAGCTGATTATCCTGCAATAGTGGAACCATGTCTTTGTTAATAAACCTAAAATTGTTCTCTTTCTTTAGGAACAAATGAACTACTTGTCATACAATGAGAAATCTGACATCTGGTCGCTGGGATGTATCGTGTATGAATTATGTGCTCTCTCGTAAGTAGGGTGGTGTGGTAACAAATGTGGAAACATAACTGCTAATGTAGGTGTGATTGTATTTTGTGTAGATGAAAGCTTAAAGGTTTCAGAGACTAGTCCTAGATTTTTATTTCTCTATTGGTCTTGATATTAGATAGTCAAAACAAACCTTGACTGCAGTTTTTTTTCATAGTCTGATACTTTTTTTTTTCTTGAAAATAAGTCCTGTAAAACTAGTGGAAGAATCCAAGAAAACTTTTTTTCTTCAGGCCTCCATTTACAGCTTTCAACCAAAAGGAGCTGGCAGAAAAGATAAGGGAAGGGAGGGTCAGGCGAATACCGTATCGTTACTCAGATGAGCTGAACAACCTTCTCAGGGACATGCTGAATGTAAAGGTAAGAATCAATTACTAATTTCTCCACCTGTGATTTGAGCTGGTACTGAAATACTAGTTTTTCTTCTCAATTATGAAACAAACCTACCTGATGTAGTGGTTGTTATCACCTTGTCACTGGCAGTGTCACTTGTGGAGGAAGGAGGGAGGAGTTTGCTCTGAGTCCATCGGAGGCAGCAGCTCAAGTGTCATGGCAGGGTCACAGAGTGCCAAAAGGTGGCCTCAGTATTGGCTTACATGGGGTTTCCTGATTGCATGCTTATTGAGGCCTTATAACTTCAGGGTTAAAATGGTTCCAGTGTGTTTAGGAGCTGGAAGGGGCCATTTTTTCTTCATTTTAGGGTTGGCTTTATATGGCTAATGTATAGCTTGTTCCCCCACACCTGGTGGGGATATTGAGAACAACATGGCAGGGGGAACGAAGCTGTAACAAGTGCCCAAGCCTCCAGCAGGCATGGATTGTTCAGCAGAGTGTTAGCTGAGCAACGTGCTGGCAGCTGCCTCTGCAGGCTCACTCACCCCCTTCTGACTCTGCAGGGAGAGGGTCCCTGGGCTGGGAGACACAGTCCTGCAGCTCTAGAGCTGAAGGCTGGTGACAGCCTTCTCCCTTAGCTTTTATCATCCTGCTGTGCTACAGCTTCCCAACTCCAGTTTTCTCCAATCTCCTTTGCTTTGTAGCACCTTAGCTGATCTTGCTTGGAAATCTGACCTCACTGTTTCTCCTTACAGATGGAACGTGTTGCTAATGCCTTTCCATTTCCTAATTTCCTTTAGGATTACTGCCGACCTTCTGTTGAAGATATTCTGCGGCACCCCTTGATAGAAGATGTGGCGACAGAAGAACAAAAACAGAATTCTGAAAGAAGATGTCTCAAACTGTGGGAGCCAGAAAGGCTGCAGTTCTCAGATGTTGTAGTAAATGAACTGAAACGAAAGGAGCAACAGTTACAGGAGCGAGAGCAAGCCATTAAAGAGAGAGAACAGCGTCTGGAGCGTATGCTATTCCATTTTGGGAAGGGGGTGGCAATGGGATTCTGATTCAGTTGGAGGAAGAAAAAGTAGACAGTTTTCACAACCCTCATTTTAATGCACTAAGATACTGTAGTACTTCATTCACCACTAGAATTGTGTCTAAACACCAAACCAAGAATGCTAGGGGCTTACTCTGCTATACTAGCTTCTTTTTTAAGTTACTAAGATAGACTTGGTAGTTTGGATATGGAAATCTGGTTTGTGAAGATTATTAAACCTGAGTGGCAGTTAGGAAAGTATATAAAAACGTAGGGTCTGCACTGTGCAGTGTAGGTTGCTTTTTCACCTACTGTGTAAGTAAACATTGCTTATTCTAACATGTAACCTAAGATGAGCCTCATGCTGGAAAAAAATCTTTGAGTAAACTGTCAACTGCTATTATAAAAGCTGCTCCCCACAGGTAGCTTACCTGTGAGTCTATAGATGGCTGGTCCTCAAGTGTTGGTATTTCCTCCACATGAAATATCCCTCTGCATATGCAGTAGGCTCTGCAATACAGTTTTTAACCATGTGGATTTTTTTGTCTGAGCCTGAATAACAGCTGCTGCTGTTGTAAGCAGGGTGTTAAATCATAGTGGGATTATAATATCTGATATATAAATATTTAAACCTGGTGTCATGTGTGCCACGAGTTAATGTGCAGAACAGAAAGTTGCTGTCTCTTTGTTGCAGACACGTCAGAGTTTGGGACAGAAACGTGCCTGGCATTTCAGAGTACTTGTCAGTGCTTTACTAGTGCATTGATAAAGGTGTATCTACACAGCAGTAACCTTTGTTTAGAGCCATAGAATCAGAAGTGTGGGTGCACCTGACTGGCTATTACTGCCGTCTTTCCCTGTAAGAGAAGCCCACCATGCACAGTCACTCTGACATTTACATGTTCATGCTGCATACTGCCGTATTTCTGCTTCCAGAGAGAGAACGGGAGCTCAGTGTTCGGGAGAGACTGGCAGAGGACAAACTTGCTAGGTATCTTACTAACCTATAATAGTCTATATTAGAAGCTCTACAGTCTTACAACAAAAAGCTTAAACTTCTCTTCCCACACCAGAGCTGAAAGCCTGCTGAAGAGGTGCAGTCTCCAGAAGCAGCAGCAGCAGGAGGTAACGTGCGCGGAAGGCCCAGGTATGCAAATACTCCGGCAGGCGCTTGCACGGGTCGATGTAGTCTGGTGTGAGCAGAAGAAAGCCCCTGGTGCTCAGCGTGCTCACCACAGTCCCCTTGGGGAAAGGCAAAGCCCACTTATGGCTGCAAGGTTGAGAAGAGACTTTTGATTTTCTGCTTTGCAAAAGGACTTAATGAGTGATGCTCAACCATAAGCCTGAGTTAGCACTGTTTGCACTGCAGTTTGGTGCTGTCTGAGAAATGAGGTTCTTGTGGTGACTCAAACCTTTCTCAGAGTTGCACTTATTTTATGTGTGGATGTCTTTTTACAGACCTTTGATTTGGTTAATTTAAATAAAATTGTACATGTCTAATAAATTCAGTTTTCATTAAACTTCCAAAAGCTTCAGCATGGGAAGTACTATTTTTTTGCAAGGGACCCAGCTGTGACCGGTGGGTGCATCATATAAACTATGAAGAATACACATTGCTATTATAGAAAGAAAAACTCATATTTGAAAATGTACTAAAACACTTCCTGACTACCTCTAGTCCAATCTGTTTTATGGTAGTATTTTATACTCACTTTGCCCTTGGTTGTTCATTCTTTGCTATCATAAGGGTATCATCTGTTAATTACTCCCATCTGTTATTATTAAAAATAATATTCAAGTATCTAAATGCCTTTTTAAATAGTGGTAGGGATAGTGAAGGGCTGGGTCAGAAGTAGTACTCTAGAACAAAGATGTGTGAACACTCTTTAACGTGCAGTAACCCTCTCTTCATTTAGTTTTGGTCTGATAAAGCAAGATAAGCATGTCACTGCCTCCAAAGCAAATAAAACTGAAGTAGCTTTTTCTTTTTTTCCAAGAAATGCCTATCAGAGCAGAAAAGGACACAAGTAAAATGCCCCTAGCAAGGGAGTGCTTGAGCTGTACCTAACATTTCTGTCAACTTTGGGAATTCCACCTGTCTCAACATCTTGTCTGACATCGACACATTAAAGAATTTGAGAACAAACTTGCTTTTGGCTTTCTGATGTTGCATCTAAAACTGGATGACTGAAGGCAAATGAGCTTCAGCTCTTACTTCTGTTCTCTTCTGCATTTCCCACCCCTTTACATGATATTTGACCTTACCAGGCATATTAGTTTTTGAGGATAGGCAAAACCTGTTTGTGTGGTTAATACCTCAAGCTGGATAATGCAGAAAAGTGAACATAGTTATTATAAAACTGACCAAATTTTTCACTATCTGTAGAGCATGTGATTTGCTGCCCTTCTATTTCATTCCATGGTGCTCTTGTAACTGGGCATAATTTTAGAAACGCTTTCTCATACAAATGGACCAAGTGTTTCTCCAATAGTGGTACTAAGATTGCTTGCTTGTCTTTTCAGTTGCTCAAATATTGCTGTATTTTTCACAACTGGATTGCATCTTGCACATCTCTTAGATCCCTAATTTGTCCTAGAAGTCCATTGGGTGGTTCACTTGACAATAAAATGGAATACCAAAAATCCAGGGTTTTTAAGACTGTGTCCTAGACACTGCCCTATTTTTACAGGGATGTTCTGATTCTTAGTGAACCATTTAATGTTACAACAGATCTGACTTACGCTAATGAAGCTAAAAAATGCTGAAATATTTACTGGCTTTTAAAATTCATTCTTGCTGTTTTGTGCTTATTGCATGTTTGCTGTAGCCTCATAAATTGACAATTAAGGCTTCAGTGTTGAGATTAGACTAGTGAGACCTTTGATTGAGTAAAAATCACACCTTAAGTTGGGCCTTGTGAAGTTGGCTCTTATGTGAGGCAACTCAGCTGTTACAATAGTTTTTGATGGCAGTTTTTCTACTCTTAAATCATTGACTGCCTTTTGATGGTGGCATGCTATAGGATATTCTATGAAAATTCCTGTCCTGAAGGCTGCAGTGAAAGCAGCTTGTTAATTTTCAATTCACCTAAACTCATTACTCATCAAGTCAGAGCCTAATTTGTACCCCAGTGACTTAATACAAGGATAGAGTTGGAATGATGTGGGTGAAGTACAAAAACCACTGGCCAGGTTGAGTCTGCCCTTGCTATGAAGCAAAGAAGCTTTTTTCAGTAGCTGAAAATTTATTCTGCATTTTCTTTTGGAACTGGCATATGTTACTCTTTATTGAATTCCTGTCCTTCAGAAGAAACGTGTCTTCTTTCCTTAATCAACCAATCTTTCCTTAGGTATTGGGAGGTGCACCCTAAAAACTACTATGGCATATATCTTTTTACCATGATCATTTAAAAGGCTTGTTTTCAATTTTTTTCTCAAAAACTAGAAAATAATTGTTGCTGTTAACAGAGATGCATTTAGTAAGATGACTTAAAGCCATAGGTAGATGACAAATTGGGCATCAGGGTTAAAAGCAATAAATGCTGGAAGATGCACTAATGCAGTACTTTTTGATTTCTTAAGATAACACACTCCTGCTTCCCCTTTCTACAACCAAGAAGAACTCACACTATGATGGAACTGAAGAGAAAGCTGTACCTCATAATATGGAAAACTATTTCCTTTCCAAAGGAAAAAGCTCTGATCTCAAAAGGCGTCTCTATGCTGCAAATCTACGGGCTCAAGCACTGGCTGAACTGGAAAAAAACTATCAACTAAAGAGCAGACAAATCTTGGGCATGCGTTGAAACTGTAACAGATACATTTATCTTTGAAAAGAAGATTAAATGCATAGGCAGATACTTGTGCCTCCCTCTCTTAAGCTAGAACCTACTGAGAAATTATTTTAGCAGTTTCACAAACTCTTTGTTTATGACAGGTAGTTTATGATAAATGGATAAGATGCTATATGATGAAAATAGGTACTTTTGATACCAAATAAAACAAACTGAATTAATTGTATTATTAAAGAAAAATATTTTGGTCCTCCTGTTTACCATACTTTACTCTTCTGAAAATATAAAGAATGAATATATATAAATTATTTGTTTAAAATCTGATGTGAAAAACTTTTCAGGTGAAAAATGTACAGAGATTTTCAGTCTGTAGGTTAAAATGTTGTATGTAATGCACAGTTGTTGATAAAGGAAGTGTTTATATTCTGTATATGTGGGAAAACAGTGCCTTCTTTTCTGCACTTGTAAATATTTTTTAACGAAAGAGCACAAAGATTTTATCCATCTCCTCTTGCTAAGTGCTCTATCAAAGCAGGCTGCTTTTAACTTTGTGTTTTGACTAATGTGTGGGATGGGTCAGAATAACATAACTTCTGAGTTTATATTCCTTTCTGCCTGAGCAGCTGAATGCCTTGTCCATCCTTCTACAAGGCCTGTGCCAGGGCAGGGCATTTGAAATAGCACCTTCTTTGCCTTGCCTTGAAACTGCTATAAACTGATCCCCTGAGACTGCTGTCCAGGATGGGACACCATCCAGTGTATTAGCATCTGGGTTTTGGGATGGGGCAGTTGTCCTTTAAATAGTAAATCCTTATGTTCTTGAATAACTTGTGGAACCCAACAACAAATCTGCTCTAGCAGATTCTTAACAACCCAGCAGAACTTAACATTTGCTTGTGGAGTGGTTGCTCTTTTCACCACAACCTTTGCTTAAAAGAATTAGATATGACTATTTTGTTTGCTAATCTGAAACTACCAATATTTTGGTGGTCATTCCCTAGCAGTAGGTGTGGTGGGAATGTGCCAATGTGGATCAGTGCAGCTTTCTTCAGCATTCTGTCATATTTCTGAGGCTGCTCACACGTATGTGGAGGGTAAATCCCTCCCTGGTCACTATGTTTGCACACTCAGGTTTTTCTGTTCTGTGCCTGAATCACTGCATTGCACTGCAATACAGTTCTGGCCTTCATGTGGATCTTTATGGCTTAACCCATAAAACATTAAAGGGTAGGATACAGTGGTGTCAGTACAATTGGAAAAAATACAAAGGATTCAGGAATGTTTTGTCTATAAAATGCAGGTATCAGTGAAAGGAGGAAAACAGGCAGCTAAGAAAATTAATACTGATTCATGAGAGACCATATTCAGAGTCACAGAATGGTTTGAGTTGAAAGGGAGCTTACAGATCATCTGGTTCCAGCCTCACAGCCATGGACAGGGACACCTCACTAGACCAGGTTGCTCAGAACTCCATCCAGCCTGGCCTTGAACACTGCCAGGGACCATTCAAGAAACATCCATAATTTCTGTGGGCAATCTGTTCCAGTGCCTCACCACCCTCACAGCAAGAACTTCCTAGGATCTAGTTTAAACCTACTCTCGGTTAAAAGCCATTCCCCCTTGTCGCAACGTGCTCTAGTGAACAGACTGTCATCTTTCTTGTGGGCTCTGTCCAGGTATGGGAGGGCCACAGGTCAACCCAGAGCCTTCTCCAGGCTGAAACAACCCCAATACTCTTAACCTTTCCTCACAGGGGAGGAGCTCCATCCCTCTAACCATCTTGTGAAAGGGCTGGCGTTTGCAAATGTTTCTTCCTTTAACACCACCAAGGTAAGAAAATGGCTTGAGAACATTTTTTTTTTTTCTCTTGGGACACACGTTTCTCTATTTAAAAGTAAAATGCCTTGAGAGAGCACTGTCTTTGGCATCCCTCTTCCTTTAAGACTCTAGTAACCTCAAGATGGCACTGTTGTCTTGTCATTCATAAGAACATCCTCTCTTATACATACATTCAAAATCTAATATCTTATTTACATTTATTTTTACCTGGTTTGTTTTAAGAACTTTGTTGCAAGATGCTGACTTTCTTTGGCTACGGATGCTTTAGTACTTGCTGGTGCAATTAATTATAATTATCTCCAATTTGCCATTTTGCATCTTATATGCATGCATTATAAAAATAGCTGAATCAAAGTCCTGCTTAACAACTACACTGCTATGAATCCGAAATGCTACAGAGTGTGCAACTGTATCAATCACAGTGGCAGTAATAAATGAGAACAGCTGAGGTTACAACTGTAGCATTAAGCTGCTTAACTGTATTCCTTACAGCATCTTCTTGAAGTATTATCACTCTAATATGATAAATGCAGTATTTCTTGAGGTTTTTGAAATAAGAACTTCCTACCAGTATGTGTCAAACATAGTAAAAGGCATCCTGGAGATGGTCTTCATTCTCTCTCAGGATTTCTGCTTTGGAATACTGGAATTCACGTTTTCCTACAAGGGCGTTATTGTTTTTACAACAGAACATGTGCAGCATTGGAATCACACTCAGGATGCAATTTTCAAACATATTCAGGAAATAGAACATTCACAAATAGAACATTTATAGGAATGGTGATTGCTTATGGAGTGCTTCCAAAACATTGCCATCATGCTGATGGATATACTAATGTCTTAGGGAAGTGTGTACATATGGATATGGTACAGCTTAAGCCTTACAGAATGATAACAATGGTGTACACTGTGGAATGTTGTGAGAGAAATTAATCACTGTTTCATACAGGAATTTTAATAACATAATTAGTTGTGAGCACCTCTGAAACTGCAGAAGTTTTATATGCATAGAAACATCAAGGATAGCCAGGAGGGGAAGTTGCATCATCTTTGAAAAATACAGTCCAGTCTCCTGGCTTTCAACAGTTATGCCCTGTCCCCTCTGCAGCCAGCTGAACAGCACTTAAACAGTGGGAAAGTGCTGGCCAGCTGGGCACATAAGAAACTTAATGAAAATCAAACATAAATATAGAGGTCCATATGGCAAACTTCTTTGTAAAAGTGGGAGGTGCCACTTCTGAGTCTCCATCTCTGGTCCCTGTGGCAAATGTGGACCCTGTACTCTAGAAGTGTCTTCTCTACAGCGGTAAATCTGCATTTCTTCACCTGTGGCAGACCTTTGGCTGTTGTTCATCACCCATTTCAACAAAGGAATGAGGAAAATATGTGGGGGGACCATGATGCCATCAGTGGAGCTGATGCTGTGCCAGAGATCCAGTATCCCCTGCACAGGGTGTTAATAGAGTCTAGGTGTAATAGCATATAAAACTTCTCAAAACCACTTCTGACAGCCAGAACACACCATTCTCTGTCGTGTTCTCACTTCCAAAGAAAGTTGTAAAACACCAATAGCAGCATTTCCAGGTTTTCATGCAGCTTTAGTGGTTATTGCTTAGGGTTGATGGTTTAGCCTTCAGTGTTTGTCACAGATTTTCAGAAGTTTATGGCTTATCCCTGTGGTCCAGGGCCTATGGTTTATTGATCCCTGTGCTCTCACACCTCCTGCTTTTTTTGGTTTAAGATTCATAGCCTATGTTTAGTGTTTTGTGGTTTATTGGGTAAATTATAAACTCCTGAAAGATACAATTCTCAAATTCTACCCCTGAAGCAAGATTTGTAAGCTTCCTTCTTCACTTCACAGGGTTCATCTCTCTGTAGTCTGTGTTGATTGATACTGGGACTGCTCTTAGTTTAGCTAATGAAGTCCTCAGAATGGATCAGACACAGGTGAAGGAAGGGGTGGATGGGTGGGGTGCTGTCAGGTGCCATGCCAGGGTAGGCATTTCTCTTCATGAGGAGCTCCTGGGGACGGAAAGAAGACTTCCATATCTGCCACAATCCCCTTCTTCCTCCAGTATCCATTTTCCTATCAATGCACATTATAGTTTATTTGATCACTTTCATGCCAGGGGGCACTAAGCATTTCAAACCTTGTCAGAGTCCAGCTCTGCCTGGCCATTTTGCAGGGGCCTACAGGTGGAAGATGAACAATTTGGGCAGGGGTTGAGCTGAAATGGCATTTTGCCACTTCTGATTTCCTCCCAGCTTTCACGGAGGGGAGACCTCTGTCCCTGCAACCCACTAGCTTTTCACATTCACACGTGTGCCTGGGTGGCTGTTCAGGGTCACTGAAGTGGCTGCTGCAGTTTGAAACAGGGGCTGTTGTTTCCTTCTTTGGGTTGCCTAACCCCCTCCTAAAAGCTGGTGAGAAAGGACAAAAAAATATTGCCTTGGAGGAAGGGGACCAAAGGCATAAAGTTTATTTTTAACCATGTATTAATAAAGTGTTTCATCCTCACAAAAAGTGTTTTCTCCTGACCCCCTTCCTTCAGACTCACAGGCTGAGTGATGATGTTTTGATATGGTGAGGTGCTGGCGTTCTGGGAGAGGAAGAGAAGACAGAAACTGCTGGTCAGTGGAAGAAAACTCCTGTCCAACCTCTCCCAGTGTCCCCAGTGCCCCCAGTGCTCAGGCCACACTGGGGCTGCTCAGAGTTGCACCCAAGTGTCCTAATCAATTCTACATTTTGGAGAAGAAAGAGTGGAGGGATATATGCCACCTTCTCCAGAGATGCAAGAGTGGGATGCTTGTGGGCCACCTTGCACCCTCCCAGCACTGGTATTTGCTCCGTGCCATGGAGCCAGGTACCCACCCATGGCATGAGGAACAGCCAGGCCTGCCCTCTTTGTTGTGACAGGAAGGTCCCCACAGACCATGGCATGGAGCAGGATGTCCAGGGACTGGATCACCCCGAATGGCCATGGTAGCAGTGGAAGCAGATCCGCTCTGGAGGGCTGTACCTTGGCATTCCTGCAGGACACAGCCACAGCTCATCCAGGGGATGCTGCTCCCTCCCAGCCCCTCCTTTGCTCGGGCACCCCTGGGGATGTGAGGGCACACCCACTGCCTTCTCACCAGCACCTGGGCATCCCTGGGATGTGAGGGCACATCCACTGCCTTCTCACCAGCACCTGGGCATCCCTGGGGATGTGAGGGCACATCCACTGCCTTCTCACCAGCACCTGGGCATCCCTGGGGATGTGAGGGCCCATCCACTGCCTTCTCACCAGCACCTGCTCTTGTTCACAAACTCTGGGTTGTGAAAGAAAGCGTGTGGTGCTGCAAGAGGACAGCTGAGTAGGGAAAACCCTCCTCAGTACACCTGAGTTGGCCAAGAAAAATATCAGAGGCCAAAGCTGAAAAAGGGAGTGGAACAGCCCAAATCCTTGTGCGACTGAAAACAAAGCCGGAATCCCTGCTCCTCCAGGACACCTGAGTGCACTCTGGATGTTCCATCACAAGCACAGAGCCCTCGGGGAGCTCGAACCTGTCCAGCAGCCTCAGGGCGGCCGCGGAAGCCACAGGAGGACACCGTGAGGAGCAGCACCGGTTCCGGGTGAGGGGGAATGCGATGCCGGCAGCGGGGCTGATGCTGCTCGGGGGTCCGGATCCATCCCCACCCTCCAGAGGGGATGTCCCGGTGTTCCCCTGCCCGGTCCCGCAGCGCTCGGCATTGCCCGGGCCCGGACGCTCCCCGGTGACCCCGCAGCGTCCCGGGGAGAGCTGGCGGAGGGATGGGCGGGATAACGAGAGGAGAGCAGGCAGAAAACCGCTCGGGAGAGTCACTGCTCCTGCTGATGACGCTGCAGATGCTCTGTTGGTCACTTGCTTTTCTAAAAATTCTTGTTTTTTCAGTTTATATTCAGTTTGTATTCCACTTTCCTGGAAGTGAAGTAGCACTTGCTGCCGAGGTCAGTCTAAGCTCAGCATTATTGCCGTGATTTGCAGCGTTTGATCATGGCTTGCCATGTTTGCATTGCCTCAGCGGCTTGCGAGACTCCCTGTCAGGGAGATTGATTCTAAAGCCTTTCTGCGGGTCCTGCCCCTGCATCCCTTACCGAGCTGGTTCTCCACAACTTCAGCTCGGGAAAACTAACAACTTTCTCAAAAAAACCCCAACACATACCAAACAAAAACCCCAAAACGAACCAACCAAACAAAACCAACCTAAACTCAAAATAAAAAACCCAACCAACAAAAACAAAGCTACCTCCCTCCCACCTCAAACGCCTCACCTTTAGAAAGTGGGATTGAAGAAATTACTATGCTGTAGTGAAGTGCTTTGAGATCTGTACATACTGAATAATACTATTTAACTCCATCTAGTTAGTAGTAGATGATGCCCTGTATGTAAACAATTGGTACAAAGTTGGAGAAACACTGTGCATGTTTTGCATGGATTTATTGTTGTTATTATTATAAAAACATGCACTACCAAATATGCTGCCAACTTCAGTCCTAATCCAGTATCCCACAATATCGAGCTGTGAATTAATATTTTTTAGTGATCTTACAGTAAAACAACCAATTATTCTTTAACAGAAAATCAGAAGCACAGACAAGGAAAGCACTGAATAATAACGAGTGTTTGCAGTGGTGAGGACAGTTTTCAGTATATGCAAACACAGAATTGTCTCCTACTCTCTTTGTTAGTAACCAAACACAGAACAATGATCCCCTTCCCCCATTTACAGGCTCATTCTCCCTGGTGACTCAGCCTGGAAGAATAGGAGCTGCTCACTTCTTTAATGCCAGGAGGACTCCTTCCAATGCTGTAAATCCTCCTGTGCTGTGCCAGCTCCAGCAGTGCCAAGGAACAGGACATGAGCCCAGCCTCACACCTCATGTCCCCAAATGCATTAACACCCACGAAGTGGGGTCCCTTCCTGTCCTTGGCAAGTAATAAGTAATAATAAATGCATGAAATAAGCATGAACATAATATATAATACATAATACATAATATTATATTTTGTGTATAAATATATAGCATTTACATGCAAATATTACACTACAAAATATAACATCTAATAGATACATGTACATAATGTAAATATATAATATAACAAAGAATTAAATAAATGCATGTATTAGATGTTTCTCAGCCTGGGAGTTATTCTGAGGAAATTCCTATTGAGGCCTTGCATTACCTGGCAGCGAGGTTTTGGTCTGTTTTAAGCATGTAGCTAGAAGAAATAACCCCATGCTGATAAGTTGTCTTTGCACAGCTACTGGGTCCCTCTCTACACACCAACACAGGCCACAAGGTAAACTGAAAACGTCTCTGTGGCAACATCCAACCTTCTGATTTTGTTACTTAGATTAAGCCCAGTAGCTGGTGAGAGGAAATTCACCCTGAATTAACAAGATGAGCCTGTCTGTATGTGCATTCAGTGCTCTGCTTCCTCACCTAGGTTGCTCAGAGTAGTGTAGCTCTTGCTTATGTGTTTCATGAAGTGGTTACTTCTTCAAGAAAGAGGAAGGATAATTTGAGGTAATTTTATATAGATTACTGAGTTTTATGTGTTTCATGAAGTGGTTACTTCTTCAAGAAAGAGGAAGGATAATTTTAGGTAATTTTACCTAGATTACTGAGGAGGTATCAAAAGGCTATACTTGATATGTTTTCTGTTTTTAAAATCTTGTCTAAGCTAATTGTCCCTTGGTATGGGAGGGAGAGTGGTTGTTGCAACAATGGTAGTTTATTTACAGGTACTTGGGGTTTCACTGTAATTTCCTTGTGATGGTGAAAACATCAACCCTAATTCAGCATAAGTGGAAGCAAAGGATTTCCATGGAACTGCCTTTTCAAGGCATGTGTTATAATTGGGACTTGTAATTTAGTACCCATTTCACTATTACATCTTCCTCTGTGAGTTACAGAGAAACTTTTTATAAAAACTTGGGCTTAACATCATAATAAAAAGTCCATTGACCCCTCCAGTTGTTTATTAGAGTCATCTCTTTGCAGTGTATTATTTCTGGATTTTCTCTTACATTGATCCTCATTAATGTTTTATTTATGTACTTCTGAAACATTTCCAGTGTGTGGACCTGAGTGATTGGGGCTGCTCTTGCCAGATGACACCAGCAGCCAGGGGATAGCCAGACTGCAGGGCTGAGGAATACTGAGGAATGAGATGGCTTCCCCACAACCTGAAACCTTTCCATCACTGCTGGATGGATTTCAAGAAGACAGTACACAATTTAAACAGGAGTTCCTGATGTGAGAATCTCTGAGTCAGGGTTTAAAGTTATGTCAAAGCCACAGCTCCTAATGATCAGCCTTTGAGCAATAATTTCAGGGCCAGCCTTTGAGATTTTCTGTAAATTTTCTTTCATCTCTCTTAGAGCATCTGCAAAGGATGGAGAATTCCTAAGAAAACCTGTCCTTTTTCATAAAATATAAATCCTACTAAGAACTATTGTAGTAAAAGCTGTTGACAAATGCATTTCCCCCATCCCCTGCTGGTAAGTCCTTTAAGTTTGAGGCATGAGTGACATCAGAAGAATGACAGTGAGGGGGCTGCACACTCTGGGAGACATCTGCCATGCGTCAGACACCGATGAACTGGGGTTTGCAAACTACCAAGGAAAGTTGCTGCATAGGAAAAACGAGGGCAGGATTATTGGGTTTTGTCCTTGGCTGGGAAATGCAGGAGGAGTTCTGGCCCTGTGGGAGCCATTGATGCTATTGTGGCCCTGGCTGTGCACAAAGTCCTGCCCTTTTGATTTAGAGTGTTTATTTGTTTCCAAATCTCTTTCCCCACCATCCCTCATTTCTACTCTCTCTGGGGATGATTCACTGGAGTAAAACCACATGAGTATAACACCCATCCAGCAAAAACACTTGAGGACACACTTTAAACTGAGCAAGTGTTTTATTACTTCCTGAAGAATAATGTTTTTACAAAGTGATACCCTTATGTTTATTACAAATAATACATCTTATAAACAAATCATTTTAACTAAAGGGAAACCTGTAGCAACTGCCCCTGTTGCCCAGCAATCAAATGAGGCTGGCAGAAGGAAGCAAGAACTTTGGAATTAATGGAAATAACTAATTCTGACTCTGCCAATTACTTGCTTTTGATTTTCTTTCCCCTCTTGCTTTGTTCCTTCTTGACTGTCTGCTCCATTTCCTTTGTATTTTTCAGTCACACTGTTGCTTTTTTTTTTACAGAAACAAACAAAACCCATAAAATTACCTTGTTTGTTTGGCCACTGTGCTGAGAACTCTTTAGAGGACTGAGGAACTCTGTTCACTGAAACCATCAGGGTAAATAGATAGCAGCACAGAAATAAGAGTGCTCAATGCAGGCCAGTATTTACCTTGAGTGTCTGCATATTCTTTTGATGTGAAAAGAGGATTGTGCTGTCCTCGGTGCTTTGCCACAGAAGCCTTTCTCCAGCAGTAAAACTGAGAAAGCAGGTTTAATCATTAGCTGCTTTGCACCTTGGTGGCTTCAGAAGGCTGCGTGGAGACCTTGCAGATCACGGCCCTCAGGCACACCCAAAGGCTGTGCAGGCAGTCTGGAAAGGAAGAGCTGGAGGTGACCATTCTCCTTGCAAGGCTCCAGCTGTCCCAGATAAACACTCGTGCAGGAGTGAGGAGGGGGAGCTGCAGTGGGAGGGTCCCCAGGCAGATGCGCTATCCTGCTGCCCCAGAGGGCTCCCTCGCTGCCTGGAGCAGATAAAACAGAAACATGGAACTGGGCTGCCTCCAAGTGTGGGTTACACTGGGGTCTGGCAGTCACTGGGCACAGCACAGCTCCTGTCACTGGCTGTTCAAACATGGAACTGGGCTGCCTCCAGGTTTGGGGTTACACTGGGGCCTGGCAGTCACTGGGCACAGCACAGCTCCTGTGACTGGCTGTTCCCTGCCATGGGGAGGCTGAGCACTGGGATTTGGTTGCCAGAGATCCACATCCATATGCTGGGATCTGTGTCACCATCCCAAGCAGCACAGACAGGCTGTGTGACACACTTCCAGCAGGTCAGAGAGGCACTAAGGAGGCCAGGAGGACTGAGAAGGTCAGGAGGACGCTGTGGTATCTGGGGCTGGGATGAATCACCTGAGCAGAGGGAAGGCTCACTCATGCTACACGCCCTGGTAGGAAGTGCTGGGCTCTTGCTGCCCTGACTGCTGGATCAGGCCAGAGCCATCACGCAGGATGATGGCAAATGATAATGATGGCTAAATTAAATTACAGCGATCAAGCAGCTCCTCCTCTCCCTCCTGAAACACTTGCAGCCCACACAGTGCCTGCATGTTGCCATACAAAAGATCTCAGGAGCTGGCCACTGGTGCACACCCAAATCCTTGTTCACCCACACAGTGTCCTAGAGGGCAATCCACTGGGATGGCTGTCTCCCATGGAGGACTGTGTCAGCCCAGCCTGTTACAACTCCTTGGGGATATGTGAACACACAAACACTATTGGCTGACTTTCTGTGTGCTTATAGGCTGTAACCAAGTCTCCAGGAAACATTTTTTCCCACTTAGGATTAGATACAAAGGTGTTGGATATAATTATCAACAACACAGAAGCTTTGAAGACCAATTTGAAAAAGATCTCCTAATTTATTGATTTTTAACAGTTAGTGTCTGTGTTTTGATAATGCCTATAGTGATTTTATATCACTACCGTGCTATAAAATGCATGCACTGAGCTTTAACAACAGGGGCATGCTATGCTACTGCTCCTCAAATATATATTTTGCTTATTTATACATTTCATTTTTTACAAGAAGAATATCCTTCTGAAGCTGAATTCCCAAGAAAAAGATAGGTCCTGGTTTATTTAACTGGCAAAGGCACAAAGTTTATCTATTTTATGTGGCTAATAAAAAACTGAATAAGCATATTCCTAGAACTTTAGTTGGCACTGTTCAGGATCCTAAGGTTATACACAGTTTAACTGCAGCTTTTTACACAAGAGCTTGACAAATGACAGGAAAAAAGACCTTTAGCCCCACAGTTAACTAACTAACAGGTAATATACATTGTTAGTCAATAAAGGAGATGGAACATGTATTTCACAAACAGATTACTTGGAAACTTGACTGACAAGTCCTTCCTGGGACAGCCACTGTAACTGCTGGATTTAATAACTGCTTTGTCATCTTAACAGTGATGGAAATGCGTTCCCTCCATTGGCTCTGCAGCTACTGTAGAACATAATTTAATCCACCCATGCCAATCTGAAACCTTATTTGCCCAAACATTAAGGCAGAAACATCTGGCTAGGTATAAAGCCGGTTAACACAAATAAAGCTTGCAAGAAGCAATGTTCACAGTCACTATTTTGCTATGCAAATAGCCATTGATAATGAACACTATAGAATTAGCTTGTAAGATCTCATGCCCCAAGTGAGGCTTCTCCATGTTTAATCACCTACATAGATGACCTGCTTTCCAAAAGCATCCACCCCTTATGTTTGCTTCTGAGCAAACTGTCAGCTGCCCAGGACTGATTAAGTCAAAACACCTCTGTTGTGCCTGTAAGTTTTAATTTGGAGACCCAGCCTTGAGCATCACATTTCTAGCATACTGCTATAGCCATTGGTATTGGCAGGACAGGCCACTGGATTCTACTCTTCCTGCTGGCATTACTCAGCTTGTGTCATTAAAGAACTCACTTAATTCATGCTCTTTAATGTAAGAATAAGAGCAAAATCCTTGTTTTATAGGAGGCAAAACTAATGGTGGGGGCAGGAGTCACTTCATTAGCCACTGACCTAATCTCCAAGCAATTCACACCAGGCTGTTTCTATAACCCAGGGCAGAAATGCGCACTCTAAGGATGGAATTCATCTGATCAAGTACACAACGTTGTAGGAGGAGATAAACCAAGTTGCAGACTCCACTGACAAAGCTGATTAGATCTCTGCTGACTCTAAAGGGAGACATGATCACAAGATGTTTGTGTATCAGCTACCCATTCCCAAACATGAATCCCTCCCTTCTTGTCCAGTTGAGGCTGTGGTTTCATGACCAGCATCAATGGATTGCCAGTATATGGTCATACACTTTTCCCTGCCCCAATCACTTGGTCCTGTGTGTCAGCTCTAGCAATCCTGCTGCCCCAGGTAAATAGGATTAGCTTGCTGGACTGATGAAAAGCAATGAAGATGAAAAGGAATTTGGTTTTTGGTTGCACTGGCAGGCAAAGCTGATGCCCCTCATGGCATCACGTGCCCTAACTGCTAGATCTGAGGCCTGGTTGGGAGCAGGAATATAGTTTCTGAAAGGGACTGGCAATGGCCCCTTTTGGCACCACCTTTTAGTTAAACCAGCTTCAATTGAGAACAAAATGGCCTCTGTAGAAGACAGTCTGGAAAATTAATAGATGCAGTTATAGAACATAAACTTAACATGTCTATGTTTACTGCCCTGGGATATGATTTGACAAACATCAAATATAATTGATCCTTAAAAAGAGGCCTTCATGTCTCCATCCTTATGTGAAGGGCATGTAGTGTCTGGGAAAAGCAGCAGTGTCCAGCAGGTCTCAGAGTTGGGATTGCAGCACATTCCAATTCAAAGCATCAGTATTTATTGTGTAATAAAGGCAAATTCACGCACTTAAATCTGACCCAGTAAATATCTAATCCATCAATGGTAAAATGATGACTATGCTATAGTCCAGCCACTTGAATGGCTTTCCAGCCTTTGTGTCAGGACAGAGGGCTGCAGCTCTTGCCTGGTGTGTGCTGTGGCAGCAGGAGCAGAGTGTGACTAGGTGAGCTGGCTGGGAGCACCAGCAGCACCTGGGCTGCCCTCCAGGTGAGACCTGGTGGCGCCAGGTCAGAGCAGGAGCCTGCCAGGGGTGCTGCCCAGGGCCCCGAGCCCGAGCATGCCCTGCACATCCTGTGCCACCGGGCTCTGTGCCACGCTGCAGGCACTGCACAAATGAGAGGATGTGCTGTATCCTGTGCTCATGGCTGCTCCAGGAAGCAGCCTGTAAACTCTGCATGTACACAGCCAGGGGGATGGCTTCCTTTCCAACCTGCCTGGGGATCTTCCTCTTCTGGAACCATGCTCTTACACAGCCTAGCTCAGTCGCTGGGACTGAGGTCTTTGCACAGTGTGCCTGCCCTTGATGTCACTGAGCTCCCAGGAGACAGGGAGATAAACCAGCACAGCTCCATTCCTCAGGGCAAAATGTGCCACCAAAGGGCATTGCTTCTTTGCAGCACTACACGGAGGTGCTCTGCAGCCTCCCACAACCCAGAGCTGCACTTGTTGAACTAGTTTTGAACTGCCTTTTCCAATGCCAGTACATGCATGTTTATGAGTTCCTACAGTATTAACTGTTCCTGCAGGGACTTACCTCAAAGGACCTGAGTGATCTTCTTCCAACAAGAGACCATCCAGAGATCTTTCACCAATGAAATCCAGCATCCTACTGTGAAAAAGGAAATTTCTGCCCCCTATTAAGCAGCTCAGGCCCCAGAAAGTACTGTGAGCTCTCTGAGAGGACTTGATACTGTAAATAGGTGTAGCAGGCACAACCGTGATTAGCACACATCTCTCTCAGAGCCTGTCCTCAGCAATTGCCCATCGATTCCTTGATACTCATTATCACGGCTCCAACAGAATTGGCTTGTTCTCGTGTTCTTCCTAAAGATAATAAAAGGCAGAGCTTAGCAGTATGATTTATTAAAAATGCCATAAGAAGGATAGTAATTTATTTCAGTAATAATTAAAAATGTTATGAACCAATCAGATGCAAAGACATATTTTCATTCCAGAATTCCATATTTACGGAATTTTCCGATCCCTCTTGAGTCATTGTTACTCTTTCCACCAGAGAGCCACACTGTGTGCAAAAGTGAGTAACACCCCAAGTTCTCCTGCCTTTTTTCCTTTAATGATTAATATGGTGGTGATTTTTCTACTTGGATCCACTCAAGCACAGGCTAAATAAGGCATTAGCTCTAACTAATGCCTTATCAGTATTAATTTCACAGCTGATTTGAGCAACTATTTTGCCTGCCTACTTGTGGATTTTAGGAAAATACTATTTGTATCACAAGCAGAAAAATTGGTAATCAAAGCAGCCAGGGAATGCTCTTTAGTCCACCAAAAAAGGCATGCCTGTTCATTAGAAATAATTACAGATTGGCCATACAGTTAATTGTGCCCAAAGTTCTGGAGCATTTACAGGAAACTGAATGCCATTGAATCAAGTGAGCAGCTTGAAAGTAAAAATGTAAAATAAAGGAAAGATCAAAACTGGACATAAGAGAGAAATATTTTAAAAATGAGCTGTTTCTTCATTAGGGAGAAAATGTTTCAGAAGGGAAAAAAAGGGTTTTTAATCTGCTTTGCAAGGTTCAGAAGAAGTATAGTGGATGACATACTGATCACCTCAACTTGCCTGGAGTTCTGCCACTGACTTCCAAAGGGCCCAGATCCCACAGACACAGTAATCAGGCAGAAGAAGAAGAAGAAGAAGAAAGCGCTTTGTAGAGCAAGGTGTCCTTCATTTCCTATCTCAGTGCCAATTACTGCTATAGCCTTTCTTCACAGGTCACAAACAAAAGCATGTAAGCACACGCTTAACTTGCCTCTGTTCAAAGAAGGCCTTTTAATTAACTGCAAACACATGTCTAAGTCCTTTCCTTGATAAAGCTGCTTTCCTGAATCAGGCATAACAGTGAATCCAACCTAGAGCTACATGAACAGAAACACTCACTTTTCATTTGTGTTGTTTTTTGTTACAAGGAACAACCTTTTTTATGCAGGTCTCTGGACGGTGAATGCTTCTGTTGGCTTTGGTAATGCCGACTGCATCTAATTTGAAGAAACCTTGTAAGGACAGCTACCAGAGAGAGAGACACTCACTGCCTGTGAGAAACACAGCCTAAAATGAAAGCTGACAGCCTTGAAGTGGAACAGACAGATGGAGACATGTTTGCCACAGTCCCACAAAGCCCTCATTAAAAGCCAGCAGGTCTGATGACTGCACAGAAAGGGGAAGAGTTAGGTGTTAAAAGGAGGCAGTGTGCTCTGTAATATGTGCCTGCATCCGTGGTTTCTAGGCAGTGTTTCACCTTTTCCAAGTGGAAAGGCACAGAGTGATGCAGAGCCCTTCGTGTTGGAGACCTCTCCACTTGCAACTCTGCGCAGAAATTCAAAGGGAAAAAGCAGTGGCTTTATTTGCTGAGCAAACACGCTGAGCAACAGCAGAACTGCCAGCCAAAGTCCTGCTCCTCACACAGGGCTCGGCTGGCTCGGGAGAGCCCAGCAGGACTCGTACAAAACGTTTTGCTGCAGGACAGGTGACAAGCAGCAGCTCTCTGTTCAGACTTGTCACCTGGCTCTGGTGGGGGAGAGGCTGTGTGCCAGACATCCACAGCTAGAGCTTTTATGGTAAGTAAACAGATTTTAGATGGGTCCTTCTACATCTGTGGACCGGAAAGTGAGCTGAGAAAGAATTCTTTGAGTCATGAACAATGCCTGGAAGCCTAAAAAAAAAAAAAAACCAACAAAAAATCCAGAGTCCTCCCTACTCTGAAGACAAAGTATTCTCCCTAAAAGCATAAGCAGGAACATTGTGTCTCCTGTGAAACACCATTTATGGTTTCATTAGGTACCTGTATCAGTCACTTTCCCATTAATCTTAAAATTGATGATGCTGCCAGATGGAGAGCCCTAAGTTTAGGAACTATCCTTGTTTCTCTTGGCTGCTGGTGCATGGTAATACAATAGAAAAGCCTGGAAACTGCAGCATACGGCCCACTGGTTTACAAGAAAGAGTGTGGGGAAGAGGTAGCAGTGTGAATTCCTGTGTGGTCCAGCTGCCAGTCCATGCCTGGCACATCCAGCAAGGGGACTGGGCTGCCACAGGGGATCATTCATCAAAGTCCCTGTGTTTGAAGCCCACAGAGACAGCAGTGGCTGGGTCAAAACTGTACGCCCAGCCCTATTCATCAGGGAGCAGTGGAAGGCCTCAGGAACCATTTTTCTTCCCTGCCTGGGAAGAAACCATGCCCTCCCATTCTCCTGGGGTATATTGTCCATGTCTTGTGGCTTTTGGCCCCAAGTAGAATTAAGCATTCAGCATGGTAAAACAGGACAAAAAGCTATCCCTGGACATGGCTAAGGATCAAGAGGATGCCATCATCTAAGGGGAAGGCTGCAGTACACTGACCAGTGGTGTGGAGCAGATCAGGAGGTCTCATGGTGGAGAGATGTTGAAAGAATCACAGCTGCATCTGGACATCATTTGCATACTAACAAAGGAGTCCAAAAAGCCCTAACTCCCCTCCTTAAATCAGGCAAAGCTCTTGACAAGTTTATAATGAAATTTTATTCATCAGGGTTCTACTGATATTGATATCCTGTTTATTTCTCTCAGGAGGGGACTGAGTACTTTTAATCAAGAAAATTATGACACCCTAGTGGCAACCAACTAAAACCCAGTTTCACAAATTTCTGGAGCTGAGCCAATGAGAGACACCAAACTGGCTGTCCTCCCTTCCTTCCTACCTAAATTCCATTGGATTAATAGCAATCCCTGTAAAATGATGACCCACTTCACCTGCAGGAATTAAAAGAGGTTTGAGCTGTACCAGTTTCTTTGACCCATATATCCTAAATTTGGGCAATTCTTCCTTGTTAACTAATGGCCTTGTGTGGGAGTGAGGATGACACAACACGGGCATGTTGCGTTTCCATGTAATCACCGCTCAGCTTCCCGGTTATTTACTCCTCAGTGAGTGACGTTAGGGCATACGGGAAGCCAGGCAGCTGAGGAGAATGTCACAGCAATCTAATTGCTGACTCTCTTTACAACGGCCATTAAAGAGTTCTGGGCGCGCTGCGACCGCTACATCCAGTGCACAGCACACCTAGATTCTGACACAAGAAGCAGAAAACAGGGCTCAGGGTCACAGGTCAGCACAGCAGTGCCCAAGCCAGCTGTGCCATGTGAGGAAGGTTGCACAAAGGTGAGGGAATGGCACACATGGATAACAGTGTAGTATCCAGGTGTGGGCTCATGGGAATGCTGCCAAGCACAGGGGAAGCCTGTCCTGAATCACTGCTCTCAGTTATTCTCATTGATAATGCTTTCCTTGTGGACATGTGAGCACCTTCTGTCATTTTACTGCCCAATGAAGCCAGGAACCTCTGCCTGGACCTGAATCACAATCCCATTGAAATCTCCGAGTATAGGGAGGACATTTTGCATTCTGGCTGGTTCTTCCTTTTCAGGGCACCAGCTCTCCTCCTGCCCCTCTGGGCCCACACACAGCTACACCCACAGCTCCAGAGCCAGGGCTGCTCTCTCCCCTCACATTCCACTCATGGAATATTCTTTCACATTCTTGTTCTGCTCATGGAATATTCCTTCACACTCTTTCTCGGGCTGCCATGTTTGTACGTTCCCTAGAACACAGTGGGCAAAGTAAGAGGTCAACTCTGCCTTTTTGTAACTTTGTGATTTATTTTTTTTTAAATTTTGTGGTTACGCTTCTGTGTTTTTTCTGGATGTCTCCAAATACTTGCCTTCCCTTTCCTAACTACCAGCCTAACAAACAAAACAACGTCCAGGGATTGACCTTTTAGCATTTACATATTTTTCCCTATTTTATTATAGAACTGTATAAATACTAATCAATAATTATTATATATTTATTATTATATATTTATTATTATATATTTATTTTATTAATGTTATTATTTTATACGGCCTTTCAAAACTTCAAACAAAACTTCTCTTCCAATTGTTTTAGCCGCCCATCAGTTATTAGTGATCGCGTCCGCACTTATCTTCCTGCCCTCAGCGGCACGGACAGAATTAAACAGAGCGGACCCCCCGCAAAAAGGCACCGAAAAGCGCAAATCCCACCCGCAATCCCGGCTCCGGGCGCGTGACGTCACAGCGCCCCTCACGCCGGGCCCCGCCCCCGCGGCCCGCAGGGGGAGCCCCGCCCCCAGGCGCGCGCCGGGCAGGGGCCGTGTGAAGCGCACCTTTTGCACGAGTCCCGCTCGCCGCGGGCGGGGCCTGCGGGGGCGGGGCGGGAGGGCAAAGCCGGCGGCGTCAGCCAATGGGAATCCGTAGTTCCCCAGCGCGTCACGCGTGGCCCCGCCCACTCCTCGTTTCGGGCGCGGGCGGGCGGAACGGGGAGGCCGCGGCTCGCTGGGCGTTACCGGGCGGGGGCGGGGCCCCGCTGTCGCGAGGGCGCGCGGGCCAATGGCAAGCGGTGCCGGGCGCGGGGGCGGGAGGGCACGGCCGGGCGGGCGGGGCGCGTCGGCCAATGGGGCGCGGGCGGGGGCGTGGCCGAGGCGGCGCTCGGGTTCCGTGTGAAAAGAGTGAGGGGGCTCGGGTGCAAAGTTTGCTCGCCCGGCGCCTGCGGAGGGAGCGGCGGCGGCGGCGGCGCGGGGGGAGCGGAGCGGAGCGGCCGCCCGAGCGCTCGGGGCTCCGACCGCCCGCCACGCTCCTCGCGCCTCCGCCGGGGTAGCCGCGATGTGCGGGGGCATGGCGGCGCACGGTCCGGGCGGGCCGCGGTGCTGGCAGAACCGGCGGGCGCGGCTGCTGTGCATGCTGGCGCTCACCTTCCTGTTCTTCGTGGTGGAGGTGGCGGTGAGCCGCGTCACGTCGTCGCTGGCCATGCTCTCCGACTCCTTCCACATGCTCTCCGACGTGATGGCCTTGGTCGTGGCGCTGGTGGCCGTGCGCTTCGCCCAGCGCACCCGCGCCACCAAGAAGAACACGTTCGGGTGGGTGCGGGCCGAAGTGATGGGCGCCCTTGTCAACGCCGTGTTCCTCACCGCCCTCTGCTTCACCATCCTGCTGGAGGCCATCGAGCGCTTCACGGAGCCCCACGAGATCCAGCAGCCGCTGGTGGTCATCGCCGTGGGGGTGGCGGGGCTCATCATCAACCTGCTGGGGCTCTGCCTCTTCAACCACCACGGCGTCGGGGGCCACGGGCACGCCCACGGCCACGGGCACTCGCACGGCGGCCGGCAGCAGCACCCCCGCGGCGGCCCCAAGCCCGAGCAGCCGCCCGGCGACGGCGAGGCTGCGCTCAACCGCGACGAGACCAGCACCTTGGTGGAGAACTCCAGCAGCTCCAACGGAGTCAGCCAGGAGAAGCTGGGTAAGCCCCGCGGGCAAGCGCCGCTGCCCCATCCGCGCGTAGGAAAGCGGGAGGGGGCCTTTTCCCGAGTGGGGCGGTTGCCGTCCCGGTCCCACCTGGTGCGGGCTCTGTCAGGGCTCTGTGGGGACCATCTGTCCCCACTCCTGGGAAAGAGGCGAGAAACTTTCTCGGCAGCTCTTGGGGCACATGGCTGTCGCACCTCTTCCTCGCGCCTTTCCTTCGGATGCCCTAAGCTGCATGTTTGTCTTGCAGACAGGTCAGAGTGTAGAAGAGTCTTAGGATAAAGCAGTTTGCCCTGGGAAAAAAGTTGGTTCTGCAAGGGAAGGCACATGACAAGCGTTCCTTGCCTAGCGACACGAGCTGTCACAAGACGCTCTCCTAATGCCATCCGAACTGGCTACACATCAAATGGAGCGCGGCTCAGTGCCTCGGTCCCAGCAGCTGGATTGCTCCATTGGGTCGGTTATCAGCTACCTAGAAGCTACTCACCATTAAACCAAAGATACCGACGTGTATTCCACTGCAGTAACGTTGTGCTTCTTCAGAGCACGGGTATTAATAGGAAGAAGTCTTGGAGATTGCCAGTCAGAACTGTGCAAGCCAGAATGTGGAGCATGCTGGTGTCAGGACCACATGTGTTGTGTTCTGGAATAATTTTTGTTTAGCTTTCTAAAGCATGCACCTTCCCACTGACCTGCATACAGGCATACATTTAAAATCTTCCCTTCCCAGCTGTGGTTAAACAGTTTCATGGGTAGGAATTTCTAGGGTTATTTTTTAGTGGATCCACAAGCCTGGATAGCTGATAATGAAGCTGCATGGTCGAAGCCAAGTATTGTGTGCTAGCAGAGTGAAAGGTGTGTGTGATTGCCACCTCTCTGTTCCTAGGGCATCCTTGTCACCAGAAGGAATGGACTTCAGGCTTTGGAACCAATTTCTCTCCTCCAGCTTCAGGGTGACATCAGCAGACCGTTGTTTTAGCTTAAAGGGAGCTTTAATTGATCGGAGTGAACTTTGCTACAGTTTCAGGTTTTCTGTGATCAGAGGTTCCAATACACATTTGAGAAACTTAGTTTCTGTTTCTCTGACTCCATGTTGGCCTTGGAAAGACAGGTTTTTCAAGAGGATAGGAAAGTTTCTCTGAAAACTTTACACCATCTTCTTGACCACGTAATAAGCTCTTAATGTTGGTTTAGTTCCAGCAAGGTATCCTAATAATTAGTTTCAGACAATGTAAAATTCCCTTTACCCTTAGTCTCATACATATCTTGGCTTGGGAATTATTCTTTAATGGTGAAAAGTTGTGCTTTTAGCCAAGTTTTGGACTAGTTAAAAAAGTTATAGCATGGATTAAAATGCATATTGTTGTGAGCTAACTTGTCTGGAATGTCTCATGGATGTGCTTCTGGCAATAACAAATAATTTGTTGTGGGTGTTTAGGTGGTAATAGGACATAATTTTGGTCACAGTGAAACTTTGAAATAAGCTTGTATTTCCTTCATTGCCCTGTCATGATTATGTAATGGATGGAGCTACTCATAGTTTGCCTATGAAAAGTTGCAGGTGATTGGAGGCTTAGGAGAAGATAAAAGATGTAGAGATAGTGACAAAGGTGGCCCTGTGCCTTCACTGGAAATCGCAGAGTGGGGTAGTCCTGATTTCCTAAGGTGGAAGTGAAATATAGGCATAGCCTTAGGGGCTAGTCCTGCACAGGCATTTCTATGGATGCACTTTATGTAAAATAATGTGGTTTTTGTTCAATTTCAATGAACATATTTCAAATGGACGTGTTTTAACCATTTGCCATTAAAAAAAGGTTAGTTCCAAGTTAGTTCAAGAGCTTTCTGGAACCATGTTTCCTGTTACCCACTCATATAGATAGCTGTACTTTTTAGATTTCCATTATTCCAAGTACTTGGTACAAAGTAGAGCGTTCTTCTTTCCTTGCTCTCATCGTGGACCTTGAGGTCTGAACTCTGTAACCTGAGATATTTCCCTCTAATGTATTTACTTCTCTGGAAAGTTACAGGTCCCATGTTCCATAACTCCTAGGGGTAGTGTGGAAAATGTAGCTGGAGCTTCAGGGTAGAAGTGTACTGGGTGAGGTAATGAGCTGGGGCTGGGAACTGAGCCTTGGTGGGAGCCCACTCCCTCTTCAGAGAGGAGAGGACTTGAGTGCACTCTGCAACTGCAGAACGGCAGCCACAAGGGCAGAACAGCAGAAGCTGCACGTCTTGTTAATGTTTACAAAGCTCTGAACTCAATTACCTCAGAGGCAGTAAGAGCTCCTTGTTTCAGTTTGTCAGGCCAGGGACCAGTGCCTGTTGCTTTTCTTTACCACTGGAAGTAGCCAAAGAAGAACTTCTGAAGAAAAGCAGGAGGTTAATCATGTACAGTTCTCTCCAATTTGAACATTGGAAGATTGTTTTCTTTCTGAAAGGATTCTTCTTTGTAGTGATGTGTGTGTTTATTCCCATGTAGCTGGTTGGCTGTGTGTTGGAGTGATAAATACTGCAGACAGTTGTGGCAAAGGAGGGCACTAAAATGTTAATTTATGTACAGTCCATGGCATATAACTTTGGACATCAGAAGCTGTATGCCACTCAACAGCTATATGTCACTTGCATAAAAAATATAATTTTACTATTTATTTATTTATTCTGAAATATAAATAACAGTAATTAATATCCTCAGAGTTTCACTGATAATTTGCGCTGTCCTAGAGTAAATTCTGCTGGTAAATTCTGTGTTTTAGACCTAAAATTTCAGCTGATTGTATCTCATGGTCCTGCTAACTCCATGCAGCATCTTGGAAGAACTTCGTTTTCCTTGAATTCAGAAGCCTCTTGAAAAGGCATCGCTAAACCTGAAAAGAAGCTACTACACAGCTGTAGCACACAGCTTTTGAGCTTCTAGCTTCAGATTTTAATATGAAATAGCAATCCTATGGGTAAAGATGGATTTTAGCAATGTGATCAGTCTATTGGTGTTTCAAAAGAAGGAACAAATGTACCTAACTAAGCTACTTCAACCAGCTTTTTCACATATGCTCTGTAACTCTGCATTTTGTTTAGGAAACAAGGAGTGAATAGGCAAATGGTTATATGGCTGGAAAGCTGAAAGTGGTTTTTCGGTACAGTAATTAAAATGTGGTCATCTTCATTCTGTGCCACTCTACGTCTTTAATCTCCATGTAGAAACAGTTGCCTTCTAGGTTATTTAGATCACTTATTGGGAAAACTGAGTTTTCCTCAGCCAAAGATGTTGCTAAGTGTGTGGGTTGAGCTGCTTTTCGGCTTCGTACTCAGTGTGCCATGCTTACTGTTGGATATGATTTTATAAGGAATTACAGTACCATGTTGTATTATAGCTCATGACTAACTGTTTTATTGTTTTCTTGTCAGGTGATATGAAAGATGACCTGAGTGACGTACAAGTGAATGGGAATGCTGGCCATTATCCTCTGGATGAAGAGGAAGTTGAAGAAGACTCTAGTGCACAACTTAACATGCGTGGAGTTTTTCTGCATGTTTTTGGAGATGCCTTAGGTTCAGTAATTGTGGTAGTGAATGCCTTGCTCTTCTATGGCTTGTGGAATCCATGCCCTGAAGATGGGCCTTGCTATAATCCATGTGTCAATGATCATTGCATGGAAAATGTTACTTTATTCCGAGCACTTGGCAGCACTAACAAGTCAGAGCAAGATGGCATTACGGTGGCTGGTCCTTGCTGGTTGCTATATTTAGATCCTGTCCTCTGTTTGATTATGGTCTGTATACTCCTTTACACAACTTACCCATTGCTTAGGGAGTCAGCCCTCATCCTTCTACAGACTGTTCCCAAACAAATAGACGTCCATTCTTTGAACTCCAAGCTGCGTACCCTCGAAGGAGTCGAAGCCATCCACGAGTTACACATTTGGCAGCTAGCAGGCAGCAGGATCATTGGCACCGCTCACATCAAGTGTCCTGACCCTTCCACGTACATGATGGTGGCCAAGCGCATCAAAGAGATCTTTCACGACGAAGGCATTCACGCAACGACCATTCAGCCCGAGTTTGCCAGCGTTGGCTCTGAGTCAGGGAGAGGGAAATGCGAGTTTCCTTGCAGGACTCAGTGTGCTTTGAAGCAGTGTTGCGGAGCAGGAGAAGCTAGTACTGCAAAGAAGACAGAAAAGTCGTCATCGCTTAGTATTTCTTGTTCAGAAGTTGTCATTGAATTTCCGAAAACGAGGAGGACTAAGTCGGAGAGCATCCCTTCAGTGAAGCTGGAGGCGAACGCCGATCAAAATGAGCAGTTTGAGTCATCTTTGTAACTCCCTGAAGGGTGCTACCTGAGCTATGGAGACTTTGTCAACAGCTGTGTTGCAAGAGGAAGAGACAGACGTTCGAGATGCAATTTTGCCAAATAGTGTAATTGCTGAAGTCCTTGTTCTTGTCATATTGCTAAATATAGAATGCTTGTTTTAAAGAATATAATGTCACTGTCATGATACAATGCGTTTGTGTTGACTTTGTTTGACTGGGACAGACAGAAAGTGCATCCATGCTGTAACACTTCAGAAAACCAGTTTCAACATTTCAGCAGAGACACTTTTTGCTGTGCTTCAAATTAAGATACTTTTTTCCAGTGAAAAGGTATTTGAGGGATAAGCATGTAGGAACTCAATTTGTGTTACAGATTTCTTGGACCTACTTTTTCCTTTAATATTTGATTTGTAGATACCTTAATATATTGTTTATTTAGAAGCCCTAAGAAAACCAAAGTTCATAGTACATTTTTAAAGATATAACTACTAAAAACTGGAAACCACTTTGCAGTTTCACATATTTTTCTTAAAGCTATGTAATAATAATAAAAATTGTGAAGGCTTTTCTAGTGAATTTATCGCACAGCATATTTTACAGACAACATCATGTGATTGTCAGAAATTGTCCCCTCTTCTTCTGGTAAGGTAGCTAGGTAATTGAAAACAACAGAAGTGAAAGGGTTTTCTTCTGTCAGAATGGCAGTTCAAGTTACTGTATACTGCTCTGTGATCCAGACATGAGACTAGTTGATAAAGTAACACAGACTTCTCTGTTTTATGGATTTTCTGCTGTTTTCTCTTACTTCCAAGTTGTGTCTGGTCATGAAAGTCTTTGAGGTTTAAGGAACCCTTGACTCAACAGTGCTATGAATAAATACTCAGCTGATGCCGAGTTTACTAAGATAAAATAATTAGTTCTGTCAGTAAGTGCTCTGTTGGGGAAGGTCTGCCAAGCACTGACAGTGTAGCTCCTGCTTTCAAGCACAGACAGCAGCTCCCCAAAAATAATGGTGCATTTTGCTTCTAGCTGAGTGTGTCTGTAAACACTTGCAGTGACTTCAGCCCTGGTCCCCCACCATGTCCTCAGGAGCCCTCCACTGACTTTTGAGGAAGTGGTGCAGGGATCACTGTATTTCACACTTCGAGATGCTTATGGATCACATTTCACTTACTCAGTATCTGCATCTATGGTTCAAAATCTTGACTCAGTTAATTGACAACTGTCTCTAAAGAAGCTGTTACAGTGTGCTGCCAACTTACACCTTAGGAAAGGAGAAACTGCTCTGCGGACTCCGTGAATTTGGCAGAGATGAGGTGAGAGTTGAAAGATAAAACATACAAGAAATCTAATCTAAAACCCTGGCCCTTTTGATCCACTCTCATGTCATGTATGGGAACTAATGTCTTGTGATTAGCAGATTGCTCCTGTGTGCAAAACTGGAAAACAACTTAGATCTTCCATTCTTTGCTTTATGACTCTGGACACGATAAACACTTTGCCTCAGTTTCCCTGTCTTCAAATGGGGATAATACCTACCTCACAGGGGTGTTGTGAGGCTCAACTATTGTGTGAAGAGCTCTGTTACTGGAAGGCACTGGAAAGAGGATAAGATACTAGATTACCTGGCCTTTACTACTTCTACAAATGCATTGCAATACCTAGGCACAACCAGCAGGAACTGAGGATAGTTTTGGCCTTATGAAATTCTTTGATGCTGTGGTTTTCAGGTTTTTAACAGTATTTAAATAGAGATTTTTTTAAAAAAGAATGTTTTGTTAGTGAAGGGAATGTAGCTTTGCCTCCAGATACAGAACACCTCCCTAGTTTGCATTTCTAATTTGTGTCTTGCATCATAATTGCTCCTAAATAGTACAAAGAATAGTCCTGCTGCTCATCGGACCTGGATTGGCCAAGTCAGTCAGTGGTCTCACCCAAGCTCTCAGCAGAGCATTGCAGTCAACTCTCGATTATCCAGGGGTGGGTTACAGTGTTGTGCACTACCTGTGCAGTGAGCAGGGCCAGCGCCAGCCCCGTGTGCCAAAGCACGGGCAAGCTGGAGGTGCTGCCTCTGCTGCCAGGGAGCCCCATCACAGGCTGCATTGCTGGGGTGCAGCACAGCACTGCCCAGGGTTCTGCCTCTTGGCTGCTCAGATGCATCTGCAGGAAGCTGTGGATGGGTGGGCTTGGCTTTGTCCTGGCTTGGGATGTTGGTGCCTCGCAGCCACCAGCATTGCTCACCTTCTTCTGTGTTTATGCTTGTTGTATAGTCTCATAAACTAACTTAAATGTGTTAATATAGTATTTATATATGTTTTTGTTTTTTCTGAATTATCTTAACTCTTTTTTCTGTTACCTGTATATGATCTAGAGTTGACTGTTAAAGGAGATCTTGTATGAGACTACATTTGCTGAGTATGCTACCACTGCTACTATACTACAGAGTATTAACCTAGTAAATTTTGAAATGAACAAAGTACTATTTTTTTAAATGTGTATCCTTGCTTTCTATGGTAAACTTTCACTAATTATTTTCATCAGTAGCTTAAAATTTGTCTCAATCGTTACTATGAATTCTTGAGGTTCTGCCATATATCACTAACACACCATAGAACTACTGTTCTTTAGTTTATTTTAAAAAGTACCAACAAATCTAACCATGGTAGCACTGAGAAGTCTGATTAACCTCTTTCCTGTTGCTCTTATAAAAAGAGGGCAACTGGTAAGTCATAACAGTTACCATCATTGGTTAATAGTCTCAGTAAATGCATCTGAATAGAGGGAGTTGTAGTCACTAACTCCATTTTAAACTATTTAATCTTTTTTTTTTTTTTTTTTTTTTTTTTTTTTTTTTTTTTTTGTGCCAGAAGTCATATTTTTCTATTTCTGTGTCCATTGCAGGCAATGGCTAACTAAAAAGACAAAAAGCTCTCCCCCTGGTTATTTTAAGTATCAGGACAGGATGCAGAGGTGACAGTGATGATGGTGATGATGATGGGGGCAGGGGGGGAGTTGTGTGGCCTCTGTCATGTGCCTGTTGCACGTGCAGCACCGGCTGGTGTTACCAGGGCCCTCTAGTCTCCTTAGCCCTTGATGATAAACTCCCTGAAAGTAGAGTGAGGTCAGCGTGGTGGCTGTGCAGCAGCAGGAACACAATTTCTCCGTTCTGGCTGTAGGAGACCTGACTGTAGCCCACTAGCTTGTGAAATAGCTCGATTTTTTTTTAACTTGCTCTGTCTGGGGTTATACAGACTTGATTTGTTCTGAAGACCACAGTTTAAGAATACTGAGAGCATTCAAAAGCACTGCACAGTCTCTCTTTATTTTATTTTTTTTCCACAAAGCATGAAACTAGTGAATCTCATGTAAGTGAACACTGCAGTGGTGGGGAGCTAATTGTATTGTGTATCACATTCCTGAATTTTTAAAATAAAAGCAATTATGGAACACTGATTTTAAGGAAAAATAAGTTTGTATTTCAGTGTCTAGATTGTTTAGACTTCTGATTAAATGTGTCAGAGATACACCAAACATCACCAGATGAAATATTTTACTCCATGCCTCATCCAGGAACATGCTATTTTAGAATCACTTCCTAGATTATATCTGCACCTAAGGTGAGATGCAGAACAAATTCAGACACTAATTGGGCTAGCCACAGTACCATCAGTCTTCCTTTTTAGCAGAGTAAATTGTTTCTGTGGAACCCCTAGTAATTGTAGCTCATTTGCTTTCAACAGCCAGCGTGGGCTTTGTTAATGTCTGCAGTTGCCACATCGCAGTGTGCGGCACGGACGCACACAGAGTTATGTAAGAGAACCAGCCCCAGCTTGTGACTCCCCAAAAGTCATGGCAAGGGCTCACTCCTGAAAATTTCTCTATTCTTAAATAGTTTCATCAGCCTGATGAGTGCTTACTTGCACACCAGGTATTACTTGTGGGAGTGAGTCCAAAGCTTCTGCCAGTGTAGCCTAGCTTTAAAGAAAAAAGTACCTAGATTTTATGGATGTATTAAAATCAGGACTGCTATGGTGTTTCTAAATTTGCTGTAGAAATACTGTCAGTTTGGTGTAATTCCAGAATTTATTCCTTTTCCCCATTCTCTAAAAAGAAAGGGAAAAAAGCCCACTGCGTGTCCTAAGACTTGTTAGCAAGTTTAGCTAAATGGACACTGTTAGCTTCTGAAATCGGGCCATCTGAATTTATTAAACACTGTCTGGTGGAGTTTGGGGAGGAGGGATAAAGATTCCTGCCATTCCCCTTCCTCTGCCCCCTGCTTTGACTGCACTTTCTAATCTCTTCAGCTATGGAGAGACCGGGAGGGATGGAGGGGGTGAATTTTGTAACTAGATGTTCCGAGTTCCACGTGGAGGGAATGGGAAATACTGCTAACTATATTTAAAAGCATATAAGTATGCTCTGACTATTTTAGCTCCGTAGCATAGCATCAGTTACACCCTTTTTAGGTATGCATTTAAGTGGTTCAGGTCCACAGTATCTTTGGCTTTTCCTTTCTCTGCTAGGCAGAAAGAGGTGGATGCTCCATTTGCCTGAGCTAAAGCCAGAGTTGACAATTTTCCAAATCAAACGTAGCTTTGCTGATGACAGAAGGTCTGACTATTCCTTGTGACCTTTGCTTTGTGTGGTTAGCTGCCTGTGAGGTACAGCACCATGTTTTAGCAGGCTCACATTTATATTTTTTGCACTCACTGTGTTGTCTAACTAGTTGAAAAGCAAAACCACAAAGCTGAAAAATATCTTTCATCTGTATGTCTCCAAAAAGCACATGGGATTAATTTGGCTTCTTTTTTTTTTCATGTCCTGGATCCTGTTTCTGAACAATGTTAAAATATAATTGGCATAGCTTGTTCATTAATGATATTTCTTTTTGCCTTCTTTTAAAATAAAGAATAATGTTCTTTTTTTTCTTTTTTTTTTTCCTTTTTTGTTTTTGTTTTTAAGTATTAAAGTGCTGAGAAAATAAATGGAGCTCTTGACTATCAAATACATTTTAGTTGAGATTTCTTTCTCAGATCAGCTCCCAGGAAGGAATCTAACTAGTAGAAATATACATTCACTCTCTCCCATAACATCAAAAAGAGATGAAAAGAGCACAAATAGAGGAGGTGGAGGTTAATAAATGGGTTGTAAAGTCCTGGCCTCCAACTGTCTGGGTTCCAGGTGCAATTAAAATAATAGTTGCTCAGTTCTAGTATGGTAAAGAGTTAATTATGCAAAAGGCATTTGTTTTTATCTCAAATGAAAACAGCTTTTGAAAATAATAAAAAAATCATCTTGACCTGTTAATTGGCCATGGTTAAATACCTGCCATAAGGGTCAATAAGGTAGACTTCCTAATAGGACTCTATACTGTTCTTTCAATGTGTTTGGAAGAAATCTGCTTTAGAGCAGATGCTTTGGTGCTTTTCAGTTTCATTTGTTTCAACTCAGAAAAACTACACTTTGCAGAGTTTTTTGGGAGAAAAGGACTGACTGCAGATGCCAGCACTAGTACTGAGGAGGGCAGGATGGTGACCAATACCTGCTTTGAGCTGTTAATAAGCTTGCAGTGATGAGTTCATTTTGGAGCCCTTCAGCAGCTCCTTTTTCTGCTTCAAGAGGGAAAAGTGATTCCACATTATTAGTTATATGTGCAGGAGGGTATGTTTGGTTGTGCTGTAAACACTGCATGTGAGCTTCAGTTTTGCCATTTTCCAAAGCTGCTTCTCCCTCTCCATGAAATGATGTGATTTGAACTTATTATGAACATCCTTTGTGAGACATGCTGGTGTGGGAATTTTAAATTAGCAGGAGGGGAAGCTTCAGGTGTGTAGCTTACTTTTGCCATGTCATTAATGCAGATAGTTGCCTGACTGCAGATAGTTGCTTGACCTCAGGGACCACCAGATCCAGCCCCCAGAACAACTCCTTGCTGCTTTTCCATTGGAAGAGCTAGTGCCACAGAAGAGGGGTGGGATGGGAGTGTCTGACTCCACAGGCACCTTCTCAGGCTGATCTGTGCTAGCATCCCAAACCTGGCATGAAAGCCTTGCCACTGAGACTTTGGCTAGCATTTATCTATATTTGCGTTTCGCTTTATCCTTTTTTTTTTTTTTTAATTTTCTTGACAATCAACACAAATCTTAAAGTGTTGCTGAGACCAAATGGCAATCCCCACCCCCCATCACCCAAGCTCTGTTTCTAGTTACAGCATTGGTCGGCTTCCCAGCATTTTCCTCCTGCACCAGCTCCTGCAGCTAAGAATAGCCCTGGTGATGCTGTGGAACAGGATGTGCAACCTGCTGGGCTTCCTGCATTTGTGCTCGTGTTGCTGGCCTGTGCTGAAGCCTGTCCTCATCTTCCCCTGGACTCACTGGGTGGATTTGTTAGATTTAATTTCTTGGTTTAGGTTTGCTGTGGGTTGGCCCACACGTGTTCCAGTTGCCTATATTCTGTGCTGTAGGCAACTGCATTCTGCAGTATAGGCAAGACCTCAGCTGAGAGAGATACTCACTTGCTGCCAGTCTTCTGTGCTTCACAGTGTGTCTGCTGAGTGTAAGAGGATGCTGCTGGCCTGCTGCAGACCTGGATTCAAGCTTCACTGCTTGGTTTGATGTTACTGTGTGATCCCTGTAGCTGAGGGTGCAGAGTACAGCACAGGCAGTCTGCAGGTAACTGGGTCACTGCTGCTCACCTGAGCTAGGTGCTCATACCTTAGTTCAGGAGTGAGCAACACTCCCACAGATAAATGCTGCACATATTGCTATACCCTCAAGATTTTTTCATTAGGCAACACTGACTGGAGACTCAGTCCATTGTTTTATCCTGTGCTGCCATGGGCTCTCTCCCAGTCAATTGCAGACAAGCACATTTTTCCTTGAAAAACAGATTATGTGAATTAGCAAAATTGGGATGATGATTTTCACTTGTATTTTGGGCATGTGGGAAGGTTCTGACCCAGATGGATGGGGCTGATTCTGCATGCTTCCAGCTGAGCTTTAGGAAGGGTTGGGCTTAAGTACTAGGTAAAATCTAGGCTCAAGTAATTCATCCTAAATATCCATACTGGCAGAGGCCTTAGGTTTCTGTGTCATCACAGTTTGAAGTGATTTTCTCTTTATATTGCTGTTTGAAAAGAAAAAAGGAAAGAACTATGTTTAATTATCACAAGAATTATTACCCAGCCCTAGTAGGTGTGTTTCCAGTTTGCCAAAAACCTCCCTGCATGCAGCAGCAGCACAGTAGAGACACTGACAAGTTAGTCGGCAAGTTATTGCTAAAAAGGAGGTGTTTGGTACATATGCTTGAGCTTGGGAGTGGAATGACACTTGGCACCATAATGTCCCAGTTATCTTTTTCTGAAGGAGTAGGAAAGCTGCAGAACTAAATATTGAGTCAAGCTGCGTGGGCAGAGCTCCTGTGTCAGAGCTGTGCTGATGTCACAGCCACAGCGTGACATCATGGGCTGCATGTGAACAGACCAGAGCATCACCCAAGCTCTATGTGCTACTGAAAACCTCAGTAACATTTATTGAAAACTTACATGGGGTTTTTATCCCTTTTCCCCTTCCCTTAATCCTGAGAAGTTTAGCCACACAGCCAAGGGGAGAGTGTGCAGCTCAACTGCCTTGTAACACTGTGTGCTGTTCTGAAAAAAGGTGCCATTGAACCAGGGTTTGAACTCTACTGCACTTGGCGTGCCCTTCCTAAAAGTATCTACAAAAACGAGGTGATGTCAAAACAATGTTTCTCTGCTGAAAGCTTGGGAGATACTCAAGTCTACAACTTCTGCAGCAGCTTTCTGTGATGCTCTTATTTGCTGTCCTCTGCCCAGAGATTTATCAGAGTTACTATTACTGCATGTGTGTGTAATAATTAATGTGGCATGGAAAAACAGTAGGGCAGACACTGGAGTTCTTTAGATTTATTCTTTAATAATAGAAATTGTGATCTATGAGATTTTTGCCAAAACTTCTTTCATCTTTGATAGTATCAAAAAGGCAGGTCACTTCTCCCATTGTGGTCTCTCTGGTTAGTAGGAAGCAAATGAAATTATGGCACCAATGGAGTGTGTGTGGGTTTTGATCTTGGAGTGGTTATATTTTCCCCCTCCTGCAGCTGCTTTAATGAGGGTAATGACTTTATTTGGTTTCCCTCTATAGCTCTGCAGTGCTTAACAGCTTGTTACCGAGGGACCTACACTTGGAGTGCATGGAAATCCAAGTTAGTGAAAGACAAGGAAAAACATGTTCAAACAGATCATAGCTGAAGCTGAGACCTTAATCTTCCTGAGACAGAAGGTAGCCAGCACAGGCTCAGCTGTTCCATCAGGAAAGGTTAGTGTGAAGTACCAAGCCTAGCTCACTGCTAGAGAAATGGTGCAGAAAATCAGGTAACAGCAGTTCAGTTTCACACCCGAGCATATGAGGAGTGGCCTCTCTCTGCAAGAGACTGCAGGCTGGCAGAAATAATGTCTGTGCATGGGGGTTTGTTGCTGGCAGTGGCTGAAATCCTGAAAGTGCAGTATTTCTCCAAATGACTTAAGGTAAAGTCAGATATGGAGGGTTCTTATGCAACGTGAGAGTTCCCCTTTCGAAACAGTGGTTTAGAGAGGAAAAAGTCATTGGTCTGGGCTAGGACAAAAATTAAACAAGATAAACAAGGATGGACGGCTGCCATCTTCCCCTTCCCCTTTATCTCTAAACCTTAACCTTAAACTGCAAATTTGAGGTTAATGCAGTGCAGTGTGTCTGCAACTGCTGAAAGCAGCTATGTTTTAATAGATCTGACTTATTTCAATGATGATGAAGGTTTTAAAGTTCCTCTAGGTAACAGAAATATTTCTATGCTTTTAAAGTTCAAATGCAAGGATTTTTTAATATTACTAAGAATATTTTCAAATTAAATAATTAATTCCCCAGATAAAACATTTAATGAATTATTTACTTATTCTGTGTCCTTGTTTCTAATCCACAGAACATAGAAATAAACTTTATTTTCAAAAACCTGTCCAATTTTTGCTAACATATTATTTTTCTGTAATATCAGCTAAAAAGAGAGGAAGTGTCAGTTCATAAAAAGTAAAGCTCACCATACAATTTTGGTAGCAGCTCACTTGCCACTAACAAGTACTTCAGCGCTCTGCAGAGCTCTGAGTAGCTGTTGAATGTACTGTGGAAACAAGGACCACAGCAATAAATTGGAATGGAAAAATATTTGCTTGAACTTCATGAAGAAGAAGCTGCTTTAGTGATACATAAGAAAATGTGTCTGTTCCTGAGTTTTGGCCTATACATATACATAGTTGAAAATGTGTCTGTTCCTGAGTTTTGGGCTATACATATACATAGAATGCTATGTATATATGTATATACATATACATTTGTACTATACATAGCATTCTGAAAACGTAATTCTTCAATGATGTGATGGGGACTTTATTCCATAAATACCAGATTAGATCCTGTCCTATGCACTGATTTATCCAGCCATTTAAAATATGGGAGGGGAGGAGTGGAGAGCGTGATAGATGCATTTCTGGACTGTACATCATTCAGCTACTCCTTCCAGTACACGTGATCCTTCTTTTAAATAATGTGAGAGTTTGTTTGGGGTTTCATCCAAATATGACCATCCTACTTTTCAAACAACTTGGTTCTGACAAGAACTTTGTTCTGACAGATTCTTTTTGAAGGGCGATGTCTTAACTCCATTGGCTTCAGGGTATCTTCCTGTGATAATGCCTTCAGGGGCCACATGCTGGCTGGCTGAGTCAGTGACACTGTGTTTTCCTGTGCTCAGTAGGAGTGCAAGACTCTGAACCAAGTTGGGCTGGATGGAGGATATCAAAGACCTGGAAATGTGGAAGAATGTGTTGAAGATAAGGCTAGAATAATTCTCAACACTTTAAGCCTTTGTTAAGAAAAGCTGAGCTCTTGGATTTTGATGGGGTTTTTTTTATTTTTTTTTTTATTTTTTTTTTTTTTTTTACTTTCTGTATCTGTGACTAACCCCAAACGCAGCCACTCATATGTAGAGGAGGAAAACTTAATATTCATTGAAATTTCACTGAGGTGCTTTTTGGCGAGTCTGAGATGTTTACTAAATAAATGAAATAGGATGGTAATGATTGTTACAGGACCCCTCAGAGCATGTTTTCCATCTTGCTTTTCATCACTTATAAGTAGATTATGAATATAAGAGCCTGCCTTGTATTGGGAACTCTGACAGGTGAAAAGTGCTCTCTGTTTGTAGCACATGCAGGGCTCTGACATCTGGCATGCTTTTCAACCCTGAAACTCTGTTAAAAAGTGCCTAAAGAAATACAAAATACTCACTGAGGCTCAAAAATGTGACCACAGTAGAAGCTGTGCTTCTCTGAGGGGTCTCCTTTATCTGCACACGGATTTCAGTTTCCCCCAAAAGCTGAAATTTCAGTTTAAGGATGGCCTCAGAAATAGAGATTGGGGGTGGTTTGTAGAAATCTCAAGAGGCATCCAGCAGGACCACAGCTGTTCCAAGGAAAGAGGCCATTCTCTCTTGGATTGCACTGCAAACTGACCCAGCCTGAGGGATGGAAAACCAGCAGCGTTCCTCAGAGAGGCCTGGATTCCTCCTGTGCTGCACCAATTTTAGGGCCACAGCACATGGGAGAAGTGAGGGCATGACTGCCATGAGCTGGGTCAGCTGTAATCAGGTAATCTGTGCTCTGAGCAGCTCCTGCCACAGAACACCCACCCACCAACAAAGGCAAGCACAGCACTGCCCAGCCCTCAATGTCTGAAACTTCCCCTCAGTCCCTAGGGAAGGCCTCCACATCCAGAGTGTGTGTGCCATAGGTGCAAAGGGAGCAATGGGCTGTGGAAAGGGCACCACCAGTGGTGCAACAACTCTGATGCTGGGCTGCCACTCCAGCTGTTCTGGGATTAATGCTGTTATTGAGTTTAGAACTGATGAATGAAACTTGAAACTCAATTCATGCTGAAATAACTGCTTAAACCTGGTCATTTCTTGTTTCCTTGTGCACGTGGCTTTTCTAGGCTGTCTGCTTTTTCCACAGTAACTTCCAAGCCCTGCTTGGGCAGGGGTTATCACCTCCCAGCATAGCACTGATCACAGAGGTAGGTATCCTCCAGGCAGGACTGCTGGATGCTTTCTAATCTGGCAGTGAGGGAAAACACCCACCCCAAGAGAGTCTGCAGTGCTTCACTAAATAATTAATAGGTACTAAAGTCTCCAGGACTTCAGAATCACATGGACTCTGACTTTTCATGCAATGCTGTACAGTGTTTAGGTAAAAGGTTAAAACTATACCTACTCTAGAACAAATCCATACCATAACATGGACAAAAAGACAGACAGAATTAGTAGTACTGCTTCCTCCTTTAACAGGAGTCAAGCTGAGCAGAGAGTTCATAAATATTTTCTTTTCAGTTTTTTTCCTTTCACATGAATTCTTGTTAGAAGGGTGGAAACAGACTTCTCTTAACTTTTGGTTATTAAAAACCAAAAAAAGCAGTCTTAGAAAGAAATCAGGGTTTGACAACCCAGCAGGGTAATGGGAAACTTAATAAATATCCTGTTGTTATAACATCTGTCATTTTAGCATTAACAAGCTCATGACTTTAGCCGTTGTATGATCACAGCTCCACTCTGCAGATTAAGGGAAGGGCTGCTAGACCTCTAAAGTAAAAGATTTCTGCCCAGCAGGGTGCTTTAACCTCTTGTATCCTGAAGCGATTTAGCGAAAGCAGCTTGAAGGTGATATAGAGACAGAGTCCTGTGCAGGTCAATTAGGAGGGATACAGAAGCAGTTGGACTCGAGGGTTTTCCTAATTTTGTTCTTTTTGATGTCCAGAAGAACCAGGAAGATAGCTAAAAAAAAACCAAACAAAAAAAAAACCAACCAGGCCCAAAACAATGTGGTGGGTTTCTGTGTTTTGGTTTTTTGTTTTTTTCATTAATTTTGTCACACTTTGATTTTCTTAAAAGTTGTAGAGAGGAGATTTAAGAGACTGTTTTATTAAATGAATAACACCACTGCAGCAAAGCTATGGTAGCCGCCCATTGCTTGTAAGACAGAAGATATCTGTCAACCACAAACACAGAGTGGTATTTTGGTTCATTTAAAACAGGCCTCTGTAAGAACCAGAGCAACTGCACAAATACTGAACTCCATACAGCGTCTCTCACCACCTGTTTCTGAGATTTCTTTAGCCTGTTGACTCATGTTTTTCTTTTCTGGAAGCTAAAGAAAATGCCTGCCATGCTGAAAATGCTCCTGGTTTGGTTTTAATCTCAGATTAAGTTCATCCAGAACAGTTCCATGGTGATAATGTTTCTGACTTCTTTATGTTTTGCTTTTATGTGTCAGGTGGTGAAATGAGAGCCCTCCACGATCTGCAGGCAGCCAGTGCTTCCCTGGCACACAGCTTCTCACGCAGGCAGGAGCAGAGGGGCTGAAAGAAAGAAGTTGTCTTGCTGCTCATGAGGAGTCTGTAGTTGGTTGTGAGCAAGAGCTGTGGAGTTCAGTGGAGAGTAAATCCATCCTGCCCCAGACCCTCAGTTGTCCTCCCTCGCTGTCCTCTCTCAGGGCAAGGAAGCAGCACATCCAAGTCACAGCCACCTCCAGGACTGAGGGCAGTCTGCAGAAGTATCACAAAAGTGTCATGGACCTCATTGTCTCACATAAGGGTAAATCACCATGTTCTCATGCTGCTTCTAAAAAGCTCAGAGGCATCAGTAGCACTCCCAAGTGCCCTCCCAGTGCATAGAATTTAGGATCATTGCAAAGAATTTAGGATCCTTAAAGTGCATTTGTTTGCTTTAGACTGAGACTGTCTTGCAAATGCTACTATTCTGTTTGGGGAAAAAATCTGATGTCTACAGCAGAGATGCCATGTCAGGTGGCATGACTGGGAAGGCCAGACACAGTCTGGGGCACTGGAGCACCCACAGCCCTTGCTAAGGTCTTTCACAAGCAGATGGTTTACCTTGTATACTTTCAATTTCTATTCCTGTTAGTGATGCCAAGGCAAGAAGAGAAATCCATACTCTCCCCCCAAATTTTGAAAATACCAGCACAAACATTTCAGTAGCTGGTGGTAGTTTCATTGCAGAGACAGACTTGAGGGATGATGACATTTTGTTTTGTAAAATGCTTTAACTTCCTAAAAATAGCTATTTAAAAAACCTGACTCCAAACCACTTTCTGTTTTGAAATACATTTGTAAGTGAAATTACATGTTCAAGTTCTCTCAGTGTTTTTAGTAGAACATAACATTTGGACCCCAGTAATTTTTGCTAAAGGCTTTCAGAGCTGCTAACATCTAGAAAGCCTGTTTTTGCATGGGGATAATTAGAGCCCGTAAAAGAATAAGAGAAATTAAACAAAACAATGCAGTTCAACTGCAGTGCTAAGATCTTGCAATTAAACTGTGCTGCTGGATTATGCATATTAGCACATGAATTACACTTTAAGTGATAAATGTTGAACCAAATAATTATCTATAGCTTTTGGGAAGGAATAATCAATAAGGTTAGGCTGAGAAAAGACAGTACTTAAAATAAATAAAAGAAATAGTAGGATGGCTTGATGAGAACACAATAAATTGTTCCCTGTGAATGAACTGACAGGTTAGTCCACATTTCTTCTTTTTGAAATATGGGTGGCACCTTATGTTATTTTTTCCTTTTAAAACCAGGCAAAAAATGAGAATACTCAAAACCTTGAGGAACGCCTACCCTCTCTCCAGAGGCAGGTGGCAAAGACCCTTGGAGGCGCTAATTCAGCTCCTCCTCACTGCAGCAAAGGGGCGGCTGTGAAAGGCAGAGGGGAGTGTGGCTGTGCCGGGATCCTGCTCTCCCTTGGGTGCCAGCACAACCCTTTTGACATTTCAGCCTCTCTGTCGGTGCCTGGGTTTGTGGGAGTGGCTGCCTCTGTTATGAATAAGAAGCTTGACTAGGCCAATATTCAAGCAGTATCAACTTATTAATTAATATGGTAAAGTATGAGCAATACAGCACTGGGTACAGTGGGGGAAATTTTCCCTCCAACTGCACACCGATTGTGTTGGGGCTCACAGGTATTTATAGGGGTACTCATAAGCTTTCTCAGTAGTTTCTATTCCAATTTTTACTCATCAGCAGTTTCTATTCCAAATTTTTTCATCACAATTCTATACACTACTGTGAGTTAGTTTTTCTCAGGATATATCCCAAAAGGAGTATTCCCAGATGGTGGTGGTCCAATTTCCGAAAGAAGAAAGATGAATCCCAGCTGGTGAAGTCCAGCTGCCCAGATGTGGGTCCACCTTTTAATTGCAAGGACTATAAATCTCATAACAGTGATGTCCAGCTTCCCTTGGTCGAAACTATTAATCCTTGAGTTGATGTTCATCTTCCTTTCTCAAGCTGCTTTTCTCTGTTTTAAGGTGTGAGATAAGCATGTTTCCTTTCTATATATTCCAAAGCTATAGTTTCATGGACACACGCAATATTCTAAAATTATACTTCAAAAGGTTATTATTGCAAAACTCTTTAATAAGACTTAACTACAAGCAAAGAGCAACATCCTTAACATCTATTCAAATGGTCCTAAATCAACTAAGGTTAATTGTGAACAAAAGATAGGTTCAAAGGCCTTCTTCATTGCTTTACTTTCCTCAGTTATTATTTGAATTCATCTTTATAACTGTCCCATGGTTGGTTTCCACACATATCATAATCACAAATACACACATTGCCTGTATGTACCTGACACTAAACACAGCTTTGTACATCACACCTCTGGGGGGCTGCAGCACTGCCATCCTCATGGTCTGTGCATGGCTGAAGTCACCTTGCTCGGCTGCAATCCTCGTGCCCAGCTGTGCTGGGATGGCCATGGATGGGTGCCAGGGGACAGATTACATAGGCCAGGCAGCCGGTGAGGGGGACAGCCCCGCACTTATCTCCCCAAGCGGCCCGGCGCACCCTGCCTCTCCCCGGGCCTGAGGCAGCGCGGGCAGCTCCGCGCCGGGGCTGGAGCAGGCCCTGGCCAGCAGCGGTGCCCTCACGGCAATTCCCCGAGCCCTCCAGCACTGCCCACTCGCCAGGAGGTTTTATCCCAGCCCCCATGGCAGGGAATGGCCAGGCCAGCGCCCGAGGGATCAGCCCAGGCCCACTTTCTCCTGCCGCTGAGTCCCTGTGTGGAGCTGCCCCACAGCTGCTCCAGAAGGCGCCGGTGCCGCTGTGCCTGAGCAGAGGCCCCCGAGGAAGCAGCGTGAGGGGTTTTGGGGCAAATGGAGGGACAGCGGGGCTTGCCACAGGGCCACTGCAGCAGCCCAGTGAGGGGAGCCATTGCCCTCAGGCTATTAAAATGCAGTTTGCTGAAAGGAAACCGCTGCGGCCGCATGCACCCAACTGCGGCGTCCGAGCGGCGCTGGAATCGCCGCCGCCACAAGAAAGCCGGCAGCCCGCATTAGCAGGAAAATCCATCTTTTACAAGAGCCACAATGGACCGTTAGCTTTTAACCAGGTTTTAGGGGTGGGGAGCAGCCTTCCTGTCGGGCGAACCCTAAGGAGGAAGTGAGTGGCTCCAAACATCCAGGGGCGGTGGGCATTGGGAACTCCGAAGCGCGCAGCTGGAGCTCGCTGGTACAATGCAGGCAGCCCCGCGTGGACGGGCCGCTGGCCGAGCCGCAGGGAGCTGCCCTTGTTTGTTTGTTCCTACGGCACAGGCAGAGACAGGGGCCCTGTTTTATTTTCCCCTGCAGGAAGGTGATAAAGTGCCCGGGAGCTGCTGGAATCCGTTCTCCAATAAATTCAAAGGGAAAGGCCATTTTTTGTGCCCTGGAAGGCTGAGGGATGCTGGAAGGCAGTAAAACTGAGGCAGCGCATCGCACACTAGTGTGGAAGGAAGCCACCGGAGCAATTTTTCTGGTTTGTTTTGTTGCTTGTTCTTTTTTTGCCCTCAATGATTTTTACTCTGCCTGTGGCTAAGCAATCAATATCTCTTTGCCAACAATAAATATTCCAGGCTTTTAAATGATGATGTATTCCAGGGTGAAACAAATTAGGTGCGTTATTGCTGCCCTCTTGTACTCAAACTAATTCTGTGGGTCCAAATGGAAATTCAGAGAGAGATTCCTGAACCGGGCTCACCGGTGCCAGCAGATCTGGCTTCAGCTGTCAGCTCTGTTGCTGATCTCTCTTCTTTCACTGAGACGAGCAGAAATTCAGGAGAGCTGTGTGAGTAGCTCCGCAGGCTGAATCCATCAGGCAGATGCATGCAGCTGAGCATGAGCCTGCCTGGAGCACTGCAGCGCCCTTGTTTCCCTCGGCAGGAGGCTGCAGAGCTGGATTGGTGTGCAAAGCAAAGCCCAGGCTGAACAGCACCAGCCCAAATGCTGACCCTGGGGTGCCAATACCAGCAGGGACTTCAGCTCTGACCTCTTGGTGCAGTGGCTGGTCAAGGAGTGTTTCCCAAGCTACTAAAAGCAGTCCTTCCCTTTTGATGCCCACACAGGGAGCCAGGTGGGAATCTCTTTGGAGCCCTGAAAAGTCTGTCAAGACTGTGACAGCAACCAGTCCTACTCCCATGCTCCCATGTGTCCGAGGGAGAGCAAATCAACTTAATTGGGCACCAAGGAAGCAATCTTGATTTGGTTCTGAAGTGGAGTTGGATGATTTGTGCAAATAAATTGTTACAGAAGGTGTTATTCTCTTTGGTTTCCTATACTGTTTTGCTGAGGTGGTGGAGGGATTGTGTAGCCACTCCTGCTGTGTTTCCCCATGGCATCAGTGCTGCTTGAACCCTCTAGCAGAGAAACTTTATAGGACAGTTCAGGAAACGTTTGACTCCATTTCCCACCTACTACTACAAGAGCTCTTGCTCTGAAGGATTAAGATGACTATGGAAGATGGAGGGCAAAGACACTGGGCATTCTTGCTAGGAGACAATATTGCATAATAAAACACAGCCAGCCAGAGCAGGTGGACACCTCATGTCAGTGGCCATCAGCCCCACTCCCTTATCTCCCAGAACTGTCATTCCCCAGCTCCTAGCTCCCTGTTTATTAGGGGGATGGGGAGCCATGTAAAATGATTTCTCTCTTCTCTCCTTTTTTCTTCAGGGGGAGGGTGCTGCTGTTTTAGTAGTGGCAATAGTCCTCGTGCATTAATCCTCATCAGCTTGTATATGCATACAGACAAAGCGTGATGGGCTTGACATTTGCCATCAAGAAAATGAAATCCTCCCAGTTTCAGGTCACCCTGCCCTGGTTTTCTACCAAATCTTTTCAAATCAACAGCCATTTCATCTCCATAAGCTAATAATAACCCTTGCAAAGCCTGTGAATCAGCAAAAGGCTCTCCACAGCTGCAACTGTCAGCAAAACAGGAGCTAACACTGTGGAGGGGTGGATGTTGAAGGAGTTTGAGCCCTGGCCTTTGGTAACTCCTAGGCAGCATTTGCTGAGCCAGACCCATCTCAGGGCTCTGCCTCTGTCCCCTCCACCATGCTTGTGGTTGTCATTTGTGAGAGGAGTGAGCAGCATAAGAGCAGGCTGCACAAATAACTACCAAAGTCTTTACTTATCCTTCCTCTCTGAGGAGAGTGCTCTGGATGCCAGAAGAAGCCAGATAAATGCTTTGTGTCTTCTACTACAACAGGAACCAGCTCTGAAAAAAATCTGCATTGGTGTCTTGTGGGAATATCTGGAGCATTAGAGCTTGGCCTGCTGTTTCTCATTGAAATGAGCAGGAATTTTGTCACTTGCTTCTCTGGCCCAAGTCTGCTCCTGTGGCTGGCTAAGGAAAAGCAGGTTCTGCTGCAAGGGTATTTGCAATGGGAATTGCCAGGTAGTGGGCAGGCTGCCTGCTGGGAGACCCTTTGACCTGAGTCCCCTTGTAGTCCTGATGTTCTTTTTTCCCCCCTTGTTCTTTTGCCCAAGGGAACCTGCAGGTTTGCTGCTGATCAGCAGGCAGTGCATGCAGCTAGAGGCCCGGGACTGAGGATGAACTGGAGAGATAAGCTATCTGTGAGCACAAATGCCTGTCTAGCCCTGTACACCTTGGAGGAAAAAGAAGAATTTCTGAAAAAGATGACCCACCAAGAGAGGACTGGACAGTGCATGCCTTGTTTCTCACCCTCTTTCCATCAGCACCCACTGCTGAGTCCTTTTGGAGGCAGGCTACAGAAGGAAAGACCTGTCAGACCCAGGATGGCAGTCACTGATGACAAAACTACAGCGATTTAAGAGCTCATGAACATGGGATGTTTCAGACACTGTGCAAATAGAAGAAAGATCCTGCCTAGCAGCTCATCCCTGAGACCTTTTAATGACCAGAGCTATTGTGGCTTCCTTCTTGTGACTCCTAGGTCTGGGTATCTGACATTCCTCCACATGGCATGAGATTTGAAGCACATACTCCACAAGCCAGTCTGCTAGTCAAGAAACAGTGGTTTGGGCAATTTTTCCATCCTCCAGCACAATTTGGAGCATAACTGTTCCAGATTGCAAGGCAAGATGTATTCTGTTACCATCTGGATGGCAGTTGTCTTTTGTCAAGTGAGCACTTTGCCTTATCTCTGTCTCTGAGTGACCACAATCACTCCTCCCTCGGGAGGGGACATCTGCTGATAACAGGCTATTGAATGTCACTGCATGGCTGATAAGAACTGTAACATCCCATTGGGAGATGTTCCACCCAGAGGGAGGGCCCAAGCATTGCTACCCAGATATAATCTGGAGGTTCTGGAACACCAGCACGGCTTCTCCACTGGATTCCCCAGAGAAACAGCAGCTGTCTCTTCTTCCACTGGACCTTCAGAAGAAGACTACACCTTTTTCTGCAGGATCCCTGCTCCAACAGAGCCACACCTGACACTCCAGGAGGACTGCAGCCACATTTCCAATTGGACTGCTACCAACACCCTGACCCACAAGGTGTCAGGTTTGAGTTCTGACTCTGCCAGTGTTGTTCTAGTGCACTGCATTGTTTATTTTATCCTTTTATTTTTTCTTCCCTATTAAAGAACTGTGATTTCCTGCTCCCATATTTTTTGCCTGAGAGCCCCTTAGTTTAAAAGTTATAGCAATATGGAGGGGTGGGGAGGGTTTACATTCTCCATTTCAGAAGAGGTTCCTGCCTTCCTTAGCAGACTCCTGTCTTTCCAAACCAAGACAATAACTCTCATGGGCTGTAGTGAAACTCCCAGGCAGGCCAGGTGGCTGAGCCAGCAGAGCTGTTGCAAGGAGCATGAGTGCCACTGCTGCAGCAAATGCTGTGAGCAGCCGGTGACTCAGGTCTCTGCTGTATTTCCTAATGAAAGTCTGAAGGATCTGGTGTCTTTATTAATCATTACAGCTCAGCTTTCCACTGTTAGTATCTTCCCATGGTTTTGTGTATCTTGGCATGGTTAAATAAGCAAACAATTTTTTTGAGTGCTCAGATGAGAAAAACCCATTGGTAGCAGACACCCAGGAGGCAGCACCATGAGCTGGCTTAAAACTCCAGGGCTGTTCTTTGTTAGGCGTGTGGTGAAAAACTCAGGATCACTGCACCATCACCATATGGTGCTCCCTATTTCAGGATGAGCCTGACATGGATGAAAAATAAGAGCTGGAATGGCTGAGCAAAGAGGTCTGCAGGTGAGGAGTTTGTTTCCACGACGCTTTGTGGAATTTCTGTGGGTCCAGCAGCTCACAGGACACATGAATAAGTGTGCTGCAGCATTTCTGCTAATTTAGTGTACCACATTCAGCACCTCGCTGAGGGCCTGTATGGAATGAGCTCTGCATCTACTGCAGCCAAGGGGAGCTGCATCCTCTTGCTTGCTGCATTGCTGCTTTGCTCATACCTTTTGTGTCTGAGAGGTTTAGAAGCACCTGAGCACCCAGAATTTAACACTATGACCCCACCATATGTGCTCCTCTGTGAGCTCAGTGTTGATGGCTCCCTCTTTGGCCTGGGACATTTTAGGTCAGGTATGTTGCTCTGCCAACAGCCAGTGCACCAGCCTCAAGGTCTAACTTGCTGCACTGCCTACTGCTTTTGGTTGCACAAGTTTTCAGAAGTGTCAGAGTGGCCAGACCTGATGGATTACCTGCCTGAAGTAGGTGGATGATCAGCTGAAGTGTTTGCTTGAGCATATAGATTCCTACTTGTGTTGTGACATTTTAATTGCTGAGTTCAGCCTGCAAACTGAATTGGTGAACTCTCTTTGGTATTCTGTGTTCCTGAAGTGAAACCCTTTTGTCTGTGCACTTCCCTCTTTCCTATATAAAGGAAAATAGGATTTTATGTTTGAGTAAATAGAACATAAAGTGCCATCCAGAAGGTCAATTTAATGTGAGATTGCTTTATGCTGATTGGCAAGAATACACTTCTGTTTGTTATTCTTAGGTTTTGATGATATTCTCTTACTGTGAGAAATGAGCACTGCCAAGAAGAGATGCAGACATGGCTTAGCTATGAAGGGGAAGTACAAAAGGCTGACAGTGCAAGAAAAATACACTGCAAAAAATTCACACAGGGGACTAATTCTCTTGAGCTGTGTGACTGCTGGGGCACCCAAAGACTTGTGGTTTCCTTGAAAGGCACCCACACAGATTTCATTTCCCTGCAGTGCACGCTCATGACCCCATGGTATTTCTGGCAAGTGCCCATCACGTGCCTGCCAGCAGCTGTGTGTGAGACACAACGTTCAGATGTGCTGCTGGTCTGCGGAGCCTGAAGTTTTCCTGAAGCAAAAGCTTGAAGATATTGAGGTAATGATCAGGAAGCATCATCCCAGAAAACCATCGTAAGCAGGGCTGGATGCAGAGCTGGCATTTCTCTCCTCTCCTTCCCCAAAGTCTCCAGATGCAAGTGCTGATGGAGTAGCCAGCATTGCCCGGCACATGGCTCAGAGGGGAATGGGAAAGGGATGTGGTGCTGCCACCGTGGAGGGAACGGCAGCAGAGTGGGTATCTCCCTCCTCCTGCTGCTGCCAGAGAGGCGGGTAATTACCATATCCATTTTAGAAATGAAGAAACTAACGCAGAGTGCATGGGCGGGAGGGGAGAGTTTTAGGAATATGTGGGTGTCTGAGATGCAAATGCTTTGGGAAACACCACGTTGGCCTGATTTGCATTTGTAGGCAGCTAAATCCTTGTACTGATCTGACCCAGAGGGCTGTGTGAGGGTGCAGGGAACAGGGTGAGCTCCCCACGCCTCCTTGCTGGGGATCCCTCAGTCCTTGTGGTGCCTGGGCCAGCCACTCCCCTTCTTTGGATCTGCTCCAAGGGAAAGTGTTCCTGGGTTCCCTCACGTGGCAGCAGGGATGGGATGGCTTGAGATGGGATGATGTTTCCCTCTTCACTCTGCAAGGGCAGCCCACATTGGCAGCCCTTTTGATTCTCCCAGCTGCTCCTCCATGCTAACTTTTCTCTTTCAAGTAGAAGTCTATTTCAAAACTTGGCGGATTTATTTTGCTTCAGAACCTACTGATTTTGTCTGCCTGGATATTGCCCCTACCCAGGCTGAATGCTGCTTATCACCTGCCAGGTGCTGTAGGTGTACCTGGGCAGGAGACAGAGCTGATGCCTGCTGCTTGCCCCTCCCAGTCCCTGCAGGACTTTGGACACTCCTTTTTATGATGATGATGTAAGTGTTGAAAACTATCACCTGAGTTGAACTGCAAAACGACGAGGGAGTTTACTTCAGTGGAAAAACAGATTATAATTATCTGTAAGAGACTCAGCAACTGTGTATGCAATCATTTCCTCCTGAATACCTTGGTACACCTGAGAAGAGAAACTTTCTGATTTCCTTGCAAATAAAAGAGTGTCATGATGATTTATCATTAATGAACCATCCTGTTCCTAACCTTCATTTTCCAGTTTTCAGTATAGCTCTGGCATTATTTTCTCTAGAGAAACAGCCAGAGTCTACCTCATATTTTTTGAGGGTCAACACTGTTAAAAGTCAAGAGCACTTTTTCAGCTGCAGCCAAAGGTGTTTTTTTTTCTTTCTGACCCAAATTGTTGGGTTTCCCAACTTTGTCATTGCTCTGAATCCACCTGCAGGCATCTGCTCAATGCATCAGGCAATGCTCTGTTAGAGCATGGTCTCCCCATTTTCCCAGAGGGCACCTAGACAAGCAGTAGTGCCCTTTTGATGTGCTTCCCCACTTTCTTTTTCCATAGAAGCAAAGAAACTAAAGTCTTCATTCCCGGTGCTGGGACTTAGATTCATCTTCATGCATCAGGAAATGCAAGGTTGCAAAATACTGGGTTTTTTTTCAAGAGCCTTTACCATAACAGTGATAAAAATATCTTAATTTACTTTCTTGTGCTGTGTGACTTCAGTACAATATTTGAATGAGAATATCCTTTCACCCATGGCTACTTGCATCAGTCCAAAATGCATTCCTTTTTCTGCAAGTAACATGAAGATGATTTAAAATCAAACCAAGATGAAACAAAAACAGAAAAAAAACCCTGAAAAGATAATTCCATTTTTCCTTTTTGGGAAGAAACCCTGTATAAAACAAGTGAGTGAGCATGTGATGGAATAGCACAGCCTCTGTGTGGGACAGACTTCTGCCATGGGTGTGTAAGTACTGTGCAGAAGACACCAGAGCAGTCAGCACTGCTGTGAGCACTGGATGGCACAAGCTTCCATATGGGAGCCTCAAACCAGCACAGGCTGGAAAATAAAAGGACCCTCTGGTGAAACTGGAAGTCATCAAAGAGGCTGATAGTCAACTGGGCAGCAGGATCAGTGGAGGAGTGCGCGGGGGCGTCTACGGCCCTGGAATCTGGTTATCTGGTGAGGGGCGAAGGCCAGGGCCCCCTGCGCATCAGAAAGCAGCCCCCCTTGGCGTCTTGGCTTCGGGCTGAGCTGGGTGATAGCTCGGAGCAGTGCGGTGAGAGACGAATTAGGAGGCGACTACTTGCTGGGGGTAAACTGTCGGTTTATTACAGAAGAACCAACAAGGAGGGGAAACACTCAGCAAATGGTCCCGAACAGGGGGCGAGAGAGGGTTTTAAGGGAAAAGGGGGGAAGAAGGCAGGGAAACCCGGCTATCTAATAGAAATACATATTTGGAGGTACGAAACATAACTGATATACCAAAGTAACTAACTGTTATAAATCATAGGAGGGGCTCCGGGGCTACAGCCAACCATAACTCCCAGAGAAAAGAAAATTCTCGAAACTTGGGAGGAGAAAAGGGGTGATTGACTGAGCTCAAGGAGGAGGCACTTTCACTTTATAAGAGAAAACAAGGGGAGGAGCAGTTTCATTTCTATAGCAACTTAACTGGCAGGGTCCTGGGAAAGGGAGAAACTATTTAATACAGAAAAAAGGGGGGAGCAAACTAACAAACTTAAGAACACACTACAGCAGAGGAAATCTTGAGAAATTTGTGCTGCAACCTCTAATATTCCATCTCTTATCGGGTTTGAGTCAGTGTCTTCCATGGCACAGCTAATGTTGAGAGGCAAGCTGGTTTCAGCAATAATGTGTTTTGTTCCACTGACCTCATTTTTGTTGAATGTCTTGTCTTGGATGTTTTGCTATTGCTAATGTATGTTGCTACAATGCCAAGAAGATGCCAATTAGAAAACCAGTGCGGTCTTTTCACACCACTTTCCCCAGCTCTTTGCTCAGGATTCTCCAACCTTTAAAATCAAATTACAAGTATGCCTAAATACCTACTCCCTGGGGTACTGGCTCTGTTGAAGACTACCTGTCCTGCAGGAACCAGTGTTTGTGGGTTGAGTGTCACTGAGCTGGCATTTACCTCTTCATTCACTGTGGCTGGAATACAGAGGTGGCTGGGCAGGATGAACTGTGCCCTGGGAACAAGTGAGTGAGCCTTGGATCAGAGTGGCCTTCACATCTCTCAGTTCCTCTGCGATGGGTTAGAGGCCATGGTGGGGCTGGAGGTGGCACAGTTGGGAATGGAAGCCCTGCCCATGGAGAAGGGGTGCTTCAAGTGCATGTCCCTTCCTGGATGTTTATTTACCCCTCTGATATTTAGTTATATTTCTCTTCTGCATTTCACATCCATCATTTCTTCTTGCCTTTTTTGCTTTTAGTCTGTTTGAAGCCTCTCTGCATGGACAGAGGGGCAGAGCTAGCATCTTCCCTCTTCCTCACCTAGAGCATGGATTGCACCATACTTTTCCTTCACTTCCTGAGAGGATTTACTGCCAAGCAAAAGTGGGTGAAAGCCCACACCCCGAGAGCAGTTATTTATAGCTGAGTATCAAACTGTCATAAATTTACTTGCTTTCAGGGCTGTCATTCAGTCATGACAGAGCAGTGAACACATTCCTTGTGGGAGCTCAGCACCAGAAGAAGCTGCAAGCCCCTTCTCAGGAACAAAGACAAGCACAAAGCTGAATCACCCAAGCCGCAGTGAGTGGCAGAACGCAGCTCCAGGAAGGATCACGCCTCATCAGCAGGTGTTGGCTTTCTAAGGCACCTCAAGTACCCTGCCAGAGTAATTAGTAGTGATCTGAATCAGACATCGCTATGTACATGTCTGTCTACAATGGTGACATGTTTCCTCATACATCTGCAGTCAACAGCATTTTTGAGGTGGATACACTCCCTAGCCTGCAGTAATCCCCTGCCTTGTGCTTGTTGTCACTCTGCACAGCAGTGTTTGTCCCAGATAGATCCTTGTGTTGTCTCCATGTTGCTCTAGGATTCCAGGCTAGCTGGGAGCATCACTGGGAGGTGAAGGATGAAGCTGGAGGGAAATGTGTTTGGCTGGGACAAGTCAGGCATTGCCTCTACCAAAGAAAAGAGCAGATTTTGATCCCACTGTGTTTATGTTTGTTTTGAAGAAAAAAAAAGGGCATTTTATTTGTTGCAACGTGTTCATTTCACTCTCAGCTCCAGTAGCTAGGTAAGCACTTCCCAGTAATTTGCCATAAGAAAAAGCTGGAAAGTCAGGGAAATAGTGTTGTTCTTTCACCAGAAACATTAATAACATGCAGCATGGACCCTGCCTTTTCTGTGACTACTCCATAAAATGCTGTGGCATAGGTGTAGCAACAGTTGACCAGGTGCAGACACCGCCTCTTGCTCCAAGCGGCCAGGCTGAGGTCATGTCTCAGGTAATTTTATTTTATTAATTTGTTTTTTAATGATTTGCTTTCATAAAGGGTTTGTAATACATGATGGAAAGAGGGGGGAAATCCACTACTGCACTTTTGTATATGCTTCCTGCAGGAAGGGGCCACAAGGGGTGTGGGGGCCCCTTGCACCTTTGCAGTGCCAGTCAAGGACAGTCTGCAGGACTCCTGAGGATGTACATAAGAAAGGCAGAGCCCTACCAGCCTGGCAGGACACAAAGGGTGGGAGCTGTCCTTTCCTAGAAGGGAGCTGTGGAGACTCAGACCCTGTGGAGCCAGCAGCTGGGGCAGGATGAGGGCTGTGGGTGAGGAGGGAGATGCAGACCAGTGGTACCTGTTTGTGCTACTTCACTGTGAGACTGCTCGTGCAACTCTTCAGACCTACCTTTGTGTTTCATTTTTTAATCATCCCCAAGATCTCAAGTAAACTTGTTTGTCTCACCCTGGCTAGAGCCAGCCCTCCTATCTATGCCCTCTGTGCCAGCCATGTTCTGTCTCCTTCCCCAGAAAGCTCCCTTCCCTCTGGCAGCCTGTGATGGCTGTCCACACCAAAAGTGCACATTAATTCCATCAGGTCGCCTTTTCCCTCTTCAAGCACATCAAATGAAATGTGGGCAGCTGCACATAGTGGTGTGATTTAGTTCAGCCTCCAATATTGTCACACTTCCAGGATAATTGTGGCTTTCATGGTGCTCCTGGGAGGTGCATGAACGTGTGCAAGGTGTCCTGCAGAAGCTTTGGACTGTTCAATGGCTTGCTAGAAAGTGGAACGTGACAATCCTGCCTTTGGGTGGATGGGATCACATTCTCTGTTGCTTGTTCCCAGCATGGATTGTGTTTGTCCGCAGTGCTGATACACCAGATTTGTTCACATACCTTCTGTCTTGTGTTTCATTTGCTCTAGCAGCTCCCTAACTCCTGGTCATGGTGGACCATCACTATATGCCCAGCCACCTCCATGGCTGCCAGGACAGTGATAACCCACCTTGTCCCTTGAGGGTGGCTCATACTACAGCCAAAGAAAAAATATTGTCTGCTCCGTTGGTCTCCAGGCCCAACACAGGTATGGGACACGTTACCTGCTAGGTGCTCCCACATGACTCATGACCACAAAAATAATAAAAAACGAATGGGTAAGCTGGCCTACAAGGTATTACTTGTTTGCTGTTATTGTCCAGGGCTGCCGACTGCTGCTGAAGGATTTCTACTGTGTAATTATAGCTCAGCACTAGCAGCTCTGCCAGTCTGAACGGTGCTGCTGAGTGGTGTATGTGCTTATTGCTTCCATGAACGTGACTCCAGAGGATAATTACATGCACAGGAAGAAGACAGGATAGAAACCTGATGGGGAGGATAAGGAGAACCTGCTTTGTGCCATCATAGGATTACATGCAAGAGTGTAGCATTGTCTGAAGGGAAAACAGTCAAGATACCATCGGCTACTCCTGTTACTACACCCCAGAATTCATCAAGGGCTGAAGACAAAGAAACAGTTAATTATTCATGACATATGCATAAAAGGGGAAGGCAGAAACACACAGAGGGCTATTGCATCATTTTTCAGCCTAGCGAGGCCTATTGGTTCATATTAACCAGCTCTTCTTCTTTTAAATCTAATTTTGAAATTGGCCAACACACTCTTCCCCTCTGGCATTGGTCAGGCCAGTGGCAAACTCAGATTTCTGCTCTCCTTGCTTAATTGGTACCTGTGAAGCCAGGGTTTATTTTGCCTGCTTGCTCCAGCTTGTCTCAGGCCCTAATTGCGAGGTCTCTGGGGGAGGGCTTGTGCTCTATAACGGGCCAGTGTTCCTCACAGGGCTCTGCTCTTCCCCTTGCAAGGAGCTGATTCATCAGCATGGAAACACTGTGCACAATGGTCCTCACTTCGCTTCAATTTCCAGTTAAAAGAGTGACTCATTTTGATATGGCCAAAAGTCTTTTCTCCTGTCTCGTGTTGCAGTGTGGTGCACCAAACCTGCCTGGCAAGCTGGGGGCTGTCCTTCCCCAGAAGAAGAGTGGGATTGTGCCTGGGCAGGGGTGGTGGCACAATCTAGTGCTGTATCTGACACTGCAGGAAACCCCTCTACCTTCTGCAAGGCTGGGAGCTGATGGGAACAGCAATGAGCTTCAGGCCAGTCTCCTGCTCTTCTCAGAGGTCCACCTCTACCATAGCCTTCTCCTGAGAGATGTCCTGTGGCCCTCAGGTGCCCTTTCCATAACGTGAGCAGCATCCATAGGCCAGTGTAACATGTGCCTGCATGTTTTCCTCTGCTCAGGAACAGCTCTCGCTTCGCCTTAGGGCATTTTGCAGTAAGACTGGAGTAACTCCATCATAGTGAAGGAGTGTCTGACTGTAAATTCCTTGCTCTGTCACTTGCTTTTCTGCTCCTGACTGTACCCCCTTTTTAGACCCATTTCCCAAGAGCACTTTCATTGCAGCACAACAGCAAGTTTTTAATGAGCACATTGTTGTTGGGATTCACAGAACAGGCTTTGTGCTTCTTCTGAAGAAAGTACATTTGGTAGAGATTATTTTTCTGGAATGGTTTAATGGAGAGGAAACTGAATGTGTCACCATAGTGGTTTTCTTTCAGGATTGAAACTGCCAGAAGGGAGGGAGCCAAAGCCAGCCTGGCCTCTGCACCTGTGAGTGCTTCAGGAGATGGTCAGAGAGGCTGACCTCTATTGGAATATGTATCCCAATATAACCAGTTAGATGGTGCCTAGGCCAGTTCTGACCTTCGCTGCTGGGCCACAGGCAGCTCTGCGGTGTTTTACCTCAAAGATACCTTGGCTGGCGGCAGAGTGCAGCGGGGCACAAGACAGGACTCTGTTCTCCTCAGGGGAGAGCTTCTGGCGATGGTGAAGAAAAGAAGGGAGCGGATTCTGCTAGAAGGTAGCCAGATGTTTATTCCATGAGCACAGATATGTCTGCACTGGGCTACTGCTGATAACAGAATAGGGCCGCATGGTCTCATTCACATTTTAAGCTCAGGACAGGGGAAGGGGAGGGGACAGGTGAGTCACCAACCAGGTGAAGGGGCAGGGTCTCCAGGTACTAGGGTCACCTATCACACGACGCCTTGCTGGTATGTTAGCCTGATTGACAGGGCACACTCAGCGAGGGGCGAGGGGGAAGGGAGAAGGTAAAACAGGATATTGCAACACACCACAACAGACCTCTTCACCAGGACAGACAGTGGCTTGCAAATGATGCTCCCCTATCCTGGTTCCAAAGAGGTCAGCTTTGCTCTTTCCCTGAGCACCCAGGAAGGCTGTTGGTATGTCACCATTGGTTTTCTCCTTGTGCTTTCTCCATGCTTTGCTTTTTAAACAGTTCCAGCCACAGCCTCATGGATTGGAAGAACTGAACATGGTGGCAGACTGAGAGCATGGGGTGGCAAACCACGTTATAAACTCAGCAGTAGTCATCAAAGTCTGCCAGTTTTCAGAAAGGAACCAACTCATTCCCATCTATATGTATCTAATGAGTAATCAGCTAGGGGAGAAAAAGGGAATTTTGAGTATGATGGACACCACAACATGAAACTGGGCCAGGGATTCTTCCCTCCCAGTCAGCCTGAGCAGAAATTATTGGGAACTGGACATTGCTGCAGGTGCGATGGCTTTTTGTCCTCATTTCTAGTGTGCATGTTGGACACATCAAATTAGGAATCCAAGCAAGAAGAACAGAGGGGAAGGAGTAAGAGATATAACATCCTCCTCATCCTTGTTGGCATCCTGTTTGTCTGAGGTCTGAAAAAAATGGCTAAAACCTCCTGCATACCAGATGAATTGACAAAATTGGAACAGGAGTCTTTATGTTTAAGGAATCCAAAAGTCAGAAACATGTCACCTCCTATTTCAGGAAGTCATGGGTTGAGCAGCTGAACTGATGTGAACTTTCCCTCAGCAGGGGATTTTGGCAGGAAAGTGTACTATTTAAAATTTGGTGAGTTACCAGTAGTTTGCTTCAAAAGGATCTATCCTGCCCTTAATTAATATCCTTAGATCTAAGACTTTTATTTTGTTTAGGTGAACAAATGTTGTGAAATGCCTTTGTGAATCAAATCTAATCAAGTCGGTATTCCCCAGCTGGAGCTTGGAAAGCTGCCCAGAGTGCAGGGCAGAGGAGAGCAGTGTGATAGGCAAGGTGTGATGACAGCCTGCCAGGGGAGAGCTGGAAAAGGTGGAGCAGTGAGCTGTCCCTAACAGACAGTGATATTTCCATGCTTTCCTTCTATAAAACCCTTGAACTCCAGGACACACTGGGCGTGTGAGTTTACTCCAGTGAGCCCGAGGCAGTTTCATTTATGCAACTGTTTGCTCAGCAGATGAGAGGCCCAGTTCTCTCTGATCTCAGTGATATTCAGAGAACAGACTCTTCTGTAGCATTCTCCAGATGGGCATCTGCCTGATGCCAGGTGTGGATGTGTTTTCCATTTTTCCAAGCCATATTTTGAGGGGGCTTGAAAATTAATATCTGAGGCCCCTGAAGACTCTGAGGAAACTGCTACCATTTGAAGGAGAATGCTAAGCAGAAAGAAGAGACATGTTCCTGAGTTTTCATTCTGGACCTGTGGGGATGAGTCACTCCAGGGCTGGGGTTGTCCATGGGTCCTGGGGTATTGGACACAGAGATACACAGCCCTCTCAGCCTCAGCACAGCAGCATCTGGGAGGAAGACTATTCTCCAGGGTCTCAGTGCATTCCCAAGCCTTCCCCAAGTGATCTGCCACATCACAGATCTGGCAGTGACAATTCTGGTTGTCTCCCCAAAACCAAAGACTTGCCCTTTAGCAGTCATTTCGGAGAAAACCAGGGACATGATCTCTGCAGAAGTTTGTGTCTGTGGTGCAGCTCCACAGCAGCATGCAAGCACCAGTGTGCTCCTCAGAGACATTGGCAGTCCTGGTGTGTGGCTCCCGTGGGGCAGGCTGGCCACACAGGGAGCCACAGCTGCAAACTGGCACCTCAGAAAGTGCTGATTTCTCTGCTGTACTGATCTGCACAGCTGGAGTGACCAGCTTGGCTTGACATGTGCTAATCCAAGGGGCAGCAAGGAGTCTTCTTGTCCTGCCATGGCTCCTCATGGGAGTCTGTGGTGCTGGCAGTACAGCACAGTCCAGCACCAGCACTGACCACATGCTTTTTAATGGGAAAATTAGGAGAAATGTACCCAGCACATCCATTCTGCTGGGCGTGACAGGGCTGGCAGCCTTCAGGGAGTGCTGTGGTTCACTGAATGGACTGAGAGGACAGCATCAGCTCACCTCTCCTCAGCAGACAAGCAAGTAGGTGTGTCCCCTGGGCAAGCATCATGCCCACACGCTGTGCTGAGTGCAGGGGTCTCAGGTTTAGGGAAGGCAGGGAGCCAGAGCCCTGCAGCACAGGAGCCTGGAGGATTACCACAGCCCTCCAGTATCAAACGCAAAGATCCTGAAGTGACCCAGAGCAGAATGTAGGACAGCCTTGCATCAGGCCCAAAGTACACACCTGCCTGTTATAAACAATCAGCAAGTTTGATTACAGCACAGCGCGGCAGCCGGAGCGGGGAGACAAACAACGTGCCCGGCGCTTATTGTCGGGACTGTAATTATGCCTGGAGGTCCCATGCTGCCTGCAACCCCGCGCGGGAAGGGTTCTACCAGACATGATAAAAGCTCATCCCTGGCCTGAACAAATCAGAATCTCATTTAAAACATCCCGGGAGGGCGAGCCAAATGGGGATGGTGTAAGGGACTAAGGTTGGGAAAAAGCGGGGTGAGTTTGATTACAGATAAGGGAAGTGTCGGGAGCCGGGAGGGTTTGCCGCGCCGCCAGTGGGAATGGGCATGCGGGCCGGGGAGGCAAGACACGACAGCGCTATAGGCTTTGAGTCGAGGAGGAGGGAGGTGGGCTGCAGCTATATATATACATTTTTATATATGGATGTGCGTGTGTGTGTGTGTATCCAGGAGAGGGAGGAGAAGGCTCATCCCCCGAGGAGGGTGGGGGCACGCAGAGCCCTGTGCCCACAGCCGAGACCACAGCCCCCGGCGGAGCAGGCGCTGTCCCCGCCGTGCCGGTGCCCGGGGCCGGTGCCCGCCGCGCGGTGTCACTGCCGGCCCGGCAGCGCGGGGCTAAGGGATGGAGCCCCGGCAGCCGCCTGAGCCCCTTCCCTCCCGCCCTGCATCCCGCAAATACGCGGGTGATGCGGGAGAGCTCTCCGGAAGGGGCGCCCCGGAGGGCTGAGCACGGCCGGGAGCAGCCCCAGGAGCAGCCCCGGTCCCGCCGGCCGCTGGCAGCAGGAGCCAGCGAGGCGCAGCCCAGGAGGGAGCAGCCAGGACTGACGAACCCGATGCCGGGGCACAGCCGGGCCGTGCGCCAGTGGTTGCGCTGTGATTTATTAGCGGCGTTATTGATTTTCACCTCTGTCTGGGCGCCGGCTTTGGAGCAGCTCCCAGCTGGCCGCCCTCCATGTGCCGCCGCCCCGCCTGCCCGCCGCGCCTTTCCCGGGCGGGAGGCGCTGCAAGGCTCGGGCCGCGCTCTGCTCCTGGGCAAGACACATCTGGCATCCTCGGGCTGCTCGCTGGTGATTATTGACACCGGACATCGCAACTTTTCTGGTTACAGATGGGACTTCTGCACTACTAGGAAGGTCTCCAGGGCGTTTAGTGCTATTTTTGGCATATGCTGGATCCTCTTCTTTGGGTAGGAAGAGGCTGATTTCTGCTACCCCCAGGCTGAACACACTTTCCTCTCCATTTTACTTGGAAAAAGTGTTCTGCCGGCTGTAGACTTGGTGTTCAGGAATCTAGCCACAGGGAGAAGGGAGGTCTCAATCCCCCAGCAATCTCTGTGAGTGTGGGATTAACCCACTCACTGAAAAGAGCCAATTCCTCCTTCTTGCCAGAAGCCTGCAGAGCAGGATTGTTGCAGATGAGTCTTTCTTCCCAACAAATAGACATATCTGAGCCACTAACCTTGCTTTCACAATGCACAAAGGGCAGCATTTAACCATGTTACATTTTCAAGCAATCTTAACTTAATTATCCTTTTGAGCAGATTTTAATAGCTTTCTCTGCTTCCTCTGGCTTTGAATTTGCTTTGATAATTAAAGAACCCAGATTTTTGTACGTTTCTTTATGATGCCTGAAATTTACTACAGAAATCCATTTTCTCCTCCAGTTTGAACAAGTTACCAGGTCTAATATGAGATGACAGGCAAGAATTTTGCACAGCAGGTTATACACCAAACAACAGCGTCTCTGCAGGCACCTGCCCTCCGAGACAACTCACTCAGGGTAGTTTTGGAAGGAAAAGCCCCTTATTCCCTAGGCACACTTAATCTCCAGCACCCCTGTGCTGTTTGTATGCCTGTGCACAATTGTTCTGGCATGTGCTTGAAGCACTTTGTGAGCACTAACACCCAGAGGGGCTGGGGGTGGTGGGCACTCAACCTGCTCCTGCTGTTTGTGTTGGGTGGTCGTGTGGCCAGGGAGCCACATGAAGAGCCAACGTCTTTCCTTCCTTAAGCTTCCTACACTCTTCATTGTTTTTTGCCTTTTATTGGGTATTCTTCAGTTCACAGGGTTCCCCCCCAGCAGATACAGGTGTCTCAGTGTGAGTGGTATGAGCTGCAGTGGTGCAGTCTGCTATCATTGCTTCTGTGCAAGTTTTTTGTTCTCCCTGGGTGCCTTCATGGAATTACAGAATTCTGTGACAGTCTTGCTTTTAGATTAAAAAAAATAATAATTCTGGCACTCATCTTCCTAGAAAGAAGCCTCACAAAAGAATTGGAGCACACCCAAGAGGCCCAAAATCAGAAGAGAAATTAAAATATCCTGAACTTGATTTTATGTTAAAGCTGGCAATTTTGAAAGCATATTTTAATGCAAGGACAGGGAATTAGTAGATTTTGGTACATTTCTTGATTTTGGTGTTGGAAATAACTGTCTCAGTGCAGGTGGGAATATTTGCTTTCACCACATGTCTAATGCAGAACTGGTCTGTGCATAATGGTGGGAGCTGAGAGTTGGTAGGATCATTCTAATCTGACTCAGTTTTAGAGACTTCTGGGCCCAGAGGTGCAAGCTGGCACTGTCCTGGTTGTGCACTATGCCACCAAACCATCTCAAGCAAAGTTCCCTTCCCAAAGGTAGGTATTAACAAGCATCACTGCTTTTGGTGATTTCCAGTGCGTCTCTTCACTCCCTCCTCTTCACCAGCTGTCAGTTTGTTAGGTGGCCTCTGAAGGTGGCAGGTGGATGTGATTTCCTTTCCTGACCGTGGCAGCAACTCACAACAGATCCTACTGACCCCTCTTGTGGGTGGAGCAAAATTAACTAGCCCTGGGAAGTGACAATGGTTCTTGGGGGCTGAAGATTTTCCTCCCAAAGTACAGCCTGAAGCCAGTACCAGAGCCCCAGCACACAGGAGACTTTGTGTGGTGTCTGTCACCAGCTTGGGCTGGAGAAGGGCTGCCCCAAGCATGGGACCACCTGATCTCATGGAGAAGGCTGAGCTGGGCACAAAGACACTTTCTGGAGATGAGCACCTGGCAGGGATCCTGCCTGGAGGGAGGCTGTGAGAAATTAGTGAACAGTAGGTTTCTGTAGTATGAAGGAATAATGCCGCATCTGGACAAAACATAAGCTATGCAGTCATTTTAGCTGCCCTAGTGCCTGTAGTCCTGCATGCTTGAGGTATGTAGGAGATGAACCAATTTCTGCACTCCCACAGACAAATTAAATGATGCTGTGTACAACAAATATTGTATAACAAGTTTATTAAAGGCTGGAGAAGGCTTGGGCTGCTATGAACAAAGATGTGGGCAGAGATGTGGATTGATTTGAATGCACCTATGTGATATTTTTGTGTATAGGGGTATTTAAAACCACCTTTACAATTGGCAAAGTGGCTTTAAGTTGTAAAAAGGAGTCACACTGGATAGTAGGGAGCAATGTTTCCCTTGAGGACAGGTGAGCCCTGGAGCAGGTTGCCCAGAGAAGCTACTTGCTGCAGTCTCAGAAGTTCTCAACACTCAGATGAATAAAGCACTGAGCAACCTGGTGTGGCCTGACTGCTGAGCCTAATGTGAGCAGGAGGGTGTGCTGAGATCTCCTGAGGTGCTTCCAGGCCTGAATTATTGCTGCCGCTGTCTCCATTCCCGGTAGGATCGGGCTGTGCCGCGCAGCCATGGCTCAGCCCTTCCATCCATCCCTCCCTCCCTCCCTCCCTGAGCAGCTGCTCTGTCCTGGTGGCTGATGTCATCCCATTTGCTTACTTAAGAGAGGCATCATTAGTGACTAAGTAATTTATGTAATGCTGCTGCTAGCACAAGGGAAGATAGAGTCGGGTTAAGCAGGCCCAGGGCAATGAGGGCACACTGTGCACGGTGGGCTATGGAGGAAATTGCTGGAGATCAGAGGATTGAGGAGGGCTGGATTTGTTTCCTATTCACCACACCCTTGGAGGCAAAGCAGCAGTGGGACAGGGATTTTAGGGAGCTCAGTAAATGCCTGTTCCCTGTCAGTGCCCTTTACCCAAAATGACCTGCTTTTGGTGATCAAATGCAGGCTCAGCTTATTGAAAAAAACAGCTTCCAAACATCAGCCACTGTTGTAAGATCACCTTTTCTCTTTGTCTGTGTGGACTTCTGTGTCAGTTTTGCCTTATGAGACTGGACCAAACCCCAGAGCTACTGAGGCACCACAGCGTGGGGGGATACACGGACCTCACAGCATCAGGAGAAGCTGCTCTGCAGACTTGAGGGAAAACTTTGAAGGCAAAACTCAGGAAAAGAGGGAAGGAATTTCTTGGAGATTGGTTGGGAAGTAGAGACACCCTGGTGGTTTCTTCTTCCCTGTTTGAGTGCTATTACTGCTTACACTCCAGTGGCAGAGGAGGAGTAGTAGTGCTCTGCTGGGGCAGAAATGGTGCACAAAAGTGTTTGCCATTGGGGAGGTATCTCACAACAAACAGAAAAAAAGATAAAGGAAGTACAGCAGCTAGAGAGGGCTGGCCAGGGCACAGTTACCCTTTCTCCTGACTGTACCATAAAATTTACCTCTGGAGATGTGAGTCACTCTGGATTCTCAGGAGTTCTGAGCGAATTTCCAGTGTAGACAGCTTAAACCCATCATAGCTCAGGTCAGAGACTGACCCTTCCCACCTCATGTAATTAAGTAGATGCTGTTCCTGCCCAGCTTAGCCTGCACAACACTGGTTTGCTCATGTTACTATTAAAGGTCTGGTTTGGATTAGCACACGGGACTGGGTGACCAGCAAGGAAAAGAAGAGCAAACACAAAGATGTGCAAAATTCAAAATGCAAACACAAGCCCTTTGGTAGTCAGGGTAATAATCATTGCTCATAGGCTCACTAGTAAGGATTTTGCTGCTGTGAAAGAATAAGTGTTGTCAAACGACATCCTAAAAATTTCATTCTCTGTAAGAAGGGAGATCAAACCTTTGGAGGGGAGGAGAACAAAGTGTGAGCCGGCTGCAGCTGTGGAACGCCCCCAGAGCCAGCTGCCAGTCGGGGAGCGGTGCTGGGCTCACAGCCGGGGTCAGGTGGAGCATCAGGCGCTGTGACACCCTGCTCCCTCCTGCCCAAGCAGGAGCACAGCCAAGGGAAATGACAGCAGGGAAGGTGTGCCACGAGTGATTCTGCACAGAGACCCTAATGGGGCCGAAGGAAGCCACGATGGAAGGGAACACCCTACACCATGTGAGCTCTCGGCCTTTCCCAGCAGAGGGGCTGAAAGGGCTGTGCAGGATTGTCTCCTGCACCCACCCTGTCACTGCCAAGAGGCAGCTGGGGAGGAAAGAGGGAATTGTCGTCCAGCCAGCCTCTGCCAAACACTGCATCTTTGCTGTAATTTGGGTTAAGGACAAGGGATCACCAGCTAACCTGGAAGATTCCTGTTCCCAGTGTAAATCACCCCATGATACCCACTGCACAAAGGTGGGCATTAACCTAAGCCTGCACCTCAGCCTAATGTAGGCCCAGCCCTACCAGCAGTTTTGTTTGTGCATTTAATCACAAGTTCATGTAGCACTGCGAACTGATGCGGGCACCTGATCCTCCTGGGCATGATTCCAAAGGAGCTGGGAGCACCCCTCTGTCCCTCACGCCAGAGCCCACTGGGATTGGGATGAAGTAGCTCAGCCACTCTCTGTGGGGAGGATGGGCCTGGAATCTGGGGAGAAGCCCCCTCCTTGCACTCCTCCTGGGGATGGACACAGCCTGCACCCCGTCCCCAGGGCAGCCTGCCTGATCTGTATCCATCCACAACATCCCTGGGCCCAGTCCTAGAGGCTCTCTGGCCAGGGAGAGCTGTTTTCTCCTTGGCTTGTCTTTTGGTACAGTTTTGGGCATCTCCAAGTACTGCACTCCAGTGTGGTCAGCCAGTCTGAGGGTGATGGAAATCATATGGAATTTAAAAGTGAAATTAAAAGTGAATAAAAGTAAAATTTGTTACTACACAACCCTAAGTGCACAGTTACTGCTCTATGTATAGTTCTGAAGCAAAACTATTCTTATAATCACATTCATTAGCAATTAACAGTTTATAGATGGAAGTCTAGCTAAAGATATGCATGTTGCTGCTTGATTATAATGAGAAATTACAGAAAGAAAAAAGGTAGTTTTCTTTGTTCTGCCTCTCTTATATGAAGTAAGAACTTGGTTAAATCAGTTAACCACCATCCTACACTTCAGAATAATGCTGCTAAAAATGAAACATGGAATTAGCCTGTCAATTTTCTGTCGCTCACTTGTGATTCAAGCTGTCCTTCTGCAAAGCTTTTAGTTTCCATTAAAATACCTTGCTGCAAATGCCTGGAGCTTTAGCAGCAGCAGCAATGATCAACCCCAAACTGGTCCAGTGCTCATCTCCTTCCAGGGCTGTCTTGCTCACCACTGGCTCAGGGGCAAGTTTGCTAATCCTCCCTGAAAAGTCCCTCTTATAGCAAATCCTGTCAGGAGCACAGGCCTGCTCTCCTGCCTGCATGCCCACACTGTGCCCATGGGCACACGTCCAGCCCCTCCTGGCAGTGCCAGGGATGCTCATGGTTACTCCATGGCCCTGGCAGGGATTGGCAGGGCTGGCTGCCTGCCCAGCACAGCCCCCAGCACTGTGCACTGGGATGGCTGTGGGGCTGCCCGTTTTCTGCTGGGAAACAGGGAGCTGCCAGTGGGAGCTTTGTGAGGAACCTGCTGTGAGCCTCAGGAGTGAGCCAGGGAGGAGGACAGATGTGACAAGAGCAATCTGCTCTCCTTCCCAGTGCGTCTGTGGTGCTGGAATTCAGCTGGGCTTGGCTCAAATGGCACAAAGAGCAGCTCTGGCAAGAGCCCAGGCCCGTGCATGAGAGGGCCAGGATGGGAGAGACGTGGGCCAGTGCTGTAAATCAAAGGTGACTCCAACGAAGGGGAGAAAGAATGGTGCATCTGACTCCATCGTCAGAAGGCCAAAGAATGACTTTATTATACTGTACTATGTACATTGTGTCTAAGCTAAATCTGCCATGCACTCACTCTTGGTCACCACTGCTCACCCTGCACTCATCTGTGATTCTCCCGTGACCGTCCCATGACAGTCTGACACACAGACACACACAAACACACAAACACACACACACACACGCACACACAGACACAGACACACACACACACATACACACACACACGCGCACACACACATACACATGCACACACAAACACACACACAGACACAGACACAGACACACACACACACACACATGCACACACACACATGCACACACACACACACACACATGCACACACACATGCACACACACAGAGACACAAACACACACAAACACGCGCACACACACAGGCACACACACAGACACACACACACAAACACACACACACGCACACACATGCACGCACACACACAGACACACACACAGACACGCACACACAGACACAAACACACACACACACAGACACACACACACAAACACACACGCACACACACACACAAAGACACAAACACGCACACACAAACACACACACACACAAAGACACAAACACACAAAAACACACAAACACACACACACACACAAACACACGCACACATACACACACACAAACACACACACGCACACAGGCACACACAAACACACACGCACACAGGCACACACAAACACACACACACAGGCACACACACGCGCGCACACACACACAGACACACACAAACACAGACACACACAAACACACACGCACACACACACGCACGCACACACACACACACTTCTGGGCCCTGACAGGCCAAGGGAACAAAACATCCTCACTTTGGGTGAACAATCTCCATGTTGCATTCTACTTTAGCACAACACAGGCACAGCAAGCGAGATAAGGATTGTGTTTCCTTCTTCTCTGCTTGTCTCACAGCTTCTCTCTGTTCAGAGGGCGTGTGAGTACCACAGGCCAGTGCTCTCAGCATGTGCTGTAAGGAGCCAGCTTACTCTGGGAAAAGCAAGAGGTGCAGGTCAGATCTCACACAGGAGCACCCCTTCCGTGGCAGGGAGAGTCCGTCCAGAAACCCCATACTGGCATTTCTGTCTCAGGCAAAGAGTCCTTGTCAGTTTTTGCAGGACAGCATGGGTTTTGATTATGCCTCATCTAACAGATGGGAGGCAGTGCTATTTAGGTTGTAATACACTTTCAGGTTTGTTTGGGCTATTTTTGTGCTGGAGAAAAATTTTTCTCTGCTGGATCATGAAGAGACCTGCTCTACTCCCATCTGTTTGAACAGGGAAGTGTCTTTGATCAATTGGCCAGGCAAGCTGGCTAAAACTCCCTCGGAGGTTCTGTTCCTTTAGTCCTGAGAACTTCTAAGTTTTATATTTGAACTGTTGGGATCAAAGAGAGAATTTTTCAGAAGCCTGAGGAGAGTCTAGAGGTGGATTTGTTTCTAGTTTTAGCTGGAAGACCCAGCTGTGTGTGTATCAGCTGGCACACTGCCATGCCCAAAGCCACCTGAAGCACTTTGCTCATAAAAACTGTTAGGCTCTCAACTTTATGCCTTCAATCCACAAGCTGTCACTCTGATTTTTCAGGCAGTCACTCTGCATAATGCTAATTTTAGGATTTCACCTAAAGTTGGTAACAAAGCTTGGCCTTGCTTTTCCTCCACAGGTTGGAATGTCTGTATCACACCACTAGTGCCAAGAAACTTGCGCCAACTAAAACCAGTTTAAGCCATGGTGCAGCCTCCATGCAGGCCTTGTATGCCAGTGTCCATGCCTGGCTGGAGCTGGCATAATCCGGTGCTAACAGCAGTGACCATTCCTAAGGACAGACCTAAGGCAGAGCTGGTCAGTGTTTGCCACCACAGCAGCACCTGCCAGAGCAGTGCTCGAGGACATGACAATATAACCTGGAATGGACATGTTCAGGCACAGGTGGGGCCTGGAGATGAAATCTGAGTTGTTTCTAGCAGTTAAGTAGCTGGTTACAGGCTCAAAGGGAACTGTGAAGCAGGGGTTTTGCCAGGGAGGGAAGCAGGCTGTGAGAAAAAAGGACATCTTGGTCCTTAAAGATACCACATTCAGACTGAGCAGTAATAATTTTCAGATAGTTAAAAGCCTGCCCATGGGGCAGGGGGCATGTGACCTTGCAGTAAAGCTGCCTTGCTTCTGGCCATTCAGTCTATTCCTGTTCCTTTAAAAGCTATTGTGTGCTTTGGTGCTGCTGACAGTGAGTCAGGGCCAAACCCTTCTCCTGCTCTACACAGGGGCTCACTTTTATAATAATACCTGTAATATTACCTGTAATATTTGGTGGGCCTTTTTTTCAGCAGAAGCTGCCAATCATGTTAAGAAACGTGGAGGGCATGTGCTACTGGTTTGGTTGTTGCCACCAAGCTGCACCAGGGAAGTTTTCTTACTCTTGCGTCCTGCCTGGTGGCTGAGTAGGAAAAATCTTAGTGCTCCTGGCAGTTCACCTCTGCTTTCAGAGATCAGCCCACACTTGGTCCCAAAGTCCCTTGGAGTGCAAGGAGCTTGACTCTGCTTTGCTTTGATAGTCTGTTTTCCTTTCAAAGGCTGCAGTGACTGCAGTTGAAAGGCATGGGTTTTGAAAATAACATCCCTCCATGGAAAGAGAGTTTTAAGCTTTCTCAGAGAGTCTTAAAACTTCTGCTGGGGTCTCAGGAAGCAAAAGCAGTGGTCTTAGGAGTTAATTAATTAATTAATTAATGAAATGAAACACACCTTTTCCCCTACTGAAGCTCATCTGTGCTCAGAACTGTTGTGCCAGGGACTTGCCCACCACAAGCCTTTGGGTGAGCAGTGACTCACCCCCCATTCTGCTGTTTGCACCTCCACATCTGCCCCTGTGCTTAGCTTGGCACTGCAGTGAGGATATCAGGTTGTTTATTCAGTGAATACATCATTACCAGTGCCTCAAAAGGCTCTGCCTGGTTCTGCTCTTGGTGAAAGGCATCAGTGGTTTCCTTGCAGCCAGCATGCAGAATGGAAGGAGGGCTTGATTCTCCATGACCATTTTTCTGAAGTGACCCCCTCCCCCACTGGAGGCAATGTCTGAGCAGATGCCTAATCTGAAACCTGCTGGTAAAACTACAGGAGCACCAGTATGTTCAACTTTAAAGAAACTGGATAATCCTATAATAAGTTGAGCACCTTTTCCTTCAGAGTCAGTAGGTGTCAGGACCCAGGACATCCCTCTGGCTGTCCTGAGCAGCCAGGACCCCTGCCAGGGGGCTCAGAGACCCTGGCACAGAGCCCAGTATGCCTGTGGTTTTGATTATGACCCATGGAGCAAATTACCAACCTTGTATGAAGATCTGCAAGCCACAACAGTTTAAGCAGAATATTAGTGAAGTTATCACAGGGTGGAAAAGTAGATTTTTTTGGGTTTTTAGAATGAGGGTTCAGGGGGCAAGATGGAGGGATCTGGGCATGTCCAGCCTTTCTCCTTCTTCTTCTTGGCCTCTATCTTCTGCTGTGATGTTGGCACTTTTAGATTGGTTTAGAGTAGAAGCTCACTGTCTAACATAGGTGATAGGTATTGGAAAGTAATTGTAAATATTGTATACACAGTTTTTAGTATAAAAAGATAACACCGCCCTGAGGGCAGGCAGAGAGTGCCTCTGGCTGTCTTGCTCAGCAGACCTCAGCTGGACAGGAGAAAGAATTTTATAGATAAGGAACAATAAACAACCTTGAGACTGAGAACTGAAGAGCTCTGACTCCTTCTTCAAGCGCTGGGAAAAGAGACTTTCCAACGCATCTCGGGGTCACTGTGACCAGCGAGAGATCACAAGAAGGAGGTTCCTTTTTTAAAGTTTTCTCATTGCACAGTCACTAAGAACAGACTTCTGTGACTCTTCCATTTTGTCCTCCTCAAGCTGGCTGCTAAGTATGTGTTTAAAAACCCAGGTGTGGTCTGCAGGTTTGTGTGTGGCAGGGCAGGTGGAGTGAGAGCTGGTAATAGAGATCAGCAGGAGATCTCCATTTCCTGCTCTTTCCATCACCTCTAAAACAAGGTGCTCCACAGCCATGCAGGGCAATCTGCAGCTCTGAGACTGCACTCTATCTTTGTCATTTCAATTTCTTTCCTCCTTTGTTGACCTGAAGGACTAATTCCTTTTCTGTGCCTTGCTGTCAGTCAGTTCCTGCAGCACAGCTCCTGACTGCTGTCGTGCCTGGAACACAGTTTAACCAGTGACAGGAGGTCTTACTCCTCAGCCCAAACCTGAGAGGACAGCTCAGTGCATGTAAGCAGCTCCCTAAACAGTTGTGCATTGAATATTTGGGCATCCTCCCTCTTCCCTGGACATGTCCATCATTAAATCACCCCAGGCCTGCTGAGAGTGCAGACACACCTGTGTTCACCCTGGTGCAGGAGAATCCCTCATTACAGATTCCAGGACTCAGTGTGTCTGAGGCACACTGGCTGGCCTCTGCCAAAACCTTGTGAAATAAATAGGGCAGGAGATCTTTCTCCTTTTAATGCCTTTATTAAATATCGGCTTGGGTAGGAAGAACCAAAGGGTCACGCTCAAGCCGCTGCTGCCCCTAGGAATGGCATGGAGAAGGAGGAGGAAAAGTGCAGCTTTGTCCACTGGTCTGTGGGCAGAGTTGGGGGTTCAGTCCTCACGAGAACACCAGGAGATTCCCGCTTTTTTGGTTTGATATTCGAGTGCCTCTGTCCAGCCAACATCTTTTAGGTGAGGGATAAAAAGGGTCTTAGTGGACACCGGATTCTGTTCCTCATGTCTAGGCATCACTTTGACCCCTCAGTTCTGTGTTGGCTCATTGTTTTTAGGGGTTTTTGCTAGGTTTGGTGAGGGGCTTCCTCATTTTCATGCCAGCCCCGATGTCCCCTCCTCTTCACCGTCCGGGTGCAATCCTCCAGGAAGCAGCAGAACTCGACAAAAAGGGGAATTCCCAACCATCAAAAACAGGTAGGCAATGAAAAACTATTAACAACAGGTGATGACCACAACCAACAGTTAGAACTCCACCTTGGCAGCAACTGGCCTAGTTTGTGAACTCTGCAACCTTTAATAAAATGGGCAACTTTTCTACTCCTAACACTTGTCCCAGCAGTCACCACACATTTGGCCGTGTCAGAGGTGCCAGAGTCCCAGGCAGAGCCCTGTAGCATTCCTGTGGTAAGGGCAGGCTGGGAGAAGTAGCCAGTCCTTGGCTACCAGGAATGGTCAGGGCTGTGCTAACCTCAGAGGCGCTACCTGCGTTTACAGGGCACAATCACCGCCAGGGCCCTCAATGGGACAGATGGTCCTAATCCTCTTCTTATTGGATAGCTGTGCACATCACAGTGAGACTCACTGGCTGCGCTGGGCAATCAGCAGAGACCTCAAGGACTGAGTGTCAGAGGAAATGGAATGATTGCTGCCTCGGCAGCTGTCCCTCCCACCAGGCTGGAGCAGATGGCAGGCGAGGAGCTCTCCGTATGGTACCTGTTCGGTCACTGGGAAGAAGGCCATTTCTCAGGACACTTACAGCTTCCATAAAGAATAAATAAACCACCCAGTGAGCTGAATAATAGCTCTAATAGCTATGAAATACCTTAGAGAATAAATGTGCAGGTAAATCCTGTCACAAAGCCATCTGAACCAGGATTCTGAAACCCATGTGAGAGTTGACCAATGTGTTTCAATGTGTTTCTGCTGAAAACAGCATTCCTTGATGGTGTGATGATTTTGTTACAGTTGGTATCATAACTCAAAACTGCATTTATCTGTCTTTGTCAAGCACCACCATGGTATGGAGGGAGAAAAAAAATCTGTTGTGTAAGCTCAGTGAACATTTACTGCAACTAAATCTTTCTTCTTTCCCTTGTACTATTGCCTCAGCCATTTTCGAGCTGGCCCTGCTACTTTTTATAGTGCCATAGTGCCCATGGGTGTCTATCTCCACCTTCCAGCCTTCTTTTGCTAGCATACAATGAACATCAGTTCAATGCCAAAGATCAGCCCCCTGGAGCCTGTGTGATTTTTTGGCCCCTCTCTGTGTCCCTTTTCAAATCCTCAGAAAAGCTTTTCAGTAGAGATAATGAATTATTCTGCAGAAGCCAATTCAGTTTCTGGAACGCTGGACTCAGACATCACAGAACTAATCCTCTTGTAGCCCTATCACTGAAAACACATTAATGTTTCTTCCCTTAGGCTTCCTTGCATTTCAGCTGCTGGTCCAGGAGCTGGTTCATTCTGGCTGAGCTGTGTTTCACAAATCATGACAAGCCACTTTTTGCAGAGATCATAATCATTCTAATCTTCTATCATTATGTCCCAAAGCATCAGTAATGTGCTAGATAAATATTTGCAGCACAAAAGAGACCTCCACTCCCTGTGGCTGTGCTGGGTTAAAATCTGACTTTCTGTTTTGAGGTCTTCTCTGGTCTAAAGTTTGAGTGCGTGACAGGCACAGCTGATTTGCTCAGAGCAGGGCTGAAACAAGAGTAAAGGGATGGTGGAGGCATCCCAAGGCAGGTTCTGCTCTGATGGATGCATGGGTGAAGTTCCATGCTGGTGTGAACAGGGTGGGCTCAGCACAGCTTGCTGGTATACCTTACACTGAATATCCAGTCCTTCAGGGCAATAGTGACTGACCTGCAGCCACCAGAAATGTACTTCAGCAAAAGGAAACATCTGAATATAATATCTGAAACATTAGAGCACCAGGTCTGCTGTTTGGCCTTCTGGGGTGAGACTCAATCCACCCTGCACACACATGTGCTCTCTTGCTGAGCAGAGCACTGACTGCTGCTGCTCTTTTTGCTTTGGCCTGTCTGCTCCTCCAGTCACCAGAGCAGCAACAAGAAGTGCAGACGGCTTTTTCTCCTCCTGCTCCTTCTGCACAGGGCCGTGCCACCCTCTGTGAAATGAAGCAGCTCCCAGTTGTGCAGGGCCCACATTCCTGGTGGGCACCAGGGTCTGGTCCCAGAGCCTCTCTACACCACATTTCATGTGAGGGTGTAGGGCTGGGCTTTGAGGAGGAGCCAGAGACATCCAGAGGCTGGAGGAAAAGATAAGACGGCAACCAGACTCTTTGCTTTGAATGTCACAGGTTCTCTCCTGCTAGTGTCTCACTCCAGAAGTTACATTTCCCACCAGGATCAGGGCTGTGGGAGCACTTCCCTGTCAGAAGCACTCAGAGTGTCAGAGAAAGCTGGTCACTGCCTGCAGGAATCTGTCCTTGCAAAATGGAGATGGTGCCAGCTGCCAGGGCATGACAACATACTGTGTGCTCATGTCCCCCTTGCTGACAAGTGATTTTGCTTCAGCAATAAGCAGATGAAAGTGGAGCAGGTTATTTGTTTTGCATTTGACTTTTTTCGTCAGTAATTTTTCCAGGGGAACCTGTCTAGCTCTGCCACCTGCTGCTAAAGTGGGTCCTCAGAGAGGGCAGTGCCTGCAGCCTCCCCTCTTCAGGAGATTAGCCTTGTCCATCAGATTTCTGCTTTGCCTTCTGCTGGCAATTGAGGCTTGACTGCATGAAAGAAACAAGACAGCATTGAATCTCATGGAATATGTTATTTGGGATAATTGGGAAAAAGCAGTCTCAGGGCAGAATAAGAATATCCTTGCAGTAGGTGCTCTCAAATGACAATCTCATCCTCCCTGCAGGCAAGCTTTGAGCAGAGACCATTTCACAGTAATAGCAGTGCTCAGCAAAGAAAGGAGCTTCCATTTTTAACCTGTTCCTTTCCATGCTCACTTCCAGACATGGGCTGAGAAGTAACAGGTGTGTTTTAGCTCCAGCACCACTGGCAGGCTGTCAGCCCTTGGTAAGCCCTGCAGCATCCCCCTCCAAACAGGCAGAGCCATGGGAGAAGCTGTGCCCACTGCCACAGAGGAGCTCCATCCCCTCTGATGGACTGACCTCCAGCCCTGGAATGTGGCTCAGTCACTTGCCCATCTCCATTGTGGCTTTTCTCTCCAAACTGCAGGGGCTGGAGGTGGGGAGTGAGGAGAGCAATCCTCTCAGAGCCTGGAGCAGCAACATTCACTTGATGCACCTCAAGTCTTTTTCCTCTCTAAGTCCATGCAGACAGCAAGTGAGTGTGATGGGACAGGGGCTGCCTTTGCACAGAGAATTAATCAAAAGCAATGTTGAACAGAGATGTTCAGTATTTTTTTCTCACTTCCATGAGGGAATGGCTTGTGGTTTCTTGATATAAGGGGGTGGACAGCTTTTGCATAAGAAAATAACTTCTTGCTTCTACATTTTCTCTACACTGCTTTTGCTCTTGTTCACAGAGCTGCCTGATCACCCAGTCCTCGCTTTTCCAGCAGCTTCAGTTCCTTTATTTGGACAAATATTCCCATTTATTAAATGTGTGTTTTCCACACCGGGCATAAGGTACCAAAATCCATCATGTTCTGGGGTTTTCTGCTTCATAAGGGAAAAAAAGGAGAAAAATTCCTCAGAAAGCTAAGCCTGCACATTCTGAATTTTCATGTTGTGACACTATTCATAGAAAAGAAACAAAATGCTCTGATACAATGGATACAATTTTCCTGGCACATCCACTGGGAGGTCATCTTTAATGAATTCCACATAATTTCTCTTTTGTCCCTTCAAATTCATGCCAATAACTCAGGTTCAAATCTTCCTCTGAATTTGCAAACAAGTTCTAACTTCAGCCTGGGAGGATGTGTGTCAAGTGCTTTGGAGGCTGTGTGTACATATGTCTAAAATGGGCATCCTGGGAGCTTGGCTGGCCCTGACTGCCTTTGTCCCCAAAAAAGGTGGCACTTAGGGGAACACATTTCTCTGCTTTTCTTGCTGTGCTGTGCATTAATGCCACTACTCAAGCTAAGAATAGAGAGTCTTCATCTTGATGGCTTTGAAACAGACCAGAGCAGCAAATCTTACTAATGTGCAGGCCAGACCCTGCTCTCAGCTGCACAGACTTCTGTGCAACAATTTAGAAGTTAATGATGCACTAGGGACCCTGTGGTGTAGATGAAGCACTATAACAAAGAAATGTTTGTTGAAAAACCACTCTCTGAGCTCTCTCTGGTTCCTTTATCTCAGCAAGCGGTAATTTCAAATAAGGTCTCACAGGGATGTGCTGTGAGCCTGTCTCTACTGGATATTTTTACTGTTATGTCCAGTGGTGCTGACTGGAGAATGTATTTATATAATTTTGCTATGACCTCCTTGCCTGAAAGGACTGAAGGACTCACCTGGAGTGAGGGCCTGAGTTAAAGATGATTTGGACTAACAGGGAAAATGGCCCAGAATGAAAGTCAGTGATGATGAAGGTGAAATTGTATATTTAGGAATGTACAACTACACAAGTGGCACAAGTACTGCAAACTGAGAACAAGGGGTCATAGCTGCTATTTATCATGCTATGATAAATCTGAGTCCCAGGTATTCTACTGGGGCAGTTGTTCTCCCCATCTACTTGTACAAGGTGAGGGCAAATCGGGTTAATCTGTGTCAAGCAGAACTTATGTTGGATGAGAAGAAAAATGTTACCATGGAACTTGTGGCTGGTAACCAAGGGGGGCACAGGATCCCTGTGCCTTCAGGAATAGATTGGATGGAGAACTGTCAGGGAAGGCTTCATGCTGTCCCAGCACTGCTGGTGGCTGGGGTGACCTCCCACCCCTGCATTACCAGCCATATCTGCTTTACAGCAAAGTCCTTTCCCTGTGTTTGGGCCAGCCAAATGTCCCGGCTGAGGAGGGGGAGCACTGATGTGGTGGCGCTGCTCACACTGCTGCTTTGAGAAAATTATTTAAGAGGATTACATTTCTAAGAATTCATGTACATTTTGAATAGATCTCTCTCTGCAAAAAACCACCCCAGATTAATTCAAAAAGTTGTCAAGTAACATAGAGGCCATATATTGTAAAATCTGTATAATCCAGTCACTTGATTCCTAAAAAATGAAAACAGTATTTGAAATGACAGGTCAGGAAAATCTTGCTTTTCTGGGTCTCTCTTGGATTTCTTGCCCCCTGCTTCTTCCACACAAAGGACCCCTTCCCCTGTCCATATATTCCTTCCTTGCTTCATTTGCTGTATTGGGAAGAAGATAAAAACAGTGTGGTCAAAGAGACAGCAGAAAAACCAAAACAACAACAACAAAAAAACCCAAAACAAAGCAAAACAAAAAACCCCCAAAACCCCCAGCAAACTATAAGAAGAGGCAAAACTATTGGAAAAGGCAAAGCTAAGTATGATAGCACTGCAGTAAGTAAGGAAACACCATTTAAATTGGACATTTTTCATGCAGTTTGCATTTGAGCATAGCCAAAGAGATCTTGGTAAGTGCAGCCCAGCTCTGCTCCATTTACATATCCCCCTTTTCCAAAAGGAACAAAGGTAGTTGCTGTAACACTCAGGAGAGGAAAGGGGAGAAAACCAGATGGATTTAATGATACACTTTCTGTAATTTCTTTACTATTTTTGGTTTTACTCTCTGAGGGAGGCAGGGAATGAAGGGCTTTAAAGCATCTTCTAGCACTGGTGTATAAATTCTGGGGAAATGCACACCTTGTGTGTGCAGGGGGGTGGCAAGGCCCTGTGCAGAGTATTCCTCATGCTGCTCCTTCACTTCCCAGCAGAGCAAGCCCCTTCCTCTGCATTGTGCACTGCACTCATCATGTCCTTGTGTCCTGAAAATGCCAAGCCATTATCAGGCTGCTCTCCGTTCTTTTGAAAATCTAGACGTTTTAAACTTCACTTTTCAGAAACAGGTGGTTGGAAAAGTTGTCAGCCTCTGAGATGCAGTTAATCTTTGGACAAATATACTTTCAATGGTGCACTGCTGTCTAGCAACTATACTATAAACAGCCCTCCATTTGTCTCCAGTGGGTAATCACTGATTTCTTGGGGATTAAAGCTTAAGTAACACTCCAATCTAGGTGCATGCATCAGACCACAGCGTATTACAGCAGATTATGCCTCCCAGTATACAGCTTGCTTAACCATTTAGAATCACAACAGAAAACAGACAGCTGCCATGATAGGAAAATGAGCACTGGCCTGTCAATTAATTAGTATTTTGAGTTAAGTTGTGGAACATTCCACTGGCAGGCTCCAAACAATTCCTGTCATACAGAAGGGTGGGGTGTCAGATAAGCACGGTATCAGAACATCTCATCTGGGCTGAGCCTGAGTTATTTCAGATATGTCAGCTCTCTTGGTGCAGAGAACAGCCTCTGCCTGATTTCCTGCATCTGCTGCCTCATGCCACATGGAGGAATTTCACCTTCCAGGGGTGAGCAGGACCCTGCTTCAGAGAGCTTCTGCAGCTCCCTGGTGGGCACTGGGGCTGGGGACTGCTTGAACAGACTCTCTGTGTGTCGTGAATACAATCTGCCAGAAGCATCTGTGTGAAATACAAAGCTGTGCTTCATGTCAGGTACACAGAGCCAGTGTGTGTATTTGTGATTGTGAGATGTGTGGAGACCGACCATGGGACAGTTGTGAATTCAAATAATAACTGGGGAAAGTAAAGCAATGAAGAAGGCCTTTGAACCTATCTTTTGTTTGCAATTAACCTTAGTTGATTTAGGACCATTTGAATAGATGTTAAGGATGTTGCTCTTTGCTTGTAGTTAAGCCTTAAAGAGTTCTGCAATAATAACCTTTTGAAGTATAATTTTAGAATATTGCTTGTATCCTCGAAACTATAGCTTTGGAATATATAGAAAGGAAACATGCTTATCTCACACCTTAAAACAGAGAAAAGCAGCTTGAGAAAGGAAGAGGAACATCAACTCAAGGATTAATAGTTTTGACCAAGGGAAGCTGGACATCACTGTTGAGATTTATAGTCCTTGCAATCAAAAGATGGACCCACATCTGGGCAGCTGGACTTCACCAGCTGGGATTTGTCTTTCTTCTTTCAGAAACTGGACCACCACCATCTGGGGATACTCCTTTGGGATATATCCTGAGAAAAACTAACTCACATTAGTGTATAGAATTGTGATGTAAAAATTGGGAATAGAAACTGCTGATGAGTAAAAATTGGAATAGAAACTACTGAGAAAGCTTATGAGTACCCCTATAAATACCTGTGAGCCCCAACACAATCGGTGTGCAGTTGGAGGGAAAATTTCCCCCACTGTACCCAGTGCTGTATTGCTCATACTTTACCATATTAATTAATAAATTGATTGCTGCTTGAATACAGGCCTAGTCAAGCTCCTTATTTATAACATCTGCTTCTGTAGATCACCTTCTGCTAAAGAGACTGAGCTGTGCTTGTTCAATCTCTGCATTTAGCACCTGCCCCAGCGGAGCTCCCCTGCCCTGGCTGCTGATAGAGCCAGTGAAATGCTGGGGAATGAATGAGTGCTGTGCCTTCAGGAAAGGGCACTGTTTGCTTGGGTTTAAATGACATCTAAATCCTTTCACTAAACAGATAAAAATTACAGAGTTAGAATAAGTCTCAGCATTTTTGGGATTGGAGTTTCTACTGTTGACCTCCCACACTGAGAGAAATACATGTCTGTGCGTGGGCAATGCTACATAGCTTTTGGAAAATGGGCGTTTAACTGAAGGAACTATGTTCAAGACAGTTAAGATTTACCTTAAGAATTCACATTTTGAAGAGAGCAATTTTGATAAAATCTGGAAAAACAAACCCTACCATCCCCTTGTGGTGCTTTTTTTACTGGCTTGTTAGGGACCCACACAGTTCAAGTGTCCCCTTGTCCCTGTGACACTCAGGCTCTCCAGGCTTTAAGCATCAGGTCAGGAGGCAGCAGAGGCAGCACTCTCCCTCAGCCTGACCAAAACACTGCTTGCAGGAAAGGGTGAATTGTTGTGCCTGCCCTCTGCTTTCCCAGCCCATCTGAGCCAGTCTTTGCAGCCTCTGCAGCAGCAGTTCTCTCCATGGAGGCCCAAGAGGTGAACGTGGATGGAGAGAAGGAAACAGCCTGGCCAAAGAGAAAATCCTCTCCAGGGCCAGGCCAGTGGGAGGGCTGCAGTGTGCCAGCTTTTGCTCCCAGCTGTGTCAAGAGCTATTTGAGGCTTTTGGCCAGTGCTGGAGTGCCCAGCAGGTCAGTGGAGCAGTGCAAGCAGCACCCCAAATGCTGGGTTCAAACTTCCTTAGATGCAAGGGCTTCCCATGTGCTGTGTGGGTGATCCTGGAGAGAGTCCATGGATATAAATGGCATCTCAGAAAATGCGGGCTTAATTCAAATGCCCACAGGGTATTTGAATGCGCCTCTCTGAAACATCACCATTTCAGAAACTTTCGTTCTCGAGCGGTTGTTGGCAACAAGGAAGGGCTGGTCCTACTTCCCCAGCTGTGGAATGCAGGCTTTAAGGTTTCAGGGTGTATTACAGGGAGATTTTGTACCCTGCATCTTTTCCTAAGTGTTTAAAAGAAGCATCTGTGAGACCCAAGCAGGAGCACAGGCACACTCCAGAGCTCTGTCTGTCTCAGAGTGGGAGGAGTTGGCTTTCTCTGGGAGCCTCTACACAAACAGTGTGATCCCACTGGGACTCGTTGAGTTTTCAGTTCTTGCCTCCAGAGGCCCTTACTCCTGTTTTGTCCTTCACTCTCAAATCCCCAAAGCAGTTACTGAGGTGTCCTTGTCCTTTTTCCTTCCTACCACTCTCTCCTGAAGGGGATGTGTGTGTAAAAGTTTGTGTTTCTGGCACAACAAGAAGTTTGAAGTTTCAGTGATACAATGAGGTTACACACTGAATGGAGCAATTGATTAATTCCCTCCATATTTGTATTCAGAGAAATGATGGCATTATCATTACACTCCTCCCCCTTTGTAAATTCCTTTCCAAATCAGATTAAGTCCCTCCTCCCCCTGCACTGATTTCAGTTGACTCTGGAACAAACTCAAACAGAGCATGGACAAAGTCTTGGTCCTGTTGAATTTAATGGCAAAACTCCTGTTGCACTGAATTTTGAGCAGTGAAAAATTCACTTTGAATGAAAGAGGACAAATAATTTGAAGCCTCTTGGAGCTAATGAAAATCTGTCAATTGCTGTCAGCTGGATTTGTATCAGTGTAAGATAAAATAACATATTTTGGTAAGACAGAGACAAAACCTCTTCAAATATTTTGTGAAAGTAGTCACATGTCTAGTACTAGAGAAATTTCCATCACATAATGAAAATTCATGTTTAAGGAATTATTACCCCTGCAAAGGTGGTATCATGCACTGTGTCAGCATTTGAGATGTGGTCATTTTAAAAGCCAAGAACCTTGGCAATGCCCTTTGGAGATGATTGTTTGTTAAGAGTGTACATCAGGAATCAAGCAATCACAGAGAGTGCAATTAAGTGCATAATCACAGATATTTTTGACATCTGTCTACTTACAGGCTCCATGGCATTTTTTTACATCTCTCTCCCTTGTGTCTTCAATTAATTTATCGTGACCATCTGTGTTGTATTTTTTTGCTGCTCAGCTTGCCTTACTACATCTGTTTTTTGGCTCAGTATTTCATGACACTTCATAATTTTCACTGAGAGCTAAAAGAACAGAATTTGCATTTACTCAGTTAAGTTGCTTGGTTAAGATAATCAGCAATTAAACAGACCACTACACTACTATGAAATGACTCTTAAGTGGTGAACAGAAAGGCAAGAAATGCAGTTTAAAAGCTGCAGCTCAGGTTTTGTGGTTCTGCACAGAGTTAAAACCATCAGGGTTCTACATCTGCTCTGGGCTCACTGTGCACAGAGAGCAGGGACAGGCCATGGCAGGAGGGGTGTTTGTTATTGTCCTCTGGGAGATCTCCATGAGGGTGTAAGTGATTTGCTTATGCCTAATTTTCTGTTCTTGAATTTCTTCCTTTGCTGTAGTTAATACTAATTTTAAGCAATGATTTCCCACTCCTGTCATTGTAACACCCTGTGATTCTCTTTTCTATGGCTTCAGGATTCTAGGTTGTAATAAACCATAGCTATCATCTTCTCCTAAAAAAGGGAAGGAGAGCAAAAAAAAAAAAAAAAACACCAGCATCAGAGCCTACTCAGATACAACAAGGGGCCTGTCACTCAGGAGCTTGTAGAAGGTGACAGCAGAAAGGCTGTTCACTTCAGTCACAGCTCTCCCTGCAATAATTCTATGGTAGGTTTATCCCAGAGTCCTGGACAAAGTACAGCCTGCTCTGAATAGTTCTGATTTTTCCTGAGAAAGAGCTGGATACCATGGCCATGGTCCAGCTGTGCTCTGGAGCTCCATATGTGAGCACGTGTCCTTTACTGGCCCAGGACATTCCCTTCTCTCCTTTCTGAGCTGATTGTCTCACCCTCCTGGGCCAGAGGTCCCTGCCAGTGCCCCTCCACAGCACAGATATCAAACCCCAGCCTTTCAGCCCTTTTGGGCACAGGCAGCAACCCAACAACCCAGCCAGAACATGTGCAGGGAGAAAGGGGGCAGGGAGAGGGCAGAGAAAGAAATCTGTGCAACATCAGCAGCTATTCTTAAATGGGCCTCAGCCTTGCAGAGCCTGGGGACTGCTGCTGGAGACTGAATGAACTTTCTCTTGTTTTGCTCACGATACACTTCTGTGTGGGTGGGCTAACTGGATTTGAAGTAAATAGCATGAAGATCTTTCCAGTAAATGAAAAACTGTTTTGCTGAGGGAAAACAAGCACTAAAAACAAAAACAAAAAACAAAAAACCCAAACAAGGTATATTACTCTGATTACTCTGAAAGTGGCACTTTTCTAAGGAAGATTGTAAGTCTGTGAAAAAGCAGAGTTCCCTCTGTGAGCCCCATTATATAACTAGCATGCTTCAGCAGCTCAGACAAAAGCCAGCAGGCCAAATACAACCCTACCATATTAAATTTGCTCTCTGTCAGTGATTGAGAGAGATTATTTGCTTGTGGTTGGAGCCATGCAGAAGACAGCAGCAATATGATTACTGAAGTCCATCCTCAGTGCCATTGTCAGAGGTCCATGCCTTTGGCACCAAAATATGAAGACTCTGCAGGCAGCACCTGCAGTGTTAGCAGAGTGCTCAGGTGAGCCAGGGCAGCATCTGACAAATGGTGAGAAACAGCAGGCCCAGTGCACTGCACCACACACTGCTCAAATGCACTACAAATTGCAATACAGTGAAAGCTGACTGTCATGGAGTGTCCTGGGAAATGTACCACTGGATAAACCTTCCCTCCATCTATGGTACCAGAGCATTGCTACCAAGCCACTGATGATCTGATGCTGACTGATCTGGTAAATCCTGTCAGTACAACAGTGAAAGAATCCTTGGTTTCAGCTGCTAAATAAAGTATAGGAGAAATGAATGATTTTTCAGTTGTCAGGCTTATATATCTGCAAGGAAATGTTCCCAGAAATATTCCCCAATCATCAGTGTCTCTGATTCATGACAAGAACTTCCAGGAATTCACTGCATTGAAAAGATAACCTGGAAAATATACCTGAAAACTAAGCATTTTCAAGGGAGTTTTATTCCGCACTAGTCAGAGTTGATGACTTTTGAAATAGGTTTTAATGTATGAGAATATAATGGTCTTTATTTGTGTACGATGACTTTTCACTTAAACTCAACAACCCATTTAGAGCAGAGCATACCCAGGATGCTGTAAGCCTCCACAAACTGGGCTGGCATTGGAGCTTAGGACAGACAAGTAATCCTCCACAGATAATTAGCACAGAAAAATGCTTCCAATCTCTTTGTTAGTCCAGTTGTATTTTTGATCTAATAATAAACTAAACTTTAAAACCCCCCATGCTCATACATTTTAATCTAGACTGCACTGGGAATCCTGTAATCTGTAATATTTTCAGCTGGGCTGTTTTGGTTTACGTGTGTGCTGCACACACATACACGGTCTGGAACACCTCTCTCCTCTGCCTGTGCTGCATGAACACCAAGAACTTGGGCCATCATTTGTGCAAGCTTTTCAGTGGGGCATGCTCAACTTCACACACATGCTCAGGTTGGAGGTGTCATTGAGTGCTGTCACTCGTCCCTGTGCTGTCCCCACCCAAGGTGTAGCTCTGCAGCCCTCTGACACAGCCAGGCTCTCCTGGGATTTGGTGGGGGTTTGGCCAGTGATACTGGGGATGGTTTTGCACATTTTTGCGCTGTGGGAAGAGGCTGGGTGAGGAACTGTGGGCTCACAGAGAACACTGTGGCCGTGTGTGTGACTGGAACCATCTAGTTCAGCGCACTGCGATGAGCAGGGACCTCTACAGGTAGGTCAGGCTGCTCAGAGCACTGTGCTTGAATGTTTCCATGGATGGGACATCCACATCCTCATGGGGCAATCCGGGCCAGTGTTTGTAAAAACCTTCCTCCTCTTCTCCTCCTCCATGCCCTTCCAACTCCCGTGCCGACCCCTCATCCTTCTTCATCCCTCCAAACCCTCGTGGCTTCTGTGGCTGAAGACCGCTCTGTTCTGTCCTGTTCTGTTCCCAAAGGACTTGGTGAGAAACGAATGAATGGTTCCAGTTTCCGCGCCGTTATTTGTCGGTGCAAATTCCGTGTACAGCAGTGAGTCCCCGCGGGGTCTGACGCCGTGCCGCTCCCGCTGCCGGTGCCGGTGCCCGCGCGGAGCTCACGGTCCCGGACCGAGCATCGGGCATCCCGTGGTCGCCATGGGAACGGGGCGGGCGGGGCGCGGCGGCGGCGGAGCGGCGGCTCCGCTCAACTTCGGCAGCGGCGGCGGTGAGAGGCGGCGAGAGGCGCTGCCCCGGCTGGGCGGGACGGCAGCGGGCAGCGGTGAGGAAGAGGAGCGGGAGGAGGAGGAGGAGCTGGGGATACGGCCAGCAGGGTGCCCGGCGGGGCGGAGGCGGTGTCCGGCGGAGGGGACCGCTGTCTCTGCGGCGAAGAGCCCGGGCTGGGTGTCCCGGTGCCAGGGAGCGAGCACCGCCCGGCCCGAGCGGCTCCCGGCAGGGCGCGGGGTGCGGCCGCCTCCGCCGGGACTGCCCCAGGAGCGAACCCCGCCTGCAGCTGCAGCCGGTCCCGGTGCCCTCAAGCACCTGCGTTTCTTCCGAGGGCCGCCTCAGCTGCAGGGTAGAAAACGGCACAAAGTTTCCGTGGTTTGAAGGGACTTTTAAACTGGTGCCGGCTCTTGGCGGGAGGCTGAGTGAGTGTGCGGAGGGAGCGGACCGAGCCCTAATCGCTCCAAGGCACTGCCCTAAGCACAGCTGTTGTATCTCGTCACCAGGGCTAATCCATAGCCCGGTGTGGGTTTAAGCCTGCTGTGCCAGTTAGAGGGCTTGACTTCAAGCCACGTCCTCCTCCCGGTACCCTCTCGGCTCGCCCTGAGTCCGTTTGTCCGCAGGAGCAGCGGGAGCGCTGGTGCCAAAGGTGAGGCGGGATGGGTGGGAAGGGAAGGGGAAGGGGCCGGGGCCCCCCGGCAGCTCTGCCAGGCTGGGCTCGGGCACGGCTGCATGGGTGATGGACAAGCGCCGGGTAACTGGTTATGTAAGGACAGGCAATCGAGGAGGAAAGCATGGTTTATGCTGCCTAATGTTTGTGCCATATTTAAAATCTCTCTGATCAGACACCTGCCCTGCTAAGTGCCTGCAGGTTGGAAGTTCAGTGTTTGCCAACCCCAGGGAGGTGCCAAGAAGGTCGGTCAGACAACTTCTGAGTTCTGGCAGTGTAACTGAGGCTAGAATACACTGTGCATCTCCTAGTGCCGATACATTCATTAAAACCCATGTGAGGACAGCGCTGTTCATGCTCACAGAGGCTGCTCTCTCTGTGCCCACAGGTGGGACATGCAGCTATTCCAGGGTGGAAAGCATGAGCTTTCCCGGAGCTCTGCCAGTGCTGTGGATGATCTCGATAAAGACAGGCTTAAGTTTTCAAGCTGTAAATTTAGCTTTCTTCTTTTGGTTGCTAATTTTGGAACAATGTATATTTTTAAGTAGCTCCTGTCACAATCATCAAACTTAAACACTGGTCCTAGTGTTCTGCAGTACAGAGAAAACTCTGCAGTCAGAGTGGGACTTTGGCGACCTTTGGTCGAGATTCATTCTGGTAGATGTCATAACTAAGGTTCAGTCCCAAACAGAAATGTACAGGTGTCTGCTAAACTGCATTCTCACCTGTGATGCAATGAGTTACTCCTGCTTTCCCAGAGGAATCACTCCTCAGTCTGGATGGAGAATGCATGTCCCACCTGCCCCTTTTCACAGCACTTAGTCTGGTCTTCACTACAATATATGAATAAAAATACTTCAGAGGGCCTGACGACAGGTGGAATATGCCTTTGGGTCAGAGTTTCAATCTCTTTATATAACTCTGTATATGAATATCTGCAGTGGATGACAGTATTAGAAACTCCAATCTGTGACATTAGTACCCCTTTAATAACATTATGTGGTCAGTAGTAGAATAGAGAAAGATGAGCTGGGGATCTCTCAGAGTTTTAATTCTGAAAGCCTTTTGTATTGGGGCCTTCCATCAGATGCTATTATTGTTTTATTGTAGAATACCTTTTTTTCTGGTGGTTTGAATCATTTTAATAACAGAAAATGTAATGTACAGAAAAGCTCTGGGTCTGTGCTACCTTCTGAACTCTCATTTACACAGCTGAATGAATGGTGAGGAATACTTTACATCCCTCTGTCCTGACTGGAAACCTGGCTTTGTAGTCTGCAGAGATCAAAGCAAGGTATAGAACTGAAGGTGTATTTGATCCACCATGGCAAGATCTGAGCAATATATAGGAGTTTTAATAACAAATCAGTCAAACAGAGCAGTTCATTGTGCTTCAGCTTCCTGTCTCCTGTAGGTTTAGGTAAGAGTTTAGTGTGAGTTGTATGACAGTGATTTTATGGTTGCTAGTGGAAACATTGTTTCAAGCATGAGTGAGATATTGGCATAAAAATAGTTCTGTTTTTCAACAAAGGGAACTCATTTGCTTTGATAAGTAGATAAACTGCAAAATACTGCTCTGCTCCATGAGCAGATTTGAGCAGAACCCACCCTTTTGCAGATAACACAAAGATTATCTTCTCTAGAGTGCCAGGCATTAGGAGAGCTCCAAGCTATTGTGCCCTTCCTTCACTCTTCTTTAAGACTGGATTTTCCTCTGGAGTTAATCAACAGAACTCTCATTTATTTCAACGAGGCAAATCTGTTTTACATTTGTGCAGCTCAGGAAGCTGTACCTGTTAGATCAGCTACCTTTTCTCATGGTGTTTTGGTTAGTGACTGAAAATCATCTTCCTTATCCTCACCTGAACTTGGGGCCCAGTTTGCACTGAATTCTTGTTTCTTTACCCCTCTTGCAATCAAAATGCAGATGTAAAATGCATCAGATACGCCTGTTTTCTAGAAGATTGAAACTCTAAGAATGTATTACAAACTGTGCTAATACTGGGAGAGATAAGAGCAAAACTTTTAGTATGTTCTCAATTTTAAAGGCTTTCATTAAAAAAAAATCTTATGAGGGCTACCAGGTGTAGAAAATGTGACATATTCATGTATTTCATCACTGTTGTGGTATTTCCAGAAGGCCACTCAACCTTTCCTTTGATAGAAAGAGTACCACTCAACCTTTCCTTTGATAGAAATAGTACCACTTGTTTCTTTTCTGTCCTGCAGCACCTTTGGTTGGTTCTGAGTCCCTCCTGTCACGTTTACCCAGCGGTGATTGTCGGTCACGCACCTTCACTAAAGGCTTAAGTGACTTAGTGACTCTGTGACAAGGACAGCAGACAAAGAGGCAGTCCCTTTGTGTAGTGCTGACAGTGCCAAAGCTGCTGGAGCAAAGGGAGTGCAGAGCAGGGGCTGCACACCGAGTGGCAGCACGGCTGTCCCGCTTTTTGGAGCGGCTGTCCCGCAATTTTGGGAGCAGAGCTGGCAGCAGCATGGTCGGACAGACAGGGGCAGGCAGGTCGGACCCTGAGCTCAGCCGTGCTGGGACAGACAGACAGACATTGCCTGGCATGCAGGGGCCTGCTGGGTGCCACAGTGCCCTGTCACAGCTGGCTTTGCCCCTGGACACTGCTGTGAGGCTGTCCCCAAACACCTGTCACCACAAAGACGTGGCAATGAGGTTGCATTTAAAGCATTCGCTTCATCCCCTGCGCTTCTGTTATTCAAAGCTCCTTGCTACCTGTAACAGGGTCATGTACCTGGAAACGTGTTAACCACTGTGAATTTCAATTTTTTTAGTCCAGAAATAACCTGTGTCCATCACAACAGGGGATTCAGTGTGCTTACAAAGCAAAACACAGGTTTTCTGCTGTGGTCTACCCCTGAATGTCCTCCAAAGTTCTTTCTCTTTATTCTGCAGGTCAGAATGAGGAATGCTGCTGTGATAATATAATGATATTTGCACTGCTTTTAAATTTCTTGATTGACAAGCTCTACCTACTGCTTTTTCAGCATTAATTGCCTTGTAGCATCCCAGGCTGAGCTTATAATAATTTCCACTGAAATTACAATCATGTGGCAGGTAGCTGTAAACACCTTAGCTTTCCATGTCACTGAACAAAAAAGGAGATTCCAGACACAGAGGAAGTGGGAGTTCTTTGGGCCCTGGTAAGGTAAAATTCTCTGTTTGGAGAGGATAATGGGAAGTAACTTTAAAAGCCTCACAGAATATCCTGAGTTGGAAAGGATGGACAAGGATCATTGCAGTTTAGCTCCTGTACCTGCACAGGACACCCTGAAGTGTCACACCATGTGCCCAAGAGAGTTGTCCAAATGGTTCTTCAGCTCTGCCAGGCTTGGTGCTGTGACCATTTCCCTGGGGAGCCTGTGCCAGTGCCCAAACACCCTCTGGTGTGTCTGCTTTGCCCTGACATCCATCCTAAACCTGCCCTGACAACTTCAGGCCATTCCCTTGCGTCTGTCACTGGGCACACAGAGGAGAGGTCAGTGCCTGCCCCTCTGCTTCTCCTTGTGAGAAAGATGTAGACTGCAGTGAAGTCTCCCTCAGTTTCCTCTTCTCCAGGCTGAGCAAACCAGAGAGTGGTGGAGAACAGAGAACAGAGATTCTTTAACAAAGCTATGGTGGACTATATAAATAAAACTGAGAGGGTGTTGGCAGCAGTTTCTTAGTTAGAAGTTGCTAAGATTCTTTGGAATAAAATCTAAAATATATTAATCACAAGAGAAATAGAATTTGAGGTTCATCTTTGATGCTGTTGCTACTTAATGCTACTGCATACAGATAGAGCCAGCAGCAGAGCCATGGCCACAATTTCTGCCTGAGCTGCTGTTAAACATTGCATCAGTTAGCACAGAATTCAGAGGTGGGGGTAGCCAAACCAATTTCAATCTACCCATGAGCTGCAGTCCAGGCAGGTACTTGATACCTTTTGGTATCTGAAGTGCACTGGACTTTTCTGGACAATGTAATCCAAATCTTACTGAAGAGGGTAAATAATTTAAAACAAATTTTAATGTGCTCTGCAGTTTGACATTATCTCTTTCCCCCTTGACTATGTGTCTTCTAAAAAGTACAGTTATGGGGACAATTTGGAGGTCGGACCCACTTTGGAAATAATTTCTTTGTTTGTTAGCCTGTGATCTGGCATGTGTGGAAAAAGGCTAAGTGGGTATCTTGCATGAGCAAATTCTGCTCTCTGACTGTAGCTATAAGGAACCACCACCCACAAGAAGGGAGGGAAGGCATTTCCCAGCTCCTCAGCCCAGTTTGTTGGCATGCTTTGACTGGATGATGATGGATTTCTTGGAAATCTGTCTAGAGCTGAGTGACAGCCTTTCTATTGACATCACTGGATTACAGATTAGGCTTCTCTCACGTAACCCCTTTAAGGCTTCTCCTTCTGCTCCTGCACAATCACCACACCCCCAAGGCTCTTGAGAGCCACACATGATTGTCAGCAGCACTGTGAAGGCAAAGGCAAACCACAGGAGACTTGTCCAACAGAGGACAGAGAGTCCTATTCTACTCTCATTTTTATCAAAATGCACATTTCTCACCCCCTGCATAATCCTCTCCTGGAGGGCATTACAAGCTGGCAGCTAGGAGAAGGATCAATGGAAATGAATATTTTATTCTCAGAAGTTGATTTTCTATACACTAAGCTGGCCCTGCTGATTGACTCATGGTTTAAGACTGTGACAAGTCTTAGCAAGTGGTGATGCAGCCTGGAGGAGCCTGTGTCTGTCAGGTTGGAGGAACAGCCTCCAGCTGGCCAAAGACCAGCAGGCCAAGGAAACAGACTCCCTTTGCTGGGGAAAGGGCTAGGAAGGGCTGAAACCCTGTGGAAAGAAGGTGAAAAAACAGATAAGGCATGTGAATGTTGATATTTCTGATGGTGAGTTCTTTGGAACAAGAAAAGGAAATCACATGGAGAAACACGTGAGAGGGTAAAAAAATGGAAGATGAGGTTCAGAACATGCCCTGAGAAAATGGAGACAGCTACAAAGTACATGAAGAGAAAAATGCAGGAATTGCTGACAGTGTAGAGAACAGTGTAGGAGTTTTGAAGAAAGGCAAAACTAACAGGAAACATTTACATTAAAAACTTTCAACAAGACTTACTAAAAATTACTAAAATTTGAAGCAACCCCTCAGAGACTGTGAAGGGGGGAGAGAGGGGGAGAAAGCCAGGTATTCCAGACTTTAGCACAGTTAAGGTAAACATATGCTTAAAACTCTGTGAGGTGGTTGGTCAGACTTCAATCAGCAGTGACTTCTAGGCAAAGGTCTGGGGTCAATGACACCAAAGTCTCAAACCCCAGATCTGTTTCTGGAGTGGAACTTACATAAATTCCTCAGAAATTTTGGTTGAATAACACCAGAGATGTTCATCAACTGGACTGTGTCAGCTCCCAGGATAGCCTCTTAGAAGGAATTGGAAAATGGACTAATTGGGCAACAGAAAGATCTGTATCCAGCTGAGGCAATGTCTTTTTAAAAATAATTTAAATGTGAATGCTTGCAAAGTGTAAATTTGTCCTTTTCCCCAGTAAGAAGGTCAGGCTGTAACTTTTGCCTTTCTTTAGTTATCCCCATCTTGCCAACAGTGCTTTGAGTTTTTCCACATGGGAAAGCCATTTTGAGTCAGTTAATGATTAGCCTGCCTGTGAACTTTAAATTAAAACCAGCAGCCACAATTAATGGAGCCCACAGTGTCTTCTGCAGGCTGCTAAGAGCAGTAGTGGAAGAGTGGTGGCTTGTTGAGCCTGCTAAATAGAGATGGCCACTTGCCAGCTCTCAAAAAGAGGAGATGATGGATGAGGGAAGGGAAGGAAACAATCTCATACAAACAGGACTCCCTTAGGAGCAGCCAGCACAAGCTGCCAGTGTGCATGAAAAGCTTGCATGGGGTTTTCCTTCATTTGAAAACAGGCCATTTCAGCTGCAGGTGAGGTGCTCTCCTTCCTTTGTAGTCTTCTCATCTGGAAGCAGATTTTTATGGCAGTCGAGTGAAAGCCCCATTTGGGGTCAGAGCTATCCATGTTCCCACACTAAAAGCAATTCTGCCTTTTACCAGAGCTTTCTGAAAGCTCTGGGACTGGGCAAAGCTCAGGTCCAGCAGGCCTTGGTATCAGCAGACAAGGTATCCAAAATATTTTTCTGTTTATTCTCTGTAACACTAGTGCTAGGTAAAATGGTTCTCATGCAGAACGCCTTGCTTTGAGGGAGACCTGTGGAACTAAAAACCATAAATGCAATAAGAACAGCCCAGAATCATGCAAAATCCAAGTCTCCTTGCTCTCTTTCCCAGTCTGAGCACTAGATTTCCCTCTTGCTCCTCTTCTAATGAAACAGCTGGTGAGCCAGGAGTAGCTGGAAGGGCATTCCTCAGTTGTAATGCTTTGTATTGATTTACCCCTAATGCCACTGAAGTCAGCAGAGCTAAACCAGTGTGAAACCAGGTCAGAGCCAGAATTAAAATACAGAAGGGCATGTTCACCTTCATCAGATAAAGGCACAAGTAGAAATAATAATGGTACCTGTAGCAGCTTACAAAAACTACTGTCATCACAGAAGCTGAAAAGAAACAGGACACTTTACATTATTTACAACAGCTTGTGGCCTGTTTTGCCCTTCACTTTCGTTAGGGATACACAGGGGGTGATCAGACCAAGGAAAAGCTCTTCATGCTTAATGCTGTGTGATGGTGAGTGGAGGCACCATGTGGCAAGCTCCAGGTACCTACTGGAGTGGCAGGGTCACTGATTTGGAGCTGTCAGTGCCTCAGTTCCAGCCTGAGCCTGTTCCTGTGTCTGAGCTGAGACACCAGAGCTCTGCCTGCTGCTGTGGGAGCTGTGGCTGGAGGCACTCACCCTGGCCATGCACACAGAGGGAAGCACTGGCTGCTCCTCCTCCAGAGCACAGGGATGGGGCAGGGGCAGCAGTACCTGCAGCAGCTGCTGGCTGTGGCTGCTGTCCCCAGGAGAGCCACAGCTGATGCTGCAGGGCAGCCACTGCAGCCATCTCTGCTGTACAGGCACTGCAACCCAGCCCAGCTGGTGTCACCTTATTGCAGAGCTCCTCTACCTTCTGGGTGATTTCTCCTCACAGCACTGACTTCTTCACAGCACAGCCAGCAAACTCCATCTCTCCTTACCCAGCTAACCCACTCTTCTATAGCACTCTTCTTCTTCTTGGTTACAGCTGTGGCCTGTTAAGGGCAGGCCTGTTCCTAACCTCTGGCAATTTGTGCAGCTGCAGCTCCTCAGGGGTGAGATTACCTCCTGCACTACCTTTATTTCCTCACATTCTATCCCCCCACATCCCGGTGCCCCTGTTTGCAGGGATGGGAGACCTGTGCCTCACGCTCTGAGCCGGCTGCATCTGTGACCTGTGGAAGATTTCAGCCCTTTTGTGCCTGCCTTCTGAAGAAACTGGAATTGCTTGCTGGGAGAGGTGGGGTATAGGACTAGAGAAACTAGTCCTTTGATGCACTCTGGAAAACTTCCTGCTTCTAGAAAAGTCTAAGCATTAGAGCCTGGAATAATTTCAGATGTGGGACACTCTGCAGACTATCCAGGTTTTTGGAGCATTTTCCTTTAATGGTGTGATTTATTTACATAGTATGAGGACTTTGGAAAGTGAACAGGCTACTGTAGGATGCATGGAAGCATCTTTTTCTTGCAGTCCTGGCAGAATGCTGTGGCTCTCTTCTCATCCAGGGAGTCTGGGAACTCGTGGCTCTCAGCTGTGCTGGGAGTACTGTGTAGTTATGAGCTTTTGGTGGTTTTTATTGTCACTAAAGGTGGAAGCTTAAATGAAAAGCATATTTTTCCCCACCACTTCATGCCTGTCTGTGTCCCAGCAGTGAGGATTTGCTCAGGCCTGCAGAAGCAGACTCTTTAATCCCTTGCCCTCATGTTAACTTTTGACGCCATGTCCTGCTTGGGCTGCTGCCAGAGGAGCCTCTCTGTAATCCCAGCTGCAATCCTTATTTGTGCCACCCCTGTCCCCAGGGGCTAATGGGAGGGAGCAACAAGGCACGTAAGTGCTCTGTGTGAAGAAACAGATGCTGTTTTTCTCCTCTTCAGCTCCCCAGTGCCTGTTTTGGAGTCCATTGTGTTTAAATACAAGTACAATAGGTAATAACTTTGTTCCATGCATTGTCCTCCTGAAGGGACAACATGAAGGGATTGGCTGGGTGGGGAGTTAATTCCATCTTTTTCTGAGCTGATTGATGCAGTTTGTTCTGTCTGCTAAGTGCTGGGTAACTCCCAGCAGCAGAAACCTCTCACTTAGAAGTAATAACAGTTTAAACCTTGGTATGCTTCTGCTTCCCTCTCAGAGCAGCCTCAGTTCCCTTGGCACTGGAGGGGCTGCTGAAGGAGTGCTCCTGCAGCAAAGCAAATAATTGGACTTGTAGATGGTGGTGTAGCCTCTGCAGCATGCAGCAACACATTTGCTAAATAATGGTTAAAGCTCTGTCTGGCCCTGTAGCTCAGGCTCCTGTGAGTGCTGCCCAGGCAGGGTGAGCTCTGCTGCTGGTGTTACAGCAGCAGGAGCAGCAAACCTACCCAGGTGTGTTTGGTTTGTGTGGCAAGGGATGGGGGCTATGGCAGAGGCTCCTGTGGGACACTGCCAGAAACTTCCCCCGTGCCTGACAAAGCAAATGGCAGATGGCTCCAGCAAGGACCCACTGCTGGTCAAGGCTGAGCCCTTCAGTCCAGCTGGCAGCACCTCTGGGATAGCAGGGAAGGGGGAAAAACAAAAGGGAGACAGAAGGGAGGCTATGGGAGAGCAGCAGCTCTAAATACTGCAAGGTCAGCGGGGAAGGAGGGGCAGGAGGTGCCTCAGACAGTGGAGCAGAGATCCCCCTGCAGCCCATGGTGAGGCATCTGTGCCCTGCAGCCCATGGAGGTTCAAGGGGATGCAGAGATCCACCTACATCCATGTCCAAAAGAGGTTGGGACCCCACGAGAAGATCACAATGGAAGAGGCCCCTTGCAGGACCTCCTGGAGAGAGGAGCCCAAGCTGGAGCAGGTTTGGTGGCAGGACTGGTGACACCACAAGGAATCCACACAGGGCAGCCTGTTCCTCAAGGACTGCACTCCCTGTGAGAGACCCAGGCTGGAGCAGTTCATGAGGAACTGCAGCCCATGGGAACGACTGACACTGGAAAAGTTCATGGAGGTCTGTCCCACATGGGAGAGACCCCACGCTGGAGCAAAGGAAGGAGGTGAGGAGTCCTCCCCTTGAGGAGGAAGAAGCTGCAAAAACAGCTGCAGTGTAGTGAACTGACCACAGCCCCCATTCCCTATCCCTCTGTACTGCTGGGTGGGTGGGAGGTAGAGATTTTGGGAGTAAAGCAGAGCCTAGGAAGAAGAGAAGAGTGGGGGAAGGTGTTTTAAGATTTGGTTTTATTTCTCATTATCTAACTGTGATTTGATGAGTAATAAACTAATATACCCACGATGAGTATGTTTTGTGCCTGACAGTAATTGCTGAGTGATGTCTCTGTCCTTCTCTCAAACCATGAGATACATTTAATGCATTCTCTCTCTCCTGTCCAGCTGGGGAAGGGGGTGATAGAGCAGCTTTGGTGGGCGCTTGGTGGGCATCAGCTTCAGCCCACTGCAGCAGGTCACAGAGGAGATCTCCAAGGATCTCCTGGCTAGAATGTAGCTCGCAGCCATCCTTTGACTCAGTGCACTGAGTTTTTACAGGTGGGGTTGCTGCAAGGATGTGCCCTCCCATGAGGGTTCAGCCAGGCAAGCCCAAGCCCTGTGTGTGGGCAGGAGAACACTTCCCCAGCCTGCAGGAAGCAAGGCATCCTTGTAACCTGGCCTCAGGTGGCAGGGCTGTGACTCATTTCAATGACATGCTGAGAGGAAGTGAGGGTGCCTCTTCACCCTCTGTCTCATCCTCTGAGCGAGCTGGCTGCTGCAGGTGAGATTTCTCAATGCCTCAGAACCTCTGCTGGTCACAGTGACCCCGAGGTGTGTTAGAAAAGAGACTTCTTTTCCCTGCCCAGCCATTGAAGGAGTCAGAGCTCTTCTGTTCTCGTTCTCAAAGTTGTTTATTGTTTCTAATCTATAAATTTCTTTCTCCGCCCCAACACAGTTCTGTCTAGCAGGTAGAGTTGAGGCACACTGCCTGTTTTTGGGGCAGCGTTATCTTTATTATGCTAAAAACTATGTGTACATTATTTACCATAACTTCTCAATACCTATAACCTATGTTAGACAGTGAGCTTCTACTCTAAACCAATCTAAAAGTGCCAACATCACCCAGAAGATGGAGGCTAGGAAGAAGAAGGAAAAAGGACAAGGCAAGCCCAAATTCCTCCATCTTGGGACCCTGAGCCCCCAGTCTAAAAACCTCAAAAATCTATTTTTGACCTCATGACAAACTATTATTCTACTTATACTTTTTTGACTTGTAATTCTTCATATAAAGGTTGGTAATTTTTTTCCATGGGTCAAGATCAGAGGCACAGAGGTCTTAGGCTCTGTGCCAAGCTCTCTGAGACCCCACCTTCCTGGGCAGGGGCTGGAGCCCTCCAGTAATTCTGCCCCTTGCTGGGTGCAGATTTGGCCCTGAGCAGGCTGCACGGGCTGGATGGCTCAGTCCTCTTGCGGGACAGACTGCCCGAGAACCAAAGCAGTTCTCAGCCTCTGGCAACCCTAGCAAGATTAAGGGATCAGCTCTTTGTGATTCCAGCCCTTAGCTTGCTAAGACACACAGGAAGGCAGATGCAGAGAGACAAGAAGGCCGTTCTGGCGTTCCACAGCGTTCTGTGAAGGTTCCAGTGACAGCTTTTCTAACCAGAATGGGCTAAACCAGCTCATTATATAGGATACAGGGGGATCAGAAATTGTCCAATAGCAGGGGTTAAAGGAGAGTGACCTATGGGGCTACAGAGAGATAAGCAGGAGTTTGAAGGTAGAAGACAGGGGCTTCTAGCTATTCACCATTGCCAGGACCCAGGACATCCCTCTGGCTGTCCTGAGCAGCCAAGACCCCTGCCAGGGGGCTCAGAGACCCTGGCACAGAGCCCAAAACACCTGTGGTTTTGATTATGACCTGTGGAGCAAGTTACCAACCTTGTATGAAGATCAGCAAGCCACAACAGTTCAAGTAGAATGATAGTGAAGTTGTCACGGGGTGGAAAAGTAGATTTTAGGGGTTTTGGTATGGGAGTTCAGGGGGCAAGATGGAAGGAACTGGATGTGTCCAGCCTTTCTCCTTTTTCTTCTTGGCCTCCATCTTCTGCTGTGATGGTCTAGAGTAGAAGCTCACTGTCTAACATAGGTGATAGGTATTGGAAAGTAATTGTAAACATTGTATACGCGGTTTTTAGTGCAAGGACATAACACCGCCCTGGGGGCAGGCAGAGTGCCTGGACTGTCCTGCTGAGCAGACCTCAGCAGGGCAGGAGAAAATTTTTTATAGATACGAAACAGTAAACAACCTTGAGACCGAGAAATGAAGAGCTCTGACTCCTCCTTCGACGGCTGGGCTGGGAAAAGAGACTTTCTAATGCATCTTGGGGTCACTCTGACCAGCAGAGACCCCGCCACACCATGACTTGGCATTTCCTACCTTTAGGCCTCTGCTCTCCACGGGGCCTTTGCAGGCCCTGGGCCTGCTACACTCCCGGGCAGCCAGAGGAATTTCCTGGGTTGCCACACCAAGGTGCCCAGCACCAATTATTTCCAAGTGGTTATCCAGCAGCAATTTTAAAAGCAGACTGAAGGGGTGAGGGGGAAAGTGCTCTCTGCTGAGGTGTGCTGATGATGGCACTGTTCTTTTTCTCTCCCTCTCCACCCTCACCCCACTCCCAGCAGAGACACACGGAGCACGATGTCCCTGGCATCCTGGTTCAGGTGGAACGAGCCCCCAAACCGCATTTCCCAGAGGAGCCCCACGGAGATGGTGGTGGAGACGCTGATGATGGAGCTGAGCTGGCAGATGAAGCAGGCCGAGAAGCAGCAGCGCGAGCGCGAGAACGAGTACCGGCGCATGAAGAGCGGCGTGGACTACGGCTGGCTGGTCAGCTACCCCAAGCACAGCTACGACATCAGCCCCGGGGAGAGGCTGCAGCTGGAGGACATGTGCACCAAAATACACCCTTCCTACTGCGGGCCTGTCATACTCAGGTACTGCCAAAGATGGGGTGATGAAGGGCTTGCCTTTCTCCCTTTCCTCTTTAGGATGAGTGAGGGGAGAGTGAGAGTTGCTAGCACCAGCAGAACCAAATGTGGCATCTTGTATCATGAGTTGTGCTGGGATAGTGTCTTTGTGAGAGAAGGGAAATCTAATGTTTTAAGTCAGTTTAACATCCCCCAAGAAGTTACAGAATGTGATTTCCCTCTGACATTGGTTGAGTGCTTCATGCTCCTGAGTAGCCAGAGCAGCATTACCTTGCCTGATAAACCATCTCAGTATTGTGATGGCTTTTTTTTTGCTTCAGACTTTAGAATCATAGAGAAACTGAGATTTAAAGGGACCTGTAGAGGGATGTACTTCCACCTCCTACTTGGAGTAGGGCCACCTTCAAAGTTAGATCAGGTTGCTCAGGGCCTTGTCCTGTCCACTGTTGAATATCTCTGAGGGCAGAGGTTGAATATCTCTGAGGGCAGAGCCTCTGAACAGCCTCCTTTGGTGTTTCTCCCCTCACACTGGAGCGTTCATTCCTGGATTTAAGCTGTCCAGCAGGTCTATTGAGGCACTTGTCCCCAGTGTTCAAACCGGCCTAAAGGTGCTATTATTCATTTCAGCCTGTGAACCAGGTGTTCCCAGAGAATGTCTCCCCTCCCTACCCTCCCTCTTACCCTAGACATGCAGTCATGGGATGCAGGTGGGGATGAGTTGGTTTGAACAGCCAAGTGGTGCTTCTGACTTCTGCAGTGTTTAGATGTGCACAAAGCCTCTCTTGCTGCTGAGCCTTTCAAGTGCTGCCCTTAGGGTTGCTGCCTGCCTGCTGAGTGACCTCCTGTGAGAATGCCTTTAGAAACTGATCTAAGCCTGCTCTAGCATGCAGACTGGAAGGGAAAGGTGTGGCTCTTTTCCTTTTGGGGTGGCTGTTCTAAGATAAACTCTTGCACTTGGCACAGTGAAGGCAAACTTGGCAAAGTGAGGAGCAGTGACTCTGCAGTGCACCTCAGCCAAAGCAAAGTTGTGCAATGAGCCTTTATAATCAACTTCCCCTGCTCCAACATGTTCTTCAGATGGGATTAGAGTGAACACAGTCCTTACAGAACATATACAAGAGGCTCTCAGCACCCTGCAGTCCCTCACTGCATATACTGGCTCCTGTTTTCCCTTGAATTGCAGCTGCAAAAGTGCTGGAAATAGCTGCTCCTCCGTCTTACAGTGGATGTAGCCAGGAAAGAATGCCAAAATTACCTCTCTAGCCTTCATTTTCCCTGGGGCTGAACCTTGGAAGCAACCTGGCACACAGAGCCTTGGCTCTTGCAAAGGTTGCCATGATGGCAGAATTTGGGATCATTCAGTGACCAAGACCTCTCCAGTGAAAATTTGCTGGGAACAGCACCTGCCTTGCGGTTGTATAACTCCAAGCTATGCTGTAAACAAGCCACTTCAAACCCCTGGGATTCAGAGATATCTTTACCATCCCCAGGGCCACTGAGCAAGGCCTGGCTGGCTTACAGGTTATTTCCATGGCAGCAGGCTTTGGTTGCTGGGGCAGGGAGGCCCCAAGGTTCATCCTCTTCTGGAAAGTATTAAGCTGAGCCATATACAATTTGCTGCTCTGCTATTTGTTTTTTGTTTAATTGATACAGATCATGCTAGATGTCTGATTTCAGTGCAGCTTGTAATGGTTGTTCAGGATTCAGCATACTGATAAATGTAAGTAGATAAAGGCAGTAGATAAATGTACTCAACAACGTTGGTGGACTCTGTGTGGGTGACTGAAGTAGGCTAAAACCATCCTCTTGAAACTCCTCTTACAAATAGGGTGCTGTCATAAATTGTATTACACTGTGATTTGAGAAGTGGCATGTTTTACAGAGCTTGCATGTTAGGAGAGCCACACTAAAATAAACCCTGAGGATTTCATAACCTTTGTTCGTTCAATTCTGTGACTGAGAAGGGGCTATCACAGGCACAGAAATGGTGGAACTGGATTGTGTCAAAGGTCTGGCTGATCTGATGAGCAGTCTGCATTGACCAGTGGCATCAGTGTAAGGAAAAGAGCAAAGGACAAGGAAGAAAATCCAACAGCAGGGACAATTACACCTCATGTATAGGATCCAGCTTACTGTGCCTTGTAACTGGGAGACTTTTGGAGCCACAAGCGGACCTTCTATCCATAATTGGCTGATGTGGCATTTTCTTTCAGTTGTTTAAGTTGTGGGAGCTTTTCTCTTTTTGAACACATATAAATTTATAACATTTTGGCACCCTGTGGCAGAGCTCCACTCCTGAACTACAACTCTGTTACAAAAAACTGTGGTTTGCTTGTCTTAAGCTAATGTGTCCTAATTTTATTCAGTAATCCTTTCATATTGTGTTGGAAATGTTAAGAGTTGACCCCTCTCCTTTTCTACCTTCTAACTGAGAGCTCTGTCATTTCATGGAATTTTCATTGCTGGTGAGAGGAAACAAAGAAAAAGAATGGGGCTTTCCATGTTAGGAGGTGAAAATATACAGGGGAAAGAAAGAAAAAAAAAAGAGCCTGCAATTTAAAAGAAAGACAGCCAAAACTGGATAAATTCTCTTTTCAGAAAGTCAGATAAGACGGAGATTTTAGTAACTTCCCCAAAATTCCACAAGATGAGTATAATAGGAATGCAATGAAACCTCCACATTCCCAGATAAGTACTTTAATAATAAGATCACTGCACTGCTGATGTGCACTTCTCTGTGACTTCCTCATATGTAGCAGCTTTTAGAAAAATCTTCCAGCTAAAAAAAGTTTGTGAGCTTGCATTGGAAAATTCAATTGCAGAGCATGTACCCTACCAAAGCCCTTGGTTCTGACTAGAATAGTAAGCTTGATCTTTTCCCTTCCACTTTAGATATTTGAAGAGCTGAGGTCCTTTTTTAAGTCCTTTTTGCACTCAACAAGCACATAATTCTTAAATAAGACAAGGAGCAGGCATCTTGCAAGGCTGCAGAGTTTGTTTTGTTTGTGTCATGCAAGGTCTCCTGCTTTGTGAGCCTCTGAGTTCAGAGTCAAAGCCAGAGCAAAACATTTTTATGTGAGTTGTCAGAGATGTCACTTTGTTCTTTAAAGGTCTAAATGATCCAAATTTTCCTTTTCTGTGGGTATGGGCTCATTTACTGAGAGACAAAGTTTATCCAAATTTGTTTCTTTAGATGTGGAGGACGCTGGAAAGGAGCACTTCACAAATGAACAGGGTTTTTTCAGATCCAGATTGCCTGTTTTGTATTTTGGGTCAATAGGAACTTCTCTTTGAGGCTCTTGGAATTCTGGAAGGATTCAAATAGACTGCAAATAGCATCAGATATTTGGAGACTGATTCACCTCATGCAAATAAAGCCATTGCATTCAGGGGTAACTTAGCTTTAGGTTACTGGGTTAGAGATCTCTGTTTATTTAAAATGAAATCCTGGAGCCAGCCGAAGGAAATGACAGTGAGTTTGGTGAGGTCTGTAGTACCAATCTGCCCTGGTCAAACTGAACAAGTAGAATGGTGTGTTGCCAATAAAAAATGCTGGATTTTTTTCCATTTTTACTCAGAGCTTTAGTCCTAATCAGAGCTAGTTAAAGTCTGTTTAATTTATTTCAGTTTCAGCAAAAGTGAAACAGTTGGTTTCTGTCCTCCTGTGTCCAGAGGGAAACAAAAGACTCCCTTGTATGGAAATGTGAACCTGCATTTTGGTGATCTGAGTTGTTATCAATATCCCAGGCTAAGGACTGTAATTTTATAAGGATTGTGTATAGCTGAAGTGGCCTTCCTAGTAAGACTTAATGTAAGACAAATGACTAAAATCAGAAATGGATTTATTTACAATGACAAGCTTAAGTTTGAGGTGATGTGACACAAGTGTTGCAATTAGTGTGAATGCTGTAATTCTTTGGGAGTCAAGGAGCCTTTTCTAGCAAAGCTGTTTGAGTGTTACCCTAGAACCAGAATTACTGCTCAAAATATAGATTCAGGAGTCAGCAGCTAATTATTAGCACTAAGCAACCCCACATTTTCTTTGAATGACTAAATCTACTTAGAGCTCCCCATTCAGACAGGCACTCAGGAATACCCTGAACTATAAGCACATTGTTTAAATCCATGGACTTTCATTGGATTTAACTGGTCTTTAAAGTTCAGGCTGTACTTAGGGAACCCACTGTACAGGGACCTACAGAATAACACAGGCAGGTGACAGTGCTTTAAAAAGCAGTGCCAGGATGAGCCAAGCACGGCAGGATTCTTGAAATGTGACAGCCCCATAAAGCAATGAAAGGGACAAATTTGTTTGAACTGTGATTCAAACAGTGCCTGGAGTGGGGAGTGCTCATCCCTGTGTATGCCTGTGTATTCATCCTCCCCAGGTCTGTGCTGGTTCAAGGTGAGTTTTTGTCACGTCCCAGTCACCATGTGACGTGCATGATGTATTCCAGGAGAGCTGCCAGCACTTCCACAGCTTGAGCCACAAATCAGATACAGAGGTCTGCTTTTGTGATGAGTAAGGGAGCCCTGCTGAGGTGTTTCTGGACATGGTTGTGACGTTGCCTAGTTTGAAACTATCCCTTGCAAAAGTGTAAAGGTGTTAACCTCTGGTAGAAGACAGATGAGCCTTGTGCAATTTTGTGTTCTTCACCCCACTGAGCAGCTTTGTGTGGAGTTTGTTTCCCAAGACACAAGGCCATACTGCTTGATTCCAGTGGTTTTCTGGTTTTATGTACTGGCTGTTGTGTGCAGACAGCAGATTGCTGGAGCATCCAGCACACCAGCTGGTGTTCACTGACACCTGGGGAAGATGGCTTTGGTTATGTGTAGGTGTCTGCAGCAAAACCATGGGTTTTTTCTGATACACAGACTGGTGTAGCTGGAGCTCAGGCCTAGTAACTTGTCCATCTTTTCTGTTGAGAAATATTTGTGATGTGCATTCCTTCAGGATTTCCTACATGAGCTTGTCCCTTACACAAATGTGCTGGTTCTGAAGTTAGGTGGGCATTAGTAAAGGGGTGAAGTTAGTTCATCCTGTTAGGGGAGAGAAAACGATCCCCTTTCCCTTCTCCATCAGAATCAGGATGGCTTTCCATTGTGTGACTGGCAGACAGTCTTTTGGATTGCTTTCTCTTTGTTTCTTAGACCTGCTCAAATCCTTACAAAGTAGTTTTAGTGTTGGTCCTGAAAAGTTAGAGGTAACAGCAGAGTTGACAAAACTAAGCTAAGCAGAGTGCAAACAGGCAGAGAGCTGTGCAGGTGGATAGCTACTCTGATTTCAGAAAACTGTTTCAGCTGGATTGGTTGGGAGTGCTTTCAGCAGCCCAGTGCATTAGCACTGGAGCTCTCTGCTCAGGGGGAATATTTGCTGTCACATCATTCATTTCCCTCCGGTACCCAGAGCCAGGCACTGGCCCAGTAATGGCCTGATGTGTGCTGCTCCCTGCTCTGGAGCCACAATCCAGCAGTGGGACACACAGCCTCTGAAAGTGGAGGCAGTGAGGAGGCCTTTTGGGTGCACAATTGCCAATACAAAAGAGGAGGATCTAATTATATATATATAATATATGACAGCACCTGTCTTTAAAACACACATTGAGATAAAATAATGAAATGTCTCAGTTTACCTCTGCAATAGAAATCCTTTGAAGCTGCTTTCTCTGGTATAATAATAAGAATGTTGTGAAGACTTGAGTTTCTATGGACTCACCGGTCTATACTTCAAATAAGATAAAGGGAAAATGTATTTATTATTAAAACTGTATTTTGGGCTCTTTGATAATGCAACTGAAGTGCCTCCTCAAAAGGCAGAAAGGAAGTTTGCAATGTCCAACAAATCCCAGTTCCTGCTGTTGTCTGCTAACCCTCAGCAAGAGATCATCTCTTTCCCTTCCAGGCTCTGCACAATTCAATTTGGCATCACTGTGCCAGTGCTTAAATACCAGCATGAACTGCAGCACCTCAGAGGCTTTTTGCACCCAAACATTCAAATTTTGAGGTTTTTGGTGAGGGGGCAGAGGAGGGAAGATTAAGAATTCATCCGAAGCAACTGAAAAAGTTAAAGAACATTTTGGTGACTTTGGAAGGCTTTGTTTAACCTGCTCTGGCTGGACACTGGAAAGCACTGGTGCTTCTGCTGACACTGAGCTCCCTCAGTGGGCAACACTGGTGTCCCACAGCTGTACCTGTAGCTGCCAGTACTTGCCGGGAGGGAAATATCTGGGATACAGCAGGGTGTCAAGATGTATGTGTGGCCAATTTCAGGGCTCCACAGTCAGAGTCAAAATACATAAGCATGCAAAAAGTTTTTCTGGTTTCTCCTTGGCTTGCTTTCTGTCCCTGCTATCTTGGGTATCCTTTGGCACACCATTAAGCAATGCAATTCCATATTGTGCTAAACTCCTTCTTACATTCCTGGGGCTTTTCAAAAACCCAAGAGGCAATATCTTATTCTATCAGCTCCTGCTGTATTTGGCTTATTTAAATACAGTCCTACTGTTTTCCATCCTTGTTCAGTTCTGCTGGAGGAAAATATCAAAATGCTTACCTTATACACTTTAGCTTCCCTGCAGTACAAACATCTGGATTTTAGTGAAGTACTAGCTTAGCTCTTTGTCTGCTTGCAGGTATAATTTTACCTTAAGAACTGATTATTTATTAGAAGAGCAGCCATATTACCACCTGTCACAAATGCGTACTATTACAGAACAATCAGAATATCTATGTGACCAGAGGGTGAGCCTTGGGAGTGGCTCCCACTCTCTCCAGGCTGGGGACAATTCACCCAACAAGGTGTCAGCAATGGCATGATCTCTTCATTGCTCAGCCTGTGGCCCATTCAGTGACTTCAAGAAAACTATTCTGCCCTGCATCTTATCTTCCTCACCTGCACAATAAACAGTGATGATTCTTCACTTCCTTGGTACTAAGCTACGTTAATAAATTTCAAAAAAACTCCATTTTGAGCTCTTTGCTGAGAAGATACTGAAATAATTCAGAGTTATCTAATTAGATACAGAATTGTGCTGCCAACCGAGCCAGTCCATTATGTTACAGGAATTCATAGGAAGATGAAACACCATGGAAAGTTAAATATTGAAAGACCACCAAAGAAAGTGACTGGATTTTCCTTTGTCTAGAGCCATTGGGTAATACTATCAGGAACAAGAATGGAAAACAGGGGAAGGCATGTGGGGCTTTCCCTGGTCTACCTTGAGCTTCTGTTAAGCTGCAGTTCAGGGACTATTTCAAGCAATGATGTGCATTTGGACAATCATGTTTAATCAGCAGTGCTAGGGACATTTTCCATAAACTTGTCCAATAATTTTGTTTCTTAAGCTATTAATAGCATTGAGTTCTGGTTTAATAGGTTGTTGTGAGAAAAGAGCACTTCCTTCTGCTTCAAACTTGCCTTCTAGCTTTGTTTGGTTCTCCCTATTATTTCTTGTGCTTATAAGAAACAGTGATTCATCTCTTCCTTACATTCCCTGGCTTGCTTGTGATTTTAGAGACCTTGGGCATATCTTCACGGCCTCTCCTTGTTGTTGTTCCCTTCTGTGCAGGGAGTCCCATTTAGCAGGAAAGTGCAGGTTCCAAGCCTAGCACAGAGATTTGGCAGCAATCTGGGATTTGATGTTTTTAATCAAAGCTGTGCCTTGCCTGTGCTTCCAGGTTCAGGCAAGTGGTTGCGGAGTACGAACCAGAGGCGCAGGAAGTATCCCGGCTCTTCCGCTCCGTTCTGCAGGAAGCTGCTGAGAAGATCAAAGAGGAGGAAGAGGCCAAGAAGCTTGCAAGGCAGTGGAACACAAAGAACAGAACCAGCCTCTCCTTAACAACATTTAAATCTCGGTCCAGGATCTCCCCATTCATCAGTGACATCAAGACCATCTCTGAGGATGTGGAACGGGGCACCCAGCCCAACAGGAGGGTTTGGAGCATGCCAGAATTTCGGAACACCAAGGACTTCTGACTCTATACTCAATAAGGTTTTTAGACACTGATCTTTCAAAGCCCAGTTAACCCTTTTTTAACTCTACTGTTCTTTTTTCCATCTTTCTTTTCCTGCCTGTCTCTGTCTTGGCAGCTGTGTCTGTAGTAAGCGCTGCTGATGCCTGCAGCCTGTCACACCATTTATTACCAAACATGGTAGCCTTTCCTGTAACTCAGTAGCTGTTCAGAACCTTGAGGACCTTAAGGCTCATTTACTATCTCATTTTTATTACTGCTTTCTTGTGGAAAATGAATTAGTTTTGCTATGTCTGTCTTCTCCCTTTCCCCTCCAGCCTGGATGTAGTTATCTATAAAAACTTTTGGCTCAAGCTACTGAGAGCTGCTGGCTGCACCAATCTTGCTGAAAGCAAGACAGCCACTTAAATGAGTGAGGCTTGCAGGATCAGGCTTGTGAGCTAAAGCTAGTATCTGATTTGGAACTGAACTTCCTTTTCCAACTAATAGCCTTCCTCAGTGCTACAACAAACTTCACAGGTAACCTCAGCACTGCTCTTGATCCGCTTTTTTTGCTGACAGTTCACAATCCAACCTGGGCAGAAACAGACCCAAGCTTTTTGAGATTAAAGACCAATCATGTTCCACAACCACCAGTTTATGCATGTTCAAGTTTCTTGGGTACTTTCTCTTTTGTGCAGGCAGAACCCCCAGAACTTTGCACTGCAGAGCAGATAGAAATGTATCACCCTGCTGTGTAGATACAGAGGTGGATACCTCAGTGCTGTGTCAAGTGCTATTCTGGGGCCTCAGTGCTCTGTGCTGCTGAGCTAAGTGCTCTACCCTACACCCCAGACATTTAACAGAAATCACCCTACACCCCAGAAATTAATATTTATGGCCAAGCCTGAAAGAGGGCTGAAGTAGAACATCCATGTAAAGGGAAGGGTCTCAGCATTCATCTCCAGGGCTCTCTGTACAGTGGCAGCAGTTGAGATCATGTGAACATTTGCTGCTGTGAGTGACTGGAGTGCTCTGGCAGATGTTCTTCCGAGACCTTGAAGAGACAGGAAAATGCCACTAAGGAAAAGCTGCTAAGGCCCTAACTCAGCATTGGCAGCGAGAGCTCTCACCAGCAAACATCAGGGCACACTGTGAAAGTCAAGTGTCCTGTGGAGAACCCAGGGGCTAGGATGCTTTGTGGTGACCAAGGGGCGATGGGGAATGAAGAGAGGGACTTGCTTGGATGATTGGCTGCTGGGGAATCATCTCAGTGGGGTACAGCCTCCTGGAGGACCCTGTAGCTTTGTTGTTCTTTTGTCCGTTTTCAGCTATTTTTCCCTGGGGATCTTTGCAACAGCATGTGGGTTCTACAGCCAAGATTAAAACCCTCTGAAGCTGTGCCAACTCTGGGAAGAATTCCAGTGCATGAAATCTATCTTAGACTAGAAATGTGCAGCTTCTTCCAGAGATGGAGGAAGGCAGCATAAAACAAAGATCAAGATCAACCCCCTAGAGCTCTCTGAGACTGGGATTCTGACTCTTCCTCTCTCCCCTCTGGGCTATGTGAGATTGAAGACAAGGCTTTCTTAGCAGCAGCAGGCTGCAGTTTCTATCCCTTGGTAAACATTGCTGCCAGCAACCCTCCTAGGGACAGAAAGCAGCTCACTGTTAATCAAAAAGTCAGGGCTTCCAAATACAGCATCCAGTTTGGGACAGGCTATTCCAAGTTTAGGTCAATGAGGGAGAGTTTAAAGCCTTCTGACAAGCAGCTTAGTGTTTTTCAGCCATATGTCTTTGTGAAGTAACGTGATTGTGCAAATGAAGTAAAAACCAAGGCTAGACATACTTAGCATAACCTTAGCTGTCTAGAAGATGTAGGATCTCTAGCAGGGGGTCACCACAATTTGCAGAAACAATTCTTGTTTGGAAAAGAGTCAGCCATATTTTTTTTTAATATATTTGCAAGCCACTGTATGGTACTGAAGACTGAGATGAGTTCATGAATTTCACTCTGCAGCTCTGTTGTCATTTTATTTGCACTTCTGTTCCATTTGGCACCTTCAGTATTGACTGCATTGATGAGATGTTCGATGGGCTGCTGGGAGACACGGGACCTTCTGCCACACTGCCACACAGCTCTTTGTTTCAGCACAGTGTCTGTAGCATGCTCACTCTTTCTAAGGAGAATCAGCAGTAAGTACCTGCCCTGCAGCAATGTTGTAAGCCAAGGAAATCCCCGATGGGTGTTCACACTATCACAGTGGCCTGTGATTGTGCTGTATCCTTCATTAACAGCTTCCAGCTGGCAGACACCATTCTGGTGCAGCCAAGGAGACAGAGCTGACCTTTGGTCAAAGCCCTGCATGTTATGGAGACCAGGCTGGGGCACTGCTTGTGACAGCTGTTTTGCCTCAATTTACCTATAATTTATAATTCCACAATAAAATGCAATCCAAACTCTTGAACAGTAGTATCACTCTCCCTGTATCACTTCTGGAAGTTACACTGGGCTCACAGTGGGATCTGATGGTAGAGGGATATTCAGATACCAAGCTAGGAGAGATCTATTCTATTCCATGCTATCTAGTACTCTTACAGGGGTAGAAGTGGTACCATGTTTGCCTGCAGCCAGCTGCTTGGAGATGACTGAACTCCTGCACTGTGTGTGCAGCAGCAGGGACTGAGGCAGAGCTGGGGGTGATCAGGGTGCACGACTGCTGCGCTGCTTCTGGTGCTCATTTTTCTTAGAAATGCTGTACACTGAACCTTAAATGATCCTTTGGTCTCAGCATGCAGCAACAACTGTGCACTCATATTTGCCTTGTCCTAATTCCACATTTGGCACGGCTAAATTAGTGTCAGTTCAAATGAGGAGCATGAAACTCCTGACTGTCCCCACCTACTGTGCTATGGTCCATGGCACTGGGCACACACAGCAGGCCAACCAGATTGTTTCTGGCTAAAGCCAACCCAAATGATCCATTGCAGGTGGCTCACAAACCATAAATCTGCACTAATGGTCGTCTGAAACAAACTCTTATGAAACTTGTGTAGTGTGAAGATCAGGTCCTCTTTGGTAACTGTTTGACTCCACAGCTCTGTTCCTCCTGGGCTGCACTACTTGCTAGTGTAGAAAAACAAACAAAAAAATCTTGATGAGACCCTCTGATCTGTTTTTAGCACCTCCTGAGAGCTTGTCCTGTGTCTTAATTCTTTAAGGACAATGAAACATTAACTATCGGCACATCATCATTAACAAGCAGAAGTGAACTGCTTGTTAATGTTGAGCAAGAATTATTTTAAATCCTCAAACTTTCTTTCAGAAGGCTTTTGGTATCAGCTCAGAGCATCACTGTGGCCCCATTGCTGACAGTGTTGTGCTGTCCAAAGGACACTGTCACAAAGGACACTGTCACACCCAGAAAGAAGCAGTCCTAGACTTGCTACACCTGCTAATAAGTAATGGCAGCAGCTCAGCCATGCTGCCCAGCTTCCAGGGGCTGGCACTCCTTAGAGCCACTGCTCTCCTGCGGGAGCTGTGCAGTCCTGCTCCTGTGGCTTCTAGAGGTGAGCCTGGCCATGGGCTGTGCCAGCCAGAAAGGATGTGCAGGCAGGGGCTGAGGTTCCTCACCCACAGCAGCTCAGAGTTCAGGCACCTGTCATGCCATGGGGAATTGGAGTAAGCTCTGAGGGAAATACCTGTCTGCTGACACTGCACTGTTTATACATTTCAACACAGAACCTTGGAGAATTAAATCACAGCTGTGGAATATAAACCAATTTATCTGTACTCGTTGTCTTTAATTAAAGGTCTCCTGAAATATAATCTGTCTATATCTAGCCAAACACAACAGCTGTTCCACTGCCCTACTGTGTATGTATCAAAGCGGGAAGGCACAAACGCTAAAGGCACTTGATCTAAACAAAAAACCTTCATCCTCTCTCTACAAGTACACATGCAACTGCCCACCTTCTATCTTGCCACCTCTACAATCAGATTTCAAGATATAACGTGATAAGTAACCATTTATTTAACCAGGATTAAGCAATTGCAAAGGTCTGAAGTTCTCTGAAGCTACATGGTCTGCAGATACAACCTTGAATCGAAGTCTTCATCAATATGAACGTGCTTCTGAGCACGTCCTACATGAACCAGTATCACCACAAAAGGAGATGACAGGAGAGACAAAATGGGTGTTTTGTCTCCAGATACTTTTGAGTCACTCTGTTGATTCCATACCTGATCCTGTGTACTGGAACACTTCAATATCAGCAGATGGTCCCAGATGGCTCAGAGCTCCCTGTGCTAAGCAACGTATATACAAAGCATGCATGTGTTTTTAACAAAAGGGAACCATGTTTTCCCCACATGAGGTATTACTGAAGCATGAATTGCATTGCTTAGCACACTCTGCACATCAGTCAGATGAGTGGTTTCAAAAGGGGACAGGGGGTTAGTAAACCACAGTGCCCTAGACACAGCCCATAGCACACAGTTACTCCTTGCCAGAAGCTGTGGACAAGCAAATCTGTGTTGTTGATTACACCACTTCCCCCAGACAATGCTATAGGCCTCTCCCAGAAGGAAAACTACAGTTTGACTGAATGGCTCTGATATTGAGCCATTTGACTCTGATATTCCTGTGTCCTGCTGCACCTCCCTGCTAAAGGATATGGCACTGGAGGGAGTTTTGCCCAAAAAGCATTCTTACAAGAGCTGGACTGCATCAGTCACAGCCCTGCAACAGAGGAAGGGCTATCAGGCCTCCCTCAGTGCCACCCACCTGTGCCAGGCAGAGACATCAAAATTTCAGTGCCTGCCTTTCCCTGGTACTGCTGTCTGTGTGAGGGCTGCTGGCACAAGGGACCTTTTGTTCCCTCTGCATGGTCAGACAAGCCATGTCTCAGGCTGCCTTACATCAGAGAGATGCTCTGCTGGCCCTGAGTGCTGGGTCTTGGGCCCAGGTCTCCCCATGACTACCAGGTATTTTCTGTGCATTTCCTGCACAAAGATATTCTCAGACAAAGGGAAAAATCCTTACAGATGAGATCTTAAAAAACACAACAGAAAGGTGAGAAAGAGACCTGCAAGGACACACTGTATACACTGTCACTGGACACTTCATAATATTATAAATTTTTAGGGTCCTGGCTAGGATTATCCCATATAGCATCTTACCTCTATATTTTAGCAACAGACACATGTTGCCTTTACCAAATAAATGTAATGTAACCCAGGAGCAGAGACACCAAAGTGAGGAAAAAAGCTTCTGTGTTTTTGACATCAGAGTACCTGCTCTCAGAATGTAATTACTATTACATCTGGTTAGTGTTCACAATGCTGTGTCCTCAGAGCCCTCTATCAGGTCACAGTCCATCTGCAGTACTTTTCCAACCTGATTCTTTCCAGTGTCAAGTGACTTAAAGCAACAGATTGCACTTTATTTGGCCTGAAGACTATTTAAATAACCAGATGTGTAAATCAGCAGTGACACTGAAATATTTCTTATGTTGGAGAGTTTTCTTTCTGTATTCTGGCACTGGTATTTAGGAGCTGGAGAAGAGCAGAGTGCAGTTTCTGGAGAACTCAGCAGCCCCAGGTAGGGTGATGCACATTCCAGGCCCCTGCTGGTTCTCAGCAACCTGCTCCTGTTGAATTCAGCTACTGAGAAGTTAAAGGATTCCTTCTGCCTTTGGCACACAGGCACCAGCAGAAGAGACTATTGTCTGTCCTCAGCACAGCCAAGGGCAAGAAAGGAACAAAGACTGCATTAAATTCATAGGACAGCAGTAACACATGTTCCCCATAAACAACCATAATTAGGAATTTGCGAGCTAATTATAGGCTTTCAGAATAAGTGCAAAGCCAATGTCCAAAGGTAAAAAAAAAAAGGTTTCTGTGACATTCCAGCTGGCCAGCATTGCCACCTACCGGCAGATATTCCAGCACCGACCAACCTGGGAACAGGCAGCAGCTCGGGACAAATTCCTCACTCCCCCACCACTGTTCTGTCACCCCAGAGCAGCTGACGAGTGGGGAGCAAAGTGATCACAAGAGATGTTGGCCCTGGTGCTCAGTGCCCGAGAGGAAGATGGCAGCAGCTGCCACCATGGACACGGTGCCTCTCAGGCTGGGTGGGGATGATGCTCCTCAGGCTGCCCCAAAGGGCTCTCAGGGGCTTCCTCAGACCCCTCAGCACCGTGTCCTGCTGTCCGTCACACAACACTACATCACTCATACTCCTGAAGCACAATTTAACACTGAAGTTGAACAGGCAAAGAGAAAAAAATACCTGTTGCCAACAGGCAAATAAATATCAATTTCTGCACTGGGCAGTAATTTTGATGATTAATTTTGTCCAGAGATGGAACTAGGTAGATGGGTGCTTGCCAATAATTTTAAGAAACAGGTCCTCAAAAACTCATCCTACAGCTTGAAATAAAACCAAGTGCAAACTGGTTATATTCAGTTTCTCAAGTGTGCCCAGGACCTCATTCCTTCAGAAAAACACACTGACATAAAATCCAGCCATTCCACAGAGTCCTCAAATGACAGTGGAGGTGCCAGCCTTGAGTGTTGAACCAGAACTTTGGAAACCTGTTTCTAAATACACACAGCAAAGCCCATGAAGAGGGTGTTGAACACACGAGAGGACATCAGAGCTCCACCAGCCACCAAGGCCCTTGCCCACACCAGGAAAGGCTCAGCAGGTGACCCCAGGGCCAGTCACTTGAGCCTCCCTGACCCCTGCTCTTCCCAGCATGTAGAGCTCACTCCGTTTTTCCTGCTGCAGAGGATGACTGGGAATGATAATTCCTGCAGCATGAAACCCCAAGTACATCCGAACAGCACAACCTGCCCAAGTTTAACCTTACTGAGCTGTTACCAAAATGGCAGGCCCTGCTCAGCTCTGCAGGATGACACACTTTAGCTCCATGGAGCCAGGCACTTCCAAGTCAAAGTGGCATTTATCAATATTGCCTCAGCTTTTCATCTCTGCTACGTTTTTGTGTGGGCGAAAGAGTGAAGTTCAAGCCAACTCTAGAGGAAATGAGTAACAAAGGATTGCACTGCCCACATGAACTGGTTGGGACAGAACAAACAGTGCCAAGGAAGATGGGCATGGCAGCAGCAGCTCAGAGAATGTATCCTTGATCTCCTTCCCCTGACAGTGACTTCTGCTTCTGAAAATTCTGCTGCTAAAAAAATTCAGTTGAGTTTTGCACAATCTTCAGAATGGAAAATGGCGCAGAACACAGAAGGTGAGTGTGACAGGGAAGACTACCACACACACACACACACACTCACACCAAAGGCAGGTTTCACATCTAAAAGATTTCTATTATTCAGCATTTTAGGAAGAACCTCAGCTTGCCCAGCCAGGTACGCTTCTGCAGCCCCTGCCTCATCACCTGACCTCTGCCCACTCCACAACTTCTGACAGCAGCCATCTCCCTCCAGCCCTGCTCACCTTTTCCACTCCTCTCTGTTCCAGCTTCACCCTTGCCCACAACATGCACTTCTTGGTAGACCTGGCAGCAAGTCAGCCGTGTGTGTTACCAGGTTAACATCCCACAGTAAACTGCCTCACATTTCCCTCATGCAAATTTCTCAACTTGATTTTCAGCACATTGTTGCTGTTGTAAGCTTCTCACCTGGTGGTGCACCTGCCACAACAGGGATTGCAGCAGTATTAAGAAGCCAAGCTCTAGTGAAAGGGTCAGTGAAATGAACTTTTTCCCCAAGGGTGCAAGGCATGGAAAATTATTCTGGCTGTGCTCACTAGGGAGGACTGGAATCTGTTGGCCTTTTCCCAACAGCAGATACTCAGTGCCACAAAGATGCACAGGGTCTCACTGCTTGTGAAGAAAGATGGAGAAGGGAAGGATGCAACACAACTCAAGCCTCTTTAGAAATCTACATGGAGATGGATAGAACAGAAAAGGAGGCTTACAAAAGCAGCAACTGCTGCAAGTTTCAGAGAGCACTTGTAACTGAATGGGCAGGATAAAATAAAGCAGAATCACTGACACAGCGTTTAAGCAGCTTGGCTTTGTAGAAGAAATGATAGCTTAGAAGTAAATGCTGGCACAGAAATATTTTAAAGCATCACCAAAGCATACCCAGCATGTCAAGAAAAAGAAACAGAAGTTTTCTCTGTCCTGAACACACCACAAAAAGGTTTTGTAAGAAGAAATATTTTGACTCATTTTTGTACCATGAGAGACAACTACCAAAACCCAAAAGGAAGAAGAGTCCACATCATATTACTAAAGGCCCTTTGCATTTTCCCTACTAATGCAACAGGCAAGGAGTTTTTATGATCTTGACCAAGGCAACAAAAAGCAAATTATTTAAATTATGTATAAACATTCCAACCAATGCAGTTCTTTACAACTGTGATCTCTGGGTTTCCCATTGCTATTTTCTTTCCATTTTCCAAATTTCTACTCCCTACTCCGCACCAAGTTTTCCAAAATTACACTGTCTTTACATAAAATATAACCTAGGGAATGGGAAGGATGCTGTCTTCTAAGAGTGTGTTTGGGATTAACCTTGTTATGCAAAGTCCACAGACAAAAGCTGCTTATCTGGGCAAGATGCTTTGACATCACTAGCTAGAAAATACCAAAGTAGCACAAATCAAAGCATAATCCTCATGATAAATAAAAGGGGTTTTCTTGTTTGGTTGGTTTTTCCCCCCAGTGACATTTCAGAACAGTGCTTTCAAAAAAACCCTTTTGATTGTTGGATTAAAAGTCAAGGAAACTCCATTTCTGACCTATGTTTTTGCAAGTTTTATGCTCATAAGGATGTATGAAGTTTCTCTGCTGGATCAGGGCTTTAGTTTCTAAAGAGTTACATCTCTGCAACAACTACAAAATGCTTCACAACAAAAGAAAAGTAGGGAAAGGAGAGGATTCTAGCATCTTCAGATGGTTTCATACATCTAAACAGTTATAAAACTATCCCTTGAGCAATGGTACAAATCTTCAGGTTCACTTGAAAACACCGTAGCAGACACAGACACAGTTTTCCATTTGCTCTTTAATGATCTCCCCCCTCTGACTGCTGTACACTTAATGTTTTTGTCAGCCAACTCCCCTTGAGTCCTTCCTTCAGGCATTGCCAAACCACAGCTCCTGAGGAGCACCTGCTTCCAGTGATTCCAGTGAACTCCCACGGCAAGGCCATGAACAGAGGGGCCTGCTGGGTAACCAAGACTCAAGGTGTGGAAGGAAGAGGGCAGGCACTGAGCTAATTAGCACAGCTGGCACACCCACGAGCTGTGCTGGGCTTCTGCTGCCTGTGCAGACCTGTCTCATGTCCCAGTGGGCTGCCAGCAGGCCTGTGGAGTCACTGCCACTGCCTGCCTCAACACCCTGCCACGGCTCCCTCTCCATCAGACTGAGGCATGCCTGTGGCACGCGCCTCGCTGCGCTGCAGAGAGAGCAGGATTCACACAGGATCACAACTGCAGGCCACAATTCCAGAGCTTTCAGCCTAGCAACTGCAACTCCAGATTTGGGGGGGTAAATTATCTATTATGAACTGAACAACTGATTCAGATAAACAAACAAAAGCAGAGACCTTTCCTGCTTCTACTTTAGGATAAAAATAATTTGCTACCATTATTGCTCTCGAGTATTTTGCTGTTACACTTTCTAATGAGAGAGCCATAAACTGTCCAGAGAAATACCACATCTCAAATTCTGAAAGAAAATAACATATTAGTGAATGAACTTCAAAAAAAAATCATTTATGTAAAAGGATGTTCTATTTACAAAGGTCAGTTTGCTCTTTATGATATGCATAACCACTACCAGAAAAAATATACATGAAAGAAACACCTCATCTTTCAAATACACATTTACAAATACTCTGCTTAAGCTACTAGAAAAATTAAGACATTTGAAATTAAGAGTGCATTCTGCATACAGTTAAGATAGAAATTACATTGCTGGACTTCTGTGTGTCACTTCTTTTCATTGTGAACAACACACACTTGGGCTCTTCTAAAACACCACAGCCTGGCTATTACCTTATATCTCAAAAGGAGGACATGGATCTCCATGAACAAGTGACCAGCTACTCTGTGTTTTGCCATTAAGAAAGGACATCCCAATTTTCTTCCCAGTAGGAGGGCCTGGTCTTGTCCAACTTGGTGTCCTTTTCCCTGAGTTTCTCTTTAGTGTCCTGCTAGGATGATGGCTGGCTGGGCACACCTGCCAGTCCTTGGTGAGGGCTCCTCCTGTTACAAGGCAGAGTTCAGGAACTCCAGGAGCTGGGCACGGTTCCGGTCTCTCTGTCGAGCAGACAAGCAGAGGCACTGGTTGAACAGAGCTGTACTCAGGAGCAAGGCCACAGATCCCTGTTTTCTGGGGGTTTCCACATCCCAAAGCAAGTGCCATTGACACAGCTGGGTCCAACTAGCTACCAGTGGGTGCCCAGGGGAAGTGCCAGGCAATGGGACACAAGCTGCCACTATTCCATGAGACACTTCCTAAGGAGTCTCCACTGGGCTGTCATGGTGCAGCTCCCAGCCTGCCCAGGAGGAACTCCCAAGCACAACAGAGGCTCCTCTCTGGTGGCTGAGACAAGTGGCACTGTACTCCCAGCAAGTCCTCAGCTTTGGGAAGTATCCTTTTATCCCCGTGCATAAACAGCAGCTTATGCAGCATAACAGAACCCTGAATTTGGGTTCTCTCTTCCCAAAAAGAAATGGCCCAACCAGTCAATTCCAGAGCTTTTTATAAAAAATTATTGAATCTTTAAATATTGTAAAGAATGGATGTTGTTCAATTCAGCAAGACCACAGGCCCAAACAAAAAAAAGGATCAACATCAAATATTTGACATTGAATACTGTAACCAGCAGACTTCTGGAACAAAACTAGCAAATATTCAGCATAATTTAACACACCCTTTGGTGTCACAGAGGAAGATAATGTGTTTTCAGTCCAGTTTAACTTAGAATGCTCAGGACTGCTTTGGTAGCTGTAGAATGAACTACTAGGGCTTGAACCTGAATCTGCCAAGCGGATGCCTCGAGGAAGTAACACTTCCTGACCAGCACCAGAGCCCTCTGCAGGTCACCCTGAGGTGATGAAGAGTGAAGGTATTTAAGGGCTGAGTCAAAACATCCACAGCAACAGCACACAACACAACTCATGGTTATTTATTTCCCTAGGTATCTCAGTAAAAACATTTGACTGCTCTAAGAAAATGCAGGAGGATGTGCAGTAGTACAACTGGGATTTTAAAAATTCCTCTCTAAATAAAGGCTACTCTTGCATGTGTTAGAAAAACACAGTGAAGTAGCAATTACCACAACTGATCACAAGAGACTGAAAGAAGATGAGTACAATTAGCACCAGTGCAAGAGAAAGCTACAAATTGCCTAATGATTAGAGGCTGAAATTCTAAGAACCTGCACAAGCATCCTTTGGTTTATCTGCTCATGACTGAGTATTCCAAGCCCCTTCATAACATAAAACCTGCCAAAAGAGTGAATTCAAATTTCTCAGAGGGCATCACAGCCACATTAAAAGCTACCCTCACTTTACAACTCTTAACTGCAAGACCCACTCTTCTACAAAAATTACTACTAGAAAAGATATTTAAAGATCCAGTATTTTTTCTCAGGGACATTTAGACTAATTAACTCTTACCTCTATATCTTCCTTAGTCTTCTTTATTTTCATCTTAATTTTCTTTCCGGTTATCATGCTGTAGTTTTCATTCTTCTTTTTGTTTTTGAAGAACTGAAGTGAGATCACATGTTAAAAAGACATAAATTTTTTTCTGTACAAATCTTACGTAAAATTGCAGACAATAATCTTTTACACTTCCTTACTGTCCACAACAACAGAGAGAGGTTTCTACTGGTGGATGACCAAGCTGGTGATCCTATAAACATTTTTATGACAGGATGGATTAATTATGTAGGTGAGAAATAAAACAGGGCTTCACACTCGGACCAGCATACCTTGGAAAGCTGGACAGGGCCTGTTTTCTCTTTCCTTTTCTTCTTTTCTTTCTTTTTCTTCATTTTGTTCTCCTTTTTCCTTTTCTACAAGAAGACATACACTCTTATGCTTACAGACTAACAAGGGCAAAACCCCCCAAACCCCCCAGGATCTCCCAAGGCCACCCAAGTCAAGACAGACACTGCTGCTTGCCCTTACCACTGCTGGACAAGCAGTAGAAAGTAATGCACCAGAGCTAGCAACCCTTGGGACTCTGAGCAAGAGTCACAAAAGGTCTGATTCCCTGTTCTCTCTCTTTTAAAGTAACCCCAATATATAAGATCACTGAAAATTGAATAGAAAAATTACATCAGCAAGAATTTACCACGCACCGACTATAAATAATTTTTTCTGGCAAATTCTATAAAGTTATCAAGATTCCCCACTTCTCTTTTTTTTCAGAGACTACTCTAAACTCCAGCTGGACCAGCAATGATTGGCAATAGTAACTTTTAAATTCTTTCTCTTTTTGTCTAAAGTCAAGTGCCCATTTTTCAGTTCAGCTACCACAACCCTAAAAGCATGATTTAGATTTATACAGCCACAGACAAAAGCCTTGTCTTACATGACATTTAAGGTTATTGAAATATAAAGAACTGTTTTGTTTGTTAACTCCTTATTTCTCTTTGTAAACTTTTACCTTTTTGTTGTGTTTTTCTTTTTTCTTCTTCTTTGACTTAGACTTAGGAGAATCTAAAATTAAAGGAAAATTAATTAAAAATTTAAAAAAGGAAAAATTAATAACAAAATCAAACACTCAGTTTAGCATTCTTAAAAGGCATTTGTTTTTTATCTTATTTTGATAAGACAGAGAAATGTGAGACATATGAAGAAAGTGCTTTAGTTCAGATATGTGTATCGACACAGGTTGAACTAACCCTGAGAAAGAGAACACATTAAGTTACTGCCACTTACGGGGCTAACATGGAAGCTGAAAATACCTGATTTACTGATTCTGCAGATATGTCAGCTTCACCTGAGTCCTCAAAGTTAAATGCTTGAAATGTTAAGACCAAAGGAGGACTAAAGTCAAACCCACAACTCTGGTCTAGATAGACTGGGGAAGTAAAAAAATATCTGTGTTTTGAAAATGCAGCAAACTGAGGGGCTTAAATATACGCAGCATATTTTTACCAAGTAACATTTATTTGAAAGGCAGTTTGTCTTTAGAAGGAATTCAAATTAACATAAGAACATGGCAAACTGTGTGTGAAGCGGCACCTTTACATACAATAGGAAAGGGTTATGAGAGAAACATCCTGAACAAGCAGCATTGGTATTCTGCACTATCACTTTGTGGCGGTCTCACCACTTCTAAAACAAGCTTTAAATGCTCTCAGGAGTGCTATCAGAACTGGAAAACACCATGTGCATGTGGAGGTAGCTTACCTCTACTACTGCTGGAAGAAGATGACCTTGATGAAGAGCGTGATGAGGAGGAAGAAGTGGATGTACTGCTAGAAGACGATGTGGATGAAACAGATGAGGATCTGCTTCTGCTGCGCTTTCGTTTCCTTTTTTCTTTTCCTTAGGGCAACACAAGGCAACAGTGACAAGCCTGCTAATGACTGTGGCCTACTGAAATGACTCTCAGTAGAATTTAAACACAATAAATCCCTGTTTTGACAGGTTGGTTGTGTTTTTCCCTGCTCTTCCAGTGTGCCATGGTCTACGGGCATCACCAAGCAAGCAAACCCAGCAATGACACAGAGGGTGATACACAAACCAACACCAGAGAACAGCAACAGATCACAGCACCTACCTCGGGCCTTCAGCCCTTCTTCTGAGGTTGCACACAGCGTCCTGCTTTTCTCATCCTTCCTGTCATCCATATCTAGTCAGAAGCAAAAGGACATTCAATCATATAATTTCCAAAAGACTTTGGCGGTGGGGGGGAAATTCAGAAACCGAGGAATCGAGCCAGCACGCCTGATGGCAGCGCCATGGAAGCACAGGGCGGGACAGCTTGGAAGGGACCACGGTCGGTCCCTGGTCCCACCTCCCCGCTCCAGCAGGGCCATCCCAGGGCACACGGCACAGGGCCACATCCCCCTCCATGACACCGCACGCCACTGCGGGGGAAAGCACGTTCACGCCCTTGCACCAGGAACCGGAGGCCAGACCCGGCTCGGGTGCCGCTGCCCCAGACGCCGGGGGGTTTTACCCACTCCTACGTGTGGGGCTGTCTCTGGATCACGGATCCCGCCCACGGCCCTCGGCGGCCGTACCCCGGCCCGGCCCACCCTTCCCCGGCCGCCCCGGGGCCCCGACCCACCCGCGCTGCGGCCGCCGCCGCCCGGGCTCCGCCGCCCCTGGGCCGGCACCGCCCGCGCCCCGGAAGGACTGGGGCTGCCCGCCGCCGCTTCCTGCCCGCCCTCCTTCCCTCACGGCAGCCGCGGGCACAGGGTCCGAACACGGCCCCGCTCCGCCGCTTCCTGCCCGCCCTCCCTCACAGGGACCGAACACGGCCCCGCTCCGCCGCTTTCTGCCCGCCCTCCCTCACGGGGCCTGATCGCGTTCCCGCTCCGCCTGCCTGGGCTCTGCCCTGCCCAGCGTCCCCTTCCCGCTGCACAGCACCGCGTTCCCAAGCACGCCGCAGTCGTGGGATTCTGGAACAGTTCCTGTTCCTGCTCTGAACCGAAACAAATCCAAGCCCTGCTGAGCCCAAAGCCGGCCCAAGCAGAAATTGTCATCGCAGTGCAGCCTCAGACCTCGAGGGTATTCATCTGATCTAGCTTAGCATTTACTGAACTTGCTCTGCGATATCCAAGTCCGAACCAAAATACCCGTGAAGCACATTGATTCCTAATCTGTTGGTTTTTGTTATTTTTTTTAATTAGCGTAAACAAATGTCCAGTACTCCGCATCCTTAAAAGTCTCCTTCAGTCCAGCCAAAAACAGTCCCTCTAGAAGGATGATAAAATTATTTATTCTTACATTAGTTTATGTACACAGTAAAGACATTCGGCTAGAAAAATGTCTCTATTGTAGTAAGAGATATTCAAACAACTACAAACTATCAATAAATACATTAGAAACATATGGTATGCTGATGTAGAAATACCCTATGCTCTTTTGGTTACTTACCCAGTACAATATTATTGAAAAGTTTTTTGGTATTCTTCATGCAACATCAAAATTCTTCCTGACAGTTCATGCTATACAACATTTTTTCTTTATTAGGAATGGGATGAAATTTAAAACCCTGTTTACAAGCAGTAAAAAAATCACTGAAAATTTTAACATAAATCTCTTAATTTCTGTACTAAAAAGAACAAATTTAAAGAAGGTTGTCTTTAAAAAAATTAATCTTCTCAACTAATTCTTTATAAAACAGGCAGTATTTCAAAAGGGATGTTTCCATCACCCAGGATGAATTTGTGCTTCAGAATTTTAAAAAGAATATTCATGGCAAAAACCTAAACCCAACCAGTAGGTAGAGGAGAGACTGCAGGTAGGAACTGCATAAAACCAAACATGCTTCCAAAATCTGTCTAGGAAAACACTAAACACTTATCCACATCACTATGCCATCACTTATTCTAACAATTAGAAATGCAGTTTTAATAAAACTTAGCTCTTTTCATGCTCAAACTTCTTCACAAACATTTAAATAGCCCTAGTGCTTCTGCAAGTATTATTATTCCCATTTTACATTTGGGGTGGTGGAGGCAGAGAGGGCTGGGAATTTGCCAGGATACAGACCACACACATCCTTTCCATCTTGCCTCCCTTGCTTGTCCTTTATCACTTTCTGTATTGAACACTCAGTGTCCTGGAGAGCCCCAGGACACAGGGATGGTACATTCCCATCAGTTGTTAGTGGTTATTATGGAAGTTGTGTCACTTTGAAGGTTACATGACAAAAATTAAAGTAATGAGTGACATGAAATCCAGGCTCAGGGTTGATGTCACAGAATGGCACACCACTGTCAAAACAAGCCTGCTCTTTCTGTAACCAAGTGTTATGCCTAATTAATTCTGTTTTACAGCTGAAATGATTCCTGAGGTCAATGGTGGAGGTACACAAGAATAAATTTGTTCCTCACAATCTGTCCCCAGGAACATGGAAAGCCCCTATGGTGGCTCAGTACATCTTGACATTATAAAACAAAAGGACTTCTAGATCAAAACAAAGATTTCCCATGTGCTAACCCACCAGGAGGTACAGATTACTAAGGTCTCTTCCCCTCCACCCCTGAGTTAGAAAATACATGTGTCTGAATTATGCCCTGAAAACCATGTGGGAAAGTGAATGTCTAGCAATAAGATTGCAGATACAAAATAAAGTACTTTGCCTTCATCTGGGTATCAATCCTTGAATTATTTAGATTCTTATCAACATCCCTTATGGGAAGGGTATTTTTCATTTTACCACATTTGCCCTCTTGAATTTTCTATCTTATGCCTTTCAGTCTGTGCCCTGTTTTGGTTTTTATCCTGCCTAGTTTACTCTTACTCCAAAACCAGCTTAGTTTCTTGCTGTCTCTTGATAAGCTTTGGAGCAATGGATAATGCTGAGGTGTTTCCCCACCTGACCTGTAAGAGATGAGAGATGCAAAATTCTGCCACTTGTAATAACAAAACCACTGAGCATGCAGAATTACATCCCTCTTACAGGCACCCAAAGGACTTTAAAAAGGCACATGTGTTCTGTGTCACTTGTTCCTCAGTGCCTGACCTTGGTGGTTTTAGTCTGTCTCAAATAAACCCTGTACAATGCACACATTCCTTTGCAATATGGAAGGAACTTGGAATAAAAATTAAGATCTTCAGACATCATGGTCAGCAGCTGTGTCATCCTTCAACAAACACTAAAGCTGCACTGATTGTCAAAATTGGCTTCTTACAGCAACCTCACTCCCTAATCTATTTTCCCCCTTTCCCCAAACTTCTAGGAGAGGAGGAACAGTGCATGTTACATAAGTGAGCTATTCCCCAAGCTATTCCTGCCTTTTGTAGAGCTGGTAAGGCCAGAAAACATCTCTTTTGCACAGATGTGGAAGCAAAAGAACAGGAGTTTTGCCCCTTCTGCAGCAGTGCAGCTAGGAGCTGGCAGGCTGGCTGACTGCCCTGCCTCTGGCCATGTCCTGAGAGGTGAGAAGCACCTGCAGCTTTTGGCTTCAGATGGGGACTGTGGATGTTTACCACCAATGGAAACCAGTCCCAAGGCACTAGGCAGGAGTGGAAAGGACACAAGAAAGCTGTTGTGACCTGGGGTACTCTGTACAGCTGAAAAAAAAGGGTAAAAAATAAGAGGCATTGGCTCCTTCCTCTGGGCTTTCTGGAAAAACATGATTAAAACAAATAAAAAGATGCAAGATACTTGGCCAATGTTTACCCTGCCTGACTGAAGCCTTTCTCACTGCTTCAAAAATCCAGGAGATGGAGGGATCAAGACACATTGATTCTAATTTGCTAATGTTGAAATGTTTGCATTGCAGACAGATGAAATGCACTTGCATGTTTGGGCATGGCTTCACTTCTGTGTGAGGGAGAGGAGCCCACAGGCCTGCCTGGGCTCCTGGAAATTTTCTGGAGGAGGTTCATCTCCAAATGGCAGTCTGGGGATGGGAGCCAAGCATTCCCCCCAGCCTGGACTGAACCAATCTGAATTGGATGCATCTTTGCGCCAGCATGGACTTCTAGCTGCCTTAAAAATGCAGTCTTGGAAAAAAGGATAGAAAAGGAAAGGCTGATGCTTTGGCAATTCTTTATCTGTCCTGTAGTCCAAAGCCATGAAATATTCTCAGTAGCTTGACTGGTGGCAATTTGCTATTGCATGGCTGGTGCTCACCACAAAAGCAGCAGTCACATAGACCGGGCTTTTCACAATTCCTCCAGGTCAGTTAGGTCCACGACCACTTTCAAGAAGAGAGTGTCATCTCTGATGTAGGTGTTCTTTGTGCTCTCCAGGACGGTGTGTGGCACGAAGCGCGGACAGCCAGAGGCGATATTCATTTCTCCATCTGGCCTTTTGAAACTGCTGCTGTTGGGATCAGCTCTAAAGACTTCCACAATGTGATTTTTTTTCCCACTTTGGTCCAAAAGCATAAGTGTAACCTTCTGCTTGAAAGGCCACAGCAGCAGCGAGTCAAACTCGCCCCTCATGACCACGAAGTAGAGGGAGATGTGGGTTCCCTTTCCCGAGCCATCCCCGTTCAGGTAGGCTCTGGCACACAGCCTGTACCCACAGCGGCTGGTGTAGAAGGGCTGGCTGGCTATGGACGGCACACGGCCCTCCACTGCCTCTCTTTTCTTCTTCTTGTAGTCCGTGATTTTCCAGATTAATTTCCCATTGTAGCACGTGCCTTCCAAAAGCTTAAATCGTTCTTCGTTTTTATTGAGCTGTGCTTTGTGATTATTGATCTGGCGATCATGTTTGCTGGATTGGTCTTCCAAAACAACTGAGAGAAGAGGGAAATAAAAAGAAATAGAAAAAAGAGAGACACATTTGATAAAATAAAACCATCAGAGCCCTGGATAAAACGAGCACCCAGGCTCAAGCTGGCAAAACTGATCTACCCAAGCCTGAGTACAGGCTATGAACTACAGCTGTTAACTTTTTAAAACTGTAATTGCAGCAGCTGGTAGTTGAATAAGAAAAGCTGTCGACTATAAATTGTGAATGCCAGAATAGCACCACAGCCTCCATCACAGTGCAGGAGCCAAACCAAGGCCAGCTCTGTGCTCTGTGGCCCTGCAGTGCCACTGGAGTTCAGGAGACACTGTGCAGTAGGGGAAGGTGGGAGAACACTGCACACACCATTGCAGTTTGGTCTCAGAATGCAAGAAGAAAGCCCTTTCTAGTGAAGAGCTCCAACTGCCTGAGTGTAGCACCAGAACCTCCACTTAGCCAGCAGTAAAATCAGCAACCCCCCACATGTGCAGGGAAGTGCCAACATACCCAAGCGCTGGTCGTACGTCTCCATCAGGGCAATCTTCTGTTTCACTGTTTCAATGGTGTCAAACAGGGGCCGCAGGTCTAGTTTACTTTGCTGCTGGTTTGCCATCTGTATTAGCTGCTTCACTTGTGATTCCAGGCGTGCAGACTTGTCCAGGTGACTGGCCAGAGCCTTCCCAGTTCACGCCATTGGAAGAGGGTGGGAAGTAGAGACAAGAGATATCCATAAAACCAGGCATTTGCTTTGAATTAAGATAGTGAAGTCTTTAGCATGTCAGCAGTAGCAACAATGTGATGCATTCAAAGTGCTCTGCTGGCTTAGGAACTTATCCCAGTGCTCCTTCATGATTAATTCAGCACATTAACAGACTGAGAAGCCATTCCTCATTCAGAACCCATTCACACTGCACCACTTCATTCAACTCATTATTCAAATTTACACCTGCACATTTGCCCTGGGCATCTGACCATGAGGATTTGTACTTTTTTTTTGCCCAGACATGTATCCAAACTTCTGTATCGATTCAAAGGAAAAGACAATACGATATTGTAAAAAAATGAGAAGGTCTAGGGGAGATTTATTACTGCTGTGCTATTAATAACAACAATTACTGGAGAAACATATTTCAGGATGCAAAAAAGCAATTGGTAAAAAAAGTAAAATCAACGTCTCACCTGAGTGCTTACCATCAAGTTGCTATTGTTACCAAACAGTTGTGTATACTGTCTGAATTCTTTCTCACACTTCTTAATGGCATCTGCTAGCTGCTGGATTTTAATCTCTTTACATTCCAGGCTCTTATACAGGTCAGATATCTACAGATGGAAAAATCAGAGTATAAATGCTAAGGAACATCAAAACATACGATGCAGAAATTATAATGTATCTGACTATACAAGAGACAGTGGGAAAGTTTACAAAGCAAATCCTCTGCGTGAGCTAGAGGGAGCACTCCTTCATTCACTGTTTGTGAATAAGCACTGCAAGAACTGCACATAAGGTAATCAGACTTTTGAGCAGATCTGTGTGGCTCCAGGTGCAAAGAGGTTCCTATCTCTCATTTCCATCGTGATGATCCATTCAGCTCTATAGTGGGATAATATATACTTACATGCACAGGTGCATGTATATGTATATGTATATGCATTTTTTTCCTCTGCTGATGTCTAACCATCAGAAGAGATGAGTCAGTGAGGGACACACACTTCAAAATCAAGTCTTAGCAGTTTGGGACTTTTATTTCTTGCATAAACAAGCAAAGAGTAAGTCCCCCATCAACTCAGTTAACAGGACTGGGCCTAAACCCAGTCTCCTGCTGGGAGCCAAAGAAGTGATCTTGAGCAGAGAGGTGCCTGCAACTGGCTCTGCTGTCCTCTGTGCTGCCTCCACACAGAGCAGGTGACCTGGGCACCTAAAGGCTGCTTTTGGAGCAACCTGGCTAGTCAATTAAACTTTAAATTACTTTATCTCTAAACCTCAAATCCAGTGTAAAGCAGAGACTGAAAGCAAATGAGGTGAGCAATAGCAAGGAACCTCCCACTGTGCCTGGTGGAGAATATATGTGCCTGAGCACACAGAGGTTTCCCTGTAATTAACTGGTTTCACTAGAAGAGCTTACTCTGTCTTCTGAGGCGTGAAAAACCATAAAAATAGTCTTTAAAATGTACCTGATCTAAACCAGGCAACAAATGTAGAATCTCATATCATCCTCTAACCAGTCAAGAACTGCTGAAGAGTGCTCATTAAATATGACTTACCTGCTCTTCCAACCGGGAGTTCTTGTCTAAAATCTGCAGCATGTGTTCCCTCAGGGCACTGTTTTCATGTTCAGCAAGTTTCCCTCTTTTAACCTTAGTGAGGCAGAGGGGGGAAGTGAAAGAATAAAATAGTAAGATAAGCAGATTTTTGAAGCTGTTGGTAAAAAAATTATTGATGCAAACATTCAAAATGTCTCCTTTATGCCTTGAAAGGGAGGGAAGGGCAGTCCTGATTCTCTAGTATTTCATCTTAGCCAGCAGAAATGGTTGTGAAAGGACATAAATTGGTTATTTTAATTATTCTGATGGTTTGGGAGACAAAGTTCAGTCCTGGTACAGACAAAGATGTGCAAAACAGTACCTTTACATGACAGCCGTACTGCTTGTATGGACAGTCCACTTCTGCCTCAGGACACACAGCGTGGTGCTTTTCAATCTGCATGTATTAATGAAGCAGTTTGTGATTAAATAAACACTTTGTAATTCAAAGCACTAATAAAATCTAAATGCCTGCAAAAAGGGTGAATAAAGGCCATTGTCATGACACCACCAATCACTTTACCAGGAAAACAAGTATTCAGAATCAATAAGCAAGCCAGGTATTTTTCCATGCTGCAAAACTCCCATGGCTTGCAGTGACAGAAAAATCCACTTAGAAGATGGGAGATATATCCTTTTTAGGATCAAACAAAGGAAACTCTTAGAGCAATGAAATTTTATTGGCATGGGCTAATGTGGTCTGCAGCTTTCAGTTTTCATAAATTTATGTAATATGCTGAATTGCAGTATCAGAAAAAATAATAGTACCTCTTTTTTCAGAATTATTTGTGAACAGTTTTGGAGACAAGGCACAGGATAATCAGGGCAGTCATTTTTCTCATGATTCTAAAGAAGAAGAAAACAGAACAAGGCAATGGCTTTCATTTTTGTAAAGTAGTATATACAGAGGAAGCTATGCAAAAAGTAATCCCAAACATACAAATGCAAGTCACATATCACGTTGTTGTTCATAAGAGAGCATCAATAATTGGTATAATTTAAATTACATTTATTATACTTTCTTCTTCAGCTACTCAGCCAAATTTTTTTCCAGGAGTTAAGTGCCATTGCAATGCTGGAAACTTTTCACTCAGCAATATTAAGGGGAAACAGGTGATGGTTTCCCAGGAATGCTCCATAATCTTACCTTTATGTTAATTAACACCACATGTGCATTACAGTACCGGCACCTCTCTTCCCGGAATTTACAGTGCTGGCTCAAGTGCTCCTTCAGGTCTTTGCGGAGAATTCGATCCTGACATCCATCATTAGTGCACTGCATGCTTTCAAACAAACACTGCTGCAGATGCTCCTGCAACAACAGCAGCAGGGTAAATGCCAAAAGGCCAGTGTGGTTCCCTCCAATCAACATTCACCTAAGCATTCAGAATATGAACGAATGCTGCGATTTACAAAGGCTACATAAAGCAAATGGTTCTTATTAAAAAAACAACACCCCAAGGCAAAGCTGGAACAAGCTAAAAGCTGTAATCTATGCTACTTACAGTGTATAGCTGCCATAGTCCTTGTATTTGAACCACGTTGCTACAATAACTCTGAAGACAATCATGGGAATTTAGCTGATCACAAATACACGGAGCTGTCATGAAAATCAAAGGCTTCAAAATTTGATCAAGCAAACCAACCTGATATCGCCCCAGAATTACTTTTGAATTGCAGTCAGGAAAGTTTTTGCAGAACACATGCAAGTTGAGAACTTCTCTTTTACAGCAGTTGTCTTTGAATACCTGTAAAGGAAGCAAACCTGCCTTAATATGCAGTCACATGGGATGTTATAAATAATATAAAAGAACAAAGCATCACTACAGATCTTCTAGGTGTTCAAGCACAGACACCATAATTGTGAGTATGGCTCTCGATAATTCATATTGAAAATTTGTACTGAAACTATAAATTCAGCTATTTATGACATTTCTAGTAAGCATAGTTCTTTTCTCCGCATGTAGTTATTCCAGAGATGCTGATCCATCCCACAGCCAGCAGGACTAGTAGCACAGGAGCTGTATAAGCCCTGCCAGAGCCTGCCTGTATTGGCTCTGAAAGCCAACCCAGCTCTGTGCATGCTCCACTCTGTTCAAGCAGTGCCTTTGGGATGGAGGTGATGCTGAGATATCCTTTCTGGCACCTCTGAGAAGCAGCACTGTTCTCAGCTGTGTATGCAGAAGCAAATGAAGCTCCCAGAGCAAACTCTCAGCCTTATTTAGAGATCTTCCCGCATTGTTGTCATCAAAATTTGCAAGAAATAGAAGATGAAAAATGAAAAACAAAAATCCTGTAGATAGTCAGATAATAATTTCCTATCAGGATTAGGAGAGAGAGGAAGGAGACATTTTATTTCCCTGGAAAATTTCTGGCAGGACCAGTATGTAGTATACTTTTAAGCTTTGGAATATAAATAAGGACAAATGAATCCATTATAAAACAAAACAACCAAAAGCAACAACAGCTTGGAAAATAAAAAGGATTATCTCTCTTTTCCTCTAAAAGTTACCCAAAAGTAAATTAGGTCTTCAGGGTTAATGAGATCTAATGGAGATAATCAAGAAATCAAATTATAGCCAAGTTAAAATGAAGACAATCAAATAAACAAGATACTCCAGCAAGACAGGGAATTTAAAAAGCAAGTCAGTAAAATCTCCTTTAAAAAACCATACATCTGGTGACTTGGGAGGATTCAAAGCTTTGTGAAATTCTTCAACACTTTACTGGAAATACAGAGGACTAAAATGAAATAACTTTAGAACATGAGGTATAAAATGAAGCTTAAGCTAGACAGCCATAATCCTTTTCTGGGAGAGCATCACTGAGTAGACTGCTTCCTTAAGCATTATTTCAGAGACAAAAAACTGCTCTGCCCTGAGGACTGAAAGCCACCTTGTTCTCAGCTGCCTTGCCTTTCCCATGTAAATGCTGACTGCTGAAATAAAGCTATAGCCACTTACCTCATGCATTTTTATTGTTTCTTTGTCGACAGGACAGGTCGGTACTGCATTTAACTCTCTAGATCAAAAGAAGAGTCGTGTTAACCCACAGGAAATTCAATTTGTTTTATGAAATTGGGCTATGCTATAATCTGACTCTGACAGCAGTCAGCAGTAGATAGCATAAAAACAATAAGTCCTTTAAAAACACTTTCATCTGGCAACTGCACAGCCAAATTCTGCCCATAGCTCAAAGAGGACATAAAGCAGTAACTGTGAATACGTAACAGAAAGCAGAGTCTGTCCTAAGAGTGTTCAATGGTAAAAACCACAAGATGTTTTTTAATTAAGGGAACATCATCACTGTCTGACCATCTGCAGATCACAAATGTCATATCTCAAAAAATCTCACTGTGTGCTTTAAACCCAGCCTTTTTCTACTAGAAGCAGTGCCCTCCTTGATATGCCACTAAAAGGAGATCTAATGGCTTCTTTCTTAAAAGGCATAGGAATAATGTAAAATCCAGGAAAATAGTCATAGAGGCTGTGCAAAAGGAGTTAACCCAGAGATAAAGCAGCAAACATGAAGCATCTAAAGTTCACAAAAGGTAATTAGTGATATCCATCCACATAAAGAGGCTCATCTGCAACCTTTCCAGGTGAAATCCTGCCCTCAGGCACACCAAAGAGTCCATAATGTATTCCCAGACAGGTCTGGAGGATAAACTCATTTGTACCAAGGAAGAGGCATGCTAGCAGCCTTGTGATCTGACTGCAGCATCAGGTAATATTAACATCAGTTTACAATTCTGCTGAATTCAGAGGAATTATACAGAAGCAAATGAACACAGCCTAGTCTAACCACCAGCACCAACACCTTGAGACATCAATGCAGCAAATTCCTCTGAAGAGCACCATGGCAGACAGACAGACCACAGCAGCATCTCACACAGCACTATCAGCTTACATCAACAGTTTCTTTATGCTGACTTCCCTGCAGACGGGGTAAGGTCTTTAGAGACACCTTTAAAACACTGAGCACGCAGTCACAGGTGTGAAAAGTGCATTTATATGGCTCTACACAGATATTTACTATATGTATTTTGTTGTATTGATTAGTGGTGCTGTATTAACATTTTAATAATATGATAAATGTAGTTTTGTGGTTAAAAGGTTACTTTTGTAGTTAAAATAGGACCTATGTATGTGGGATATTTTTTTAGAGAAAGGAATGAGGTACTTGCACCAGATAACAGCCACAGGACACCTAAATCTTTCAGAGAAAGAGAATTTATTGCCCCGTTATCAGAAGAAATGAACTTCTTCCCGCCTTGCTCAGCCCTGAAGATGCCATCAGGATTAAGAAGAAGAAGTTGACACTGACCAGACAGAATCCTGTGTTTGAATAGAATTTTTGCATCATGTATGAGATGTATGAATATGCAACAGGCTATTGCTTTTAAGGGTTAATCTTCTGTTTACGTGGTGTATTTTTTGGGCTTATGCTGCCCTGAAAAAGGTACCCAGATGTCTGTTACTCTTTGTTTCTGTTGCCTCATATTGTCCTAATCTAAATTGTCCAAATTATTATTACTTTAATTATATTATTTTTTATAACCATTTTATTACTATTAAACTTCTAAAATTTTAAAAACAAGTGATTGGCGTTTTTCACCCTGGGTTCAACAGAGCCCTGCCATTGACTCCTTCAGCCTCTCACTGGGTGGGCAATACCACTATGGCACTCACTGCTGATTTATAGGAGACGTGGGCTGCTCTTTTTAGGAAAGGGAGCAGGGGAGCCTGCGGACAGGGAGGAGCGGGCTGTCACCTCAGAGCGAGGATGCAGTGCTGGCAGAAGCGGTGCCCGCAGCCCGTCTGGTGGGGGTTGTGCAGCACCAGGTGGCAGTGGGCGCACTTGTAGCGCTCCTCCAGGCTCTCCACGAACTTGTAGTCGGCGTTGGGCTCGAAGTCCAGGGAGCCGGTGCTGGAGGAGTTCTGCCGCGTGAAGGTGCCCGAGGGAGCAGCGGGCTCGTCACAGGCCATGGGACCTGCGCTGGGAAGCCAAGCAGGCGCGGGGAGAAGCTCTTCCAACACTCCCTGGCAGCCACTCTGCCTCGGCTACCGCTTGCAGCAGGCTGCTGCTGGCAGCAGGGCTCTCATCTGCAGAGGGACACAGGTTTCAGAGGGAAACGTGCTGCCAGCTACGGAAGAACAATAAAACACTCACAGAACCACAAAACAAAGATCACGCTGCACGCATCAACGCACACTTCTTTGGAAAAGAGCTTCACAGTCTGAAAATTATTCCAGAGAATTGTGATTTTTATGGTTTGGTCGGTTGAGTTTTTTTGTTTGTTTTGGTTTTTTGTTTTCTTGCAGCATTCTTACCTCTTAAAAAACGACACGACTCTCAGCCACAGCTGGGGAAAGCAGAGGCCAAGTCTTGGCCTTAATACTCACCAGGAAAGTCTCCACATAAAGCAGAGCCCACCCACATGAATGCACTGCTTCAAGCAGGAGATGGCTTTGTAGTTCACAGCAAGGAGCATACGAAAAAGAAGCTAGCAGGGGGATTTTACCTTCAGTTTAGGGGTTACAGAAGTTGAAGCCTCTTAACTTGACATCTTTCTTGTTCCTGTTGATCATTCATTTCTAGCAGTAAACTCTTATTTTACTGGATTATGTGCAAGTTTTTGGCTATATTAATTCTGCCTAAAAGAAGTGGTGGGAAAAAAAAGAAAGAAAAGCAGGGTTGCAATCAGAAGTGTGACGTAAGTTTTTCTTTCAACCTACCATAACTCATACACAGCACAGGAATGCAACGTTAATCTTCCAGTAGGAAAAACCATCAACATTTGTTCCAAGCCTTATGCCACAAGCCTTGAGATTTGCCACCAGTCCCTCAACCTTGCAGTTTCTATTTTTTTGCAAGTAGCTCAAGCCCTAGAGCCACTCTGGTTGGCATTTCTTGCAGCTTTGCACTCAGAAGACGTTTTCCTTACAGGACTGTACAAAACACACCTGAGCTGCCAGATCCTGTTTTCAAGAGGGAAGTGCTCAGTTTTACAGCTGTGCTGTAAAGGATGCTGTCTTTTCTCTGTGTGCACCACCCACCCTGTCAGTCACTGGAGTCACTCTTACTGGCATCAGCACCTGTCTGAGAGCTCTCACTCATCTCCTGTAAGGTCACCCAGGGCATTTGCTGCTTTTGGAGGGAAGCAGGCCAGCACATCACCATTAACAACCTCGTGTCTGGCATGAAACAGCGCACCCAGGGCTGACACTCCGCCCTCCCTCCCTGCTGCAGCGGCTCCTGGCCCACAAAAGCAGCAATTAGTGAGCTGCCACAGAGCACCTTGGGCTTCAGAGAGCAACATCCATTTTCCTTTCCACTTTAACAATCCATACTGGGCCAGGAAATCCTGCAGACAGAAAATGTGCCTGATTCAAAAACACACCAAAGCACTTAACCAATTAAAATGTATTCCACAGCCAACATTTAAGTGCTCCTGTAACTGAGCACCCTCGTTAGTGGCTGTACACAGTATTCACCTCCCCAGCTTGTGAGGGTCTCCCTGCCTTTCACCAGGCTGCATGTCTGACACACTCCAGCACAGCTGAGCATCTAACACTGGTAGCCCTCAGGAATATGAACCATAATCATATTCCAGCCATTAAAGACTTATTATTCCAACAGGAGTTTGCAAATTACCCTGTTTGGTTCCTCCAAATGAAGAGCCTCCTGCTTCAAACCAGATAGGGCTGTCCATTTGCTTCTTTCATTTTTAAACAGTCGATCTTTCCTCCTCTGAAAAGGCACTTCCAGTTCCCTGACACCTAATAAGGAGCAATTCTCTTTTCCTCACGTCAGCCAGAGATGACAAAATGCAGCCTGAGGGATTACCAGTCTCCTGTCTGGGCTGCCTCAGGAGCAGATGCCAGCAGCAGAGTGTTCCTGCTGCTTCTAAGGCAGTTGGAGAGCTGTCACCATTAACTTCCAGAGCATGGACCACCCACAGGATGAGCTGCCTAAGAACTCACTCGGCCCTGGGTCGGTGACAACCCTGAAACAAGTTTCCTTCCTCTCTCTTATTGCTGCTCTCTCTCCCGTTTACTTGGCAGACAATTGCCCCAGTCCTATCCTGCTCCAGCACTTACCTCATCTGATGGTATGGTTTAGCAAGCTAATGCATCACTGTGTAAAAACACACTAAAATAAAATCTACAACAACAACAACAATTCTATGTTGCCTTTAGGGATCTTCCTTAACTCCACAAACTCCAGCAGGGGTGACGTATTTTAGGCAAAAAAGTTATGAGACACATTAAAAAGAAACACTCAGCAGCCCAAAATTCCATAAAGAAACTCCTCCACAGCTCTCACTGCTCATTAAATCGACCAAAATCACTCCCATTTCTTTCTGGAAGGAGCACTCTCCTGTGGTACACCACCTTCCAACTCTCCTGCTGAAATGAGAGCCTGTATCTCTTTAAACACCTGCCTAATGCACCCAACCCAGATCCCACTCCTAAAAATGGATACTCTTGGCATCTCCATGGAAGCACCTCCTCCACCTCAGCCTGGCCCAGGCTAGCACTGCCCAGCTGAGGGCACCTCAGGACACAGGAAAGAGCACCCCAGGTGAAAGGGGAGGCTGCCTGCTCAGAGGACAGAGCGGAAACCTCAGAAGATGAGGGAGCTCACTGCTGCTGCCAGCCTCGCAGGAGCTTTGCTGCAGGGCTTGCAGCTGTTCTGCTGGAAGAAATGGGCTGCTCCAGGAGGGGCCTGTGGATGGCAGCGCTTTGCCCAAGCTGGAGAGGAGCCCGTGTGAATCAGCTGGGCAGGCTCAGAGGAGCTGAGAAGCAGCAGCCCCTGCCAGCCAGCACTTGGTGGATGTGATCCAAAGGAGCCCAGGCAGTGTAATTCCCATGGCAGCACTCACCAGTGACTCAGGGCACTTGCAGCAGCTCTGCTCCCACTCCTGGCTCCCAGCGCAGGGCTCTCGGAACTGAAACCAAAGGGAAACCATCAGGGGAAAAAGTGCTGTAGGTGACAGTGAGAGCAGCCCAGGGTTATCTGAATCAATTTCCTGCTTACGCTGATGCCTGGCCAGCGTAGGTAGGGGCTGAGGGAGCTTTCACTTCTGTCTGCTCACAGCTTCCAGCAAGGGGAAGCTGTCCTGCCTTTGTGTATGCTGCAGTTTTTCAGCACACGTGTGAACTGTAATGCTGGTTTAAAATAGCAGAGAGCGGCAGGCTCGTGCTGCATAATGATGCTCTGGTGGCAGACACAGTGCATGCTGGAAAGGGATTTTCACTGCAACTGCACTGCAACAGCACACACACAAAACCCCCCAACTTATGGAGACTGAAAATCGACACATTAAAAGACACATTAAAAAAAAAGGATTTCCCTATACTGAAATAAATAGAATTAATTCTACCCACACATAAAAAAGTGGTATGAATCACTAGGAACTAAGCCCAAGTCCTATAAACAGCAACCAATGAGTGGGAGCTCAAATGTAGTGCAGTACAAAGAGCTCACAGCTGCACCTTCCCACCACCTCAGCATCCCAGCCCTGCCTGCACCATGAGCTGCACAAGCAAAATACTTCTGGAACAACTCTTTCCATGCAGATGCCTTAACCTCACTGGAAATAATCCAAGTGGGAGAATTTTCATAACAAAAACAAACTTTATAAATTGGGAGCTATCCTGTTTTAATACCACCACACCAAACGGAGCCCAAACATTTTCCAGTAAAATGCTCCACACTTAAAATTGCTTCTTGTTCAGAAACTGAGCAGAACATAATAATAAGGAGAAGAATCAGCATGGGCATGACTTACTAGAATATAAAATTGCATCAACATTTTAAAGCCATGTTCAAACAGCTCCCTCCAGCACGGCTGCTCTCTCTCTCCACCACCAGCAGTCAGAATGACAGAGGCTGTGTGCAACCTTGATCACACTGAACCACTGTGGACAGATTAACTTCTTCTAGCCACAAAAACAAACTTTCTGCACACAGGAAAAACCATTCCTTACAACGTGGTTGCTTTTTTAAAAGAGAATAGGTTTTTCCTGTTTTCTCCAATAAGAAACAATCATTACCCCATGAGCTGTGAGTGCACCATTACAGCCAAAACTTCCAGGACAGCAGAACCAGGCACAGGCACTGAGTGCCACCATGTCTCAGACTGAGAAGGGAAAATTTCCAGGTTCTTATCACAGATCTGATCACCACATCATCTTGTCTTCTTCATGGACAAGAAGACAAGATCCCTGGTCCTGCTGCCCAGCAAATGGGGCTGAGAGCCCAGCTCCTGCCAGGCTCACTGCACGAGGGGAGGGTGAGGCTCAGCCAAGCTCCAGGACTGGGGTATTCCCAGTAAAAAGCACCTTCCTCACTTGCCAGCTTCCATGTCATACATACAACAGGGCACAGAAAAAAGGTTATGCACCTACCTTTCTGTAGCTCTAGTCCACCTCTGTTGCTTTACACTAAGACACTTGGGAGGGACAAGGCTGAGAAGATGCCCTGTCCCTCCCTCTACAATTATCTACCTTTTATGGTAGATCAGAACTGTCTTAGGCACACTGGGAAAAGTTTTGTCAAATTTGGAGGTCTAAGATCAAGCCACTTCATTGGGAGGTAACAGGCAGAAACAGAATGGAGGGGAATGCATGTTGCATTAAAACAGCCCTCTCTAAGCTGCCTTATAAGCTATCAAATTTATGAACAGATTAGCTGCTTCCAGTACTTTTGAATTAAAATAACAAAGTTGTATGATTTACTACTCTAAAGTCCTCCAAAACGCCACTATTTTGGAGACAAAAAATATATGCCCCAACTCAACACACAGAGTGGAAGTGCTAACAGTTTCCTAAAGAATGACTAGAAGTATCTGTACAGTCTGAGATACATATTTAAGATACAGCAAGCTATAGGGAGCCATGTGGAAACAGGAGATGATGACATCTGACATCACTGGGGGATCATCCTTGTCCCTTGCAGCCCATGGAGAGTTAGAACATTTTGACTGCTGCCAACAGAACACGCTGGCAGAGTGCCCATGTGGGAGAGGCACCCTGGCTGCACCCTGTGTGTCCCTGCAGCACAGAGGCTGAGGAGAGAAGGATCCCTTGTTCACCAACACACACCCAGTGCCAGCACTCAGGGCTCACTCCCCCTTCACCTGGCAGCGAGGGAACCTCAGGAACTGCTCTGCTCTTGTCCCAGTCACTTACAAGCTGCAGGGCAGTGACCAGCTGGTACCCAGGACAGAGTACTTCTAACAGTAACAATTTCCTATTGGATATGTGCCTGAGCACCCTTGGGGGATGTTGCTGCTGAGGACAGCAAAATAAACATTTTCTTTTGTATACAGACACCACTCTGCTATTGAAGTTCCAACTGTAATATTACCTCATCCTCAAGGCACAGTAAAACCTTACTAAGCAAGCATCAGTTTGCTCATGTCCATAGGCAAATTTTCACTGAGCAGAGTAAGACAGTAGGGTTTCCTTTGCACAGAGGTACAGTCAAGCATTACAATGAATTCCCATAAGACTAGACTGCATCAGGGTTTCAAGACACAGGTTACAACACTGCATTAAAAAAAAAAATTAAAAATAAACTCTTAAAATTAATGAAGTGTGTCTGGTGCTAAAGCAGCTATTTTATAGCCAGTTTACTTATTTCTTACATCTCCTGTTTTCCCTGGATGTTCAAAAAAGAATTAATTAATTAATTTTGCATTATCAAGAAATCTATTTCTAATCAACAGAATATTGTTATGCCTTAAAATAACCTCATCTAAATAACAGCTGGAAAATAAACCTGTTGCCATCACTTCTGTGGCAATTCCTGAATGCTTTATCACCTTCCCAAGCACCACAGAAATCTCAGTAAGAAGGCTCTGCCTCTCACCCTTACAAGATCACGACACCACTTTGCCGGTTCAGGAGGTGAACTTGTTGCCTGAGATGTTTCTGGGTCTGCAGCCTTCCCCCAAGCCCTGTGTACCAAGCCCCTGGATAGCCCTTCAGAAATGAGAAATAATTCTGGCAAGTTAAGCTGCTGCCAGCATTAACAAGACACATTTTGGTAAAGCCATACCTGGAAGCTGTAGCTGGTGCTCAATGGGGAGAAAATGAGAGAGAGACAGAGACAGAGAGACAGAGTCTACCAGCGTGAGCTTTGTGGTTAGCATAGCAGTACAAGCATTTTAAAACAGCAAGGGAGTGGAAATCCCCCAGAGTAGCTTTGAAAAGATCATGCATGAAAATGTTTTAGAAGTGTTAGGATACAAGGCAAGGCACTGCAAAGCATTTTGCCTTACTGCAATGATGCAGGGACTGCAAATTCACCATCTGGAGCAACACTAGGTTACCAAGGACGTTTGTCACTGTCGGAATCCAAGATGGAGAGTAGATTCACCTTCCACAAAACTGGTGAGTGGTGTGATCAAAGAAAAAGCACAAGGGCAGCAGGAAGCACACAAGGACATGAGAAACACCCAGGTCCAATCCTGTGGAGCCCTTTGCAGTAGCCTTGGCAAAGCCGTGTGAACCCACCCATTGCAGGAAGTGAAGTGGCAGCTCACAGAGGAAGCAGCACTGGCTCGGTCACATCAGCTCATGCCACAGGCTGCACAGGCATGAGACACTCAAACAGAACTCCCAAACTGAAATAAAATCCATTTTAAGAAAATAAACATTTTACTTGGTTTTGTAAGAACTTAAGTGGCCATAAACCCTAATGGTTTTGTAGTCTCAGCTTAATTGTACACTCAGGATTGTTGGCAGCCTCCATCTCCCTCTTTCTGCATCAGCCTTCCTCCCCAGTCCAAAATGTGCTGCCCTCGAGGCAGTGCCTTAGGCTCCATCTCTACCCCCACTCTTTCCTTATCCTCCTCTGCCCTCTTCCTTTGCTTTCTAGTCTCTTGTTTTCATTTTTTTTTCTTTCTTTCTTCCCTAAAGTAACCTATTATATTTTCTGTGAAAGCATTAAGTTGTAAGTCTTCTGTTATTTAAAATACTAATTTTCCAAAGAAAGGGTCTATTCTCATTTGTACTTAATGCAACATATAGCCTCTTTTGCCTTTTCCCAAAGCATTTCTAACCTATTTCAGTTTCCATCTTCCCTCCAGGAGGTATCTCAGCCTACAGCACGTTTTCCTGAACCTTCCATGAAGCTCTGGAACAGATAAAGCATCATGAAGTCAGTGGCCAAGGGAAAGGCACCAATTTGCAGGCATGCTGCTTCTTTATGGGATCAATTAAATTGATTTGAGTTGCATTTCTCAGCACAGCCTAAGCTCCCTTCTACAGTCAAGCTTTTTAACCCAGAAGGTGTCCTTTCATCCCTGCCATCAGCACCTGACACCAGAACTGCACAACAGCTTGTACACAGGCTTCCCTTGAGCCTGCCAGCTCTGAGGGAAGGGCACATCCAGCTGGATTCCTCAGGAGGAGGCAGCACTGCAGAAATTGTAGTGCTCTGCAAGCACAGCTCCAGGAAGCACCATCTGCTTCTGGGAAGCTTGGGGAAAACCCCAAATGGAGAAGTTGAGTGGGAGCAGGATCTTAATTTTAAACAGTTTGACTCCGCAGATGAGTAGAGAGCAGCAGGGCAGTGTTACTGCTCGTGAGCAGCCCTGACCTCCTCCAGCAGCAAGCACAGTGCTGAAACCCTGACCAAGTTTCAAACAAACTCAAGGGGATGAACTCACGTGAAAAGGCAGACAGAACAGCATTTAGGAAACAGAATGTAGGCAGAGACAGAAAAATGAAATAAAGAAACAAAAGTTACTAAAAAAAATAACAGTAAGGGACAGAAACCAAGACAACTAACAGGCTTTAATTTTTTTATCTTTTAGTGTACTGAAGCCAAAGTGAGTCATCACTTTTCCTAACAAATAATTGGCCATTAAAAATTTTGCAGAACTAGGTCTTTGGGGCTTCCAAATTCACATCTCTTTCTCTGTCCTATAGGGACACACTATTCAGGACTTCAGCTGATTTGACCACTCTGTTGGTTTGGCCATGAATATCTGTTTAAGGCACAAGAGATCCTTGGTTTAATTTGCCACACCCAGACCCTTTGACTCAGTCTTTATAGAAGACTTTACCAGCATCTCCACAGAAATCTATGAATCAACTCAATGGTTATTCATCTGAATTAGTAGGATGAGCTCAAAAAAAATTTTAAACACATATATATGTCTGATGACATGTAGACACACATGTTTCTAGCCAGAGCTGTCATTGAAAATGCAACTGCTAATGTAAAAACCCAGTGCTCTGAGGGACCCCATGAACTTGCTGTTGGGAAAGTGGTGACAGCAAAGATTATCACCATTTTCTTTCCTTAAAAAGACAAAAAAAGTCAACTGGAAGAAGGATGTGTTCTTAAAAAAGTCCTTCCCATGAGGACAGGCTGGAGATGCACAGAGGTCAGAACCAGGAGCAGTGCTCTCCCATGGCCCCTTCTCCAAATGCAGTGGGCACTGGAAAGCTGTGCTGCTCTGCCTGAGCATGCTGCCACAGCCAGGCAGCCACAGCATTTTTCTGTTTCTTTCATAGGGCCACATTCCAGTTTCAAGCACATAGATATAGCAGACAAGACTGTGAACCATATGGTCTTAGCACAGGTCAGACCATTTCATGTCCCACAGCATCTACTTTGGGAAAAACTGCTTTACAGATGGTTCCTAACCTTGAGGTTTGGTTAATCACTAGATGATTTGCATAATAATAGTAAGTAACATTTGTATTTTGATATAACCTTCTGCAAAGTAACTTCACAGCAACATATTTTGCATACAGAATCCCTGTGTGCAAACATCAGTATATTACAGACAAAAACTTGCTTTACAGTCCCACTCCCAGAGACAAACATGCTTAACTGCAGAGCACTCTGGCCAATCCCATCTCAAAATCACTGTGGTTTAGGTGCAAACAGTTTCTCACACACTTGTGTATTTGTTGCAGTATTGAGCAGGGGAAACTGGAAATTTTTGCAACATTTTTATTAACAGTACAGCATGACTCAAGTTTCCTCACTTTCCTGAGCCTGGCCACACGCCAGGGTAAAGAGGTGAGCTTCTTTCCTGGGCCGAGGGAAGACAGTGGAACAACCACACACTTGCAGCCCAAACTGCTGCTGATAAGGCGCTGATGACTAACAGTGTGGTCATTAACCCTTCAGTTATTGCCGAGAAACCTGGACAGAAAAGCCCCAGAAAGCAAAAGAAGATCTTCTGAAATCCTCCCCCTGGGGTGCAGTCCCAAGGGCACGCTGGCTGTAAGGTGTCCCAGCCAGAGTGACCAGGTGACCCCACACTGGCTGGGTCCTGCAGCAGCACCCTGAGTCTGCCTCGCTGCCCTGGCAGGGAATGCTCCCAGGAGCTGCCCTGGGCAGGGAATGCTCCCAAGGGCTGCCCTGGGCAGGGAATGCTCCCAAGGGCTGCTCTGGGCAGGGAATGCTCCCAAGAGCAGAATGTCTGCGAGACAGCAGAAATCACCTGAATCCCTGAGCCACCAGCAGCTGCCTCCTCAGGATCAGGAGACCAAGAGAACTACAACTCACACAGACTCCCTGAAAAAACAGAGAAAGGAGTGTCTCACCCCAGCCAGGTGATTCCTGATGAGGAATTATGTCTATTTATGCAAAATCAAATGGTCAGACAAAGAGCTGAAGAGGACAGAGGGCTATAGGGTAACTTAAAGGTGGGGAAAATAAAGTCCAGGAGATGAAGCACCCTACAAGTCTGCACCTGCCCACTGAAGGGATTTTGCAAAGTGACCCAAGCAATACGAGGCACAGAATGAAGAGCTCCTGACCTGTCCCACAGCTCTGACAGCTGTGTAAGAATTGCCCTTCACTTAGGGAGCCTGTGTGGTGAAATAAAGAACTGTTGGTTTCTGCCCTCTGCACTTACCTGAGTTCCTTTTGTCAAAGATTACAAGAGCAGCTTTCTAGCTTCAAAGTCTTGTCCCCTCCTGGCTGTGATTCCTTACCCTCTCAAAACTCCATTAAATACCCTGTGAGCACCACAAGCTTTTCTTTCTTCCTCCACGGTGTTACTATGAATCTTATCTTTCAGCAGCTCACAACTCTTCAGATTCTAACCCTAAAGCTTCCTGGGAGGTACTCACAGATGTGCCCTATCACTGCAGACCATCTTCTGCACAGGCTGAACTCTCAGCCTCTCCTCTGATGTCTGGGCTGTGGATGATGGCCAGCCCAGAGGCAGCACCATGACCCCAAGCCTGCCCTGCAGCCCTTCTCCCCAGCCTGGCACAACCAGACCCTGTTCCACTCAGCTCTGTGACCTGCATCTCCCTCTCAGGCTTTAAGTGTTAGATCTTCACAATACCTCACCAACTTCTCCTGCTGGGTGTCTCTGTGTGACACAGTATTTCTTGTCTGCTAACACAAATAAAACTGCCATCCATCACCATCATCCTCTGGTTTTCATTGAATCAAGGGTTTGGGTTGGAAGGGACCTTAAAAATCATCTTGTTCCAACCACTTGGCCATGGCCAGGGACACCTTCCACTAAACCAGGTTGTTCTAAGCCCTATCCAGCCTGGCCTTGAACACTTCCAGAAATGGAGAAAACACTTCCAGGAATGAGGAAAACACTAATTTCCAAACACCCATTTCTCTTGAAATGTAATATTTTACTCATTTATCCACCCTGTGTGCTGCCACAGGGATAATTTTTCTAAGCCACATCACTTCTCACATCCCTCCACTTTGCCACTGCAGCAAAATCTCTTCACTTTCAAAGCCTGTTCTGGTCTCCCTCCACTTGCCTCTGCATCACCTCCAATGATATAAAGGTTCCCTCTCTGTTCAAGCAATGATAACAGGCTCCACTGCCTCCTTGACATGTATTTGTGTGCTGGGAGGGCAGATTTTTTTTTTTTTTTTGAGAGATATTAGCAGACTGTTATACTTCAAATCTCTCCTCCAAGATCTCCTTTGCCAAGCAGCTGGGAACAACTGGCTTCCGACCATCAAGGTGATCCAGAGGGTCCCACTGTCTCCTGTTGCTCCTGCACGCAGGCAGGTCCCTCCCTCTTGACTTGAAACTATGAACTCCCTTCAGCCAAGGAAGTTCTGCCTTCTGCTCACACAGAGGGGTCCTCAACCACAGCAAACACTTCTCTGCACAGCAGAAATAAAATAATCAAAGCTAACAGCAAAGGAAGTTGTCATGGGTGGTTTTATGCTGAGCGCAACACATCACCACCAAACCTCATGCTCAGCTCTAAAGCAAAAATACAACACAGTCCTCAGAGAAAAGAAGATGATGTGAAAAACCAGCCATGCCCATGCTCATGCATTCCAGACCACCCCAATTTTACCTTCATCGCTAAACCTGCATGCTCTGTGTGCAATCAGCAGGGGAGTTTAAAAATACAACTGTTTCTGCTGCCAGCCTGGAGATGTGCCTGACCTGAATACACCCAGCTATTTTTAGCCCATCACTGCACTCCTTTCAGCCATCCCGTATTTATAAAACGGAAGTTATGAGGAAAGTTGTTCTTGGCTGGCACCAGGAAGGCACAACCAAGCTAACAATAGGCAAAGCAATTCAAGAAGTGCCAACAATAGGAGCTCTTCATTTTTCCTTCTAAATATGAGGAGTGTTGAAAGCGTTTGGTTAAAGCTTGCTGTGCCTCGAGATACTCCCAGAGTGCTGTTAATCAAGGAAAATCAGAAGACCCCCTGCACAAGCACAGAGGGGAGATTCCCTCCCTCCAGCAGCATTCAGCTGACACCAGCGGGGATGCTTGTTACAGGTCCCTGCAGTGTGAAAAGATCAGAGCTGCAAAGACATTCTTCATTCATCCGAGCAGTCCCAGCTTTGTCTCCTTCCCAGCCCCCAAAATTTCGGCCCTGCCTCAGCCTCTGGGGCGGGCACCGGGCCTACCTTTCCCTCCGGCATCCCGGGGGGCGGCGGCCGTGGCGCATCCCGGGCAGGGCTGGGCTGAGCCCGGCTCTATGAGGGGAGCCCCACGCCGAGGGCTCCGCCGCACCTCGCACAACTCCCGGGGCGCCAACTTCGGCTGCGCGACCCGGGCCTCCTCTGGAGCGGAGCGGAGCAGCCCCGGCCCCGCGCAGACCTGCTCTGCCCCGCGGGGCTGGCAGCGGCACTTCAGGGCTGTCACCCCCCGCCCGCTCGCCCGCCCGGCACCCACCGCGGGCCCGGCCCCGCTCCCTGACGCGCCCCGTCCCCTGTCCCAGCCCCGGCCCCCCCGGCCCGCCGCACCTGTGCCGGCGCTCGCCGCGCTCCGAGCCGGGCCCGGGGCCGCCGCTGCCGGCGGTGCGGGGCCGTGCGGGGCCGGCCCGGCTGCGGGGGCGCGGCTCCGTGCGCGGCTCCGGCGGGCGGGGGGCGAGGCTCGGACGCGCTACTGCCGCCGCCCCCGGCCGCCGCCACCCCCGCGGGCGGGAGCCGCTCTCGGTTTCATGGCAACCCCCAGGCGGGGAGACCCCGGCGGCGGCGGCACCGCCCCGCTCGGGCAGCGCCGGCGGCACTCCCGGGCTGGGGGAGGGAGCGGCGTCCCCCCGCCTCCTGAGGGACGGCAGCGCCGGGTGCCGCGGCTGGGGAAGGCTCCCCTCCCCGGCAGCCCACCCTCAGCCGCCGGCGGCCCCGGGCTCCTCACGCCGGCCCGCAGCCCCCGAGGCGCGGTCCGGGCGGCAGAGCCGTGCCCCGCAGGCCGGGGAGTTTTCCAGGAGCGGTAGCGAGGAGCGGCGGGGCTCGGGCGCAGCAGCCGCTGCCTGCAGGGAGGGCAGGTATTGCTCTTTCATTATTTACACCTGCGGGACTGAAGGAGCGAAACAAAGCCCCTGCTAAATAGGCAAAGGACACGGACGTGCCACATGCCTGTTATTATTTGCTATTATTGTTACTGTTACGTGCCGGGACTGCTGGCTAATGACCCGAGACGTGCGAAGGGCTCCTTAACAAGGCAGGCAATGCCGCCCTCCTCCAGCCAACAGCGCTGATGCGAGGGCTCTGCCGCCTGTTCCACATCACCTGCTGCTGCACTTTGTTCTGTCTTTCACATTAAACCACTTCTAGGAAAACCAGTCTCTAAGGAACATTCCATCCTAGCACACGCACAAAAGCACTAAGGCTGACAAAAAAAGAAACAACTGGGTCACTTTATCTGGATTGCGTTCAAAGGAGCTCTAAAACCAATACTAATGAAATGGTTTCAGAAAGATTCGTCTTTTGCTAAAATGACTCAGAATTGTCACTCCCGAGGGAGTCAGTCCATAGTGCATTGAGTCTGGGAGCCCAGCAAAGGCATTACTACGACAGACACTTTTAAAAACACTCCTTGCAAAAATTAGGTTGGTTTTATTTTTTTATTAGCTTTTAGGAATATCCTGATTAGTCTGGGTCCGACTTGCCGGAAGTTCACAGGAAGATCCGTCAGAACAACAGGCATTATATTTCTGTAATTAAATATTTATAAGTTTAAATGAATAGCTTAGAGATGGGATCAGGTTCCCTAGCTGGTCATTGGCTGCACTGTCCTCCCAGTGCAGAACATAATTCCCCAGAACACTGCTTTGTGGGGATGAATAAAACCATCAGATATCAGGGTGCAGACATTAGCTCAAAAATCCCTCTTCACTTAAGGCTCAGTGAGCATAACAGGATGCCGGGTGTGCATTAAGACAAAGTTGCATCCTTGAAACTGCAGTAGAGATCCCAATCCCTGAATCTCAGTGCTTCCTTTTGAGCCAATCCAAAGGAAAGCTGCCAAGTCAGTAACAGCAACGAGAATTTATTGTGCTGCTAGAATTCTTTCAGTGTACAAAACTGCACTGGAAAAGAGCTTTAAGATTAAAGAATTACAACTAAAAAGTAGCAGCTTTCACTAGTGGTGAAAATGAAGTAATTTTCCAAAGTTGTATTTCAGAATTAATTTTGAGGATGTCTGTTCTATAAAAGGGGGCAGCTGCTAATTAAATAGTCCAGACACTGTTGCCTGTATATTGTTTCTCCTCCCTACCTGACTGTACATTTTTGACACCTAGTTCATTGGCAATGGACTGAGTAGTGTTAAAGAGTTCATGTTTGCCTTTATCTCATACACAACTGCCTAGGATAATAAAGCAGATGTCTATCCCATAAATGCCTGGCTTTAACTCACTCTGAGAAAGGCAGGCTCTACCTCAGCCTCAGGAAAAGCTGGAGGCTCACCACGTTTAGCAGGATGACTGAGCTGTATTCAGTGCTGTTTACAGTGCAACACTGCTGACTTCTCTACAACTTCCCTAGCAATATGAAACACATCTCCAAGCACACTATTTCATGATGTTTGGCTTTGCTTTTTTGCCTGACAACCACATTTCTGCCTGGCCTCAGCTGTAAGTTCAGTCTATTCCTCTCTTTTGCTCTAAAGAGGCACAACACAGTCCTGGTAACCTTCATCACAAATTATTCTCTAAACTCTGCAATTTGTCTCTGTCCATACACAAACTCCCATACCTGTAAGCTACTGGTGTGCGTTCTGTTCTTGATGCATTGTGAGGTTTCCAGAGTAAAGAAAAATCCCAACACTCTAAAGATGAAAAAAACCCTAAGGACAGAAGTACCTATTTCTTTTTGCTCAGGAGCAACAAATTAAACTGCTTTACTATGATGTGCAATGTTTAGTGATTGTTTTATTAAATGCAGAAATACCTGCTCAACTTTGTACCCATTCTGATTTAAAGTGCAACAATTAAATCTGATAGTTCTTGTACATCCATATTTTGCAAGTGTTGTTTCTTGAATACATGTTGTTCTGATTAAGCCTTGCATTTGTAAAATGTAATTTTTTAGTACCGTTTGGCTTTATTAACTAAAATAAACTGTACAAAAAGCTGTAGAGTTACATTAGCTTTGAACAATGTAGGATACACGTTCTCTGCCCGTTAGTGTGCAAACATTGTACATTTTTTAAAGTGACAAAATTAAGCCAACCTTGAAGTCAGAGTTCATTACTACATTACAAAACAGGAGACTAGATATGGCAAAAGAAATTTCCCACTGAAATCAACACCATTGTATAATTTTATTTCTAATTCTTAAAAAAATAGAAATGAATTTAGAAGAGAATCACAGTATAAGGGCCCTAACATATTAGACCATTACAAGGTACATAAAAATAGAAGACACAGATTTCTTTGAAACTTTAATCCTTTGATTAAGCAGCAAGCAAATCACTCTCCAGGCAAACACTGCTTAAAACATACCCTACCCCCCAAAACAGGACGTGCAAACTGTCTGCACATATTCTGCAAAGCACACAATAAAGACATTTTGCTATGTACATACTTATTTAGTACTACAAATGCTAGGAGTTCCCTACTGTGTGCTACAGTGTAGGTAAATTAAGAAATACTACCCTACCTATCTCTGACCCTCCCTCCCCCCTTCAAATACAGCACCTTTGCCCAGTTATAGAATATTTAAACAAGATTAAACGGAATTACAATGTACTGAACAGTTTCATGGCAGTTGGTGGTGGCCAACTGTCCTGTAACACCCAACATTCTGCATACTGAAGTCTATCGACAAGAGACAAGACAAAAATTAGCAGATGTACAATACACACACCTGGGAGACTCAATGCTTAAAGTAAAAAAAAAAGGAAAAAAAAGAAAAAAAAAAAAGAAAAATCACAAAGATGAATCTTACCACTGTTAACAATTAAACTGTAAAAATGTACCATCTTGTTTTTTTTATTGGTTTTAAAGACCAGAGAGCAGCCAGATTTGTGTGCCGCTAACAAGGGCACACTAAAGACTCCTGACTCCCAGAACACAAGTTTCCATGACCACTAACTCCTTGGTGCTTGTTTTAAAATTCTGCTTTACTTAGACATGGGATCAGTGGATGTTCACATAGTGGCTAAGCACCTACTCTGAGGCAAAAGAAAATTTGTAAGAAAGACCTTTTGCACGACACCTCAGCACACCAGTGAAAGCTCTTCAGAAAGAAAAATCTCTCAAGTTTGATTTGAGAGTATTTTAAAATGAAGAACTAAAACATAAAAGGTCAACACTTCAATTCAGGTTACAACTATCAAACTTTAATACTAGATTTTCAAATGAAATAGAATCTGATAGTACAAGAACTTCCCTTTGCACATTAAAAAAAGATCTTCTTTAGCTGCTAAACTGATCATTAGACCACCTAATTTATCTGTGAAAAAAACCTAGGGAGAGCACATCCCATTTGCATAAGAAGTCTCATTTTAGTCAAGGGCAAATCTAGTTAAAAACAAAAAGGAGTCAAAATGACTTTTAGACATTATTTCAGCTATAAGCAAAAAAACCCTTTCAAAATAGTACAACAGTCAACATGAATATTATTACATAATCAAGAATGCATTATTCTTCAATAGCTTAATTCAGATCACATGGTTTCAAACAGTGCTACTCATATTTGCAGCCTGGTTTACTTGGAGGTTAGAGGCATCTGCTTTTACAAATAAAACCACAAAAAAACCCCACATCCTGAAAGATTATTAGGCATCAATCAAGATTTCAGATGAGAATGCAGTGAAATGAGTTTCTTTCAAACTCCTATAATTTGGAAGCAATATTAATATTTATATGCAGGTTTTACTGAGTCAATAAAATAAACACCTTTGTCCTTCCCCCAATACCCTCAGCTCATGTAATCAACTTTGTCAGAAATATAGCAGGAGTCAAGAGATAATCACTTAAAAGTAAGACTGGGTTGGCAGGAGGTAACTACTCTCATGATACTCTACCAGCACCACCAGCCTCTACACTTCCCTCATTAATGCTCAAGCAAGGTATCAGTGATCTAACATACACGAACTGCAGACAGGCATTCTCAGAGGAATGGAATTCTTGCAATTCTACTGTACTTACATTAGAAGAATTAGCGGAATAACAAATTAAATTAATACTTCTTGCTAGGTGGTTCCTGTCCTGTCATCCCCCTGGGCGGTGGAAGCTGCCGCCACTCTATCCTGCCCAGCCCAAAGGACTGCAGCAAGAAACTGGACTCCTGCTTCCAGTTAATTCTATGAGTAGAATGTGCATGAGATTTAATAAGTTTGGTACAATAGCTCACTGAGTCTTCAGATTACTCTGAAAGAGGAGCATTTAATAAGCCAGTACCTTTTAAAACAAGCTAAGATGCTCTGGGAAAAACATGGAGAGAAGACCTACATTTTACAAGTGTGTGAAATGCTGTTATCTAAACAGGGTCAAACATTCTGAATCTAAAGCCATTATTTTCTTTTGCTAAAAGGTAAAAAAAAAAAAAAATTAAATTCACACACACAAAAAACCCCAACACTACATTTAAGTCTCCTACAATATTATCTATGTCTAGATTTGCCAGACTACTTTCCTGTAGTTAGATGCTTGACTATAAAGAACCGTAATAAAATAAATAGAGTAAAAATCAGTTAAACAAAATCTTGGTGTGTTGAACATTTATTCATTTAAGAAGTTAGCTTCCTTCAACAGTTATTCATACAGAGGAGGGCTGCAGTGTAGGCATTGTTCTGCTGTACAAGTCTTCGGCATAAAAATATTTTTATACAGGTGGTCATTGACGTCGTTCCGTGTCTAGTTCTTAGCTCGCTCCTCTGGAAAACTGGTCTGATACCTGTGAAGGCTCGCTCTTTTTTTCCGAATAACGAAGGGGAGAAAAAAGTACATGGATCCAATTTGTCAAAGGCGGGAGTCAGCATAACGGCGCCGGCACTCCTTCAGTGCAGAGTGGACTGAGGTTCTGTGTGGATGCCGATGAGCGAGGGCGGCTGCTGGCCGCTGCCGGCGCCCAGCACGGGCCGCGGGTTGAGGCGGGGGGGCACGGAGCTAGCGGGCCGGATGAGCGGCGGCGGCGGCTGGTTGAGCGCGGGCCGCGGCTGGATGAAGCGCGCCTGCTGCTGCAGCGGCGGCGGCTGGCGGTGCAGAGCGGGAGCGGCGGGCAGCGCCGGGCGCAGTAACGGGGGCGGCTGGTTTAGGGCTGCCACGGGAGCGGCAGGGGCCGGAGCAGAGGCGTGTGCTGGAGGTGAAGGGCCTAAACACTGAGGGGCCGGAGTGCTTTGTGCCTGCACAAAGGACAAAGACAAGACGGTGTGAACGGCCGGTCCGGCCGGGACCTCACGCGGTTGGGCTGCCACTGGCCACTACACAGGAAACAGCATTTAAAAAAATCAAACCAAAGAACCGAGAAGTTACTGAAAAGAAATCACCAACCAAAACATTATGGACAGCAGAACTAAAAATATTTACAAAGCAAGTCTTCTTCTAGAGCAAGAAGTGTATTTTAACAGTAAAACAGTAACGTGATCGTCACTATCAAAGGTGCGGTCCTGCTCCCGGGCTGGTTAACGACATTGGCTGAAGTTCTATGCAAGCTCATCATCATTCTTTAGAATGCGGTTTGCCACTCCACACCAGTTAACCTTATATTTTATCACTACATAAAATGCTGTTCCTCAACCCATGCTTACTTATTTCTGGTACACAAAACACACCTCATCTTCTTCATCAGTGCTCTTTCCTGATGGCACATTAGAAGTATTTTTTGTGTCCTCCCCTAAAGCAGAAGCATCACCATTAGAAGCCAGGGTTCCTTGTTCCGCTTCCCATTCCTGCAATACCTCCTCTAAGTTAAACCGACGCCTGTAGTTTACAAAGAAGTTCTTCACTTGGCCAACAGTCTTGTTGCCAATTACATCTGCAATAGCTTGAAAATCTTTACCATATTTTCGGACACCTGGAAGGCAAAGTAAATAACATAGCTGTGAAGAATCAGTCAGACACAGCTACGTGTGATGTATTTATAGAGAGAACCTATGGGACCTGCAAACCGAGGACTCACTAATTAGGAGAACTTCTCAATTAGGAGAAGGCCTCAATTTTCATTAAAACAAAGTAATTTTTAATAGCACAGCTGTCAACACACAAATCAAGAACTTTTTAATAAAGTCATTACCCATTCTTCTTTAAAGATCCTGGCTTACTCACCAAGCCTCTCAACCTAAAACCACAGAGATCTGGTCCCTGACAAACAGAGTGAGTCTTTCAGCGTGCTCACAGTAAGGGCAGAAGCCCAAGACCAGCTCAGAAGGGGAGGAGGGGTGACTGAGCACGTGTGAATGGCTGTAAACAGAACAAAATGCTAGAAATACCAAGGGACAAACACCGACAGCTCCTACAGGTTCCCTCCACACCAGCTGCATGCACAGGGCCCTTTCCCACGGCCAGTGGGGCAGGAGTGGCAGAGGGCAGAACAGAGAGCACAGCTCTGTAATCACAATATATCGCTCATTCCTGCACTTGTGACACTCTACTCAGGCCACACAGAGCAACTGCCAAGTGTTCACCCCACAAAGCCTGCCCAACAAACCTTGGAGAATGTAAATATATTTAAGCTACGAGCGCCTGCTTAAAAGATGGCCCAGCAAAAGCCTCCATGATTAAATCTCCTACTGATAAGCAGCATGACAGGTCAGCTTTGCGTTGTTCTTTTCATTAATTTTTGTACTGACATCAGTAGTCACTTTTGTTTATGAGTACTTCAAAAGAAAATCCCAATATATATTTTAAATACTTCTAAAACTACATTTGCATATAATACAAAAAATAGAGTGCAACATTGCATTGTTTTTAGCTTAAATTTTGAATTATAATAAATATTATATATAATTTGTTATATTTAGGTCATGTGTCTATTTCTTCCCCTCTCCTGCTTAAGAAAAAAAATCCTCAACCTCTCCCACCTCCTAGACCACAGCTTTTAGCTGCACAAAGTATATTTTTAATTACAAGTGTCAAAAAGTTTGGAGACCTGAAGAAATTACCAGTTTTGTTCCAGACTGAGTAAACAGAATGCTTTTTTTTGCTGTCAGTTATGCATGAGAGGATTACAATTTGACTTCTCCTGTGAAGCTTGTGATAGTTAAACTCATTTGGAACGTATTACAGTTCTTAGAGGACAGGCACTCTTTCTCATTACAGGAAAAGAAATTTATGCCTGATTTCATGCCTCACTTCAGAAAATGAAGCGAAGTGTTCAGAAAGTGAGAGTTGTTTCAAATCTGAAAGCTATGTTCCTTTTCAACTTAATTGTGAAGAGTGTGACCTTCAGTTTGTTCTGCTCCTTTCTACTTTCCTTGTTATTAGGCACTTCTGATGTGGTAATGTACACTCTGTGCAATTTAAAAGAAAAGTTCACCTCCAGGACAGTAACAAATTCTGTGGCTGAAGCTGGTGTTTCAGCTGTCAGGAGCCCAGCTACATTATTTAGTATCTTTTTCTGGGGCATACAAAAGAATACAACCCTCCTGATTGCAGGAACCTTGGAAAGATTTCAGAGCCACGTGGGAAGGCATGGATCCAGGCAAGGCAAAGACAGGGATTTGGCTCTGTGCTTTATCAGCTGTACAAGGTATCAGCCGTACTCCTTAAAAGCTGTGTGTGCCCACACAACACTGCCTCCAGTATTTTAAAATTCTTTGTCTGCCCTACCATTACCACCCTTACTGATTTATAATGAACATGAAACATCCACTGCAATATATCTAACATCCTGTACAATTAATCAAGTGATCAAGGTGCCCAGCAGAACAAAGCACATTTCTGTTAGAAAACTAATATGGACTTTTAGTGATTTCAGCCTTTTATGTTACTATGGTGGCTACACTTCTTTCCTCCCTTAATCTGCAAAACAACTGAGCCTGCTGGTTATCTTCAACTCAAGTTGACAAAAAATAAGATCTTAAAGTCTATTTCCAAGCAAACAGCTTGAAAACAAGGTGTTCTTGCCTTCACTGAGAACCCAACTCTTGAAAAGAAAATCCAAATAAACTAAAATTTCCTTAGTTTAGCTGCACACAGCACTGGTCACTTTGGATTCTTTTCAATGTTATTACCACTGCTCTACCACAATGACGTATTAAAAGCCTTTCAAGCCACATAAGAAATAGAGAAAATTCACTGTGTGTTTATAAAACTTTAATGTCTAAGGTGAAGGCATATCTCTAAGTTTTTGCCAAGTCACCATCCCTGTCAAACTGGTGCACATATCTTATGCATCCTTATACAAATTTAGTGCTAAAGACCCCCAAATTATTTATCACGTGTTCAAACCATGATTCAATAATTTTATTAGGCTGATGAAAGTGAAGCTCAAAAAGGAGGACTGCATAGCCTCACTTCCCATGTATGAATGAATGGTTTTCTCCCAGCTCATTTGAAAGCAGCCCAGCTCATAGGAATCCTTCAAGCTCTTCAGAACTTCATCCAGCTGCAAAGGTACACTGGAACACGTGCATGCTCTTGATTACAGCATTTTATCTTGAATGTCTCTTGGAGAAACTCATAAATCCAAGTTTGACTCTGTTTACACTGCTTCATGGTGTACAGCACAGCCAACACAATATTAATCAGGGTGCAAAGCAAGATCATACAGCACCACAAGAAGGCAGAAATAGTTAATGGGAGCTGCAGCTCCCCTGTGATGGGATTACAGTGCTCCTGGCAACTATCTTATGTAGAGTTACATCCTGATTGTCCCAACTGTTTTTCCCTGCAATCCATGAAAGTCATGCACAGCTTTCCAATGCAAATATGTTGTCTTAAACAAGTGTTAAAACACTTTTGCAATTGCATTTTTATGGCCAACATCTTAGTTTGAAAATATGATCATTCCTGTACATTTCTGTACATAAAATTTTGTAATTTAAGAACACTAACTGATGAACTAGCCCATTACATTCAACAACTATTCAAAGTTGAACTGATAGCTGATAAATTATACTGTGAATATACCGGCTCAGAGATTGTAAATCTGAGTCCACAACCCCACTGCAGGTACCCACACTGCTTTTAAGATCACACACAGCTCTATTTTAAGATAGGTTCTCATTACCTCTTCCTTAGTTACTGGCAATCCCTTGAGATTAGACTGCAGATAACAAGTATTTTCATGTTTACAAAAAACAGTACCAAAATTATATTACTGCAGATTATATTTACAATCTCCTCGGTCAATTATAGTCCAAATTCAAGTGAACAAATCATGTAAGTGCCACCTACCTGCTTAATGCTTGTGATTTCTGTAAAATTATTAAAAGCATATGCCAAAATATACCAATACATTTAATGAAATAAATCTGTTTTAAAGTGTATGAACTAAATGTCCCCATGTTCAAGTCAAGGTTCAAATCCAAGCCTAATGCACATTATGGAAGCTTTTAGCAGAGCAACTGTGGCTACCTTCTGAAAACAAACCCAGAAAAAACACAGCATGGCTCCCTCATGCCTAGAGTCTACCACCTCAAGGAATTGCTTTGAAGCAAGAAATCAGGGTCCTCAGCCTGAGGCATGGGAGACAGCCGTCATTCCAGGAGAGTGAGCAAGCACTGAGTAAGGGAGGGATAATTAGAACACTTTGTTCTTGTCATTAAGATTCTCTCTCATCTCCATTTTATATGGTGACGAGGGAAAGGGTCCACAGAGGAAACAATGCATATAAGCACATGTCAATGAAAACAGATTTCTCACCCATCCTTAAGGCTGACTACCTCTATAAAACACAGAGCCACATCCTTAGAGACCAGAAGTCTGGATCTTCTCTCCAAGGAGTCACCACCAACCCTCACTCTCTTTTGTTCAGGCTCTAGTTATTTGTCTTGTTGGTCACAGTGTCATAGCTTAACAAAAACTGACTGTATTCTTATCACTTCCCAAACTGTTGCTTAGAGAGAATGCCAATAACGAAACTAAAAGGCAAGATGGTTTGAATCCTTTCTTTCCAAGGCAGGCACAATGACCCTGGATTTTCCCCACTCTTTTAGCAAGTCTGTCTTTACTAGGCTATCATACTAGAGACATCTCCTTCAGATGCATCTGGAAACAAAATACTGACGTATTTATCAACAGTGAGAGAATGAACTTAGGACAGAGGACAGTTTGGAGATGCAAATCCAAGCATGAAGTATGAAAGTTGAAAGGCATGATTTAACACTCACCAGGTCTTTCTGCATTTCCATTCACACATCAAAATAACCTAACTTTAGGTTCAGTCATCTGACTAATAAATAAGCACCAGGTATGGCATACCTGACAATTTTACACTGATATCCTGATCCACTGAATATTTTAATATTAAAACCTAGTCTCTCATTTTCAAGGTGAAGAATACAGAGGAATAAAGCACATACATATAACTGAGCTATTATCTTTATAAAAGATGATCCCCATAAGTGAGTCAACACATGCCTTCAAGACAACATCTCCAGACATTTCCCTTACATGTTCCTTGATTTGGCAGTGCATGCTAATACAAGAGTCACTTTTCCTTTATATAAATGAAATAAATGCAAATAAACTGTATGAATAGCTTATCAGAAAATGCTGGGGTTTTAGCCCAGTAAGACTTAGTCAAACATCCATATCCAGCTCTAGAGTCTTAAAAGGCCTGATGGGTAGATACCTGCCCATTACTCCCTCATGAACAGAGAAAAGCAACAGTAAAGCAGATTTACTTCTGCTTTTTCCTACCTTAGGATACTGGAGATGTCTTAAATGCTTCACATTTTATTACTTTAACAATTGCTTTAGTCTTCCACATTAGAGAAATTCATGTAATGTGATTTAGAAGATGATGAAAGGACTTTCTGGTACTAATACAGTTGTTAAATGCTGCATAGCTTTTCTCTTTGAAATTTAACATGGGTAACAGAAAGCCTAATAGCAAATTGCTTGAATAAATGTTCTAAATATTCTCAATAGTTTTGCTGTTTTCCTCGTGATCAGATAAAGTTCAGCTTTGCATTAGAGGGAAATACAAATATAAGTCTAAGCACCTTTTCAGATCCTTTGCATCAGATTTCAACTTGCTGCTAGTGTTAACATACCTTGTACTGCAAGAAGCTGCTCTTCTGTGGTCCAACGGGCATTGATTTTCTGATTAGACTAGTAAAATTAGAAAAATTGCACAAAGATCATTAGGTTGTTTCAACAGCTGCAAGATATCTGAGCATCAATCTATTTTACTTGCACTACAGTTTACAAAACAGGTAACAACCTCTTGCTTATAAGCAAAAAATTTATAGTTTAAGATCACTTTTATGCAGAGGAAATAGTGTTTATGGAATTAAGCTTAAAACTATGCCAGCAGTTTTTCCTCTGTTTTATTGTAATTATTAGTATCAGCTACATAATAACTTATGCACAAGCTAATGATCTTTATGCAGACAGAGTTTGAATTTACAGTAACATTTACCTAAACTATTTGGACTTGGTGTTTAGAGCATTTTGCATTCATGTTATGTTGCACATCCAAGCCTTTAAAACAAGCAGAACCAGAACTTCAGTAGTAATAGATCATTCATTTTAGATGCCAAAATGTATATATAGTCACATTTTCACACAGAACACCATTTATTACTGGCAATCTACATTACCTATTTTTAATCCAAAAAGCCCCCATGTATCAGGGCTCAGTTTCAGCCCCCTATTACTGTGAACAGACATGACATTTCAGTTTTTTCTGCTTCTTTTTTTCAACCAGTTGCCATTAAAAAGTGCCTACCACTGATTTCTTGTAAAGCAGCCAGACTCCCCCCTGCATGTAATTTAATGGATCCTGTTTAAGCTGCTGCTGGAGTGCAAACACCAGGCTGTAGCAAAACACATTTCTGCAGCTTCCCACTAATGTAAGTGCAAGGCCACAAGTTTCAGTGTTAGTTCTGATTTACCTCAGGAGGTTTGAATTCTTCAATCCCGCCTTCCATTTTCTGTTTAAGTGCACTGTTTACTTGCTTAGCATTTTGAACCTTGGTCAAAAACAACAAAGTTAATCAGCTCCACAAAGAAAGTTGGTCACTTTACACATTTATCTTCACTAGGATTGCCACAAGTGTACCTCCTAAGTTAAAAAGAGAAATATTATGGTTTAAGGCTTCACTACTTTTAACTGTTTCAAAAAAACTTTAAAAAACCAAAACAAAACACATCAGTTTACTATAGAGAAAAAAAATTAAGCCAGTCTTTCAAAAGAACAATTTGTTTGCAAGAATATTAAAAGCTGTTCACAACAAGTAATTTTTGATAAGGATGCAGAGGTTCTTGAAGAATTAAGAATACTCTAGACACAAAACTTCATTCTTAGACATGTGAGATGTATTGCATATATTAACTTAACTTCTTCCTTCTAAAAAAAAATAAATTCATGAGTTTTCAGTTAGTTCCTTCTGACAGATGCTTTTCATTGACCTGAGATCATTCTAATTTAATTCTTTAAATTATTCTAAATATTTCTTAGTTTATAAAAAGGACAGACCTTCCAAATTGAACATATACATATCTATGAACCACTTCAATCTGACATTGAAGCACATAACACAGGTAAGAAAATAGTTTTGCATACTATGGTGCACAGCTATTACAAGGGTTCTTAAGCATGGACACAAAAGCAGACAACTCAGTGGGGGATTCCAAAGGCTGCATCTCTGAGATCACTGCAAAAAAAGAAAAAAAAAAGAAAAAAAGAAAAAAAAAGAGAAAAGAGAAACACAACCTCAAGGTTGAAACTCACCTACACTTAAGGCTAAAGAGTGAAACCCACCTATTCTATTTAGCCCCAGAGTCCTGCTGTGACAGAAAGAAGCTTATTTCTCCTGTAAAAGAACATAAGGGAGCAAAAACCCCATGAAAAAAACCCTTTATTCACTCCATGATTTTGCAACATGGCAGCTCTATAAGGAGGCAGAAATTCCAGAAGATAAGCCTTGACTCTGTAGCCCCATCGCTCCTAGAAAGCAAGCATGCACACAACTACTGTACCCTTAGAAGCTGAATAATTACATGTTTCAACTTGAAATGCCAAAATTTAATTTCTTCATGCAAAGGATGCAGGCAATTTTCCTTTTAAAGGTGAAGACTAAAAAGCTTTTCTAAATTTAATAAGAAGTAGAAAACTTATCAATTCAAACACAGGAATAATTAGGTGCACACATCTAGGTTCCACACACCTCTCCTACTTTCACAGTATGTGGGAAAGGACGTCCATAAAAATGGCTACAATTTAAAGCATAACAAATGTAACTTCCTCTGCTCCATTGGTCTCATTTTTGCTTTTCAAACAAATACTTCTAACAAAGTAAAAAAAAAAATTCAAATCAAATGTGACTTTTGATTTTTCCTGTCCCCAAATTTGTAGTACTGTTTTAATGCTACCCTTTTTAAAAAAAAAAGTAAAAAGTAATCTTGCTTCATTTTATCCAAAAGAGCAGATGAACGTAAAAAACAAAACTGAAGAGCAGCTACTATCCAGCATTTGTGGTGGTAACTGTGGAACAAAACGAGGAAGACTCACATTAAAGAAGTTTCAGAATCTTCACAGAATCTAAAGAAGTTTCAGAATCTTCAAAACCATTACAAATCAGAACAATCTGAGATAAAAAAAAAAAAAAACAAACCAAGACCAATAACCCATGGTACCTGTCGCTTTAATGAGATTAGTTCCATATCCAGCTGTCTAAGAATTGTGTTGGCTGCATTGGGACTACAGGAAACAGCTATCACATCTTCCTGGGTCAGGTACATGCCTTTGGGTGGCCGGCATTTGGAACGCTGGGAATGGTGGCGGTGCTGCAAGCTCTGATACTCTCTTCTACCCAGACCTATTTTGCTGGTCTGAACAGGCTGCTCATTATTGCCCTTTAATTTACAAGAAATAAATCATTAAAGAATAACAGTATCTTGTATACAACTTTACTAAAAAGAATGAAGTATCAGATAGCATTGTAATGTCGTATTTATGACAAATAAAACTTAAGCTAACATCCTCCTTTGCATGTAGTATCCAACTATGTCTTGCAGATGAGTTGGAGCATACCAGTCATCTGCTGGACAAGCCTGCATTACTCTAGGAAAGGTCAGTTCTCAAAACTTTTTTTTAATATGGCCACAAATACAGTAAATGGTATGGAAATCCCAGTCTGAATACTGTGACAGAGGGCAAACATTATGGATCTCTTACATAAGTAACATACATGTATGTATCTCGTTTTTAAAACAAATAATCAGTGACTTTACACATTTACTTCTGATCAGATATGAAGAATTTGGGCAAATACTAAAGGAGAAGAATGACAAATTCAACTAGGCCAGGCAAGAATGCAAAATCACATTTCTCCCTGCTGTAAGCACTCTCCACATAGAGACTGTACTGTTGGTTTGGGGGGACGGGGAGGAGCTGATCTGGGATTTGGAAGAGAGAGTATGGACATACCCCTGCAGTCCTTATAAAAATCTATGTAATTTAGAAAACATGGGCCTTGATTATTTGCTTCTTTGGAAAGGAAAGGAATGGCAAAGAGGAAATTAAGTCTTTGTTTTGGTATGTGTGGGCACCTAAACATTCTCTGCATGTATGTGACTCCCTCAGAGCAACTGAGTAGTTTCCCTATAGCCCAGGAGCAGAGACACAAAAATTACTTGCTCTGCAAGGATATTCTAATTCAAAGGAATGCTTAGTAGCAGAACAGAAAGAGAATTCAGGCTTTTCCCTACTTCAAGCAGCTCCCTACTGCTCCTGCCTGCTGGCATCCATGCATGTTAAGAGGAGGTGGTCATCTGATCACAGTGACTGCAAAACCAAGTGCAGCAGCCATTATTATTATCATTATTATTATTTTCTGTAGTAGTAGTGCAGAGCAGCAAACAGAGCCTTCAGATGTTTTACTACACTTGACCTTGTGCCACATTCTCTTCCCCAGCTAATAGAACATCTTAATCCAGCCCACAGACTTCATAGAGGCCACCTTAAAAGCACTTAAGATATGTGCTCTTCCCCAGAAAACTGATATAGAACATTACATCTTTGACATGTAAAAAATTCAAGGTTAAGTTTACTTTTGCCCTGCTTATACTTATTTGGGTTTTGATTCTGCATTGCTCTTTCAGTATGAAATTGCAGTTCCTGTGTGTTCAATCTGGATTTAAAGTGAAAATATTCTCTCATAATTTTGTCTTGCCAAAATAGAGAGCTTAGGTTATATTTGTTTTATCTGGTAACAGAAAGTTTCCATTGCTCTGTGTGCTCAAGCAGCCTACTCAGTTTATATTCTGCTTAGGAAGTGAAAGCATGCAAATCCTACCAGAACTATTAGGTCACAAAATTATCTTGTGCAGATCCAAACAGCTCATCAGAAACTACAAATCTATTTGTCCTTTTCCTAGAAGTCTATCAACACACCACTTGCATTCTGGACTGCATGTCATGATTCAAACTATAACCAAGTAAATTGAGCAAAATAGCCCTTATTTAGACAGGGCTAAGGCAGCAACTCCAATCATTAGATTGCAGGGACATTGTTAGAACAGAGAAAAGTAAAAAGGTACATTATCAGACCATGTGACATTGCAAGTACTATAAAACATGCCCATGTTAAAAAAGTAATCCTGAACTCTTTCACTGAAAGGCGTAATTGTCCTTTTTCCCCCAAGGCCAGTAGATAAAGGGATACATTGAAGGTCACTGTAAAGCTCAGAACAGAAGCTAAACTTATCAGTCCCTTACCCAATATTATTTTTGTGAAAAGTGCAAAGTTTTATTCATAGTCCAAGATACCCCTTCATGGGAGTGCTTTAGTTTTGCATAACTTCTCCTCTCACTCTTGAGAAGCATGAACTGGCTGATTTAGGAAGAACACAAATGCTTAAAGCTGATCAAAGAAACAACTAAACACACACTTAAATATGTGTTTTTCTACTCATGTTCACAGATAGCTTAATGTTTAGAACAAGAACTCAAACTCCTAAAACCTGAACATACCCTGAACACAGCAGTCATCTGTAAAGCTAACAGTAAGTGCTCATTAGGACAAAAATGTTTTTCCTCTACATCTATTAGTTAAAAGCATCTCAGTAAAACCACATATTAGTTGAAATGCATCACCTCATTGTGGCTTTGAACAAACAACAAAGATTGTTCTTTGAAAAATGTAATTTAATTTTAAAATTCAAAGAAAACATTTTGATTCAAATACTTCACAACCAGTAAAAGTGTAAACATATTAACAAGACTGAAGGAGGGCAAATACAACCTGTTTTACTAGGTTGTGAGAGGATACTTCTCTCACAAAAATTGAAGAGCTCTCAGGACACAGTGGAGGCAATGAGAGATGCATTTACAGCCACAAAATGGCAAAAATACATGATACAATTTTGTTTCAGTGAGAAATCATCAAGATCCTGACTGCTTAAAGTCTCTGGGAGTTCAGCAGGTTGAAACCTAAACCTCTGTACTACAACTCAGTCTTCACAGTAACACATTCACTTAAAACAAACAAACTGACATTCACCATTAAGTTATCTGTTACCTCCTTTTTGGCTTCTTTTTTGGGATCATAATCACTATCATTTCCATCCATTGGATGAGATTCTTCTACGTCATCATCACTAAAGACAGATTATAAAAAAGCTAGTCACTTTATTACTTTTTAAACCCAAATCTAAGTATGCACCAGGGTAATGGTTACCTACTTGAATTTATCTATTCTGAGAATATGGCATCTCAAAATTATTTGTAGTTTACAAAAGACAGCTGTTACAAGCATGATTTTCTGTATTAAATTCTAGTAATTATTATGATAAATAAGCAATCAAAAACCACAGTTTCAAAGTTACTTTAACCAGTGCTGGTACTGCTGCCAAGAATTTTGGTGTCACCTTTCTTCAATTCAACCACTTGTGCCAGCATGAACATTTATGTGGCCAGCTATATACCAAGGGTAGAAATAACCTTTCATTTGCCCCATTAGTTTTAATAGACCAATTTTCAAACCACTGCACCAGGTGAATAAACCCTTGCTGAAGTCTGTGGGGAGCATAGGGCATATGATGGGAAAACATGGGACTGCTTTTTCACCAATGCGCTTAAAATCTAGCAATTTAGGGGAGGGAAATGAAATTTACTGAATTAAATCAAAGAAAAGGTTAAAAAGAGAACAGTCAATTTGGAGCCCAATCCAGTCATTCTGACAATATAATTTCTGAATAAATTAATGCAAAAACAAACTAAAATTTCTAGTTATTACCAAACCCCTCCAAACTGCTATTTTAAAAGCAAACTGATTTTAGCTTGCAATATTTCAGAAATAGAATCACTAAATAAGCATATGAACTTTAGATTTAGAAGTTATTCAAAATAACATATAATTAAAAAGACCCCTTTTGCTCCAGTTAAGCAATTTTCTATAGACATAAAATTACAGCTTCCCATATAAACATAGATTATATTACTTATACATGCTACACATATCACCTTTTAAAAAGTGCAAGTTAATTATTACATATACTGAGCACAATAAAATTTTAATTTTATAATAACTGTGAGAAATGTTATTCCCTTCTGTGCAAGACAACAAAGCTACTCTGAGCTCTAATTCTCTCTGATAGCAGTTGTAGGTCTTCTAAAAAACAACTTATATAAATTTTTGTTATAAAACAATGCATAGGCATTGAAACTCTTCAGTTCTTTATAGCTGCACTTTCAGTTGTAGTTCCATATTAGCTCAAAAATCCAAACCAAGAAACAATTCCAACCCCACCCCCACAAAAACACTCTCCTGCACAGACAGTAACAGAATTTAGGTTCTAAATCCTTGCTTTTACAGCTATCCATTAAAACACTCTCATCTCCTATTACAACTCACACAGAATGGAGTGATACAGTTCTTAAAGCACAGGCACCAAACCCCTTGCTAAAACCAGAGATAGCACAACAGGGGTTCAAACCTGAAACACATGGTTCACACTGAAACAATGGCTAGAAATTAGTTCCCATCTCTACTTAGGAAGATTTCAGTCTCTGGTTAGCTATTTAAGAACACAAAACTCACCTGTCACCTTGATTATTTCTATTAGCTAGTTTACGAGCTTGACGATCCATCAAACTTGTTCTAGAGCGAGTTTTTTTCCAAGAATAGTAATATTTTACAAGGCTTGCAATGGTCTTGTCTGGGAGCTAGAAGAATTCATCAACAGATTAACACTTAAATTTAAAATTCCACTCAGAATTATAATTTGCTCTGTTTATAACCATCTTTAAACAATATTTTAAATGCATTGGTAAGATATTTCATATACATTTTTAAAAAAGGGAGAAGGCTTCTTTTCATTAGAGTGAAAAAGCTGCATGTCCAAGAGACATGATGAAATTAAATTAAATTTTATATTCAAGGTTCTTCCTGAAGCTTTTACACAGAAATCAACATGAAATTTTAGCCCAACAGGAGCCTTTGTTCTTAGTGCATCTGAGCTGTTTAATGCTTCTGATTAAAATATTACTTTACCATTTGCTGGATCCTGTGAAAGCTCTTTCCATGGAAGCTAAATGCTTGTTCAAACAGGACTTTATCTTCAACTGTCCATTCATCAGGGAAAGGAGTGAAGTTGGGGAGATCCGCAAGGGACTTCTCAATATTGTGTTTATGCCAGAACAACATGCCGAGAGCCTTTGAAAAGAAATAGTCCCTCTTTGGATTTAGTCAATTTTCTAAAACATTGAGACAAGTTAATAAAAACAGGCAATTTACCTGCTTGAAATAAAATTTGACTAGCAGAATCCCTTCTCAAAATGTATTTACAATTTTATTGGCTGTTTACTATAGGTTACAAAATTCTCTTTGGAGACAGTGGGCCCATCTATACTTTATTAATGGTATGAAAGCCAGACAATTTAAGGTTGGCATGGCAGCAGTAATTCTAGAGCAGCTTGAACTAGGCTGAGAGGCTCAAATCTGACCTGCTTTCTTACTTTACAGGCATATATCACCTATACAGCCCCTTACAGGCCTTTATTACCAGCCCACACAAGAAAGAAAACAAAAATACTTTTAAGTATTGATACTTTTTAACAAAAATACTTTTCAGCAGCTGGGGGATCATCCAGAATGCAAGTCTGAAAGTTCAAAGTGAGAGTGGCCTTTCTACAACTCTCCAATCCACAAATAACAGCATGGCCACTTTGTCATGTGCGCCTAATAAGGAAGGGAAATTTAAATATACTTTCTTATACAATTTCATTTCTAGGCAGTCTAAAAGGATTTTATGTTCATTGGACTTTCCGCCAGAGAAGCACAGGGAGATTTGATGCCAAGATTTGGGCATGGGAATTGGGCAATGTAATCCACCCAGTTTCAATCACACAGCACAAACACGATCACCAGCATCTCTCCAAATCACCAGCATCTCCTGATTTCACATATTCTAACAACCTGCACACAGCAAACTGTTAAAACTCTTGTTACAACAGCAAGTGACAAACACCTCTTGCAAGGAGAATTTCTGTTCCATTGTGAGGAGTCTACAAATGTTTTGTACCAGAAGTTATTTTGGAAATCCATCTCTCAGAGACTTGAGATCCATCAGTTCCTCCTCTTGCCTAACAGAAGTCAAGGCATAAAGAAGTAACACCAAACCACAGGTATATTCTGGATATTGTAACGCTGGCAGCCTCTTTGCAGACAGCAGCTGATGAGCAAGCTTCCATCCTCCAAAACTTGATCATACAACTTCTTTTCAATTGTACAGCAAGTATTTTTTTGCAACTGGTAACCTCACTTTCACACAGATTGGTTAATTGAAGAATTTATGAATTTATGAAGAATTTTGTGATAGAACTACATGCAGACCAGCAAAGTTTTATCCCTACTTTTTAAGGAATGGTAGCCAAAGGCTGTTAAATAAAAAGTGAACTTGTTTGTTACTTTCAGAGCTAAAGCTTGAGTCTGGTGTCCTGCCTCCGAAAAAAGCCACTCAATTGAAGTTGGCTTCCAGGATTTTTTCAATATGAAAGAAACCTTTTCAGTGCCTATCAATTAATGGTTCAAAATTGTACCATATTTCCATTCTAATGTTAAACTTTAAATTTGTAAGCTGCTTCCCTAAGAAATCTTTAGCTAAATATACACACACAATTGCATGACATGCCCAGTGTATCAAGAAACATACCAAACCTTTCAAAAGTGCACATTACAAGCTGAGCATGTCATGAAAACAAAGAGCTCAATCTTTTGCAGAGAATCCAGACCACAACTGTATGCAGATCCATTTAACTGCAGTGTTTGCTGCCGTGCCTGAAGAGAAACAGCGTTAATTAATGGTAACCAAGGGGAAAAATAAGTTGTGTTATAGTTTTATATTAAAAAAATCCTTTAAATGAGCACTCTCATTCCACAGCACTTACCTGTTCCACATTGTATCCATGTTTTTCCTTTGCTATTGCTATATATTCATCCACTGTAACAAAGCAATGTCAGAATTACTCTTTACTACTTAGTTCTGCTCTATGACAGAATTAACAATCTAACATGGGAAAGTCTCCCCATGCTTTAACACACTGCATAGGCCCAGGTCCCCCAAAATGTTAAATATACTCACAGCTTTATTAATAATAAATAAACCCAGTGACCATTGTTGAACAATTAATTTTACAAACTTTTTACACAAGCTAATTCTGCCTTCTTTCACATTTTTACTACAACAAAACCACAGAGGCTCATTATTTATTTATTTATAGCAGAGACTAGCTGGCTATTGAAAGGCTATGCCTTTCTGGAACCCCCTCAGAGTTAGCTTTAAATTTAACTACTTCTACTGCTTGTATTCCTGAACATGTTGAAAATTACAGCAAGGAGATCCTATATCAATGATTATGCATATCCTCAAGACTACTATAGCTTTCACTAACCAATATGGATTTTAACTATGACACAGTCAGTTTTCAATAGAAAGTATGAAAATTCAATAATTAGATAACAAAACTAAGGAATAAAATTTTAAAGATCATATTTAGCAATATTAGAGCCAGCTTTGAGTTGAACACTTTCATAATTTTGAAATTAAGTCCCACTTTATTTTTAAACAAAACGTTTTCCAATTCACCTTCTAGTGCTCAAAATTAAATGGAACTAAAAAGGTGAAAGGAAGTGTGTTCAAGAAAATGAAATAATCAAATCCTCCTTCTTGAACTGGACAAGGGATACCCTTGCCGTGCACTGCTGCTGCAAAGAGCTAATTGTACTTTAAAGGACTGAAAAAAGTGTTTAATAATCACAGCTGTATTTTATTTCTAACTGTTCTGCAGTAGTTAAAGATGCATTCCCTCAAACATAGAGGGACATAAATCTCTAACTACTGGTATTAGACAGAAACTGTCCTGAGGATGAGGTTCTCATGGTTGCATCCTCAAAGTTTACTCCCCTATATTACATATGGGAAATTCTAGCACAGGAAACAAGTTTAAACTAGATTAAACAGATAACTGATAACATTTAGTCAGCTGACTCCTGTATTTCAGGTCACTCCTAAGGGGAAAAAATGTTTGGTTTTCCCTTCTGTGACAGCAGTAATAATTTCCCCTTGAAGTGGGCCTCAACAAATCTTTTCTAAATTCATCCACTGCAACTCCTTCTCCCAGGAATTTAAAGCAGCAAGTTCCTCATGTTCAGATATCTTACTCTTTAATTAATAACAAAAGGTTTCACAGAAAATGATGATGATGATAATACAAAATAGGCAGTGTGATTTGAAATAAAGACTTTACTAACATAAGAGAAAATAATCTTTGCTTTACCTGGAGCTCTCTAAATAAAGAAAAAGAAGCTTTGTGTTTAATTATCTGCAGTTTCACTGTGTGTAAAATAAAGACCAAACAGGCACACCAGAAACAATTTAGTTTACTTAAGCACCCAAATTCCTAAGCAGGCAAGGACTTACACTTGGCATCAGGAATATTATGATATGGAGACCATACAAGCATCCCTCCATTATCTTTATCAGTGTATTTTGTGGCACCTGTAAGAAAACAAGTAACTCTCAGTATTTATTTAATAACTATGTGACAGTAAGCAAAAGCCAATCACAGTAATAAGTCCAGCTACTGGGGGGGGGTCGTTAATTCACAATTAATTCCTTAAGATATCAAATGGCTGAATCTGAACACTACTCTTCAGATGTTCAAGTACAACTAAATATTAGACAGTATCCTGGTTACCACAATTAAACCACTGAAGTGCATTGCTTCAGTTGGAAGGAATCTTTTCTAGTTCCAAACCTCTTGCCATGGGCAGGGACACTTTCCACTTGACCAGGCTGCTCAGAGCCCCATCCAGCCTGGCCTTGAACACTTCCAGGGATGGAGCATCCACAGCTTCTCTGGGCAGCCTGTGCCAGTGCCTCACCACCCCATAATGCGGAATTTCTCTAAATACACCCCCTGTGAAGTTGGAAAAGATGCAGCTTTGTTCTCCCGAAGTTTGATTGTCTGTTAGGGCTCTAACATTTATCACTATCATAGGAGGACTAGGACCTGCTGTGGTCAGTTAGACTTCCGTAAAACAAACAAAAGTAGATACGAGCTAGAATTCAGTCACCATCACTGATCCCTTTTAAGAAGAAACTATACTAACAACTATACCAGAAACAATTCTGTTCACCTCCCTCTAGTTTTGATTTTTCTAATTTTATAACTTTAACATTCACAGCCAACCAAATTGCACAGCTGGAGAAAGCAGTCAGATGTAAAAGTAATTTTTGGTTTTGGTTTCTTTACCCCCACATCAACGTAGCAAGGGAAGCAATACAAGTTACCCAACCCATCGGGACAGAGCAGCACTGATGCAAACACTGAAGCACTACATCAGAGCATATGATTTTTGAAAACATGCTGTAAAAGCAAACTCTCCAATACTGTAAAAGCATTCATTCAAGAGCCACTTTCCACTACTATTGCACAAATGTAGTCTAAAACATAAAGCCCCTTTATAATCTATTTGTTCACAACACTATCTCGCTAAGAAATTGCTCAACAATTGGATTTAAATCTAATGTCAGTATGAATTCCTTGAGTAATCACCCTCAGAGGAGAAATCCTTGCATCCTTATTGGAGAAGAACAGCTTTTTTTATTCAGTGAAACAAGTAACTTTTCACTCCATTTTAAGCTCACACACTTTATATTTAGGCTCTACATCTTGTTTGAAGCAAACAAAAAACCAAACCCTGTGCTTTGGAAAAAAGAACAGTGTCGTGCTTTCCCTTTATGTACTATGTTTTGTTGCTCTTCCCTCCTCAGTTTGGCAGTGTTTTGTATTTGCTATCATCTCTGCAATCTTGATCCATCACAACTGTGAACTTGAAAACAATTAATTAAAGAACTCCTGCGCCTTTCCAAAATGAGATGTGTAAGACAGATAACTTCAGTGCAGCATAAACTCTGTAACAGGTTAAGAATGTACATGCACTCATAAAGCACCAGGTTCAAGGCATAAGCACTCCTAAACTCTGAAAGGTTTTTGGTACACAAGAATGAACTCCTTAATATAACATTCCACTTTAGAATAAAAAAGCATGACATTTGTAGTTATTAGGAATGCAAGACTTCATGAAGAGCAGGGCAAGCTGTTACAGGCACAACATTTCTCTTGTCACAAGTAAATGACCACTACCCTGCGCTTCATTCTACCTAATTTGAGGAGAAAGCAGGACCACCAGAGAAGGTATTAGAATCTCAGGTTATGAGGAAAAAAAATCTAAACTTAAGATACTTGCAGACAAGGGGATATCATGGATATTACCAGATACTGAATATTCAAGTACTAAAGCAAAAAAAAAAAATCGTTTCAGAGTTCTTGTGCCTGCAGGAGATCATGTATGTGGTGACACTCCCCTGATGAGGTGCAACCCTCACATGACAAACAAGCAACAACCACTAGAACATCCCTTTTCAAAACAGTGCTGTGTCCCCAGCAGGAATCAGACATCTGCTTCCATTCAGGTGGCACCTTCACACTGCCAAAGAAAAGCCAGGATGACAAAGGAATAATGAGATGCATACAGGTAGCTTGAAGGAAGGCACCCTGACCTCAGCACAGCATGTCCCTGGCTGTAGGACAGGGATCCCTCCATCTCTGATGCCTTGAGAGGTGGTCTGAAACAGACACTAGACAGAGCTAAAAGAATAAAGCAGGTATTTATTAAAAGGCCTCAATGGATACACCTTGGGCAGTACAAGAGCCTGGCCAGGACTACACCCAAGATGGATGCAAAAAGGTCACAAGATGGACAACCAGTCACAAGGTTTCACACTTTTATAAGTTTTGGTCTATTTACATATTGGGGTTAATTGTCCAATTGCAGCTTCAGGTTACGAAGTCCCTTTCTCCTTGTTTGCTCTCTTCAATTCACTGTTGTTTATGCTTTTTGGGCCTGAAGGTTGTAACCTTGGGTCCTTGTATCCTTGGTTCTCAAGCTGGAAAAGGATTGTTTTGTCTAACTACACTGTGAAGAGAACTTACTAGCACTTAATATGAAGCTCAGAACTACACACCAAGGCAGCACAGAATCTGAAAAATATGAAAACTAAAACTGAAGGCATCATCTCCATATGCAAGACCATGACCTACCTTCCTGGGAAGTTCCTGCCTGTCCTTTGTGCCCTAAGCACTCAAGGAAGCAGCCCTAACCCCCAGAGAGGCTGTGCTACACCTCAAGGGCAACATCACCTTATTTACAAGGGAGGGGGGCTGGAAATACCCTGCAACACATTAAGCAAAGTGTGTTAGAAGACCTGTAAGCCAGTAAGCAAGAGAGAAGGACCAAGAGCTATATGTGAAGAATAACAAGTCCCCCTCTCCCCAAAATACACCTCCAAGCCACTGAGGAAGAGGCTTTGCACTTCAGCTGCTGCTGCACCCCTCTGCCAGTACGAGCCAGGAAATGCAGCCAGCTGAAGGTGACCAACAGGCACTCTGCACCACTTTCAGGACAGGGAAACCACAGCAGCAAACTGACCCTCTCTAAATTGCAGCTCCACACCACAAGTTGGGTATGCACGGCTGGTGCAGCTCAATGCAGGATTCCAGGTACCGAGAATAAAGTGATCATTCAGAAACACACAGGACACAGTGAGGGCATTGCAGGGCAGCATGGCAATTCACAAGTATGTTGGTTTCCAGCAGAAAATGTACCTTCCTCTGCTTAAGACTAAGCCCTCCCCACACTATTTAATAATTTCAATTTTAAAAAGCCTGTTTTCCTATCAGAAGACTATAGAGAGAAAAGTTATAAAGACATACAGACAAATGCTTTCCTAAGTGACCTTAAATGGTACAAAACATTCTTCCTGACAGCCCCAGCTCCAGCCCTGAAAAGAGGCTAAATGGGAAATGAAGTATTTCAGCATTAAGTAGGCAAAATGCATACTAAAACCATTGTGAAGTCTAAATCTGAGTAGAATAAAACTTCTCTAGCAGTTCTCTGTGGGTGATACAACAGAGTGGTGCATTCTCTACTGTGCTTTCCAAAAGAATGCAAACAACCCACAATATAAGGATACCAGCTTTGTAACATCCCCTTGGATCTATAGGTGGGTCAGAAAGCACAAGCAGAAAAATTTTCACCAAGAATATAAAATACTATAGGAAAACCAGGAGGAGGAGACAAAAATCTGAGTGCAAGAGATGGTATGTTAACTCAGCAAATTAGATAAAGTAAAATACCCAAGTTTACTTATTAAATTTGTTTCTTGCAGTGATAAAATCTCTCTCATTGCTGCAACAGTTGGTGAAAATTAAAAACTCTACTTCTCTTAAGTTGTATCTGAAAGTTTGCTTGTAAAAGTAATATGGTGTGGAGGGGGTAAGAAAGTACGCTAAAGTCAATTTTGCCTAATTTTGCCCCCAACCACAATCCACTTCTTCCATGAGACACTGAGAAGCAGTGGCATGTTTTCTTTAAAAAATGATCTTGTTTTATACATAAATTAAATTTTTAAAAAATGTTTACTGCCATCACAACATTAATCATGAATATTTTGTTATTCAGTGTATTGTTGTAGAGCATTGCTTATGGCTATTTTTCAAGACAGGCCAAGTGAAACCCAAGGATTGGTGTTATTCCACTCATTTTAGTATTCTGTAGGTTTATTATGCCTGATTTTTGTGTCTTAAGAGTTATGTCTACTTTTACCCTTCACTGACTCCTTTCTCCTACATATTTATCTCAAGGGGCTTAAAAAACAGCACTCAAAAGTACTGCAAATAAACACATACTCTAAAGTATCTGATAAACCCTAAAAAAAGAGCATTAGAACAATTCCAAGAAGAAACAAAGATAATCACATGCAATGCCATGTCCATATATGCAAACCTGGAACTAAAGGGGAGCTTATTACCTCACTTGCTACAAAAAAGTCACCTAAATGTAAGGGCACAGAATTTTGTCTCTAAGAAATTATGCCTCAAAACTCACCAGAAAAAAAATCAACCAAAAAACCAAAGAGATGAAAGAATCAGATGTTGCTGATATCTCCTCAGATAAATAATCTGTTAACTTGGTAAGTGCTGTACTTTTAAACTTGACGGATTTTTAAATTAATTTTTTAAGACTTAGGTGTTCCAAAATAGATCACTACCTTCTTGCCCTAATAAGCAAAATACACACACCAAGAAGGATAATAACTCATAATAAAACATTATGGCTGTAACTCAGGAGTTATTAAAGAAACATTTCTATTATTAAGGAATCTGATAGGGTGAGTATATATTAACCCTAGTTATTGGAGAAAGAGGCATTAATTGAATACCATCCCCCAGAAACACTTAGGAGCTCTAAAAAAGTCTGCTTATAGGAGCGCATAAAATTAGTTCTGTAGTTACTAATGTAATGGTACTATTGCACATACAGTTTACAAAATTGAAACCACAGAACCTCAATTGTCCTACAAGGGCTGAAGGGTTCATTTCATCAAAAGAAAAACAAACACTAGGTGTTCTTCTAATTTAAGTGGCCTATAGGAAAAGCAAATCCAGGCTGGAGGTGGGAAACCATCATTTTTATCCGTGTATATTTTTCTGTAGGCAACGTAAAAATACAGGGTGCAAACAATTAGCCTTATTAACAAAGAGACACGGACTGCGTGCTCCTTCCTAGGGGAAGGCATTCCCTTAAGCCAAGACCACGCATTCATTTGATCCCGCCCTGGCGCTTTCCTTCCCCCGGCCTTTTCTTTGGCCGGCGGGGACTTGTGTCCATCCCGAGGGGCTCGCTGCAGCCCTGGGAGGCACCCTGGGGGCAATCCCCTTCTGGTGAGAGATCATCCCACACCCACGGAGCCTGCCTGGAGAGCAGCAAACTACACGGCTTCATCTGACCCACCGCTACAGCGAAACTGCAGAGCGCTCTGGGCGCTCCCTGCTCAGCCTAGCAAGGCACGGCAGCATTCCCGCAATTAACTTGCTAGAGCCGAGTACCAGGCTGGGCGAGCGTACCCACATCGCTCGGGGCGGGGCTGGGGGCCGAGGAAGGCGGAGGAGAGCAGCTCAGGCTGCCACGGCGGGGCCAGCCCGGCTACTACAGCACACAAAACCGGGAGCAGGAGTTTCCCACCGAGCGCATCTTCCAGCCAGCAGCCAGGTCTGCTCCGCTTCCGGCAGGGCGCATCACTTCCCACCCGTGCCCGACAACATCCATCACCCCTCGGCAAAGAATTTTTACGGTTGTAGGTTTAAGGACAGGGAGGGGGAAAAATAAATTAAAAAAAAAAAATCAAGCTTTTTTCTGCTTCACCGCCTCCCGCCGGATACACAGAATGCGGCCGATAATGAAGTGAGAATCCCCCGCCGCGGAGCCCCCCGCCCCCGGAGCGCAGATGCTGCCCCGGCCAAGCCTCCCGCCGCCGGCACCGGGTCGCCGACACAAAGGCTCGAAAGCACCGTAAATAGAGCCCCGCGGCCGCCTCCCGCCGCCGGAGAGCGCAGGGCGAGCCCGCCCCGGCGGCGAGCCCACCCCTCCCGCCTCGGGAGATGTCAGGTTACAGCCGAAAAGCCATTTACCGGGCTCGAAGTCAGGAATGCGCGCCTGGTATTCCGCTCCGACCCTCATTCCTACATCTGCAAGGCAAAGGGGGGAAGAGAAATTAAGGGCTGGAGCGTCCCCGGGCGCCGTCCCAGGCTCCCGCCGTGCGGCGGGCGGGCGGGCTGGTGGAGCCCCCGCCGCTGCCGTGCGGAATAAGCCACCTCCTCCCCCCGCCCACCGCCGCCGCCGCGGATTAAGCCCCGACGACCGCCGAGGAGGGGGCAGGAGGAGGCGGAAGGGGGAGTTTATTCCAGCGGAACAATGGGGACGGCGGCGGCTCCCGGGAGACACTCCCTCCCCATCGTTAAGTACCGCGGGGGCAGCCGCGGGGCCGCGCCGCGCGCTCCCGCCCCCCCGCCCCGCACACGCGCGGCCGCGGCGCGGACGGAGCGGCGGAGCCCCGGCACCGGCAAGGGGGAGGCGGCTCGGCTCGCTTCACCGCCCCTCCCGCCGCCTCCGCCACCCCCCTGCCGCCGCCGGCGGGGCGGCCCCAGGCTCGCACCGTGCTCGTCGCCACTGTCGCCGCCGCCGCTCTCCGGCTCCGAGTAGTGCCCGTTGGAGGGGCTGCTGCTCTTGGCGCCGTTGGGGGCTGTCCGGCTCTTTCCCCCCAAGAGCTCCGCGCCCTTCTCCATCGTGCCCAGCATGCCAGGGCTGGGAGCGGGGGAGAGCGGCGGCAGCGCTGGCTGCCGAGGGGGGGGAAGTTAATACGGAGCCGCCATGTTGCCCCCTCCCCGCCCCCCCCTCGGGCGCCTCCTCCCCCCCGCCCGCCGCGCCCCCCTCCCCCGGCGCCGGGAATCCCTCCGCGCCGGCCCGGCCGGATCTCGCCGAGGGGCGGGGATGTCGCCGCAGCGCCGGCGGCGCGGCCGAAGGAAGGAAGGAAAGGAAGCCTTGCTCCCGCTCCCGGACCGCGGCCGCGCCGCCGCGCCGTGGAGCTCACCCGGCCAGCGGGCCCCAAGCACAGAGGGGACTATTTCCCGGCGGCGGCGGCGCAGGGATCCCGGCGGGCGGGAGCGGCGGGGCCGGTGGTGCCGCGGCCAGGGCGGGAGGAGCCGCGGCCGCGCAGGGGCCGAGCGGGGACGGGAGGCGCGGGAGGGGCCCGGCCCGCGGCCGCGGAGCGGGGAAAAGCCGGGGCCGTCACATCGCTGAAATCGCACGATGTGGGAATCCCTGCTGCGTTTTCTTTCTAAATTCAAAAAGTGATCTATTTATTTACCTGTTAAGTGAATTCCGGTGCGTTACCGAGTGCTGCGGTGTTACCATCCAGTTTGTCTCCAATATTCACGTTTTACGAGGTAAAAAAGGGCTGAGACGCGCTCCAGACCGAGTCCGAGTTACAGTGTGACAACAGTCTTGCTGCTTAATCTGGAGATGCATTATTAGTCTGGTTTGTTCTGTGCAAACACATTTAATGTTCTTGTGGCTATGATTTAATATGCGTTATAGGTATTTTTAGTGATGCAGCGATAGTTTGTCAGATGTAGGGAAAAAAAGTATAAACTTAAATTGCTGTATATCAAATTAAAGTCTCATGATCCAGCTAAGAGTGTCTGACACAATCCATTACCTTTTGTCACATCTCAGCAATTCTTCCCAAACTTTGCCGTGGCGGCTGCCGCCCCAAGCTGGTGTGTTGATTGATTGATTGATTGAGGAGTGCTAGCAGGAATAGTGCAGCTGCTTTCTTAGGACGAGATAAACGGGAGACGACCACTTATGTCCATACTTACGGCTACTAAGTGTTCATGTTGGCTTATAGTTGGATTGTAACATGATGTAGTTGTGCCTGCTTTTTCTTGATACTTGCCTTGAAAACAGCACATTATGGTAAAATTAATATACTTTTGAAAAACCTTTGGTGTATGTGTGCTTCCTAGAATATGTCAGGAAGATATTGTCAAGACTTTTCCTACTTTGGGAGTTTTGTGGTCTTTGAAGAAATGTTTTTGTGACAACTTTTGGCCGATGGCTATCAAAAATGCAAGTAAACAAGCTGTGACTCCCTTATGCTTGCTGTTTTTCATGAGCTGGAGAGAAAGATTAGCAAGGACAAGGTAGGAGCAGCAGTGGCGGACTGCCTGTAAGTGCCTCAACAATTGAGGATTTGTAGTCTCCAGTTTAATGTACACAAAAGAATTGACAGTAGGAAAACACTGAAATTCCAGAGCCACAGGAAAATCTTGAACCAAAGTTTGTACTTTTACGACACAAAATTTACAAAAAGCAGGAAATCATTACGAAAACTTGCAGGAAATTGGGATTTGTTGTTTTAGTTCTCCTAAGGCCATCTATTTGAGAGTTTTTATCTTTATTTTCTATGGATGTGAAATTTGGGCATATGACTGTATTTTTCTGACAGTTCTTAACTACTGATAAAAGCTGCTGGAAGTTTTAGTAAGCTGTTGCAGCTTTCAGGAATGTTAAATTCTTACAGGTGTCATGAAAGTAACCACCTGAAAGGAAGAAAGATTCCTTGTGGCATAGTTTGGAGGAGAATTGTCAGAAGAGCTTGGCCTTTCGTGTTTCTGCTGCTGATGGAACTGCATTTTGGAGGTTACATGAAAGGGCTTAGGTTCCCTTAGTCAAGCACTTAGATATTAGCAGATCTATATAATGATTTTTTCCCCCATGCAGTCTGGAAGTTGGGCTATTTCTTTTCTTCGATTCTTGTCTTTTCCTTCTCTTGTCTTCTGTTTTAATTTTTTTGTTTGGTTTGTTTGTTTTTTTTTGTTTGGTTGTTTTTTATCACTCTCTGCAGAGTTCCTCTGTCACATTCAGTATGTGGGTGCTGCTGGATTAGATGTGACATGATAATCAGATAGTTGTATGTGAGATTGGTGCTGCATTTGTTACAGAAACTATGCATAAGGAGTTATCTCAGATTAATGTTAGCATATACAGCATAGGTTGGGCTGGAAGGGACCTTAAAGATCATCTCGTTCCAAACCCTTGCCAAGGGCAGGATGCCACTCACTAGGTCAGGTTTCCCAGAGCCCTATCCAGCCTGGCCTTGGGCACTTCCAGGGATGGGGCATCCACACCCTCTCCTTGCTTTATGTTGTCTCCTTTCTTCTGTTTGTCCTTCTGTCTATGCTTCCTTCCCTGTATCCTATTTGTAATTCTTGTTTCCGGACAGAAGCCCTAGAGGGCAGCAAAGCAGCCAAAGCGTTCAGAAGGTGCAAATTGGGCCCGTCTGAGGATTCTCTTTAGGAGCCCGTCGGTTTTTCATTCGTGGAGATTATGCCTTTCTTCTTAAAACGTGTTTTAAGATCCCCACGTCATAGTTTCAGGGGGAAGGCTTGTGTTTGGGCAGGGATCCTTGGGGATCAAAGTGGATTGCAACAGAGAGGAGGGGAATTAGGGAATGGACAAGTTGAAGACAAGGAAGGTGAAGCAGTGGCTTCTTCCCTTTCAGTGAAATTGCTAAAAAGTAGATACAGAAGCTCAAAAGGAAACAGCTTTCCCTATCCATCAATTAACTCAGCTTAAAACCTATACAGCTTCTGAGGATGCTCCACACAGGGTTGAGACCTTGTGCAGTTTTTGTTGGTGTGGGTTCTTGGAGTTCATTGCAGACCAGACTCTGATTGGAGTGTGGGCTCCTGCGTATTATTACCTTACAGTGAGGGCTGATGATGGTATTAACTGTTGAGTGGTGAGCTAGGGGAAGGTTTAAGAGACTGGTTATTCAGAAGCAACTAAATTCTTAGAACGAGGTTTTAACATGCCTATAGAATTATTTAGGGTGGAAATGACTCTAAAATTGAGTCCAGCCACAAACCCAGCACTGCCAAGTGCTTCACTAAACCACATCCCTAAGTGCCATATCCATGCTGCTTTTAAATACCACCAGGGATGGCGACTCCACTGCTTCCTTGAGCAGCCTGTTGCAATGCTTGACTGCTCTCTCTGTGAAGAAAGTTCTCCAAATATCCAATCTAAACCTCTTCTGGTGCAACTGGAGGCTGTTTCCTCCCATCCTATGAGAAGAGACCTGTGAGAAGAGACCAATCCCCACCTGGCCACAGCCTCCTTTCAGGCAGTTGTAGACAGCCGTGAATATTCCCCTCAGCCTCCTTCTTTCCATGCTTAACTACCCCTGCCCACTCAGCTGCTCCTCATAAAATTCGTGCTCCAGACCTTTCACCAGCTTCCTGTGGATGCTCTTCATACCACTTGTGTGCCCATCTCAACTATAAATTTCTAACTCATTAAATTCTAGGTCAGGGGAAGTATTGCAGATCACATGTTTGTCCTTTTTATCTTATGGTGACAGTTTCATGCTTTCAGCTTTTTTGGAAAGAGCATTTTGACAGCTTCCTGTCTTGGGAATGTTGCCTTACACCATTTAAAATCTGTGTCTTTAAATATTTTTAGAAACAGGTCAACAGATTTGTGATGCTTCTCTAGAAAAATTATAGATAGCTGATGTGTGTTGTGTGAAACCCAGAGAAAATAGGATGACTGTGGAAACCTTTTGGCAATATCCAGCCTGGAAACTTGTGCTTTAATGTGAAGGTTTGTAATTGTTCCATAAAGAAAAGTAAGCTCTTTGTCGTCATTACCACATTAAGAAAAGCATGCCTGGGATCAAGGTAATTTCAGATAAATTACACTGCTTGGAGTCTGTTCACGCCTCTGCTGTAGAATATATAGGTGTCATCCATCAAATCCTGTGTTGCTTTTATATTGAACACAACTTGGCCTGCTGGGTGGTAAGTGGGAGGCTTAGAGTGGACAGGGTGAGATTTATTAGTTCTTTTTCACCGATGGTTGTTGCTGTGTTTCATTCAACATTCTTGAGTTTTTCAAGGACTTCACATTTTAGTGGAACAAGTGGAAGATGGTGGATTTTCTACAGCTCTAGAAAATCAGGCCTTCAGTCTCAAGCTACCATTTATTAGTATTTTTGAATTCTAGGCTTAATCTTTTAAGGCAGAAGTTAGTAAAAATTTGTTCTATATTAAAATGAAACAGCAAAGCATTTCCTGCCTTTCTACTGTTAATCTCCCAACTGAGATTTTTTTCTTTGTTAATCTCCCAACTGAGATTTTTTTCTTTGTTTTCTTTCTTTTTGTAGTGCTGTTTTCCAGTTGAAGATTTCAAGAGTTATCTGCTTTCCAGATCTGAATGGAATCCTTCTGCATCAGAACAGGAAACTAATAAGGTAAATTATTCTTGAGAGATGAAGAAAGTAATTTTGTAGTTCTTTTGAGAAGTTAAAGGACTTTAGCAGCTGTAGACACTTTTTCCTGTTTAAATGCCTGTCACCAGGTATCATATATTGCCAAAATGCGAGACTCAGACTGTGTTGCACAGTATTAGTGGTAGATACATTGAATGGAGTGGGGAGTGTGAGGACTTGGCACTCTGTTAAAAATAGTATTTTGAGATAAATTATTTGCTGCACTGTTGGAAGGCTTGTTCAGGAATGAGCTTAATGGGTTAGTGCTAACATCCATCTTGCCCAGTACTCTGATCCTGACAGTTCCACAGAGGAACTCAGTTTGGAGTGGGTGCCACAGTCTCCATTCTGTGTTGGCAAGAAGCCTATTCTTGGTCTTCTAAAGATTTAACTCTGAAGTGTAAAGCTTGGTATCTTTAAAAAATAATTCTTATTCCTATGGATGTGTTACGAAAACTTCTGTTCCACCTTTACGTATTTGTGGACTTGTTTCAGTGACTTCCTACATGTGAATTTTACTGACACTGTATGATTATATTTTTTTTGCCTTAAAAATAAAATATTTTCTCTTTTTCTTGACAGGAGGGACAGCTGTTCGTGCTCAGCCCTTTCAGTATCATTGTTTCATTTCTCTTCAGTTAATCTAAATATCTGGTGAGCTGTACTGTTTGCAGAAAGTAAGGAGGTTCTGTGTCTGTTTGAATATGGTAACTCACTGTGGGAAAAGCTGAGTGTAGCTGACTTCATCTTGTGCTACATAGGTACCTCAGGACAATAGGTAATTTCAGAAATTATATATATAGATTTCTATATTATCTATTAAATGGTATCTACAGATACCATTTAACCCCTTATATTTTTACATACCCTTTTTAAAGGAAATTTTGGTAACAGCTGACAGTATGTCTGAATTAGAGCATTGACATTCAGTACTGTCAGTGAAGATTCTCAGACTGTGTATGAAGATCTTGTATATGTGGCTGAAGTGGTAGCACCTCTTTACAAATAATTTGGGTTTTGGGCCAGTTGTTTCCCACAAAAAGGAAAAAATATATTGAAATTATTTTGGTAAGCTAGTGTGCTTTTGCTTTGTCCTCTTTCACTTTTGCATAGTTACCTAAACCACTTTTCATAGGACTGTTCAGCAGAAAGCAGAGGTCACCTAATTGATACTTAAAGCTGTTGAACTTATGTAAGAAATGTAGTTTGGTTCTCCTGCACAATGTTTACATTTTGTGTGTTTGTTGTGGTTTGGGAGGGGTTTTGTTTGTTTTTCTAAATGCAAAGCGAGTGCTTTGATTCCATGTGGTTGGGGAAACTGTGCTAAACTTAGGCTTTACTCTTGTCAGGTTGCCTGTCCCTGTGCTAACTTCAGAACTTGAAGAGGTGACCTTTTGCTGTGAGGTAATGATGTTTATGCTCTCTCCTATGGATCTCTCCTTTTCCTTCCCTGAAGCAACATCACAAAAGGAATACACTGTGCAAGATTTTCTCCTTGCAGTTAATAGTACCAAGTGCTTATTTTGATGAGAAAAATGTTCTTTAAAACATTCTAGAATAAGAAAAGAAAATGCTCTGCTGTGTTACCATTTCTGTGTGCCTAATCCTGAAAAAGAGAGAACTTTGCCCCAAACACCTGACAGTTTGTTTGGGATCCAGCCAGTGTATGTAACTGGAAATTGAATTTCTAATCAGGAAAGGAAAATGAAGGGAGAATAAAGGAAGAATTCGTAATATGTTGGACAAATAATGTAAAATTACTGTAGCCCTCTACTGCCCATCCATTTAAGAGAAATGTTATTGCAGGAGTAATCTTGGGGGATCTGAAAGAACCTGATGTTAAGAACTTCACTTGAGGAAGATGATGTATTTTTACATGTGGAAAAAAGGTGTAATGAGTGGTGTAGTAACCTGAAGTGGCAGCTTTTTTTGCTGTATGTCTTAGGCCTTGGACTGTCAGAACATTTTATGCTGCAGTACACTGGCACTTTCTGCTAAATTTTGTCCTCCATAGCTTATCCTACCTGGCTTCTTGTGATTTAAGGATGGGGGAAGGAGGCAAGTGGAAAGTAACACTGTCTAGGGCCAAAAGAAGGTCCCTCATGTATTACAAGAGTTTGTATTTCTGCTTTCTATCTTGTTGTTTCTATAGAAAAGTCTACACCACTTGTTACAAGTCCCTGTGTTATGGAAGTGTGCTGGATTTTGAAGGTCAGGGCTGCTGGACTGTGTAGATATCAAAACATTACTGCTATTTAAGAGTCATGTCTTTTCCTGCTGTAACTACTGTTTGGCTCATGTAATGATCCACAGTTCACATATACAGTTTAGGAAAGATCAGCAAGAACTTCCATTTTGAGGATATCTCTAACATTTGAGGAACACTCTAACACGGAGTTGCAAGCAACAAAAATATAATAATTAATGAATTTTTTTATCATATAAGTAAGATTTATTTTTCCACATGGAAATTGTTATTATAAAACCATTTCATGGGAATTTTCTAGGAGTGCAAATGATTCTTTTAAAAGTATCCTGTTAAAAAACCCAGCAGCTCAACAACAAATTGATCAATATGGCTGTATCTGGCTCTTCAAGTTGTATTGTACAGTGTTTCCAGGAATGGTGTTCTCTCTTTTCCCGTCTGAGGCAGATAACGACTACATAAATATAAAACTGAAATCTGCAATTTTGCATTTGAGACTATGGATCAGTACATAAAGAGTTAATCTACAGTAGCAAAATTGTCCTTGGAAAGAATGAACTGGTCACAAAATTTCTGCTGGAGTGTTTGTTAAACTGAGAGGAAAAACAAAAGCTCATACATACACAACTTCAGGGTGAAAATGTTGGATACCACCAGGACCTTGCTATTGTTGGTTTCCACACAGTTTTTAGAAAAACACCCACTCAACTTCACTCTCAGCCAGTGCTTTAAATTCTCTTATTGCTGGAGATGATGTTTTTACTTGCTCTTAAATAGTTCACTATCTTCCATCTAAATTGCATCCCTTTTGGTGAAGGTGGCTTTTGTCCTCAGTTAAATTAAAGTAATTAAAACTTGAAAAATGTTACAGTCTGGGAATCTGTTATGAGGTCCTTTTGTGTTAGACTCATATTGTTCTACAAAACCAAAGAGATGGCCCAGGTTTCAGAGTTACACTCTGAGCCCACTGCCAGAGATCCCTCCCTATGGAAACTGCAGAACTGGCAAGGCCATTTTTGGCTTCTAAAAAGTGCATTCCCACCCCATCCACTCATTCCCTAATTTCACCTTCCCATGTGCCACATGCTGTATTTAAGTTTGGTAGCTGCAGATAGGTCTGGATATTCTAAAAGAATGTCCTGATACCTCTCTGTACCATGTGAGTTTATAAAGAAGCTTTTGTATTAATTAAATGGTAGCAGTCTGCTTCACAATAATAGATGGAAGAAAAAAAAAAAAAAAAGAATCTCCTTCTACTTGTAAAAAAATTAACCAAAATTAGAAAAGACAAACCTCCCTACCAGCAAGTATGCAAGCGTTTATGAAATCAACAGCTCATGTGTTACTAGTTCCTAGGTATGAATAGGAGTCCAGTACTGATAAAGACCATGGAAAAAACTGCTTTTAAGGTATCATCAAATTTAGAAAATTAGTAATTTTTTCCTCAGTGCAATTGTTGGAGATAACAGCAAGACACTAGTTAGAATGAGAAAGTTTGTTATCACTTTATTTAAACTTTAAATGAAGAAAAGGCAGTACTATGCTAGTTACAAAACCCTTCCTTCCCTCCCTCCCTGCCAGATTTATGCTCCTCAGTTGTTTGGCTACTTCTGCTTTTCCCTCCTACTGTCAAAGAATGCAACAAAGTTTTGTCTACACAGAAAGCAGTAATGCATGTGAGTAATGTGAGTAATGCAGCCTGTTGACATTAGTAAGTGGGAAATATTGTTGAAATGCTAAACTCAGAAAAAATATGAAATAAAGTGACATGAGTTTAGTCTGCTTTTTAAACTTTTCTATTCTAGGTTTTTTTTTTTTTTTTTAAGGAGAGGTTGATTTCTGGCTGTTGATGAACCTTTCATAACTGAAAAGTACAAGGAACTGGTATGGTAAAGTCTTAAGGTAAGAAACTTTATAATAAAAAGTATGTGACTTCAAAGCAGGAATTCTGAGTACATGTAAGGCAAAACCTATAAAATATAAGCTCTGTGCAAGAAATTTATTCACTGTGCTGAGGGTAGTTTTATGCTGGGTAATCTTTAAGGTGTGTTTTTTGGAGAGGCTGCTTGGAAAGAAGCACTAGCAGTGCTTTTTCCACTCTCAGCCTCACAGGTGGGATGCTTCTGTCCAGAAAACAAACAATGAGGCTTTTAAGACTGTTGGGCTTTTAAAATTTACCAAAGAGTATAATCTGGGGAGTCTGACTCAGTATTATTTGGGAATTCTTTGTATTATTACATTCTTGGAAAATGCTATCTAGTAGAATACAAAGAAAAAAAAACCAGAGGACTTGCTAGCTAGCACAAGCATATTCCTAACTAGGAGTTATTTTTTCTGAATCTGGGCCTAAACCATCTAATTTTCAGTTTTATTCTTTGGACAGTATATAATGAAAACATAGGATTAAAAGTGGCTTTTAAAAATATTGTTATATTAGAGACTAATAGACAACAGTTGAGATAAAGATGCAATTAGTAATAGTACAATAATTCAGCCTTCAGAGCTCCTTGTTACTTTACAAAAAACAATCACCCAGAACTATGGGTTCCTGGGTTTATTGTGAACAGAGCATGCAGGTAAAATTATTTGCTACAATTACTTAGCAGGGTCCTGCATTCTGTTAGAATTCAAGCAAACTGCATCCAGACTGCTTAATTTTGCCTTGTTTTGTATTGATCGAGAGACACAGGAAAAATTTAAATATTGTGTAAATGTTGTGTAAATATTTAAATATTTTAAAAAATCCCACCAAACCTGGAACCAAAGAAGCTATGGGTGTTTTCTGTCCCCTCTCTAACACCACCAGCAGGTCACTGCCTCTGCTCTGAGGCAGGGAGAGGCTGTGGCCATGCCAGGACAGGGTTGAGCCAAGAGGATTGAGCAGCCACAGCTGCAGGGAGGGGAAGGGTGATAGTGGCTGTTGGCCCAAACAAGATATGTGGTGACTTTATGTTTGGTTCTAGGAGTTTTATTTTTTTCTCTCCCTTACTCTGGAAATCCAAGATGCTTTCTCCCATTGAAGAGAAAGGAGAATGGAGATGGACATACTGTCCAAATGGGGAAAAAAATTTCTATGCCCTTTTGAGGTGTTCTTTAAGAAGGAACAGTTCCTCCCTGTTAGCCCACACTCCAAATGTTAGATGTATAAATAAAAACTGGCTGTGTACTCCCTCATCAGTTTTATTTTGAGATTTTTTTTTTTCTTACTTTCAGAACATTGGATTTTTTTAGTTATTGTTCCATAATTGTTACCCATAAAAACTCTGAAGGAAATTCAGTAATTCCAAAACTAGAAAAGTGTTAATATTTATTGTTAGGCAAATGTTATGGCTGCTTAAAAATATTAACATATCTCAGTTCCTAGGTCAACAGTCTGCTGTGTGACTGGATATTTCTTTTATTTCAGACCCCAGAAATAATGGGACCTTTAGGAACCTCAGGCTGAACTTGGTGAGTATCTCAAGATAGTGTAGAAATAAATGGAACAGATTCAGTGGGATGCACAGATATCTTCTCAAAGTCTTTCCTTTTGCTGGACACATGTGCTTGTTAAACTACTGACTTGCCTTAGTTTTAAGGACTTTTGTTTCTCATGTCTCTTCCCACAAGATAGCAAATAACGTTAATCACAAGCAGGTAAGTATTCATGGATGTTATTACTTAACAGGAGGCCTTTGCCTGCATTCCTTTGGGGGTAAGAATTTGTACAATAATGACTGCTTTATTGATTTGAATGTAAAAATAAATAAATAAAGTTATAATTGTTTCTCCACCTTAGTTGGAATTCAGATTTCTTTTTTTTTGTTTAGTATCTGTATGGCAGTATAACTTGTGTATTACCTTCTGTAATTAGTTATTCTACCAATTAATGGGTTTTATTTTGACAATTTATCAAAAGCTTTATGGTAGTATACAAATTGAACTCAATTTAAAGACTGAATGCTCTTTTGTTTTTAGGGTTGGTGGTAGTTGGTTATAACTGTGGTTTTGACAGTTTATTTTTTACAAAGAGCAAAAGGAAGTGTGCAAAACAGAGAAGAAATCAAAAAGACCTTAAATAAACCAGTTCTTTTCAATATAAACCAGCTCAATTCTTAGCCTATGAGATGTCCCTAGCTACCATGTTTCTTTACCCATTTGGTGCTGTGACAATGAAGTGAGAAGTCCCAAAGTACTGGCAGAATCTAAGAGCAGAAGCCTTGTGGAACTTTGAAAGAACTGGGTTTGTCCAGACTGCGATGCAGCAAGAGGTGGCAGATGAGCATTACAGCAACTTTTCATGCACTTGAAAACTTGCAAAAGGGTTGGTGATTTTTGTCACTGCAGAAGGAAGAATTTTTACTGGCTTCAGAGACCAGATGACTTAGTGGCATTTTAGGAAAAGCTTTCTCACAAGATTTGTTAGAGGTTGGAACAGATTGCCAAGAGACTCTAATGGCTGACAAAGGGAAAGTTTTTAAAGTTTCCTTAGTGTGTCTCAAGGGTGTGAACCATGGGATAAAGTGAAAGAAGTGAGCTCTGTCCAATTCCAGTGTTTCTATTTCATAAATGCTGTGGGGTTAAATGATCTTCCCATAAATTAATTCTTGGAACTGATGTTTTGAAGATGTTTGTGTGTATGAACACTGGAAGTTGACAGTCATGTTAGTAAATGGGTTGATGTAAACACAGGCTGCTGTCAAAGAGGGACATGTCTTAGCTGCCCTTTTCAGGCTGGTTTTCAATTCAGTGGGGTGACAAATATGCACAGTTTAGATGAAGGCAAGTCTGTCCCTTTGCAGCAGCAGCTGCTCAGTGTGACCATGGAACAGTAGCTTAAGGCTCTGCAGCCAAGGGATGGTCACTTATTGGCGTGATTGATACTACACATCCCGACCTAGGGCCTTGTTCAGGAAACAACAGCGTAATGCAAGCCAGCTGAATGTCTTCCATAGCAAACTATCACTTTTTATATAGGCCTTAAGTGAAGTGTTAGGTATTTAGTTCTGTACAGTAGGCTTTAGCAAACATGCAAATTAAGCAACTCCAGCTTTGAAATTTCAAAAAAAATGATAGCTGGAGAGAGGTAACCCACTAATAATGAAGTCAGACAGAGTACATGTCCTGCTTCAAGTGGGGCTTTACCTCCAGTTCTGTATCATTTGCAGAATTTACCAGTGATGGTGAGAAAATGAGTATAGAATTCAAAATAATCACAGTAGGACCTTATCAGAGTGTCCTCTGCTCTAGTGGTGAAAAATTCATACTGCCAGCAAGAATCATATTTTGCAGGGGAAGAAAGTCCAAAGGAGGTAGAAGATAGAGGAGAACTCTTCCATTTGTTATTGGGTCTGACAGAGCTGGAGTTCATTTTCCCCCCAGCAGCCTCCAGAGCTGTGCTGTGCACTGGCAGCTGTAGAGCTGCCCATAAGACAGCAGGGTTCTGGCTGCTGCTGAGCAGCGCTGGCACGGTGTCATTGCTGTCACTCCAGCATCTTCCCCTCTCCAGGAGGGTGGGGCTGGGCAAAATCCTGGGATGGAACGTAACCAGGACGGCAGACCCACTGACCAAAGGGATATTCCATACCATGTGATGCCTGCTCAGATACTGAAGCTAGGGAAAAGGAGTAGGGAGGGAGGACATTTGTTATTTACAGTGTTTATCCTGCAGAGCAGGCACTGTGTGCTGAAGCCCTGCCTCCTGGGAAGTGGCAAGACATCACTCACTGATGGGAAGTAGATAATAAAATCTTGGGTTTTTTTCCTTTGCTTGTGTGCACACTAATTTTTTTTCTTTTGCTGTAATAACATGTCTCTTCTTGACCTACAAGGGTTTTTTTTCCATCTTATTTTGCTGGGGAGGGGAGTGATAGAGCAGCTTGATGGGCATGTGGCACCCAGCCAAGGTCAATCCACCACAATTTGCTATAGCATTTTAGTCATTTGCAATGCTACAGGGTAGATGTAAAACCAATTTAGATAAAATAGCACCTTTGACATGAAACTTTAGATTAAGCAGGACACTGAAAAATTAGGTAATCAGAGGCTGGACCACTCAATGCAACATAAACTGCAGCCAGCCTAAACTTAATGGAGTTCCAGGAAAAAGTCTCCAGTTTCTTACTCTTAGGTCACCTCATTCCCACTTCTGATTCTGTACTGCTGATTCAGTTTGAAACCTTTTTCCTGTAAAGACCTCAAAATTCCTGTAATGTCTGTCAGCTGCCAGGTGTCTCCTAAGTCACAGATATTCCTGCAGATATTCCAGCAGAAGCTAAGATACAGTGTGCACTTATTCCTCTGGCACTGTGGCTTTGAGGAATAACGAAACACTACTCTGCATCCCCGTTTTCCAAATCTCACTCTTGGTTGTTAGCAGTTGTGTAAATTCAGTGTCAAAGTCTACATTTATAATTTTGTCAGAGAGCTTAGAATCTCTTCAGGTTTGGCTGTGCTGCTGAAGCTAGCAGGAACTAAACAAGCTGGGGTCTTTGTATGGATTTGTTGGTTTTCTTAGTTTTTATAGAGATGGGGCAACTGAGAGATGTTTAAAAAGATTTTATTCTGTTGTCACTTTTGATTAAGGGTGAGACATAAAAGACATAAACTCAATGCTATTCCATCAGAAACTAATTTATTATCTGGTTACAATACTTTATAAATGTTTTTCAGCCTATTAGCTTTTACCACACACTGCTGCTATTACTTCTAACACTAATCACCTAGATTTTTACCCTACATAGTCTTACTACAATATATCTTTCACAGTTCTAATTCTCTAAAACATCTAGTCTTTTTACAAAACCATATTTTAAAACTTATTAAAACTTAGTAGTTCAGTCTCTCTCTCAACAATGTTATCTCTATTCCATGACCTTCCTAAATCAACACACCTTATTTGTGTTTATATACTAATATACAAAATCATATGAGATTTCTGTCAAGTTTTAAAAATTCTTTATAAATCCATTTCTCACATGGATGGTTGATAGGGGTACTTAGATATGTAAAGATGCAAATAAATGCTTCTAAGGGCTCTTTTAAATCCCAACATTTCAGGGACAGTTGGTGGCCTTTTTGCAGCTTCAGGCCCTTGTTTTTTTTTTGTTCCTCCTAACCTGCCTCTGTTTGGCAGCAAATGCTGGTGTCCAGCATACAGATAATCAGTTTAAGAGAGGCTTGTGTGGCACAGCTAATTCCTGCCTGGCCCCCAGGGGCTCTGGGAGTTCCCAGGATCCCAGCTGTGTGAGGGGCTGATGGCACCAGCGTGCTCAGGGACTCCATCTGTAGTTGCTGCTGCAATGAAATTGTCACCTGCCTTCACCCCTCGAGTCTCACATTCCACTTAAAAACGCTGTAGGAGGCTGGTGGCAGGGAGATCAGACTTCTTGTGTCACAGTCAGTGTTTGGACACAGCTGTGCTTTTAGAAAAACACCCTGAACTGGTCCACGTGTGTGGCTGTGCTGGAGCTGCCTGTGGTTCCTGGCTCTGGTCCTGGCCCAAGCCTTACCCAGGAGAGAGCAGGCTGGGCAGTGCCAGCATTCTGTGGGAACAGTGGTAGTGGTTAAAAATCTCAGCTGACACAGGCCATGGTGTTTGCCATGCTTTATTTGCTGGCACTGTGAGAAATAGCTTTTCCTCGAGCAGATGAACATGCAGAAACATACTCTCCACGTCTCCAATATGCCTTGAGCTGCGGAGCCTGAAGGTGTTACACTTAATGAGGCATTACAGCAAGTAAATGCCAGTGCCAGCAAGAGAAAATATGCCTTTTAAATGTAAAAGATCTGAGTATTTTCCATTTACTGATAGATTGGTATGGGGGAACAACAAAGTTGATTAATCTCTGAATGAAAGCTTGGTGTCAGTTAAATATCTCAGAGTTCAAAACCTGTCAAAGGTTATACTTAAACAGTTTGTCTCGCTGCTTCCACGGAGCTGTAAATCAGTCTGACCACTTACTACTAAGTGACCTTCTAACAGAAATCATCGCGGGCAAGCGTGGAGCGCGACCCGGGACGAGGGCGGCGAGCAAAGGCTCCGGGGCTTCGCGGGGACCCACCCGGGCAGGGACGTAGCGGTGTCTCCCGGGAGCTGTGAGCGGTCTTTACGCACTCCACGTTTCTCACCGGCGAGGGGTCGGGCACGGCGGCAGCCCCCTCTGAGCGGGGGCAGAGGCCGGGGGAAGGCGCCGCCAGCCGCGGCCGGGCCGAGCGCTCTCGGGGCTGTCAGCCCGCGGCGCGGCCCCAGACGATGGCGCTGCAGCCCCGGCGTTGCGGCGCGGCGGCGGCCGGCGGGGGTCGCTGCGGGGCGGGCCGGCGGCGGCGGCGCGGGCTGCGGTGCGCGGGAGGCGGCGGCGGTGCCGCACAGCCGCTGGTGCCGGTCCCGGCGGGGGCATGAGGCGCGCGGGGCGGGCAGGCGGCGGCGCGGCAGAGCGCGGCTCGGCGCGGCCCTGAGCGGAGCCTCCGCGCCGCGCTGCGCTCCCGCTCAGCGACTATGGCCGGGGGAAGGCGAGGGCTGGTGGCGCCTCAGAACACGTTCCTGGAGAACATCGTGCGAAGGTCTAACGGTAAGGGGGCACCGCGGGCGAGCGCTCGCCGGCCGCCGGGAGCCCGCCGCGTCCTCGACGGGGATAGCGCCGGGCGGGGGGCGCCGAGACCCGGCCGCTGCCGGGCGGCTCCGCCGGAGCGGCGCGTCCAGGTGCCGGAGCCGGTGCCGGCTGCGCCGCCCGATCCTGCCGAGAGCCCCCGGGCCGGGCGGCGGGGCTCGGGCTGCAGGTGCGCCCTCACGGCGGGCGCCCAGCGAGCCCCGGCCGGCCGTTATCCGCGCCCCGGGGCCAGCGGGGCCAGCGCCCGGCCCCGGGTGGGGGATCGGAGGTCCGGAGAGCGGCGGGGGCGGCGGCGGCTCCGGACCGGGAGGAGGTGCGGGGATTCAAGATGGTCCCTGAGCTGGGAGAGCCCGGTGCGGGGGCAGCGGCCAGGGCTGCCGGCCCGAGGTGAAAGGAAAGGGTTGTCATAAGTGAGGAGAGAGTTTGCCATTTTAAGGGCTGAGGGCAGATGTTGCTTTTTTGTTCTTTTTTTTCCTCGTGCACTGTAACCAGGTCTGTCTCTTGGAAAACTGTGGAGTGGAAAATGCCTCGAATTTCACAATTGCATGCAAATATGTATTAATGCTATCCAGATTCTTTCACTTAGGGACTTACCAAAAGCTGCTCCCTCTGTAAGCCGGCGACCATGCAAGCGTTCATGGGTTTGTTTAACCTAGGCATGTGCATTTTTTTAAAGCCCCGAGCTCAAGTTGTGCCATTTTTTGATGTTCTGGTGACTTCAATGGGGTTACTTCAGGGATTAAGAACTTGTAGTATGGTTGAGAATATGAACATCAAGCTTCTTTTGAAGACACGACGAGTTAATTAATTAAAAACATAGTCAGTTTGTTCTGATAAAGCAAAGACAATTAACCCTCTTGATAAGCAGCTAAAATCTCAAATGATCCCAAGAATGATTTTCAAATTTTTTTAATTAGGCAGTGTTATTGGAGAACTAGCCTTTGATAAGACCTTATTTTCACATAAAATTCTGAGGCTCTTTTTATAGGTTATTTCTCTCTGCAACTTTCCTGTAGAAGGAAGGGAGTTGGAGGCTGCATTCCTGAAAAAATTACTTTCCAGTCTTACAGTGAATCTTACCCTCTTTTTTTTTTATGTCTTTAAAAATGAATGTTACATGTCATCACATTCAGGCTGCTTCTCTAATCTTCCAACAACAGTTATTGAAGGTTTTTCTCAAAACTGTCTCGACTTTGTAGATTATTTTCTTCATTAAAAACCAATTTCCTCTTTTGGCTTTCAGTGCCAAAGCCTCGCTGCAATAAATCAGTTGAGGCTTGGAGATGGGGGGAATCATGCAGCAGAAGCTGTGCTGTTTTGTCCTCTCTTCCCCCATTATTAAGAAGGTGTCATAACAGAGTGTGGTGCTAGACAGCGCAGGTGGAATGATAGCACTCCATTTCCAAATGCTCAGCCAGTCCTGAGGGCTATAATCAATACAAGTTTTTAGACTAAGCTTGGTGGGAAATGATGCACAGTTCAGACCTATGAGGATAAGCTTAGGGAATTGACTCAGGTTTAGAACCTTATTTCTTCTGTGATGTGCCTTCAAGTTTTTGCTGGACCCAATCCAGCTTTGCTGGAAATGTGGTGCTGTCACATACCCGTGTTGGATGAATCAGTTTTGTCTACCCTTAGTCTGTTTGGAGAGACAAGGATAGACTCCTTTGTCTCGTGCTGAGGCAGGGCTGTGCTGACCAGCACGGAGGCAGTATGGAAACATGCCACATCTCATCTTGTCCTGCCTGCTTGGCCATTGAGGTGATTTGGGATGCCCACAGGATGAGGGCTTAAATGGGCCCATAAAGCTTGAGGTTTGGCTCCTCTTTCTTGGTTTTGTTCAATTGGGCAGTAATGTGACCCACAATGAAGCTGTCTACGCCGTTTGGGATTTGCCAAATAAACCTTGGGCTTCTTGTCAAGCTTATATTTGCTGGCACATGCAAGCAAGTTGAGTAATGCCAACAGATATTGGGTGATACAGATATAGGAATGTTCCTAATTTGCAGAGGATTCCCTTTGAAAGAGAGGAATTTTGTCATTGAACAGAAATAATGGACTAGGTGCTTCGTGTGAAGGAACTTGTATATGATATGGGTATCATCAGTCACGGGTGGACGGAGGAAGGAGTGTTTTGGGGCAGGGGGTGTTAACTCAGTGGAAGGGGCTGTACGGTGCTTACAAAGGAATGGACGTGCAGCTTCTTTGGCAAGCCTTGCTCTAAGGACAGCATTAATTACACCTTTATTTTACCAATAGTTTTGACAAGGAGTTCTTTGGACAGCCTTTCTGTCATGTTAGCTGTGGGACTGGTGAGCTGATGCACATTCTGTGGCTAAAGGTAGCAGCAGTGCATGTAGATGTGCAGGGCAGGGGTTTTGCCACTAGGGTTAAAATTTGGCTCATGTTTATAGCACACCTTCTGCAGCAAGACTCACCTCCAGCTCCTTTGGTCTGAATTGTCTGCTCCAGAGTTATTAGGAATGAGAGCTTCTTCACAGGCTGCAAATCAACTGAGACAGGCTCTCATGCACTGAATGCCAGCCAGAAGAGCAGTGCTGGGGTTAGAGCAGCAAAGCGCTGCCTTCCCACTCACTGGAGTAAAGAGAGCATGGGATGGCTTAGGTAGCACACAGGAAACATCTTCTAGACCTGTGGACCTTGTCTGGTCCTCTGTGATTTCTTCTCACACAAAGACCTTCTGCACGAAGTGTGAGCTTAATGTTTGTCCCTCTTTGAAATGAGGGACACCATAATTCTGATCATCTTGTATTTAATGTTCAAAATATATATTTTTATACTAGCCATGCCGAGCTAGAAAAATAAATGTTGCGCGCAGTGGTTGGCTGACAAAAATTTCTTTGAAGCAGTGAAATATTTAAACACCAGAACACCCAGTGGGACAGAAAATGAGCCCATGCTGTAACACAGTGCAGTATATAAAGAATCACTAGCCCCTGATGGTTACTGCTAATGTGATATTAATGTTTTTCTTGGTAATGTAATACATCCACAGTATACAAGCACTGTAATTTATAACAGTTATAAACCTGGATCATGGCCAGGACACCCAAGTCAACTGGTGCAGCTTATTGTAGAGGTTATTTGTAATATTCCAATGCTTTATCAATATCTGCAGAAAAAAATGGTTTTGGTTTATGTAAATGTCAGCCAAATTCTTCAGTCCTTCCCTGGTCAGGATTCTCATTGAGATGTGTGATAATTGTGCATAGATGAGGATGGCAAAAGTAAGTCCTGTGTTTACATGGCTTTGGAATTTCAGTGGAAATCACAGGTACTTTTCTAATTTATGGACAAAATAAGGAGATTGGAAGAAGAGTAAGTTGGAAGGCATAAGGCTTGTGTGAATTTAATTTTCCTTTCACAAAATCCCCTGGGAACACACTAAGGAGACATCAGTTATGGAAGCAAACTTGCATCTTTTGATGGAGAATGCAGAGAGTTCCCTGAAGAGGGAAAGAAAAAGCACCTTCAGACATAGATCTTGAGTATAACAGACATTTGCATGATTTATGGCATTGCTTTCATTACAGGCTATAAAATTCCCAGTACAATAAACATTTTGCATCCTGGGCATGCTAACCTTGTACCATCATCTGAGACCTAGGAGAGAAATTAACTTTGTTGTAAACACTTCTGAAACTGAAAAGACTGTTTTTGTGTTCAGCCAGAGAAAAATGCAAAGGAAACTTAACAGAGAATGAGGAATGAAAACAGCAGACCTTCAGAAACTGCAGGAGGACAGCTTGTAGGTTCTGTGTTAAGGACATTTTCCCAGAAGAGAATGAAACAATGGGTTTTATTGCTTCCTGATCTTCCTTCTTTCCCGTGTTAACAACTGTGGAGACACATATATTTTCATATACATTTTCATCCATGCTTTTCTCACAGTTGATCAGTACATTGAAATACCAATTCATTACTGACAATCTTTTTTTCTCAGTATCACTGGAATTGAATGTAAATTTTTTTTTTCTACTGGCTTTTACTAGGCCAGAAGTCTAGTTTTGAATGTGCAGCTTTATGCATTTAGGAATGTACAACCTGATTCTGTTAAAATTACTTTTATAGATAGTAAGGGAAAAAATGTACAGCACGGAGATGACAGGTAATGTGCTTTAAAATTAATGTTCTGAAAGCTCAATAACTTCTCCTGTGATAATTCAATGTATCAATCCAGTTTTACATTAAATCCTAGAACAAGATTATAAAACAAATCTTAATGAAACCCACTCGTTGGAGAATTGGTTAATGCATTTTTGTAACTCAGATAAAAGTGAGTGGGGAGTTGGGTCTTGTCTCAAACACTTTTAAGGCTATAATCAGTAAATCAAATGCCTTCTTTAAACTAAGAAAGACTCATAATCAGTGCAATTAAAGTATGCCTTTTCTGGATTAGTGTTCAGATCATATGGGATGGGAAAAACAAACCCCCTGATCCGCTGAATGATGAACTCTCACTGCTAAACAGTGGCTTTGTCCTTTAGTAAGAGTGGTGCAGTGTCTGATGCTTACCTACTGATGAACTTCCTCCTTTGGGAAAATCACCTGATTATGTCATTCTAACATCACATGTGTGTAAATGTTGTGGGATTTGTGTTTTAGTGTTTATTTTTGGGGTTTTTTGGGGGGGCGGGTATGTTGGATTTTTGGTTTCTCAATGTGGATAGTACTTCAAGGATAGGTGAAAAATCATGCTGTCCATAAAATACAATGGACAGCACCTTTGGCACAATTTCAATTTTTTTGCCATTTCAGCTATTCTTACTTTGTTACTTTGCAGTAATGTGCTTTATATTAAAAATATAGATAATTATGGAGTTTTTATGGCTACAAGTGTTAGAATGATGCATAATTTTCAATTTAAGCTTTTCTCATGGTAGATGCCTGCCATGAAGTATTTTCTATAACAATGCAAAGTAAGAATGTTGAGATGGAAAAGGTAGTTTTTTGTCTATTCTGCTGGCTGCAATTATCATTCATTTTCTGTAATGATTTAGAATGACTCACTTGAAGTTGTTGCTTTAGTTGGAGTCTCTTGTTATTTGTGGAAAGACTGAGGATACAAATTTAATAATTCTTTTCAACTTGCACTTGCACTTTGCTCTGGTGTACACATGACAGTGTAAGTCATGTTTGCATAAACATGAAATATCTGTATTTAGGGAATTGTGCTCATGCTGTAGCAACCAAGGAACTTTTAAATCAATTTTGTTTTGGAAATTAAATACATAGTTATATAAAACTTTATAAAACAGCCCAAATGAACCTATCTATAGGGGTTTATGGTTTTTGTATTACAGTGAGCTTAAAAATTTTGACCTCAATATTAAGGATGGATGATTTTGAGGCCACTATATCATTATCCTATAGAATGATCAAGTTGTTCCGTGGGATATTTAAGCACTGAAGCACTTCCAGTGTAGGGATGAATACAAGGGGATACTGAGTGAATGTGAGTATTGGTGTAACACCACTGGCTTCCACAGGAGGATGTGAGTGGAAGAGCAGAATTATTCCTTATTATTTTTATTTTACCACATGAATAGTCTTTCTGTCATTTGAGCAGGTCTGTACTTGCCCTGACTACAGTTACAGCACTTCTGTTAGGATGAAAATGTGGTTGGTCCCAGAAGTGCAAGTCTCAAATCACATATGTGCAAAGAAAGGATCGAATAAATGCTTGAAATTCAGTGTGAATTATTTGAACTGATTTAGGGCCATATTTTGATCTCAGAAATTACATCTGAACAATGTAGCTAATCAGTGTGACTAAGTACTTCTGGTTTACTTTTTTTTTTAAAGCTAAGACTAAACATGAGCAAAGATTCATACATACCTATCTTTTGTTAGCAATTTTGACAGGCCTGCTTATACACAATGTTTAATTTCTATGCTCTGGGAAGAAATTAGACAGAAATGATGCAATCTCATTTCCCCCTAGTATCCAGATGATGCTGTTTGTTATGCAAAGTCACAAGTTTGTAGATACCACGTGTCCCTTGTCCTTAAGCTGTATGATACAATCTTTACTGCTCTGACAGCAGCACATGATTTTTGCCTGCTGCACATTTCTTACGCTGGCTGTGACACAGCATCTCTGCTGCTCTGGGCCCAGCCCAGGCAGCCATAGCTGCATCCTCCACCCCTGTTCCATGGCGAGGGTGAGGGACACATGTGATGTGCAGCTCTGTTAGTTCTGCTCTAGGAGTGGTGTGTGCTTGCTAATGCTAAAGAATTGGGCTTGCTCCCCTGAAGATCCATGGGAAGAGTTTGAGGCAGGATAAAAAAAGACCTGCTGGTCTCAATAACCAGGGCTGTCATCACCCAGCATGAGGGAGGCTGTGGTCTCAAATGAGGAGGGCAATTCCTCCTTCTTCTCCTTCTCCTTCTCCTTCTCCTTCTCCTTCTCCTTCTCCTTCTCCTTCTCCTTCTCCTCCTTCTCCTTCTCCTCCTCCTTCTCCTCCTCCTTCTTCTCCTTCTCTTCTTCTTCTCTCCCTCTTCCCTTCTCTCTCATGGGAGAACAAGCAGGTTTGGTGAGCAGCAGGTCTTCCCACCATATTGAGCCTGGTTCTCCTTTTACTCAGGGGGGAATAAACCTTCTGAGTGCTGTATTTGTATGATGACTGTGGGGAAAGATATTAATATATTTAAATCCCATTTGTGCACTACACAAACCCAAGCACCCTGGGGGATTTGACTGACCCAGACATGGGAAAGTGCAGTGGGCAGCAGCCTCTCCTGTTACCAAGTCTGCACTAGAGCTGCCTGGGCAGAGGTTTCCCCTCAGCTTCCTCTGTGCAATGAGGAAACACCTTCAGTGTGGGAATGTGTCTGGTCTCTGACCTTCTGCCAGTTTCCCAGAAGAGGACCTGTGCATCACTGGTGAGACTGGGGAGGTAGAACTGATGTGCTGGCCTCTGGAAAGAGGTGGGAGGTGGTCTCAGCTTGGCAAGATCTGAGTTACAGGAGAGGCTGGGATGCAGTGGGAGTGAATATGTAGCTGTGCAGGGCAGTGAATGGTGGGGGGAAACATTTCAGTGACTTGCTCCACAACTTATCTACAGGAATTCTGGAAGCTGATGGACGGTTTTGGTTAAGCAAAGTACTAAATATAACAGTAGGATTCAGTAGATAGAGTAGTTTTGGTAAGATGGGTGTCTAGACACCTGTGATTGTTAGTGTTAAAAGGACCGAGGTTGTTTAGAAAGACATTTTCTGATTCTTCTGTGATGGTTTGTTTTCTGAATGGAGGAAAGTACTGGTTTCAGTGACTGAGTGAAATCCATTCTTACATTTTGGAAGGAGCTAAAATGTTTTTCTTGTTGCTTTTAAGTGGCCATGTCTACTTTAAAGTGATAACCCAAACTGAATCTGACATTTGAGTGTGTAGATGCTGACGTGGGTATACTGCAATGAGCAGAACTAACCTGGGGAAAATGCAGGCTAGAAAATAGGAAGTGATGCACTTCACAAAGTAATCCATGCTGCAGAAGGCTGTCCTACTCATGCAAAAGTAATTGTGCTGCCTTTGTGATGTTACAGCTCTTACTGGTGTTTCTGCAGCACATTGTGCTCTGTGCTGCACCTCTGCATATTTCCTCTGCATATTTCCTTGGTCTTGTTCAGACTGTGCCAAATTCAGCAATTCAGCACAAGCCAGAAGCCTAGGTCTTATATGAGCCTGCTCTCTCTAGTTCTAGCTCATAAGAAGGGCCAGTGATGCTTACAGCTTCTTCTTGAGCCAGGCAATGCTGCTAACACAGTTGCCATTGTGATAGAAACTGATTTCCAGGTAGGGGAGTTCACTGAGTCCTTTCAAGTCACCATATAGTTTTGTTACTGCTGCCATTACCTATGTTTTGATAACTGCTGCCATTATGTCCATTGCATCCCTGTCTTTGAAGAGAATTTAGCAATGGGTTTCTTTATGGTGTTCCCTTGGCCATCACCTTTCCTGGCCTTGCTGACCCACTTGTGAGTCCCCAGGAGTCTCTGCTCTGTGATACTCAAGAGTTCACTGGAGCATCCCTCATGCTTGTTGTGTAACAAAGCCACAGCTGTTTCCTGGTCTCTGGGACCCTGTGTCCCTGCAGATGCAATGGCAGTATTTGCCTCAGTGGATGTTATTCAGTATTTTCTTACGTTAGGAAAGATGACCAGGTTATGAGCTGTCCCCAAGCAGCACATTGTCAGGGATGTCACTGCAGTTGAGTGTAAATGATAGCAATGAGGACAGCCCTTCTACTCCTGGGCTGTCTGTCAGGGCAAGCTGTGCACTGCAGTTATAAGCGGGAGTCCTTATTTTATGCTGTGTCTTGCCAGCGTTCACACAGGCAAAACAGTGTTGTCACAGACACTTCTGAAGAAATGAGATGTGTTTGTCAGCTGTGTAAAGCCTGAATCAAAGAAAGGTCAAGATGCATGAAGTTGGAATTAGCTAGAAGGGAGAGACACTTAAGAAACAATGGGATCATCAACATCTCTGACTTGTTCTGTGGTTTGATAGTTGTGCAAAATTTTTCCTTTAAAGCTTTATGGGTACATAATGATCTCTCAGCATGCTTTTCTAACTCACAACTAACTAAACCCAGCCTGGACTCACATGAAACATTGTACCTCTACGTGCTAGAGAGGCTCACCCAGTGCTGACTAGTAGGGGTGCATAAAATACAACAGCCAAGCCATACTGACTTAAAAACTCACATGGTGAGGGTGTTGATATCTATTTGCTGTGGTGCCTTGATGATCAGAACAGTCATTAGAGAGCTGAAATAATGGCTGAGCTTTCCCTGCCCTAAGGTAGCCTTATCTTCTAGGAGAATGTCCAAACTGCTGCTGGGGGAGAGAAATGTGTGCATGTTCTCTGTGCATCCTTTGGAAACTGCCAGTCCAAAAAACCTCAGCTTTGCTGGGCCAAAACATAAGTGGGAACATGATTCTTCAGCTCCTGCAATACTGGCAAAGAATTGAGTATTAACTGTGAGAACTGGATTTATGTTAAAATATTAGGTACTGTAACAAACATGGGAAAGTGGGAAAAAACAGCCTTAAAATATCCCCCTTTTTCATTGTTTTCTCTGGTTTAACTTGGTCAGATTTCTATTTGCTGTGCTAAAGTTTTTCAGTTCTCCTCTCCAACACTGCTCACACAGCTTCCATCTCCCAAGTTCTTGTAAGGTGGGCATCTAGGGACTAGACTGTTGCAGTCTCAACTTTTGGAGCTTAAATCCCTTGTGGATTTAGGGCTTTGTTTTCACTTGTAAATAGGAGATAAGAGCATTGTTGTAACTCACAGAAGCCTTGCAAGGCTAGATAAAAGTAGTATTATCACAGTGATGGTTATCAGAAATGTGTCCTATATAGCCTTCAATGAAAAAAACCCCAAGAGATTATTTATCTGAAAACAATAAGGTTTAAGTGTGAAAGGGAGGCAAATTCTTAACAGGAACTCTTTAGGAAGTGGAGAGAAGGGAAAGTTACCTTTTGAGAAGGGAAGGCAGTCAGAAGGAATTCTTAAGCAATTCATGCATGTAATAACACTATTCAGATCAGGGCAGGACCTCACCTAACATTTGTATTTGCCTCTTTTTTTTGTCATTTTCTGTACTTCCTGATGAAATTTTAAAATATCCTAACACAGTCTAATGTAGTGTTTATAACAGACACTCAAAAGCTCTTGCTTTAGCAGTGAGAAATGACTTGGCTTATTTATAGGAAGGGGTAAAAGAGTTGTATTGTTTTGGGGAGAAAGTGCTTCAAGCTTCTCTCCCTTCAAGCTTCTAAGCAAAACCCATGGTATTTAAAAGAGGCTGTGGGAAAAAAAGCAGCTAAAATATCCTGAAGTTTATATTACTGGTGTATTTCATTCTAAAGAGTGTGTAAAAGTACACTTGATCATGCTTGTGAAATTGGGCAGTGGATTTAGCTAACTACAGGACTGCTTTATTTAAACCCACTTGAAGTTTGGGGTGAAAGAGGGGAATTAAAGGGGGAATTAAAACAAACTAAACTCTGCAATTAATAGGTAAAATGTCATTTGTTTGGAGGAAGCATTAATGAGCTGTATGGGTGTGTGAGCAGCTGGGAGTTGATACTGAAAAGTACGCAGTGTGTTGGACTCCCGTAAGGGCTCTCCTTAAAAATGAGTGCCTCTTGATCTCATGTGAGTGCCCAGCCTTTCTTCCAAAGGCCAGAGGGTCCTTGCAGCTGTGCCAGGAGGCACCATCTCCTGCTGCCTGCCAGTGCCCAGGGAGCATCACTGCTGTCTGCCTTGGCACACGTGTAGGTTTGAGTTGGCAAGCATAAAGTTGTGGCACGCACAGCCCCAGCAAGAACGGAGGCGTGAATCCTGCTTGGTTGTTTTGGGTTTTTTTGTACTGATTGAAACTGCTTCTGGCTTGTATTGCAAACAGGAGTTCCTTCTGCTGGTGTAATTGCTAGCCCTTAGTTTGGAGTGCTGTGCACGAGTGTTTGAGCTTGTGTGGCCAGCAGTGAGGGCGGTGTTGAGAGGAGCCCCTGTGCCTGCATTCAGGGAGAAGTATTGCTCATGGGTTGGTTTGGCCCCCGTCAGAGGCTTCACCTTCAAACTCAGTGTCATGTGGATCAGAGCACGTGGCACAGAGGGAAACAGTTTGGTGGATCTGTCCTCAGTCAAGAGATGAATTTTACCTGCTTAACCATCATGTGTTTTATTTATGGTCTGTCTGAGTAATTACCACTCCTTTAAAAATAAAAAAAAAACCTTAAAATAAAAACCAGGAATAATCCTGTTGACTGCAGTGGGAATGATATCTGGGAAAATTGTGCAGGGGATGAAGCAATTGGGATTGGGTTCTGAAATGAGTATTTCCTCTAATGCAACCATAGCTTTGACTAATGTCTAAATGATGTGTTTTTTCAAACAGATACTAATTTTGTCCTGGGTAATGCCCAGATCGTGGACTGGCCCATTGTCTACAGCAATGATGGATTTTGCAAGTTATCAGGATATCACAGAGCAGAAGTTATGCAAAAAAGCAGCACCTGCAGGTATTTTAGAACAGATTTATTTTCTGTTAAATATCTTGTACTGTTGTGCCTGTTGCTTGAGGAGAAAAGTAATCTGTTTATTCCAGTTTTGTCTTTTGTCTCCTGGGGCTACATCTGTCAAATATGCTTTCCAGGTGAAACAAAATCAAAGAAGAGCCATTTCTAAATGGGTCCTTTTTACACAGTAAACAAATGTCTTTGTGTCTTTGCCTGGTATCTGACTGGAATTTCTCCCTTCATTTGCAGTTTTATGTATGGAGAGCTGACAGACAAAGATACAATCGACAAAGTCCGGCAAACATTTGAGAACTATGAGATGAACTCCTTTGAAATCCTGATGTACAAGAAGAACAGTAAGTAGTCAATTGGTTTGTTCATTAATGTAGGTGTGTAAAGGTGTTCTTAATTGTACTGTACACTGCAATTCACCCTGGAGGACAGTGCTTTATCTGGGGCTAAGTAAGCTCCAGTTCTGCCACTTGATCTGAAAGGGAGAAATGAGAACATTAGAGATGAAAGTCACTCAGGGAGGGAGAGGAAGCTTTCTAATTTGTTCTGACATTTAGAGTAATCTATGTGTGATGCTTTAAGACAACACTGAAGGTTCCATCAACAATGGTAGTACACAAGCTAGGTTTAGGCAAGTTTCCACTGCAGAGAACGTACTTTCTCAGTTTTTGACAACTTGATGTAGCAAAGACAGCATATAGTAATTTTGGAATAAAAAGAACCTGTCTTTTGTTTTAGAACCTGAACTTCTACTGATGTTTTCAGATGAAATATCTTTTGTTTTGGACAAAAAAGCCTTAATTGGCACGTGATTTTTTTTTTCCTAGGAAATTCAGTCTGTCTGTAACTGCACATATCAGCAGATGAACTTGCCCCAAACACTTGACTCTGTGTCTCACCTAGTGTGGACTATGTCATGCAGTTATTTTCATCTATTAATGAAGATGAGAATACTTAATCTACTTAATCTGTGTCACCTGAAGTGTGAATACACTGAGGTCTTCAGCCTAGGCAGATGTTAAGCTGAAAAAAATGCATTCTGTAACTTATTTAGCTCTTAACAGGTTTGCCTTCTAACAATGAAGCTGGTACTGCCTGTATGCACAGTCTGTGTGGCTCTGCTTTGTGCTGCTTTCCTCCTAGGGCTGCCTGCCTCTGATATTTACCTATTTCCTAAAAGCTGATTTCTGTTCCTAGCTCAGTTTGTGGCCATGGGGACCATATGCAGCTCATATCTATGCATCCAAACCCAAGTAAATAAGCTGCAGTGCTGGGATCTGGGAGAGCCTGGAATTCTCTCTTAGTTATCAGTGTTTTGGCGCCGGGAGACAATGCAGCTGCTCTTGTGTCACGCTGCAGCATATGGCCTGCAGTGGAGCCTGGGGCCTCTCTGTGTTTTGTGCCGATTTAGAGCGAGGTACCCGTGGAGTGAGGAGTGTTTCCTGCCCTGCTGTGCGCTGCTCCTGTGCAGGAGGGGTGGCCTGGAATGAACCCCAGCTGTGCAGTAGCTGTGCTGTGTGACGTGAGGGACGGAGCTGCCTCGGCTCTGCTCCGCACACAGAGGGTCACAGGCATGGGAAAAAGGGAAGCACAGAGCTTGCTTTCAAGTTTAACAAACTGCAGAGCACCTAGTGTTTGTTAGATTTGCAGCTTTAGAGATACGTTAACTACTGTTACAGAGACTGACTAATAACACTAGAGAGTTTTAACTGAAAAATTTCAAAAAGGGGACATCCTGGAACTTTTTCTCAATGTAAGGCACATCACAGAAAAACACTACCCTGTTTACCAGTCACAGCACCCAGACTGCTTAGTGGCCTTTTCTTTGTGGTCAAGTTACCTCTGCCTGCAACTGTGGCAATGGTTCAGACAATGAACCTGCTTGGTTCTAACCTGCTCTCAGTTTGAAAGCTTGGGAAAGGACCCCGAATTTTGTTAGACATCTTTTTTCCTGCTCTTTGTTTCTCTCTGTTCTTTCCTCATTCTATTTTTCTTTTTCAAATTAGCCAGGAAAATAGATTTTTCTTGTTCTTTACCTGTCTACTGCCTCTTTATAAACTAACAGACATGACAAATAGCAGTTTTTTCCCCTAGTTTTGAGTTGTTGGATAATTGGTACATTTTCCACAGTCTGCACATTTAATGTAATTCTGGCTGTTTTAACAGTACAGTCTCTAACCTTTTGGAGGAACAAAGGAAAACAAAATAGGAGTTATGAGTTAATAATGATGTCTGTAGTGCAAGTCAATCTTGTACTTTTGGGAGCAGCTATTTTTTTCTTTCTCTGAGAAACAATTATTCCCTGGTCTTACATGCCAAACCAGATTGAGACATTTAATGATGTTACTAGAAGTGGTAGTTTTTTGTTTGTTTTTTTTTTTTTTTTAACATAGCACGCTCCAACTCTCCATGGTGGTGACCCAGTGTTAGTATTTACTTGGTTGCCTGATAAGAATACCCCATCCAGCTGTTGATAGGTAGATAGGTACAGTATATCCACAAACTTCATTCCAGTTCACAGTATTAACTCTAGAAACAACATACAATTCCCTGCCTTCATCATGTTTGCATTTATGGATGCTGCCTCTACCCTGGCCTTCCCTTCCTTTGTCCAGTCCTCCCCATATCCAAAAGTGACTACACTCCCTGTTTTCAGAACTTAAAATTAAGATGTGATAGTGATTTGATGATTCCTTGGGCTAGGCCCTTGATAACTTAGCAGATATGTAAAAATCATTGTTATTCTCTGGAAGAATTACTTACCAGAAATACAGAGCTTCTTCAGGATAATTGGAAGCAATTAGAGCAAACAGGTGCATAGCCACCAGATTTTTGTCACTGCTGCTTTGATGCCATCCAGTTGCATTCAGTGGGGATTCATTGTCATACCTGAAAGGAGACAAAGTGAAAGCTTTCTTTAATCAGGACTGCCAAATGACAACAGACAGACTGACAGTAATTTCACATGAGAGCTTCAGTTCCATTGTTTAATTAGATGTGAGCGCCCAGTGATGCTGGAAGTATTGTTTATTTTTATATGGGAAAATGAAAACATCACTAAATCTGAAGTCAGTGGAGATAAAGAAGCTTATTCCAAGGAAGGGTACAGCTTATGTATTAGAAAATATTTTATATCTAGTCTTAGTCATATCTTACCTTACTTGAATGGATGTGTTTTAAACATTTAACTTCTTATGAGACTTTGACAGCCATTTGTTAAGTTTTTACAATTTATGGTCAGCCTCATGAGTTAAAAATGGCTGAATAAATTAAACTTTGATTTTATTTGTCTTGTATTTAGTCTACAATGTAGGCCTGGCATACAAGCAGTGCAGAAGCAGGCTTGTTCTACATGCGCTTGCTTTCATTACTGATGAAGTATATTTTTGTAAGAATACAAAATTCACTTGCTTCTATCTGCCTTGAAGAGGTGGTGTCCAGTTGAAATCTAACCCCCTATTCCATGCAGTACTTGACCCACTTTAGTGGAAGAATATTTGGAGTGGGGTGAACTCATCAAAGGTGAAGTGCATCAAGAGTTAGAAAGAGTCTTCAAGTGTCCCCTGTCTGAGCAGAGGCATTCCCATTGCTTATGGTCTGCAGCTGTGCTGCTGAGAGAGTGTTAAGACACCTTTTTTTTTGTGTCTCAGAAGTTCTCTACTGATAGGACCAGCAGAATGCTTGCCAGAATGCTGGCTTGGCTGTAGGTAACTATTTTGCATGCTGCAAAGCAGTAGCTCTTTGCTGAGTAGACATATTATGGTGAGAGTCCCAAAGGCTGGGATGCATTTTCAATTTGTGCTGGGCTTCACTTCGCTGTTTTCTGGGTGCTTGAATATTTAACAAATTTAAAAGCATGAATATTTTTGTGTGTGGTTTTTTAATTTGATGGTCTGATTTTTAAAATTTTAATTTTAACGTGTATACAATATTTCCCTTCCTTCCTTCTCCCTTCTTCCCTCAGTGTATTAGAAAGCCTTCAGATGTCAGAGAATGACAAATCAGCCTAAAATAGTGATTTGGTAGATTCTATTTGCATTTGTCTTTGGGACAAGTGCTTTCTATAGAGGTTCAAAAGCAAACAACCCCATCCTAATTTGTAGGAAGCAGAATTCATTTCAGGGTGGTAGACCTGTGATTGCCCACCACCCCAGTTATGAGAAAAGAGTTTTTCATAACTCTTATTGGTTCAAACCATCTAAACCCATTTATACTTGTGTGTGCTGTGCCTGCAGTGTCTCCAGATGGAAACCTTTGCTAACCCATTTTGCTGCATAGGAACAGAAGCAGGAGAGAATGAGGGTGTTGGAGTCAAGTGACAGGTATCCTCCTCAACCTCTCACTGAAGTGCAGCTCCATTATTTGTCAAGCAGTATGCACACCTGCATCTCCTGTGAAACCCATCTGTGTGAGTTCAGTTACCTTCAGCAAGGTCAAATTAAATATTTTGGACTCATAAAACTGGTAATTCCCATTTATCATTGTCTTCAAATGTGTTGGCAAGCAAGGCCTGCTGTCATCTCCACAAATATGTACAGGATTCCCAGTAGTAATCCTTAAGTATTTTTCCTGCAGTAAATGGAAAGAAGATCTCAAAACTTTACTGTGTCTTCCTTATACTCATGTTCTGTTCTTCAGAGAGCTCAGAATCAGGTGAACTGTGCCAGCACTACTGCAGTACCAGACTCTGTGCTGAACCTTGTTTTCTGCTGTGCTGTTTCAGTGTCATAGGATAACCCTTGTGAACAGCAATTCCACCTTTGGGGACTAAAATTGATTTTCCTTATCTTAGCATGTAAAGATCTGACCTTTAGAAGCATTAGGTGCCACAGTATCCAAGCACCAGATAGAGAAGACACCAAGATAACAGCTTTAAAAGTGCTGGGAGTATATTTTAAAGGTTTACTCTTTAAAAGAGTGGTGAGCTGCAGGCTGAGTTGGTCTGTTCTCATTTGCTACACATTCTCTGCTCAAAGCTAGAGTCTATAGCAAAGAACTTTTGTTCTTTGTCTTGCATGGTCAAATGTCATGGGCTTCTCTGAACACCTGGTTAAAATCTGTGGGTACAATTTCTGGTTAAAATCTGTGTGAGTGCAATGGCTTGCCTGGTTGAAATCTGCGTGGGTACAGTGGCTTGCCAAACTCTCTCTGATGACACTTCTTCTGTTGTTTGGCTACTTTGACATTGGGACAAACTGTTCAGTCAGTGTGGGATAGAGAGGAACAATGTCATACTGAGTCCTGGGAAGAAGTGAAACCCTAAAAGGGGTGGCTGTAATGGTCAGCCATGCTGTTAATAGAACTTAATTCCTGCTGTCTGCATTGCTGCATGTAGGAATTGGTGGAGAAAGGGCACATTTCTGTTTCCATACTGCCAGACTGTTTCCCTTCAGGACAATAGGTGTCTGATGACTGTTTGACTGAGACACTACTAAGTAATGCAGAGGTTGTGCTGCTTAGAGGAAACTTGCCCCATTCATTGGTGACAGTGTAGATGCCAGCTGAATTGTCAAAACATTTTTTTTTCAATTGTATTTTAAATTAATTTTGGTTTAATTAGTGGAAAGAAAAATTGTATATTCCAGTTTTATTCAAACTATGCTTTTTGTAGTTTTGAAAAACAGTTGGCCTCTTTGGTTAAGTGGCTCAAGGTATGGGCAAAGAGCACATTTAAACAGTGGTTTTTATTTTCATATGGCCTATTTTTGTTTGGCAGGTGGAAAAACTTATGGTATGCTCATGGAGAGGCTGGAATAGACCTTTAAGATCTCTTTCACTTTGATGATGTAAGAATTTCTGAAAGACTTCAACCAAAGTTAAAATAGCATGGGAAAAGACAGTAGTATTTTTCTTTCAGATGGGAAAGTGAAAGGGATGCAGACATTTAGAATATATTAGTCTGGAGAACACTTGCTATTTGAATGACAGCCCTTAAAATTGTCTTTGCTTTAAGGCAGCACCATAAGAACTGTGCTTAGGCCATAAAAGCCTCTCAAGAGCTGCACCTGTTAATTCTGGATTGGCTATGTAACTTTGGTACCACGAGCCAGGCTGGTCTTATGGCTGCTATTGGGCATTCACTGTAGATTTTAATTTCTTCTCAGTAGTCCCCACTGCTTGTCCTGCAGCTTTGGAGGGGCATTCCCTTTTCTAGCATGATTGGTGCTATGCCACCAGACAAAGGCTGGATTCTGTCACTGCTGATTCCAAATCCAACAGAAGCCAATGTAGCTCATGAGTGTTTACGTTTTTGTTTGTGCACTGGTATTATCACTGAACTTTACCAGGGAGAGAGGTTGCCAGGACTAAAGACAAAATGTAAATGGAAGTAGATATATTGTTGAAAACACTGGTAAACACTTTCTGTGTGGCTGTGCATCAGTGCAGACTGGGAAGTTGCTCTTGTTTTGCTGTGAGAACTCTGGAACATGCTGCATTTTCCCTGCCTGAATAACCACAGGCTGAATCTGAAAATCACATTTTTCATTAAAATGGTCTTTTTGTGCCTCTTGCTAGTCATGGTTGTCTGGCTGAGCAGGGATGTTGGCTTTGACACCAAGAGCATGAGGGCTGCCTGTAGGACGTTGAAATTCTGGTTTCCGACCTGATTTATAAGTAGTTTATACTTTAGGCTTTCCTGTTTAATAGTTAAATAAACTGTTTAAGAAGTAAAATTCTTCTGATAATTAAACCAGCATGCAGGACAAAAGCTGAGCATGGCCGCTTCTTGGCTGAGCCATTTGGTGTGTTCCCATGTTTCAGATCCCAGTTCTGTTGTGAATGAGCTGCTGGTTGAGAGCACTGTGGGAAGCCCATGTAACCCAGCACTGTGAGCTCTCACCTCATGACTGTGTTTTTATATTCACTTGCCTACTGTTCACAAGAGACACCGACAAGATGTTAGGGAATGCACTGCAGGGAAAATACAATGTTATAGAGACAGAATTTTCCATCTACTTATTTCTGCCTTTGTAGTGTTTCTGTGTAGCACACAAACTGGAAGATGATTTCTGCAGGCCCTGCATGCCACCTGATTTTGGACTTTGCTCTGATGGTGGCACTCTGGAAATTACAAGGATACCCCAATAGTGCATTTCATCAAACACAACTACTTTTGGCTGTCAAGAACATCTGGCTCTTTCTTTTAGCCGGTGGGGCATATCACTAAGTTATACACTTGGTTCTAGGTAAAAAAGTGTTTTGTCTTCCTTTTTCCTATAAATAATACAACACATGAGTGGGAGTCAAGGGAGCCAGAAAGTAAAAACCCTGCTGATAAAAGCTCCGTGCCCTGCAGCTGCCTTCGACAGGTTATTAGGAAGAGTCCTCTTGCTGCATTCAGAACATGTTAGGAAATTCCTGCAACAACACACTATAGCATAACCATAAAAGAAGGTGACATAATTAATCTGACAAATAGCCAGAATAGGAGGGTGAATTGCATCCTTTCTGTGTTGAGTACAAAGCATCTTCAAAAGCACAGTACTATGTTTTTACAGCTATGAGAGGCAGAGAAGAAACTGAGTGTATAATTCAGCCTCAGTGCTATGAAGGTTAATATTCTGAGCAGCCCATAGCAGAATAGCTGCAGCTTGAAGTAGTAAAACAATACAGAGTGGTTTTGGGAGGGAAAAAAAATCCCTAATCAAAAAAAGTGCATGTAGATAAAGATTAAAAAGCAAGGCTGTTGATGGAGATCCTGGCTGATTAAAAAGTTGCAGTGTTAGTGAAGGGTGTTGAAGTGGGTAAAATGAAAAGCAGTTAGTCACCAAGGAGTCTCTGTTAAAGCAGGATATGGATTTGATCAGCCTCAGAATAGTTCACATGTGCAGTTGGGAAAAACAAGTAGGCAAGAAGAAATCGAGATTGGCAATTTTAGGAACTCTTGAGAAAGTGTAGTGTAAAGGGTGTTACTGTCTAGAAAATTGCTGTTGGCTGCTTTGTGGCAGTGTCTTCTAAGCTCATTAGCAAGTTAGTGATGATTTTACTGGCACAGTTACTTTACTTAACCTTCTTTCACACTTAGCATGTTTGTTTGTTCTTACTTTTTTGCAAGAAGTTGTTCAGGAATGTTAACTCTTTAAAAAAAATAAATAAATTGACCCTTGAATACTTTCTGCCATGCAGACATATTTCAGAAATGGCCACCAGTGATTCCATCTGGATTTCTCTGCTTTTTGAGCAGAGGCCTCCATGCATCATAGGCCGTGCTGTTTATAGAAGTGGCTGTACATATGGCATGGAATCTCAGCCAGAGTTTGAAACTGCTTGTGTGTTATGCAGGCACAGTGGGAGCCTTAGCAATTGAACTTGGTTTATGGAAGTTGTCCATGGGTTTTGGAGATGCCCTACCTTTCTGTAGCCAGAAAAGATTGCTCAGCACTGAGGCTGGGAAACAGCTAGGTGAGGCACTGGTAATATAACTCTCTTATATTAGCATAGGTGGGAGAAAAGCTGCCTTTGCTTCCTTTTTTGGACAGTAGCTTGTAAGATACCTGAGTTTTTCTTGTGACCCTTTGACAGCCAGAAAACACAAGTTGCCCTTGTTACTAAAAATTATTGCATTAAATATACCATGTCATGCTCATGTTAAAATACTGAGCAATTCAGGCGAAAGAGAATCTGATCACTAACATAGAGAAGGGTCCTGTGACTGAGGAAGAAAAGGAATAGTCTTTAAGATCACTGTTTCTAAAATAGGCTTTGCCACATGAGTGAAAAAGATTGTGTGGTGCTCTTTATTCTGGCTTTCCCAAAGGGTCACACTCCTGCTGATCTTAGTGTGGCCCCTGGTATGTAGATCCGTCTCACCAAACAAATCTCAAAAGGGACACAAAAAAAATGTTGCTCACAGCAAGAAAGCCTGAATCTTCTCTCTTACTTCTTGCGCTTGCAAAGGCAGCAGTGAGTTTTCATCATCTCTGAGGGTGTAGGGACAGTCTGAAAACCCATGTACAAACTCCCTGAAGGCTGAGGTCTGGAGTGTCCCTACTGTGATGTACCTCAGAGCTGGAGAAGTCATCTTTTTATCTCTAAAGTTAAGATGCAGACTTAAAAATGGTGCCTTCAGGGAGGTCATGTTCTGGCATACAGGAGCCAAGTGCTTTGTTCTGAGCCCTCCAATCAGCTTATACTCAAATATCACTAAAAGCAGTGTGAGTCACAGGACTGAGTGGTGAGTCCTGTGAAAAGAGTGGTAGACACTGCCTTGTTACATGGAACTTCATTGGGTCTTCTCAGCAGTGTCAGGAGAACTGCCAGCAATCTGGAAAGGCAGGGCTGACTGACACATTCTCTCCTCGAGGTGATCTGGTGGGTAGAGGTCAAGAAGAAATGGCAGCAGCAGCGTCTGAAGGGTCGTATTTTGGGGGCCATCTTTTTCTGTGATGTGCAGACTGTAATCTCTCAAGCAGTTTAATTAGCGGTTCATCTGCTGCAGTAATTAGAAAGGTGCAGTTCCATGCAGTACAACTTGATCCCATCCACAGCATCATGTGATCTGGTCCTAATGGCTTGTTCTCTCCTGAATTCAGGGGAGTCTTGCTTCACACTGGAGTGATTTGGAGCAGGCTCAGGCCAAGGCAAGCAGCTTGTGAAGGGTTTCCCTTGCATGGGGGGATTTGTAGGCTGGGCCAGAGCTCCTGGAGCCCAGCTCTGAAGTTAGACATAGGCTACTGTAGTAGTTAGGGCATGGTTTTTTTTAGGGCATTCCTTGTTGGCAGGGAATTATAAAGTTGACCAAACTGGTCATATTCCTGAGTTGAGACTCTGTGTTGTGCTCATGTCCTAGGCACAGCTGGCCCATTTTCAAATCCTTCAAGAGTCAGCAAGACACTGTTGTGTGCAGCATTTGGAAATATGTGGGACTCTTCTTTCAGGAGATCACAAAGCAGTTCTTAAGTTCAAGTGTTAACTTTGCAGGTGAAGTTCAGAAACAGGGTGATTCCTGGAAGATGAAAAAGCTAAGGAGAGACAGAGCAGAGAACTTAAACAACATACTTGTCAGCTGCTTTGTTATTTTTTCAAATAGGTGTTTGTAAAAAAAGCCAACATTAAAGTAACTGATTTGAGATGTAAACATCTGAACTGGCCCATTTACTGTTCTGCCTGCCATTGACCAACTCTTTGATGTGTTTGTTTCCAGGAACACCTGTCTGGTTCTTTGTGAAAATTGCTCCAATTCGAAATGAGCAGGATAAAGTGGTTTTATTTCTTTGCACTTTCAATGACATAACGGCTTTCAAGCAGCCCATTGAGGATGATTCATGTAAAGGTTGGTCTTTTTCACAATTATATATTTATGCTGCTTTTGTTTGTTTGCCCTGGTCTTGAAAGAGCTGAAGTCCTTTAAATACCCAAGGCTAAGAATGAAATGTTAAAATAGCTTGTAGCTGTGCCACTGGGGATGGCATTTGTGCAAGAAATGGTTGCTGATTTCTTTAGTAAAATTGTTCTGGCCTGCTCTGGAAAGGGTCATTGCTAATGAAAGCCCCAAGTGCTTCAGAAAGACCAGTTTGCATAGTAAATAGGTACTGTTCTTCCTTTAAAATACACTATTAACCCACTCTCCAGCATAGCCCTCAAGGATTCACAATGTTGCACAACAGCCCTTTACAAATTGTGTGTGAAACTGCATCAAAAACCTGAGGAATCAACCCTGGCTGAGTCTAGCAAAGATCAGAATAATTAAATTCTGCCTGATTCGATGTTATTTGTCATTATTATGGGATTTCTTATGTTAAAGTCCTGTTCTAGTTTCTTTTAGCCTATGTGAGAGATTGCAGTTATCTTAAGTGGAATCAGGTTTAAGCTGTCCTGGAGAGTGAACACCAGCACAGCAGTGTCCTGCTCTTAACCCTTTGCTGAGCTGCAGCCTGGAAACCTGGCAGCAAGCTCAGCTGTGACAGCAGCATAAACTTCCACTCAGGTTCAGAGCCTGTCAGAAACAGACCTTTTGTACCCTATGGAGGATTACAGAGCCTTGCATCCTCTGGGGTGAAAAAGGATGTAAGTTCTCCTGTTGTTTGCATTTTTGTAGTATTTAATAATATTTGTAGTATTAAATTAAACAGGAAACTTACTGTGAAGATGAAGTGATTTACATTTGTTCTCAAAATGTTATTCTTTAAAAACATAGTTTCTCAAAGTGGAAACACCTGTTACCATGAAAAAGGAAGTACAACCTTGACAAACATACCCCCTTCCAGGCTATGTGGATAATTTTTTTCTCCTGTTAATGCTATTTGTTTGGTTCCTTATTGCTTTAACAACACAAAAAATCTTAGCTTGTCAGAAAGTTTGGGTCTGTTTTTTCCCTGCCTAATGATGCTCACTGTATGCTGATGGGGAGTGACAGCACAGATAAATAAGCATGATGCAGTAAAGCTGGCTCTCATTTGTTTGCTGGTAGTGAAGGCCCTTGCCTCATTTAGTCAGTTGATAAGCAGGACTCAGTCAGGAGTGCTAGCTGTGTCCTCTGCTTTCACAGGGGTTCCCTAATATGGTAGAGATAGGCAGTTTGTCCTTCACTTTCAACACAAAGAAACACTTTAGCTTTCTTTTTTTCAATACAATGTTGAAGAAAGGGAATCATAATTTTGTTTTTATTTTAAAATCTCCTTTGTATCTTGAAATTATGCTGTTCTTGCAGTGAGCATGGTAATTCTCAGTGGTTGCACATCTGCAGCAGTATAGGCACTAAACCTACACATAAATGCATAGACTTGCAGAGGAGTTGGTGATGGGCAGAATTTCTCCCTCAGGCCCACGAAAACTGGCAAAATAACCAACAGAGGTTGCAGACAGAAGAACTGAATGTATTATTTAGAGGCCACTGATTCACAGCTCTTCACTCTTTCCCTGACTGCTCTGTCTTTATGTACAGAAGGGCTTGTGCACTAAATGAGTCTTCCAAATATTATTTCTGGATTTCCTAAACTTATTAAAGTTTCAGAAGTTTCATGCTGGTAAAGAGTTCTCTGTCACTTTATACACAAATCAATCTTGGTATAAATGGAACTGCACTTTGTGTTTTCATTCTTAATTTATCCCTTTTTCTTCCATAATATACTTGCTGTAGGAATTTTGTTATGTGATATTGTATTAATCACTTGATGGCTAGATGAGCAACTTCTTGGAGGAGCTGATTTGTCAAACAGAATTTTACACATGTCCATGTCTTTAATGTAAGATCTCATTGTGCAGTTGCATGCTGTGAGAGGGGGAAGAAAAGGCAGATATGAGGTGTTAGATAATCATCTGTAGTGGGCTCTGGGATTCACAGAATGGAAAAATGTTTTTGGAAGATCTGAAAAGGTAAAATTGTACTAGCTTGTTCTGAGAACCATTTACACACATGAGCTTTGGAAAGGGCATGTTCTTTGTGCTGTGTGCAGTGTTACACAGGAACTCTGTAGCATGGTTTTGAAAGAGGACAATTTTCTTAGGAATGTTTCTCATATTCTCAACCCAAATGAACTCTCAATCTGAAAAACTAAAACTGTGAACTGAAAACTGATTGCTAAATCAATTCTTTTTCCTTTTTTCAGCTTCAGTCAGCTTAGCAAGTACTTTCCTTTTACTGTGTTTGTATGTGTAATCAGTTTCCTATGCTTATGAGTACTTAGTATGTAACAGGATGCCTGTAGATGCACATATGTTAATAAAATGTGCTCTTTGCACAGTTGCAGAACTTTATTGATGAAAGCATTTCAGATTTTCAGAATCAGTGCCTGTATGTCTATGTAAAGAAAACCATTAAATCGATCATGTTCTTGTACTACATAAGGAGCAACTGATCTGTCAGGCTAAGCCTGCTTAGCTGTGGTGTATCTTGGTTTTCTATCACCTGCTGGCAATTTCAAGCCTGATTGTTCAGCTGCAAATGATGCAGCTCCTTGAGTGAAAAGTGTAGAGCTGTAATGGCAGGTGTTTGACTATACAAAGATGAATAGGCATCTTTCCCCTGAAGGTGACTCAGAGGAATAGAAGGTCCCATTACCATTTTTCATGCTTTCTTGTTTTTTTCTTGATTAATAATGTCAGACATTGGAATAGATGAAACAAGTAAGTCACATAAAAACTAGACTTCTCATTGTGGCCTTTTTTTAATTGATTCAGATAATTTAGAAATGTTTATTTTATGATTTCCATGGAAGGTAAGTAAGCTTGCTTTTAAATGCAGCAGCTTTAAAAATAGTGTATTCTAAATAAAACTGCTTAAAAATAGTGTCAGTGATGTTGATAATTTTTTTAAACAACCTCTTTCCATTTTTTCCCCTTTGCTTGCCCCTCAGAAAAAATCAGGGAAATGTAAAAGAGGTTTACTTGAATAGAAGAAGGCAAAATCAATCTATAGCATAGCTAAGTTTGGCTTGTCAAGTGCTAGGTCACCTTCTTAGCTGAATTTTAAAGTTTATACTGTATTTGGAAATTAATACATTTTGTCTGTAAATGTCTCTCCTGGTTTGAGATCTACCACACCAAGTATGAGATGCTTGAGAATAGTGTATAAAGTGGAGTGCATTCCTTTATGCAAAACAATTATTTATGCAGACAAATAGAAACTGTGCTTGCACTCTGAGTGGCTTGTAAGAAGTTTGCCTAAACAGGTTTTGAATGTATGAATACAAGGTGAACATATCCAGAAGCATCTATGCTGTCTCATAAAAGCTTGAAAACTAAGCTTTGGAACCTAATTTGTGCTTTGGTACTTCATTTTTATACAAAGAGGTGGTCAAATTCAGCATCACTGAATCAAGTAGTGAATGGTTGTTATCCTCCAAGATGATGTAGCCTTCTGTGCTTTGTAGCAATCATCAGTTGCCATCTTCTCTGCAGAAGATGCTTTATTTCATGTTGCAGCTAAGCTGTCCTTTGCATAACAAGCAGGGGCACAGACACAAAAAATATTTTGTCTCCTTCATCTTAATTGAGGGGAAAATTCACGTTTCCTCTTTTTTTTTCCTTTTTGTTTCTGGAGGATTTTTTTGGAGATTTTTCGTTCTGTTTTTAAGATGTATTTATATGAACAGAGCCAGTGTTTGAAATATTTTGATTAAGATATACTCTGCTTTCATCTGGATGAAATGTTTTCTTAAAAAGAGGAAACAAATGAAGGGGAAGTAGTGAGTATGTTAAAAACTTCAGTATGCTTTCCCAGTCCAGATGGAGAAATGATACTGTTTTAGGTTTCAAAGAGAAGAATGGATGTAAGCAAGGATCTTTCATGTGTGGGAATACAACGGTGGCTTGAGTGGAGGCAAGAACTGCTGGAATCTTGATTTATTCACATTTACACAGTTGTCTGAGCAACAGGGCTGTGGACAAAAAAGCTTGTTCTCTAGCAGACAATGGCTTCTTGTTCTGACTCTAGGAATTGTGTAAGTCATGGATCAGCAGCATGGTAACAAGGGTTCTGTAACTGCCACAGTTCCCAGTGTTTGAATTCTGGAGTTATCAGGAATGAATTGAGAAGAGTGGTGGGAAACAAATAGCTACCTACAAATAAATAATAAGTGCTTTGTGCTTGAGTATCAACTTACTGAAAAATACAGAAAATTCAACTTAAGGCCATTGTTAAACGAAATCCATGCTTTAAGGAAGAAAAGTTTTGATGCCACAGCACAAAAGTATATTTCAATGCCATATTTCCCCATGAAACAAATCTCAGGGGACAGCTTTTGTAATCATCTTGTCTTGAGTGTTATCAGCAGCATTTTCTGTTCACCTTTTTGCGAATAAATGGTGGAAAACTGAAAGAACAGTGTGGAATGCAGGAGTGCTAAAATCAGTGCTGTTAATCTTGAAGGCTTTCCATTCTTTTGAACTGTAAATGTTTTAATGTCATCATTGCTTTGTCTGTGCATGGTATTTTCTGCAGAACTGAAAAGAGACCAAACAATGATAAAAATCGGTTAAAATCGAAGACGGGGCACAGACAAGCACCACCATGGGGTGGTAGCCAGCTTTATGTTTGGTTCCTGAATTGCAAGCTGTCTTCTCTTCTATGTGAGCTTATCTTGTTTAAGGATTATATATGCCTGTATTAGAACCACCTAGGATCACTAGATTTTAAATTTAATTTGTATTTTCTCTGTTTCTAGAGGAAAACAATGGATGTAGGGCTATACCAACTGCTTGTGTTGAAAGAGAACTCCTAATCCATATAATCTGGTCCCTCTGCTTTAGCAGGACAGACACCAATATGTTCTTACAACATTTTGAAGCTTAGTTCCTCATCTTGGAAAGCTCCATGACCCTTTAAATTTAGTGTTTGAGTTCAGTCCTATGGCTTAAGTCCATTACTTGATCTCTCTTTGTTGGATAGATAGCTGATCTGCTGTTGTCTTTTCATTACTGGAGATGTTATGATTCAAAAGGTTTAGTACTGGCATTCTGTTTAATTTTTATTTTCTTTTTCGTGTGCCACAATCTGCAGGTCTAACTGTATGTTGGAGTTGGCACATTTTTATCTTTCTCTTTCACAAAAACCAGAACTCCAAAAGAAGGAGGGTGTTGTGTTCTCAAGATGAAATTCTTACACGTTGCACATGGATTTGGTGCCTGGTTTTAGGCATACCATGGCACCGTGGTGGGAGCATCTCCTAGCTGGGCCCTCAGGTGTGGTACCCTATGTGTGGAGAGAATTAGGGTATGTATTCCCAGTTTGTGTCCACACTGCTTTGAAAAGCCAAGCTGAAAAGAGACACAATCTCTTGCCTAGAACAGTTATACTGCTTTCAGATCAGAGCTTGGAGTAGAAGGGGAGATCTAGAGTTTGTGGAAACAGTTCTTTTGTGGGCCATTTAGGCACTCACAAGTGTTCATGGAGGGCAGAGGAGATGTTTGCAGGGGATGCTGAGGAGAGAGGGATGGGTTAAGCTCTGCCTTTCAGAAGGAGATGGCTCCTGGGAAGAGGGGGGGACACCCAAAGGTGCTCAGCATTCACAGCCACAAATCATAGCACGGAGTTGTCTGGCAGTGCTTTTGTGCAACAAAGCTCAAGTGAGGTGCTTCCTTTTGATCTTCCCTCTGTGCATCTTCAGATAGCCCAAATCTTAGAACAATGTTTGGAAGAAAATGCACGCTGAAAGTTTGTCCTCAGGTTTTGAACCAAATTTCACATCTTCCAGGATAATTCCCTCCCCATCAATCCGGTTCGAGTTACTAAAAGGAGCTGTCTATGTTATCTGGCATTAGAAACATTTTGTGCGTGGTAGGGGAGGCCGGTTTCGAGTTCCTGGGTGAAGCTGGAACGCTGTGCTCTGTTCTGTTTCCCTCGGGGCTGCCCTGTGCGAGCGAGCCCCGCTCGTTTGGCTCCAGCACCACGGCCAGCTCCAGCCCCGGCCCGCTCCAGCCCCGGCCCGCTGTGCTCTCTACGGGCCCCAGAGGCCCGGCCCGCCGCTCCCTCCGCTCCGCTGAGGGGCGATGGCCGCTGCCCCCTTGGAGCGCGTCCCCCTCCGGCCTCCTCGGGCCCGGCACCTGCCGAGCCCTGCCCCTGCGCCGGGGAGAGGCTGGCTGTGACTCGGCCAGGTGCACTTGAAGCTCATGAAGCCAGCTGTATCCTGGGGTGTATCAAAGGCAGCGTGGCCAGCAGTCTGGGAAAATGATTCTTCGGCCCTACTGTTGCGGTGTGATGTCATAGCCTGTCTCGGTTATCCTGGTTCCTTCCTCAGGTGTGCCAGTCACCTCTCCCTTCCCCTCTCTTGCCCCGTGCTGAGTGCTGTCTGTCAATCTTGACATTCCAGAAGGGCGTAGTTGTGTGATTGGCAAAGTTCAAAAGATGCCTCTCGGCCCTGGGGACATTGGGCCATCCAGGTGTCATTTGTCCCCTGAGACTTCCCCTCCCTTACCTGTTTGATGGGATCCCTACCCCTTCCCTCCCCTCTCCCTGGGGTTAAAAGACACAGCAACCATGTGGTTTGGGAGTTCTGTTGGAGCTGTTGCTGCATTCAGAGGCCTGTGGGCCAGGAATAAAGCTCTGGATCAAAACCCTCCAACAGAACTGGCTCCTTTTCTTCATCTCGCCTTGAAGCCTCTCTGCCAGGGGTAAACCTGAGCTCCTGCATGCCTGGACCTGTCCCAAGTGCCCAGCTGCAGCATCCAGCCAGCCGAAGGTGTCTCTGGGGTGAAACCATCACAGCTGCTGCCCATGGTCAAGCAGCAAGGGCCAGACGAGCCCAGGCACGTTCCATCTGGCTATATTGGTATTTAATTCCAATACCCTACTCCAATCCTCTGTGACCCCACATGGAGTACTGCCCTCAGCTCTGAGCCCCCAGTGTAAGGAGGACCTGTGGAGTGAGTTCAGAGGAGGGTCACAAAGATGCTCAGAGGGCTGGAGCACCTCTGCTGTGCAGACAGACTGGGAGAGCTGGGTGTGCTCAGCCCAGAGAGGAGAAGACTCCAAGGATGCCTCATAGCACCTTCCAGTACCTAAAAGAGGTCTACAAGAAAGCTGTGTAGGCAATGTGTTCCAGAACCAGGTTCTCATTATAAACTGAAGCTTCAAAGTGCTGAGCATCCTTAGTTGTAGTTGGTGATGAGGGGTAGGAGCTCAAGAGCTCCCAGGTGGTGCTAGCATTTTTTCAAGGCTGGGACTAAACACACTGTTTCTTCCTTTCAGTATACCAATAATATCCAGATGTATACTCTGCCTACATGTCATGGCAAAGTACTGCTCATAAAGATTATAGTTGTAGCTAGCTCTTGTGACTGTCATTGAAAGTCTTCTATTTTCAGGGATATTTGAAATCACTGTAAAAAATATTCTGAATTAAAATTCAGCATATGACTTCTCTGCCAGAAGCTGCTAAATGTTTAATTCGTGTTTGAGAAAATCTATTAGTATATTCCCCCTTTTGTTTAGAGAAAGTAAAATTAATGGTTTTGTTTTGCTTTTCTGCTCCGCTTTTTATTATCTTATGTATATTTCTCTGCTTATTCCAGATCTATGCTTGATGCATCTGAGGCTAGATTCACTTCTGTTACAGACAACTGTAATTTTCATTGTGCATGACTCTAGCCTTACATCTTGATTAGTCTGAAGTGTCTTCTGCAGTGCTGTGAGATCCAAATCTGATCATTAGATTTAATATGAGATTATTCTATAGTGGACATTTATCCTTGCAAAATATGCAGTTCATGTGGCAGTACTTTTGTAGAGTCATTGAATACAAAGTCACAGCAGTCATGGTTTTTATTACTGTACCACGCTGACACCTATTCCCTGACTTGCTTTTATCTGCTGCTTGGTTAAATTATACTCCCTTCTGGTCAGTATTAAAGCAGATTGCTCTGTTTTAACAACTTTTTCTCCCTTTAGTCATAGAAGAGGTTTTATGAGGTACACTTGCAGCTTTTTTTGGTAATGTGTGTCTAATCTTGCATGTTTTCTCAAGGTTGGGGGAAGTTTGCCCGCTTGACGCGTGCCCTCACGAGCAGCCGAGGGGTGCTGCAGCAGCTTGCTCCCAGCGTGCAGAAAGGAGAGAACGTTCACAAGCACTCAAGACTTGCTGAGGTAATTTTTGCTTTCCCCAGGAGGCTATAAAGAAATGTTTTTAGCCTTTGTGTGTATGTCATCTCTGCGTGAGCCAAGAACTGTCAGTCCTCCCTGCCCTGGGAATCTGGTTCGTATGCTGTGAAATGTGTCCTGTGACAGCAGAATGGAAGCAGGTGTCCCAAAGACTTCATGTAACCTGATTGCACTATTGTGTTCCATATCTTAGCAAAGTCTTAGAAAGGTGTTATTAAAATAATCCTTTCTTGCTTAGTTTCCATTCTTCTGAGGATCTTAATAAGTAGGATCTTGGACTATCTACTTATGTAAAACTGAGGTGAGAAAAAAGTTTAGTACACAAGGAAATCCTGGAGAATCTATGGCAGGGTTATTCTCTGTATTAATTTATGTCTAGTTACTTTTCAGTGGGATCCCAATCTTGCATTACCAACTGGTTAAAACCTGTGTTTAAGTTACTGCTTTTATGCACAGAACAGTTGTATGATGCCACAAGCAGCACTGCAGGGAGATTAGGAAAGTGGAACCTTGTGATTTAAGTAGCTTCTCAAAGGTTTGAGATAAGCTGCAGGCAGAGAAGGCCCTTTGAAGCACTTAGGGTTTGAGGGCTTTCGCCACGAGGGGGAGAGACTGTCCCAGGTTTCCTGTTTCTGTCTCCTGGGCCAGCAGCAGGGTCTCCCTGGTGTACAAACAGCCTGGGGAGAGGTTTGACATGGTGTTAATGACAGCACAGCCAATATCACATGGCACTTCCTGCTGTGAATGCCATGGCAGCAGCTATATTTGGCAATAATTCTTGATCTTCCTGTGCAGCTGGAGGTGTAGGGTGTTGATGGGTTCCATGGGGTGTCCATACAGTCAGCTGTACCACACTCTGCTGGTTCTGTTGTATATGTGTCAGTTCCTATGCAAACTAAAAGTCACCTGTCTTCTTATCATGTAGAATGGCAGAATTCCTGCAGACAGGATCTTACCTAGCCAGTATTTAATACAGAAGAACTCAAGAAGGGGAAACCAATTTCTGTTGGAGCAGAGAAATAACATGGATCATGCTAGCACAGGGGACATTCCATTGGACACCGTACTGCAGGAGCACCATGTGATTAGCACATGTCCACCCTGAGATTACTTTTGTGTGCTGGAATTTGGAACAGTTTTCCTCCTAATCCTACTCAAGGCTTCATATCAAATAATCCTTTCTTCTCTTTAGATCTCTACCCTTGAGTTGTAGTTAATGCTAAAATGTAGGCAGCAAAATGTAAGACAAAGGGTCTGAGATTATTCTGTTTGGCAGCAGTCTGGATGTCAGTGACTACATGTTACTGAAACTTTTTGCAAGTCCATGTGCTCAACAAGTCTTTGCAAGTATTCTTACTGGCAGAGCCAATTGATTCATTACAAATAATAAAGGGCAAGTGTATAGTTTACGTGTCTGAAATGAGCTTCTTTAATTGCTGACTGAATATTGCAGTCATAATTTTACAAAGAACATTAGCCCCAGCTGTGATGTTAGGTAGATTTTTTCCTGCTGTAATTCCATTTAAGCCAATGGAACTACACTACAGAGAAAAGAAAAAGTGCAGGTGATCATACAGACAAGACCACCTTTCTTTATTTGAAGATATATGAGGTGCCAGGCTTCTTATTCTGCAAAGGTTTTTTGATAATACTGAATATGGGATCTCTAACAGTTCCCTGTTGTATTTTCAAATATTTTTTTTCTTCATCTCTGCAGTAGCCTATGTGAAATTTTAAACCTCATCCTTTTTCTTTTGCTACCCACTATGACATTTCGCATCAATCTTGTTTGTGTGAGAAGGCTCCACATTTATTGCAGTGTTATTTGTGTTGCTCTTAGTTATTTATCACTTATATATTTGAATGTCTTGGGAGGCTGTTGTGTCCCAGAACCTGAGTAGAGCAAGGTATTGGAGCCTGCCACAACAGCTTACAATTTTTTATTGTTTATGGAACAGTTTAAGAAAGGTGTTAGTGACAGACTAACAGGCCATGGATAATACAAGCAGTGTCTGTGAAGCTTCAGTCTCTGACTTTTGCCAGTAGGCACAGATTTTTTTTTTAGCTTGACTTCTCTAATAGCAGTCATATGAAAACTACTCAAATTAATTATGCAATTAACACAAAGGTGTTAGGTAACTGTGAGACAACATTTTGCAATAGGAGTTTGTAAAAGTAACTGATGCATTTCTGTTGCTTAATCACCAAGGAGCTGATTGTAGGGATGGTTCTTCCTGGTCACAGCTGAATGAGTAAATGTGTCATCTGCACCTGTGGTCTTAGCTGATGTGCTCTGCACCTTTGCCAGGCAGCTCTGGACAAACAAGACTGTCAAAATTAAAAAAAAAATATATATAGTTATGAGAAGTAAAAGCAGAGAAATTATAATAGTGCTTAGCAGCACTGCTTAAGAATGGAACTTCTGCCAGTTTTTTTTTTAACATTATTTACCAGGAACTTACAACTGCCATTAAAACTGCCAATCAAAATATTGAGCCTTAGCACCTAGCCCTTGGTTTGGGAGCAATTTTTGTCACTGCTTGGGAAAACAAATGGAAGGGAGAGTGAGAGAAAGCAAATAGGTGCAATTGAAAACATGAAAAGGAGAGATTAAGCTGGAAATGAGTGAGTGTTTGTGTTAGCTTTTTTTTTGCCCCCCAGTCATACTGTCAGAAAAATAAATAAATCATTGTAACCACATCTGATGCAATTTATGATTCCTGACTTGGGATATAGTCACCCTTTTGTAAAAAAAAAAAAAAAAAAAAGGATTTAAATAAAAATTCACTGTGTTTAAAAAAGAACACAGTCTCGTAAGGCCCGTGATGAAATTTGGCATTTCTGCTCTTGGAATAAAATTCTCCAGTGTTAGAGAGCTATTAAAGCATCTTGCATCATTACCACAAATAATAAATGCAGATAATAGAGCTGCATTATCTGATGAATAATAACTAACTGAAATTATACTTTCATTAATAAGTTTCAGAAATAAATATTTCTTTTACCATGATAAAACTGTATAATAGTGAAAAATCTTCCAAAACCAGAGCTGTTTCAATTATTCAGAAAATTGTAGTAATCAAATTGCCCAGTGCACATGAAAGGAAGCTCAGCATATTGGTTTATATAGTTGTGTACATTTTCCTTCTTCATGATTACTTTTCTATCAGTCTCTTGGGGTTTGGTTTTTTTCCCTCTCCAGGAGAAGTAGCTTTAGAAGCAGTTTGAATGTGGTTAGTTCGTGTGGGTGTGTAACCACAGCTGAGCACTTCAGCAGACCTGTCTCAGGTTGGCTCTGCTCTCCCTAGGGGCTGAAGTGCAGCAGGAGCACCTTGGAATAGAGCAGAAGGAACTTTGCATCGACCTGGGTTTGCTGGAGGGTGCAGGGAGAGTGGGGTTTAGGGCTCTGAATCTCCACATGACCCAGGAGTGGTGCGTGTGGAGAAGGATGGTGAGGAAATTGGTGTGGCCCTTGGTGTGAGAAGTGGAGCATGGAGCTCTTGTAGCTTCCAGTGCAGTGATCTAACAAAACCTTGGTCTTTAGCACTAAGCTCTGTGGAGCTCCTTCCATGGTTTCTGTGCAGTACTGAGCTCTTTTGTTGTGCTTTATGATAAAGGCACATGCTTGTTCTCTGAGATTAAGCTTTGTTGTAGATGTGTTTCTCTTCCTTCAGTGAAATGAAGAATTTGGTGCCTTTGAGAGCTCCTGGCTGGCACTGCCAGGCACTGTGAGACTTTTGCCTTTGCTGGGAGAGATAGTGTGAGCTGGGGCAGTGCCTTCTTTCACCTCAGGCTGTGAAATCATCTCCAGCAGTGCCAGCAAGATGGGCTGGTTTTACAAAGGTGTGTGTTAGTGATGTAGTGAGAGGGAGCCTAGGCTAGAACTTGTCACCTCCATCCCACCCAAAAAGAGGGCTGGAGGCACCTCTGGCTTTCTGCAGGTGGCTTTCCCGATCTGGTGAGTGGTTGGAATCCCTGTGTCATTCCTTGGTGCCTGTCTCCTGCCCCTCCATTCAGGATTCATGCCCACAGTTCTGGTGCACATCCTTCTGCTGGAGATCAACTAAAGCCACTGGTCTCTTTAAACAACCATTGCTAGGGCTTCTCCAGAGACTCCATGGGGGTAACAGAAGTTCAAAAGACTTATTAATAAGGTCACTAGCTATTCAGATAGATAGCTTAGAGTATATTTACTTTCTAAATAGGAAGGGAAGGAGATCAATCAGTCATCAATCCTTTTATTTTCCTGTGCTGTAGCCCTTGAATCTCAAACAAGTAAGGAGAAAGTGCTTTCTATTGGGTGATGACATTTTAAAACACTGAAGCAGCAGTTTATTGTCTTTACAAGTTGGAACTAGAAGTCTGTTTTTTCTGCTTTCAGTTCAGTTTTACATCCTTACAATTCCACTGGCTTTATTTTAATGGCTTTTTTTCTATTTACAGCAAAACAATGAACACCACAATTTAGCCCCTTCTTTTTTGCCAAACGGGGATTGTTCTTGCCTTTTCCCCTATTTGGGTATGCAGGTACACATTAGTCTATTTTCCAGTAAATTTAGTTCTGTGGATGCAAAATTTCTACAAATTCTTGGAGTACAAAGACAGCAGCAGTGACCAAAACTGAGTGCATTATGCAATTCTCAGTGTATAACTTATGTATGTATAGATAAGAACCACCTGACAAGAGCAAACAATTTTTTTTCCCCAGTTTTTCATGGTTGAGGTTCCTATGCTGATTAGAATAGTTGCCAAAATATTGGACTTACTCATGTAATACCAGGGGCTAAAAAATAAAGCTGTAGGAGGCCTGTGATTGCAGAAGAAGCAATTTTGCTTTCCTGCTGCATTTGAAGGGTGATGCTGTCTCCCCACACCAATAAAATCTCAGAACTAGAACTGAAATCCTGCTAAATGAAATACTGTGTGATAGAGGTGCTTGGTTTTGCTGATCAGTTATTCCAGTGAGTGAGGGTTGCAGAGGACTCTCCTTGCCCAGTGAAACATATTTCAGGCTCAGGATCCTATGTTAGAGCTGCTGCTCATGAAAACCAGTAGTAACCTGTAAACCAGTAGTAAACCTCACGAAAACCAGTAGTAACTCATTGCTCTCCAAGTGATTCAAGTACAGCTGCAATGTGCGAAAGGGAGGGCAGGAAATATTTGCAATATTGATTTGGACTAGAGCTTTTGTTGGGAAAAGACCTCTCAACATCTGTGACTGGGACTGCAAACAAGCCCTGAAGGGAATGATGCTCTGAGTACACACATGGACTCAGTACACAACCTCTGCCTCTTCCATCACACCAGGGGCTTTTGAGCACTGCATGGGCTGGCCAGTGCCTCCTGCAGGGCAGAGAGACTGCTTGTGCCTTGTGCTGCTTCCAGCTCCTCTCAGCACAGGACAGCTTAATTCCCTTTTATTTTTGGTAGTATGGAGAACATGCATCAGTGAGGGTCAGCATCAGCAGACTGTGTAATACTGCAGTGAACATGTCTGAGTCCTAGTTGGGTCTGCTGGAAAAATGTTCCTTTCTCCTCTTTGCTGTCATTCTAGACACTCACTAACAAAAATACAGTCCTCTTATTTTTTTAAAATTGTTTTCTTTTCAAACTCTTAATGCCTCTGTGGTAACATGCAGGTCTGTCAGAGCAGGTCATGTTAATTCCCTTCAGGAGAACATACTGGGCTCAAAGTCAGCAGGCTTGCAGTTCCCATTCTCATTTACACATGTGTGAGGAGCTGTGCTCTGACAGTGTCTGACCCCTGTTGTGTACACGAGTAAGTGATTATGTGAGGTTCAAAGCAGCAGGGAATTTCATCTGAGACTGTTTTGTCCAAGTAGAGCTTTGTGTAGCTGATCGTTTTCTTTTGTCCTCTTTGGCTGAAACTGTTGGAAAAAAATCTCACCAGTTCACCAAAAAAAAAAAAAAGAAAAAAAGAAAAAAAAAGAAAAAAAAAGGAAATAAAAGGCACTCAGAAAAGCCTGGAGATAAAATCCACGTCTAAATAACTGACATTAAAAAAGCTGAGATAAGGAGAATGAAAGGAAGACATCCTTCTATTCTAGCTGTGTTGTCTTATCTTTTCCCAGAGAAAAACAGACATTTAATTTCCTTTCCTGCTTCCCATTGCTCTGAACTATGTGTAAATAAATGTGAAAAAGGAACCATGCTCCTAAATACTTCTCATAGGTTCTGTGAGTTTGGCATTACCAAACACATTTCAATCAAGCAAGCCTTCATGTTTCTTTCAATTTTCATTCAGAATTCATCCAGGGTAAAATTTGCTTTAAAATTTAACTTTTCTTTATTTGGACACAGGTTCTTGATGTTGGTTTCACCCTCATGTATAGCGGGTGAATACAGATACATATAAACAAACACATTTTTATTCATAGGTGTGTGAAAGAAGCCTGAGTTCCCAAGAATTACATACATGATAATGTTGTTTTTTCAGCAGTGGGCAGAACTGGGGAGAGAACAGACATAAAATGGGCAGCACTGATTGAGAGTGCAGTTATGCAAAACAGTGCTCGGTGTCAGCGTGTGCTCAGCTTGAGGTGCAGGGTTTAAAACACATGCTGGCAGATCATCTTCTGCAGAAGTGCTTTTCTGAATTCAGACCTAGCTGCAGTGTAACTCAGCAGCGTGCCTTGGCAGGTCCCCTAAATCCTGCACTCAGTCTGGAGGCCCCACTGCCAGAGGGACACTGAGGCATTGGAGCGTGTCTGAGGGAGGGCAAAGAAGGCAGTGAAGGGTGCAGAGAACAAGTCTGATGAGGAGGAGCTGGGATTGTTTAGCCAGGAGAAAAAGAGGCTCGGGGGGACCAGCCCCTCCCCTCTCCACAAGTGCCTGAAGGGAGGTTGTAGCGAGGGGGAGATCTGTCTTTTCCTCCAGGTGACAAATGACAGATGAGGGGAAATGGCCTCATGTTGCACAAAAGGAGATTTCGATTAGGTATTAGGAAAAATTTCTTCATTGAAAGGGTTGTCAAGCATTGGAACAGATTTCCCAGGGAATGGTGGCATTACTGTACCTAGAAGGGTTTAAAAGGTGTGTGGATGTGGCACTTGGGAGAAGTTCTCCAACTTGTTTGTTAGAGAACACCACGGTACTGTGTTAATTGTTGGACTCAACAATCTTAGGGGTCTCTTCCAACCTTAATGACTCTATCTTTCTATGATTCCACACCATCAGGTAGTTAAGATACTGAACTTCTCTGAATGAAAAGGTGAAGTCCAAAATGACTTTATTAAGGCTAATGTTAGATATCCTTGTATCGAAAAGTAGTGTGCCCCTGATGCAGGGAATGATTGGTATTTGACTCTATTGATTCAGAAGGTTGAATAATTGCTCTATTAAAACTTTATTATATTATATTATACTATATTATATTAAAGAGATACTATACTATGCTATACAAAAGATACATACTAAAAAAACCTGTGACTGTCTCTAGACAGCCAGGACACAGCTTTGAGTGATTGATTAATTAATATAAACAACTATTACTGGAATTTAATTACTAAATCTCTTTAGGTAAACAATCTTCTTAACACATTCCACATGTCCAAAAACAACAGGAGCAGAGAATAGAGATAAGAATTGTTTTCTCTTTCTCTGAGGTTCCTTGCTGCAATTCTCAGGAAATACCCTTGGGAAGTTGTGCCTGCCTGCTCTCTATGAAGAGAGCTGCAGCTACACCTGTGGGCTTTGGACCTGCACAGCCCAGAGAAGAGGAAGAGAGGCCTGTGCACTGATGACAGATTGTAGTATGAGACTATTTCAGACAGGGTATAGTGAAGAGTTAAATAGCCAGTGTTGAAAAAAATTGTGGTCCAGTGGTCCTGCTGCTGGACTGGAGCTCAGTTGTTCCAGTTTTGTGGTTCTCAGTTCTCAATTGTGGTTTTGCTATCAACTTCTATTTGCCCTGGCCTTCCTGCCTATTCTTGCCCATCATTTTTCTGTCTCGTCTGTCTAGATAGCTGAAGGGGTTCTCTCTTCTCTGTCTTGGGCACTCCACACATTAGACTTAGTGTCAAAAAATAATTAATGGCATTAAAAGAAACAACTGTTCTTAGTTTGATGCTGATTTGTGTAACAGAATACTTTTCTTGGCTTGCTTACCATTTGATGGTAATAAAAGGAGCTAATGGACATGAATTTTTATGAACTATTGTACTGAGCTTGAGAATCTAGTGTGAAAAATTAAGCATGTTTTCTTTTTCCTCTCAAATCTCTCTTGGCTACAGGTATTGCAGCTGGGTTCTGAAATCCTCCCACAGTACAAACAAGAGGCACCAAAGACTCCACCGCATATAATTTTGCATTATTGTGTATTCAAGACTACCTGGGACTGGATCATCCTGATTTTAACCTTCTACACTGCTATTTTGGTCCCTTACAATGTGTCCTTTAAAACCAAGCAGAACAACGTGGCGTGGCTAGTAGTGGACAGCATTGTAGATGTCATTTTTCTGGTTGACATTGTGCTCAATTTCCACACCACCTTTGTGGGGCCGGCAGGGGAGGTGATCTCTGACCCCAAGCTGATCCGCATGAATTACCTGAAGACCTGGTTTGTGATTGACCTGCTCTCCTGCCTGCCTTATGATGTCATCAATGCATTTGAGAATGTTGATGAGGTCAGTGCATTTCCACTTCCATTTATTATTACTTGATGGTTGGGGGGAGGTGCAGGACAGAAGAAATGGATGTTTTTAAATTTATTGAATTACTGTACATATGTCTCTGGTAGCCACCCACATCCTGCACAGAAGTTTGCTTATGAATCCTAGCCAGAAGGCCCATTCTTTAATTTCTGCTGTAGTTTTTGGTGTTAAAATTCCATGTTTATTTTCCTTCTTTCTGCACCCTCAGGGTTCAAGGTTCACCTTTGTACAGGTGCTGCTGTCCACAATTTTATACTTTGGTTTTTGTCCATAATGCCATAAGATATAATTCACACAGCTCTGAGGAAAGCTGCTCCATCTGACTTAGCAGGAGTAGTTTGAGCTGTGTGTCAGGAGAGTTTGCTGGGGCAGGCTGTGCTTGTTTTCACTGATGACCCATCAGGGCAGTTCTGCTAATGCCAGTTCTGCACAGGAACACCTGGGAAGTAAAATACACATTTCTCAGCTGCTTCTACTACACTGTGGCAGAGAGGCAGGCAGTGACTCACTGAATTGTCTTTCAGCACCAGAAAGCACTGTGTGGATACCTGGTGATCTGTGCAGCATTGTTTGGCAACAGCATTTTTAGGGGAAGGTGAAGCAATTGAAGGTGCTTGTTGGGTGATTTCATAATTAAATGAAAGAGTGGGGAGGTATCTGGAAATCTAGACTCTTCCTTAGTTCTTCATTTCTCTGGGAGTAGATGACAATCTAGCAAAAGAACTAACATTTAGACACTTAAATCCAGAAAACTGGTATTTTTTAACTGCTTGTTTTTTTAGATCAGTCTGCCAAGAAAATATTCCTAAGGTAAATACATTAAAGTTTTCTCCCTAAGTAGTTCAGAGAGTTAATGAATTTTTAATAAAATCTTAAAGAGGATTCTGGAAGTCTGCTTTCTGGTTACATGTTATAAAGTCATTAGCTAGTTATGTCTCTGAGTTTATCTGTGACACATGCTGAAGCTGTAAGATGCAGAATCACAGAATCACAGGGTGGCTGGGCTTGGAAGGGATCTCTGGAGATCACCTAGTCCAATCCAGCTGCTAAAGCAGATTCACCCAGGGCAGGTTGCACAGGATCACGTCCAGGTGGGTTTGAATACTTCCAGAGAAGGAGAGGAATTTACATTCCTACCTCATCAGGGCTTGATATTTAAGTTTTAGCCTGTAAAATTTAAATTTTATGACTTCATTTAAAATATGCCCATTTACAAAGGACAGCCTATCTATCAAAAGAAAACTATGCCAAGTGAAATATAGGCAAAACCAAACCCCATTTCTTTTTAAAAATTAGACTATTTTTTATAAAATTTAAAGGGGTTTTCTCAATAACTTGAGGACAGGTAGGCAAACTGTTAAATGCAGTGGAAAAAATATGATGTTATTTGATATTTAATTCCCTAGAGACGTTTTCATTTTATATCAAGCTGCAGACTGAAATTAGATCAAGCAAAAAAAGCCTTGTGAGACCTGTCCTTAAGTATTTGTTTGCCATATGAAAGACCCAGACTGCAGATTATTCTGCAGGGCTTTCACAAATTACTTTGCTGTGACAGTGATAAAGCGATGGGAGGAGTGGCCATATGTCAGGTTCTGACATTCAGACAGAAAGAGGAAAAAGAAGAAGTAAAAGTAAAAAATAAAGCAAGAGACAAAAAAACAACCCAACAAAAAAACAACAAACCAGGGAGGAAGCTTTTCTCACCCAGGGCAGATAGAAGCAGCCTGGTGAAGATTTTGCTGAAGGAACACTTTTTGACTTTAGACTGGTGATGTGACCTACAGAACATCCCTGAGGAAAATGTCTGTACCAGGGGCTGTGACAGCACTTGAACTGAGCACAGATGATTTTGGACTCATGGTAGCAATTCTGCAGAGAAATTCTTATGTGGATTTGTATTTCTGCAGGTTCTCCATCTCAGTGTTGCCTTGTGGCAATGGGAAGCTGATTGGTACTTCAGTTTTCCCCTGGCTCTTCAACAGTCTCCTTAATCGGTGTAACAGTGTTAGTTTAAGTTATTTTACTATTGTGCCCAAGGAGGAAAAAAAAAATCAAGTTTTTTTTGATGCTCTCCTTTCAAGACCGTTCATCTGCATTTCCCATAGTGGCTTCTGACATTTGGCTGGTATAAATTGCTATAGGATCATTAGAGCAGAGTTTCCACTGGTGAAAATTGCCATGCTTCTACTGAGGGCTCATGGGCTGGCTTTGTGGCACCTGAGGGGTTTTGCCAGCAATGCCAGCAGAATAACACAGTGCACATCAGGAGGGGGTTTGGGACAGTATCTGCTGATCACTGTTTCAAGAACTGCCTGTGGAGAGAAAGATAACCTTTTAGTGAAGAAGAAAAAAAAAAAAAAGCCACATTCAAGGAGTCTTGAAAGCAGAAAATCTTTGCCTTTTATCTTTCTTTTCTGTTGTGTAGAGCATTCCCTTGTGGGTCATCTCCCTTCCTTTCTTGCTGGCTCACATTTACCTCTCTCTTGCCCTGGATTATACACCATATGACTGCACAGCTGGATTAAGTCAGGTGCAAGGCTGCCCTGCTCAGTGTGCAAATAACCAAACTGAACTCTTATCTCTGTGTCACTTTAATTCTGCTAGAGGGAATTCCCTTGGAGCCATGGCAATGGAGTCAGGAACTGGCCATGACTGCTGCAGGATTTTCTTTTTTTTTGGAAGTCCAAGTGAGAGTATTCTTAAAAATGGCCAGAGTTGAAATGATGCCCAGTGTCAACAGTGTGCTGAGATGCGATGAAGAATATGAATGTTATTTTCCCCAATCTGATGCTTTCCATACATGATTCCAAACAGGAAGAAATAGAATCCTGGCTTTGGTGCAGTCCCTTTGTTGAAGGGGGATTGGAACAGGTAGAAGCTTGCTTATTTTGCTGGCTGCTGTCATTTTCTGCTTAAAAAAGGCGCTGAAGACTCTGAGAATGTCATGGAGGAACTAACTTGACAAGTCAATTTGTACTTCAGAATGTTGTAATTACTGTGATGGAGACTAATTGATTTGCAAGGGACACAGGAATTGCAGCACTGAATAAGTAAAAAACTGTATAATAGGGTATTGAGATTTTTTTTTTGCTCTGGGCAGTTTTGGGACTGTCCCATTACTTATCTCTAGATTAATAGTGAAACCATTTTTGTCATCTTTAAAATGATCCACTAACTGTAATAGATGAAACTAGAGTTGATCAATATTTTTGGCAAGCAGATACTCAATTGAAAAAATTCTGGTATTGGATATTTTTTCCTATTTTGAAGTAACTTTTTGTTTTGCAATTTACTTCATTATTCCATTATAAGATATAACCGAAAATATTTTCTTGAAACAAAATTGAGTGTGAATTCTGTGGTTTTCAGACAATTTCAAAATTCTTTGGGTTTGTTGCAGTTTGGAAAATTAGTATATTTTCAATTCACATTTTTCAATATAATCGAAATTCCAGTCTCTTCTCTGCATGGTTGAGAATATTTTTGTCCATAAAAATAATTCGAATTCATTAACTATTAATCAATACAACTATTAATAACTACAATTAATTCAAGAGGCACTTAAGTATGAATAGCCACATTCTACAGATGGAAGACGAAAGAAAAAACATTAATGTCTTTGTTCAAGGCCATATAATTATATAAGAGACTGATCTCAAGTACTGTGCTCAAAGAGACAGTATAGAATTTCGTATTCAGACATGAGCAGAATTCAACAAATGAAGAAATGAATAGCTGTAGAGAAATTTCTGTTGTTACCCAAATGACAGTAAAGTTATGAATGTTTCTCCTGGCTTTTATATATGGAAAACAAATGATACGGTTAAATACTAATTATTTTCTTGACCTGACAGAATTTCAACAGAAGAAAATATACCATATTCATACTGATTGATGAATCAACTTAATGCTAGGCTTGAACTTCCTATTGTTAACAGAATACATCATGCTGTAATTTAGTCTGAGTAAGAAAAGAAAATATTGGTCTAAAATTTAAACAGCCCTTGAAACATGTGGTGTTAGTCTCTTTCAAATTTGAATGATCAAAATAGCATTTGTCAGTAATTCTTTACTGTAATTAGTATTATTCCTCACTTAAGGAATTACCACCTTCTTTGGGGGATAATGTTATCTTTTTGTGTTCAGACATCAATCACTAAATTTAACGAAAACCAGGCTTAAAGAAAATTCCACAATTTTTGCCAAGAACAGTGCAATTTAAGACCTTGAATTCCAAAGCATATTTTTGCAGTGTCAGCTTGTGCAATTTTATACTGTGGTTTTCATCCATAATGCCATAAGGTATAATTTATATTGGAAAAAATTTAACTTTTTACATGTGATGCTGTTGTGAAATCTCATGGCAGGAGTGGAATCCAGTCATGTCACCACCATATAAATCTCTGAAATAGGGAGTTTGTAATAGTAATTGCTGTATATGTTTGAGCAGAGAGCTGTGATCAGTTGTTGGCTGATGCCAAATTGAGAACCATGCATCACTCAATTAGTTGAGGTAGAAGAGAAATAAATGCGTAGTAAAAGATCATTAGGAAAGATACATTCAATATAAATGATCTAGTGCTCAGTTAAGTGAATGAATAGGAGAGAAGCTAGCTTGTAGGCAGAGAGGATGTACAGCTTTGAAAGGCCAAAATTTATGATGATAAACGAAGTCCCAGAAAAAAATACAATACGGAATAATAGAAGTAAATGAAGATAATTAGTGCTAAGTGAGTGTGGTGTAGCTGGAAAGTAAACAGAGAGTTGAGAGAGGAAAAAATGAATGTGTTGCTGGTCAAATTGTTGGCAACTCTCTGAGGCAGTACTTTTGCAATAGATTAATTTAAACCTTGTTAATGGAATAATCTCTCATGCTAATACAAATTAGCTATTTAGGAATTACTGAAGCAGCTACACTGGAAAGCATGCAACTTCCCTTTTTTTTTTTTTTTTTAACCACTGCATGCAATAAGGGGCAAGGAAATAAATTATCATATTTACAGTTTTATGGAATAAACTGGGACCTATAAAGATTTTATGTTAGATGAATTTTGCAAACTGGAAAATGTAATTTTAAAAGTATTTTTAAACTGTAAACAGCTGAGTAATATGAAATCTGTTTGAATCAGTAGTTCACCATTCTTATTTGAATCTGTCCAATGAGGCAGTGCTGTATTTTGCATGTGAGTCTATTGCTAAATCTAGCAATGAATGAATAATTTTCTATGGCTAATTGAAATTTTAAAGCAGTCATAACCTACTTTTTATGTCATGCTTAACAAGAAACCCCAGCTGTGTATCATGGAGCGTGATCCAGGCGTAGAGGAGGAGATGCTGGCAAATTGTGGTTCTTGGATGAGATGAAGGTAGACCAGGAGGGATGAGAGAGACCCTGTGGACTGGGTGACACCTACTGGGGCTTCTGGGGAAGGATGGAGAAATTGGGTTACTGTGCCCAGGTGGGGCAGGGGAGGGCTGGAACATGGGCCTTGGGCTGGGGGTGTGATGATGAAGGAGGTCTACTTGGTTGGGTGTCCCTGTGGGAGAATTCCCTGAGAAACAGAACACACCCATGGCAGGTGTGTGCTGGGGCTGTAACCTGCCAGAAACCCTCACAGCATAGGAAGGTCCTTGCTCTGGCTCCTAAGTGGTATTTGGAGCTCCAGAAGGAGTTTGACAGCCTTGAACTGTGGAAAAGGAGGAGTGCAGTGGGAAGGAAGAGCAGTGGTGGAGGAGGAGGAGGGCTGCTTGTCTGACTTGTGTAAGTGCCTCTGTTCTGCAGCATGGCTCCAGGGGGCTGTGGCAGGCAGGAATTACTCCTTAGCAGACAGGTAGGTGGAAGGAGTATTTTGGAGAAATGCAGATGGTGCAGAGCAGATTCCTGGGGTAAAGTGCACAGCCAGGATATAAACCAGGTAGGCAAAAGAAGCACTTGCTGTTCAGACACTCTTGGGGATTCAAGTGAGGGGTCTCTCTTCTCTGTCTGCCTTGTTCCACATGCCCTCACTTCTCCCCCCTCCATTTTTTTTCCCAGTTAAATATGAGTTTTTCTATCTTCCTTCCTTACAAACCCAACCTCCATGTTACCTACCCATCACATGCTATTTTTATGCTACCCTGTGAAGGGGCAGGCTGTCTTTTCCCCCCATATCCTCAGTTTTCCAAATTGTGTATATATATATAGCCACTGCAGGCATTCAGGGTTATATTCTCTCCCGTGCTGTAAGCCTGATTCTGCTACCTTCCCATGTCTTACCCAGGCTCATACACCGTGGTGGCTCAGAGACATCTGCTCTGTCTGCTGATGGACAGCCCCTACCAAAGGAGAATTCCAGAGCAGGATGTGTTGCTGTGCCCCTGACTGGTGTTGACCTTCTCTGTAGGTTCTACTGAGGCTGTTGAGACTCTGGTTGACTCTTCTTCTGCACTCCAAATGTTCAGATTAGTCTTTTTGCTAAGTCACAGATAAGTAAGGGTGTTACTGGATTTCAGGGCTACTTCTTCATAGCTTTGAGAGGCCTAATTTATCATTCTGTTAAAGAGAGAATAGTAGTCTGCATAAGCTATTCAATCTCTATCAGGCTAAAAGAATTAAAACGCTGAATTACATTTTCAGTGATAATGTATGGTGATAGCCTTTGTCCAAGAGGGAGAGCTAATTGAATATATTAGAGTCTGAATTATTTCAAAAAGCTGCTGTTAGAGCGAGACTTACACTGTGTATAAAGGGAGGCATGTTCCAGAGGCAGGGATCAGTTACTCCTCTTCTCCCCCCATTCAGCACACTTGTATCGATCTGAGGCACAAAGTCAGATGAGATGACAAAGGGTATTTGTTTGAGTAGCTAAGTGGTTGCTCTGTAGTCTATTTCATAGTAGGGATGGAATTAGAATTGGAAAAGATGGAGAGATATTAAATGCCAGTAACACTAAATATTGTTTGGGTGTTTTGCTCCTTTGAGATAAGTAAAAAGCTCTGGAATTGGCTGTTGCTTTGAATCAGAAGCATAGGGAAGCAGATTGTTGTCTGTTGGGGTCAATTTTTTATTTGCTACCACAGAAAGTAGGATTTCTTTAGGTTACTTATGAGTTATCTTTATTCTTGTTCTTCCTCTCAAAGTAAAAGGAAAATAGAATTTGTTTCCTGGTTTTGGTTGGTTTTTTTTTTTTGTTTTTTTTTTTTTTTTTTTTTTTTGTCTTTTTTTCCTGAGTGTGCATGTATGGCAAACATGGACATAGTCTTACAAATGAAAAATCAGCCTTCCCATCTCTTCCCACACCCTGTGCTCTAATACATGAATTATTGCCATTTCTCCCCCATTTCTAACCAAGCTCACAAATGTCTGACTAAAATAAGCTTCAGGGGTCTAGAGATATGTTTTCTTCAGTGCTGAAAACCACAGCAGTATCCAGAGGGCTTAGATATTGATTTTGACCTGTGCACATAACGCTATCTCATCTCTTGGTTGCTAAATATGGCCATCTGTAGAAAAGGTCATGTTCTCAGACCTAATTAAGAAAACCAGAGGAGACAAATGATGGAAATGTGTAGTCCTAATGGCGGCCTGACAGAGATGCCAGGTTACTGCAGATAGGCAGAGCCAGGTTGTGGCATGGCTGGCTTCAAACAAAGTGTCAAGAAAGAAGGCAGTGCTTTCTGCAGCTTTTGCCTCACAGTAGTGATAAATTTGGTTCATTGCCTCCACTTTTGGAATAAATAATTTATTTTTTTTGTCTGTTTAATTCTCTATCTTTTAATGGTTAGCTTTTAGTCTCCTGCATCTCCCATTAATTGAGATGATGCCTGAACTTTAGCAGTTCCATATGAGAGAAAAGTGCTGAAAAACTTAGGAAAGATTTGTGCCAATACTGAATATTTCTCTTTTTAAAAATAGGTAGTAAGTAGGAAGTAAATTATCCTGCCTTTGAGCCTAGAAAAAAAATCTTAATGCTTGGGTTAAGTGCATTTTCTTTCTGTACATGTAGAAAGTGAATAATGGCCTAAAAAGTGAATACTGTCATGTAGATTGAATCTATTACTAAAGCACTTGTGCTACTGCAGCTGTAGGAGGTGGGGTGAATGCAGCATTTTAGTTATTTTCTGCAGTTATTCATGCTGCATCTTGTTTGGAATGGAAAATTAAGTATTTCTCACGTTTTTGGGGGGGCAGGTGGGGTGACCTCAGTTACGTTTTATGGCTGTTCTTTAAACAATTTGTATTTTAATTTTTTTCTAGGTGGACTTCTTTTAGTCAATGAATTGAGCTGAATTTAATTTTACATGGCAAACGAACAGGAGCAACTGCTTTTATCTGTACAGCATCTGTCACTGTGTGTCCACTGTTACTGTTCTTGGACCACAAAGACACAAGGAACAATAATGGCTCTGCTTACAGCCCTTGTGTTTTCACAGTGCCTCTGTCTGTTTGTCTGGGTGTGGAAGTAACAGCACAAATCTTGTATTGTCTGATTGAGAGGTAGAGCCAAAACAGGGATGTCCTGGATCCTGTGTTTGGGAAGAAGGCTGCTTACATGCTGAGGTATCAGTGTGAGACCAGGGGTGCACTCACAATAGATTAGGTCTTGCAGAAAGCAAGGAAATACAGAAGAAAACCTGTGTAAATGTGCACAGTATATAGTAAGGAAGTCTAATTAATGACAAATTATACATGGAAATTTGCTTTTGGCAGTACTTAATGGACAAACTTATGAAGTCTTGGCTTTGAATATAAAATATGGGCACTGCTTTCCTCTGGGACTGAGGCTGTTCTGTTTTTCTGTTTTTGGGGTACAGTTCTACTCTGCAAAGAATGTGTAGAAGGAGAGGGAGGGGAAGTGGTTGTGTTTATTATTTTAAGAACTTTTGACATTCAAGTCTGCTCAGTCAGTGGCTATGGAATAATTTCTTCAGTGTCTCAGTGCCTTGAGCTTCCCCTTTGGTTTGGAGGGGACTGGCTACATTTTCTTCCTTTTTATGCAGCAGCCATCACTGGCAATGAGAGTAAACCTGCCAACCTATGAAATATTTATCAACATCAATACACAGGTATCAGCAGTAGAATTTTTTAGTCTCATTCGGTTGCTTCAAAACATTTGAAATACAAGTGTGTGCAAAATTCAGTATTTTCTGACACACTTGACCAAGTGCTGCATGTTGAAGTGAGCACTGCACCCAAGTTCTCTCTGTAAAAAAATATACTATGTGTCTGTTCTGGCCATATAATAGATTTTTAAAAATTTATTTTTGCATAGCCTCAAGGAATGTTTTCTGTTGGATAGAGTACCAGTAGTTGCAACTGTTGGGATAAATCAGATGCAGTAGAACTCCATGGAACATTACTTATCCTTTCCCTGGCTGCCACGTATACATTCCTTATGGTGATGTGAGGGAGCCTGCTTGGGACACGCAGTGCCATTTCTAGCTCTTCATGAACTGAGGTTTTCCTGTTTCCTTTGGGCACAAGGATCTCTTCATCTGCCTCTCAAAGCTGGCAGGAGCAGCAGACCAAGAGGGTGGGACGCACATCAAGAGAAGTAAATTGAGTTCAGGCTCCTTTGCGTGCCATCATGGAGCCATCTGTACGATAAAAGCATAAAAATAATCTGCACTGATAAGAGCATTAAAATGGACAATAATCTAAAAGTACAGTTCTATTTTGGAAAGTGGTAATCTAAAATTGTCAATTTTTCAATCCAACAGATCTATTCCAGTGAGCATTAAAATATAATTTGCTAAATCTTGTGCCAAAAAGTACTGATTTAAAGTATTGCAGGACTATCTGATTTTTTTCCTTACTTTATAATCTGTGAAACAGTCTATTAAGTTTCAGTTGTTTGTAACCATTTGAAATTCTTTTACTTAGAAATTTTTAAGAGTTATATGCATAATCATTTCCCTGTGCAGTTCTTGCTCTTGATATTCGTCCATTTAGGATAGACAAATCCTTTCCTTTGAGGAAAGCAAAGAGAACACTGTTCACACTGAAATAAAAATAAAAATAAATTTGAGGTTTTTTTATAGAGCTTTTTCTGAACTTTTAGAATCTCACTGGCAATGCAGTCAGGTGAGTATTAGGAGTCATTTGAATATTAAATGTATCCTTCCAGTGCTACCAAATCAAGTATATGTTTCTTGTAAATATTCAAGTTCTTCTTGTACAAAAAGCCTAATTCTATCTATCTCTGGTAAGAATTTGGTAGAATCAGTTTCTCTCAAATGATGCAGTTCAATCCCATTTAAATTTTTTTAATAAAATTTCTTTTAGTGAATTCCACAAGGGAAAGTAGGATAAGAGAATGCTTGAAAAAAGTATTTTGCCTTAGACTTTTAAAATCTGATTTAATGTATTTTAATTAGTATTCCCAATTTTCATATCCAATTTCTTGAGCTCCTCTTCTGTGATCCTTCTTTTCCCCAAGTATTTCTAATCCTTGACTCTTTTTAATTTTTAATTCTTAATTTTTAATTAAGAATTAACCAAACTCTAAGCTATTAAGTCCTTCCTAAACCATTATTATTTTTTGGCTTTGGTAGGACTCATGCTGACAAACAGCATTTTTCGGGGTTTATTTTTTAATCACAGGGATATGTTTAGTTTGAAGAACAGGTTTTGCACCACTGCTTTTGAACATAAACAAGCCCGCTTTCTTGGATGTTGGGGTGGAGATTTTGAAGCAGTGTGTGATTAAAAGGCTTGGTTTTAAGACTGAAGCTAAAAGAGCATCACTGCTGGAGACCTCTCAAAATGAAAAAAATGAGTGTTTCACTGCTAAGGTTTGCAAAGAGAACAGGGAGAAGTGGGCATGAGCCCTGAGGGAAAAAGCCAAAAGGCTGTATTGTAATGTCAGAATATTTAAAATGCAGAGACTAAATGTGCTTGTCAGTCTAGGACTTTATCCAATTCTAATATGTGGTTATAATTTTTTGCATTTTCCGCTTTGCTTTTCCTCTCCATATGAGTGTTCAGAAATACCTGCTTTCCCTCCCCTGGAAATTAAGGTCTTTTGTGTCATATTTTTAGAATTGGCACTGAGGCTTTGCTCCAGCGTTTACAAAACAAAGCTGGGTATGGAATGAATGGGAAATGGAAATTAACTTACTTTGTGTAGCAATTTTTGTATCAGCGACTTGAAAAGTTTTGCTTAGATATTCATTAAAATAATAGTTCACTTGCTCTTTTCTAGATTTCTGGAAATATCTCTGACTTAAAGGAAGGCTGCTTTCTATTTTCTTTTTTTAATCTCTCTCTCTCTTTTTACTCCCCACCCCCTGGTTGCATTAGATCTTGTCCAGATACTTAATAGAAATTGCTAGTGTGTTCCCAGGTAACAAATTACATCTGTCTCTGAAAATGAGTCAATGTAATCATGACAAATTCATGAAATAAAGGGAAAATATATTGCTGCAGTCTTGGGGAACATGAGTCAATATACTTTATGTAATTATTTAATAAAACATCTTTTCTAGTGCACTGAAGCAGCCTGAGATACTGAGGCAGTTGTATTTATGCAGGAATAAACAAACTTCCAGTAAAAGCTGGTGACCAGAAGTATGCAATTATGCATTTCCAGAAATACTCATTAAACCAGTCTGCTTAAATTTTAATCAGACTTCTATGTATGAAACAGTCTTGGTAAGAGGAAGTAAAAAAAAAAAAAAAAAAAGGAAGGATTTTTATGATAAGCTATTCAGATCTTCTCATGCTCCAAATGGGTTTGAATTTTTTAATTTGACTTCTTGTGCAAATTTGTATAAAAGTTAACAATACAAAATCCTGCATGCTGGCTTAATTCTGTTTCATGGGAGCCATATTATTTTCAGTACAGAAATACTGCATTGATATCAAAGCTGTCATAAAAAGGATATAATTTGGGGATTAGTGAGATATTTGAAATATTTAAGCTTTGTGTAGTTCATATGAGAAATGTCAGAGGACTGATTATCAGTGCATGAATTTGTATAGGAGAGTGAAGTCACAGGAAATGCATTGTAGGAAATAGGAAAACTACAAATTGCCAGGTACTGCCGGTATTTTTTGGCCTTATTTATCTTTCTGATATACCTGAGCTAAATATTGTAATCTCTGTTATATCTGAGACATTACATCTGACATGTTGCATAAGAATTCACAACTGGATATGGAATAGACAGCCTGTCGTTTGAAGTTTTTACTAAGGTATTGGTAAACCTGTTCAAATAATCTGAAAAGGGAGTTCAGAGAGCACTGCACAAGATGGCAGTGGATGAAGGCAAGGGTGCATATATTCATCCCTGGAAAGGGTCACTAAGTTTTTTGTGTTTTACAGTTACCTGGTGACTATCTGTTTTTTTGTGGATCACCTTGTTTCTTTGGAAGCCGCAGTTATAAGTATTGTTGCTTTCCCATGGATTGCTAATGGGCGCTGCTGTTTGTCCTTGCAGGGCATCAGCAGCCTGTTCAGCTCCCTCAAGGTGGTCAGGCTGCTGCGGCTGGGCCGCGTGGCGCGCAAGCTGGACCACTACATCGAGTACGGGGCGGCGGTGCTGGTGCTGCTGGTGTGCGTGTTCGGGCTGGCCGCGCACTGGCTGGCCTGCATCTGGTACAGCATCGGCGACTACGAGGTCATCGACGAGGACACCAACACCATCCGCACCGAGAGCTGGCTCTACCAGCTGGGGGAGTCCATCGGCACCCCCTACCGCTTCAACGCCTCCGGCTTTGGCAAGTGGGAGGGCGGGCCCAGCAAGGACTCCGTCTACATCTCCTCGCTCTACTTCACCATGACCAGCCTGACCAGCGTGGGATTCGGGAACATCGCTCCCACCACGGATGGGGAGAAGATCTTTGCCGTGGCTATGATGATGATTGGCTGTAAGTATTAGAGATTCTGTCTTTCTTGTATTGAGAGAGAGTGGAAATTTGCCAGAGTAGAAATCCATTTAGGTTTAGTTGAGATGTACATCTTTGAGTCCCCACATGTGTCCAGGCTGCAATAAACATACCGGCTTTGCAGCTTTCACAAAGTTGTGGAGTTTGTTTGCTTCCGCACATCAGTACACAACACCAAGTAGCTGCATGTCATCAATGCTGGTTTCATAAGAACATCTGGAACCCTGTAAATGTGAGGCAGCTAAAAATATTTTTGGTGGCAGTATATATTACACACTTTCTTAACAGCTAGGTTTAAATCACAAATAGGAGTATTGTTGTGACTAGCAAAAATTCAGTGGTTTTGGAAAAAATATTCTGTCCATATCATCTCAATATGCTCTAGTAATGTCCATAAAATGCTTAAAGACTGAAGTGTTAAGAATTATTGTACCTTTTTGCCTCCATTTTAGTATGTGGCAAGCTCTTTTCATGTTGAGAGCTGTATACATTTGATAAGGGGGAGGAGGTCTGGGAGCATCATCTTCTGACGGAGAGGGAACTGGGACTCTTTAGGAGCCACAAACTCTGCCGTGGGCTGAGCACAGAGACATATCCTGAAGCAAGGGGGACGCTCCTGTGCTTGGGCACCTCTGGCTCAGACATCCTTGTTAGAATGGGTACATGTTGCCAAGCTGTCCAGCTTTTGGCCATGTTGTCATTTCAGTGCAGGATCTGCATTCAGAATGCCTTGAGAGCTACTTGGAGTTAAGAACCATATGGTGGCCGCTGTTAAACTAGGTCATGGTTTTCTAGATGAGGGTGGAGCTTGAACCAAATTAAGGAAAAAAATCTGCTTTGTCCATGGGAAAAGTTGTTCTTGTATGGAGAAAGATAGAAGCTTCTGTATGGTAACATTGCATCCCGAGGAGGAGAAAGTCAATCCTTGCTAAGCAGAAAATTAAAACCAAATACATAATGAAACTCAATTAGCAGTACAGTGCCTGCTGCAGAAATGTGAACTTTTGATTCTGATGTGTCCTTTTACAGCAACACTGAAGTCACACACTGAGATTATGTGCGTAGCCTTAAGTCTGCTGAAGGTTAGTGAAAAAAACTATCAAGACATACATTGTTGATCACACAGGGATTGGGATATTTGAGCTATAAAGATTGTTAATTTTGTTTTTCTAGCTTTTTCGTCTGCCAAGAGTCCCATCATCCTAATAAAACACCCTGTAGGAGAAGGGAAATTTATATAAAATATGGATAAAATTTTGCAGTTTTCTCATGAGAAGGTGCATTAGACAATTTAGTGGTGTAGCACAAATCAGGCTTCCAAGCATATTTCCTGATGAAGGTGCCCATTTTATCAGGAAATATCCTGATCTTTGGCTTATTGTTATGACCATGATACTAGCTAGAACAAGAACAGCTAGTATTAGTCAGTATTATTATTTAGTACTATGAATAATGATTAAGCATAATCTTCAAAAAGTCATGAATGTACCTGGGATTATTTTGGACTTGCACCTGTTCCAAGCTCTTCATATGACAATGTGGCAGAAAGAAACTGAATTTATGCATAAATAATGTTCATTTAGATGAGCAGAAAGAAAATTATAACCTTTCTTTTTGTGTATTTTATCCTCTGCTCATTTGAATAGCAATAAGTGCTGTATCAAAAGACTAGTGGCTTAAACAACACTGTGGCCAGCTAAGCTTACAGTCACAATTTCACACCTTTGAAATTTTTACTTTATTTTTATTTCTGAAAGAAAATTAGTTTTCTGGAAATGGTGATGGAGAAGGTGAACATGTGTGAAAATGCCTTCAAGCCCCACCTTCCTTGCATGGGCTGGGTGTGAGGCTGTCCTGCAGCAAGTCAGGGTGCAGTGCATGGCAGGGACTTGCCCTCCACTGGTGGCTGTCACAGAAGCTGCATCTCTGTGGGTCCTGGATCAGTTCAAAGTCGCAGCACTGCCTTTGCACCCTCCCTCTGATTATTGGTATTGATGATTTGGCTTCAGTTTGCTCCACAGGCTGTGCCTCCATGGTTTGGTAGGGGCACTCAAGAGCTGCTTCCCCGGAGTGCAGATGTTGGCATCAGGTAGAGGGAAAGGAAGAGTTTGCTTTTAGAAGTGTGAGTCCTTCCTGCTCAGAATTATTTTTAATCCAATGGATTTGATTGTGCAAAGTTCTTGTGCCTCTGGGAAAGGCTGGTCATGGTGTGTACATTGCCAGGTGTGTGGTGGCTTTGCAAGGCTTTCAGGTCCTTGTTTCTAGCAACTTGGTTTCTAGTTTTGTTTTGGTTTAGTGGATCTGTAGCTTGAATAGTTTCTGAAGAAGAAAGGTGTGAATGGTAGTGATACTTTTTTCTTTGATCTTGGATTGTTGTCTGTTGAGCCTGTGTTTCTGAAGAGGACTTGTTGTGTAAACAAGTGTTTTTAAGACTTGCACTGCTGTCTTTTCCACTGGCATATTGACAGAAGGGTTTGTGCTACAGTAAGTACAGGCCTGTGATGACATCCAAATGGGGTGTTTGTGCCAGAAAGGCTCAGAATATTAGAGATATTTGAAAGCATAAGCAGTTCATTATTAGTGTCTTTCCATGTGTCTTTAGTATGCTTGTGCCCAGAGGGATGGAGTTAACTCTGTAATTCCATCTTCCATAAGACAAAATCTGGTTTGCTCTGGTGCTCAGCCATGGGTATGTCCCTTTCTGCTCACTGCTTACTCTCTCTGTAGAGCTGATCCTGTGGTAGAATTTCATTTGTGTTGCATTGGCTCTGTATATACACTGACCACCAGTAGTAGTACTTTGCTGTGATACCAGATAGCTGTTTAAAAAACTAGGCAGGACCACTTCCATTTTCTCGTTTATTCAAGCTTTTATTATGGTAAATAATAAATCCAGGTAGCTTTTAATGAAAAATTTAGAAATACTTTAGTGAAGCTGTCCTGAAGCAGTGGGAATGTTGGCTGAGTTGAATGCAAATGTTGACCCAGTAAAAAATGTAATGTATGTAGCTTGTAGGAGTGGGTATATGATATTAGTTGTGCACAGACACTGGGAAGGCATCATTGAGGTGAATAAGCTGTGTGTGGGCATTGAGCCTGTGGGGCTGGATTTGTTGGTTGTGTTTACACTGGGGACAAAGTTTAAGGAAGCCTGGCCTTGTGTCAGCAGCCCTGGTCTCTGCTTCAGGGCCTCCTCCTGCAGGGAGGTGTTCTTGTGCTCTCCAATGCAGGGATGCACATGCTGTCCTGCTGGCCTCATTGTGGCTGCAGTTTTCAGAGAGAAAGTGTCTTGCTGTTGGCTATTTTGATGTGGGAAGGTGAAGCCCCTAATTAGATTTGTGGGGGGCTGTGGCACACTCATAACCCCAGGGATCTTTTGTCACTTAGTCAGCTCCACTGCAGGGGGCAGGTGAAAATTGCTCTTGATTCTTGACCTCAAATAATGCACATCTGTTTGGGTGGATCAAGTTATTTTAAAATAGAGATGAAATACCCAGTGGCTGCTTTTAATGATTTCTTTTCTGTGGAAGCTTGTGTTTCTTGTTACTGTGTAGCTGCTTTTTCTGAACATATGTTGAATTGTAGTTTTACAAAGGAAAGTATCTATCTTCACATCTCTGAACTGACCTGCATGGTTTTGCCTCACTTTCTTTATTGAGTGTATGTGTGTGTATATATAGAGAGAAGGATGAGTTACTAGGGGAAGTAAAAGCAATTAATTCCTCAGCTTCATTTTAAATGAAAAACATATTTGCTTATCCCTTTCCACAGATGGCCAGTAAATTGCTAATTAATAGGGAAGATGTCTACAGACAGATCTTTCAGTGAGGCTGACATTACATAAAACCAGGCTTAAAACCACTGTCTGGGTCTGCAGAAAGACATATATTTTCCATTTTTAATACTTGAGAAAATAAAAAGAAAAAAAAGCTGTTTCAGTTTTTGATTTCTTCCCTGTGGAGACATATGCCTTGAAATTACAGTCTTTATATATTTTTCTCAGTGATTCTGTCAGGTTGGGTTGGGTATTGTTTATTTTTCCTAAGCACTAGCAAAAATCAGAGTACTTTCATTTGTGGTTTTTGTATCTGGGCACTGTGTCAGCAATCCCCTTGCTATGCAGGTGGAGTAGGGATGAGCAGTTCTAAAAATGCTTGACATTCTTGACTTTTGACATAAAATAATACTGATGGATTCTTGCCTATTTGGATTTTGAGCAATGGAGCAAAATCCATCATTTGGGGAGCCTTTTGTTGATGTTTTCAGTTGCATTAAAAGATTCCAAGTTTTTGGTGCCTGTTTATGCTAAATTCTCCTTTGTTAGGTAGGAACTTACTGGAACTACAAGGCTGGACACATCCAAAATATGAAGGAAAAGGCACATCTTTGAATTCTAAACGAAATCACAAATTCCCCTGTGAAACACTAAGCAGATAGTGAGAGGGATCATGGAAAAAGACAAAAGTAGGAGTTAAAAGGTCAGACTCATGAACATGCATGCTTGCATACCATGATGAATTGTCAGCCACTGAATTCATTAATCAAAACAGTCCAGAAACCCAAGCCACTCCTCTTCTGCATGATGTGGTGTGCAACCCAAGCATCATGCAGTCCTGCAGCACTTCAGCTGCTGTTTCTGATTAAGGTAGACACAGGTCCCAGGAGAATGGAGTAGCTGTCTCAGCTTTGATCAGCTTTGTCTGTGAACAGTTTCTTGCTCATTAGACAAAAAACCCACCAAAACCAAACAAAAAAAACCCACCCAAACAATCCAGAAACAAGAATAACATTCAGTAAATGTGAAAACATAGGCAGTTTTGTTTACAGCACTATTGCTGAAAGGAACAATAGTGTAACCATCCTTGAGAGCTTTAAGAAAATTTTGGTGGCAGGAATCATGATGCACAGGTCAGTGCTACTCCTTCACAGTCTCACAGAGCATTGGTGTGCTTTAGTGACCTCCAGCACGGTAAGAAGTGTTTAGTGACTCTTGTGAACAAGAAAAGTGAGCAACTGATAAAAACTAGACTATTGTTATCAAAACACCCAGACAAGTTATAGAGGCATGGCAGCATCATGTTTGGTGATCTTCCTAAGGCACGATTTCCCCCTCATAAAGCAGGTCATCAATTGAAAAGCAAATGGATCTGGCCATTTACTAAACATGTATCTAATGACAAGAGAAACAAATTTAACCCTAGAACCCTTTCTAGGTGGTGGGGGAATGTGTTTGAATCATTTTTGCTGGAAGCTGGTGGCCTGAAACTAAGGGCCAGCTGTGTGCTAAGTGTTAGGTTTGCTGAGGGTATCATTAATGGCTGCAGCACAAAGGCCTAAGGGATTTTAAACCCAAAGCAACTTGCTCTATGTTCAGGGGTATTGCCAGTGCAGTGTTTTGGGCTTGGGGACATGCTGGGAAAGGAAAAAGAAACCTTGGCTTGCAAAAACTGAATTCTTGAATTCCTGGTATTTGTCACATCCCTGGCAAGATGACAAAAATTCCTCAGATGTCACATACCTCTTGCAGGCTCCTGAGACTGCAGATGGCAGCTCTATGCTTTCTATAGGGATGATAGTTTTGCAATAATTTTCATTCTCATCTATCTTAGCCAACAGCAACACTACTCTAGCCAGTTAATTCCTAATTTAAAGGACTGGATTTTAATTTTTTAAAATTTCTTTTTAATAACTATGGCCGGTCTTTATAGTTCTGTTCCTTCACTCCTCTGTGCTGTGCCTTATTACTTTTTATTTGATGTTAGTCATGATATTTGAAGAGATGGTGTGTTACTGCTGTAATTGTTAAGCAACTATTTAGGATATCTGAATGTTGTTTTGCTTGGATGTTTTCTCCACTAGAACAAACCACCAGAAGTGCTCTGGATGTATTTCTGTGCAAGTTTCAGCAGCAAAGTGATAAGGCTGGCAGAAAAGTGGGTAGAATTTCTCTGTATGTTAGAAGAGGGTTTAACTATTAGGGCAGGATTTGGTTTTCACCTTTCATCTCTAGAGGTGGAAATATGTCAATTTTTCATGTTCAGAGTAAAGAATGAGTAAAATCATGCAAAAAAACCAACCCAACAAAAATCCAGCTCCAAAAAGTCAACAACAAAACCTACCAAAACCTCAAAGTCATTGTGACAAACAGAAATAAAATGGATAGACAACATTGTTTTTGGCTTTTTGGGTATATAAACAACCCTTCAGACATCTGAGTCCCAAGGGATGCAGTTTCCAGCAGAGTGTGTAGGTATTTCTCATCGGTAAGCGTGGGGTGTGCTGGGTCGTGGTGGCACTTCCAGCCCCACTGATGAGCCTGCACAGAGTCACATCATTGACATTCAGTGCAGACAGGACATGGAGGAGAGGTGCCATCACATCTGTAAAGGCTTCACAACTCAGCAAGCTCCAAAGTCTTAGCTCATAAAAGCTGCCTTCTCTTTGGGTAAGGACGTCCAGGACCTTCTTGTTTTTTTTCAGGTTGCTTGTACTGAAGCACAACCCAGTTCCTCAGGACTCTGTATTGGGACCAGCCTTGTTTAATATCCTTCTGAATAATCTGGATGAGGGGGTCAAGTGTACTCTCAGCCAGTTTGCAGAGGACACCAAGTTATGTGGCAGCCTTGATTTGCTGGAGGCCAGGAAGGCTCTGCAGAGGGATCTACAGAGTAGACTGGTACAGACTGGATTGATGTGCTGAGGCCAGTGGTGAGGTTCAGGAAGGTCAAATGACAGGTCCTGCAGTGGGGTCACAACAGCCCTGTGGATCTCTACTGCCTTGGGGCAGAGTGACTGGAAAGCAGTCCAGCAGAAAAGGATCCAGGGGTGCTGGTACAGCGGCTGAGCATGAGCCAGCCTGTGCCCAGGTGGCCAAGGAGGCCAATGGCTTTCTGGCTTGTACCAGAAATAGTGTGGCCAGCAGGGCAAGGACGGGGATTTCCCCCTCTGTACTGGGCAATGGTGAGGCCACACCTCAAATCCTGTCTTCAGTTCTGGGCCCCTCACTACAAGAAATGCACTGAGGTGCTGGAGTGAGTCCGGAGAAGGGCAACAGAGCTGGTGGAGGGTCTGGAGCAGAAGACTCATGTGGAGTAGTTGAGGGAGCTGGGGGTGTTCAGCCTGGAGAAAAGGAGGCTCTGGGGAGACCTTATCAACCTCCTCAACTCCCATAAAGGAGGATGTAGCCAGGTAAGGGTCAGTCTCTTCTCCCAGCTAACAAGTGATAGGATGAGAGGAAATAGCCTCAAGTTGCATCAGGGGAGACTTAGGTTGGATATTAGTAAAGATTTCTTCATGGAAAGGGTGTTCAGGCATGGGAATAGAGTGCCCAGGGGAGTGGTGGAGTCACCATCCTTGAGGTACTGAGAAGACGTGTAGATGTGGCACTCGGGGACAGGGTTTATTGATGGGCTTGGCAGTGCTGGGTTAAGGGTGGACTCAATGATCTTAAAGGTCTTTTCCAATTTGAATGATTCTCTGGTTCTATGATAAAACACTTGTGTTAAAATCAGAAAAAACCTTTAGGTGACACCTATCTAAATAGCAAATTCCTACAAAAATTGATAAAGGAAAGAAGGGTATATGGGAGGGAGAGAGAGAGACTGGGGGAAAAAGAGGGTTGATAGAGAGAGGAGCCCTCCAGAGTCAGAGATTGATCCTCATAGAGGTGGTGATTGATGCTCGATTTATTTCACATCTGAGGGTACATTAAATGGGAATACAGGGTTCTTGCGAGTGAGAATGCATAAAACTAGTTGCAAAGTATTATCTATAAGACAAAAGAGCTAATGTATCTTTGGTCACGTAGCATAGCTTGGCGAAACTGTTAGCAGAACGTTCTGCTCCATATCTTCTCTTCACATCCTTAGAACATCCTGCTTCACATCCCTTTTCCTGGGGTACATCTTGGCAAAACTTCTTTATATTGTTTGCCCAAGGGCAGCATGTCTCTGCTATCAGGCACGTATGCAGGGTTGTGCAGCTTGTTTCTATCCAGTGTCTGCTCAAAATGCTCTCTACAATTGTCTCCAGGCAAAGATGGACTCAAAGTTGTTTTTCAGGTTCACCACACAAGTGCTGATGCTGTAATAAATCTGTCTTAGCTAATGACCATGGCCTTTGAGGAGTGGCCCATTCATAAGGAGTTAGTCCTCTCCTCACCCCAACACATTTCAAAGCAAGCAGTAAGAAAGTATTTTCTGTCAGTGTATTAGTATGGTAATACTTGGTTTCCTGGCTTGGGGAAGCTTAAATTAATTCTCTGTGAGATGTTATTTCTTACAAGGCAAAAATTAGTAACCAGTATTCCCTTTCTTGTTATTTAAAGCATATATGACCAGATTAAAGCTAGATTAAATTATTGCCACTAATTTTTGGGCAAACTATAATTTGGAAAGGGCAAGGGTAAATTGCCTGTGTTCTTATGGCTGTAGGGAAAAAACACCCATAAATGTTGCAGAGCTACATATCACATACCTTTATACTTTATGAATTGTCCCTTGATATGTTATCTTGCCATAATGGCTAAAAATTTCTGGCTGTACTTCAGCCTAATAGAACTAGAGAATCACCCAACTTTAGAATATACTAGAATTTAGTTGCTAGAATAGTCCCAGAATATAGTCCATATCTCTAGCAGAACTCTGCAAATCCAATCAGGACAATTCCTGAAGTGAGATTTTTCTAAAAAATTTCTAATTCTCAAGGTTTTTACAGTCCATTTCTCTTCTGCAGAGTTAACATTGCTCCCCAAGATATTGGACAACTTTTGAAAGAACTGTAAATGCAAATGGAGAAAAAATACATTTGTTTGACAGGAGAGAAGATGAAAGCTGTGAAGTGTTAATAGTTTGGTTTTTCCAGGATTTGAGGAGAGCTCACACTACAGTAATGTTATAGATAATTGCCTTTTCTCTTTCTTTTACACAGCATTTCTAAATTTTGTCTTTTAACTCTTTAATAGGAAGGAGAAGGATAAGGAAAATAAGTAGGTGTTCCAGCTATGGATATCTTTCTTTTTCACCTGATATCTTTATATCATGTGCAGCATTTTGCTTTCTTTAGACATTTCTAACATTACTTCCTATAAGTAAATTTAAAACACTGATAGGCTGGCTTTATCAAACTTTAATCAGAGTGTGCAACTAACTTGTTTTAAAATCTAAAGGAACATGATTAACACAAGTTAATTTGTGAGAGAAAGGTGTGAGGCATCCAGAACATGGACTGAGATAGCAGAGGAATATTTAAAAAAAAGAATATTTCAGGCAGGAACCAGGGGCGAATTTGCAAGATCAATATTTTGTTCCCTACAATAAAACAACGAGACACAGTGCTTTGCTGTGCAAGACACCAAACCTTGGGGTTCAGTATACAAATTTATTCTTAAATTGCTGAATTACACAAGTGCAAAGTAGAAGAGGGTGGTTGGTCTGTCAGAACTATATTATGGATTCCCACTTGTGCAATTGGCTAAACGTATGCAACTGTCATGGTTTGAGCCTGGCACAGAGCCAGTGCCCCCATGAAAATGCCTCACCCTGGTGTCTGCTGTGAGATGTGACCAGGAATAAGCAAAACAGGCTCCAACTTAAACATAAAGAACACTTTATTACCTAAAACTACAGGAAAAATAGGGAAAGACTATAAGGAAAAAGAAAGAAAATTGAAAACCTTACAAAAAAAACCACTTTTCCTCCTCCCCACTCCCTGACTTTCCCAATCCAATACATTCTCTCAAAAACACCAACTGCCCAGCCCGGCACGACACTTTAGTATACTCAAACTGCAGTTCATGAAGAGGAAAGGAGTCCTTCTTGTTCCATAGGCTTCTGGAAACACACTGAAACCTCGGATGCTTCCTTGTCACTTCGGCACCGCCCGGGGGAAAAAAAAGTCCTTTTGCCGCTTGTGACATGTTCCTTCCATGCCCAGTGCTCTCACCACCGAGACATGGCCAGAGCTGCTTTTAGGGTGGTCTTTCAAGGATGCCTTGTCTCACTCCAAAAAGGCACAGTCTCTGCTTTTGGGACAACTGTCCCCCCCATATTTTTCCAACCCCCTGGGGCCGGGGGGTCCTCACGAATGAACCCTCCTGGTTTTGAGGCACTGCCTCCCCCTAAATGCAGTCTGTGTCACAGGAACAACTGAGTCCATGGCTGCAAGAAAAAGTCCAGCCAAAAGGCCACTCCAAATCATCTCTCCCCATCCAATCATCTCCACAATCTCCGGGCCAAAGTCCTTATCTCATCTCATCTCTCATCTCCCTTCTTATTCAGCTTCGAGGAGGATTAGCATTTTCTGCAAGGCCCCAATCATGCAAGAAAGGGTTAAAAGTTTTCAGTCTCTGTCTGTCCTGGGACGAGATGATACTCCCACACGTGCTGCTGCTGCTGCTGCTGCTTCTCCCTCCCCCCTTCTCCTCCTGGCTGGCTGCCATCACATTCGGTGCCGCCGGCTCTCTCTCTCCGGGGGGGGGGGGGGCTGGCTGCCCGATATCTCGATGTCTCTTGGGGCTCCGCCACCCTTCCATCCTTGAAAGCCCCCTCAACCCCCACCTCTGTCCAGGCCCCAGGCCTACCGCATGGCGGCCCCTCCCCCGCCCAGCAGCAGCGGGCCGGGCGGGGGAGAGAGATCTGACCTCTTCGCCCGACGATGTCCAAAAGAGAAAGTGCCAGGGCAGTGCCTTGCTTTTAACCCCTGTGTATTCTCGGAGGTGTGTCCAAACCCCACTGGCTACACCAGGTGTCAGTATGAAACCCAAAACCTTCATTGGTTTGACCACAGCTTCCCAGAATTCCCACTCCTTCCTGGTCAAACCATGACAGCAACATACAAAAAGCACAGATTTTTCATTGTCCCTGCATTCCTGGGAGGCCTTTCCTTAAGCAGCCAACTGTAGTGCTGGAGGATGGCAACGCTGGACAAGGATTTGGTTTTACACAAGTCCATTTCTGGCTGAGAAAAACCCAATTAGATACGCATGGGGGGGAAAAACAGTAAAATAGCACATCCACCCATGTGACACATTGTGCCATTTGTCATCTAATGTGTGGAATATGATGGAAGTTCTGAAGCATCTTCTTAAGCGCTTTTCACTTCTGCATCAGCTTCAAAAAAATTGTATCATTATTTTAATATTTACATTGTTGTGCAGTTATTTTAATATCTACATTCTGCTGGACCCAAACAGGCCTGCTGTAGGTTACAGAGTGTTTGAGTGGAAATAGCTTGCCTGGCTGGAATGTGTGAGTGGTTTATAGGTGATGCTATGACCTTAACCACTTGGATAAGTGATCTCATGACATCTTGAGAATGAATAGAGCTTAGCTGTGCTTACCAGATCAGTGAGTTTTAGTGCATTTGGCTGCTTTTATATTTTAAAGGAAGATTTGGCTGTTTATAAAAGTGAAAGGGAATGTTTTAGAGGAGGAAGAAGCTGCTGTGGGTCATATTCAGTCAATTTCTTGGAGTTGAAAGCTCTGAAATGCACTAGATCTGAACTTGAGTTATTATCTGAAGCCATATCCTATCATAAGCAGCAGCCTGTTGGAAGAAATTCTGATCTACTGAGAGAATATGGAATATATGTAAAAATATCAGTATCTTTTATCCACTGTGCAGCAACTCTTGCTGCTACTGGTGTGAAAAATGTGGAGGGAGACATGTAACATATTAATAGGTCCTTTTGCCTGGAAGAAAAGTAGAAAATTTATTCTTCTAACCAAGGAATTTGGCAGCCAGTAGGTTCTGAAATCTCAAGTGCCTTACTGTAAAGAATGAAACAGTTGAGGTATAAAGGCCTGACTTTTCTGACTCACCTCAACATGATTAGGAATGATTTTTTTCCTTCTTTAAAATCAAACCAGTAACTATACCAAGTGGTGTGGAATTCAATTTTCTGGTGAGATGATAGGCAAACCTTGCCTTCCCCGTCCCCATCCCAAACACAAATATGTGTTGGTTGATGGGTGCTGGCGAGCAGGATGATTCAGGGCTGTGGTTTGGTACTTCTTCACTGTTTTTGCAGGTATCCTGCAGGATTTTCACTACAAAATGAGAGGGAATTGGAGAGTGATAATATCTTCTAAGTGTAACAAGGCCAAATGGAAGGAGGCAGAATTGGACTTAAGATAATGAATTTCTGTCTTTGAACTTAAATGAGAAATTTTTTTCAAGTTATTTTCTGATAAAATTAGGATTTACTAGGAAAGCATGAAAAATAATGTTGGAGTTTTTGGGTCATCCTGGTCCACAAAGGTCTTAAATAGTCTCAGAGCTTCTAGAAACTTCATCAAGTGAATTTTGAAAACTGTGAGCTTATTTATTACAGTTGTATGACTTACTGACAGTTTGTGCTTTCAATACAAGTTTTGCAAAATATGAAGTAGCACACTTGCTCCAATTTTGAACTAACCCTATCCTAATGTTCCTTTACAAAACCTTTCCCCCCTTTCATATTCAGAAGGCAAATGAGTGGAATTTCATCTTCTAAGGGTCAGGCCTGCTGTGGCACTTTGTGTGTGTGGTCCTGGACAGGTCCTTTTGCATCAAACACACAGATCTGGCACTGATCTGGTCTTGGAAATAACCCACTATCCACTGAGAATAGTTCACAGAACTGCACCCTAAATCTCATGTGGCCTATTTCCACTTCTCTTTCCTAAAATGAACCACCATTTTTCTCTCACTTCTCTCTATAAACCTTCATTTCTGGGCCTGTCACCACTCTGAGCTTTGCCATCCCACACTAGCAGCAGCATCATGGCTTTATTTTTTTTTTTCCTCACAGAGAAAATTTAATAAGAAACAAGGAACCAGAAAAGATACTCAATTTGACTTGTTCTGCCCCTTTGATTTTTGAGAAGGAAGTTGTTATAAATTGTAATTCCTTGAGCTTCTCATTCCTTAACCATTTGCTGAACTTCAAAATTCTTATTGAGTTTCCTGCATTTAAATCCAGAGGGAGGGAGGAGAGGGGAAAGGAAGGTGATTTCCTGTATTGCAACAGTGCAAATAAGTTTTCATTGCCTGATTCACTTCTGTTTTGAATATTTTTGATTCTACTTATTTTTTCTTCATAAAAGCCCTTCTTTTCATGACCTAGAAAACTACAGAATCAATTTTATCAGGAACTAAGTATGCCAGAACTAAAGATTTTAGGAACTGTCTTTCTCACACTCCTTGCAAATGAGTTGACTGCAGGTTAGTAATGAGATGACAGCTACAGAATGTGTGAGGGGGGAAATGGGCATTTTTCTGGAAAGGAGCCTTGTTCCATATGAATTTAGCAACCTCCTGTCAAAATCATAGAGGAATTACCAAACAGGGAAACCACTTGGAGCAAGACACTGTGTTGTGTAAGTGCTGCACAGACTGTGGGCATTGGAAAGAAGATGACCTATTAATGTGCCACCCTGGCCCATAAAGCTGTTCTGAGCCACTCATGCAGTGAACACAATGTCTACTAGTGCTCTGAACCTTCGTGTATCTGGTGAACTGAGGTGACTGGAGGCTGTGCCAGGTGCTGTCTGGAAGGGGCATTGCAATCCCATTGCTGGTGTGACACGGGGAAGCTGAGGCCACATCGAGGTGAGGTGTTGGCTGTGCTGTCACCTTCCATGACCTGTTTTCCCTTCTTTGCCATTCTTGGGTGTTCAGAGTCTGTGCAGGGAGGTGGGGAAGGACCTGCCTCATGTTCCAGATCCTGCTGTTTGTTCCCCATGCTGCATGCTTTGGTGTAGGTGTTTCCAAGAGGCACCTGAGAACAGAGAGTCACCTGTGGATGCTGACAGCATCTACATACACTGCAATGTGCCATCTGACCAAGAGGCAGCTTTCTGGGAAAAAAGGAAAAGAGGAGAGGGAGATGAGTCAGATTTTTTTTTTCCTCTCACTGATATAAGAGAAGACAGCACACTTGTTGTGAAAACTGCAAGAGTCAAATCAAAACTTCTCAGTGTGTGTAGAAGTATGAGAACAGCAGTAGCTGTGAGCAGAGATCTATATGACACTGCCAGGCACCTTCTGGGGAATGACTGGAATTTGCCAAGTAGCTGGATGCTCCTGTTTTCCAGGGATGGCATCAGAAGGTTCTTTCAGGCCAGTAGAGCTGACTGCCTGCTTTTTTGGGCTTCTGCTGGTCAGTTCCTAAGTGCACTGACAGGTGTGAGATGGAAGAATGTAGGTTACTGAGATTCCCTTGCTTCCTTTGCTGTTATGGTGAGGTGTGTGTGGGTGAGCAAAAGGAAGAGCAAGTGTTGAGAGAGAGAAATAGAACTTGAAGTTGACACTAAGGTTTTGTGGGGGCCTGAATATATGTTGTATTGTGGGATCTGTGTGGGTCTGAGTTGCTCCAAACGAGCTGCAGCTGCAGGGTCCTTAGTTGGGCAGCAGCTGTAGCTCGTGAAGGTAACTGAGATAAATAGGGGTGGGTCAAGAGCCCAGGAGGAGCCCCTGAGAAGACAGGAAGGACTGTGCTGCAGAGAATGGAGAAGAGCTCCAGCAGAGAGGCAAGAACAACACTGCAGCGAAGATTACAACAACTGGTGACCCCGTATGATGAAGAACACTGCAACCAAACATTGAAAGAAGGTATGGAATCCCCCGGACAGCCGAGAGCTGTGGCAGCCTGAGAGCTGGGACTTTGGAATATCAGCCAGAGAGCTGGGACTATAGAAGATAGGACAGCTGAGAGCTGTGGCAGCCTGAGAGCTGGGACTGTAGAATATAATATGGCCTTTGAATTAAGGAGCTGTAGCAGCAGAAAGCTGGAAGAATATGGCCTTTAAAGAAAAGAGCCTTGGAACATCGAAAGACAGCTGAGAGCTGTGGCAGCCTGAGAGCTGGGACTGTATAGGGATATGTATATATTCTGTGTATGTATCTAAAGAGAGCTGAGAGCTGTGGCAGCCTGAGAGCTGGGACTGTATAGGGATATGTATATATTCTATGTGTGTATCTAAGACAGCCGAGAGCTGTGGCAGCCTGAGAGCTGGGACTGTATAGGGATATGTATATATTCTATGCGTGTATCTAAGACAGCCGAGAGCTGTGGCAGCCTGAGAGCTGGGACTGTATAGGGATATGTATATATTCTATGTGTGTATCTAAGACAGCCGAGAGCTGTGGCAGCCTGAGAGCTGGGACTGTATAGGGATATGTATATATTCTATGCGTGTATCTAAGACAGCCGAGAGCTGTGGCAGCCTGAGAGCTGGGACTGTATAGGGATATGTATATATTCTATGTGTGTATCTAAGACAGCCGAGAGCTGTGGCAGCCTGAGAGCTGGGACTGTATAGGGATATGTATATATTCTATGTGTGTATCTAAGACAGCTGAGAGCTGTGGCAGCCTGAGAGCTGGAACTGTATGCGTATTGTAATTGTATAATTGTTAAAAGAAAAGGGGGGAAATGTGGGGGCCTGAATATATGTTGTATTGTAAGACCTGTGTGGGTCCGAGTTACTCCAAACGAGCTGCAGCTGTGGGGCCCTTAGTTGGGCAGCAGCTGTAGCTCGTGAAGGTAACTGAAATAAATAGGGGTGGATCGAGAGCCCAAGAGGAGCCCCTGAGAAGAAAGGAAGGAGTGTGTGGCAGAGAATGGAGAAGAGCCCCAGCAGAGAGGCGAGAACAACGCTGCAGCGAAGATTACAACAAGGTTTCTCCTTTTCCTTTACAAACTTTTAAACTTCTTTTTCGACTGCTTTCCAAAAACCCCAGAAACTAACATGGTGCATGTTTAAGATGGTTGTTTCCTCATGCTGGTTACAGACCTGTAGTCCAAAATATGGGCAGTATTTCTCTTCTTTGGCCCTCGTGGCTGAAAGAGTGTGGGTTGAAGTGTGATGATGCATTAAAGCAAAGACTTGAAGAGGGAATTTGAGAGAGTGGGGAGGAAAAATGCATGCTGGGGCATGAGGTAAGTATGGCCAGTTGACTGTGCTGATTTTATCAGGTTTGATATTGTACTGTACAAAGTACATGATATTCAGATTGTGATTTTGCCAACACAGAAAATATCTATTTTTATGAGGGTGCAGTTCAGGTCCAGAATGGAGTTATCTTTTATTCATACTCAGCCTTCAATAATACAGAAGACTGGAGGGAAGACTACTGTTTTGTGCGACCATTGTGTTGTATCACTGGGCAGCCACACAGAAGAAAATGCTCTGAGTCATTGCCAGTTTGGGTTGAAATGGAAAATATGATACAGCAGGCATGAATATCCAAAAAGGTATGAATGGCTCAGAACATGGAGTTCTGGTACAGCTGCAAGGGTCCAAAGCACAATGAAATGGGCAGTTCAGCATTGAAATGCTGGGGTAGGTAAGACATACAAAAACTGGGGAAGGTGAGGGCAACCACATTTCTCAAGCAGTTTGCCTTCAATTAGGAAGGACAACAAGCTATTGTGAAGCTTTGTCTCCTCTTGCTTTGGGGGACTAGCTGTGGTAGAACTGGTCTGGAACAGAGCTAACTCTCCAGTCTTGCACACTCTGCACAAACAGAATGTTGAATCAGTGTTGATGACACAAATCCCACCCTTGTGGCAGTAGTTTCATGTTTTCCTTCCTACAGCTGTTCTGTAAGCAACATCATGGCTCCACTCACTCTTCAGAGTTTTAATATGAGACAGTGTCAGAAGGGGAGGGAGCAGTGGGGAAGAATTCTGGGAAAGCAACTACATGTGAATGAGAAATATTTCCTGTAAGCTCTTGATGTTGGTTATTGTCAGGGGTTGGGGGCAGGATCTGTAGGCCCACACTTTAAGGTAACACTGGAGATGGCTGAAGAGTTTGATTCATTTTGGGTAAATGGGCAGTGAAACAACCTGCTTTCCAGAAGAAGGCAATATAGGTTGAAGAAAGAAAAGAAATCTGAGACTGCTGTGTTTGTGCATGTTTGTGTGCTGCTAGTGCTGCTTTTTCCTCCTTCAATTGCTGCCTTAACCTGCCAGAGAATATTGCTTTATGCATTTAAGAGAGGAGTATCTGGTTTTGTACCATTTTCTATGCAGCGATGCACAAAACGGTTGATACACAGTAATGTGTGCCCGAGGCCACACAGCCAAATTTCCTGCTGGTTGTTAATGGCAAAGTTTGTCCTTCAGTAGCTACACAGCAGTACTTCTGTTCTAGCAGTTTTGGAGGGCTTTACCATCAGTTGCCAGCTGCCTGGTGAACCAGGGCACTCCTGTAAAGCAGGGCTGCTTTCCCAAACAACCTGCTCTTTAATTGGTTGGGGCATTTTAAATGCCACAGGATTTCTTGCTGTGGTTGTTGGGCATTTTAAATGCCACAGGATTGGTTGTTGGGCATTTTAAATGCTTTGTTGCTTCCCTTGGTTCAACAGGCTGTAGATCCATCTAAAGTGAAAAAAGAGCATTTACTGTAGTTACAGTAAATCGAAGCAGAAATCTGCTGGGAAACAGCAGATTTCCCCCAGTCTCTGCTGAGCCCAGGGAGGGTAGGGGAGCAAGGTTCTCCTTGGTGCCCCCGTTCTGAATGGCAAGGTCCCCTCAGAGAGGGAGGGCAGCACAGAAATGTTCCAGCTGAAGAAAATAACACACAGTCCACAAAACCTATTTACCCTAAGGATCAGATTTTACTTTTGCATCAATTTCTCCTCTCGTGGCTTCGGCCATGCTGTTCCTCAAGTGTTCTGGGAAGTGTTGCAAAGACTTGACCGCATGAGAACTGCCAGTGTTTCGAGAGCTTTTGCAGTAAAGGAAGGTAAAACAACTTTCATTAAAGGGCTGAATTTCTTCTGAACTTTACTCAAAATCTCTGCTTGCAAATGCACTTACTTTCCTCATAGAGATTTTATAATTATGTTGTCAGTTTTATATGTTCAAGGAAAAAATTGCCGGTTGGAGGAATTAGAGACTATTCTGTGTGCTTTCACATCGTCTTTTTTTTCAGTATTTTTCATGGGTGCTTGATAATTTGTGGTTTAGCTTCAGATTTTCCCTACTTGGTACACTGCAAACCTGACTTTGTTGCTATGCCCCTGAGGCACAATAGATTTATAATTTATTACCTTTGTTATTATCACACTTATAAAAAACAATGAACCTAGCATTAAGAATTTTAACTGTGTCGGTGACCCACTGGAAAACTCTGACCTTAGGTAACAGGAGACAAGAGAGACATAAGAGTATATGATTTTTCAATTATTAGGGATTCACATACCTGTATATCAATGGCACTTAAGCAGAATGTTTAATAGAGAAAATGGACATGAACTTTAAAAGTTAAAAAGGAAATTAAAAACTGGAATAAAGAAGCCTAGCAGCACAGGCTAATCCTGCCATCTTAAACCCCCTAGTTATTTGTGGAAACAACTGCACTTTCAGTGCTGGCACTAATATTTCTGGTGCTGTCAGGTAGGGGCTGCACCTTGCAGATATGCACGTCTGCCAATATCAACAGATAAGGTTAGTGCTGATATCTGGGCAACAACAAAACCATACTGTGCTTCTGTGTGCCTTGTGTGTGATCTCTTGTGCTCTTTCTCTGTAGTGAATACCCTGGGTCTGCTGTAATTCAAACTGTGGACCTTAAAAATCACACTCAGATAAGCAAACAGAGCATAACAGCTATGATAACAATTATTTATCAGAAATTGGATGGCCAGCAAGACCAGGGAAATGTTAATCTCCCTATACTCAGCACTGGTGAGGCTGCACCTCAATTTCTGTGTTCAGTTCTGGGCCCCTCACTACAAGAAAGACCCTGAAGTGCTGGGGTGAGTCCACAGAAGGGCAGCAGAGATGGTGGCGGGTCTGGAGCACAAGACTGATGAGGAGCAGCTGAGGGAGCTGGGAGCATTTAGTCTGAAGAAAAGGAGGCTCAGGGGAGACCTCATCCCTCTACAGCTGCCTGAAAGGAGGGTGTAGCCATGTGGGGGTGGGTCTCTTCTCCCAGCTGACAAGTGACAGGATGAGAGGAAGTTGCACCAGGGAAGGTTTAGATTGGATATTAGTAAAAATTTATTCATGGAAAGGGTGTTCAGGCATGGGAATAGAGTGCCCAGGGGAGCGGTGGAGTCACCATCCTGGAGGTATTTGAAATATGTGGATGTGGCACTTGGGGAATGGTGAACATGGCACTGCAGGGGTGGCAGTTGGACTTGAGGATCTTTAGGTCTTTTCCAACCTCAACAATTTTACGAGCATGTTCAATACAGCTTGATTGAACCCGTGTCTTCTCATTAGAATGGGAAAACAAACACAACCCAAAAACAAAGAGCTTTTTAACTGATGGCTTTGTTCATTCCACAGGCTGATGATGTGCATTGTGTTATTCCTTATGTTCTGAGTCCTTCCTACTTATTTATGATTTTACTGCTATTATCTGTCTGCTGTCATCACGATAGCATTAGAACAAAATGTAACAACATCTATAATTAGGGTTGTCTACACATTTTCTCTCTTTTTTTCCATTTGACTCATGTTTGTAACTTTTGAAATGTTTCAATTTTCAAGTTGAGATAATCAAGGTCAGCCATTTCTGAGAGCAAGGGTGGTGTTTATCCATTTTTAAAAAAATGATATTTTGATCTTCAGGGCAGGTATATAAGAACAGCAGGGCTGGATATTAAAATTTGACAGCAAGAGAATACTCGTAGTAGAGAATTCTTAGAAAAAACCCAAGCCTTCTTTCAAGAAAGATACCAAAAATCTAAGGACACTTAATGGTCACATACTGGAAAGTGTTGGTTTGAAAGATACACAAAATTATGCAGTTATTGAGATAGCCATATACATAGTTTAATGCCAGTGGAAGTGCTGAATAGACATGAAAATTATATGTATTGCCTTCTCTGGATGAAACCCAAGAGAATGAATCATGGAAAAAGATGGGCGTGTGTAGGACCTGAAAGTCACTGCTCTGGGGACAAACTAGGACATGCAGGCACCCTTTAGCTGCCAGTGCCCACAGCCCAGCCCGCACACTCCTGGGCTGTGGGGAAGCACCCCCTGGAAGAAGCAGCGTGGGCTGGCCCCAGCTGTGGCAGCAGGAGCATCTGCTGAAGAAATTATGCTGCTGGAGCCCAGGGCAGGCTTAGGAGCACCTGGGAAAAGGTGAGGGGTGATGGACAGGTGGAACTTTTAGCCAGTGGGTAGTATGTACCTGCTGCATGAGCTGGGCTGGTCTTTAAGCTCTGCCTTTGTAAGCTTGCCTCAAACAGCGCAGCTGGGCTTTTCTGCACGGGGGTTCTGTGCCTGACCTTGCCCAAGCTGTGCTGCTGTGCACAGGTGTTTTTTAGCATGTCTGGTGTTCAGCCAAGTGTGACTTGTTGCTTTTTTTAATAAAAGTTGAGGCTTTTAAAGTCATTTTGTTTGCTGGGATCCTTAAAAGCATCCTCCTTTGTGTCTTCTTTTGGGGAGTAAATTATTTTCTGCTGTGTTTCACTCTGGTCCACTCTGCTTCATTTCAGGGACTGATTTTTAGATATTTGGGACTGGCCATAAGTGAGTTAACAGGTGATGCTAATTGGTGATTAACCTAATAATGGCTTTGATTATGTTAATTAAACTCTTGTCCCACATGGCAGCAGTTAAAGCATTTGTCTTCAAGCTGTACCTCAGCTGGGGTCCTTCTGAAACCTGCTGGTTTGTGTTGGCAGGGTTGAGCTCTGAGTGTGTGATACCAACACAAGTGTCAGCACCAACACTGTTCTCAGTTTTTTTCCCTTTAATTTTAAACTTCCTTTTGTTAAAACCCTGTGGTAAAAATTTAAATGTCATTGGTCAGCTTCTGTAGCGTGGTTCTCTGGAAGTTCTTCCAAGTGTAAGTGTTCTCCAGGGTGAAGGGAGAGAGCCTATGGCACCTGCTTATGCTAACCTGCATTTTGGTGCATGTATGCACTTCATGGGACGCCAATGGATGCTGGACACACAGATCATGAGACAAAACCACAGCAGTGCACTAAACATGCAGCTGGGAAGGCTGGGCCAGGTTGTGGTTTTCCTGAAAGCAAGGAGAGAAGTGGGTCTTCTGTATGGATTGTTAGCTGACAGAAAACAGTGTGGCAATGAATACTTCAGCAAGAAAAGACGGTAACTGTGGTGGAGTGAGTTGTGTGGCAGCACTGATGCTGCTGCACCTTTTCCAGAATAACTGAGAGCTTTTAAATTTGAGTAAGTAAGCAGATGTTTCAGACTGGCTTGTCCAGAGCTTTGTAGCAATTGCAATAATTTCCATGCTGCTTTTTTAGCAGGCTTTCATCCAGTCAGAACAATCTAAGAAACTGCAAATGCAATGAAAAGGGAAACTGGGAAGTTCATTGCAAATGTATATTGTATGGAAACATAGATTTTGCTGACACTGCCCTAGTACCATAGCTTTTAATGCTCAGGGAATGAGTACAAAGTACTAATGTAGAAATTATGTTGTCTTAATGCTAGTTTATTGAAATTGGTGACAAACACACACAGAAGGATGAATTTAGCTTTATGTGTGTGTGAAACTAGTATTTCTACTTGCAGAATATTTCAGATTGCCCCCATTTTGTGGTTTTGGTCTTTTGGGGCATTCAGAAGCCCCATGTTGTTTGGATTATTTCAGCTGAGGGTGCTCTGCAACTGGAAGTATCAAGCCTCAGGTCAGAAAGATTGCTTTTCAGAACTGAGGAACATTTTAAATTGATGGCACATTTACAGTGAATACCTTTCCAGAAGACTGAACAGCACCAAGCCTACAGAAGCCAGTTCCTTTAAACAATGCCTTATCCCTTGTGATTGCTGTGACGATTAAATAACTTCAGAGTTGAAAAAGTTTGAATGGCATTTGCCTTGAGCATTCTTGTGCAGTGCTTTTTTAATGAGCTCCCACACTGCCAGCTTGCAACTTCTAATACTTAAAGCTTTCTTTGTGCTTCACTCTTATTGCAGTGTTGATAAATTGGGTTTAAGACTTTTATTTGCAGTTGTCCTTTTTGTGTGAAGTGTGAAACCATGCATTAAGGCAAAGAGAGGTTTTATGTTTGTTACTGCTTAATTCTGTTCTAACTTGAATCTAGCTGGAAGTCTAAATGTACTAGACTGTAAGTACAAGGACAGAATAATACAGGAAAGATAAAAACTGATGATCTGATGATAAAAACTGAATGAACCCTCAAAGATTCCAAAGTATTTTTTATGACTTAACAAAATGTTTATATATTTTAATGAAAGTGCTGTGACAAGACGTTACCACTATGCACTACTGTTGGAACTGCTAAAAGGACATTACTCTTATTCTAAGGCTGAGGAAGAGGAGACTGTATGAAGTACCAGCAGAGGGAGTCAGGACTGGCCATTAAATGCTGGAAATTTTCAGATCCCAGTGGTCATCATCTGGAAGCAAAACCATATTGTTAATGTGTGAGGCAAAGTAAAAAAGGTTGCCCTTAAGAATCTTCTGCCTTTTGTGTGATACATAAGTATGTCTTTTCCCCTCCAGCATTTGGATTAGGAATGTGAAAACACAGTCTATTCCATTTTGGTTACCCTCCTAGTGATGCCATTCAAAAATGGTTTTCTGAGCAATTTCCCTCTTTCCTGTGCCCTTCTCAAACAACACTAACATGTATGGGATGTGGTAGCCTTTAGAACTGCTCAGGATTTAACACCTCTAGCTTGTCACTGATAGAAGAATAATGGCAAATGGGACAGATCCCCAGAGGTGGGGAGGAGAAGTGGTTCAATGGCAAAATGTTGGCAGCATGCTCAGAAGAACCACTGTCTCCTCTCCTCCCAGCTGCAGAGCAGTGGTCTCTGAGTGGATGGGACGGATGCTGTCTCTGATGACACACTGAGAAGAGAATTTGGGCGAGTGAAAATGCTCTGAAGAGATTTGTGGCCGTGCAGAAGCTCTTGAAGCTCTTTTCTGTCAGTCTGCAGATTAACACAAAGGACTGCATCCCTCTCTTTCTCACCTTGCTTGTGACAACTTGTTTACTTAGGCTTTGAATGAAGGATATTGTTAGGACCCAATGTTTTTCTCCTCTGTAGTGTCCTTTGCAATAATCTCTCTGGATTTGTTGTCTAGTGTTCCTTGGTTTGTTCTAAAGTGGTGTTTTAAAATCTTTCTGGCTTGTTCCCTAAGCTTTCATCATTGAAATAATGGAGAAAAGCAAATAAAAATCAGAGTATTTGCTTTTAAGATATAAAAATGGATTAATTTATATTTATTAGCCTCTAGCAAAGACAACATTCTCCCTGGAGTATTTGTTATCACTGGCACTGTGTTCTTTTGGTCTGACTTGCCCAGGCTAAAAAGTCTTGCATGGCAGTCATGATGCTGACACACTCTTCAAACAAAGATTTTAGGGATGCATGTAAGCCACAGCTGAGCCTTCTGCTGCAGCATTTCACTTACTGACCCTGGTGAACGTGATCCCAACTCAAACTGTTTCTTCATTAAGCAGGCTTTTGGTACATTTTCATTTTACTGGAGAAAGGGAGATTCAGCCAGAGACAGTGTTTTTCTTCTGGAATTTACCAAACATTCAGAGAGATTGGTGCTTGTTGCCCTCTTGAATTTGCAGAAGGTTCTGGATACAGCAAACAGGTGTTCCTGCAAAGGAAATAGGGTGATAGGAAAAGAGCAAAGGATAAGGTGGAAAACCCCTATTGCTTGTCTCTTCAGTGCTGACAGTGTGGGGCTGGTGGACAGGGGAGAGGCTCTGAGCTGGCAGGCTTGGGCTGAGTCCCCAGCTCTGTCACACACTCCTCTGTGGCCACCTACAAACTGCTCCAGGTCTGCTTTGCCTGTCTTGCCACTCTTAACTCTTCACATCTTACTAGTGCAGAGTGGCTTTCACTGTGCTCTGTACACACCATACCATTGTGTATCTGTTCCCTCCCTCTGCAGTGCCACTGAAGTGTCTTTTAATCTTGGACAGAATTGATATCACTAAAGCCAAGCCTATGCAGAAAACTGGACATTTAAACCCTCTCTGTGCTTTTTTCACAAGTTCATTTATCAGCTACTCCTTTCTTCTGTGTTCCTAACCTTACCTGCATTCCTTTTCTGCTCTTTCACCCCGTGCTTACACGTTTAGGTTTGTATCCCTGTCCTTTCCCTTCTTCCCCTCCTTCAATCTGTGAAGACACCAAGTTCTCCTGACCATCTAATTTAACTTCTGTTCCCTCCTAGTCATTAGGCTTCTCTATTGAGGCCAGAAAGGTCTGGCAACCTCTTTGATGGGTTTGCTAAGCTGTTGATTTAAATTTTACAGGCTTTGTGATGCAGAGAGACTGCTAAATCACTGCTCCCATGACAGGTTTCTAAAAGGCTGGAGGGAGACAGGGGATTGAATTGAAAGTTGGAAGAAGTGAGAGAAAACAGGAGGGTAGAACTTCTGGAAGGAAGCATGAAGAGTAATTATGGGCCAGGTAGATGACAAGAATCTGACAGGGAGAAATCATTTTAAAGAAGAGTGTGTATGCACGTGTAGATGGAGAAAGGCAGCTTAGAAAAAAGACAGAGGGACATTTGTCAGAAGGAGCTGAAACCATGGTGACTGGATTCTGAATGCTCAGCATCAGGGCTGATATTTAAGGACAACTTCAAGAGGTTCTGATCAAGAAAGTCCAGCTGTGTGGTTTCAGGTAGATTCTCTTATTAAAAAAACAATTGAAAACAACAACAAAACCTGTGAAAAAACAACCAGAAACAAACAAACCAACTCCAACAAACAAAACACCTAAAGAAATCCAAACCCAACATCAAGGCTGTGTACCATTCAAAGCATGTCAAGAGAGCTTGACAGAAAAATATTTTAATAGCTTGCTGCTCTTGTGCTGATTGATTACAGCAACAGCTCAAAGATAAGCATTCTGTCAAGAATCATTAATATCTGTCAGCCAGTAGTAGCTATGCAATATCAGAAATTCAAGCTGTTGAAAAGCATTCTATCCTTGCCTTGTGCTGAAAACCAGTAAATGAATATTCATGGTAGCACACACAGCTTACAAACAGTTCTTCACTTCACATAGCTTTCAAAAATAAGCATGCAGGTTATTACCACAGTTTAGGTGTGAAAATAAGTTCCTGCTTTTTTACTTCTTTATACTTTGAAAACTTAAATTCCTGTAAATGACATGGAATATATTTACCACAATAATTTGCCCAAATCTTACTATTCATCTCCAATGTCACTATTCATATTCCAATGAGCTGTAAGATTTTCTTGTTGCCTGCATCAGTGGGAAGGAAGAATTTATGATCTGGAAGACTTAAGATGCTACTTAGGTGATCCTGTATGTGGCAAAAAATTGAATTACAGAAGGCGAATTCTTCGGTGCTTAAACAAGGAAAAGACTTGTGACTACTGCAAAAACTCTTCTGGAAGTCCTCTGATGTTGTGAAAGTTCTCCCTGATCTGTGAGAATCCTCAGGGAATGTGACCTTAGTGACTGCCCTGAGACTGCTGCAGGGTTAAGCTGCATCCAGTGTTGTGTCAGCAGACAGCGGGCATCTGGGGCACTTTTCCTTTTGGAATGCAAAGATCAGAATTTCAGTTCAGGAGGAGCCATTGCTCTGATGTTGTGTACCCCAAGTCACAGTGATGACGTTTTCTCTGAGGTTTGACTCCTGATGATGTGCTAGGGTTTACTTATGATGAGATTTCACCACTTGGTACAAGTGCCTTATTTCCTTGTGATTCCTAAGACTTTGTTCATGCACATATGTGAAATCACTTCAATGAATCTTAGAAATTACTTTTCCTAGGATCTTTTGGGAGCACTAGGATAGCAGGGGTCCTTGACCTGCTGTGGCTGGTCAAGTAAAGCTTCTCTGAGCAAGCCTGCCAGAGAACACATTACTCACTGTGGAGAGGTGAGAGCACAGTCTGTGTTTGTGTCCAGAGATATCTGCCTCCTCCATTCTAATCCATTATTTCATGGTTCAAAGGCTTCAAGGATATGGAAATATTGGGAACACACCCCTGCTGTATTTATAGAGATTGGAACAGTTCTACTAGTAAAAACTCGTTTCCTTTCCTTTCTGTTTGATTCAAAATACTCAGTCACCTTTAGGTGAAGAAACTCTTCAGAAAAATGGAAGATCTGAGTTGAGGTCTCTGCTCCTGCACTGATATTCGAAACAGGCCTGTTGTATCCCAGATGTTCAGTGACTGTAGGGCATTATACTTGTACTATAACCTTCCCAATTGTTCTTCCCTAAGCAAGGAAAAGCTTTGTGTGCCTAACTATTGGATGAGGTTTGTAGCTGCAAATTACTGACAGAGATATTTCATTGCCTTTGAGAGTCCTCTGTACTTTCTGTTGGACAGCTTCAGCTTATTAGCATCTGCAAATGCCATTTCTGGGTGCCTGGCAGGTACTGCACAAGCAGAACAGTTCTCTAAAAAGGTCCCAGTGGGATAGTAACACATCCTTACTTCTGACTGGATATGTTTGTTTATCTGCAAATATATTTGCATTTTGTGGTGACTTGCTAACAAAGCACAAAATGCAGCTGCCTGATATCTTTTAGATGTCAGATGATTTCTGTGTAATATTTACTTTAAAAAGAATTTAGGCAGTATCTCTTACCCAATAGCATCTACCCCTGAATATCATGATTATCCTTTTTAGAAGTGAGGTATGGAACTCCCAGCTGTATGCATGTTTACTGCTGCTTTTAGTCCTGCTGAGTTCTAATAAAAGAGCAGACTCAGCCTGGAAGAAAAGTACTTTTAAGACTGGAGCCATAGGAAAGAAATTAATACCTGTTTCAGAAAGTTAGGCTGCAACCCTCGTCACCTCTCCAGAGGCAAGTGTTCCTCTCACATGCAGTCATCCATGGTTTGTCATTAAAAACACAACAGTGGTTCCAGTTATTTTTGATAAACCCTCTGTGTCTTCACTAGCCTATCATTTCACTTGTCAATAAAGCAGGACCCCCTTGAGAAGTCACTGTCTATGAGTTATTCCCATGTCACATTCCTGTAAATACTGTGTGAACCTCTTGATTTTGGTCTGCAAGCACACCTGTGATTAGTGTGTGGGAGGAGCATGACTCAGACCGAGTCATTCCAGTGACAATTATTCTTTAAGCACCTCAAATTAGTCTTCATCAGTAAATGGCATCTTTGTCTCCAGCCTCACTAGTTTAGTCAACATAATTCCAAACTTCATTATTCTTACTTGTGTTATGAACAGTATTAAATCTTTGTAACTATTTAGTGATACCAGAAGAGGAGAGATTTTGTGTCACTATAGAACACGAAACAACACACGTGTACACACCGCTGTTCTCAAGGTGAAAAAAGTGGAGTTTATTTTCTGACTCTAACATTTATAGATTTCTAAAAGTGGCAGTGGATTGGAGGGTCAAAGTGCCACCTCTCCAATGACACTGGACAAACTAACAGTCTATCAAATTTCTCTTCCTCCATAAAGGAATGCAAAACAATAAGTTATTTACAGAAAGTGTGTGAGAAAGTTTGTTACAAGAATGTAAACATCAGAAGGCTTAGAAAATCTTAAATCAGGGTGACAATTTTGGACCACTTTGTCCTTAGGTTTGTTTGGGAAGTGTTTGAAAGCCCTGTGTAGAAAATAGTCACGTAATTGTTTGTACTTGTTGCACCCAGAAGTGAAAGTTGTGCATGTGCAAGAAGGGATTGGCAGGTTGCTGAGCCCCTTGCAGTCTGGCTGTGGTTATTGAATTAGCAACAGCCCAGGGTGGCTTACCGAGGTTTGGTTGCATCGAAAGCTTCAGACTGAGCTGCAGAAGGCAAAGCACACAGGTGCAGTGTAGTCCAGTTAAGTGCACTGGCTCTAGGGGCATAATTTCACAGTAGAGGAGATCTGAAGTGAGAATGAATTGTTGTCCTTATGTCCAGTATGCATTAATCCTGTCAGGTGCAGCCGTGCCCTTGGCCCTTGCTGGCTGGTCTGTCACCTGGGCAGAGCTGGAGCTCCTGGGTGATGAGCACAGCCTCTCTGGTGTCTGGGCAGTGCAGAGGGCACTGCTGGTCTCACAGTGGGACTGCTTGTCAGCAAAGTCGGCAGTAGTTGAGCTACAGAAAACACAGGCTTCCAGGTACCCTCTTTGAGTTCTTTTCAGGGTTTTGTTTGACTAGTTTTGGGTTTGGGGACAATACAGTTAATCCAAAGAAGTGTCTTCTCTCTGGAGTCTGTGAGACAAGGGTTATGCAATTTTTCCATCAGCTGTCTGGTTGAGGCCAGCACTCTACCACCCACCTTTGGTTCTCTTCAAAATGACACCAGAGTACCTCCATCCCACTCTGCTTTTATGTTGGGGTAATTTATAGGCATTAAAATTTTACCTTTTCTTTTGTTCTCAGAGAAGACAAAACCTAAAAAAAGACTGTGCTGTACTGCTACATAGACAGCAGAAGCTTTTGTAAGTCATTGGATGAAAGTCAGGGGTTGAAGAGAAATGCATTGTCCTGATATTTCTCTGACCTGTGTCCTTAACTTTCCCCACAGGCAGACGTGCCCACACCTTGCAGTAGTGCCTAAAGCACAGCTGAGCAGAGGCTTTAAGCCTAATGAGAAGTGAGATCGCTGCAGTCTCAGGGGAAGCCTTGGGTCCTTCCTCCTTGTGGTCTCACTGGTCATTTCAGACCTGAACATGATCACCAAGGAGTGCAGCCAGCTATGAACTTCCCACATGGGTGCTCTGGTGGGAGTACAGAGGAGCCACCTGAATCCAATTATCATTTGGAACAAAGAATTACTCTAAATGTAAGATTCCTTAATTAAATGAGGTTGAAGCAATGACCAAAAGGAATCAGACAGGAGAATTTTGCTTGAACTTTGCAAGTGACTTTAGCCATTAAACTTTTGTGTTGCATCAGTGACAGGGGCAAGTTTTGTCCAGAAATCCATATGTGTAAGTGCTGGATGGTGACTATGGTGTGCAAAATTCAGATCCAGTGCTGAACTCTCATAGACCACAGATAGGTTATTGTAAAATGAGGCCCAATAGTTGCCAACAGGAGCAGGCCTGAGGCAGCAGTGCAAAGCCCAGCAGAATGTGTGGCAGCCATGAAGGGAAGGGACCAGAAGGTTTGGATAACAGGTCATCTCCTTGAGGGTCCTCAGATTTCCCTCCAGCAAGGCCATGTAGAAATGATCATGCAAGTCACAGAGGAAACAGCATGAACAGAGGAATGCTAACAACTATGTAGGTAAGCAGTTTCTCATGAAGAGAACTTTTCCTAATTGTGGCTTTTGATTTTTGTTTTTGTTCTTTTGTTGCGTAGTCCTATTTCACTAATAGATTTTACAATGAGGAGAGTTGGTGTTTAACTGGGGGAAACCATTAGAGCTAAGTTGAGAGTAGATAAAACTGAGCTTTGAAAGCAAAAGCTTTCATATGGGTGCAAATGAGTAAAAATCTAGAAGCAGTATTTGGAGATTTAATTTTAACCAAGTAATTGAAAATGGCCATGTATTACCCTGCATAAACTGTAGAAGAAAAATTATGCCCTTAAATGGCTCAGTCGTCATTTAAATGGTGATCTGTTCATTAGTGCTGGGAAATGAAATGGAAATCCATTTCAATTTTCTAGACAATTTAAATTTTATTGTCCATAAAATTCTACAAAACAGTAAAAGAGTGTCCTTTCTTACAAATTGCAGAGGATTTAATCAGATTTGGCATTTTATTAATTCTCATCATGGTAAAACCTGCTAGTGAATACATTGAGCTGAGTTCATCCTGTGTTGGTAAAGTGTCCCACTGGGGAGTCTGCCCTGGTGTATTTGGAACAGAGATCGTTTTTGCAGCTGTTATCTGTTTGTACACTTACTTTCCTCTTGGTAATCAAATTGGCACATTGAGCAAGATCTTGATGATGCTCCATGTTTTGAGCATGTGTACTTCAGTGTTGCTCTAGACTAATCCCTTATGACATTCCTGAAGATGTTGTGATAAATATACTGCTCTTTGCAGGAACTGTAGTTGCTGTAACTAGTTGTGAAAATTGGTACATTTTCTTGCCATTCTGTTTTACCTTATCAGAGATAAACCTATCTTCTGGCGAATAAAATTTAGAGAGGTGACTGGGAAGTCCCATTTTCTGTAGAATCTTCCTTTTTCTCTAGTCTTACCTTTGATTTATCATTATCACTATTTCAAATCTTGCCTGTTGATCTTGCTGTCCCATGTTGTTATATTTTCTCTGAAATAACTTGATTCTGCAAGGAGTTTTCTGTGGACTTGTTGATTAAACTGTGCAAGTTCTTGGAAAGTCTTTTGCTATCAAGGGTTAAGGCCTTAATTTCAATTAATGACTAGGTATTACTGTTTGGAGTTAGTCATAGCTTTCTGTCAGTTTTAAGAATTTTCCTGTAAGTTGAGGCAGAACATACATCCTCCAGTCTGGTTTATGATGCACTTTTGAATGTAAAACACTGCTGTCCTCATTGGGACTCACTAGTCAGTGGAAGTGCTGGGCCTTGCAGAGAAATGGATGCCTTCAGGTAATTTAAGTAAGAAGAGTCAGGTGAGCTCATTGGTCTGCAAGTGCTGTTTGTTTATAGAATAAGAGTGTGCAACCCTGTTTCCCTGAAAGTGAGAGATGCTCATGGTTAGGGACTTCAAAGTCTATCAGCTTGAAGTCTCACCGTATCCAAGATGCTCTTCTCTTTAATTCCTTTCAGCATTATGCTTCTGTTGTCTTCTGCTGGTGTCCCTTTACAGCAGAAAGTTAGTGTATGACCAGATTGTTACTCCTTAATTTCACAACCAAGAACATATTTAAGTCCTCACGGGCTACTTGTGACTTGTTTTGCATCTGATTACTTTAGTAATCTGCTTTCCTGCAAGCATTTTGGCTGCAGGAGAGTCTGTGGCTGCCTTTAAATCCCCCTCTGGTGACTGTTGGCACGTTTCAGGATAAATACAATACTAAACTGTAGCTGTCAAATGAGTGATGAGTTTTGTGAATCAGGATTCTTGCCATTTTACTTGTTTAGACACGTCTCAATTTGCCAAAATCCAGATTTTACAGTGTTGATTAGTGGGACTGTGTTAATTTAGTCAGGTGCTGCTGTGCAGAAGTAGGAGCCTTGGCCAGGGAGGTATTAGCCACGAGTCTGGATTGGCAGGAGGCTTCATCTTCTCTTTTCATAATGAGGCTCTTGGATCCAAGATGCAGCGTTTCATAGAGAGCAGGGTGGTGTTGGCCCTTCACTGTCAGCTGACAGGAGAGAGCTGTTCATGTTAAAGAGATTTCTCACAGGGCTGATGCTGAAGGTTGTTCTGCTGGCTTGTACTCACTGTGGCTCTGATGGCTCCTCTGATCAGTTGTGCTCTGTGTGTTTTTCCATGCTGTTTATCTTAGCCCAAACATGCTGAAGGAAAAAGCAGAACCTGTTAGAGAGCTGTGCTGCTCGTGTTGCTTGCCAGCCAAAACACCTGTGATTGCTGCTATCAGCTGTATGGGTGCTTCCAGATCAACATCTAAATAAAAAAGGCTTTGAAGCATCCTAAGGGATGGTGGAGTTTAGCATCTTTGGAAGGTTTGTTAATTTAGCAACACTTGTCTCTATCCTTCCATATTAAGTCTTAAACTGGTAAAATATAAATCATTGCAGATCCATGAGCTAACAGGAGGTTATATGGCTGTGCTGCTGTAGTAGCAGGCTGCTTTTATTTTGTAGAGTTAGGAAAGGGTGTGAGGAGAGAAGCAGCAGGAGCTGCCTCTGGTGTTTGTTCCGTAGCTGTTCTTAACTTCCCTTTCTGCCCTCACACACTGCAGACAGCCTATTTTAAGGTGCACAGATGTTTCTACTACTCTAGTCCTGGGTAGTTGCTTAAGTGGCTTCTTAGAGCAGCTGTTCCCTTGTTTATGTCTCTGATGTTCATTTCATTGCAGTTCTTGGTTTTTTTTGGTGATGGGAAGATGAAAAAACCCCATGTGCTGATGCTCTGATGTTGTTTAGCCTTTATCAATTGTGTCATCAGTGGCGTCCTACCCTTCTGCAGGGGAGACATTTCCATTGTAGCTGGAGCCCAGTGTTGCCCTTCTCTGTCCCAATTTTGCTGTCAGCAGGGTGATTTCACCAAATGTGATGATGAGAGTGAGAAGATTTGCAGTAGGATTCAAGAGTTTAATGAAATTTCCCTGTGGTCTCTCCTCTTTCATCCTAGCAGTCAAGTGCTTGCGCCACATGGTTTGATGTGCATGTCCCTCATAGCCTATTCAGGCTTCCTGCTTTGCTCCTTGCCATTAAATTGATTTTCAGACTTGCTCAGTAGTGTGGCAGTTCTCTGATCTTTGCCATTGCTACTGCCTTGCTTCAGAGGTGCAAATTAGAAGCTGGTGGCATGAAAGAGGGAGGTGGAGCAGTGTATTGTTTCTGTCCAGAAGAACAGAGAGCTGTGGGAAGAGCAGGATTTAACAGTTACTGGGACAGCAAGGGGGAGAGCTGTTCTGGGAATTTACTTTCACTTGAAAAAAATGCCTTTTTCCCAGGTTGTGAAATTCAGGAAGTGATGTACATGCTAAGACTAGCAATTGTAATTTGTTTTATAACAGGTGAAAACGTTCTGGATATATATTGTGAAAAGTCATGAAGTGCAGAAAATTAATTGACCTATTAGATTTTGGCTAAGTTGTTTACATTTATTCTTTACAAGCTAAATGGAATTATATCTTTATACATTGTGTTAGTAAAAAGACCAAAAGGTAGAGAAAAGATTACAAATAGGAAACTTTATAATGCACAAAACTTCCTAAGAAGCAGCAAATTAAGCAGCTCTGGGTCTGTCTGTACTGTTCTAGAAGGTTGTGTAGATACTTGATGTAGATACCAAACCTTCAGAAGCTTTGGTATCAGATTGCAAGACTACAAAGAAGAATTCTATCAAAACTAGCTTTGTAAACAATTCTTTAAGATACCTGTTCAGTTTGGTATTTGCTTGTATGTTGTACTTAACAGTTCAGTGCTTTTCTTTTAACTGCATGTTCTCTACCCATCAGTAGGCATAATTACCACTAATCAAGACCCCTAATCTCAAGCAATTATAAACTCTTACATTGTTCTAATTGCACATTTGAAAATAATGTCATTTTCTCATGTAATTATGAGATGATCCATACAATTAATTTCTGCTTTTCTTTTTATCTGATCAGTGTTAATTTTGTGTGACCTCACAATGTGTTATCTGAAAAATGCCTTTGAGACTTGCAGTTTTTCTGGTTAATTTATGGTTGTGTTTCATATTCAGTAAGGAGGGATACAGTGCAAGAAATTTTCAAGGCTGTGCTTTCAACCTTCTATGAACTGAAAAATTTGTTGTATATTAGGAACTTGTTGGTGAAACAGAAGTGCAATTATCCATTTAAATCATCTACTCTTTGCAAATCCAGGTGCTTGCTCTTTGGATAGTACTTAGGTTAGTGCAGTATGTAAAAGGGGTTTATTTTGATTTTTTAATTGTTAAACTGGAATTTACATGCAGACAGACTTTTTTGACCAGCTTTCCAGGCAGCAAAAGTGAGGGCCGTTCATTTTCAGAAAGGACTGCTAGTCCTGGGGGCAGAATGTGACAGATTGTTCACGAGCTGATGTTGGTCTCACCTGCTGCTGTGTAGTTCTGCACACCTCTTGTGTGCCAGGCCATTGCATGAATGTGTTTTGAACAAATCATCCTCAATCTGTTGATTCATCTCAGGAACCAAATGCAGCACTTATGTCTGTAAATGGGATAATTGTAAACCTCTCATTCTTACAGACAGAATTTCTTCCTGTTATAATTCTAAAATCAGACCCCAGATCTTTTACTGTGGACCTACATTGGCTTGTATTTATTTCTCTATTCTTACTTGTTACATCACTAAAAATAGCAGATCATTTGGTGACCTTAGCAACCTGTGTCTGACCTTCATGATTCACTTGTGGGTAATTTGCTGCTGCAATTATTATGGTCCTGTCTGTGATGTTATTTAAACACTGGTTTAAGTGACTGCAGTGTAAATGAGCAGCCACATTATTGGAGACAACATGTTTTTCTTTATTGTAAGAAAAGAATATTTGCGTCAGGGGGTGAGTGCCACATCATTTCTGAGGGATCTTGACATTCCTGGAGAAGAAATGCTGGAGATTTTGCTCTGTCATTAATAGCCCAACTTTCTTTCTTTAGTAGAGTGTGTGTTTCTGAAATCATTCTAGGGCTGCAGTCTACTGCAGTGGGTTCATTTCATTATTCCTTTGAAAGTAAGAAGAGGCACACAGCCAGCTACTTCTGTGCAGAAGAGCTCAAGGTTTAATATGCTAATGTATCTACCCAATATTAGGCTGCAAAAATCCTTGGCTTTGATGTGTCTTTAATAGTAATAAAATGGTTGGCTAATGATAAATTAAGGATGTAAGTTTGGGAATTAAAAAAAAAAATCTAGGCAGGAATAATTTTCCTTGCCAAGATAATTGTCATACTGGAACCGCAGTTTGCAGTGGAAATTCCTTGCTTTATAATAATCAAAATATACAATCAAACTTCTGGCTTTTCTTTAGGCTTCACATTAAAGCTGGACTTTAATGGGACTGAGTGGGGACTGCATTTTATCTTTGCTGGCCTGGAGCTGTACGTGCCAAGGTACTGACCCCCAGGTCTCACTGTTGCCAGAGAGCAAAGATAAAAATCTGCTTGCCATCCTCTCTGTCACCTGTTTCAGTGCTGGGCTGGCTGCCTTGTGCTGCTGCAGTCTCCTGTAGGGTCATGTTTGCATCTGCATAACAGAGAGCAAACCAGGACTTATTCAGGGATAGGTAATACTGTTCTAATACAAAAATACTCATGGATTAAGGAGCTGTTATGGTAAATCAGTTTTGTAAAGCATTTTATCATTCTTCACTAATCACTGGACTGCCTGGTATAGTTTTGTTCAAGCACAAGTTTAGGTTAAACACGGAAAATATATGTTTCTGGTCACTGTAATAATGTTCTCCCTTCTGAGAGAGCACATTTTTCTGCATATTTTTATAGCTGTTTGTACAGAGGAATAGATGGAAAAAGGGAGAGCTGTTCTCTACAGAAACTCATAAAAAGGAAAGTCATGCAGCATCAAGAAGGAATTCTACAGAAAATCAGCAGTGTTAAGGCCTTGAGCAAACCTTAACTTAAATCACATCTCTTGATGATCAGGGCAAAGACAGTCCCATAAGTTCCTTTTGCACAATATCAAAGGTTTTTGTTGGTCATAGAACCCTACAGCATCTTAATTGCCTAAAAGATATCTGCCTATAACACTCCCCTGAATAAATAGCTGCATTCTCAAGGGAAGAAGTGGGGTGATTTATTTTAATAGCTGGTGAGGGAGTAAATAAACAGTAAAAAGGGGTACTTCAGTAAAGCAAAATATCTTTTTTTATAAATATGTCTTCTCATTGACTTATTTTTATTTCAAGTGTAAGAGATATGATACTCACAATTTAGTGCTTGTTTTGGGGGGCAGGAAATGATTAAGAGGAAGAAGTTACTCAGCAAGCCAGAGCACTTACGGGTGGTTATCATCACATCTGCAATCTGACTGTTCCTCTCCCTTTACAGCCAACCTGTCACATATCACTGACCTGATTCATGATGTAGGAGAGCTCCCCTTGAGGCTTCCTGTCTCTCCATTTCATCCAGGGCTGGACTGGCTGGAAGAGTCTCAGCCCCAGCCTCTGCAAGCCATCAAAGCTGGCTCTGGGGCTGCCACCAGCTTGCTGTTCTGTCTTGGCCTTCAGCAGATGGAGCTTCTCAAGTCCTGTGTGTTTTCATCTGCTCCTCTCCACGCTTGGAAACACTGCCTTTTTTTCTGCCTAGTGTTTATTCTTAAACCCATCTTGATGAACCAGCTGGCTTCACAACTGTGTTGTGTGAATTCAGGAGGGCTGTGCAAAGGTCTGCCTCTCAGGGCTCCAGCTCTTGCCTCAGGCCTTGCTGTTCTTTTGCCTGAAGAATGTAAAATGTAATGCGAGTTTTTATGTATTATTAAACTTATGTCTATAAATTACTGACCCATGGTAGCTGTTTATTACATATTCCATCTTCTGCTTTGATGCACTGCTGCTGTCACTCGAGGTGGGTAACGATGACTCAGCTTACTGCTGTGATAATGCACTTAAAGCCTGGAAATCTGTCACTGATGGTATTTCAACACAGGTGCTATAAACCTGAGATGAAAAATTAAAGTATTTGCTGTCAAGCTATTTCTCTTAAAATTCTTCTGTCTCCTGTTGTGGTTTTGTAAGGTTTTGGGTACTGCTGAGTTGTTTGATGAACAAAGTCAAACAGTCATGTTTTAGGAGATCTGTGATGCAGGACATGCTCTCACAGAAGCAGGTGGTGGTCCTCAATTTGCAGTGCTAAAGGTGACCTATAAAATGCTTGTGCTCATCAGGCCTTCCTAATAAAGCACCAATATTTGCATGCGTTTTTATGACCTAGCCTTTCCAGCCTTAAAGCCCAGTGGAACACAGACTGATCACCACATCTTACCATGTATTTTCTCTGTGGTTTTTCTTCTTTTTCACAGCCCTTCTGTATGCCACCATTTTTGGTAACGTGACAACCATATTCCAGCAGATGTACGCTAACACAAACAGATACCATGAAATGCTGAACAGTGTCCGGGACTTTTTGAAGCTCTACCAGGTCCCCAAAGGACTGAGTGAACGTGTGATGGATTACATCGTTTCCACCTGGTCAATGTCCAGGGGAATAGATACTGAAAAGGTAAGTAAATTAAACTGCAAGGAAAGATGTCACATCCTGAAAGTAGTCCATTAAAATAAACAGGAGGTACTGTCTTAGTAAAGGAGACAAATATTCTTTAAATAGTTCTAAGCAGCAGCTTCCCTTAATTTTTAACTTTTAAATGCCGTATTTCAGCTATTCTGTCATACTGACATATGATAGTGGTAAAAGTATGTATGTTTTGCCAGTGAAATGGCATGAAATAGTATAAAAATGATAAAGAGAAAAAGCTCAGTTTACTATAAATAAAGGTGATAAGTAAATAACAAGTTCCAGACTGTAACACAACCTCACAGTTTTTCCAAATGAGATTTTTTTTGCAGTATTTCTTGTGAGGTTGCTTGCAGCTCTGTGGGCCTGAAAACAAGGGAATTTTTTTTTGTCGTTGGAGAGTTTGAATGTAATATTCTGTGTGCAGGTTAAAGATATTAATGAAAGCTGGAAGTATTTATTAACGTATTGCTTGAAATCTACCTTGTGTAAGGCAAGTGTTATCATTCTGATTCATTGAATTGATGAATAAATTCCCATTGTGTCTTTTAAAATAACAGATGGCCTTTCACCAGAACAAATGTACAAATCTAGCTCCTTGTCGCTTTCATATTAGTTGCCAATTTTTGTGGGGATAGACAGTTTTTCTTCTGCTTGTAAAGAGATGTGGTTTGTGGGGTGGATCATTCAGGAAATCATACCAATGCTCTGGTCACCAGCCTTCTGGTTGGCAGCTTAATTTAGCATTCTGAACTGTGGATGATGCAGTTAAAGAGCAAACAGTGTCAGTTCTGTACAGCTGTTACAGCATCGTTATGAAGCAGGAGAACAGATGTGGCCTTGCACTGAGCTGCCTGGAGACTGAGGGGCACACAGGGCACTGTTTGCTTTCCTAAATGGTCTTCAGCCAATCTGCCATTTTTAGATCCCAGACATGATTCTGTAAGCACTGTCTGCCATACTAGCTTTCAGAAAGAAATTATATTTTAGTGCTGGATAGCACTGGTTAGAAGCTGTTCTGCATGTTTTCTCACAATCTGTCTTTGAGTGGGGTTGTGATTTGAGGTAGGTGCATTTGGAGAAGGTGGAGAGACATCTGAGGCTACATAGTGTAATGAGTGCTGGTGCTTTCATTCAGCCCCCATTACAAACTCCTGTCATCATTTTAACAAAACAACAAGAAAAAATTGCTATGTAAAACATGTTGTTGTTTTTTTTTTTAGCATATCTTCAAAGTTCATTCTTGGCTTCCTTTGATAAGGAGAGAAATGCTTTAAGAGGATGCATTTGGAGACAGCAGAATAACCAAACCAAGCACAACAATATTCAGTGTAACCTTTCAGAATTATCTTAATAAGCAGGAAAGAAGTCTCCAATTGTCAGGACACCAAAGAGCTTAATACAGTGCTGTTTTCAGTAACTGGGGTGTTCATAGCTGAGCTGCTGCTGGCCATGACTGCTAAACCAAGAACTCAGCTTTCATCTGCACAGCAAAAGCTTGGTTGGCTGTGCCAATCCATAAACTCCCAGGTCTGAGCTCTGTTGTTTTGATGCCTGTGCATAACTTCTGGGATGTTTTGTCATGAATAAAACATGTATTGCTCATGAGCAGAACAGTGGTACTTGTGCTCCTCTGAAATGCAGTGCAGCTTCCTACAGATGAGGCAGAGACTTAAATATGAACTGAGCACAGAACTGGTCCTGTCACTATTTTGTAGGCCACGAATTTGTCAGTTCAGTGTTCACTGCAGACACGCTAAGTTATTGGTTTAGAAAATGCCAGGACAACAAAATTTAACCGAGAGCTACTGAAAGATTCTAAAATTGATCCATGAAGATACATTTCCCACCTCCCTTACAAATGAAAGTCTTCTTCCATTTATCCGTAGATCTCAAATGTCTTTAATCGCTTTCATTTTTGTGAAGTCTGGAGACAACTTCTTTAAATGGAGAATGAAAATTTGGTTAACTTCCTCTAAGACTGCTATACCAAAAAGTTTTTGGATAATAGCATCATTTCAAATATTCTTTTGTATACTCGGGGGGGTTTGCTGCTATTTCTATTGCAACAACCCTTTTTGTGTGTGATATTCAGGTAACTGGAAAGTGTGTGTGTAATTCCAGTAGTAAAATTTGGCAAGAATATGCCGCTAGAGAGTATTTTTATCACCAGGGTAAATGAGATAATGGAAAAGACAGATATGACCGCTGCCTGTGTTCCCTGTTAAATGCTGGCCTTGCTGTCCCAGCTCATTTCTGTGAGCCTGGAAAACTGGGAACAGGCAGGTTTGGCAGCTCTTCTGTACAGGGCAGCCAAGAAAAATCATCCCCGAGTGCCCTACACCTAAGCACTATACAAATACATCTCTTTTAAGAAGTTATATCTGTAATAAAATGTCTGTTTGGAGGTGGGCCAAAGATGTTTATATCGGTGGTGGAGTTATTTGCCTTTGGAGTACCAGGCATGATATCTGAAACCAGTGCCATGCACAGAATTAATAGCTTGGTTCTCTGCTCAGATCTTGCACAGAACCCCATTTCAAAGTGCAGGCATAGCCATAGTGCTTTCTGTGTTACTTTTGTGTTTTTCAGGAGTATTTGCAGTGTGACAGTCTTCTCTTTCCACCTAGGAAAATGTGTGGGAGTAACTCTGAAGCTCGACTGGAGTGCTCCTTAATTGGATGGAGTAGTTATTACTAAGAAAATAATAATAAAAAAAGAGGCAGACTCAGACTACTCGATGTTCTTCTCAAATAATATGTCCTAGACATGCTTCATCATAGACCATCCCCCAAGGATTTTGTTATCCCCAAACCCTGCTCATGTCACTTCTTTCCACTTTTAATCTGCACATGCAGCAGTGATTTGGTATTCTTTCCACTTGGCTGTCTGTATTATATTAAAACCCTTCAGAAATGGCCCTGGCTGGTACCCGCTGTGCTGAGCATCAGTTCCATCAGCTCGGGTTCTCTTAGGACCACACATCATGAATTGCCATGAGGAACATTCCGTTTGGAAGATCAAAAGCTGCCCAAAGCAGCATCACACCTTAAAGTCCCTTTCCTGTGTAAACAAAAAACTTGTTAGTGCCACTCGGGGGTAAATTTGGATACCTGCAATTCTCAATGTTATGAGTTAATTAAACTTTAAGTAATTTGTTTTAGTTGTTAAAGCATATGACTTGTGCAGGCTTTTCATGGAATCTGCCTATCAAAAAAATTACCTACCCTCTAGAAACAATCATTCTGGAAGCTTTTCTTCAACACTTTCGGTACTGCTGGGCCCTAAGTTTTTTTGTCTTAAAAACCTTAGGTCTTCAATATCCAGCAGAGCATGTTGCTGAAAGGAAAACTGTGTTTTCCTTCAGATGTTGTAAGGTAGACTAAGTTAGTATTGTTGCTTATGTGGATAAATAATATAAAAATAAACTCTGAGATTGGAAATAAGAAGGAGGAAGGTGGTTCTTAAACCTTGCGTGGTAACCTAGCCATAGCAGGCAGGTAGAAGCTATGTGCAGTAGCTGATTGCCCCCCTGGTTTCCCTCTCAGGTTTTGCAGATCTGCCCTAAGGACATGAGAGCAGATATCTGCGTTCACCTGAACCGCAAGGTTTTCAAGGAGCACCCCGCCTTCAGGCTGGCCAGCGATGGGTGCCTGCGGGCGCTGGCCATGGAATTCCAGACGGTGCACTGTGCTCCGGGAGACCTCATCTACCACGCCGGGGAGAGCGTCGACAGCCTCTGCTTCGTGGTCTCGGGCTCCTTGGAAGTGATCCAGGATGATGAAGTCGTTGCTATATTAGGTGAGTTTCAGAGCTGGTAATGTGCACATGCATAAATGCAAACATGTGTGTGGTGGTGTTCACAGGGGTCCCAGGACGAGGGAAGAGATGAGACTCCAAGTTTCAGAAGGCTGATTTATTATTTTAGGATATATATTATATTAAAATGATATATTAAAACTATACTAAAAGAATAGAAGAAAGGATTTCATCAGAGGGCTAGCAAGAAAAGGAATGGAATGGAATGATAATAAAATCTTGTGACTGACCAGAGAGTCCAAGACAGCTGGACTGTGTTTGGCCATTAATTAAAAACAACCACGTGAGACCAATCACAGATCCACCTGTTGCATTCCACAGCAGCAGATAATTATTGTTTACATTTCATCTCTGAGGCCTCTCAGCTTCTCAGGAGAAAAAATCCTAGCAAAAGGATTTTTCGTAAAATATGTCCATGATATGTGCAGCAATTTATAGCCTCCTCTACTCTTTCTTTAAAGAGATTAAGTAAAGTGTGTTTTTCCATGGAGAGGTTTAAAGGGCAACCATCTAATATCCAGATTGCTTCAACCTGTTTCATCTGGTCAATGGAAACCTTACTTTTGTGTGGTGTCCTGGTCATTCTTGGGGTTTTCCCTGTCTTGATACATCCCTTCTGTTGGGGAGGATGAAACAGGAAAGCCTTGTAAATATGATTGCCTGGCAAAAGATTTTGAGAATATGGAAACCATAAGTGAGATTGAAATGAAAGCAAGCTTTGAGATACTTTAGTTACTGAACAACTGGAAAACAATGGTGTGGCCAGCTGAAGGTAATCCTCTTTTGATGAAACAATTCCCTCTGCTTGCAGACAGGTCCAAGGGTCAGAGCAGACCCTACTAGCTTGGCAGAAGGAGTCCAAAGAGTACTTTTAAGAGTTTAAAATGTAACACAGTATGATAATGTAATGATTCTTATAGGCTATATGTAAATGCTACAGGATTTTTATATTGTACTAGATTGGTTAGTAAGAATTAGAATATTCAACACAGAAGAAGACTTATTGTATTGCAACAGGAACCTCACTCCCTCTCATCCTCTTTACCACACTCTTGCCTTCTTTCTCTTTACTGCTCTCTTTACCTCTCTCTCCCTCTTTGGGACTTGCTCTGCAGCTGGCAGCTCCAAGCAGGGCCCTGCACTTGGCCCTTTGCAATAAACCACAAGTTCCAAGACCTGCCTTCAGAGATCTCTCATCCCGTCCATCCTGACCGTCCTGCCTCCCGTCACTCCTACACCTTCTAATTAGAAATTCCATTTAGAACTTCAGAAAACTTGAAGTGCCTGCCTCAGTCCCACATCCCCCCCCTCCAATAATAATCCACTTTTGCTGGAATTTTTCCAGTTAGATTTATTTAAGATGTTGTGTTGCAATACTATTTATCTATTTTAAAGTCAAAATAGTCTAAAACATTTAGAGCTGATTTGTGTTAACTTGGGTTGGAGGCATTGAAAATAAACTGATGGAGTGTAAACAGCATTCTGAGGCAAAGCTAACAGAAAAGAATGTGATAATCCAATAGATGTAGATGAATCATGGGGTGGCTGAAGCATTGAGGAGGTGATACTTATCATTTGATTCTGTCAAGCCCTTTTGTGATAAGGTAAATTCTCATGGTGGCTTAATCCTGTAACTGTCACTCATCGCAGCCTGGAAAAAGAGAATAAAACATCTTGGTTATCTTACTTTTTTCTGAACACATACACTCAACTCTCCTAAGATGAATGTCTACTGAAAAATGAGGGGGCTAATAAATATGCTGAGCTTCATTTTTCTCTACTTTTGAATACGATTGCTTGTATAACACAGGGTAAATTTAGAGTCATGGAGATCAAGTTGATAACACTTTGTGCCACACAAGAAGCTAAAAAAGTGAGAAGTTGGAAGATAACTAATTCCCTTTTGTTCTGGAATCACCTGTGCTGCTCAGTGCTAAATGAGATTTGTAACTTCTGCTTGTCTGCTGCACATCAAGAACTTGCTACCTTTTGCCATGTTGAACTCTCGTGAATTAACAAATGACAAATGTAGTACACAAACGAAGACCCCTCAGTTTGTGTATCTTTATGCCACCACCTGGATTCAGCATGAGCAGAAAACCTCAAAACATCTTGCTGCTCTATTTGAGTATGGGTAAAAAAGCACTAAGATCAAATTTCCTTAAAATGTTCTTTAAAGATACCAATTTCCTCCTCATCTTTCCTGCTAACTCCTGCATTTTATCATAACACTCACTTTAGAAAACCCTCAGCTAAGACTGCCTGAGGAATCAGTGTTAAGGAAACCTAACTCCTAATTTCTGCTGCTGCAGAGTGATAGCTACAGATAAATGAGGCTGTTCCCTTGGGATCTGGATGAATAGAAGTATTTTGTTGCTGCTCTTCTCCTGGGATGTAACTATCGATTCTCTTCCCACCACAACTTTTTATTTTCTTCTTTTTCTTTCTTTTTCTTTTTTAAAATTTGGAGTCAGTTCTCTGGCTCTCGCTAAAGTTGATGAGTTTTATTCACATTTTCTTTGTGAATATTTTAAGTGGAAAGTAAAACAAAGTGGGATCTTTTTGGGATTCTGTGAGATTTCATTTTGGATGTGCATCAATTTTTGTGCTTGTTTCTGGACTAAGGAATCCCTTTCCTTCCACACTTGTGTCCCCCTTCCTCCTCCAGGCATTGAAGACTTCTGCTGAAGGTTTCTCTATTCTGAAAAGAAATTATGTATTTAACTAAGTTTTTCACTATTCTGAATCAGTTGTGCTTCTTTTTCCTTCAACATTGTGTAATTTAATCCCCACACTTCTGAAGGATATGCCAGGAGATGGGTCAGGGTTTCCTCTCTAACTTCTTTGTACTCTGTTTTCTTATCTGTAGAAAAAGTGTTTTGGAGTGGGGTTTTTTCTTGTGATTTTTGTTTGTTTTGGGAGGTTCTTTTTTTTTGTTTCTTTTTATTTTCATAGTTAGCTAAACTTGCTGAGTTCTTGATGAATGTATACCAGAAAAAACAAGGCACTACAAGGGGGGGAAAGAAAGTGCATTGTACAAGAAACATGATTTTTGCTGATCACTCAGCCAGAGCAACCTATGCCATAAATTTTGTTTACCAGTCCCAACCAAGCATAGCTGTGAATATCAGGCGCATAACAGCAACCCATGTGAGGAATTCCATAGGGTAATTTTAGTTGACAGGTATGTTACAGAGACTGTAATCTTCTTTCAGGCATTCTGGAAATGAAAATGAAAAAAATAAGTGCACAAATTATTCAAGGTGAATTATTTGCTCAACTCTGGCTGTCATGTAATAAAGCAGCTTTTGTAGCTTGCATTGTAGCCTGTATCTTCCTTACAGTGGAGAAATGAATTTTAACTCTAAATCAGTCTATGTGACTGCTGCACAGCATTACATAAACCAAAGGCAAACTGCACTTAATGCTTAAAGGATCCAATTCATAGGAAACATTTTTGACTTCTGAAATCATTTAACCTTGCAGACTGGCATATAAGAGTGTATTGTGCAGCCCTGGAGTGTATTGTGTACACTTGCATAATATCCTTCTAAATCATTTCCATGTAATACCCCAGAAACAGGTATATTCTCAGTTCAGGCTTATGTTCTTAGAACAAAGCACTGACTTTGATTGACTTGGATTAATATGAGTCCTGAGTTGGAAGAAATTGCACATAGGCCAGCAGTGAAAAAAGGCACTTTTTTGTGTGTCCCCTAAGATTGCCTTTCCCATTAATTTAAATTGAGACACAAATACAAAAATATGCAAATTCAAAATAAAATCAACCCCAAACCTTTGCCTGTTTTAGTAAAAATTTAAAGAAATTGGTGCACTCTGTATGAAGTTTGATTTGTTGGGATGAAATATACAGGTTTTGAATTCTATGCAAAATTTATACTAAAATACAGGAATCACTGGTGTTCACACAACACAATCTTTGGATTTGGTGTGTCAAAGAAACAGAAACAAAAATGTAGAAAACGACCTCTCAGCCAGGTGATTGATGTATTTGTGATTCATTCCAATACAAATGAGTCAGAAAAAAAAGACTTAGCAAGAAAAGCCTCTCTCTTACTATGTTTTCTATGTTAATGTGTAAGTATGAGAGTGGGATTATGTAGAAGGGAAGTTCAGCTGGTGGGAAGCTGCCTGGATGAGGCACAATGAATTCTGGTTTTGGGAGTTTGCTGTTCTTGCAGTGACGCTGCTGTTGCTGCGTGGGATGAAGTGCTGACGTACACTCAGCACTTTGAGGAAGACTGAGACAAATCACACAGTCCCTGCCCTGAAGAGATCTGAGTGAAGCAGAGGTCAGGCAGGGCTTCCATTAAGAGAATGTTTTCAACTTGGCTTTGCTTTTAACTTCCCTGAGCCCTCCCACTTGGCCTGATGCTGCTTTATCCACCTGAGTCTCTTTGAACTACTCTTGCTTAAAGACTTTGCCATTTATCTTGATGTGGTTAGAAAAAATAAGAAGGTTTGTTTCCTCTGTTAAAAACATTCAAGTGTTTATGTGCACTTCATTTGGCAGCTCTGGTTTCTCTGTTTTGGAGCAGATCTTTCAGGCTAAGACCCTGAACATCTGAAAACCTGATTTTACTGCAGTTCTTTGAAAAGTTTAAGCCCATTCGTGCTCAGGAGATTGGCTGTGTTTTAATTTATCAAATAACTTCTTGAAAATATTCCTCCTGAATTAACTGTGTTCCAGGCACAAACCATAAGGTCTGACTGCAACTTTCTTTGGAGTATGCAGGAGAAAAGGCACTTTGCTGTTCTCTAGTCATTTAGTCTGAACCTTTTCAATCTCTTCTCACCATTGCTTGAACAAGAGCTGATTCCTGTGCTATGTCTCCAACTGTGTGTGTGCTTAGATAATTCAATGAAAATTACAGAAAAGAATATCATTAGCAGCAAAAATAACATTTTGTATGTATTTTCTGGAAATACATGGAAGGGCTGGATAGGAGACCTTGTTAGTACCCAAGTTGGTTCAAAGTCTTTCTGCCTGAAATTGGGGTAATTTTTGACATTTAAGAAAACATTCCAGTAAAAAACTAGGGGAAGACCCTTGAAAATTAGGATGGCAAACTTTTTTGTTTTCTAGATAGCAGTGGGGAAAGCAGTGTCTTGTACTTAAATTTTCAGACTGCTGCGAAATTTGTCAATTAATGGCTGCTAGAGGGCCTGACTGAGCAGTAGATCTTGTATGACATGTTCAAAGCTGCTGAAATGGTCTTGACACTTCCTGCAAGGAGCCAATGTGTGTATGGATGGTAGGAGTGGAGGTTAGTTTTGTGGACTTGATTAGAGACAGGGAGCTTGAAGCTTTTATTTAATAACTGAAATCCAAAGCCCTGAAAACCACTGTGGTCTTCAGAGCTGAGGGCTGGATGAGAAGAATAGCATTAACTAGAAGATTTAATTAAAAAGAAGAAAACAACACCGTCCCACCAAACAGTTTGTCCCAAGAGTTACATTCTGGCTGTTCTGCATTTATGTTCTAGCTGTCTTTATTTGAGCTAAAAAAAATCAAAAGAATAAACCTTTTTCTTGACTGTTGTTTTAACATCACAGAATATCCTGAGTTGGAGGGGACCTGTGAGAATTGTTGAGTCCAACTCCTGGCTCCACAAAGGGCAAGTAAAGTGAGCTAGACAGGAAGGGAAGTCAGGGCAGGAATTTATTGTGAGTAAGGAATACAAATTTTCTCCAACAGGTCAGTTTGCTTTTACTCCTTTTGCTGCTATCAAAGCTGAAAAGCAATAACAGCATGGAGATGTTATGTAGGTATGCAGGTGTACAGTAATACAATGTCAAGAATGGGATTTTCTGGGAGAGGGGCAGGGAGTGTACAAAGGATGCACACAGATTTACATTAAAGATCACACAGGAGCTGAGGAGGTGAAATTTGTATGACCCTGAAATACAGATCTTTTATTGTTATTTACAAAGCTACAAAGTTGACAAGATTGGAGACTGTGGATTTAACCTGAGGTTGTGGGGGACTTTGGTGTGCCATGTTTTGTTTCAGCAGGATATTAAATGCTCCATTTGCTTTGTGTGGAGAAATTCCTGCTGATTTAATTTGATCTAATTGCAGTCTTAAAGAAATGTTATAAGAATAATTGTTTGTTTTCTTTACAATTGCTTTGGCTTACTCATTTAGCCGTAAGCATTTTGTTCAGATGTAGACACCAGAGGATTGATTCAGATTTTGGTGGGACAGATTTGCATCCAGATATGACAGTGCTGGCTGCAAGGGCAGCTGTGCCACAGGGATGGTCTCTTTTAGAGGAGGGACAATAGCAGTGCAGAAGTATTGTCTGTGTTAGACCCTCTCCATGCAAAACATTGCAACTTACACACAGTCGTGTGAAAACTGCTTCTCAGCAGACCTGAGGATGGCAGATAAGTTAACTGAGCCCAGGCTGCTATCTTTAGCCTGTCCCTAGTACCTGAGCTAGCTCTGATTTCCCTGAACTCCTCTATGTTGTACTCCATTTTCAAAGATTAGCTCTGTTATTTTAGAGCCTAATTCCAAGCCCTTGAAGAAGTCCCATACTTGTCTGCTTCATTTTTCACCTGAATTTTAAATTTAGGTACACCTCTCTGTGTTAAAAATGCCAAGCTCCTGAGCTCTCAGGCTTAAGAAATGGTTGCAGGATTATGGATGCCATTAAGAGTTTTCTGACAGTATCTAACATCTCAGCATTGTTTGTGCTATTGAATAAGACTGAAACATGACCAGAAGTGCTTTGACAAAGGAATGATTGAAATTAAAATCCATCTTTATCCTCAGTAGTTCCGTTGTGCTTTTTCTATTTATAGTTGAAAGGTAAGGTTTTTTTTAGGTTGATTGATATAGGCAGGTTGGGCAAGTTGTATGTTTCTGTGAAGTGATTCAATAAACATCAACCGAAGGAACAATTTGCAGAGTCTGATTTGCTCAATGAGTGTCCAGGCACACTTAGCAAAAGCATTACAGATGGAGAGGCAGCTAAACTTTTTAAAAGGACGTGGCATGAAGAAGTCTACATTAATATAAAATTTTAATTTCATGGTGGATGAAGGAGCAGCACTAAAACTCTTATTCAGAAATATAGGTTTATCCCACATGGCACATGGTAGTTTCAGACAGACTCTTCCTTATCCCTGACCTCCAGACATCTGGGGTGGTCTGATATCAGGACTTGCCATTTTTGAAACTTTTTGTTTGTTCTATGTCTAATTTCTGACAGACATTAAAAGCATGAATTGCCAAAGCTCCTGTCCACTGTTGTTTGTAGATGGTTTAAGACTGCACAGGGTATTGGAAAAACAGATTTTTAAAACATTTGATGACTTGCTGGAGTAACTGAGGAGGAGGAGTATTCAGAGGCCTCTGTAGGGAACTTCTGGGTGTGTTTAATGTTTTATTGTGCTGAATTTAGACACCTTGCATAATGTGCCCCTAAACAGTCCAACAGCATTGTGTGTGGAAGAAGTCCCCCTTGGAAGCTGGCACTGTCTGGCAGTACACTGGGAGCTGAAATTGAGATCTGGTGGGGATGAGGCTCTCTGTTCCAGGATGTCCATTGATATCTCAGGATACCTGTATTAGGAAGGCTTGCACATCATCACATCATATTTGTGTGCATGCTGCAACAAGAGGTGTGAAGAGGTAGAAATTATAATTTAGCAAGGAAGTCAGCTTTGTATGAAGACCCTGATTTCTGGCAGGTGAACCACTGAACTAATTTACTAATTTTTTTTGTCATTTTTATCTTTTCTTTTTTTTTTTTTTTTTTTTTTTTTGTAGGGTAGATGCAAATTTCATGAGGTTTTCAATGTTTACTTTCTATATTTCAGAACACAAAACTTGCTATTTAAACTCCTGTGAATTCTTTGTCTGAAATAAAATAATACAATTTTGGGGCTTTAATGTATGTTTAAAGCAATACCTAGAATATAAAGCCTGTCCCTAAGTAATCAGGGAAGTAACTCAGAGGATAATGCAATTTGAACTTCTTAAATAGGTTTGTTCTTTTTTTTGTCAGAGAATTAGCACTGCCCATGCAATGACAACACAGATTGAGCTGTGTTTTTCCTATTATTAACCAATGCAAATACATTCAAATATATTTATTACTCCAGTTACCTGCTACTCCATATCCTCTGAGTTTGTACAAACTGCCCACATGTTTATAACATTTTTATAGTAACCATTAAAATGCAAATAAGGATAAATCATGCAGATTCTGGTGAAGCCTCCTGGCTTTTTTTGTGAATAAACCTGGTAGGGCCTAGTTGATGTTTAAAACTCCTCTTCACAGTACATCAAGTACTGAAATATAATTCCAAATTCTGTATTTGTGAGACAAATAAGCACTTTATTTACAGCAACAATAATAGAAAAATTAGCTGTAACTTAATCATGTTGTTGCTACTCATCTGTAAAATATTTTTATTTTATTTTATCTGTACAGTAATGTGTTTCAGCAGATAAAACTGATGCAGTTGTGTAGTAAACTGTCTGCAAAATGTTGCCAGACTGTGGTTTACAGCATAAACAGATATTCTGTGTTTCTGTTCCTGAACCAGGCAAATCACTGAAAGAGCAACTTCAGTTTGTTACCTCTGTAACACTTGCTTTGGTTTCTGTGGCAAAGATACTCAGGAGTTTTGGAGGTCTAATTAGAGGAAAAGAGTAGTTGAAACCTCCGGTTAATGAAAAATAATATATTCTCTGCAGTGCAGTTGGTCATTCACTTGTCATTACATGTCTCAGCTTGCACTTGAGAAATCTTAAGAAAATCCAAAGCAGCAAACAACTTCCATGCATCATCTCCTGCCAGCTGTACTGTGCTGGAGAGCCAGCCTGTGGCTATTGAGTGGCTGTCAAGTTGTGTAATTTATCTGTGGGACAGACACTGAATACTCCACCTCATTGCCAAATGGTAGCTCTGCTTTTTTCTGGCTGCCAGTTTTTGTTGCATTAATGCACCAAGAGGGAAAATTACTTTTGCTCTGTTATCTTTACTTTCTTTGAATCTTTCTTCTCCCTGTAAAGTGGGAAGGTTTAAATTGCATGCCTTAGATTTGGAGGAAATGAGGGAAGAGAGAAGGGAAGGTTTTTCAGTTGAAGCCAAATAATCATGTGAGGATCACAGTGGGAGTTTGACCCTAGGAAATCTGTGTGTTTGCTTTTGTAGCAGTTGGTGTCTCCCACTGCTTGGCGGTGGAGAGCAATCCTGAGGTTGCAGGCCAATATGGGGGCTCTGGGGAGCTGGGCTGGGAAAACCATTGTGGATCTGCATCACAGATAACTGTGTTTGCTAAACACCTGATTGCCAAGATATGCTTGGTACTGCATTGCCACTGAGGTGAGCAATGTCTGGTCATTCACTGCTCAACCATAAGCAATATTTGGTCATTCTGTCTGATCTTTGTATCTGCTGACACTGTCAGGTCCTAATTCTATTGTTCAAACATGCAGATGAAGGCAAATTGGAAGGAGACATGACCTAGATTCTACTAGTGGCTGCTGTAAAAATGATTACTATTTCTTTGAGAATGGCTCAAACATGAATATTTTGTCTGATGTACTGAAAATCCATGGGCTCATCTGAATGCCTTCAAAATCCATACTGACTTGGAAGACCTGCAATACATGAATCCATAGCTTCATCTTCAGCTATCACACCAAAACTGCACCAGCACTTCCGGACACCCAGAACCCAAAAGTGGACTTAGTAGGTTGTCAGTCAAAGACATATTCCACATGAGTCATATTTTTTTGGAGTAGAGTATCTTCTGCCTGAGAGAAGAGCTCTTCAGTCTTTCCCCTTGTAAGAGTGAAAAGGCCAAGAGTTGTTGTGGTATCAAGGGAGTTCAGTTGTAATGTGAGAGGTTCTTTGCTCAGAACCAGCAGAGCACCTGACTAAGCTGCAATAATCAGATCTTCACCACTGGTGCTGCTTTCAGGACGTGGCCTGACCTTATGTCTGACTCAGGCTCTGGTAGCAGAGAAATCATCTTTTCACTTGTAAGATAAACAGCAAGTTTGATGTAGAGAAGAAACTGGGAAAGAACAAAGATGGAAACACACAGTTTTATAAAATATTTCTTCACAGTTTAAATGCATCTGGGTTTGGGGACTTGTTATTATAATTAAAACAAACAAGGAAACATAAAAGGCAGAAAACTGTTTGGCTTTCCAATGCATGCTGAGCTGATGGTGGAAAAGGTCCTCAGCCCATAAATCCAGCAGGGAATATAAATGATTGATGGTAAAAGCTTAGATCATCCACTTTAAGTGTGATTGACAGATAATGTTCCTGGCAAACATCTGGAATTCAGCAAGCTGGGAATGAGAAATGCAAAGTACTGACAAACAAACGGCCATCTGCATTTCTCTGGCTTTTTAATCTTTTTTCAAAGGTAAGGTGAAATACCTAAAGCCTGGAGTTATGTATAAAAAGAGGCTTTTGGCTCAGGTTCCTTAAGGCAGCCCTTGGACTTTGCCAAGCGCCTTCTGCCTCAGAAGTATCACCATACCCTTCTTGCTTTCCAACTACAGATGGTTTTGATAAAACACCCACTTAGTCTGCCCCCCTTTTTTTTGATTCCTTTTCCCACAGGGGTTGATCTTACTTTGTGGAGAACATATAGACAAAGGGAGATGGTATGCAATTCCTTATTATGCATAAGAGGCCAATTGTTCTAATGCAGTGCAGGTAATCCTGGGTGGAATTTTAATTCCGCCTTGCTGTGGAGATTTCTACTGCTCCTTCCCCCCCTCATTTTTCTATAAATGCCAAACAAGTTTTTTTTTAAGAATCTGGCAATCAAATTTGATACTTTTGGTACACATCATTTAGAAAATGGACTTGACAGAAATAAAGCAATGAGGTGCTTGCGTGTTCCTTGCTTTGGAAACTGAAGTACAGTGTAGGATTCGTTTTCAGCTAGATCACTGGCTGTTAACTTCTAGGAAGTTTTTTAACAAAAGAGCACAATTTCTTTTGGTTTTTTAGTTTGTTTCTTAAAAGCAGGGTCTTCTGTGATCTGACTGGAGTTTGTCGCTCATGTGTTGGTTTTCTCTGGTTTGGCTCAGCAGGCACCCAGCAGACCCAGCTCCTTCCTGTGCTTCTCTTGCCTCTAATGCAGGTGACAGGACATTGCAGGAGGGAGATTTTTTCAGATGGAAGAGTTAAAAATAGTGAAGGGAAACTGTGGTTGCTGCCACAAGTGAGGGACAAAATTGTGTCTGTGTTATGAGAAAAGCAGAATTAAATTCCCCAAGAAGAGTAAGATATAACTATCTTCTGTTGTACCTCATTTCCGAGGTAGGCACAGCAGCACCATGGTGTTTGTGCTTGGATTGAACTAATTATTTATCACATTAATGTGAGGCAGTAACATAATGGCTGTCATTTTAGGGTAGGGAAACTTGTCTGGAGATGTTAAGCAGTGCACTTAGAAATGAGTTAGAATTCCTCTCCCTTGTGCTTGGACTACCAGCTCTAACTGTTGCTCATCAGTGATGGCACAATTCAATGCTTGATAGATTCTAGAGCGTTAATTAAAACAGTTGTTTAGCTAATTGCCTGGAAGATTGTGAATAAAAGCATATTTATTCCAAAGGCAAACAATCCATTTTTACCCAGTGAAGCATATCGGTTTTTATGGGGCGTAAAAATTGTTTCATTTCAGTTTTGAATATATTGTGTGTTTGTCTGAAAGCCTTGTAGATGATCTGTTTCAACTGCATGGAAGCTTTTTTTCTTTAGCCATTTTTAATGTATCTGCTAACAGAAACCATACAAATAATTAAAAATGTGAAAAGTCATTGTTATTAAAAAGAAAAGGTGTTTACTGGTCTGTGGGATTACCACCATGCTTGGTGATATGAAGTTTTTGTACTCTTTCCAGATGTTGGCATTGTCCTATGCAAGAGACTAGATGTGAAAGAAAGTTATCTTTATGGTGCCTTTGCCTAGTTTTGTGAAAAATGTGGTAACAGAACAGGTGGTTTCAGCGTATAGACACATTTAAAATTAAAATAAAGTCCAAAGCAGTCAGGATCTAAACTGATCCATGTGAGGTGGATGGTGTAGGTCTTCTGTGGAAGACTGTGAACACATCAGAGTTAATAACAACTTATTGCAATTCAGGGTAGTTTACCATCAAGTTGAGAGCTTTTTCCCTAAGAAAAAATGCTTATCATCTAGTGGAAGAGATTAGGTAAGGGTGGAAGTACAGCTGAAGGACTGAGATGGCAATTTTGAGTTTGATTTAGAAGTTTTCTTTCTGAGCTCTTTACTCATGATAGTTCTCTTGACTTCATATAGGCTTTCAAAAATGATGATTTATTTAGGGAGGGAATCTAAAAGAACCTGGGTGAAGTCAGTAAACTAATACATATTTTGATGCTTTGGATTTAAGAATTGCTATGGGCAAGGTATTACTTTTAAGATAACGGACCATTCCTATCAAAACTAGATAGATAGGAATGTATTTCAATGTCATTGGTCCTTAGAGAGATGGGCAGTGATGATATCGCACAGCAGAAGTTTGGGAGGAAAACTAATTTCAAAACAAGGAAAGTATAGCTTTTCATTATCAAGGTAACAAGTGAATATTCCTTTTTTGTTAGCATTATGTATTGGAAAACAGAGGGGGAAAAGACCATTACTCTTGTAAATAAACTTTTAACTTTCTCCTACACAGTCCATTTGTGCCCAGCCTGAAATGGGGTGCAGCCAGTGAAGTCCTGACAATTTCAGGATCGCTCCTCAGCTGGATTTTGGTGTACATGCCCTGCACTGTAGTGCCCAGACTGGTGCAAATGCCATCCTTGCAGTATCCCACAGTATTCACTGCTGGCCCAAGCTCATACAGACATGCACATGGGAAGGGTGTGAGGAAATGGCTCTTTTCTTCCTTCCAGTGAGAAACAGCTGAACTTTCATGCCTTGCCGTTGTTATGTTGGGGATAACTAATTGTACTCTTCTTGGTTTGCACTCAGTTTAGCTGCAGTCTGTAGCTACACTGATGTGTGATACAGGATGATTTTATTGACACAACAGTGGGTAAATGTTAGCCAGATTAAGAAAAATCAACAACACAGATGTAAGAAACAGATCCTTTGTGTGACAGCTAAAAGGAGGAAGGGAAAAACCATTTCCTCTTAATTAATTTCTTTGAAAGAGATCAGAAGAAAACATGCACTGAGAATGAAGCACTTTTCTTGATTTTAAGAAAAAGACCTTTATTGATATTTAAAGGAGACTTGTCACATAGAACTCTTTTAAAGTATGATTTATTCTTATGAAGTTTTGTAGGCTGTTGTAATTAAGAAAAAGATAATGGAAAAAAGTTATCAGTTAAATATTTCAAAGTTGGTTTTTTTCCCGACAGTTTTTTTTTTTCCTGAGTGCAAAAGTAGAAGAAACTTGACTGCATGAATGAGATGTCTGTTCTTTTATATTTTTGATGGAAATAGTGCTGTTAATGAAAGCAATGCTGTTGATTTTCTGTAGGCAAAGGAGACGTTTTTGGTGATGTGTTCTGGAAGGAATCGACTCTCGCCCAGTCCTGTGCTAATGTGAGGGCTTTGACTTACTGTGATCTGCATGTGATTAAAAGGGATGCCTTGCAGAAAGTGCTGGAGTTCTACACTGCCTTTTCACACTCCTTCTCCAGAAATCTCATTTTGACCTACAACTTGAGAAAAAGGGTAAGTAGCTGTGATTTTAACATACATCATGTAAATTATCTCACTTTTAAGGACTGTCTGCATGAAGAAACTGAATGGCTTGAGTTCTGGAATTTCTTGCACACCCTTTTATAAGATGACTTTTCAGAGCTTGCCTGGGATACCCTGCTGGCATATAGAGTGAAAAGGCTCTGAGTATTTATTCCAGTGCTGGATTCAGAGGGAGCTAGACTGTGTGTATGTGAAAGTATTATACATTTCCAGGAAGTAAACAGGTTCCAGCATCTATGAAAACTGTCATGCACTTGAGATAAACAGTGTTCGCTACATAATGCAACTTCCGTTTGTAAAGCAGCTAAAAATATTTTAGAGGTGTTGCCTGAAATCACGAGGAAAATGACAGGGAAGATATAGAATATAATGTATGGAACTAAAGTCAAGTTCAGTAGACATGATGGAAAAGTAATATGAACATGACATTCTATCAAGAGCTGTTTCTTTGATTATAAATCACATTTTGGAATTACTTTGCTTATCTATAATATTTCCATTTTCTTATTTTTGATTTTTTGGCTCTTTTCATTCCTTGTTGTGTGCCGTTTCAAGTTATTTTGTCAAATGCAAGTAATCATAATCTAATAGCCCAGTTTAAATCCTCTGTGTAATCTTCAGTGAACAACCTCTGCAGAAATTTATTAAAACTGTAGTGGGTATAATGCAGATGATAGGATTTTATGATGCAAGGTAGAAGACAATAATATTACGTTGAAAAGAAATACATTAGAGAACCTGTACTTGCTTTATAGGGGTATTTGAGATCAGCTAAAGAAATATGTTTGATAGGAAACTTTTTTGTTCCTAAAAATGATTCTCTATGGTAATTTCCAGATGCCAAGTGAGTCCTAGATAATTAGACCTGAAAAAAGAGAAATCTTTTAATATTTTAAATCTATTTTATAAGATTACTCTTTTCAACTAGATTTTTTTAAAGATTTTTTTAATATATAGAATTGGCATACAGAAAGTAAAGCAGTATGATGGTATTTTTTATCTCCATATGTTATCAGTATAAAAGAGTTCAGCTTTTTAGTGTTGGATGAAAGAAGATTGTGTGATCCACACTTTGGTGAAATAAATCAGAGCTCTGGTAGAAAATTGATGTGATTAAAAACTAAGAAGCAAATTTTTACTTGGGGATTTCCTCCTAAGTAGTTTTTTTCAAGTGAAGGTACGCAGCTGCAAGCATATTAAGAGAGATGTCCTGTTAATAAACAGCTCCTTACTCGGTCTTAGTTAATGTAAGAAATAAAATAAATGAAGGAATTTGACATTGCTGTCACCTCAAGAATCAGTATCACTGACTGACATATTTTATAATTAACTCTGTGGCTAATGTGGTAAGATGCTCTCAGAATATATAATTACTTTTTTCTTTCTCAAAAATCTGTAGAAATAGCAAGCTTTGAGGCTTAGAAGGACCAACTTTTTCAAAACTCATAGTAATGCTAGCAGAATTCAATTATTTTTGACCTGATCTGAGCCAAAAGGCCCAGCTTTAGAATCAAATACCTACTCCAGTAGTGCCACTGTCCCTCCATATTTATTAGCATTGCTTTTCCCAGCCCAGGTTACGAAACATTTTTTAACTGTAGCATCAGTAATTCTGTGCTGTCAATTTTCTATACAAAATGTTCCTAATACAAATGTACATCTTATGATAGCAATTTCCATCCAGTTATTTAAATAATTGGATTTTAATTGAGTTGCAGTCAGCAGAAAAGTGGCATTGATTGATAATGGAAGTGAGAATTTGATGGTTCTAAGTTAACAGACTGTAACACTATTTTATTAAAAGAAGGCTGATTGCTATCAGAATGCAAATGTTAAATAATGTGAATCATATATGCTCTTGGAAATGCGTGGAAGGTACAATACTTTAGCGATCTGAGGTGATGCACTTTAAAAGGCAACTTTTTAGAATTTAGAATTTATTCTGGTTTAAATATCTGTGATTTGGTTTTTTATAGAAATAGCTCCCCAGCCTGTCGCTTCTAACACTTTTCTGGTCTATTTCTGCAAATGGAATTTTGTAGAATTAAGATGAACTGGTACCTTCTGTTGGTTACATTTGTGATGTATTGCATATCCTTTAGAGTATAAATACCAGAATTACACTTTTCATTTCAATAAACAGTTCCATCTCTGGCTCCAAAAGCGTTCAATTAGTTGAAACATAGATACTGTATATTCCTCCCAAATATATTAATACAGATTCCAAATACATGAAAAAGCAGCTTTGGGTTTTTTTTTTTTTCAGAAAGATCTTATATTTCTAGACTCAGTTACTCCTGTGAGGTGTCCCCATCTTCAGGGCACGTATGCCTGTAGCTGGTTGTGGTACTGAGTGCCACTATGCAGGGCTGGGTGATTTTTTCTGTAGCCTGGTTTCACTCAGCTTTATCACCCGCTGGGATCTATGTACAAGCCACCAGCAGGATGGGACTGCCAAGAACGTGCCTTGAGCTGTTTTATTTTCCAGCATCACTCTCATTACATGGTTATGACAGTGGGAAGGTGCCAGCAGCTCACATCACAGGCAGCAGACAAAGAACTTAATGTTGCAACTTACTTCATAAGTTTTTTGACCAATCACACAAAGCAAAAGCATATTGACAGTAGTTCTATCCAACCACTGTAAGCACACATACCTTTGGTTAAAACACTGCCTGCTTACTTCGAATACAATACCTACTTGTAAGCCTTAAGATAAAATGCACAGAGCTCCATTATTAAGTTTAGAGCTTCCTAGCATCTTGCTAGATAAACTTTTCTGTAGCTTAGGGAGTTATTCTAGACAAGTGTTAATATACAGACCATTGTTGTATTTGTCCGTACTTTTCTACTTCCTGCATAATTTTTCTGCTGACCCATCTCATGGCTACTGCTTAGCTCTAATCACAATTCTGCTGTCTCTGAGGCCTGCCTTTTGCAGATTTCCCAAAACATTCTGATTTTATGGATTCCCACGTTCCCCCTCTCAGTTCACCTAAAAAGAAACCTTCGTAACGGTGTCATTCATTAACTACTTTACATTTTGTAGCTTTACTATACTTACTCACTTACTTACTTTACTTAAGTAAATGCTTTAAGTAAGTAAAGTACTATATGTACTTTACTTAGTTAAAGCATCTTCTTGCTTGCACTAAGCATTGCTATATTACAACACAGCAATTTTAATGCTGTTGAAGTCCAGTCAGTTCAAAGGGCATAAATTATGTCTAATAACAATTACAAGTCATTGTTCGGAAAAGTCTCGTCGATTCCAAGGCCTTAATTCAAAACCTTCCTCCATGTCTACACCTTCATCCACAATCTCTGTGAGATTTTGAGAGCTCTCTGTGAATCCATTTCTTACCTCTCTCTCCTGCGTGATAAAAGCTTCCTTGATAGTTTTGTCCATCATTTGTCACACACACCAAAGCATGCAAGGTATTACTGCTAATATAATTACCAAAATACCCAACACATATCGAACTATCTTACAAAGTTCTCTTAGCCAAGGTGCAAAGCTCCATTCTTGGAACAAATCATCTAACCAGGATCCACCATCATCTTTAATTGGCGCTGTCAGATCTTTCAGCTTTTGTGTGCTTTCGTGGATGGATTCAGAATGATCAGGTTCATACAACACAATACTTCAAATTCCTCACAACCATGTCCATGTGCCAGTAAAAGAAAATCAATTGCTGCTCTGTTTTGAAGGGTAGCATGTGTAACACTATTAACATCTGTCAACATATCACTGATTGCAGTGGATATGGCATTGGCTTGTTTACGAACATCCAATCCGATCTAATTGTTTCAATATCATTGCTGAAGCCAGTTGGGGTAAAAACAAACCTGCTGAAACTCTTTTCGCAGCATTTCTGCTGATGGCTCTGACAGAAATAAGCAAACATGCAGGTACATTGGAAGGCACCCAGACTGCTCAGTTGGTCTTGACCTTAGCTGAACCTAGAGCTGGATTTAGGCAAAGTAAAAGGCAACACGCCTTGTGCTGTTCTTCCTACTTGTCTTGAATGTGGCTTGAGCTGGGCTGCGAGGGCAGGACACCTCTGGTCTGTGTATCCCCTTTATGCCTTCCATAGAACAGGCCTGCAAGTGTAAAAGGTTACTGCCTGTGATACTTAAAGACTTTGTGGCCAAGGGAAAAGTTTCCAGTGCTCTGTGCCTGGCATGTCATTATTGTCCCTGTCTGTGCTGTGAAAGCAGTTTCCTTTAACTCACTTTCTCAACAAATGCCAGTGAAATATCCTATTTTCTGAAAGTGTCAGCTTGCTGTCAGGTGACTCCCTGAGCAGTTTCCTCAAGTGACTAAAATCCCTCCTGAAGCTATTAGTTGTCTAGTTACCTCAGAGTGGAGCTCAGACTTAGGAAACTTTTTATTTTTCCTAAAGGAAAGGAGAAAGCAGAGCTTTAATTAACTCTTTCTGCTGCCAGTCACTGAAATGTTCATGTAAGTGGGAACAGGGGAATAATCATCTGCTGCATCTCTCTTTCCACCCTCCTAAGAAACTGAAACTGCAGTCTTTGTCTGCAGGTGCTGTGTGTTGGACTTGAAGACTTAGCAGCTGAAAGGAAGCTGAGAGAGGTTTTTCAGAGCAATACTTGCTGTAACAATGTTCTGAAATTAAAGCAGCAGGTTAACTTGGTGTTTCTCTCTGGTTTTGGAATCTTTGAGGGGAACCAGGGTGTAGACACTGGGGGTATTGTGGGATAGTCAAGTGACAAACTCACCCTCATGAAAGGTATGCTGGACAAAGGAAATGCTGCAAGCTGGGAGGGCAGCAGAATTCACAGGCTGGATGGAGGAGGTCTGGTTGTTCCCACAAAATGTTAAACACTTCTGGGTTTCCAAATTGGATGTCATAGCTCCAGGTTGGTAGAGCTATAAGAAGAGAAAAGCTTCCTCCATAGCTGCCTGTCTTTGGCTTGTGGTGGGTGCAAGTTTTCCTCCATAGCTACCAAGTCTTTGCCTTGCGGTGGGATGCAAGTTTGCTGTCTTTAAGAATGGGAAAGGCCTTTGGCAAAATGTTCTGGCTTTGGAAAGTTGCTTCTTTCCATGTGCACGAGCTTTGTGACCAATATTAACTTCCACTGGGTTGTACCACCCTGCATTTGCTCATTTCATTCTGCTGCAGCCATAAATGATGTTATAGCTCAAATGTCTGCTCACACTACATAAAAGGGAGAATTCTAATACATAATTTATCAAGCTGAGATTTCTCTAGTAAGCCATTTTAGCCTGGATAGAGATTAAATGACTAATTCTGAATACTTTGGAGTGTCATGATAGAAAGCACAAGTAGCTTTCCCAGAAGCTGAAATTTGTATCCTAATATAAAAGAAGGAGGGCAGTAGGATCTAGGTATGTTACTGGGATTTTGTTGGAGTGAAAGTGGCAAAGAATATTCTGCATTTTTACAAATCAAATATGATTTAGTGAGTTAGAGCCAAAGCTCCTAGTCTGAACATACTTGAGAGAGCAGTGATTGTAGCAGAATAGTCTCTCTCCTTGGCAGTGTAAGAGTACTTGTTTTTGTACATTTAGAGGTGTGTGTATTCTATGGTATTCCAACTGTGCCAGTGCCAGCATCTCTTTCCGAAAGCAATTGTGAAATGTAATTGTGCTTTCCTCTTCAGCATTAGCTTAATCTTTCTTCTTTTGATAGTGTGAGCTCTAACTAGAGAGAGAACCTCTCTCAAATCCTACATTTCAGCTAGGAGTGCCTCAAACCCAGATTTTAAATCTCAGGGGGTATTGGAAGCAGTTTGTTTTCAAAGGGGCAGTCCATGGCCTTATATTCTGCCTTTCTACATGACAAGTTTTAAAATTCTTTTTCATGATGGAGGTTCAAAATGGTATCCCAGAATTTTTTCTGGTACACAAAAGCCAGAATTGCTGGAAGGTTTCAACAAAGCTTCCTTACACTGAGAAGAGAAAGGTTTTAATTTTAGAATCTTGTCCCATTTGATGATGGATTTCATAATGGTCAAATTGACAGCCTACTTCTTTCTCCTGTGTTTGTAGTCACCAAAACAATCCCACAAATCCTGTGGGAAGAGGATTTTGATGTTTGACTGGCATGCATCTTACAGCACTGAAAACTGAGGACGTTGGACATGACTGAGATGACTGGAAGGGCCTGTGGCTTGTGAATTGTGCCAAATTCCCAAGGAGGCAAAGTTGTCAATTCCCAAAAAAAACTGTCCAAATGTAAAGTAACAGTTAAGCACTGTGTTCTTTCCCATGCTGCTTTTGAAAAGCTGTTCATGGAGTCGGATACTCTTGTATACACAGTTTCTTTATGTCAATCTAAACGAAATGTATTTTATTCTGGTTCATCATTATTAGATTCCATATTGCATTTCTGCATCTTTTCTCTGGCCTTGGACATCTTAACTTCTATCTCTGACAGAGAACTGTCTAGCTAGCCCTCAGATTTTTGGTCAAATAGACTTTACACTCTGTACCGAAAATGCTCTGAGGCACTGTGTGTGTCATAAAGTTTGCACATCTTCTGTGGATGATTTTAGTGCTATGTCTGTCAATGAATTGAAGCCTCATGCTCTCAGCAGGACCTCGGATTTCTTCCTCCTCTGTACTTTGTTGGACCCCTTCAGGTAAAGCATTACCTCCCACCCTTAGAGAGGATTTGATGAGCTGCAAGCTTTTAAGATTCATACACCTACAGTGATTGTTGGTGTATGGGATTGTGTTCAAGCCAAAGTAACTCCATTATCTATTTTCCAAAAGTTCCAGATTTCTAAACTTGTTTCTGTTCTATTTAATGCTCATAACCGGAGCCCTAGAGAGAGGAAGATCTGGCTACAAATAGTTTACATAGTGGGGATGTGTGTGTACAGTAGAAAACATAATCGACTAGGAAGTATAAAACACTGTGGTGGGTTGACCTTGGCTGGTTACCACCAAGGCTGGTTGCCACTTGACTGGTTACCAGGTGCCCACCAGGCCTCTCAATCACTTTCTCCTTCTCAACAGAACAGGGAGAGGAAAATAAGTTGAAAAGTTTGTGATCTGAGAGATAAAGACAAGGAGATGACTTACCTGTTGCCATCATGGGCAAACCAAATTTGACTGAAGGAAATTAATTTAATTTATTTTCAATTAATCTGAGTGGGATAATGACAGATAGGAAAAAAAAATCTAAAAAACACTTTCTGCCCATTCCTTCCCTTCTTCCCAGGCACAAATTCACTCCCAAGTCTTCTGTCTCCTTCCCCTGAGCAGTACAGGGAGGTGGGGAATGGGGGCTGGGGTTGGTTCTTAATGTGTGTTCTCTGCCATTCCTTTCTCTTCACACTCACCCTGCTCCAGCATGAGGTCCCTCTCAAGGGAGACAGTCCCTCACAAACTTGTCCAATGTATGTCCCTTCTCACAGGCAGCAGTTCTTGGAAGTGCCCCAGTACAGGTCCCTTCCAGGGGGAGCAGTCCTTCCAGAGCTGCTCCAGCATGCATCCCTTGGGGAGCCACAGGTCCTGGCCAGAGGACCTGCTCCTTCCCAGGCCCCCTCAGTGCCTGCAGGTGGATGTCTACTCCACCATGGGCTTCCACAAGGGAGGGGATAACCTAGAGCTCCACCGTCTCCACCATGGTCATCACCATGGGTCGCAGGAAAATCTCTGCTCCAGCCCCTGGAGTGCCTCCTGCTCCTCCCCCTCCTCCTCCTCTGACCGTAGTGTCTGCAGAATTTCTTTCACATGTTCTCACTTCTCTCTCTCAGCTGCCGTAGTGCAGCAGTGCTTTTTTACTCTTTCCTAAACGTGTTACCACAGAGGTGCTGCTGCCATTGCTGATGGGCTCAGCCAGGCCTGCCTTGGAGCAAACCACAACTCGCTGGCTCCTACACGGGGACAGGTCCTGGTGCCTTCTCACAGAAGCCACCTCTGCAACCTGTCTGCAATCAAACCCTCACCACACAGACCCAAACCACACAACAAAGCTGTTCTGTTACTCACTGCATGCTATGTTGTCATGTAAATTTTAGCTTAGATAAAGCTCTGCGGGTAAGGAGCAAAATGCTTCTTCAGAATGCTCTTAAATGACTAATCCCTTCTAAACTGATTTAATGAATTCATCACATGTTTGAGATGCCTTCTGCTACTATGAATAATGAGTAATTTTCATACATTTAGGTGCTGTAGTATAATGTCTGCACAGTTGTTATAAAGAAGTAACTTAGTATGCCATGCAGAGCAAGCTGTGTATTTCTTCATAGAAATATTGAGGTGTTGAAGTTCTGATAGGCCATTCACTAGCAAATCCCATTAAAAGCAATGCAGTCGTCAATAGATATTATTAATCATCAATAAAATTGATGGAAGAGCTGGTATGGGTGAAATTCAACTTCCAAATCACCTTCAAATGGAAGAATATGATTCTTTTATGGAGCTGGTGCTAAAACCATAACTGCCTTGACTTATCTTCAGTTAAGAGAATATTTCCTGTTCTGTGCTATTGTAGATTTCTAGGTTTTCCCACGCTGTCACTAAATTCTTTACTATCATTTGCACTCTGATCACTGAATTAGGAATTAAATTTGTGCTGACTAAATTTGTAAGCCCAGAATTCTGACTATTTGACAAAGTGTTTTCTAACATAAAAACATGGAAAACTATGTCAATGTTAAGTCAATAAAGACATTCCAATTCTATGTCAGTACTTGGAAGGAAAATGCAGTAAACAGAAAGAGTTCTGGTCAACCAGAAATTGGAGTTAAGCACTTCATTCATCAATCCAGAAACTGAATTGATGCTTGGTTTGTTTTTATCACATTTTGAGGAGACCTGCTTGAATTGTCTTTGAAATGTTTTTTTATCAGTGACCCATAAAATACTCAGTCTTAAATATAAAATAAAAAATTCTGACTTTTTTAAAATCTGTCGAGTGTCCTTAAAGTTCTTCTATAAATGAGAAAGCTGTTTTGAGTAGATGAAAAATGCCCTTAACAAGGTTGATGGTGAATTAAAATAAAATTTGTTTTCATACTGTTTTAATTCTTAAAAAAGACACATTTAGCTTTTGTGAAGCTATTTTCAGATGAGTAATAGAAAGTTGACATTAAAAAAAGGTTTTGTCTCATTTAAACATGAGACACACACCCACACCAACTTGTTTATCCCAACAGAAGAAAATGCATTACTTTGATTTTTACCCTGCTCCACCCACATAGACTAAAGCGTAGAAATAATTTTAATACAGAGAAAGGTTATTCAGAGTGAATGAGGATTCCCCAGAATAGCTCCCCCAAGCCTTTTTAAAATAGAAAATTCATTTCCTAGGAACTGAGGAAGTTCTAAATGCTGGCCCACCACCAGGGACAGAAGACAATAATCCAAAAGAGTGTAGCTGCTCTTACACAGTCTGGGAATCTAGTCTTCCTTGTGCAAACAGTGAAAGGAAGGATTAATCCCAATTTTAAACTCATACTTTTCCTTACTAACACGTTGATTTAGAGAAGTAGAAGTGCAATATGTGGAGTCAGTCTGCATGGTGTGTTCAGTGTGCGTGTGCACTCCACCACCTGCTCACAGTCAAGTGGAATGGGGTCCTTTAGTCCAATCCTCCACCAAGCTTGCAAAGAAGGGACTTTCCAGGGGAATTCAAGGAATTCCTACCCTTTCTCCAAAGCAATCATCTGCTTACCGTGACTGAATGGCAAGAGTTTGAAAATTTTTCTGTGTTTTCAATTTAAAAAAACAAGGTACAAGGTTTTTTTGGTGCCCACCATCTCTGTCTGTGTATAAGAGAGTGTGTGTGTGTGTGTACATATATATGAATATATATATATACAGTGACTGACTTATTGCTGAAGCTCCCAAGTAATTCCAATGTCACACACTCTCTCTGAAATATTAATGTTGCTGCCCAGTCTTTTTTGTATGTGTGTGCCACATTCTATCATGTATTATAATTGCACTAATTATGTTAATGCCATGGTAACCTCTGTGGCCTGGTGGGTTTATGTTTTGATATAACCTGGTGCTTCACTGTGAAGCACTACTGACCAAGCAAATGACAGAACAGTGACTTGATACCCTCCATTTTTTCTAAAAATGATTTTTTCTGGTCTGGGAAGCAGCTGGGTCCAGGACAAAACTTATTAAAAGGAAATGATTTCCTGGCATAACAGCTTTGACCTTCTGGTCTCCTCTAGGGTCACTAAGGGCTGAACTCACATGACTGCAAATCCAAACACAACCTGTTCAAGGTACTCCATGAAGGAGAGAAAATGCAGATAACTGTGCAACATGAAAGCTGAGTTACATTGGCCAACCTACATGTTTGAGCAATCAAACTTTATGATCTAAGTGATCCAATTGATCCTTTTTGGCACTGCAATGAAAGCTGAAATAACTGCTCCCTATGGGACAACAAACAAACAAAAAAAAGGAAAGTAGAAGAAACTAAGCTCTGGAGTTTGCAGCTGGTGTTGTATAGAGACTTTGTGATCCTTGCTCCAGACCAAATGCTTCCTCCAGGTCCTCTTTTCTTGCTGAAATGTTCTGTCCTGTTTTCTTGCTGAAATGTTGAGACTTTTATCATAACTATGAGCTTTTGGTCAGCGAGACAAAGGAGGTCCTTCTCTTCTCTGTGTGCCTCAGCCAGGTCTCCACAGTTCCTCTGAGGGCTCTATTTGCTATGCCACATGATGGGCATAGAAGAAGTAGTTCACCTTAAATGCAACAAAAAAATCCTGTTAAGATTTTGTGTGAACCAAAGCAGTTTCCCAGTTTGACTGTAAACACTGAGAGATCAAACTAACCTATGTGTGCAGACAGCTGATGTTTTTCCTGTCTCCATCCTTGAGAATCAGCCTTTGAGCTGCCTCTGGATGAGCATCTTGCTGGGGGAGAGCAGCCAGGAGCGTGCCACACTGCTCAGCCTCAGGCCTGCTGCCAGAAGTCACGCAGGTACCTGGGTGTCTGATGTCAGCCTGCTCTACAGGCTGCTGCCATTCCAGGCTTTGGAGTGTTTGAGTGCTGCCTCTGAAGTGGAGTAACAACCAGGCGTGGCCTTGTGAGAGTTTCTGAGTTTGAAATCCAGCACGCTTTGCCATCATGGGAATGAACCAATTGCAAACAAAACTGGATAGGGCACCTTGCCAGTCATCTGCTGGAACTGTGGCTACCAACTGTTCCTTCAGCTAAAGTCAAGTGTTGAGGAGTGTGTTGGGCTGTGCCTTAGTGTAAAAACTTTGAGAAATACATTGAGAGTAGGATCACAAATCATCCCCTCTTATTTGGTGTTAATTTTGCAGCCAGCAACTGGGTTTTTGTTCAAACTGTGTATGATTCCTTCCTCAAAAGGAAGTGCACTTTGTTATGTGCTATGTCAAACATCTGTTTGAATTCAGATTTTCAAACAGAAATGTGATACTGATGTAGAATGTAAAATCCCTATACAAGTGAATGTACTAAGCTTTTTTTTGAGTATGTTTTTCTAAATTAGCAGACTGCAGAGGTGTCTTAGCTCCACTTGAAAACACTAGTATTCTCCCTCTTATAGTGGCTTGTTCCAATTAATTTTCTCTTTTGCTTTTTACATTAAAAAATGGGGTGTGAACTTCAGCATCTTGTGTGTTTATATATGTGTATATATAAAAATATAAGGACACACACACTATATATATATATATCGACACACACACACACACATATACATATATATACACATATATACATATACATATAAACATATATATACAGTGGTAGGCTACTCTGAGTATACTCAGTGTGCCCAAGTGCTGTCCTTATAGGACTTGGAATGGGAATTTCCCTATCCACAAGCAGCCATGCTCCTGGACATGAAAGGGTCATAATTAACCACAGGTCCAAACCCATTGTCTCTCTATGCAGCTGCGAGAATGCATAATGTTTTCACCAGGTTTTTATCAGGGGCTAAGTCTGCTAAATCCATTTTTAATTAGTACAGCATGATGAATGTGAAAACCCAATACCCAATTAAAGAAGTGTTTGGACTTCAATACTACCATATACCTTTGTATTTCTTTTTGTTGCCATCTCCTGGGGTCTTTTACAAACATGGAAAGCAAACACTCCACACATGCACTTCTCCAACTCTTTGTGACTTGGCAAGCCATGTCTGCGTTTCCCCAGCATTCCCCAACCTGGCTTTACCTTGCAATTCATCTAAACATATTGTTCCTCCATCTTAAAATTTCAGAGGATGTGCTTCCACCATTCTGACATACTTCATGGTTGGTCATTTCTCCCATATGCTCTGTAATAAATACACTACACAACAAAATCTTTTCATTACTCATTTACACAGCTGATGCCAGAGAATCCAAGAAAATTTCTGCCACAATAATTTTGTATTATGTCAGATGCTTTACTTTTGTAAGCATTTTCTTTGTGTGAAAATATAGAATTATGTTCCCCTTTTGGAACCTTCTTTTTTACTTTGATTCTTAAAACAACCCACAAAAAACCAAACCCAAACAAAATACTGTAAAAGGATCTAATGTTATACCCAGGTTGACTGGCATAGATACATCTGTGTCTCCCACTTCTAGGTTGATGCCTGGATTTAGTATAAAATTTAAATGTAATGTAAATTCCAGCATTCTTTGTAGAGCTGTAGAAGTGAGCTTGTTGCAGTCATCCTCTAAGTAGGGAGATGTGCAATTTGGTTTTTTTCAAGGTTTTGCTGTTACCTCACAGTAACTGCAAAGATGTTATTTATGGCCAATTATTATCTTGATTAATGAAAACAAAAATTGCTGTTGATTTCCATCACATACTTGATCAGATGGTTGGCTAGAGTGGAAATAAGAGGATGCTGTAACTTTGGTCATGCGAAGATGCAAAGCAATAACAGAGGAAGAAAATAATGTTAGCTCTAACAAATGGATATTGGTTTTGCCATTAGAAATTTGGTGTAGTCCAGAAATATTAACCTTTGGTTTTCCTTGCCTGCATTTTTCAAATTGCTTAAGCAGCAAATCTTGTAGGAGTAAAAGTTTCAGTGGCTTACATGTTCTCAGGAATTATCCTGTACCCTTTCTGAAAGAGGAGATTCCCATTTAGTCCAATGACAAATTCATGGAGTGAATGGAAGAAGAAATAATGAAAAGCTTTTATTTGGAATGTCATTTGGGATCAATTATATACTGTAACATAAAAGCATTATAGTGGTCTTTTTCAGCAACCTTGAAAATGGCCATTTGTGTTTGACAGTCAAAATAGTTCATAAATGACCTTCAGCATTCATACCCAAACTGTTCTGTAACACAGATGCGGCCATGAAGGGAGTGTGGAGAACTTGTGGCTTCTGGTTGGTAGTATATCCCCAAAATTTATACAATTTGCCTAAATTTGCAATTGCTCTGTCATTTATGTAGCATATTTGTTAGTGATGTGAAGGCATAACTTCAAAAATACTGAGGGGGTGTTTCTTGGTATGTTGTCTGAGAATCTCCTTAAATATTGCATATTGCTTGTTTCATCACATTTTCCAATCAGTAAGATTTTCCAAACCCCATCATGCTCTTCAGAGAACTGTTCAGAAAAAACGCTTTGTAGAATTATAAGGCTTATAATTAGCTTTAATAATATTTTCATTTTATTACATGTTGGAATTTCTTTTCTGGACATTTTAAGGTATACAGATGGAGTACTTCATCCAGAGGGCTCATATGGGGCTATATTTCTTTATTTCTTTTTTATAAGATACTGAATGATTTATTGTCCTTATGTGAGGGGAAACTGAAATGTAAAGGATTAAGTGAATTGCTGTCTTGTACAGTGATCCTCAGTGACAAGGAGGAATGGAACCAGGATTTTGTAGTCATATGCTGTACTCTTTGTAGAAGACCCTTGAAGGTCTGCAGCATGTGGCATAGGATGTGAAATTATGCTTTGTGTAGTGGAAGAGCAGACTGATTTTGTGCTGCAGTCTTGCTAAGGGCCTTGTGTCTGCTTTGAAACAAAACCCAGGCTGTAGGTATTTAAAAGTGCATACAAGTGTGCTAAAGAAAGCAGCTGAATGAGCAAAAACAAGGACAGGGTTGTCAGGAGAGGCCAGAAAAAAGGTGCTTGAAACACAGGCTTGGCCTTCTTCCCCTTGTTGAATGCTGCATGTACCAAGAGAGCCTCTCAGCAGAGGAGCTAGTTAAACAGAGAAAGAGGCAGGAGATGAGTGGAGCATCTGGTGTCTCTCCGTGGAGGTGGGTGAAAGAAATCTGGATGAATGGAGCAGCTGATGCTCTGTGATCCACAAAGCTATAGGACAGCAGTTGGTGACTGGGGAGAGAGACAGCTCAGTGTTTCAGTTTTACTACACCAGGTGGACACAATAAAAACAATAAAGAGCAACCTCAGATTATCTCACCAACTTTTCCCCTATGTGGCCCCCAAAGAAACCCTTCAGATTGCACCATTTGACAGCCGGTCTGCCACTCCTTCCTGACAACAGAAGCTGCAATACAGCAACATCTACACTCTCATGATCCCCAAGGAATATTATTAAAGCAGCCAGCAGAACATGAAGTTGTCTGGTGACATTACTGGTCCTTTTTCAGCTGTCTGTATCCAAAGTTGCTCTAGTACCCAAGACTTAGAAAGTCTGACACGAGACCATGGTGTTATCCACTGCATTGTGTCTTATGGCTACCATAACACATCCTTAAGCCAGGGCCCAATTGGACTCACAGAATAGTGAGAGGGACCCTTAAAGGTCATCTAGTCTGACTGCCCTGCAGGGAGCAGGGACCTCTTCAACTAGATCAGTTCTCCAGAGTCCCATTCAATTAACCTTGAATGTTTTCAGCAATGGGGCATCTACCACCTCACTGGGAAACCTGGTCCCATGATTTACCAAACTTTGTTGTAAAAAATGCTGCTACCAAAGGTGTGTGTGGCATGGCTATGAGGCCCATGTCTCCCACTAGACAGGTTGTGCTGCTGGGCCTCTGCCACAGTGGTCATCTAAAGCAATCTTAATTGGTATTTCCATGTGGTTCCCAAATAGTGCATGATTGATCCTGGTGCTCCTGCTCCTCCTGTGTGAGCATGAGTGACAAAGCTGCTTTAAGGACCAGAATAGATATAACACTTGCATCCTGCAGCCCTCCCAGTTTAGAGAAACAGCATGTGATCGAGCTGCTGCTCCGTGGTTTTTGGGTGAGTGCCAACTGTGGGTTGCTGAGACTCCCCAGACTCACTTAGCAACTGTGTGTGCTTGGGATGTGAGAGTGGCTTGTCACACCATGCTCACTGCCTACCCCTGCCTGAGCACAATGCCAGGTCATGTTTTCCTTTAAGATTTACTCTGCATTTGTGATTTTCTGTGCTCTGCCCACCAGCAGCTGAGCCCCACACCTTCTGAGCAGCCTTTGAAGGTGACCTGGGCCAGTTGTGTCCCTTCAGACAGGAAGGACATCTCACACTCCATGAACCAAGTCATATTCTGAGTTGTGGGACCACCTTCTCAGGGGACAGGGCTGGAACCAGAAGCCTGAGGAAGCAGGGAGAAGGGTGGTTTTGTTCCACATGAGCAAACAGGTCTGCTGGAGCAAGCAGCTAGAGATCAGTGGTGGTTGGCTTTTCACATCCTTGATGAGCCTGGGGAGTCAGGTAAGGAGGGCTGACCTCTCAGAGATCTGGACTTCTCCTGATTTCTTTCTCCATTTCCCTCACCTTGCCTGAAGAGATGCTGGCAGGTAGCAGAGCTAGGCAGGATCCCTTCCATAGAACTGCTTTGTGTTGTGGGAGTGGTGTGGACAAGCAATCTGTTATCAGACTAGACTGCCTTAGGTGCCAAGGGTGGTGGGGTCTCAGGCAGTAGGTGCCCTCTCAGGGACGCAGTGAGGACCAGGCACAGCCTGCTGGACACACCAGGCTGGGCAGCAGAAGAGGCAACATTCCTGCTCCAGCCTGAGGCCATCTGGCGTGTGCAGATCTTCTGAAAGGGCAGCTTGACAGTGAATATTGGTCATTTTGCCATAGAAGCATCAAAGCTAGTTGGTCTGGAAGAAAATAAGATTTTTACAAAGATTACTGTTCTTCTGAGCTATTTAGAGGTTTCTAGCACAAACTGTTCGAAAGAAAAACTCTTGATTTGAAATCTAGCACAGTTCAGTGCAGGGTATTTCATGGTTTATGGAGCTGTGTAGTAAAAAACAAATAGGAGTAGTTCTTTTGTCTGGGAGCCTCCTCAAATGGATCTTACACCAGCGGTGAACACTTGTACTGAAGAAATCTCTGATTCTTCTTTAACCAGAGGTTTCTAGTCTCTTTATTTTGTAAATACTTAATATGTATTCTGCATGCTCAGTAAGGCAAGACTGAGCAGATAGGAGTAGGGTGCAAAGATGCAATAGGAATGATAATGATAAGCTAAACAAATTACCTTTGTAATGTAAAGAAAGCTAATGTTAGTCATTATTTGACTGTTGCTGGGTCCATGACTCTTTAGTTCCCACGTGCTTATCTTAGGACATACTAATCATGATTGCATTAGGAAGCTTCCCATTTTATTTTTTGTTTAGGGCATTGATATGGGAACTTTCATTAAATGCAGAAAAAGAGTAACACTTTAATAGCATAATATTAATTGTTTAAGATTGTTTTGTGACATAAATATTCTTTGTTCCACATTAAAAAGCTTCAATTGCCTTTAGACATCCTAAGTGATTTAGAGAAACAGACAAATGATTTAATTTTGATTTTGTTTTATACTCCAATGAAACAAACAACAGATTTGGAACAAGCTGCTTGCTAGACATTGGAAATTAAACTGCTCTTTTTATTGGGCACTGGTAAAGCATCTCTGCTTTTCCTGATGGCAGACAAGCATGAAATACATTGACTCATGCTTGTGAGGGTGCCATCAAGCTCCTTTTATTTCCTTGATTATGATTCTAGTGCTGCCACCCAGGCAGGAGCTTCCATTTGATTTCCCTTGAAACCTGTGCTTTCCAGAGAACATCTCCCCTCTACAACCTGGTGTGAGTTACATTGTGAGGGATGGAGTTACAGGGCTCTACAAAGCTTGTAATTTAAAGCACTGAATGCAGAACAGCCAAGCTTTTTTTACCCCTTTAGCTGGGGATCTGCCTGCATGCAGCATTAGGTGAGCCTGGAGCTTTGGGAAACAACAATAGCCCAATTTTAACTGATAAACCTGTTTTGATAAGGGCACTCTTGAAACCAAGGTTTTGATGACTGAGTGTGATACTGTGAAGAACTCTTGTTCAGGTCACTCTTGGGCCTTTGTAGGTCTTCTCAAAACTGAAAGCAGCAGTGGCAGCTTTTTGCAGCAGGGTGGGAGCTTGGGGTGAGCAAACCACTCACCCAAGTGCCTGGAGCGATCCTGAGTGCTTCTTATCTGGTTTGCTTAATGCAATCCTAGATTAAACGTTTAAAGGCAGGTTTCTTGCTTGCATGGCACTTTTTTAGGCTCTAAAAGTTCTATAAATAACCTGTTCTCACCTGATTGGTTTCAGTTCTTGTACCACTAAAATATTTGCTTTTTTTTCTTCTTTTTTTAGTTCTGTCCAGGTATATGAAGGCTTTCACTGCCTTTATCACTGTGTTATCCCAGGGTCTTTTGGTGAAGCAAACAGCAAACCCACTAACATCTGAACATCTGCCTCATGTAGTTTATTCTTTCTCATCTCTTTTCCTTGGAGAAGTAAATGCATATTCAGTATCCTGGTTTACTTTGGTTAGGATTTTTAGTACATGTATGTTAGAGAAGGTGGAGCCTATGCACCAAGAACAGCAAATGGTAATAGCTTCTCAAAGCAAGGTGAAGTAATTACACCTAATTACATTTTCTTGATGAGATGCATCTTGTGGGCAGTATGGTTATTTTCCCAAGCAGTGAAGGGCTAAAGGGTTGTTCACTGGAATGACTTCTGTCTTTTAAAAGACAATATTTCCTCTCTTAAGTGTTTCAAGAGTGGTACAAATATGACTGTGCAAAGATCAGCAGACACTATGGTAAGCCAATGGAATTCCTTTTTTATTTTTTTTTAAGAAAAACATGCACTTAAAAATATTTCAATCTTCGTGTTTCACAGGGCATTTTATTTGGTATTTCTCGATTGTACAAAATTTAAGTGACTCTGTTAAATCTGACTTATGTTCTTCATACCAGTGCTACTGAAGAAAAAAGTGTGTTTCCTCACATGAGAATGTTAATTATTGCATGGTCTCTTCAACTACAGAGAAAACTGTTGCTTGTTTCAAAATTGCACAGGGTTTGAAGGTCCAGTTGCCACAGTTGATGTATTTTGGTAATGAACTGAGAGCACTGCCTAAGTCTCTGGGGCTTTTTTAACTGATGTTCTTGCAGCTTCTCTCTTTTTTGCTCTGACTCACATCTTGGATGCTGTATTGTGTAACCTGCCAGCCAATTGCCTGGTATGAAGAATTTAGCCGCAGGGATTATTATTAAGTATGTCTAATAATTTTCATATTTGAATGATCTATTTTTGGATCATTATGCAACCCACTACTCAGTGGGACTGGGCAGAAAGGATAGGGCAGGACTGGATGCTGACAAACAGACACCACTTGGTGTGCTCAGGCAGGCCCTGGGGGCCCCTGGGCACAGGTGCTCTGTTTAAAGCTGTCTTGCTTTGCGGCAGCTTGTCAGAGCCTCCCCCAAAAACAAAGCCATTTTCCCCACTGAAATCTCTGGTCTCTGTGGGCAGGGGGCTGTTGGCAGGACCCTTCTGCTCTCAGGTGGACATGACCCTGAACATAAACCACATGTATTTACATTTTTGTGTGTAGTAGGGAGGGATGTAAGTGCGATTCAAAACAGTGTCAATACATGCTGGAAACTGCATAGCAAATCACCATATGTTCCAGAGGAAATGCCAAACAAAGTCATGATTGCTTTATATGTGCACAGCTGACTGGCAAGCATTAAGGCAGAGTCATGATGGGGAATGCCATCATATGCTTTTCTTTTCTGTGCTATATCAGAGCATGATTAGAGCCCATCTGCTTCCCTTGGTGCTGGGAAAGGGTAGGAAAACACTCAGCCTGAAGTTTTGCTGCTGGAGCACTCACACCCAAGGAGCTTGCCTAGATATGTTTATTCTCGATTTCCTTTGAAGTAGAAATTTTTTAAAAATTATTTAAAATTCGCTTGCTTCTGCAACTCGTACAGCTCTGTCTGTGTGTTTGTGCTGTGACAGCCTCATGTTTTCTGGCTGTGTTCTCAGAGCAGGCGTGTCTGGGAACAAACCTGAGCCGTGTGTGCTGCTTGGGCTGCCTAATAGACCTGGGGAGGGGGCAGCAAGCATCTCTGTTCTTTTAAGCTGTGCCAGCACGGAGTTCTGCCTCACTAAAGCCCTAAGTGCAGGTGTAAGTTTAGTGCCTCACTAAAGCCCTAAGTGCAGGTGTAAGTTTAGTGCCTCACTAAAGCCCTAAGTGCAAGTGTAAGAGCTGTGGTATTTGCTGACATGTTTGGCAATCTGTTTGCGTTCTTTCCAAACTCTTTAAGGATACTTGAAATATCTGATAGAAAGTCATCGAAATGACTAATGACTCCCCCCCTTTTTTCTTTTTTTTTTTTTTTTTTTAGCTTTAATTTTAATTAAAGCCGATTTATTTTAAGTACAGTAATTGAACGTTCTCCAGACTAGCACCTCTGTGGCCTGAGTGGCTGTGCACGATAGCATTGACTGCTGTGACACCTACTGGCCGAGGCGGGCAGGGAGAAGCCTCGGGGCGCTTCCTGCATCCCCTTCCCAATGCAATTCCGTCTCCTGATGAGCTGGGTGCTGCGGGAGCACAGCCGTGGTGCTGTCCCTTGGAACGGCTTCTTTTAGACGTCACCTCCTTCAGTGTCCCGGTACTTTATGCATTAAGAAAGCTAGAAAATCACTCTTCTTTTTGCTTATAGCTCCTGTCCTTTCCATTCCTAATAGCTCTTTAATCTTCATCCTCTTTGTTTCATCTGTCTTACCTTTACTCAGGTTTCTTTTTTATCATCCCCTAATAGTATTGGGAACTGCAGGAAGTCACTTTGAAGCCTACTCTGAATTGCCTTCCTCTCCTAGAACAGTTCTTCTTCATTAGCTGTGATCATTTCTTCAGTGCTTGAGACCTATTACCATTCTTATGACCTGTTTAGGCATTCCACTTTTCTGGGAAAGGTAAGGAGCCATTCATGCAATTCCTTCTATGAAATCTCATACCTGAGGAGCTTATGTGAGTATTAAGAAAAATGGAGTTTTTCTGTATATATAAAAATAAAGTTCTTAGTAATTCACAATAAAAACAACTTTGCATCTCCACTGAACAATGATGAATGGATTACATTTCAGGACTGTAGGGAGATTTTCTGTATTCTTTTTCAGAGGGATAGTTTTTCTGCACTCCAGCAGTCCTGTAATCTTCTGAAAATGCATTCTCTTCTGTGTGATTCTGGAACATGCCACCAATGCAAAAAGTTATGCAGAGGCCTTCTCAGGCTGTTCTTTAAAGACAATTTATATTTGAAAAGCTTGAGTAGTTCCAAATAATTTAAAATTGCATGAGGTGACATGATTGAATGTGGTAGATCTCAGTGGCTGATAGCAAGGAGCCCCTGCTGTCTCCTCCTCCCTGTTTCTGTGCATGCTTCTGTCACTTCTTTTGTGTTGGCAGCTTCAACACTCTTCAGACCCTTTCTGCAGCCACATTCATGTCGCTGAAGTGGCAGAAAGAGAGAGGATGGGCCATTCCAGTCTGATGAGCACCATTGGGTACCAGAAAGGGACACAAGGTGGCTGGGAAGCAGGGGTGAGGAAGCTGCTGGAGTGGAAAGAAGGTTAGTGAGGTTCCCCCTTTCTGGCAGCAGCAACCTGATAGATTCAACTGTTGCAGTGATCTTCCCTATGGAAAAAAAAGGTTTGTTGTCTCCTGCTGCCTTTTCCCCTCTCTGCTCTGCCAGCTCTGTGGAGTCCTGCAGTGAGCTGTGTGTAATGCTGCCCTTCCTGTGTCTTTTCTCAGGTTTTGGGCAGCTCCTTGCATTATGTTTTTAGAGCAGGGTGTGCCCAACATGCCTCCTCTCTCTCTTCTTCCTTGGGGGAGAGTTCAGTTTGCCTTTACAGCACAAAGTAGTTCCTTACCAATGAACACAAGACTTTTGTAAGTGTTTTCCTCTAGAACTGATATGCTTCTAACATAGCCCTGGAAGTTATGGAGCTGGGGAGAAAATGGGAAATTGAGCAAGGTTTTACATTCCTTAAAAATTCAGTGAGAAGATGAGATTATATAGGTTTTTATCACAAAAGATTGTGGTATTGAGGATTTGCATTGGTAGTCTACAATAATTAGAAACTGTGTCAGTCTGTAATCTAATTAAGAATGAATTGAAATGAGTTAACAAGCTCAGCATCGAAGAGGAAAGGACAGAATCTCTGTCAGACAGCTGAGATGGTCAAAGTTCTGTTGTTTACAGACTCCTCCTGAGCAGATGAATTGACTTTGCTATGCCAACCACCACAGACTTACTTTGTTTTTCAACTTGAAGAGATCTGTCCTAGAACACAAAATATGCCAGTGATGGCTATTTTACTTGTCTGACACTATTCTGATTCCAGATTTCATTTTTAAAAGTTGGGTTTGGGCAGTGATTCATGTTACTGCAGGGTGATGAGAAGTTCCTGCTGATCTGTGCCCTCACTGAGGGCTGAGGACAGTGGTTGTGATGGTGATGTTTCATGATTTCAGATCAGTAACAGAAAAATGTTCTTAGCAAATTGAGACCCTCAGACTTGCCTATTGCAGTCACCATGTCCAAGGTACTGCTCTGAAGCAAGAGTGGTTAAGGCAGAGGATGCATTATTCCTGTTGCAGTGAAGGGGAATTAATCTCTCTCTCTGTAGAGTTGGAAGTTAGAAAAGAGTTGAGTAACTTGTGGGATTTCCTAAGCCTCTCGGGGTCCAGTTGCCCATAAAAGTCAGTTAACCTTATTAATAGTTTTGCTCTGCATATTTCTTATTCTTCATCCCTTGTCATTAAATGGCCTGCCAAGGTTCACACAGGAAATCTCTGACAGACCCAGGTACTAAACCCAGATGTCCAGATTCCCTTTCCAGGTCCTTGGGCACTTTCTGAGGTGGCTCTTCTGTAAGCTAGATCCCCAAAAAGAGACTGTAGGTCAAGTGGCAGTTCTAAAAAGTCATAATGCCTCTCAGTCTAGAAACCTACAAAGCAGACCTGCCTTTGTAGCCATTTTTGCACAGTATGAGTGTGTCTTTTAATGACACATCATTGAAAGATACCATTTGAAATATTGAATTATAGAAATCTCTGAGTCTTACTTTAATCACAATCCTATGCTTAGCTAGACAATCCAATCTAGAGACGATTGACCTTGACTTAATTATATACATTTACAATGATTAATTTGTGGTGATGTCATTTATCTGATGGTAAAGTTCCAGAGAGTGAGGGACTGCAATTTAATTTCACTTGTCCCTTGTGCTGTTGTGGCAGTTTGACTTTGGCCTCAAGATGTAGTAGGGCACTGTGTCCTTTAGAGGTTTCTCTGTGAGCTGGCTGGAGCTAGAGTCTCTTGCCAGCTTTTGGGTACAGCTCAGACAGTGAGGCAGAGCTCTGTCACCCTAAGAGAGCTCCAAGCAACACAGTTTTGCTGTCTCCAGTGCAGCCACTAAATTAAAATAGTTAAAATCCTTTTTTTTTTTTTTTGTTACATTCTTGCTGTGAGATTGCAAATGGATTGCCTGGAGGAGGAGTGTCCAACCTGTGAACCTCCAAGGACAGTCTGGTTGGTGCTGTGCCCAGCTGTTTCCCACTGGGCCCCTCAGCAGCAGAATAAGGGCTGGATGGGTTTTCCCCATGCTGAGCTTCCACTCACCACCCTTCTCTGGTGTGTGAAGGTGCCTTGAGCTGCATCTATGATAGCAGGCTCAGATACAGCCTGTGGGATTGTGCTAACATCCTTTGTACCTTGGTGATTCTTTGTTGGGGTCTCTAGCTTGTCAGAGTGACCCCGAGATGCATTCTAAAGTCTCTTTTCCCAGCCCGGCACTTGAAGAAGGAGTCAGAGCTCTTCTCAGTCCCAAGGTTGTTTATTGTTCCTTATCTATAAAATATTTTCACTTTTCCAGCTGAGGTCTGCTCAGCAGGACAGTCCAGGCACTCTGCCTGCTCCCGGGGCAGTGTTATGTCTTTATACTAAAAAAGTACATATACAATGCTTACAATTACTTTCCAATACCTATCACCTATGTTAGACAGTGAGCTTCTACTCTAAACCAATCTGTAAGTGCCAACATCACAGCAGAAGATGGAGGCCAAGAAGAAGAAGAAGGAGAAAGGCTGGACATACCCACATCCCTCCATCTTGCCCCCTGAACCCCCATACCAAAAACCCCAAAATCTGCTTTTTCACCTTGTGATAAATTCACTGTCATTCTACTTAATTTGTCATGGCTTGCAGATCTTCATCTCAGGTTAGTACCCTGCTCCATGGGTCATAATCAAAACCACAGGCATCCTGGGCTTTGTGCCAGGGTCTCTGAGCCCCCTGGCAGGGGTCTTGGCTGCTCAGGACAGCCAGAGGGATGTCCTGGGTCCTGACAATTCTTCTCTCAGTTCCAGCTTTTCCTTCTCATGCTGAATCTCCTTCCTGGCATTGTCTCTGCAGAGCCACAGTTTGTCAGCACGCCTGCTAAATGTTTTCAATCAGTAAATGGTGGCTGTTAGGCTTTCGTGCACCTCCTGTACTCAACGTCACAGACACCAAAAATAGAAATGTTGATTTTCTTTCTAGCCTTGTGCATCAGCCTGAATAGTGGAGGATTCTGCACCTTTGTTACATTCTTCTATTGCATTAGAGTACAGATCTCTGATTGAATACTAAGTGTTTCTTATTCTATTCTATCAAAAATCACAATGGGCACTCCTGTAATCCGTCATTGTTATGTTGAGCCTCTTTTTTTGTAGTGCAAATAACAATTGCTTGTATAAATCTTGTGCCTCTTGCAAACATCTTTATGCTTTTCTCTCAGACCTTAGCATGATGGCAGTGCCTTGCCTATAAGCACTGAATTAAGGAGGGATTTTGATAAAGGTTAGCAGGCTGCATGTAGCTTTTCAGTAACATGTTTGCTTAGTAAGAATTAATAGATCTGTAAACTGTTAGAAATAACTGACATCTCTTTCTGGCTCCTGTTTCTGCACAGAAGGAATAGGTTTGGAGTAAAGTCCAAGGATCTTGTAGGGACATATGCAGCCCACCTCTAGTTCTTGTCTAGGATTTGTGTTGTTGTATTAGAATTTCAAGATTACAAAGCAACATAATTGAAGCCATTTTGCACATCAAGATGAAGTCTGTTATGTATAAATTCCCAAATTACAGTTCTTTCCTTCCTTTTTGTGACTTCTTAGAATTTTTAATTTACATTTTTGGCTGAAACTGACGTCTGTGGGTTTTATGTTAGCTACCTTAGTAAAAGCTTACATCATGTTCTTAGGAAATATGCACTCTTTGTTACTAAGTCCAAAGAATATTGTCAGTTGTCAGTTTTACAAGGTAACGCTGCTTGAACACAGTAAGGGCAAATAACTGTTTGCCCTAAAACATCTAAAGGTATACAGATTTGGCCTGGTGAAAAGCTGATGTACAGCGTTGTTATCAACACTTGGTGGTGGAGGTGGCTCCAGGGTTCCTCCACAGTCCTGTGTTCAAGCACTCCCATGCATGCCTTTGGCTCATTCCTGCTCCAGAGCTGTGCACGCAGTCGTTCAGCTTGTCCTGAAAAATGAGAGTGCTTGTGCTTGCATTTTTACCAGCACATCTTTTGAGAATGTATTTGCATGCTGTGGTTTCTAAACCTTCATCTGGGGGGTGGAAGGCAGTTTTGCAAAGCCAGTGGAATTTCTGTTTTCCTCTCAGTTATGTAAAATAAGGGGAAACAAGCATGGTCCAGGATGGTAACACACAGTTATGGGGCTCAGGCTGAGTTGGTGTCTTAAAACAAGTATTTATTCAACTGGCTTAGGAGCATAGCTGCAAGCATGGAGAGATTGCTCCTCTCAGGGTCCATCTAGCTTGGTGTCTGGTGTGAGACAGTGTCCAGCAGTACTGCCTAGGGGACAGCACAAGTACAGGAGGGAAATGTCACTGTGCTGTTTGGAGTAATCTCCTGGCACCCAGCCAGTTAGGGGAGAGGATCAGAAGCTCTCTGTATTTAGTAATCCTTTGTGTATTTTTCTTCTGAGACTTCGTCCTGGTACCTTTTGAGTCCTCTTAAAACTAAGCCTTAAAAATTCATAAGGTCCATGGCAGGGAGATCAGAAGGTTAGAGAGCTGTGTGAAAAAAGCTGCCTTTCTTGTTTTGAACCTGCTAATACCATTCAATACCACTTAATTCATCATCAGAAGAGAGGGTCAGCAGCATTTTGCAATCCTCTAATTTGACACTAATGATTTTATAGCTCTCTGTAGACACCTTCATGTTTTCCTTCTTCTTCCCTCTCTTCTCCTCTTCTCCCCCACCCCCAAGGTAGGTGTGAGACTACTTGTCATTCACAGCTTCATGTTGAATTTGACTAATAAAGTGTGATGAGAAAAAAATTATGATGCAAAATTGTTTTCACATTTTCAAAGTCAGCTGTTCATTTAATAATGGTTAAATTAAACCACGAAACACATTAAAACACAAAACAATATAATTAAGGGAAAAAAACCTTGAGAAGAAAATGAAACATTTTTCTTGCCTCAAAGTACATCTTTTGAGGATGTTTTCAGGAGCTTACTTCAGTTTTTTGAGTGCACATAGCAGATAACAGGGATTTTCTTTTCTCTTTTGAAGAAGTGAATTGTCTCTCTCAGTCCTTGTGCTGCCCTGCAGCTTTTCAGCTCTCAGACCTGCACCTGTTCCACAGTGGGAGCCAGGTCAAACTGGCAGCACTGCTGGCTCCACCCCAGCTGTGGGACACCATCTTCTAGCCAAAAGCCAGGATGCTCAGGGTCTGCTCAGAACCAGATGTCACAATGAAGGATTTGGTTTCCCTGCAGCCTTTATCCAGATATTGATACAGGAAATTTTGGTCTTGCCATGTCTGGTTTGTAGCCATCCCTCTTTTGAATGTTTTAACATCTAACTGTGATTTAATCATCAGTTTAATTCTGAAAATTTCAGTCTGACTGCTTACTAGAAAGTTAAAAATAAAGCACAAAGAGCCCTCAGCTTAAGTATTTTCTCCTTTTTTTCCAGTTTTTATTTTTGTAATACTATAAAGGTAATAATACAAAGCTCCAGACAAATATATACACAAGGCAATTTTAGTCTTCTTACATCCAAACTGTCCACTTCAGAAGCTCCAAGTATATTCAGCTAGCTTTAATCTGTGTTTATAGCTAACCTGCAGAATCATAAAACCTTCTCTATTACTCTGCAGAATTAATTAACTGTGATATCTGACTTTTCTCAATAAATCTGAAACACTGTGCAGTTGAATGCATTATTTTGCTCCTAGCTACTAAGACAGAGGTGTTCCTAAAGATTACTTGAACACTCATGGCCTGATACTTCTGATTTTTGGGTGGCCAAATCTTTGGTTGTCTGATTGGAATATTTTGGACCTTGTTTTCAGTGAGCTGGAACATATCTATGCCTCCAATCAGAAGTCTAAAATGGTGGAAACAGTGATTACTGTGGAAAAGTTGTGTTATCAACCCTGTGTTAAGCACAAATCCAAAGCACAGCCCCTCACCACCTACTGGGAAGAAAATTCACTCTATCCCAGCCCAAAGCAACACAGGCATATAAAAGAGCCTTAAGTGGCAAGTCAGAGACCACTGTTTAAAAAAAGAAAAACATATGGTCAACAGCTTCTAGAGAAAGTGGTGTAATAAAACTGGGGAAAAAATCTGAAAATAGCACTAAATGGGGGATAAAGAAATGAAAATTATGGGTTTTTCAAACTTACTCCTTATTATGTGCTTTTAAAAAAAAGGTAACTTGTGTATAGCATGAACCTAAGTAATGCTTTTAGTTGCTGGCATGTTGTTGTTACTAGAACAGTGTAGGAAGACAAACTGAAGGAAATTCAGATTAAATACCTTTAGACAGTTTATTTTAAAAAATACAGTCTTTCAATAAATACAGTATGCATTAAAATACAAATAGTTAAGAAAGAAAACAAAAATCAAACAGAAAATAAGAGCAATGGAAGCTACAGCTTTGAACTTTTGTTACTGTGGAGAAATGTCACAGAGTAACATAATGTTTGGTGTTTTATTCTAAGTACCACAGGGGAATACTGGAGAGAGTAGATGAGTCTTTGAAGCAAGGGGAATATTTTACAAACTGACAATATGCAGCCAGGTGAATTGGTTAGGTGAGTGAGTGGCTATAAGCTTGCATGACTCCACAGTGTATTTTGTCCCCTTCTCAAAAAGCAGATTTCTTTTCCTGTAACCCAAGAGAGAAAAAAGGTTAGAGTGCATAAAAGTGCATATTTGTGCCACACTGTTCTGTGCGTGCCTGTTAAGTGGGTCCAGCTTAGATGCCAGCTGAATTTGGGCATGTCTGGCCCAACCTGCTGTGCCCTGGCCCTGCTCACCTGCACTGGGAGGAAGGCACAGGAGGGCTCTGCAGGTGCTGTGCTGGAAGGGCTCGATGTGCTGGGATGTCCTGTGCTCTGAGCTGGGGCAAGAGGAGTAAATGGTGCTGCTGGGCTGAGCCAGGCTCTGCCTCCTCTACTTGTGCACAGGAATACCTTGCTGTGGTAAAGGGAATGGAAATATTTGCGGAGTAAGGTACCACTTACTCGTAATAAAGCAGTGCGAGCCTGGTCCTATATTAATACTTATTTAACACCACAATATTGAGTGAATAGTGCTGTGGAGGAGGGAAGCTATTTATTTTTCACACAGCAGAGGCATTTTGAAAACCAAGAGATGGCAATGCAAAGTCACTCAGAGGAGTGAGCTGCTGAATGCTGGATGTGTGTGTAAGAAATTCTGGAAGAGCGTAGTGCTTTCAGCTCACTGGGTGGAAATTAAAAACAAATAATCTGTGTGCCAGCAGGATAACAGTGAATGATTTTGGAACCCACTGTTGTTTTCAGATTTATGTTTTTATTTTCTTGTTTTTAAACCCAAAACATGGGTAGTACAACTGTAGGCCTAATAATGCTCTAGAGTAATGCCTGGCATCTTTTAAAGGGAGGGAACACAGAGGGATATCCTAATCTGGTTTTGGATTATGCCTGACTGACCTTCTCTCATTGGAGGTGGGAGTGTCTGGGTGAGATGTGTGTGTAGGTATGTCAAAGAGAAGACCTTCCTTTGTGTTTCATGTGTTTCATAAGAACTTCTTACAGTTATTCTATCTTTCTGGAACATTTGGATTTCATTTCTTTTAAGATACTGGGATTGATTTCCCAATTAAAAAGCATTTTCACTGTTGCCTGAAACCTCCATAATCACAATATTCGTCATCATGTGGCTCCTTTTGCCTGGGAAAAGAATAGGGAATCAGGTCTATTTTGTTGTAGCTGAGGAAGGCTGACAGACTGCCCAAAAAGTACCTTTTTACCAAAACCTTCCTAGTTTTTTTCATTATGATGTGGTTTGCAGAGAGTCCACTGACTATAGGAGCAGCAGGGGATGGGGTGTTATTTGCAGTAATTCAGAGAGTGTTCAGTAAAAGCAATGTGATCAAAATAAGCAAGCCATATTTGATGCACACACTAAATTTTGAAATGCTGCTGTCTTGGAAAAGTCATCTTTCATGTGGTTATGATTCAGCTCAGAGATTAGTTCCAAGAAGAAATGAGAAATTGAAATGCACATATTGGCTGGTAATTGTGTGAATAGCAATGAGTGGGTAGTTCAAAGCCAGCAGATTGCAACTACTGGGTCTCTCCCAGTTTGCTTTTTCACAAATAGCAATAGTGGCAAGGGACAAGCACTTTTGCTTGTTGCTTTGTGGGGTCTGTATGATTTCCTAGATGAATAGATGTTCCTCTGCAACATGGTAGATGATAAGATTTTCTGTGGGCCATATTTCAGTGCAGGTCCAACAAGACAAAAAACCCTCTAGTTTTATTATTTTATGCAAATTATTTCCTGTAGCAAGAAGAATTTCAAGCACTATCTAGGTCATTACTGCCAGAATTAATTAGTTCATTTAAAAGTATGACAAAAGAAATGTAAATCACATTGCCCATCTATTCTTGGCAGATCACTGAAGTATATACTGTAAAAAAAAAAAAAAAACACCAAAAAACAAACCAAACTAAGCAAACAAAAATGTTTCCTTGGCTCAGAAGTGGAATAGGTGGTTGGGCAGTTCTCTCCCTTTTCCATTTTTAACATCATGATGGCAGCCAGTGTAACTCATTTTGTATATGTGAAGGCTGAAGTGGGAATATCACAGCTCTATACCAGAGCTGTATTTGCAGAGAATTGAAATTATAGTGAATATGTGAACCTCAGTTTCCATAGCATGGTGACAAAACATGTGAGATGGTCAGTCATATGATAAATAAAATGTTTATTTCCTCACTGCTGTTAATCTTATTCTTGATGAATATAGTCACCTGTATTTAGAGTTTGGCTGTGTCATGTGCTTTTGGCACAAATATGTGGCCAATAGTGGTCGTGTTTAGCAGCCATTTGTCTCTGCTTACTGCTTGTAGGGGAGCTGTGTGTCCTTGAGGCACCTCACCCATGGTGGCAGCAATGGAAAATTATTCCCCCAGATCATTCTGTGTGCTTCCTACTGGCAGAACCTGAGTCAGCCTCCTCTCCTCCTCGCACTGGATCCGCACTGCACCTGGACAGAGGGACAAGGGGCCTCAGCTTGTCAAAATAAGCCAAGTCTGCTTATTTTCCCTCCATTGCAGTCACCTTCATTTGTGATTCCACATCATTTTGCTTTGGGCAGCATTATGCTTTATGGCCAACTTATTTTGAAGAGCATACACTGAAGAACTTACGGGTGTAGATGCTCTGCCTCCATTCATTTATTGCTTTAATGTAGCCATTAATTAAATTGAAAGCTCAATCAGCACTTTGAGAACCTGTGAGATGACCAACAGTGTAGTGCTAAGCAGTGGTCTCTTCTGGGAAGTCAGTGCTTTATCAGCAGATATCAGAAATCAGATGTGCTCTGAGCTGTGAGAGGAGCTGTAGCTGTAACCTGCATTTCCTTCAGGTGTTCAATACTGCAAATGACCAAAAAGATTGATGTCTCCTTAGAAGCTTCCTTTGGAGAATTATCCTGTTAAAGAAAATAAACAAAAGAAACACTGAAATAAAAATAACTTGGAAGGAGGAAAATTAAATGTCCTTCCCCCTCTTTCCATGGTTTTTCAGTCAGTAAAATTAGGGAATGACCCAATTTGGAAATGTAACTTAAAAATAAACCTTACCACTGAAGTTAGCATGTAGAAGTGCTAGACAGTGCTATGTTACATGAATCTTCATTTTGTCCTAAAACCCACCAATCCAGACTCCTTTTGTAAATCTTACGAGAAGCATGGCAGAAATTGTACAGGAAGTTACTCACAGGGAACAGCTTCCAAAACTACAAAAACATTGGAAGTTACAGGATTTTTTTTCCCAAACATACTCATTATTGTGACTTCTAAATGAAAAAAGAAATTATTCCTTTCTTCCTGAAATTAATTCTGGGCTAATTAAATTTTTAACAATATTTTTGAATGTATCTGACATATTTAATTTGTTCAGTTCTGGAAAGTGCATGGCCTGTAAAGTGACACAAAATTCAGATGATCATAAAATGTTCATTATAGACAAACTTGCTTTCCATGTTTCTCTTGGTTGCATTTGAGTTATACCATTGAGCATTTCAGAAACAAAAGCATCAGATCATCTTTCTGCCTACATTAGTTTGTGCAGGGAAGGTAAACATGCTGCAGATGGGTATCAAAGTTTTTGAGGTGATTTTTAGAAGTCTTTAATAAAAAAGCATTTTCTTCAGTATAGAGTAATAAGTTTAAAAGCCAAGTTCAACCTCTGCTCTTTGAGAATATGAAAATACTTTCTTGAAACATATCTGGAATCAGATGTATGGGACAAGGGGCTCCAATGTGTTTCAGTATTACATGATGGTGCCATTTTGCACCTTCCTCCCAACATGGCCTTTTTCAAATTTTCTGGGCTTACATTAAAAAAGGCCAAGTCTGCTTATTTTCCCTCCAGTTTCTAGTGCTTAGGTTGCAGTTTTTCTACCTCTGATACCAAAGAAAGAATATTTTTGTTGCTACAATGTCAATATCCATTTTGCTATGAGACACAAATGTCCTTCTAGAACCATATTACTTGCCCCAGTGCTTGCAAATCAACACTTCCAGACAGAATAAAGCACACAGTTGTTTCATAGTTCATAGTTAGCAGGCATTCTAATTAAATTACCTATTTGTTGCTTTTCTTACCAATGCTTTCTAATTTGCTTACAATTTTATGACCAATTTATGTGTTCTATGATTTCCAATCAGAATGTTCCAGAGAGAAACAAAGTTTTGTTTGGAAAAAGTAGAATTATTAAAAAATAGACAATGAAATTTAAACAATCTGATAACAAGTTGCTTCTTCCCCCCTCTCATTTTTTTCAGGATATGTAGTCACAGCAGGCATAATTTTCAACTTCTTTTTTTTTTTTTTTTCAAATATAAATGCAGTGTCGTAGTGCAGAAATTAAATTAGAATTAAGGGTGATTGTTTGGTATTTATTATGCAGAGTATGCCTACTAGTTTAATGACAGACTTTGACATTTACAATTAACAAAATTTGTACCATGTCAGCACTGAAAAAGATGAGACTTGCTGTGTTTATTAATTGATTTATTACTTCTGAAAGCATCTAAAGAATGCAAGAGCAAAATAGTTATTTATGAAATGAAATCTGTAATGAATTCATTGCATTTGGTTGCAATCAGTAATATTATCATCAGTGTTATTTTGCCAACAATACTGAGAGAAATGGTACAAAATGAGCAGTGACCTGGACTGTTTCTTGCTGTTGTTAAACCAGGAGCTCTGGGGAGCTGCTGAACACAGGGGAGGGGTGAGATGATGGGAGCAAGCTGCTTCAAGCCTTTTCAGAGAATAGTCCGAGTAAATTAGCTTTTCTGATGGAAAATGGTCAGCTCCCAGGCCACAGAGGGCTGTGTGGAGTGCAGGCTTGTTAACACTTTGCTGTACGACCAGAAGTGGCAGGGGAGCTGCTTGGAAGACTTTGGCTGAGCAGTGCTTTACTGTTTCCCCCCAGCCTCATTGGGATGCACTCTTTCTTCACATTGGTGCCTTTTCAGGTTGGTGCTCCAGGTTTCAGATCCAGGGCCCTGGGTGACCTGATGCTCCAGGTGACCCTTCATTGCTCACTGTGGCCTGACCCTGCTCTGCCTCCTTGTCTCACAATGACAGCAATTCCAGGGCTGGCTCCTCCATTCCCAGCCCCTCTTCCCTCCTTGCACATCTGTCTTTTGAATAAGATTCTCCACGGTGCCCTCTAGATAAGTTACTGATTAGTCTTGGGGAAGGGGATAAGCAACTGGTCTGAGTAATTCATTGTAATTCAAGTAAGTCATTGATGTTGATAGAAATGGCTTTAATTTGTTGATTTTCCAAATGTACCTCATCATGGCATTTAAAAGCAATGAATGCTTTTTACTCTGGTTCCATTCATTTTGCAGTTCAGTGTCTCAGCATTCAGGTCATTTTTCAGGTGCTTAATTGACTTCATTTTTCTGCAGTAAAGCCCACAATTTTCCTTATATTGTTGTAATGTCTCTGATACTGCTTTAAAAGCCTCAGTACTGAGAACCTCCCAAAGTGGAGAGAATAAAATCAAAATGTTACAGTATAAATGGTTTGCTTTTTGGCATGGGCTTTAAAATTTTAATTTGAAGGAAAGGTAAAACATACTTGGAATTCTAGAAAAGTCTCCTCCTAGTTGAGATCTGCCAAATAAATGGTGAGGCAGAGTCTGACAGCAGCACTCCAGCAACATGGCATAAAGCTCTTACTCATTTATTGCTCTTCCTTCTCCATTTGCTTCTGTTGCCTGCCACTGTTTTGCCTCCAGGTTCTGCTGAGATGGGAATGCTGCACGGAATCTAATCCTAATGCAGAACTGCATTCTGCTCTGAACAGCCTTTAACTCTGAGGTACACTTCCCTTTCCTAAACCCACCTGAGGCTGCATTAATAGCTTAAATGAAGTGTAATGCATCTACATACTCTCCAAACGATTTCCTTTTTGCCCTTTGGTTGCTTTGAATTTTTCAGATTGTGAAGCTGTGAAAATTCTCAATGGTTTCCCTGTTTTCTGAAGGACTTTTATTTTTTACCTCTGTTAAAAACACATGTATTCTTTTTTTTTCCCCTTAATTTTTCAGCACTCTTTCTGTCCAGATGATGGATGGCTTGCATTTGACTGGTTTGCTTCCTTTACTACAGTGTTAGGAAAACAAGTCATATTGATGGTGGAAGCGTTGGAGAAGAAAAAGGTGCACAGGCCCAATGTTCAGCAGCACAAACCTCTTCTGCCTCGCTGAGGCTGAAGGTGGGGATGGAGCTGCCTGCAGAAGAGAGGAGAGGCAGAGCAGATGGTGTAAGATGAAGGGGTCAGGATGTGCCAGAAATCTCATTTCACACAATGGTGAAGAGTTCTTTTACCAAGTATTTAAAGTAACACCTCAGAGTGCCAGCCAGCCTCCTGTTACAGACCGACAGCAAGTTCATTCTTTCTGCTTATTGGGAGTATTTTCTTTTGCAGGCACCATTTGGTTCTGAGAACTAGGCTGTTGCAAAACCCCCCACTTTATATTTTAAGATTCACAATAAAATAGCAAGAGTTGCAGCGCTTGCCAGCTCCTGTAATTTCATGAAAAGGCTGCATTTGGTGTTTTTTCCCCTGATGGCACAATTCCTGGATACAAGCATCTATGCAAGGAACACAACTCATACATTTAGGAATCCCACAGTTATAAATACATGGAAATGTGTAATACAAAACCTAAAAATCAGGGTATTTTTGGTTCCTAATCTTGTGAATTCCAAACCTACTTGCATGATAAGCAAAATTAGTGTTGATACCATAGTCTCCTCCTGGTTTTGAAGAAGAAAAAAGCATCAAGGTTATTTTATACCCATCTTTGCATTACTCTCCAAGGTCTTATATTAATCCTCTGTTTTGTATATAACCAAAATATTTTAAATAATCAATTTTATTTTTATTTAAATTAGGTTTTCATTTAGAAGCACTAAAATAATGGTGAAAAATATATTTGTTTGCTGTGGTATTTATAAAATAGCGACTTCATTTTAAAATAAAGGACAGGAAAAATAATGTAGTCACAAGACAAAGGACTTTGATTAAAGATTTTGGATATGAGAAAGTTTTCACGGAAATGTATTTTGTTGTTGTTTTCTAGACATGTAGGCTTACATTCATATAGAGGAAGTATGTTTTATGTATTTTTGATATGTGTGTATATATATATTTATTTATGCATGGGCAGTTGAGCTTTGTAGGCATCTGATTACAGCACTAAATAGAAATTCTACTTTATTGATATATTAATATTCAGTAAAAGGCCCTAAACCTTTTTTTTTTTGTTTTTAATTCCATCTACTGTATTTACTTGACAACAAACAAACACATTGTGACAAGCTGGTTTTAGGAATATGACTCTTTTTTTATAATAATAAGAATAGTACAAAAGCAAAAAAAACCATCAAAAGCTACCTGGAGAAACTGTGGAGAATTTCCAAACAATAGGAAATAGGGTACAGAGCAGGTACAGAGCAACCTCCCAGCCAGCTGGAAGGCTGCCTTTGCTGCCAAATTTGGCTTTTTGAAAACATTTTCCTGGCCACAATGAATGCTCCATGCGCTGCAACAAGGTCAATATGGCATCTGCCATTAATCATTGTTTTTCATGTGCTGGGCTTTTAAGACATACTGTTCTTCCAACTCTTTTAGAGTTGGTGGTCAAATAGTTTTCTGACAATATGTTTTCTTTAATTGGAAAGCAGAGAACGGCATAGTCTCACTTTTAATATAAAATATAGCGGTGGATTCTAAGAGGAAATAAAATGGGACTTTATGACCACTACTTACTAAAAAAAGAGTGAGCTTATGCCAAATAGATCTACATTGATCATGGATAAATTTAGATGGAATTCAAAATCAGGTTTCTTATTATGGAAAGGATGAGATGTTGAAACTGGCTTTTAAATATGAGTAAAAGTCAAATTAGGTCAAAGACAGAACTTGTGAAGCCAATGAAGAGATTCCAATTGTCTATGACAGCACACAGTTGGACTTGGAGGAGGTGTCATTGCCTCCCAAGCCTGTCCTGCTGTCAAGAATTGCTTTATAGCTCTGCTTGTTCCATGTTACTGGAGGAATCACATGGGCACTTAGGATTGTGCCTACGTGAGGGTATTTGTGCTGGAGGTGCAAAGTCTGAAAGCTGCTGAGTCAGGTCTGTGTTTCACAGTATTTCCCAGCCAGAGGCGCCGGCAGAGCCAGAAGGGACCAAAAACTATGTCTGGCATTTCCCTTCTTCCCTTCCCTTTGCCCTCTCAAATCTGGCTGCTCTTACACAGACAGGTCAGAGTGTACAAACATTTACACACACACTTGTGCAGCAGTCTTTGCCTTGAGATGTCTATGGTTCCTCCACTCTTAGTGTTTATTCCAGAATTGCTTTCTTGTGTTTACATCTCATTTTTTGTTTTTATCAGTCTTGAGACACCAGTCAAGTGACTTAGACAGCAAATGTCCTGCCAGTGTTTTTGCATCCATCACCCCTGAATAATTGCATAGATGTATCTACCAACTCTCTTATTCTGCTCTTAGTTGAAATTGCTTCCACAAATAAGCAATTTGTGCAGAAGCCTCTGCATCTTCTTCTGCATGATTATACAATTGTGAGGTGTCTGTGAGTCACTGGAATCACCCCCTGTGCTAAATCTGCCTCTTGCCAATAGACTGTCTGGCCTGGACACTGAAAATAGAGTGAGAGGGAAACACTCCATCAACCTCTAATGTGATTCCTTACCACAAGGGAATAAGTTAAGGGATATTTTTGTGTGTGTGTTTTCATTTATGACAATTAAATAAGTGAAATCTTTCTCTTACAGAATAGAAAGTTAAATTACTATGTTTTGATTCTGTGCCATTTTGCTTTTCAAGTCTATTCTGTAGCGTGGGCTAGATTCTTATTTGATAATAACCTAATGAATTTTTTTAAAGCACCATATTAAAACACAAAAATAGGGTATCTTGGTTTAAAATGGTGGTGTTAATGGATTTCAAACAGAAAAAATAACAGCTTACTAAAAATAAGCTTTGTTGCCTGTAGTATTGCAAAGTGGGAATTTGTTGTATCTCCTCTAGAGAAAGGAAAGTTAATAGGTTTGGATTAGATATTAGGAAAAGAATCTTTGCTGTGAGGGTGGTGGGCACTGGCACAGGTTGCCCAGAGAGGCTGTGGATGCCCCATCCCTGGAAATGTTCAAGGTCAGGTTGAATGGGGCTTGGAGCAACCAAGCCTAGTGAAATTGTCCCTGTCCATGGCAGGGAGCTTGGAACAGAATGATCTTAAAGGTTCCTTCCAACTCAAACCATTCCACAATTTCACCTTTCTATGGAAAAGTTGTGTTGCTAGTCAATTTTAAACGTGGCTTTATTGCATTTGGGTTTAAATATGTTCCAGAGAACAAAATTACTGCAGTTCAGACTTTAAGAAAGCAGACATTTAAAAGTCTAAATGATTCTTTATCACTTATCCATGACTGGAAAAGTCAATGTTAAAGGGATTTCAGCTTTATACTGTGGCTTCCAGTAACAGTGTCTTTATCTTGGTGATTATGCCCTGCTAAAAATCAATCTTAGCACAACATTCATTACAAGTGTCAGGTTTTGTTTGCTAACTTTGAGTGTATGCTTTAATGTTTTGTCAATGCAAAAGTATTCCTGATGAAGAGGTGATAAAAAGATGGTTTGTGATTTAACTCTCCATTAATTACAAAACTAATTTGCTTCTATCTAGCATATTTAAGGCACGACCCAGCAAAGAAAAGTGATGTTGTTCCTAATCCATTTTTAGCAGTGATCTTGTTAGTGCTCCCCAAAGCATGGCTGTCAAGTTATAGATAGAAGAGCACAGAGCTGTTTGCTAGGGAACACCTCTCCCTGCTCCCTCCTCCATCCCTGCCCTCCAGATCTGCTCTTTGTTTCCATTCAGTTGGCAGAACCTGTGCTTTCAGTGCAGGAGCTTGCAGTGCTGGGAATGCAGAGGCATCCAATGCAACAAGGGGCTGATGTTTAGAATAGCAGTCAGGATGGAGCAAAGGTGCCCGTGGGGAATTAAATGCCAAGGGAAACTGAAATATGCCATAATCATGAATGTCATCTCTCCTTCCCTAAGGTCCATAAGGTATCAAGGAACCTCAGTTGAGGACCATGCACCAGCATCCCACCAAGCATGTGATTCCTCTTCTTTGGACTCACTGATGGTACTTGTCAGGGACAGTTCAAAAGATGAACAGAAGCAGGGAGAGGCCATGAGTTTTTCAGGGGGATTTTGGAAGTTCTCTGCTGCTGTGTGTTTGAAATGTTCCTTTTCCTCTGAGGGAAGGAGAGAAGTGCATTCCTGTTCCATTTGACCTGCTGGGTCGCTAGCAGGGTCATCCTAGAGCACATTACATGGAAATACATCCAGAAGATTCCTGAATAACCCTGGTGAGGGAGAGTCCACAACCTCTCCAGTGCACAGTAAGGAAGAAGTGTGAAGGATGCAGCAGAGGCTGATGACAATGCAGATCTCAGTGCTGAGTTGTTGTAAGAGGGTAAGGCCCAACATATTTAGGGTGTATTTAGCTGAAACTGCATTTTTGAACAGAAAAGGAACATTTATAGAATTACTTAGACAATCAGTTTTTTAGATTTTTCCTAATTCTCTGTGTAGTCTTTAGGAAAGCTGGTGAAGGGTCTGGAGACTAAATCCTATGAGGAGCACTTGAGGGAGCTGGGGATGTTTAATCTGGAGAAAAGAAAAAGGGAAGAATGTTTGGTTTGTGTCACATCATCAGAGAGGATCAACACAGGTGATGGAGTGGGCAGTAACTGTAAGTTTTGAGGGGCTCTAATGGATAAGAGGATGAGTAGGAAATGTTATACAGGGGGAAAGCAGAAGCCAAGATCTTGGCTTAAAATAGTTAAAAAATGTAATCCCAGAAATTCTAATGGGTAAGATCTTTCTGACTCCATACTGCACACAGAAGCAGGCACTGTAAACATTTGAATCTACAAAAACTGAAATATTTCTGTTACCTCATTCTAGATGCTCCATTCAGGATCAAAGTAATTTATAAACTGTAGCACAAATAGGTAAAAAGAATGAAATTTCAGGCCAAATGAACCACCAGTCTAAACAACTTTAAATATTGAGAACTTCAACAAATTCAGTCAATGATAGAAAATGACACCCTCATCAAGACTTCATTTGCTAGAAGGGTGCTTTATTTCAGCTAATCAAAAATGTTTTCTATTACTGTGTAGGACTGTCAGCAGTCAAGCAAAATAAATGGTTTAAAAGTAGATGCATTGGAAATAAATGTGTTTGGATCTTCATGCAGTGGTATCAGCTATATGAGGGTTACAAATGATGAAAGGATAAATTTAGTGGTGCTGACTTCAATAAAGAATAACATTAGGGTAGCTGCAGACACACAACTTTTAAGATATGGCAGTATAAAAATCCACTTTTATGGCTTTATAGCATATGCCTGCAGGAAAACTAGTTAAAAGCAAATAAGCATTACAAAAGAACTAAAGAGAAAAGCTTTTTCTCATAGAAATTGAGAGAAGTCTGTTATGAACTGTTGAACCTGCTGCGTAATTTAAATATGTTATTTCCTTCTCAAATTAGGAGTCTAGGATTTGCTGGCAAATGATCCTTGTTGAAGATGGTGACACTGTTACTGGTCTATGCTTTTACATTTGTAGCTCAGAAGTTTTATTTCCAGGAAAGAGATAGTCACAGGGAGATCTGTAATTTCTTTAAAACTTGCTTTGAGAAGAACATATCCTGCCTGCTGATTTCGTGTAGGTGGGGTCAAGTGTTGGCCTGATAGCTGCTCTTCCTCCCTCGAGTGGTTCAGAACAGGCTGATCTGAGGAATAGGCAGTAGGCACAAGACCAGCAACAAGATCAAAATTAGCAACAGATTCTGCCTTTTTGTGTGGGTGCTCAGCACCCCTGGCCAGCTCCACTCCTCCCTGGATGTCTGCTCCACCGCGCTGCCAGACTCTTGGCAGAACCAAACCATTCCTTCCAAGCTTTTGATGAAATCTGAGCAGGACCCCTAAGTGACACAAAGTGTTCCCTTCAGCAAAGCACCTCAGCCATCACAGTCTCCTCTTTTAAAGGACCTGCAGAGCAATACCAAGAGCCCCTTTTTTAGGGGAAGTGTGCATCCCAAGGCAAGAGCCATTAGTTGGTTGTCAGTTTAAGGATGTAGTTTGTTGGCACAAAGCTTGAGCAGACAGAAGTACCACATACCTTCTTCTAAGTGTTAAGTGCCACTTAGGAGGCAGTGAAGGAGAAAGCAGTGCCATCACTTGGATAATACCATAGATCACAAAAGGACAGAGTGCTGCTTTACTGCATCCTCGCTCACAGCTAAGGTAGAGAACTCGCTGTTGTGTAGGGGGTTCCCAACGCCACATATTTCTGTGTGTGGTTGAAAGGGAATTGTCTAGTCAGACTGGGCAATTATCTTTTTCAAAGACTTCTTTGTAAGTGAGAATCGATATGGTTGTTAGTGATAATGGTTTTTCAACAGTAGTGGGAATGTACCTGGTAATTTCTAGACAATTGAGTGATAAAACCAAGTTGCATTATACTCGGTTAAGTTAATTTTTTTGTCCTCTTCATAAAAGTGGCTCTGGGAAACTCTTGGATTATTGAGCCAATCTGATTTCAAGCCTCAGGTGAATTCCAAGGTAAAAAGCTGTTCATTGTGTACACAACCCACTTGTGGTATTTTTCTTTTTGAATATTGGAAAAATCTATAATTCAGGCTCTGCAGATATGTGTCAGTAATGTCTGGAACTTTGCGCCAAGTTTATTTCATCACCAGCAGAAGAACAAAACTTCTGTGGGAGATAATCAAAGCAAATGGTGGAAAATAACCATTTCCAATCAAATGCTCACAATACTGTGAGGTTTCTACAAGACTGAATTTTACTTCAAATAACAAAGGGATTGAACAAAATCAACCAAGACCTTTAAATTCAATTTCTATGTATATACATTCAAAAAATTTACTTATTTATCTATAAAATGCCATCAACAAATGCTGTAACAAAATATTTATATGCTCCTCTGTGATACCCAGATCAGCCTCTACATTGTTTGCAAAATACTGACAGTAAAGGTGTCACTCTGAAATGGATTTCAACACTGCTGTCTTCCATTCATCAGAGCATAGCACCAGTAAATTGGTATGAATTTTTACAGACAATGGCATTTAAAGCAGCACTTGACTCAGCCAACAGCTGTGATTTATTGTCACTCAGTTGGAGCTGCCAAAACACCAGAAGCAAAGAATAGCTTTGGGAAAGGTTTGTATGGGTGGTGTGCCTGCTTTCTGCCTCTTGGGTGGTTATCAACTCCAGTAAATTCCAGGAAAGAATTTATAGGGGAGTGGTGAGGCCCAGGTAGAAAATTAACCATCAGTGAGATGAGGATTTTCATTTACATCATGGCACATTGGTAGATAGGTCACTGGCAACGCTGCTTCTGCATTACTGTGGGCTGTCCACTCTCTTTTGTCCTGTATGTCAGCTGATATTTGTGGTTTTTGATCATATGTGTAGTGGTAGACAATGAACTTTCTTTAACTTGGTGTGCCTTGTAGCACTGAGATACCATTTTATCATGGTGAGGTAAAAATTGCTTAATTCAGGCTACATTTCTCCCATTGTTCCATGAACTGTGTCAGCATTTCCCCCCATGACATTCCTAGAGCATTCACTGGTAGGAACAGATGAACAGTCCTACATTCACTGTATGAACAGTCCTACAGGCAGCCTCACCAGTGAATCAGTTGCTTGTGATATTCAGAGCATTAAGGAAAAAGATTAGCAAATGGAGTTTTCACCAGAACAGTCTTGCATGATTATTGCTGTAGACATCTTTCAGTGATTTAATCTGTTTACTAGAGACAGAAATGTGTAGCCATTGCAAACTGTCTATAATAATTAGTTCATGATAACAAAGTTATGCCTGGATGATTGCAAGGCAGACTCCTGAGTGCATTTTTATGAAAAGATATTAACAGTGCTGAGTTAGATGAAACTGAACTAATCCTGTTGTTATCTATCCTATTTATATTTTATAAGCAAGGGCTGTCAGTTTGACTAATGCAACAGAAGTTATAGATATGCAGTTATTTATCAAATTCTTTGAATGAAATCTCAGTGGCAGGTACTGACTCTGTGCTGAGGTATGTGTCAGTGGGTGTTTCCTCTAGACCTTGCAGAGAGAGCTACTCAGTTTTCTCCAGCCAGGCTAGTTCTAGCTAAGGCTAGCCAAGTTCTTGTCTTCCTTGAGGTCTTCACTAAAGGGATGGCTACAATTTCCCATACAAATGAATATTGCTTATTGTGGAAGGTTATCTACTGGTACGTTCTCTTTCCTGTTGTTTTGCCTTTCTGTTGCAAGCTCACTGTGGGCAGCTGTGCCATACTAGTGCAGTGGTTCTGAAAATGCACCCTGTGAGAAGCAGAAACAAATTTTCATCGGAATTTTTTGTTCCTTTTTTGAAGCAAAATACATCAGTCTTTAGTTGTTGAGATCATCTCTAGCATATATATGAGAAGCCAGCATGTGTAGAAGGACACTGATGGAGTTTTCTGTTGTACAAAAGCAGTGCCTAAAGCCTTTTCATGCTCTAAAGCCCTGCCACTGAGCTGAAAAAACCCCTTGCATGTTCTGTGGGAAAGCTGTGAAGCATCTCACCAGAGCCTATGGAATGGTTTGCTAGAAAGCAGGGACATGTTCCAGGTTTTTTGAGGGGACACACTGAAGGAAGTGTGTTGCCTCATGGCTAGATAGATGTTGCATGCTTACACAGGTGGCACGTGAGATTTGCCTCTGCTTTTCTAGAGGAATGAGTATGGTTTGCTGATGATGAATTCAAATGTTGATGCTGCTTTCCTCAGAAACAGAATGAGGCTCTCCTACTTTCTGATGAGGTGGGAGGGGATGTTCAGCTGGTGGCTGATGTGACAAACCACACAAAAATTTTAATGGATGTTGTTTGGGACAGTGATGGAAGTCACAGTTTCTTAACTTGGAGCTCAGTGAGCATCTTTCTTGGAAAGGTGCTTTCTGGAAAAAAAGTACCTATATGTCACAGACTTGTCCTTTCACACACACAGGGCCCAGAAGAACACAGTGAATAGAGCAATACTCAGCCCAGGGCTTTACAAATGAGATTGAGCTGAGCTTCTCTTTTCTGCTTGCCCTTTTTCTGCTGACCCTTTGAGGTTTCCCAAAATGATTCCCCAATCCAGTAGCACTTTCTTTTGCAGCAGTGACAGCCAAATGCTCAGTGTTTTCTCACTGAGAAGAGTACCTGGAATATTTCAGCTTTGTCTGACAGCCATGTGGGATATTGGTGCTCCTAATTCAGAAGAGCAGTACACCTTCCAGCTGAGGAGTTGACTGCTCCAACTGCAGGACTGGAAGGAGAAATAAAGGATGAGGGCCCATGTTTTACAGCAGAGGCTCACAGGAGAGGTGGATGGTGCAGGGCAGAGGGTTTGGAAGGAGTGAGGAGAGCTGTGGAGGCTGCAGAACTCCCACTTAACGCAGCAGATGCTCAGCCTTGGTCTCTGCTCCTCTTTTTGCTGCAGCTCTGCTCCTCTTGGAGCTGATGCTGGGGGAGGGAATTTGCATGTCTGACATCTTTCAGCCAGTTTGAAAGCAAAGCCAGAAATAGCTTTTTTTAGGAGGAAGGGAAAGCTTAAAAGTTTCATTTGTCCTACACTAAAACTTTGCCCCTTTCTGACTGTTTACTTTTCTTTAATAATTCCTTTAATATGCAAAGTGTAACTGCAAGTGGATCATCAGGCATTTGCTGGTTATATCTGATTTAGTTGCATGGCAGTTTTAGGGTTTAATAGAGAAAACAGAGGTCAGGCACTGCCTATGGGAGAGCATGTGCCGCCAAGCCAGCTGTGCCTGGGATTTGCCATCTAAGAGCATTCCCTCTTTTCTCTTAAATGACTGGTTTAAGATTAAGACAAATTAAGGCAACATGTTAAGTAGTGGTTGCAATGACTACTTCCATCTGTTTATTCCATTTTTATTTTGAAAATGCATTAATCATGCTTTTCCTTATAGTGAGGAAACAGTAAATTCCCAATGCTGTAATGTTGCAGCAAAGTTTAGCTGTTTGGATATCTTAAGTTTCACAAGTCACTGCAGAATTATTATTAACTGAGTAGCTTAGCCAGACATTTAAGGCCAATGAGAAGAGAAGTCTCTCTACACTATCTTGCTATGTGTCTACGTGCCTGTTACCAGCTAGGTTTGAAAAAATAATATGATTCCCAAATATTCAAGTGGACTGTCCACTCAGCTAAGCAGTTAACTGCTCTAGATTTAATATTCATTGGTGTCATTGCTCATTCTGTAGTTGCATCTGCATTTGATTAGAGGAGACAGAGGATTTACCTTTGTCTTTTGAAATACTTTACTATGTCAAAAAATTAGATTTCCTTTGAAAACAAAGCAGTAGATCTGCCCATTACATCTTTCTCTTGCTGTGTGTTTTGCACAAAAGAGGCCTTTCCATTTTATTTATTGCTGTGATAATTTATCTCTGTCTAACTCTGCTTTTGTGGAGTAAGAGATACCTGGGGGTACATCCAGTTAGTTGTGATTTCACGTTGTAATTGCAGTTCTGCCCCACCTGGGGGTCACAGTTGTCTGTGCTGACATGAAGCCACAGTTGCCTTTGGAGACTGATGACAGGAAACTTGAATAGAAGTCCTCAAAGCAAATTTTGTCCTGTGCTGTGGGATTTCAAGACCATACTGTTTGCTCTCACACCATTTCTATACTGTGTGGAAGGGGCCATGTCTTTGCAGCTGGATAAGTGAGATTATTGGCTCTCTAAGGCAAAACTGATTAACATGTGGGCTATGGTGAGCATGGGAGGCTTTCCTGTTCCCCAAATTGTGGTTTATGGGTTTATGCACACAAGGGGTTTGATGCAGGATGTGTCCCTTTGTGCTCCTCTTCCATGCACCTGGAAGGAGCCTTGGCCAGGGCTGCCAGAGGCTATTCAGCAGAGGGGCTGTGAGGAGAAAGCCTCCTGCAAAGCCTCAGGTCTTTGTGCAGCCAGAACCCAGTCTGAGCTGCTGCCATCTGCAGAACTCTTCACAGGATTGGTTCTCTTCAGCCATTCTCTGGGCATTGCTGCACTCACCTGTGCCTCAGCCATTCTCTGGGCATGGCACTCACCTGTGCCTCAGCCATTCTCTGGGCACTGCTGCACTCACCTGTGCCTCAGCCATTGTCTGGGCATGGCATTCACCTGTGCCTCAGCCATTCTCTGGGCACTGCTGCACTCACCTGTGCCTCAGCCATTCTCTGGGAACTGCTGCACTCACCTGTGCCTCAGCCATTGTCTGGGCATGGCACTCACCTGTGCTTCAGCCATTCTCTGGGAACTGCTGCACTCACCTGTGCCTCAGCCATTCTCTGGGCATGGCACTCACCTGTGCCTCAGCCATTCTCTAGTGCATGGCAGCAGCCAGTGAGGCAGGTCAGGCTGTTGGCAGGGTGGTGCCTCGTGCTCAGCATCCCTTGCTGTGCTTTCCCTGGGCAGACCCGCTGTCCCTGGCTCTGCCGTGGCACCACGTTGGCTCTCCTTTGTCCTACTCATTTGAGCTCCATGACTCTCACAACACAGGGCTCCTGTCCATGGAATTGCCCAATAGTCCTTATAACAAACGCTGCAAAGCTGAGGTGCTACAGGGCTCTGGAAGCACTGAAGGTATTTTGCTTTCTGGCACATTTGTGTGTGTGTGTGTTGTGTGTGTAACATATGTGAGGATTCAAGGCTTAGTTCTGATCCTGCTAAAGTAACACATGTCCAAATCCTGTTCCTACCATGGCAGATTTATCAGAGCATGACTGCAGATGCTCTGAAGCTGACTGAGAGACAGCTACATGCTGTGGACAGGCAGCAGCCAGGAGTTCACTCCTACAGCTACCACGGGAGCAGGAAAACAGCCATGAGTAATAAGAGTGAGTGGGGAATGTGCAGCAATTTAACAGCTAACAAAATGAATGTAAAATGATACTGTGTTCCCTGCATTAATATTAATTATTTCTCTCACCAAAGTAAAATGAAAACAACATTGTAAGCACTCATTTTAAATTTTTAAGACTATATTATTGAGGCACTTATATAATGCATTTGGGACCCACTTTCCTGTTTTGTATGAGAAAGAAGAATTTTGGAACAAGATAAACAAGTGAAAAGGAAGCATAATACTGAGAAAATGAAAGTCATGACAATTGCTGCTTGTAGACTTTCTTTCTTTTCCTCTTCCCATTTGAGATGCTGCTGTGCCACTGTACGTTCTGGGGCTGTAACTCTATGAGAATGTGATTGATTGCAGTAGGTCTCTGGTAGAATTCAGTCCTGTAGAAGCAGTGATTTAACCTGGGGACTATAGGCTTTGGTCACAGTTCATCATCTTTCTATAAATTGCAGCATGTAGCTGTGCTGCTCCTCGCAGCACCTTAGAAAGGATTTGCCGTCCAAAAAAAATGATCACCTCTCCACTTTGTTCCGAGAAGATTGTAATTTGCAGCCTCCAGGAGAAGCTTTGTGTTTGTTACTTGACCTGACCAGTGGAGTTTTCCCCGTTGTGTTGGGTGGGTGGTTCATCAGAGGCGGAGGCAGGGACTGGCTCCCTCATGTTTTGCCCCTGGTCAGGTGGGCAGGTCGTTCATTTCTCTCCATGTATGCTCAAAGACGTGAAGAGGCAATTCAATTCAGGCTGTCTCTGGGCTAGCTGTATAGCACAGCACACCTTCTTTTAAACCAAGGATTTTTCTTTTTGCATGCCTCTAGAGCACACAGCAGCTATTTAACCAGTCAGTCATAATAGTGGCATATTCAGATAAAAGTGTTGCATGTCCATGCCCATGAGTTGGTAGAGATGGATGGTGCCCTCCATCTCCCCCCACATCCCACGCATGTGTTCTTTGGTGCTGCACTGCCTCTCAGGTGCATCACAACCCCACTGCTGCCCCCAAAGTGGGTGTGTGGCTGTGGTCTGGGGTGTAGGAACAGACACAGTCACCTGTCAGGGCTGAGCAGTCATCCCCTGCAGCTGTTCCCAGTCCCCTCTGGGGAAAAGATAGTTGCACAGGTAGAAAAAGTCCTGAAGAATCAACGTGGCCTACAGAATCGCCAGCTGGGCCCTCCATGTCTAGGCTAAGGTCTAAGCATGCTGAAGTAATTTTCCATTTTTCATTGTAGAGAAGGAAAAAACCTGGAAAATCAATATAACTTCTGTTTTCCATAGGAGACAATGGACAAATTGTATGTTTTAAGGTCAAACAGATGTTTCATCTCAATGCATTTTTTTAATCCATAAAAACAGTGGGAAAATATATACAGGGGTAAAATGCTTCAAATAGATTAAGGGTGTATTTTTGCTTTATTGCAAATATTTTAAAGCATCATCGAGAAAGAAAAGCAGTTAGTTTTGTTTTAGCTAATAAAGTCCAGTCATTTTCAAAGCCATCTCCTTCATTCCTTGTTTGATGCACAATCAGAATGAATTTTCTAAGTCACAAGTAAAGAAAAAAAAGAAAGAGGATTTAATTATTGTTAGCAATTTTCAGAAGATGACAAATACTCTAAAATGACTAGCCTTTTGATGTTTAACATCAAAATGAAGAACTGTTTGCTAAAATATTTGGAATAGTTGTGAAAACAGAAATTTTGATGCTACTCCAAAATTTCTCTATGAAGGGAACCAGTGAAAGCAAGTGGCAACAGTACCTGATAATTGCAGTGTATGGATAGTGGCATCAGAGCTGTCAGCAGAATGTATTCATGTTTCAGGTGCAGCAGTGTGTGGGTTTGGAGATGGACATATGGAATTAATATTAGCCTGGTTTCTGATAAATACCTGGCTCTGGACTGTGATGGTAGAAAGTGAATCTTCCTCTCCCAGGCACTTAGATGAAAACTCACTGTGGAAAACCTGGGCTCTTCCCTTGTGTTGGCCCAAAGTCTGTTGTGAAAGAACCCCATGCAAATCCAGGTTTGTCTCTGTCTCTTGAGCCCAGCCTGGGCTGGCTGAGCTGCTCTTCCCTGGCACTTTGGGGAGCCAGGACCCGCTCCATGCAGGCTGAGGGAGCAGCGCATCGCTCTTCGGGCTGGGCGGTTTAATGTTCTCTGCTCACAAGGTTTATGGGGACTTTGTTCAAAAAGCGCTCTTGTGTGCCCTCTGCATTTTCAACATCAGATAAGAAGCTTTAGAACCCTGAATTATTTATAGGTTGGTAATACAGTAGATCTGACCTTTTTATGGGGTAGCATCGTGCAGAAACAAATGAAGTATTTTTACACAAGGGTCATGCACGCAAGGCATAATCTTGTTGTTTCAATTGTGATGTCCCCTCACTTTGCTCTGTCTTGGCTGTTTTTGTTTTTGTTGTTGGGGTTTTTTTTGTTTTTTTTTTTCCCAATGGCATTTCTTGTATCTTATGCGTGAATTGAGGACAAATAATGCAAAAACATCTGCTACTCTAAGCATGGGAGGGTTTTTTCCAGCAGCAATTGAACAAATGCAGTTATAAAAAAGTTAAAAAGCTGTACCCTTTCTGCTGATCTCATAAGGATGAGCAATAAGGCCTGTATTTCCCACTTTATTGAGCCTGAGCAGTACCTTTTACCTGCTTAAATGCCAGAGCATTGAAATAAAGAAAATTGGCATTGTATTCTCGTGAGTCACCAGAACAGTAGTGGAATAAGATTTTATCTACTTCACAAGAAACCCAGTGTGTGCCTGTGAGAAGTGTTTTAATATGATCTTTTGGATTCTGAACCCATAAGCCCATAATAAATCCATATGCATCTCTAGTGCTATATTTTGGTTTTGAACCCGATTTCCAGAGATACTAAACCAACAAAAAATTAAAAAACCAAAACCAAACAAAACTCCTCCATGTCGGCACTTTTAAAAACTCCAAGGAAACCTATCCAATTTTGAAATTTTGAACATCTGCATCTATACTTTGGACTAGAAAACCTCAAAAGAGCTCCTTTATAGAATGGGAAGAGAAACCCAGAACAGCACTCACGTGCACACATTTGCTTTCCTCACCAGCTTTGATAGGATTTTAAAGGCAGGACAGAATGGCAATGGGTTAGGTGAGTTCCTGACTACTTCTCACTCCCTAGAGTTACATCTCTCAAAAATGCAGGCTTGGGCTGCATACTTGCACTGAACCATAGTGCATTGAATTTTTAGCAGGTTGGCACTGCAGGTCTGAGCCTAGACTGATGCTTTAAAGCATCCCTCAGATGGGAAAGATAAATTAAAGATTAATTCAGTAAGTAGCAGAATCACTCATTTGTGCCCTGCTATTCAGTTGGACTTTTTAACTTATTTTGAATGGTAAAATAGGGACATTTAAAGATTCAGACTGAGCAAAATATGAATGTGAAGAGACTGTGCTCTCATTGGCTTTAAAATCCAGCACAGTAAGGAAGTGATGTGGGTCAGTGGATAAAGGCAGAATAATAACTGCATGGAGGCAACTTTGGAACATCACTGTAAGATGCTGTCAGATACTTGAAATTTTTAATCTTTTGTCACAATTTTTTTTTCTCTTTAAAAGCTATGAAGGTATGTAGCACTTCAACAGACGTGCTGGTGACTTGTAGCATCTTAATCCTGTGAATGCTGTGTCTCAGGTGTCCTGAGAACTCCAGCATGGCTCCAGCTACAGCTGCTTGCAGCACCAGGCCTCCTGATTCCAGCTTGCTGTGGAAGTGACTTCAACTGAAGCTTTAAAGATATTTTGTAACATTTATATTTGTGGCTGCAAAAATATTGTGAAACTTCTGTTAGAGAAATTGGTAAGGAAGGTATGATGGTGCCAAGCTGTGAAGTGAGATAAGAGTGAAATATCTTCCAAAAGTGCTCTTTTTTTTTTTTTTTTTTTTTTTTTTCATGTATAGATTTTTGTATAATTTTATTCTTACTATTGAAAGCAGGGGTTTCAGTTATGGGGTATCTGCTTTCATCTTTAGATATTTCCAGTAGCTCCAATGAAGTTATGCTGAACTTCCACCTCTGAAGGATGTGACTGGGGGCTGGGCCCCTCCTAAATTGGCCATTTCACCAGAGGAGACCCTGCTCTGCTGACAGCAGGTTTACAAGCCTCTTTTCAGCATCCTCATCCTTCCCACAGAATAGAAGAAGTCAAGCAAGAGCAAAATGGTCTCCTCTAAAATTTTCATTGTAAAGAGTGATTGAACCAAAGGAGAATAAGTTCTGTTTTGGACAAAATAATTAAAAATGTATGAGATAACTGATTTCAGTCTAGCAGGAAAACCAAAACAAAGAAATGACATGTGTAAGGGATTGAATTGACTTCTGAAAATGTAATTCTAATGCACCAAACAATCAAGTTGCCATCTTGATATGTTGAGGACTCAGTACCTCACTTCAGCCATTTTGTCAGACATTTAATTTCACTCTGGCTTAAGAAGTTTGGCTTCTGTTCCATGTCCACATTGCAATTTTCTTTTAGGAGCATCACAACCGTGTTGCGATGCTTCACAGAGATGTTCCCACTATGTTGTTCTAAAACTAAGAATAGGAGAGTATGAATAGGGGTTTATAAAATGGGGAAAGACTTTTATAATAGGGCCTGCAGCAACAGGACATGTGTTAATAGTTTAAAACTAAAAGAAGATAGATGCAGACTAGATATAAGGAAGAAATTTTTTGACAGTGAGGGTGGTGAGGCACTAGCACAAGTTTCCCAGAGAGATGGCAGATACCCCATCCCTGGAAAAATTCAAGGTCAGATTGAATAGGTCCCTAAGCACCCTGATCTAGTTGAAGATTTCCCTGCTCATTGCAGGAGGCTCAGACCAGATGACCTTTAAAGGCCACTTCCAACCCAAACTATTCTATGATTGTATGATTTTATGAATGCCACTGGCGTGGAGCTGGTCTGGAGACTGAGGAAACCTGTGATCTGTGTGGCCAGTCTCAGAAATATGGCCTTTTTGTACCATCTGAAATGAGCTGAGTACAGTTTTTCCACATTATGTGATTAACTGAAAGTTTCTTTTAAAAAAATTATCTGTCCAGGATATTCTTCCATTATCCTGTCATCAGCAGTGGAAGTAGTTCCTAAGTGGAGCTCAGTGGTGTCTCACTGCCAGATTTGAATGAAATCGCCATCAGATCTCTCCATAGTTTAGAGTTACAGCAGGTACCTGTTGGAAAGCTGGCAATTCCTTCTTTCCAGGGAAAGGGTGGCACAACACAGAATGGGCGTGTGTCAGACTGTTCTTAGCTTGGTATCACTTTTATTAAAATAAAACACAAATGATGTTTTTTCAGTGTGGGAAAGCTTTCCTGCTCTGATCCCATGAAATCTTGCATACAATGTGAATATAGTGTAGCATTTAAATATGATACACAGATTTGCACGCACTTATGCTGTATAAGAACAATGTAGCATGAATCATCTTACTATGACTGCAGGGCTTTTGCAAAATACCCATTAATTCTGTCTGGTCAGTCCCTGCTGTATAGATTGAAAAAATTATAATCTTCCTCAAATTCCTTACATCTGAATGCTTCTGTGTTTCAGAGTTTCTTCAAGCTCTTTTAAATCAAAAGAAAGATGATCCTGTCCTGTTGCTGACTCATGCCTCTTATGTTTCTGTTCCGTTGCACAGGGCTTTTAGCATTCTTCAATGTAAATGTATCAAACTGGTAAAGCAGACATTGCAGAAGCCACATCTTCTTGAGTAATAGCTGTGCTCTGTCTCAGTTTTCCTTAGACTTAAGGAAAATTTCTACTGGCCTAGCATGCAAAGGCTTTTGGGGAATGTTTTTTAAATTATTTTATTTTCAAGGGATGGTTCTCATTACAAAAAACAAAAAGTCAATGCACTTACAGTTTTATTTCTTTTGGATGTTTTTAAGATTTCTTGAAAATGGAATTCTTATTCTCAGGAAATCTCTTGCTTCAACTGCTGTTTCTCCCTCATATCTGGCTCTTCCTAAAGAGCTGCCTAGAAAAAAGACAAGCACCTATCTGACAAGAAGACAGATCATGGCATAGTTCAATGGTTTCTCCCTAAATTCTCACATATAATGGAGTATGGGTTGGGGTGTCTGGCTGAGGGTTGCATTGCAGTATGCTTTAATCATTTCCCCAATCCTGCTTAGTTTCTGGCATTCCTGAGAAGTGCACTTGCACTGACACTAGCTGATGACATTTCCATCCTTTTCTGACTACTTGAAAATGTGCAACTTTCCATGCTTTTAACAAAGCCATCCTTCAGGCTCAGCAAAATCCATACAGCTGTTCACACACTGTCTCAAACATATTTTCTTCTTTTTTTTTTTTTTTTTTTTTTTTTGTTGTTGTTGATGTATAGAAATTATAACCTGTTTTGATCCATATTGATTTAAGTTAAAGAATGAACTGAACTGCATGTATTGATATTACAGAAACAATCTGGCTTAGTTATAAAGCATGAGTACGTACTAGGAGCAGACATGCAATCCTTCTTATGTGGGTAAATGGTTAGTAAAATGCCACAGGGCACTGCAAAGGGGAATTCATTAATCTTTGGAAAGGATAAAGCTCCTGCAACCCCCAAAGTTCGTGGGGAAATGGCTCTGTTGGCTGGGCAGGGTTTGGATGCTGCTGGCTGATGGAGACAGGTCATGCAAAGCCCTGTGAAAAATAGTTCCAGGTGAACTCAGCACTGCTCATCTACACAGGAGCCCTGGGCTGGAGGGCAGGGCTTTGCTGAGAAACATCAGGCAGACAGGAGGGTTGGCAGCGGCAGCCAGAGCTGGAGGTTTCTTGGTGCTGCAGCTCTGCCTGAGCCTGCCCCAGGGCAGTTCCTGAGCCTGCCTCCCCATGTGTGTGCGAGGGATGCCTGGGGGGTTTCAGAGGCTGAGGAGCTGCTTCAGGTCAGGGATGAGCAGCACTCTGTGTAGCCACTGAGCAGTGGGGAGGTTGAGGGTGTTCAGCTCCATTGAGAATTTAGCTGTTTAAGCTTTTAAATCAAACTGGATAAACTTTTCTATTAAGATGGTAGCAGTTTGATGCTTTACCACCATATCTTTCTTTTTGCCTGGAGGCAGCCCATCACAATGAACTAAAAGTAGGGACCTCTTATTCCTGTTGTGTTACACAAGTCAAAGTAATTTATTTACTGCACTGGTAATTCAGTGCACTATCTGTTCTGCAAGCATATATGACTCCTTTGAACGTTTATTCTTACAATGAACATCCTGTATTGCTGGGAAAACAAGGATTGCTTTTCATTCTACTGCAGGCATCTAGTTTAAAGGCTAGGCTGATTATTCACTCTCTTTACTCTCCAGTCAGGCAGCAAAAGAAGTGTTTTCCCTGCCTCAGAAGCTGTTACAAAGTTGAATCCTCTTAAGACTCCCAGGCAAAAGGTGTTTGAGAGACTTAAAGCTTATTCCACAGCCTAGATTGATAGTATAAAAAAAACCAAACCCAAACCCAAAACAAACCCTGCAAAAAAGGTGAAATTCACTGCTGTTGCTTATAAATTTTAGATCAAATCCTAAGGTATGGATTTTACTGGGATTTTTTGCCTGATTCTTATGTGTGCAGGAAGGTTGCTTTTTTGACAGTGCTTAGTTTTCCAGTTGGAATAAAGAGCTTCACATACACCTTCTGTCTTCCTCCTCACTGTCATTACATCAGTGGGAACTTTGAATGCTCTTTTCTTGGAATATTCTGTGAGGAGCACAGTGATTGCTGGAGCTCCTGGAGCATTTCCAAATGTCTTTAGTGACCTAGACACAATACTGGACTTCAGTCTAGATCTCATCTTAAAAAACATCTTTTTTGATAGGGAGAGAATACCTAAAAAGTTGAGAGATATGCTGTAGTTGTCCTGCAGAGGAGTTTAAGTATGGTGATTCATCTCAGCATGAAAACTCCTGTAAAAATTCAACACTTACTCTAGTTGAATTATTTATTGGTTTTTGGGATGTTTTCCTTCTGACAATTTTTTTTGTTGATTCTGGGACCATTTTTTATAGATGACAGAATGAAGGAGACATTTTGACTGTCAGCTATTTACAGAATTGATAGAAAGTGACCTGGAAATGAAATGGTATGGATGGTTCCTCAGCTGAAGCCAGGCTTTGATTTTCTGAACCTTTTGTTTGTGATATCTGTTTCCTGGGTGTTGTAAAGCAGAATTTGTTATCTGTCAAACTCTTTGAACTTTGTCTCTATTCTACTTGCTTGGTTTTATAATACTAATACTGGAGAAGTATTTTAGTATTTAGTAGAAGTTTAGTATTTAGTAGTTTAGTATTTGTAATTCTAAACTGGAGAAGTTTTCAAGAAAGTCATGATGCTTTAAAGCTGTGTCCACCAATGTGTTAGAAGGCACAGTGACATCTGCTTGTTGCCTAACACTGCCAGTGCTCAGAGGGTGCCATCAGCTATAGTTAGACTCAAAATTTAGGGCTCAATCTGGCGGTGAAGTGTGGGCAGAGGGAAGACATGCAGCAAGTGCAGACCCTATCTCAGCTTTGTGAACATAAAGGAGAAAGTAGAACTGCCACCCTCACCTGTTCAGCCATTTGGGTCTCTTTTTATAACCATCAGAGTTAAAAGACCTCACTGGAGCAATGGCTTCATCAGAGGTGATGAATTATCCCATTGCATCCTGCACTGCCCGGGAGTGCTTGACCTGCCCAGCAGTGAGCACAGCTCTGTCCTGCCTCCTGACCCTCATGGTCAGGAGGCAAATGAACAAAACCCAAAAATAGATGAGATGCTGCCATCAGCCACAGGGAGCCTGAAGTATCCCAGTCCTTGTTCCCTTACATGCAAAACACATCTCAATGCAGTGTATGATGCATTCACAAACTTGTTGCCTGATTTACTCCTGCAAAGTGAGAACATAGGCCAGTCAGTATTCCACTTGGGTGTTTGATCTGTGAATTTTGGCTGTGTTTGGAGGCATTTTGGTTAGCCAGAAGCCTTCTGAGTTTGCCTCCTGTGTATGTGGCTGTCTACAAACCCAGTGAGGCATAGCTGGAACACCCTGTCGGTGCCTCAGTCTGTAGCCACTGTGCAGCACTCACGTCCTGCAGGACCTCTGCAGTGCCTGGTATCAATAAGTGCCTGGTATCATAAATGCTTCTGACCACTTAGTCCAAGCCTGCAAGAGGAAGAACAATCTTTGTTCAGTGTATTAATGTGAGACTTGAGAGATACCAGTCTATGTCTCTGATCTGCAAAAACCCGCCTCTGGCAGCCTTTAAGAAATAATTTATTTTCTTCTGCCTTTGGTTCCCTTTCCATAAAATAGATATGGCAGCATCATGCCAGACTACAGCTTGGAGAATTAATGGTCTGTGTGTAGAGAAAGGATAATGTGGTCTGTTTGGAGTTTGATTTCAGCTTTTTGGCAGGTGTCCCCACTGCCATCAAAATGTTTTCACGCAGTTCAGGAGGGTTCTTTGTCTCTCCTGAGGTACCCTTGCCATCATACTGAACAGCCTTGTCTCCCACTCCCACTTCACTGGGGTTGAGCAGAGATTCCCATCTGAGATGAGGTGATTGGCCAGTGAATTGCTGCAGGAAGCTGGCAGCAGAGCCCTGCACTGCTCCCTCTCCCTGCCTCCCGTTCGTTCGGGGCTCTGAGCCGAGCCCAGCCTTGCGTGCGGCACTGACGGGGCAGTGCTCAGCTTCTGACCCGTCTGTCGCAAATACAGCCAACTACAAAGCCAACAGCAGCTACAAATTCTGGGGTGTCTCAGCACTGCTTTGCTGTCGGTAGCAGGTTTGTCCTTGAACAGGTTTGAGTGTGAAGAAGCCTCTCTGAGAACCAGAACAGAATGTTGTATTGAAGTGTGTAAATGCCTTGGAAAATCTCGGGCAATCAGGAGTGACTCATGGCTTTAGCACCAGTGCTGGAGATCATTTGGCAAGATGCACTTTCAATAACCAATGCAGGCACAAGGACCAAGTGTTTTCAGAGCTGGCTGTGATGCAGAAATGAGCCTAGATTCTCCTTGCCCCCAAGGTACAGGCTAAAAGTATTCTCCTCTTTATCTGAGTCGTCTCATCTGCCTGATGGCTGCTTCTTTGAAGCTCTGATATGGTAGATGTATCCAGCAAATGATGTATTTAAGAAGATAATCAAATGCAATATGATATGCCAAGCATCTATTAAGACAGAAAAACTTCTTCTCTCTGGGGAATCCTCTTCTCTTGATTTGGGCAAAGATGAGGTTTTGTGCTGATTAGTTACAGCATGTCCTGTGAAGTAATTTGACTCAGCTAACAGGGAGTGATGGCAGCAGCATCCTGTGCTTCTGCCGAGTCCTTCTGGGTCTGCACATTAGAGCAGCAGCAGGCAGCCAGCTGTTCACAGGCAGCTCTGCACCCTTCAGCAGCAAACCTGGGCCTCTCACAGGAGACAACTTCTAATAACAAGTTTAAAGGATCTTCTTTTAATCACTCCGACACCTGAGCAAGATTGGAAGGTTGGATGTAGATGCTATAAATGTATATTAAAAAAAAAAAAAAAAGCAAAGCAAGATAAACCTGCAGGTTTTGAGGCTCTTATTTTTAGCAAACTGAGTTCCAGACAGTGTGCTGGGGGCAGCTGGGTTGCAGAACAGGTGATGATACATAGTCATGTTTAAGATAAATGCTAAAAATTGCATGACTTACTGAAGCAACAGCTTTTCAATTTATAGTATTCTGAGGATGGTGATTTTGAAGAGCAGCACTTTGAATTTTAGCTGGTTTAATGCAAACTAATGTTCTAGAAATAATCCTCTTTATTAATAAACCACATTTCCTAAGAAGTAATGTATGAAACAGCAAATGCTAAGTAAAAGGAATATTAAAGACAAAATCTGTTTCAAAATCCAGATCTCATAAACTCTCCTGTTAAAAAAATATCTAATAGCAGCTGGATTGGGCTTTTTCTAGCTGGGTAAGATAGATTATTTGAGGAGGGGGAAGTGAATTTGCCACTAAAATTGAAAAGATTCCTGAGCACCACTTGTTCATTTAGTCCAACACCACGGCTGAAGCACAGTTTATAGCTTGGGGCTGCTGGGGAAGTTCTTGCCTCTGTGTGCACAGGAATGCCTGTTCAGCTGAGCTCATGGGCTGCCAAGGTCTGCACCTCTGCCTGCAGACCTCCCACCACCCTGCTCATCAGCCCTGCAGACAGCTCCTGCTCCTCCCACTGCCCATGCTCAACAGCACAGGACATTGCTGACAAATCTTCCCAAGGGCCCTCTAGGATTTGAGAGGTCAAATATATTTATTTTAATTATTTTATTTTTCAAAACTCCTTTTTTTTTTTTTTTTCTTTTCCCCAACTCTTCTAAAAAGTTTCAGGCCCAGCACAGTTTTAGAGATAAACGGGCTGCAGATGAACCTGGTGATCTTCAGCACTCCCTACCGTCTGTGCATGAGAGAGGGGCTTTGTGTGTTCATCTCTGTGTGCTGGGAAAATATTTTTGTGCCCTGTCTGTTCTGCTTCTGAGCTTTGGGGAGCAGAGAGAGGGCTGTTGGCAAATATTTTAATTCTTGACCTCCTTTGGTGCAAGACCTGGCTTTGAGAAGGCAAAGGCAGGCAGTGTATTTACTGTTCTCAGACACTTTTTGGAGGCAGTGAGAGCCCTTGAGCATGTTGCCTCCTCCTCTCCATGTTGCCCTGCAGCAAGGACACCACTCTTACCCCACATGTTGATGTGTCACCCTCTGCTTGTGGGGCTGGTGGTTGTGAGGGCTCTGCTGAGGATGGGGACAGGCACCCAGGCAAGGAGCACAGTGGGGAGCTCATTACCCACCACTGAGCTGGAGGACAGCTTTTCCACATAATGAAAGCATGCAGCACATCAAGAGATGCTCCAGTACTGGCATCCTGCCAGGAGGACTCTTGTCCTGAGAGCTGGCATCAGATCCAAGTTGTAAGTGAGCAGGTTTTGGAGTTTAGGGAGATATAGTCTCTGCCAGCATTGCCATACCCTCCTTGGCAGCATTTTCTAGAGCCTTCTGTCACTGAAGAACAAAAGCTGGATCCAGCAGTTGCCTGGTGGTTCCATCCACTTCAGCCAAACAGGCGTTTTGGGCTGGATGCCCCTGTAGCACAATGAGAATAATGGAAATTACAGCTGATTTACTATGCAATGATGCTTCTGAGCCAAATGGTTTCCATCTGAATGTGAAGCAGATTTGCTGGTGTAATGAGTGCACCATCTCTTTGCCCCTTCTGTGCCTTTGCAGTCAAGTATTTGCTCAAAAGTGCAGAATTAGATAAAATCATGAAGGAAGGGTTGGAAGCCACATCTTTAAAGTTTTTCCAGATTTTACTTGGTATATAATAGTAGCTCCAAGTGTTGGGAAATGGATAAATTAAAAGCATGCACAACTGCTTTGTGCAGAGTAACCCAGGTGTGTGCATGTGCCATAGGCTTGCTTCAGCAGGGCCAACGTGGAGTCCCCATGCCAGAAGTTGCAGGAATTGTGCTGTTTCATCTCAAGATAAAATGTTTTTGTCCTGTTGACTTTCGAAAAACCTGCTGGAAGCCTGAGAGCACTGTAGCTTCTTCTTATGAATCTGGTGCCAAAATCTCTGCAGCAAGGCCCCTGTGTGATCAGTAGCACAGAGCCAGATAAAGCCTGATATAAATCTGTGCTGTAGGCAGACTGGTGATGAAGATGCATGTTGGGAGAGTTCAGGAGCATTTGAGAGGACAGCAGGGGTGGAGGATGAGATGTATCTTTGACAAGCCTCTGAGTCCTCTAAAATCTGTCAGTCCTTCCCAGCCCTGGGATAATCTGCAATTAGAACAACAGAGCAATGGCTCGGGTCCACCTGCTTGTGAGCGGTGATTGCACAGGGAAGAGGGTGCACACAAGTTAGGTGGCAAATTCAAACTGGTGAAAGAGTTCCCATGAGAAATGGGGTTATTATGCAGTAAGGGAGATGGTCTTAAAAGCAGTTCATTTGATTAGGATTATGATTAGTCATTATGTAAAAAATTAAGAGCACTTTTCATTTCTGTGGGATGATGAAGCTGTTGCCAAAATCCAGCTTTCAGTTGCTGGTGCTGGTTATATAATGATGACTGCTCTGTGTTTCTGAGGATTGTAACCTCTTAGTTGAAAACAATGTCAGGCAGAGATTCTTCAGCATGGTTTGCTGTTTGTGCAAACACTTTTATTTTCTCTGAGCTCTTTGTTAGATTGTTCAGCTGTGTCTTTGTCAGGTGTGCACACATAACAGATTGATCTAAGCCTTGTTTACTCAGATTCAGGGGGATGCACTGGCCACATCTGCTGTTGTCTTTCCTTCAGTTTAGATCCATGACTAACATTATTTTGGATAACACTGTCTTTTTTGGATCTCAAAATAGCACTTTCCATGAAATGACTGTTTCCACTGTATTGAAATACTCTCTTTGTGGAGTCTGCTTACTTAACTGCTGAAGTGTCTGCTGCACTCTTCAGTTGCTAAGGAAATAGTTTCCTTCCCTTGATAAATATTTTCAATGTCTCAGCCTATGCCTCTGGTATAGGATCATACATCTTTTCACCACGACAAATTTAAGTGAATTTTGGGACTAGTAATTCTTGCAGACTAGATGTCTTACAAAGGCATAAGAGAAAACAGAAAAGAGAGAAGAGCTCTCATGGAGACAGGAAGAGAGGGCTTTTTTGCCTTTGCTTAATTCTGAGCAATTAAACAAATTTATACACACTGTAGTCAAGTACAATCATTGTCATAACAGAAAAAACTTTACAGCACCATTGAAATGTCTACTCTTAGGTAAAGCTTTGCATTGGGAACTGTTCCCAACTGGATCTCACATGCCTGAGGCCTTGGTTGTGTCCCCCAGGTTGTATGAGGGACGTGGCAAACCTTTCCTTCCTCTCCTCAGGCACAACTTTGCAACATGGTGGTGACAAAGCACAATGGGTCTGTGGCAACATGAAACCCACCTGACTTCCAGCAGCTTCTCCAACCTCTCCATGGCTGTAGTTCTTCCTGTTTTCAAGGAAGTGAGAGTATAGCGTGCTGCTCACAGACTTTATTTCTGATCAGGATGGTGGTGTTTTACATTCCTACACCTGGGATAAGAATCAGTTCATGTGAAAGATTAGACTAAAAATGGGTAACAAAACATAATATGACAAGCTCCTTGAAAGATGCCTCTCTTCTTTTAAAAATAAGAAGATTATGCTATGTAAATATAAACCATAAATGCACATGGGGAACTAAAGAGCCTGTGATGCAGTGTAAGGAGGAGTTAAGCTGAGATTACAAAGCTTCACTGCACTCCTAATCTGAGATAGGGCATTGGTGGTGGCTTCTCTGAAACTTGAATATATCACATTGCAGTGGTGCTTAGAGGTTAAGGCTTGATGTCTCAATGCTACCAGTGGGAGAGAAGCAGTTTGCTCAAGGGTGAGCTCTGTGCCTCGTCTCTCCCTTATCTCAGACAGGGGATCAAGGAGAAAACTGATTTTACAATGCTCCTTAGGAGGAAGCAAGGAGATGTCACCTGAAGCATTCAAGTTTAGCCCAGTGTGATGTTAGAACATGGAAGGTAGAGATGGCAAAGCACGATAGTTAAACAATCAATATTTTATTGATCCCTTAAAAGCACCAACCACAGCAGCGTACACTCTGTGCTCTCCTCGCTTCAGCTACTGAAGCTGAACTCTTCAAGCCTGCCTGTCTGCCTCTCCAGTGAAAATTAAATGTTTTGCATTGTCTCAGTGAAGTGGAAAAATAGGAGAAGAGGAGAAAGCTTAAATGAAAAGCTGTCTGTAAGATGAAATGAAACATTTTTGTTCGGAGAAATGAAGGGTTAGAGTTGCAGAGCAGAAGGAGGGCACTATTCGATAAAACTGGGATAGTTTTCAGGTTCAGAAAGTTAATTTTTTTACTGATTTGAGAAGATGGAAGAGAATGGTAAAACTGCTGTACAGGAAGGATTCTGGGATTAGGTGTCATTGTCTCCCCAGCTGAGATTTTTCTGTTTTGAATCAGTGGTGGAGGCATTTGCTGAAGCAGGAGCTAGAATGTGGGGGTCCCACCCTCCTGATGATGTCCTGTTGTGTGTGTTTCCAAAATGAAACACAGGGGAGGCTTGGAGCAGCTTTCCCTGGGGTACCCTCAGCCACCCTGGCCCGTGTCTCCCTTGCAGTGGGCAGGAGTCTCATCACAGTCACCTTGTCACAGGGCAAAGCTCTGGCAAGGGAGGGAAGGGGAAGGAGAGCTTCCCTCATGGCATCTCTGTGCACATCGGAGTTTGAACTGAGGCTTTGTCCCCATAATGCGGTGACAAGAGCTGTGCTCCCTAAAGGGGTGTTCAAATCCTTTTGGCAGAGGGGACAAGGGAATTTCTATGGGTACTGTCAACTACTTTTCAACTATTCATTGAAAAAGAAGGTAGACAAAACGATGACCATAGTGTCCCAAGAGTCAGATGCAAGCACACCCTTTTTCTAAGCAAAGTCTTTTAACAAAACTGGCTGCAAATACAGCCTGAATTATGATTGAAAAGGCATTTGGGGATGAATGAACCACTGTGTATCTGCCCATGTCTGTATAAGAGGGACAGGTGTGGTACAAACAAAGGTTGAGTGAAAGCTGCATTTTAGATTCTCATTTGATGGTCTCAGGGAGTCTGGAGTTTGTGGCTCCTACTGCTCCTGGTAGAAGGTGTGTAGAGGTTTTCAATATTCAATTCTAACTTTGTCATTCTTTGAATACAGATTATAGTAAATATTTTAAAAATGAGGGTTTCAGTCTACTTGTGAAGAAACAATGCTCTCCTGCTGAATTATCCTGGTTTTCCTCTTCTAGAGCAGGTGTTTTCTTCAGGAGAAATTCATGAAAGTTTAGCGCGTCTGAAATCACCGGACAAATTGTATTGAGGATCTCTTATCTGAAACTTGTAAGGGTGAATTCTCACCAGTTGTATCAGAAAGGATGTCTTGCGCAAGTGACAGTTCAAACTGCTGATAAATACTTGTGTGGTTGACATGAGACACTATGTGACATGAGACACTATGTGCTGGGCCTGTGATGTCTTCCCATGAAAGGCCATTTTACCTCATTGAATAATGACATTTTGCTCTGTGTGTGTATAAACTGAAAGGCCAATAGAACACTAAGCATTGGTGCCACATTAGTAAAAAAATAATGGCATTGGTCATATTGAAAGGATTGAGAAATTGCTGTAAAACTCTTGGAGAAGTGTGAATGAAATATACTGATAAGATAGATAGAAATCATCTACCTCTGCCAGTATTGGAATCTACATTCAGCATGGGACATAAATGTCTGCTTTCACAGAACTAAAATACCTGAAACAAAATCAAGAAATTCAGCTCTAAAGGATTCTGTGTGAAGTTACTTGGAGGGACCAGCCAGTCCTTGGGTATTTTAATTAGCTTACCTATGGATTTAGTGGATGGGAGACAGCTATCAGTTTTGGCAACTGATAAGGGAGACAGGGCCCTCACTTATCATCACCAGCTGCAACTGGGCTGTGGGAAACCGGCAGAGATTGTTTCTAGGAACTGAGAGTTTAGAGGAGCTCTTGTACTGGAAAGGTCTGAAACACCTCACTACAGTCAGTTCTTGTCTTCCCTTCAAGGTTTTAAGCTCCTGGCTTTTAGGGCTGAGAAGGTTTGACAGTTGCTTTGGGAAATGGTGAGCAATGCACTTTCTCTGTTGCTGATTCTCATTCAGTTGTAGGTGGTTTGTTTCCTTCTCACATAATGTTATCCAGGCTTTTGAACAGGGAAAGGACTGACCAGTTGGGTGGCACTGGGTGCTTGGCTGTGCATGACTGTGCAGCCATACTGGGCCACCTACTTGGGTAGAAGATTTATTCTCTTTCTTTGCAGGGCTGCAGGTTAGTTTATGTTTCTTCAATATTATAGCTGAACTTTAGGCCTGTCAGCTCAGAGAGAGACACATTAAAAGAGAGTTCATGTTATCTTAGGCAATTTATGCAGGCAACTTCCATCTGAGTGTAATTCTCAATTTATAATTTTGAGAGCTGCACAACCCTTGTGCATTGGGAGCACAGAGCATTGTGTTTGTGTGGATTGGTTTGTGAGTGGGCATTTGAAGGTAGCTGAATGACTTGTAAGCTCTTAGTAAGCTCTGATTAATTTGAATACATTTGAAAATGCATTTGATTTCTCTCTTGGAAAGTAAAATACCTGTCAGTCACTGTAAGCCTAATGACAGAAAGCAGATAAGTGAAAGCAGAAGGAAAAACAAGGGAATGAAGACACTAGCTAAGAGGAAATAATCTTAATGGCAAGCTAGTATCCAAATGTAATCACAGAAAGCAAACTATACAATTTAACTATTCCCTCAACACATCATTGCTTTTCTGAGCTCTACGACCTTTGCATCCATTTCAGATCTCAAGTGAAATTGTGTCTGAGTTAGAGATGGGGGAAAAAATCCCAAATCCTTGACTCTCACAAATTGCCTGGTTTCTTCCAGAAAACACTTAGTAAATGGCAGCAAGCCACAGGGAGCTTGGAGAAACAGACTCTGAGTCCTGAGAAAGCACGTTGTACAGATTAGATGATGTTTTGTATAGTTGTAATTGAGGTGACAGAGAGGTGAGTTCCTGCTGTGCCTTGGGCTCTCCTTAAAGCAGTTTTTGAGGCAGTGTTGTCTGCCCAAGAATGCAGGTAGTATGTTGATCTGGAATAAAAGATGACACTACATGAATTGGTAGCATGTTTGATGTCTGCCCACAGCTAGAAAAGCACCCTATGTGCTAAAAAGAAGATTAAAAAAACCAAAACAATGCAACCCCCCCCCCCAAACAAACATGAAAATAGTATTTTATAGGAGTTGCTGCTAGAAACTGCTGACAGTTGGCTGTCAAAACCCATAAACATTCTTTTTTTCCTCATTAACTAGAAACAAGAAGGTCCTGCAGAGCATTTCACATTTTGATGGACATAGTAGTTCTCAGGGGGTATAACGTTCCACCACTCAGATCCGGCATAATTTCCCTAAGCTCTTGTTTGCACATTAAGTATTTGCTTGTGACAGCTACTTTTCATCTCAGAATAATGAAGTTCTAGTAGATCTTTAGCAATACATGTATTTCAATGGCTTCTTTTTCCCTGTTTCTCTTGCATCCTTTGTATATTAGTGAAGGAGGTTGCTAAATGAGCTATAATGTGCTGTAATTGTGTCTATTCAGACCTGTGTGGTTTTTAGTTGTGCAGTTGTCTAAGTTTACTGTTGACAATGTTTTGAAATCTGTTGTGGGGAAGACACATCTCTTAATGCCTCAAAACCTGCTAGGGCGTCTGTTGCAGATCAGGCAGGGGTTTTTTATTATTTCCACTAATTGCTTTAGACATAGTTCTGTCTTGTTTTCAGTAGTATTTTTGTAAAAGCTTTTCCCTTTTCACTCAACACTAGCACAGCCTGTAAACCTGAATTAGAATGAGGAGTTTGACATAGAGAAGTGGAGCCTTGAGTTGTGTAGAACTTCTAAACAAGTAATAGTGACACGATTAAACACTATTATCTGAGTTGATATTTCTAGAATATGTAATCAGGCTACAAAGCAGGCTGTCACAGAGAAGAATTTCAGCACTGTTGAAGCTGATAGTGCTCCTGACAGTAACATTTAGCCCAGATGATGTTCTGTGGAGACTGAAACCCTTGTTTTCTCTGTTCATCGGGGTAGCCTGGATGCTCATGAAACGATGAAGTTGTGTCTCTTCTGAGCACTTGTTTATTAGTGAAGTGCACAGAAGCCTGGTTTTTGGAAAGTAACTGGGTACTGCTCTGTCTGAAGGGCAGGGTGATGACACCCCACAGCACAAGGGGCTGTGCCCATCCACATGCTGGCCCTTGGGCTTTGTGTCTCCCAGGGATCCCTGAGGTTTGCTGACACCAGCACCCCTGTACAGCCCCACTGCCAGGACCTTCTGAATCTTAGTTTGCTTTGAATTTTCAGATAATTAATCAAAACTAGAAATATTTGAGAGTGCCCAGAAGGCATGTGACCTTAGCTGGAGAGAAACTTGTTCCTCTTCACAAGCAGAAATGAAATTCTGCTGTTATAGACGTTAAAGCTAGAGAGAACTTAATGACATCTGCAACATTATTGCACATTCTCTTGATCCTGTATTTAATGAGAAGGTAGGACCAGTGATTCCCTTCTTTCTGACAAGCCATCCCATAAACTTGCAAAAGCCACAGGCTCCTTTTGCCCTGACACCTGCTAATACACTGCTGTAGGGAGTCCTCATCATCACACTCTACGTTGATCACGTGCAGCTTTTGTTTCTTTAACATCAGTGTCAAAAGCATTTTTATTGTTGAGCCTTCTGTCTCTTTCCATTTTCTCTACCCTTTTGCTTCTTAAAAAAAAAAAAAAAAAAAAAAGGAAGAAAGATTGGATCCAATTTTCATCAGACTAACATCAGCCTGAAGATATTTTCATCAGTTCTTGGCAGATCCTGGATGGACTGTGTAATAATGAATGCCTCTTCATGATTGTTTTCCTCACGCTTAAGTTCATTTTCTGTGAGCACTGTATGAAGTAATTTTAAGCTTTTAATTGTTTATGATATTTGGCACTTTCAGACTCTGGGAATGTTTCTGTATCTATGAAAGAGAATTATTAAGCACCAGAGAAAAATGCCATGCTACTTGCTGCTGTGCTGAGGAAGACCTGCCAAATCTTGCAGTATTTGTGCATGCTATAGAGGTGGAAAGAAGGGAAGCTGGCAGAGCTAATAATAGCAGCAGCTTTGTGGCTAGAAACCTCATAATTGTAACTCCATGATGACAGTCTGATTCAAAACATGATGAAATCCTACTTCTATCTATTCTAAATCCTACTTCTATCTATTCCTGTGGGCCTTGGATCAGTCCTTACAAATCAAAGTTGAAAAAAACCTTGGATGTTTTTGCACAAGACTAAAAGATCCTTTCATATCAGGTGCAGGCAGGTGTCTTTCAGTATTTGCAGGGGAGGGTTTTCAGTACATTCACAATATGTCTAAATGTAGCACCCCCTGATCTTTAAGTCTGTCTCATGCAGTGTTGGCATGCAAGTCCAAAATCTGGTGGCTAATGCATCATTCCTGCCTTGCCCTTCTGTTGATTGCCTTTCTGGCAATGTGAGGAGAGGCAAAGAACATGGGCTTGCCATGACTTGGCAGGCAGCACCCTCCTGGTGGGGGTTGTGAACAACCAACAGTTCGTGACAAGAACAGCTACTGACAGTGGACAACATAGTAGAGCACCTCTCCCATGAGGAAAGGCTGAGAGAAGTAAGAGGCTGAGAAGTTCAGCCTGGAGAAAAGAAGATTTGGGGCAACCTCACTGTAGTCTGCCAGTACCTGAAGGGAATCTACAAGAATGATGGAGAAGGACTTCCTAAAAGAGCCTGTAGTGACAGGACTCAACTCATGGATTCAAACTAAAGAAAGTAGGTTTCGATTAGATAATAGGAAAAAATTCTTCACTGTGAGGGTTGCCAGAAAAGCTGAGAATGCCCCATTCCTGGAAGCATTCAAGGCCAGGTTGGCTGGAGCTCTGAGCAATCTGGTCTAGCGAAAGCTGTCTCTGCCCATGGCAGAGAGGTTGGAACTGGACGATCTTTAAGGTCCCTTCCAACCCAAACCATTCTATGATTCTATAATTCTATTATTCAATGAAACTTAGCCTTGAATCAAAAAGTGAAGCAATGTTTCATCTAGATGTCATGATGGATTCCTTATTGCCATCAAACTGGATGTTTTTCTAAAAGATGCAATCTAGTGGTAACAAGATTCCTTCCAGGGAATGCCCCTTCAGAGCAATCCTATGGCCTGCCTTAATCTTGGGGGTCACAATGCCATTTGTTCTCCTGGTCTTATCATAAAGAAATTATGAAAGTCATATTTGCAAATAATGTCCACACTCTGTTATTTAAATGATGCTTGGGTTTCAGTGCTGAGCACAGTAAAATTCTTGTAACAGTTGCTGGGCAATCCACATTTGACAACCAAGTATTCAATTATGTCTACTTCATTTTTTTAATATGTTGACTTTAATTTGTAAAAACATTTATTCTGGAAATACAACTTGAAAATTCTATGATGATTCAAAAGAGACAGACTTAAGTGACTTCACCCAAAGTCACTGAAGACTTCACAACTAGATAATACTGAGGAAAGGGAAAAGTGCTTGGTATAACGCTTTCTCTCTTGGACAGAACTCCTGCACAGGCAGGACTGTGGTCACAGAGAGCATTCTGTCATAGATCTGTAGGGATACAGAGGAGCAGGAGTGCACCAGGAACGTGTCAGTGCATTTCTCCACTTGTCTCTGAGTGAATTTTCTAAAAAATGAAATTGTTGTAGAGCCATCATCACTGCATGTCTTGGTTAAATGTTCATACAATTGCAAGAATCTGTGCCTAACAGGGCTGTTTTTCAAGGTTTTGGCAAATCTAGGCTGATACCTCCACAATACTCCAACTTCTGGCAGCTTGGGCAGCTTCCCTGTGGAGGTACAAGATTCAGCACCTTTTTAATAAAAGCAGAATTATGAAATGAGACTTGAGAGTGGAGGTGTGAAATATGCAGCTTTAGGCCTGGTGTTTAAATTTCATGTTATTTCATCTCAATTCAGGTTCTTGGTCCATCTTTTGGGTTTTGACATACTGTTAAAATGCTCCCACTAAGTTTTTTCTGTGGGACCTGTGTGCTTAGGTCTTGAAGAGTGCAGTGTTCTGGAGAACTGCATAACTTGTGAAGTCCCCTGTGTTTGAGCAGTGTATGATACATGGGCTAGGAGATTTTGAGGGTGTAAAGCTCTGTCCCTTCCCAGACAGACATGAATGCTTGGAGAAAGGGTTAAGGAGGTAGTTCTAAAAGCTAGCTTGGGATATTTTCAACAATATTTTGGGTTTAAACTTTGAATAAGGTCAAATTTGTAGCCCTATCAAATTCCATATGAAAAAGTAGGTCCAGACTTCTCTTCCTTATAACAAATAAAATCTATTTTCTTTTCCTTTGTACTCTTACTGCTTGTGGGAGCAGGTGTACATCCATTGGCATACCAGCCAGATTTTCTGAATAACTTGGCTGCTGCTGAAAATAAACAACTTGAAAACGATATTTTCCTTAGCATTTATAAGAAAAGAGTCAACTGTAAAGTTATGTGTATTTTTGTTTATAAGGAGCATTTAATCTTAAAAAAAAGGCAGAAAAAAAATCCAAAGTGGAGTTTATGAATGCATTTTCAATTACTGCAGAGTTTTGCATAGCTGTAATATTTTTGCTTACAACATAAATATGGAGCTGTCTGGAAAAAACTTCAGCACTGGGGAACTTGCAGAAAGGGAGACAAGGGACAGCTTTGTCTGAGCTTCCCAAAGAGAAGTTGCTCTCTCAGCTGTTTCTCCAGTGTCTCAGGAGTCAGGTAAAAAGAGCCAGCCCAAGAGTTGGAGGGATGTCCCCTGGCAAATGTGTGTATGTTTGACTTGCACTGTGTGAGCACAGCTTGCCACATAAATGTGTACCTGTAGAAGATGTCAGGCAGGGTGGGAGACCCAAGGGCTGCATTTCTGCATTCATGCAGTGGCTGCTGCCCTGGTGCACTTCCTTTGGAGCTGGTGTAAGGTCTTGTGGAAAATGGAAATCAGGGATGTGGTGGCAGTACCCATGGCAAAGGCAGTGTTTATACATCTCCTTCTACACACATTCCTGCTCCTGCTGCAGTGGGATCTCCCGAAGGCAAAGCAGGGAAGGTGTGTTTGGGTCTCTCAGGCTGGCCACCACACAGTGGGAAGGCTGATGGCAGCTCCTCCATGGCCAAGGATGCCTGGCATCCAAAGGGGGCTCTCCAGGCAGTGCCATGGAGAGCAGTGGGGGCTGTGGGTGGGTGAGTGCTGCCAACAGCTTGTCCATCAGTGCTCACCTTTCTGCATTTGCTGGTAAATTTATTGTGTCCTCCACCACAGAGATCATGCTACTAACTGCTTGAGGTGCAGTGGCTAGGGCTAATATGGACTGGGCCAGGCTGTTAATGTGGGATTGATTGCTTGAGACTTGGTAATTGCTGTCTCTCCTGCATGGTGTTGTAGCAGAGACAGCTTCTGTCACAACTTTCCCATTTATGTTGCAAAAACCAGGCATTAAATAGCAAGAGATGCTCAAGTACTTTGCAGACAAGTGCTGACTGGGCTGTGTGGAGCAGGGTCTGGCCTAGACATGGACTCTGCAAAGCATCCTGGCCTCTGGGTCTGAAAAGCCTTCCCTGATGATCCCTGTGAGTGTGACCACTACACCAGTCAGTCACACATCCCTTCTGAGCATTTAAGGCAAGTCCTGATCCATAGGTCCGACCAAGACAACATGCTCATGTACAGAGTGAGCCCTGTTAGCTACATCTGGCACAGATGTGGATATCCACACCTAACAGACAAACCCCAGAAGAGGGAAGGCTTAGGGACACAGAGTTTTGCAGGGACAAATTGACCTGCCTTGGTCAGGTGGCTGCCTTGGTGTGCTGGGGCTTTGTGCCCCCAGAGCCAGCCTCAGGATGCTGCTGAGTGAGCCCCTGGGACCCTGCCTGGCATCACTTGGCTCCAGCAGAGCAAGAGGGGCAGTTGCCCTAACACTGGGCTGGCACTGATCCCTCACTTAAAGTGGGAAACTGCCAGTGTGTGGGAAGCTATTGGCCTGCAGGATTGCATTGAATTCCCTTCACTGTGAGTGCTATTCTTTCACTTCTAAGAATTACACTGCTTTGTCCACTTTCTACTGAGCTCATTGCAAGTGAGTTTCCTGGAGGGAAGAAAAAAAAGACTGTCAAGTACCCTGTTTTCTTATTCTTATCTCATATTTAGTTTCATAATTACAGCTTGGAAATAAAATATCCTTCCTGCTAATTTTATTCTTTTGTATTTAGGAAATGCTGCCAAGTCTGACAACTTCTTCCTTCCAAAGATGCACTGTTAAGATGGTTTTTTCCCTGCTTCACAATGACAAAACTGTCAAGAAGCATTGGAGTCTGGAGAAACATTCATTTTGTGTGTGCCAGTGAAGAAGTGCTTATTAACTTTAGTTTAATTTAAATTTGTCTGCAACAGAGGGATGGGTTTATTTACACATTTCCTAATAATGATTTAAATCTCAAAGTTATTTCTGCATTGAAGTGTAAGGTCTTTAAGTGGATTTTCCCCAAAGCAGCTAAAGGGATTAGGTATCAATGTTCAGTAGAAGCTGTGGGCTGCATCTTTTACCCTCTGTATTGCAAACTTTAGCTTTGGGGACCTCTCATTTTCAAATTAGGCTACTTACTGGTTCTTCATTGGCCTGGAAAATGCCAATACTAATGTAAAATGCACAGACTTTTTGAAGGGAATGCATTTCCATCACATGCAAGGAAGAAACCTTGCATGGCTACAGGTTGAGATGCTGTGAGGCTTTTTTCAGTAGAAGCCTCATAGCATCTCAACCTGTGGGAGGGATCCTTGGGCTGCTCCTGTAGAGATCACTTAGCCTTAGAGGCTCAGGAAGATATAATTAGGAGGGTAGATGGAAAATTAATGCTTCTTTGTGCAAAAATGTTCTCTTTTGCATAGAAATAAAGAGATAAATTAAGGCATGAAGCTCTACAAGCTTCTGAGGTAATCAAGCCATGAGCAACTACCCCATGTCTTGCCAAGCCTATCTCCCATTGTCCTTATGCCCCTGGCTTTGGGATTGACTCAAGCTTTGCATCCTTAAACTGTGTGTTGCTTCTAAAAGAATATGTGGGAGGAAGGGAGGGCAAGAAGCACTTTGCAAACTGCTGTTGAAGAGTCCAGAGTAGTCTCTGCTGTACTGGCACCACGAGTGGCCAAGCTGCACTGAAATAGTATCAGATCATTTGCAGTGAGTGAGCTCTGAGATGAGACTGATGGGAATGGCTCTGTAACATTAGAAACTTGGTACTGAACCATATAGTCAGGAAAATGAATACAAGAAGTCACTTTTTAACACAAAATAGAACAAGTATTTTCCTGGGATCTTTATATTTACAATGGCACTGCCTTACTCTGACTGTCAGAGCTGGAGAAGTATTTTTCTTCTGGTTTTTTTTCTTTTTGGTATTATAAGACAGATGGTGTCTGCTCTTAAATAATGAAATAAGCCACATTCCACACAACGTAAGACATTTGAAAATGTTGCTATAAATGTGCAGAGGTTGTGCAAGTCTCAGTTAAAATAGATTCTTTCAAACAATTCTTTCTCCAACTTTTCGCCCTTAACAAGCGTGCAGTTAATCACAGAGTGAAATCTCTTTCTCCCTGTAGATTGTGTTCCGGAAAATCAGCGACGTCAAGCGGGAAGAAGAGGAGAGGATGAAGAGGAAGAACGAAGCGCCCCTGATCTTGCCCCCGGACCACCCGGTGCGGCGGCTGTTCCAGCGGTTCAGGCAGCAGAAGGAAGCGCGGCTCGCGGCAGAGAGGGGCCGCGATCCGGACGAGCTGGATGTGGAGAAGGGCAATGCCATCGGGGAGCAGTCCTCCGCTCGCACCGTGGTCAAGGCCAGCGTGGTGACGGTCCGGGAGAGCCCAGCGACGCCCGTGTCCTACCAGCCCGCCTCCACCTCCGCGGCCTCCGACCAGGCCAAGCTGCAGGCCCCGCCGGCGGAGCACGCGGCCTGCAAGGCCTCGGGGGAGTACCCCCGGCGCAAAGGCTGGGCCAAGTTCAAGGAGGCCTGTGGGAAGGGCGAAGACTGGAACAAGGTCTCTAAAGCAGAGTCCATGGAGACTTTACCTGAGAGAACTAAAGCTTCAGGAGAAGCTACCCTGAAGAAGACAGACTCTTGTGACAGCGGCATTACAAAAAGTGACTTGCGCTTGGATAACGCTGGGGAGACGAGAAGCCCGCAGGACCACAGCCCGGTCCTCACCGAGGTCAAGCATTCCTTTTATCCCATCCCAGAACAGACTCTTCAGGCCACCATGCTAGAAGTGAAGCATGAGTTGAAAGAGGACATCAAGGCTTTAAACACAAAAATGACCAATATAGAAAACCAGCTTGCTGAGATACTTAGGATATTGACCTCAAGAAGAAGCTCCCAGTCACCCCAGGAGTTGTTTGAAATATCGAGGCCCCAGTCTCCAGAATCAGAAAAAGACGTGTTTGGAGCTAGCTGAGGTGTTTCTTTTTAAAAACAAACAAACCAACAAACAAAGAAACAGCCCCCTAACACTTTACATTTAATCTTTCTTGAAAACAAATGAGGGATCTGTTCACTAAGCATGTTCCCTCTGTCTAAAAAGGTATGGTAACAGGAATTGCAACCTCATGTCAAGATGGCAGCTGACTTTGAAGCCTTTTTGACAGCAAGGGTACAGTTTCTAAAGTTTTTCTTTCCTCCCTTTGTCCTCATTCCCCCCCCCCCCCCCCCAGGCCCCTTCTCTCCCTCGGGATGTTCGAATAAGAATTCTGACAGCAGCAGCCATCCCCGTGAGCCCCAGGTGATCTCTGAGGTTTTTGGAGCATGCCTTATGTCCTTAGCTCGGGTTATGCCTATATGAATAAGCACTTGCCAGGGTGCTTATCTTTTCAGTGTTTGGTGGGTTGTTTGTTTTTTCGTTTTGTTGCTGCTGTCACTGTCTCAGTCACCTCTACAACATGTTGGATGTCACAGTATATTTTCATAAAGCTGTAATAATGCAAAGAGCAGTAGGAGACATGTATTTTATTGTGTGCTTAAGTTTCTTTTGGGTAGTCAAGGAAGGGCTAATAAGATGAAAAAAAAATTGTGGTTTTTAATTTCAAACTGACATACTGCTAAAACAATTACATTTGGCAACATCTTCAAAAATAGCCACAGTATTTCAGATCTATTAATAAATGGGACCTTCCTCAATCATTCACTGAATCAAAGATATGTTTTTTTCAAACCTTTTTATGTTTTTTCAAAAAACTTCTCTTCTGTCTCAGATGTCTTTCAACATTTGATACTTCTGCTTTCAACTCCAGCTGCTGGAGGGTTGGGTGTGAAGTGTCTCAGCACAACATATTTGAAACATCACTAACAGGTCCTGCAGATTTGCCTCCCAATGAAAATATACTGTGGCATTTATGTCCTGTTCTGCTACGAATCTGCTCTTTTAATTCTTGTTATATTATTATTCAGAAGTTTCTGTTTTGATAATATTCATTGAAGCCAAAGGCTTTCACAGAATTTTTAACAGTGCCAGACAGTGGCATTTTCCTCTACATCCAGGTGTATTGTTCCTGATCTAATCTAGCTTGGAAGCAAATGGATAGTAGAGACAGAAATTCAGTGCTTACTGTATGCAAGTGCTATTGTAGCAAGGAAACAAAGAGATCTGCTTCTTAAAGAAGGAGATGTTTCCAAAACTTATATTTTCATAACTTTTTTCAGAGGAAGATTGAAGCACTTTACCAAAACTATTCTTCATTATTCATATAGGGTAACATAGATGGTATCACGACTTGTGTTCTCACCTTGGGATACAGGTGTATATTCACAGTACATTCACTCCACTGAGCTGGTATGTTCACTGGTTAACAGTAGCTTAGATCTCAGAAGCATGGTGCCATACCACACTTTAAGGGGTTTTCATCTTTCATGTCAACTGGTCTTAACACTGTGTGTGTTAAATCTCATTCTTTTTCCTTGGTACTAAGTCATTTACAAAGAAACACGGGATTTTTTGGTTGGAAGATTTTTGTTCATGTTAAGTACAGAAGAGCAAGGAACACAATCAATTTTAGTGATTTCTGCTGGCCTGATGCTTGCACAGGGCAGTGCAGAACAGTGCCAGACATCCCTGGGGAGCTGGGACGTCCACAGATGACTGGCACAGTGGTGAGGCTGTGCCTTGCAAAGCTCCCAGCTCAGGTCCTGCTGTCAGGAGTGGTTGTTTCTACCTGTTCCTGCAGTAACTGCCCTTGCTCTCAAAGATAACAATTATTCCAGGCCAGCACCACCATTTCTTAGTCCAGAGGCAGGTGGTTTAGGATTGGCTTTTATTGCCTTTCTCCTTGGTTTGGTATGGAGGTACCCACAGACTGTGAATTCATACCCAAGGATTTAAATACTCCTGAAAAACAACTCCCAGGTTCATATCTGTAGGTTACCTTCTTCCCTCCCACAAGGAAATGCAAGCAGGGAGATGAGTTGCTCTGAAACCAAGAAGGTACTTCCTTAACTTATTTCCAGTTCCATGTTTAGGTTTTTCCAGTGGTACCTGGTGTCGTTTCCAGTTGCTCACTGCAGACCTGCAGTGCTGAGGAAGGCACTCTCTGACCAAAGCCACGCTTTGTGTTTGGTGCTTTAGTCACTCTAAGTGGCAGCAGGTACCTGCAACAGCAGTGGCATGGCTGCCACAGAAACCCATCCATCCACAGTTTCTGTGAGAAACCCATCCATCCAGAGTTTCTGTGAAGAACTTTGTCATGATTTTTTTTCTTTCTGGTCTTCTTAGACAGTAATTACTACCTAAGTAAACCCCAGGTGTACTGATACACAAGGATTTGTAACTGATTTTCAGCAAGTTTTTAGAGACTGCCTTGGAGTCAGTTTCCTGATCCAGGCAAATTCCTCACCAGCATGACATTCACAACACTTCTCTTCATAAAGGTTTTGAAAGGCTAAAGGTCTTAGCAAGTCCTTTGTGAAAGTGTCACCCATTTACCTGCAGCTGGATAAACATGGACCTGAGCTTATCCCAGGTGGATAAGGGAGGAAATGTTTACAGCCTCCCAAGAATGTGCCTAGTATCTCCAGAACTGCAGTGCAAACCTAAAAGTAAATGTGCAGTTGCAGGTTACCAGCCCTTTGTTGCTGATACTGAATTGAATTGTTTCTCAGTGATATTTTTGTGTGCCCTCAGGGATATGTCAAAGGTTATTCTGCTGTTGTTGATTGCCCAGCCTGGAATCCCACCAGGACCAGCCCCAGAAGCCCCCTAATTGTAATAATTGCCCAAGCTGTGAACACAGGCAGACAAGTCCCCATTTTCTGGGGATGCTCCTTGCGTAGCCTGATGCTCAGAATGATACCAAACTCCTCCCCACCCTGTATAACAGTGATTGGGTGAACCCAGTCCTTTTCTAAGGCTTTTTTCAGGCTCTTACAATGGCCTATAAAGACATTTATTATTTGTAAAGCCCTCAAAGATTGTAACACACATCTGAATTCTACTTAAAACTTACTGTCTTTGAAGATTATGGCCTAATTTAACTTTGCTATGGTCAGGAAATGGCAGAGAAACTCTGCTTGCTCCTTACAATGACATTTCAGGGTGTCTGCTCCAGGTGAGCCCTGACAGGAGTCAGTGCCAGTCAGACCTGCACAGCTGTAACTGAGATTAGGCCCATTATTATGAACTGTCAGGCACTAACACTGGTTGTAGAAGAGTACATCATCCCTCAGCAACCTGTATTTGTTGTAAGAGAATTTGAAAAAAATTACCATCTAGGATGAGTTTTGGAGTTTGGATTCCCTGGACTATTGAGTGGTTAAAAAATTAACAAATCCATGCCCACTCCTTTGAACCCCAAGCTAATCTGAACCTGTGCTATGGTGCTCAGGCTCTGCTGATGCAGCACTTTTCCTTTAAAGAGTGGCAAAAAGCCCCTGTGTTACAAGTCTGTCTTTCTCCACTGAGCCTTACACTCAGACAGATGCCTATGGCTGGATGGCATGTGGACCCATCAGAATTGTTATTAGTTCTTTGATTTTATTTGTCAGCTTTTCCTATTTCTCTTGTTCTCTCTACATGTTGGCTAAGCCTTTTCACTTAATTATTTTCCAGCTTAGAACTGAAGGATCTCTGAAAATAAGACTCTGCCCCTTCACAAGGAAATGCTTGTAGATGGTATAACAAAAAAACCCAAACAAAAACCAAAGCCTCAGTCTTGACTGTGTTCTGGCATAGTGCTTCTGCCATTTAACAACCTGCTAAACGACCTGCATCATTCTAAAGGAGATGATGTGTTCCATTCTGACTATATGGTGTAATTAAATTCCAGCGAAAAGAAGGTAGTTGAGGGAAGGAGCCTGTATTATGATTTGGTCAAATGGGAACTTCTGAAAGTTCATGCTTAAATGGTTACAAAGAATACAAATATGCAGCATATGAAAAAGGATTAAAAAAGCAAACCCCAGCCCTCACCCTTACCTTGTTCAGATACATTTACTTCTGTCTGGTATTACAAGTATACTTGTGAAAACACCATTCTTCCTTTAAATCTCTTCCACAGTTCTGCCCTGAGCCCCAGCGAACACCCTGTTAAACAGCTCCGGAGGCGATGCTCTGTTTCTGCAGCACTTCCCTTAATGAACTGAACAAGATACTTACTGTGACTATCTGGTGATATATTTTCAATCACTCTTAACCAATCTGTGAAAAAATTGACGACATAATTTGTCTTTGCTATATAAACAACGAGGTGTATGATTACGCTTGTGCAGATGCGTGTACATACACACATATATATATGTAAGATCTGTGTATAGATAAGTCTATGGATTGCATTTCTGTTAAGTAAAAGCACATTCCTCATCGATTCCAGTCCAAGAGGGGAGCTTAAATCTTCCCAGCAGACATCCACTGAGTGTCTTGTTAGTGTCTTGTTTGTTAACTGTTGAACTTTTAAGGCCATGAATTTTGATTTTTCTAGCTGGCCTCAACTTCATACTGTGAGTCTGGTAAATAGTGTGACTAAGAGAAGATCTGGTGAGGGTCATGATAGTCAGGAAAGAGAAATCCCTGTGAAACTGCAAAAAATGCTGTGTCCTAGTTGGTGGGGATAAGGCTTAGAAGCTGGTGTTGCTCACAGTATCTCTGAAGCCAAGCTGCCCTGGTAGTGTTCATCATGGCTTTTCCTGCAAGAGAGATGGTGGAATAGATGGATTTATTTTTTTCTGGTACCAGGGGCTGTCTCAAAGGTGCTGAGCCTATCCTTCTTCTCATGGGCAGCATAACACATGGTTGCTGCAGCTCTGCTTTCTTGTCCTGGTGTTACGTGGCAAAAAGCATCTTCTACTGAATTTTTCATTTCCACATAGTCTCCTGTGGGTGTATTGGCAATAACAAAGTCTGTGTTTTTTCTGCACTTGTGATACATCAAGACAAACCTTTCAGAGAGAGTCCCATGCAGGGGGAGCTCCAGAAATTTGAGGTGAGGCACAGTAGGATACTGTATCCTCCAATCTGACATAATTTTGACCACATTGTTGTGGGAAGCATTGATTCAATTAAATAAAAATAAAGCTTTTTTTGCAATAAGATATATCCAGCATTTAGCCTTAAGACCCTTTCATAAGTGATATAATTCAAACTGTGATTCCATTCTTCTTCCTTCTTAATGTTCTGTAGTATTTACAGTGTTGCCTAAAGATGAAGCACTTTGATTAGCTTTCTAAGTCTAATGGAAATCACTTGCTGGTAATCACATTTCTTTCTCCACTTATTGCCTTCTTATTAGGATAATTAATTACTCCAATTGCCCTCTCCCCTCATAAAACAAAGAGACATAGATATTGTCTAAACACTTTTGTATATCAGGGAGCCAACCCGTCATATTGCAAAAGTGTTTCAGAGGCTTTTACAGATCAACAAAGCTAATGTGAATTTACCTGCAACTGTAATTTGTTTCAAGCTGATTGTTGAGTGTTGTGTAAACATATTTGATGTGTAATCCCAGAACATCTCTGTAACTGGATCCAAATGCCTAATGTTAACAAAACAGTTCGGGGTTTTCACTAACTGTTCTGAAAGGCTCACGGGTTTCTTTCTTCTTCCCACAAAATCTGTGACCACTAACATAGAAAAAGAATAATTTTAGCTGTAGATGAAAGAAGTTCAATAATCTTGTATCAGGATGAACTGCTATATAAAGAAATACCAAGTTTTCCAATGAATGTGTTATATTACTGTACCTACATACAATCAATATTTGTACATCTGTTGGAGACCTGTCTGCGTTTCAATATTTAGCCACCACTGCATGGACACTTGATTGATATGCAGTTAATGCAGTTGCTTTGGCGCTTTTCAATGTACTTCACTTGTTTTTATCCTTTCAGAAATCCACCAAATACTCTCAGTTCTTTTTCTTTGCATTTGTCACTTTGTTCAATGAAGCATGACTAGAAACAGAGAATGAGTAGATACTATTTTTGTGGTCAGCAAAGCAGCTGCCAGTAGATAGACATTGTGTGTATGTATGTATACACACTGTCTGGGAATGTTTCAGATTCAAATGCAGCCACCTCCATTAATGATATCCCTAGTCAACATTTTTAAACAAGCACAAATAATATTTGTAAAAAAAGAAGTTTAATTTTATTTATTATAGTAATAAACTATTTTATACATTACAGTTGCTTTGGTGTGCTTTTCTCTGTGTTGAATATGTAAGATCAGCAAGGTGGTTTTAAATTACTCTCTGGAACTTCTGGCTAGCAATATTGTTGCTAATGGTTTGTATCTCAAGTGTTATCAATGGAGCAGTGGGATATTATTGCTTTGGTTGTAAATGATTCAGGTTGTTTTTCAGATTTCTTTCTGCTGTGTATCAGTGCAAAGGGATTCACATTTCCAGGCTCACTGTAAACTAAACTCAGATGCCCTTTAAAGTGAATTTCCTGACACCCCAGGCAGTGTCCTGTGCTGTGCACCTCAGTCTAGCCCAGGTATCTGCTGAGCAAAATGAGATCACCAGAGATCATCACAGGCTGTGGCCTGTCAGAAATTATTATCCCATGCCCTGAAGGCACACATGTCTGTAGTTGGTCTGTGTTTTAGACTGTGTTCACTGCTGCAGTATCTGAGAACTTTTACAAAACTCATGGAAACCAGAGATCAAAGAACCTTCTGCTTTCCTGTCACCTGCTTGCAGAAGAACGTGACCTCACCATGGACCTACACAAAGACAAACCCCTCAGAGGGAGCCCCTGGCAGTGACACTGCTGCAACAGGCAGCAATGAATATTATTTTCTTGGCTACCTCAGCAAAGGAATCAATAACCAAAGGTCATGGGGATGGGAGATCCTTTCAGATCAGGAGGGACACACGTGACAGGATCCCAGCCAGCAGTCATTCCTGCAGGCCAGAGGCCGTGCTGGAAGTGCATACAAAGTTTTAGTCTTCAGGGTGTCAGCCTGGGCCCTGTGAGCTTTGCAGCCAATTCTGTGGCTCATTGTCCATCCTCTCCCCCAAGGGCCTGGTGAATGTGGCTGTCACCAAGACCCTCCATGGGATTGTGGATCTCATCTCCAAAAGAACAGCAGTGCAGCAGGAGCTGTCAGAGTGCTGAGCTGGGGTGGAACTGCACGGAGAGCAGCACAATGAGGAGCTATTTTTAGCAGCATTTCTGCATCCTCTGTCCTGTGTGCTGTGACAGGAGCTCTCGTCACTTGCACTGTTTCTCTGGCCAGGGTGAAAATCCAGCGTTCTTTTGCATCATGTTATACAGTGTCCTTATCCTTACTAGAAAAGGGAAAATTACCATAGTGAGGGCATGTACTTTCACTTGGGTTTTTCTGTTTTGTTGTGTGGGGTATCTTTTTGTTTTATTTTGGTTGTGGGTTGGTGGTTTTTTTTGGGTGGTTTTTTGGTTGGTTGGTTGGGGGTTTTTTTGTAGTTTTTTTTTCTTTTGAGGTCTCTAGAGGCTGTTGTTCTCATTTTCTGAATTCTTTATTATTGTCTTTGCTACTGCATTCTTTGCAGCCTCTCTGGCAGTGCTCCAAGCCTCAGTGAGCACAGGAGGGGTAACACCAGCCACACAGTGTTCCCCATCAGAGTTTCTCTCCCCCCAGCAGCCCCACAGCATTTCAAACCAAGGGTAATTACCTACAGCAGTTTTTGCTCGGATTTAGGTGGTAGATTGCAAGGGCTGGTGTTGTGCACGCTGCCCACCCCCCTGTGCTCAGCTGGGCAGCAGCAGCCCCAGCAGCTGGGAGCAGCCCCAGGCCACCTGCACCAGCCCCTGCTCCTCAGCCCCTCCACCTGGGAGCGCAGGCACAGCAGGGACAGGAGGTTTCTAAAGCACAGGCTGGGTGCTGTGGCTTCTGGTTTTTCTCAGAAATAGCTGCAGGTTCCTCTGCTTGGTTATGAGTTAGTGTGCAGCTGCTGGGGACCCCTGCCAGGGGGTGTGTGGTCCTGGGGCAGCAGCAGGAACTCCTGGGGACAGTCAGCAATGCTTCAGCTTGTGGGGAGGTGGGTGCTGCCTACACAGTTTTAAGTTCTGCACTTGGCAATGGAGGCTCTTTGGTTGCTCTGTGGTGCATTTTAGTGTCTGTGTTAAACTTGGAAGCACTCTGGTGCTTTTTTGCAATGGGATAAAGACAATCAGCATAATCCAGCTCCTCTGTGCTGTGAGAGCCAGTGGCACTGAACTGCAGCAAATTCCTCCCCTCACACATGTGTGCAATAGCAATGGGGTTTATTTGCTCCCAGAGCACTGAGGAAACATCAAAACTATTCCTGTTCAGCGTGTGCCTGGTGCAGGGCAATGCTCAGGAGACCCCACCCAAACTCAGGGAGAGCACTGGGCCCCTCACCCAGTGGGAAGTGCCCACTGTGCCCCAACCCTGAGGCTGAGGAGCTGCTCTCTGTGCTTGCCTTCTGCTCCAGGAGTTGGGCTGGTTAGAGAGGCTGTGTATCCAACCAGAAAATGCTGGGAAGGATGCTGTGTTGCTATGGTATTTATTGCTGCCAGTGGTGTCAGGGGTTTAATTGCAACACACATATAGAGAATCTCAGCCAATACAAGTCTTTTTCACCTAGAAGATTGAGTCTGTGCTTCTTTCATTCTAATTCACCACAACTTCTGTGTTGGTATGTGGCAGCTGGGGGAATTAACCTTTCCTGTTTGTGAAAGACAGGATGAGTAAAAACCTATGAGAAATCCAAAAAAGGCATTAGGGAAAGTGAACTTCTGAAGTCTGTCAGAAGTAGCTATCAAGACGCTCATGCACAGCTGTATCTGTAAAATACATGTGCTCAAGCCTTGTCTTTTTGGTTTTTTTTTTCCTTTCCTTTTCCATTTCCATTCCTGCTTTCCCCTTCCTAATTAAGTTCAAGTCCTTATGTAGCACAGCCAAATTCAAATTTAAGTTGCACCATGGCACAGGTGTGGGTTTAAAACAAGCTTAACTTTGGCAGCTCCATCCATCATTACCAATTCCAAAGCTTTCTCCCTGCAGCCCCACTTTAAGTACTTATGGAGGCAGGAGTGTCTGAGAAACCTTGAAGATGTTTTGGCTCTTTTTAAGCCTTGCTCTCTTGTAGAGATTTTCTTGAAGATGTTTCTGTTCAGGTGGATGGGGGAAAGTATGAGCTTTGCTGTTAATTCCCACCTGGGGGGGACACAGAGCACCTGTAAATGTCACTGCAGTTTCTATGTGCACATCCCAGGGGGTTGTGCTTTTGCACTGGAACTTCCTTCCACATTCCCAATGTCCCAGCTTACAAAACTCTGCTGGAGTATCTATTACACATGTGGATTTTCTATAAAAGGAAGTTTATGGCCTCTTCTTCATCAGGGGCTGCCACTGGGGGGAAATGCTAAGCAGCAGCAGCAGCAGCAGCACAGGGAGTGAGTGCACCACTGAGCCTGGGAGCTGCTGTGTGCTCAGCAAGGGGACCCAGACAGCTCAACAAGCAATGGCTCCCTGCAAGCAGCGCTTAGAGAGGAGAAATAGACGGCTTTCAAAGCTCTCCAGCAATGTTTTTTGGTGAGTTTTATGGTTAAGCAGAAGGTATTTTAGAAGAACTAAAGATAACTGGAAAATGTATTGAACACTCTCAGCGTGAGAACTGGAAAGAAAGCTAAGATAATCCATATGGAGCACCAAGTGAAAATGAAGTATTTATTTTTGTTTTCCTTTAGAATGATAATACTGCACATGCAACCTGGCTAGTGGAAGTGGACAGACAAAAATATCAAGTAAAGCCGTTCAGCTGGAAGCTAAATTGGAAAAAGCATCTTTTAGGGAAGTGTGCAGGAAGTGTGCATGAAATTCTGCCAACACAAATCGTGAATAGCTCTGTAAAATGGGATGGGCACCTCTCATTTGGGAGCAGCAAATAGAGCAGCTATGGCCAGGTGTGCTGAAAGGCTGCAGGCTGCTTGCTCTGACCACAGTGTAGACCAGGGAGGAGAGTCTAAGGTCACAACAGCAAAGGGAAGCAGCATATAATGTAGCAGAAGAACAGCCCTGGATACCTGTCTTTGTAGCTTGAATCTGCTGCATTTCCTTCACCCAGGAAAATCTGTTTTGGAGGAAACCTGTCTGTGTGTAACATAAGCATCCAGGGAAAATCTTGGAAAATGAAGTGTGAGAGGGGGTTTGTAGGTTACACTCACTGAGGGGGCAGACACAGGGAGGGAGCAGGAAAGGGAAGCACAACACAAGGGTAAATGGGACTGACTGCCCAGGAGGCTCCTTTGGCTCGAGGTTCTGAAGAGCTGTAGCCCTCTGAGTCACCATTTGCCTGCTGGAGGGAGCTGGGAGACACTTTCTGTCAGAGAGAAACCTTCTGTTACTGCCAGCAGCCCTAAAGTTTTAAATATTTAGCTTGGAACCTTTTTAGTATGAAAATGTCATTTTTCTTAAAATAAAAGTTTCCTCAACCAGCATGAACTAAGAGCCCCCAAGTTCAGAGCCCCCAAGTACTCCAAAAGCAGTGTGTTATTTTATTTTGAATGGCCATCGTGCTTCTTAAAGCCTTACACCTATGTCTGGCCTCACCCAGCCTGCAGTTGCTCATGGTGTCAGTGGTTATTGGCAGAACTGTTCAGTACAAGCAGGACATCTTCAGACCCTTTCAGGTCTCTGATTTTTACCAAGTGATGTTGGGCAGGACTTGATCAAACTGAGGAACTTTGAGAAGAACAACCTGAGTGAAGGTTGGGCAGATGGCACCAGCAGTGGTGTGTGAAGTGTGAGTCAACAGAGCTGGATCCAAGGGTAGCCTTGAGACAGGATGCCAGGAGCTGGGGAAAGGCAGTGGAGAGTGGTCTGGAGCAAACACATGACCAAATGCAAGTTATTAGCCTGCAATTTCATAATAAATTACCACCTCAGCACAAAACTACTGCTGCAAGAGTAAAGAAACACATAACTATAAATTAGCAATACCATCACTTCAAGAACTGTCTCATAAATGCTTATTTTTATCTCTGAATTGTGGCTTACTATACAGTAATCCTCCCACATACCTGAGCCCCTAAAGCAACCTTAACCCTTCTGGCAGTAGTCTAAAAAAATCAACTGGACCTAATTTTTTCCCTGACTCGCATTTTAATTAATTTATGAACAGTGTAGCTGATTCTGGTCTTCCAATATCATTTCCAGTTCTTCTATTTTTGTCACCTAATTTTGGAAATTCAAATGCGCTAGTGCAAGGATGAAAATGTTATGGTCCATAAAAATTAATTAATTTTGTCAAGAAAGATCAGCTCTAGAGGGAGTGCCAATACAATTTAAATGCCACAGGTCGTAACTGAAGTTATATTTCTGTGCTACTTCTTCAGTAAACTTTAATTTTTCAGTGGCTGGCTGATGCACCTGTCTGCAATGATTCACTTCAGCTACCCAACCATACATAAAGCTTTTCTTAAATCCCTGTGGACAGAATGCATTTCTGTTACCTGCAGGCTGACCATTGCTGGGGAAGGCACAGGTAGCCCATTTAATTTGTTCTGTTCCTGAAAGGTGCTGATATGAGCTAACTAAAGCTATTTACACATTGAGCTGCCCCTGGATATTAAGAAAAGTGGTGCAGCCTAATTTGTGATCCAGATTTGCCTGTTAAATCCTGATGCTAGCTTAACTTCTTCTCACCCAGATCTTTGTGATTCCCAGCATAAGGAATGAGGATATTTTTGAATATAGCTTTAATCCTGGCCTTATCTCTAGTGGGTACAGAGTGCACAGACCTTTTTCCTCTTGGAGCAGTTCATTTATGTTCCTAAAGCTTGTGGGAAATAAAGGGAGCAGTGCTGAGGCTGCCTCAACGTTGAGCCTTGACACATCAGCTCCATCTCTTGTGCAGTGTCTCAAGTGTGTCATATCCATTGGAATTTTCCTTTTCCCGTCCTCCTGGATTGGTGGCACCTGTGAAAGCCTCTCAAGCTTGGAGCTGCCAGTGTGTGTCCTCCAGGCTGGGGACGCCTGAGCCACGTTGTCCATCCATAGGATGGATGTAGGTGACTGGTGCCACAGGCAGCTGGGACTCACTCTCAGATGCTCTGGCAGGACCTGTGCTGGATGTGGTTGAATTTGCATGAAGCAGAAAATTTAAAAACAACAAAGTTGTCTTCATTTTTTCTTCCTTTTACACACAACTAACAGAGCAGCTGCTCCACAAGCAGCTCCTGGTTGGACTCTTGAATTCGGGGCGTGTGCACAGAACAGCCCTGGGCATCCATGGGGACCCACCAGAGAGGGTTGCTCTCAGAGGTGCCATAATACAAGAAATAATCTATTGTAATGCAGATTTCCCCTCTTCCTCAAGGTGTAACAGGCACAGCGCTCTCCACACAGGCTTTGCATGGAGCAGTGTTTCAGCTGTCCCTGCTGGATTAAAATATATGCCTTGACTAACAAGTGCCTGTGTGCTGGGAGTTATTTTGGAAAGCAATAATGAGCTGCACTGCTTGTGGAAGGGGGGGAAACGATAAAGAGCCGTGAGGAGAAGTTGTGACAGACCATGCATAGCAATCTCCTCACTCTTCACAGCTCCTTGAGGACAATCCTGCTGCCAAGGCAGAGGAAGCAGAGCCTCCCCCCTCAGCAAGTGCAAACTGAGACCAGCTCAAGGGTTTGTGGTGACAAAGGCAATTAGGTGGGTGTGCAAGAGAAAGGACAGGCCCTGTGTTACTGCTGTGACTAATAACTAAATTGCTGCAGGTTTTCACAGTTAAGCTGTTTTTCTTCTGACCCTTGGTAAGCTGGATATTCCAACTAAGCTGCTTTTAGCTCTCAGATGTGAAAGAGATCCGTGAGCAAAGCCTTGCTCACCTTCTAATCAATGCAGAATTAAAGAGAGAGCCACTTAGTATAATCCTACCCAGTAATGACGATGGCTCTGTTAGCTAAGGAGGGGCCAGAGCAAGGGGTGGGGGTTTGTGTGGGTGTCTGTGTTTGCAAGAAATTTTACTACAGCTTTGTGGTAACCATTACAGCCATCTATACATTATATTATATCACTATACATTAGGCTTGCTTGTCACTTGGACAGCTTTCCAAAATCACTTGTGAACTCTTGCTGTCAGTAGCTGCTGTGTAGCTGTCCACCTTGTTTTCAGAGCCACCACCTTGGGGGGTTTTTTTGTTCATTGCCCTTTTGTGACTTTTAGGGTCTCACAGCAGTAGTAGTCAGTGTCTGCTGTTCCCCTCACCGTGGCTAGAAGTGCTCCCCTTTGGTGCAAAATGGCCAGTGTGTTACTTTGGCCATGTCTGTCCTTGCCACCTGCTTCCTACACCCATTAGCAAGCTTTTTCGCAGTGTTTGGAAGTCTCTTTCTCACACACCCCTCATCTATTTTTTCCTTTGGCAAGTGGCATGGCTACTGCAGTCTCTTCCAAGTCTCTGCAAACTCCCCCCACCCAGGGCTGTCACAGAGGCCTTGCTTGGAGGGTGGCACTTTGGGCTCCCACACAGGTACATCAGGTGCCACATGGAGAGCCACTTCTCAGGCCATGCTGAGGAATGTGTCTCCAAGCTGAAGGAGTGACTGAGCAGCAACTTTGAAATGCTTCAGCTGTAGAGCTGTGTGTTGTCTGACTGAACGTGCCCCATGCTGACACTGCTGTATTTGCAGGACTGAGGAGGAACTCTGGGAGTGGGAAGCACCATTTTCTGTGCATGCTGCTCTTCTCGGAAACTTCACATGCTGAAGTCTCTCCTTAGCCCAGCTACCAAAGGCTGATTTGCTTTTGAAACTTCCACCATTAGGGAAGGCATGTTCCATGCAGTGCACAGCAGGGATAAAAGTGACCAGCCTGCATTGCACCCATCCTGCAGGCTCCCAGTGCATAGGGGTGTTTCTCCACAACAGTGGAACACTTGTTTTTCTTACACAAGGCTATAGTTTTCCAAGACACAGCTTTCAAGCCAACAGTGCATTTCAGCTTTATTTATAGAAAAAGATACAAAATTATGAAGGATATATAAAGCACTCAAAAAAAATAGAAAACAATTTTAGTTCAGAAATAAGCATGCACTAGATGACCTTCAGGGTCATTTCCATATTGGAGCTGGAAGCTTTGCATGCATACAAATTGGAATCCAATCACTCAGTAGCACCTCAGCTCATGTAATAATGCTAATCAATAAGACTGAAGAACAGATTCATTACTTTTTGCTCTTATGCTAATTCTACTGAATTACAAAGTTTGAGCAAAGTCTGAGAAAGTTCTTGCCCTTAGCTCAGTGCTGCCCCAAAATGGAGGTCAATCTCAGATCCTTTTAGAAAATTCAGAGCTTAGAGCCATGCACTCTGTGGCTGAGAGAATCCCTGCAATCCCCATCCAGTCAGTCAGGAGAGCCATGTCTTGGCCAGGCAGCATTTATGGTAAGTTATTTTCACCAGGCCATGGTTCCTCCTAGAAACGGCTTCCAGGGGAAATCATGGCATTGTCATGGTGGGGGACATGGGGGACTCAACATAAAAGGCTGGAGCTTCTGGTTGAAACAGCAGGAGATGGGCTTTTCTCTGGATGGGTAGAGCTGAAGGCTCTGCCCTTATTTCTTCAGGAATAAAGGGAGGGGAACAAGAAGGCTGCCACAGCTGTGAGCATCAGAGGCATCAGAAATGCAGGCAATAAGCAGAAGCCTGTCTCAGGAACTGAATTTCTTGTTGAAGGGATAAATTATATCAGACTTGGCTGAGGCTGCAAGAGTGATGGACAGTAGGACGCTAATTCCCAACAGGCTGAAATGTCTGCCAGGGGCATGGAACAAGTTTTGACATGCTTTGGGTGGAGGAAGCTGCTTTTGGAAGAAGTCTACTCCAGAACTTGTGGCCTTTTGACCATGCCTAGGGGGAATGTCTAACTTTAGAAAGACTAAAGGTCTTCTGGCTGCTCTTCAGTATCAGTTTAAAACAGAACAGTGTAGGAGACACCCATAGTATCAGTCAGGGGAAGGGTCTCTCCTTAGAAAACAGTGTGTGTGCCCTCCTGCAAGGTGGACACCTGCAGGTGTGACCTTCCCAGCTCTGGAGGGATGCTCTCACCTCTCAGCACAATCTTTGGGCAAAGATGCTGCTGTGACAGGTCTGTGTGGCCAAAGGACAGGGAGCTCCAGCTAATCTGAGGCCACTGTATTGGACCGTTCTGGTTTTTTCTAAAGGCCTTAAAAAGTTCCTCCCAGGGTGTCTGCAATGCATTGCAGGAGCTGATTGCTTGGACACCAGAGAATGAAGCAGACTGAACAGATTTACCATTAAAGCAGACTGGAGATATCTCCTTTTGTAACAGAACAATACAAGAGGCAGACTGAACAGTCTGAAGGTGGTACTAGCCCCAAAATAAAGGTAGTGTTTAATGCTTTAGCTCTAAGACAAGGCAGAGAGCATCTAAAGCCCAAGGAGCTTTAAGATTAAAAGATTAAGATTATTTGATTAAAAAGGAAAACTGTTCCTTAAGAAAAGACTTTCCTTCCTACTCTTTTTTAAGAAACAAAGCCATTTCTAAGGTTACCAAAAAGGTGCTATTTTAAAGGCAAAATTTTAAAAGAAGACATTAAAAAGAAAGAGTAGGCTTTGCTACAGTAGGTGGCAAAGCAGCTTAAGGCAGAACTACTCCAGTCAGTGAGAATACAGAATGTTCTAGCTTATATTGGAAAGCAGTCAGGAAGAACTGATGAGCATCTTGCCCTTCATGGAGTAGTGTAAGTGCAGGGCACAGCCCTACATGCCCTGGACACCATCTGTGAGAGATTGGGCTTTTTGAATTCTCCAAGGTAGAATTTTTTTTTCTTCCTATCTCAAAATGAGCAGCAAAACATGAAAACAACCCCAACATATATAAAATTCCTGTTCTGAGATGCACGCTTCTGATGTACACAGAGTCACAAAGATGCTGTTTTACAAAAATAACATAAGTCAAAATGCTTCATCATTTCTCCTCACCCCCTGCTGCAGCCCATCAGTGTTTCTGCAGTTCAATTCCTGCATTTGCAATCCAGAATCAATTACATGAACTCTTGGTTTTAATACCTGGACTGAAGACTTGGTCTGGCTCAGCCTTGTGCAGACAGAATATCCAGTGTAGAAAAACCATCAACCTGCCTCAAGAACAATGGTTTGCATCGTTCCTAGTGTGCAGCACACTTCTGCTCCCACTCAATTCCAACATGAGCATAGCAGTACAGGAACCCAAGGACAGTCAGTGTCGCCCATGGCCAGCCTATAAATAGAAAAGACAGACAATCCTGGTCAGAATAATTAATGACTGCTTCAAGTAGAAATACTCTGGGGATGGCCAACTTATGATGCTTCTAATTAATTTTATTAGCAATTCAGCTTCATAAGTAAGTAGAGTCAACCCACAAAATTTGAAAAGCAAAATTATCTAAGCTCCAGGGTTGCCTGACCCCCTGGCAGTCCTTGTCTTTCTCATTTTTCAGGGAATTGGACCAGATTTATTTCTGTGGAATTTCAAAGGTCTGTTTTGATCCTCTCCTTTATAGTGAGTTTGTCTATTAAGCAGATTCCCCCAATGAACCCTGATGCTTTAAGCTGGCTCTGGGGCTTCCTAGGCACAAAGGGATGTACAGCCACACTGAAGATTATTAAAAATCTGAACAAGTCCAGTAACCTGTTCTGCAAAAGGAGTCTGGGGTAATCTCTGATTAAGGTTGTTTTGGATATCCTGCAGCTGGGTGTAAAGCCTGATGTACCCCTCCACAGCCCACTAACAGCCAATGTGTTTCAGTGAAGAACAGACAGACCTCTCTGCCTGATTTGCCTGATGCCCAGGTTATTTCTTAACTATAAAGACTCTTCCAATATATAAAACCTTTGCTGGTGAAATGATGTTTCATTACTATTTCAAATTCTTTTTAGCAAAAGCCTCCATCCTTTCACTCAAACTTATCACAGCAAAGAGCAGTAAGCAGGAGGTCACAAGCCAAAAGGTCTATTGCTTTCCTGTAGAGTTGTAAATCATTTGAAAAGTAACCAAGTAAATTATTTTGCTTTCCTTGATACCTTTCCTGACACTTCTATTTCCTTTGTCCATTCTCCTCCTTTCTCTAGAATTTATGAAATTTAGATCTTAGAGATTGAAATCCTCAGTGCTAGGCCCTGTTGTGTTTTACTGTGTGCTGTCTGGGGAAAGGGGACAGAGAGGAAAATGTTTGAAGGTTTTTTTAATGGCTTTTTCTTGTTGCCATTGTTGACATAAAAATTTTGGTCACGTGCACGAATGGTTTTCTGCATGCTGTCCTTGGACTACCAACATCTGCTTCTAGAAGAAAATCTGCCCCTCTTGGGGAAAACTCTGACCTAAAGGAACCTACAGGCAGACAGGAGATGCCCCTCTGTCCTGGAAGAAGGGATGGAGAGAAGCTCTGCACAAAGTGATATTCCAGGAGGAGCTCTTTCTGGAGCTATATTTAAAGGTGCTTTGCAGGCTGGTTTTGTCCAGGCTCCAAGCTAATTCCAGGCAGGGCACAGTTTAATTGTGCTCCCATCCAGCTGAGCCTTGGCTCAATACCCTGCCCTCAGCAGAGCTCAGAGCCCCAGACCCAGTCCTGCTCGAGCTGGGACCCTTCCCCTGTGCTCCAAGAGCTGGGCAGGGTCACACTTCATCCTGGAACAGCTCCAGAAAAAGTTGCATCCCCCTGCTATGAATAGCTGTGTTTGTTTCCTGGGCCTATAATTATTCTGGCCTTGCTTTGTGGTGAAATACTGTCCTGTAACCTGACTGATTTTCATGGAGACATTTACAAATATTAATCCCTTGTCTTCACAACACCCTGAAGTGAAATTATACTTTTGTTTAATTATTTGTTTCACAAAACAAATTGGCTGAGGTATCTCCAAGGGCGTTTTTAACCATAAAAGTCTTGTTTTTATTTCAGTGAAATTAGCCTGCTGCAGATTGGGTTTCACCTTCAATAGCAAGCTAAAGCCCAGCTGTGCTTTGTCTCTGCTGAAATTGCATGTGAAAGTATGTCAATAGATGTAATAAAAACATACCTCTTCTGGCAGCAATATTGTGGTGGCTGCTTTATACAGACAGAGCCAGAAAATTAAAAAAGCACCGAGTCTAGAATTGTTCAGTTTTAGGGGCACTTTGGAAATTTGCTAGTTACATGTTTTGCATTTTTAAATACTGTAAAGCTCTGGCACACTGAAAATGAGCCAACAGTAGCTGACTTGCTTGCTCTCCCCAACCAGCATATTAAAGACCTGGTCAGAATACACAGTTATGCACTGGAAATCTTTTCTAGATGTCTTACATTTCTGATAATATCCCTCCATAGTGCCCAGAACCTGAGTTCACAGGGTTTTTAACCACAATAATCAAGCTTGTAGTAATCCTCCTGGAATGTAGGGAGTCTGTCCTGTACAGTGTCAGGGGTGGCATTCAGCACATCATCCCCTCTCATCTAATGAAGGTGAGAAGGAAGGGGGAAGAAAAAGTGACCCTAATATGGGCAAAGGAAAAGGGGATTTTTAAAAAATTTGATCTTGTTATAGTTCTTCTAGGAGGTGCTGCACAAATCCCAAAGCATTTCTTGCTGCACAAGGAGGAGGCAGCTCCAAGCAGGGGTGGGTGAGGGGACCTTGCCCGTTCTGGCCATACTGGAACCACGTGCAGGGCTGCTGGGTGTGGGGAAACGCACGGAGTGAGGCAAAGGCACCGTGTTCTGCCCCTTGGCAATCCCAGATTGCTCCAGCCCACTCAAGGCAGATTTGCACAGGTGCATCCACACCTGAGAAGCAGCCCAAGGACAGCCTGAAGCAAGTAGGGGACCTCTAAATTGTTTTCACAAATTTCTCCATTTTGGGACTGGATATTCAATAAAGTTGCTGAAAAGTCTGAGGAACTTGCTCTCCAGAAGGTGATGCAGTAGGAAGGACACATGGAGCAATGCTAATCCAGCAAGGGTGCAATTTCAAATTCTGCCCAGCATGTGTTTTCCCTGTAGGTGACCTCCACAGTCCAACAGCAGCACGAGCTGCTCTCTTGCAAGGTAAGGTCACAGAAGCCTTCTCTGGCTTCCACAGTTTCTCCTTGTAAACCCAAGCAACCAATCAGTAACAATGGCTTTGGATGCACAGCTCCAAGGAAATTTCCTCCTTTTACCCTGGCCAGCATCTTAAGGTATATTTGTACCTTATGTATGTACCTCAGGCTTTTTGCTGCCTCTCATTCTGCTCCTACTCTCAGACACCATTCAGGGGGCTCTTTCTGGTGACTCCTCAGCTTTACCTTATCCCCCTAAACCCCTGCACCCTCACCTGTGCTGTACCAGTCTCCAAACTCTACACATGCCTCCATTTTGGATCAGTATCTCTCTGTAAAGTCATACATAGAATGTACTCTTCAAAACATTACTGGTGTCAGATCAAGCACTAGGCTGTTAGGAAATGACTGAGCTAAGTTTGTTTATTCAAAACTATGTCACATACCACTTTAAACCTCACAGTTTCTTGACTGGTTTCAGTGATTTGATTTGGGCTTGAAGGCTGAGTTTCATGGGACTACAGAGATTGTCATTTTTTTTTCACAGAAAGATGAATTTGTGTTCATTAACATATGCTATTTGTAGAAACAAGGACTAATTCATATGCTGTTTGAAAATCCAGGAAGATTTGTGAGCTTTACCTGCAGAAATTCATTTTAAGCCAGCTGGATCACTTTTAACAAAGGGTGAGAATCACAACCAAGGTGTGCTGCTCCACAGAACATCAAAGACAAGCTCCTTTGTGAGGAGTAGTGCAAATTTTGTAGAGAGGCAGCAGCAGCACTTGACCCATCTATCACACAACCTCCTCCCAGAGAATTCTTCAGTCCCAGCTGGGCCTGAGGCACTGCTCTGTCCAACACAGCTCATGGACTTACCAGGAGTCTTGCTGATTAAAACCACATTTTGATATGTCATGTACTCAGCTTTCAGCCTAATGAGCAGGAGATTTGTTTTCATTACATGATCAAGAGGGAATTGATACAAACAGGAACAGCTTTTGGAGTTACACCTTCAACTTCCTATCTCTCATTCCAAAGTATTTCTGCATACTTTGCAAATAACTAGAAAAGGTCATGCTTCTAGCATGCTCTGGGTTTTGACAGGAATGGGGTAAAACTAAGCTTTCGACTGAAAAGTAACAGGCTGGATCACAGCTCTCAAAAGACCAGTTATATCCTTATTACCTCAGTTCAAATCATTTGAACCAACATTTAATCATGTATCCAGAAGGAAGCTCTTTCAAATTTCCTCATCACCCACAGTAATGAAAAAGCACCCGCTGGCAATGTTTTGGGCATAGCCAGGTTTCACATCATCATCAAAACACAAGGAAACAGTCCTTTGTTCCTTCCAACCAGTGAGATGTAAGACAAGGGGGCTGTAGTTATGTTTTGAATTTTCCAAAACTGCTTTAGTGGCTCTTGGACCTAAATGTTATTTTTAGAAGTGCCTTGGCTTGCACAGTCCTCAGAAGTCTTCAAGTGCAGAGCAGTTATTAAATCAATTGAAGTCAGAGGAACTAATCTCCCTGAAAAGCTTGGCTGGAGGAGCATACATCTACTCTGACTTTGATTTGGAACTACCTAAGTTGCTGTAAGGCTTAGCACTCAGGAAAATTTATTCTTAAACAAAAGTTCAAATGTGACAAAGACACTGAAGCAACTCCTTTGTAAAGTGGAATTAAAGAGACACAGTGGTGGGAAGGAGGGGGAACAGGCACCAGTCTGTCAAGCATAATAAAAAGCCAAAGCAAACCAGCATTTGAGGCCAAGACAACCCTTACCTACAGTTACTAACATACTTATAGGTTCAGTAAAAATATCACTTTTTCAGAAAAAATAACACATTCCAAACTGCAGATCTCTTACTTTCTGTTGAAAGAAACCTGTTATCTAGCCCAACATTGAAGCATCTCCAAATGTTGGGCTAGATAAACTCTGTATTTTTAAATTTTAATTTCATGTCTTTTTGTCACTTCCAGGTGGACCTGTCTGACCATTACAGCAGGGAATGTCACACAGCATGTGTTGCAAACATGCTGCAGTTTGATACCCAATTAGTCTTCAGATACTTGGAAAAGAAAACTCTACCTGTTTTCAGCTGTGTTGTAGCAAAGCCCTAACATGATTCAGAGCAGGTTTTTTTGCTGCTGCTTTCAGCCTCCACATTGTGCATGTGTCAAAGGACAGACAATAAATTCTGCCAGCAAGCACACAGCTCTCCAAGTCCCAGCTGGGCATCTCCATCCTCCCAGCCCATGCAGAGCAGCACACAGGCACAGGGTCTGTAAATTCAAGATGCCCTTTTGTCCCATCATGAGCCCCCAGCTCACAGCTCTCACATACTTCCCTTCCATCCATTGTGCAGCTTGGGAGCAGGGCAGCTCAACCACTGGGAACCAGCCTGGGAGATCAGGTAAGGCTGACCTGACCTATTCCTACAGATTTCCAGGCACTGAAGGCACTTTAGCTGCTGGGTGTGGAAAAGGTCCAAATATTAATCATAAATATTACTGTACAATAGGTCATTTTCAAAGGAAGCCCGTGGAATAATTCAGCTCTGTCCCATGCAGCATCTGGAAAGATGACTGAGAAGGACAAAATTCTAAGCTCCCAGGCCTAGACATGAACCTCAGCCAGGTACATTGGCAGTAACCACAAAAGCTGCCTCTTCAGTAGACATGAAGCAGTTTCCAGCAAAAGGCACTAACAAATGTGTAACAGTAATCTGCTTATGTGAATTTTAAATCATGCCATCCCAAAGAATGCTTACATCTGTGGCTTTCTGAGTACTTAGCACTGCTGTGAAAAACTGAAAATGGAGAGATAACAGTCCAAGACCATCAGCTGCAACACAGGATGACAACAAATCATTCAGATCAGCGTTACTGAAAGCAAAAAGCCAAAGTCTCTTAGTGTTTTCATAATATAAATAGGTTGGATTTAGTAAACAGAGGTCACAAAAGTTGTGGCTTTCCTGTGTCCTTACTGTGCAGGCTTCACCATAGCTAAAAAAATAATTTTACTTTTATGCTTCATGGCACTGAATAAAGTTGTGTGTTGACAAACACTTTGTTAAGCAACAAGATATCAATTTAAGCCATGTCAGGGCTAAGGCTGCTGAGCATGCTTTAATGCTTTATCCTGTTAATTAGATAAGCTGCAAATAAACGAATTCATAGGTAGAGCTCCAAAGACTGGCCTATCCTTTAGCTTCTATAAAGCACCCACCAACACAATTTAGTGATGATGCCAAAACTATTTTCATTGCACTAAGTATGCATATGAAAGAAAAAAACAAAAAACAAACAAACAAACAAAACCACAACAAAACAAAACAAAAAACCCCACTACCACCATGCTCTCCTATTTGCTGGTAAATGCTCTGGATGCAAGTATCCAGAGATTCTTTGTTTTGTCTTTGGAGCTAGAACCTCACTGAATGCTAAATACCACGACCACTACCAGCTCTCCAGATGCTGCACAATGTAGACTAGAAGGATGGTTTCCCCAGTATGTATCACCTCATACAAGCAGGAAAATTTCACTATATTTCTTGGTGTGTTTTTGTGATATTTCTAAACTTTGTATAAAGACTAAAAAAATTTCACAGGAGTTATGCCTTCTGCTTCACACTTTAAAATAAATCTTCACCCTCCACTAGTTTTTCCAGCAGAGCTAGTCAGTGGAAAAAAAGCCTGGTATTTCAGGCAGTAATTGTGGTCTCATGCATATCAAGTTGACTCTGGAGTAATTCAACCAAAATCAAAAGAACCATATTTATGCTACTGCTGAATTTGAATTAACAGTAAGGAAGACTGATGAAAACTGCCTGTTGGAATCTTCCTGCCAGAACTGCTAATGAGGAAGGAAAAAAAATCCAACCAACCAGCTCTAGTTTTCAGTTTATGAAGGGGTGAATCTGTAAATCAGAAGCAACATTCCCTCTCCTCCCATGTCTTAAACTGAGACCTACACACAGCTAATATGAAATCAAAGCCCACAAAATATGAAATCTTAATGCTCATTTATTTTTAGAACAGAGAGAAAAGCTTCTGAAAGCATTATGGTAAATAAAGATCCATCTTCACCCTGAAGGAAGGCAAAAGAGCTACCTCTATGAAGTGTTCTGCAAAGAAAACATTTTACAGTCATACATCTGGCTTAGGACAGCACTATGTTTAAAATTAAATGTCTACTCAGGTATTCCCAACAGAACTTCCTTAAATATAGTGTGAACAAGTACATAAAGATGAGAATTGAAAAGATTTTAGGGCATTTTTCAGTTGTAATTATCTGCTGAGTGTTAAATGCACCAATGGAAACACCAGAGCCAGAAGCCTCCTTTTGTTCCAGCTTTAAGATGAGACAGGAGAATGAAGAGTTAAATCCCCAGGAGAACATGAACACCCCAAAGGCAGAGCTGGGCACATTGCTGTTGCCTGGCAGGATCCTGAGGTGAGCATCTGCCTCTCACTGAGCAGAGAGATGCCCATGTTATATGTAGAAACACATGCTGAGCAGAAAGGTGAATTAACTTCCCCTCTACTAGAGCTTCAAATTGCAGGAAGATTTCTGTACCAGTCTAACTGAGGTTCTTGGATTTAGGTTTGTGTGTCAGGCTTTTCACATACAATGAAGCTCCTTCTCCTGCCTTTTAGTGCCAGGGAGCTCTTGAGAAATCAAGGCTCTATACTCACAAAAGAAGAAGATTTAAACCAGGGATTAAGATACATGCCATCCATCACCAGCAAGCAAACATTTGGCTAAAAAGGTGAAGCACTATAATTTATTTCCTCAACGTGATTTCTGGCTAAGGTACCCTGAAATGGTCATGAATATAAGATGCTTAAATGCCCATAAAATAATTAATTTTTAAATATGAAGAATGATTTAAAGATTAATTATTCACAATCCCCTTCCTACCTGCAACCCATTTTTTAATCTGCCATTTTCCCCTGTCATCCTCAAAACCACTCATATTCCAAAACCATTGCAGATATTCCATGGTGCTGTCTTGTGTCTTCACAGCATTAAGAATTAGGAAAAAAGCAGACAGTGTGGCAAATTTAACAAGTATTTACAACCAGCTACACTAGCAACAAACAAACTGTAGCTCCTTATCACAGAGCTCTCGTAGCTGAAATGCTCCATGGATAAAAATTATATTAACTACTAGAGTGCAGTAAGAGAAGGGCTGAGAGCACAGTATTAATTTACATGAACACTGCATTTGATAATTGCTCTATCAGTGTAAAGCTAACACTACAAGTGAGGTAATTGAGCTGAGTTCTCACTTAACAGAAATACAAATATCTTGAGGGATGGAAGTGCACAGATAAGGTAACCAGGCAATCCTGCAGTCATTTACTGAGCCTCGGCAATCGATGCAGGACTGAGGCATTTTGAACCGCTGCTCCCAGGCTGGATGAAGTTACTCCCCTTCTGCTTGTGTCTCATTTTCACAGTGTCACCAAAGGGCAAAGAAGAGGGCTGATGCAGATTTAGGGAGGCAGAGACAGTGGTACCTGAAGGTGGCCATGAGCCAGCAGAAAACCTTGACAACAAACAATTTCCATCCCACTGGTGGCATATCCCATGAGATGGAATTGTTGCACACAACTCATCTGCAGCAAAAGGCCCATACAGCATTGCCTCAGTTGACCACTTTTTGATACAACAATTGTTTCACTAATCTGCACCCTGACCTGACCCTGCTGCAGCCCACAGAATCATAGCGACTAAATAGAAGAATTATCAGTAAAATAGTTAAATTATAAACAGCTTGTGGAGGAGAGTGAATTCATTTTAATTCTGGGGAGAAAAAAAATCTGTGTTAGTCCATCATCAAGACCACTTGAAACAAAGGAAAAAACTAATTTGAAATTCCTTGACTTATGTCAATTTTTAATTGAATTCAAGGACAAAATCAGACAACTTGCTTGTATACTCTCAGAAAACACATTCTGGATTTCAAGAGTACATATACTGAGTTTGGGGAGGGAATACCTTATTCTCTGCCCTCTGTGTGAGCTGGGCAACGGAGCCCAGAGAGTATCTGAAAACACAGGCCTCCCTGGTGAGCTGTGTAAGCACAGAAGCAAAAGCTGCTAAACCACTCATCATTCATGTCAGAAAACATAGATTAGAAACACCCAGGCAGCAATATCAACACGCAGAATCTGCCAGCACTTCCAAGGACAGGGATCTCATTTGCTGAGCCTTGCTCTGCTTTTCTGGGATGTGATCTCAGCCCAGCAAGCAGCCACCCAAGGGGAGGAAGCCTGATCAGCACAAATCTGAAGGAGTTACCTACCAGCGTGGTCATGGAGACCAAAACCATTCTGCCAACCCAAGCTGATGCTGAGAGATGCAGTCATTCTTTGTCTTGTACCTGGCTTAGGGGAATGTAGAGAATGGGAATGGAAAGGTTTAAATCTTGTAACAGCCTAGCTGTTCTCCTTGCTCCCCTGTTTTAAGCAAGCTTCCTGAGCAGCTGCTGAAGGGGATCCCTCACAATGTTCTTTTCAGGTCAGATGGCTGCACCAGCGTAGTAAACCATATACAGAAACAAGTCTGCAACTACAAAAAGATCTCACAGAACCCCATCTTTTCAAACTGATATATCTTTACCAGCATATTCCCTTTTCTAGAATGAAAAAACCCCTCACAACCTTTCAATTTCATAAAACTGCAACAAAGTTCTAGAATTACTATGCCTTGCCAGAAACTTTTTGCCTATGTTTAAATTGCCTTATTTAACAAAGTGCAGTTTAGTGCAATGAGATATCATCTTTGCATGTGCTTCTCTGGCCCACTAAAACTGGCAAGGAATACGATCTGATGCATGGCTGCTACGCCCTCTGTCCCACCTGGGCTCTGCTATTCAGTGTAACATAAGCAGTGCTGCAAATCTTTAACATGACTGTTAATAACACCAGTATACACATCTTGCTCAAAACCATCTTACTAATTCCTTTCAAAACCAGTGTATACCCACACCTCTCTGGAGGGATCCATTTGTACACATGAGGTCTGTAATCTCCAACTAGTTTCCTCTTCTTCTGTCACTGCCTGAGACATTTTGGAGAGGGCAGGATCCTCTCAGCCTCACTGACTCCCTGCTCCCATATCCTGGCACACAACCTCCATGGCAGAGACTGGGCTTCACTCCCAACCACTGTGGGATTTCTCCTAGAGCTAATTTCACATCTCCTGGGAGAGAAATATAATGAGAACTGGCTACGAAGCAGTCATTTCCATTTGTGAATGGGCTAGCACAAAGGAAGAAATGAGAACAAATTTCCATATGTACAGTCTCTGCTAAACAATCATCTCTGCAAATCCCTCCCCAGCGTGTGTGGCGCTCGCTGCCTTTATGGGATCAGCCACACAACCAGAATAACTGATTAATCATCACATCAGCTCAGAGGATCCAAGAGAACAGAACTGGATCTGATCTCAGATCACAGCTCATGAGCAATGGTGTGGCTACATGGATTAGTCATTTTACAGATAAATTTGGGCTAATTAATGAAGGCTGCATCTCAAGCAGGCCCAGATTGGGATCAAATACCTTTGCTGCAATCACTACATGTCAGAACAACACTTCCCCACATCCTCATTTTTAAACTGAAACACCAAGATGCCCAATCAAGAGAGCAGGATGGCTACAGAGCTTGGCTGGGCATGGGCAAAGCCAGTGTTGAAGAAGGATAGAGTGCAGAGTATCCATAATTTACCCTGACTAGCTGGAGAACCAAAAAATTGCCCTTTTTTTGGCAGGTTGGGGGCAGGGGGACAGGGTATATGACTCACCCTGCCAAAATAGGCTGTTTTTCTTCTGAAGGCAGTATCACTCCTCATCTTGACAAGGAGAGTAATGCCAATTTCTTTGGCAATAATTAGCATACATAACAGAGAGGACAGCGAGTTCATTTGTTCATTTTCTTCCCTTCTCCTTTATTTTCAGTTGGCTCTTCTACTGATTTGACATGAATTATTACTAAAAATCAATGCCTCATGCTGAAGTAAATAGTCTGGATGAAATGGAAGAGCTTTGCAAATTTTATGCATGGTCACTGAATGCAGCTGATTTTTGCACAGGAAACGGACATTTACAAAGAAATGCATTAGTTTGTTTTACTGGTTCTTTTCCCTATTTGAAAATCTCAAAAGCACAATCTGGTTGCACAGCCACCATATATCACCTTACTAATTCCTGTCAAAAGATGTTTTGAACAGATACTGGGACATCCTGGATAGATTTTGAAAGTTTCATTTGGATCAAATTTTGCAACACAAGTTTTAGCACTCTTCACATCTGCTCACACTGTATTTATCATTCATATGGGTCAAAACTGCTCTTGATAAGAAATCCTTTTTCCCCTCTGAAGAATTACTTTGCATTGGGATTTGCCTCAGTGTTCACTTTTCTGCAGAACAGCAAGATAACCATGGATGAAAGACCTTGGTCTGTCCTTCAGTGAGTACTGGCCTCAAGTGAAGAGCTCAGCTGCAGTCAAAGTTTGTTGTAACAAAGAAGCCTGATTAAATAAGTGAAATTTACCATTTGGCAGAGTCCTTCAGCCCTTTATAAAAATCGACGACAATACTAAATGTTTTGATCAGAAACTATGCTTAGGTCTTTGACTTGCATGCTTGATGACCTTTCAATCACATTTGAATACATTTCAATTACCAAGGGATAAAAATTACCCTGGCAGATGTAGCAAGGTCATTACCAACTTACTAACATCTCTACCTTCCCTTCTGCTAAAGTCCCTGTAGCTTCTATGGCTTATATAATAAATATAATAATAAACTATTCTTTTATTCTGCAGAGAGTGTTGTAGCTTAATTTGTTTTAAATCCTAACCTGAACTACAACAGATATTGTAATTGTTGGGTGGAATACTTGACAAGCTGTGGCATCATTTGTGTCTCCATTTTGATCTGCTACTGGAGACCTTAAAACACAATAATGGAAGGACAAGAGCAGAAGGGTGACTCAAATGCATTGGCATCACTCTAGACAAAAAATATGAAACACTTAAGTGTTTAAGTGATCAAGTAAATCTTCAGTAAAAAGGAAAACATGTCTCAGGTGGACTGAGAACAAAACTAGGGAAACAGCAACAGAAAAGATGGGAAGCAAGAATCAAACTCACAGATTTGAAAAAAAATTATCTCTGCACTAAAAAAGAAGACATAAGAGCCTTCCTCAGCTCATCAATACTGATCTAACAGTCCACTTAGAATATGGGCAAAGAATGGGCACTTCATGTCACCTCAGATGACAAGTTATCTTAATCAAGTATTTTATGAGAGACTAAAACATTCAAGTACTCTTGTTCAAAAAATACTTTTTTTTGAAAAGTAGACTGTAAGAAAGATTCAATAAAAATATATTTTTTCAAATCTGAATTGGCTCTTTTTAGTCATAAAAGTAAAGAAAGCTTGTATGTCAACACAAGCCCTTGAGAGTGCCTTCAGCAGGGACAGCAGCGAGCTCAGCTTGCCTCGTGCCTTTGGTGCATGCCTGCATCCCATATGTGCAGAATGGATACCAAAGGTATCAAAAGGTGGCAAAAGAGACCCCCAAAAATGATCAATGTGTGATACCAAGTTAGGACTAACCAGGGTGGCCTTTACCAGATAAAAAACCAGGCCCAGTCCTTTGAGCTTTCTTTCAGAGCTAATGATGCCAGTTTTGTTTCAGTCTGAAGACTTAAGACAGTGAGGAGCTGTAGGCTTGGCACAAGGTGGCCAGCAGCTTAATTATAGCTGTCATCTCATTAAGGCAGAAAAATTTTATTGCCTTCCTCTTGGAGATATAAGTGGGCTTAATCTTGTATCTCAATCAGGCTTACCAGAACATTAAATACAAGTGCTGCCAGTAGCCAACTTCTTTGATGAAGGCAGCAGTACATAAAGCTGAATTGAATTAATAATTAAATTACTCCTGCAGAACTCACATGGTAGATGGTAGAAAAATTCTGTAAAAAGTCTTAAGTAAATGTTAACATTTTCAACAAAATAACCACTGTCTTTGACTAATGGAGACCTAATCAGACTATACATTAATTTGGAATAATCTATGAACTGTCATGGAAGTAATTTGTGTCATCTCAAACCCAGTACAAATTTGTCAAAGTACTACATGTAATACAAGGTCTTGATGTAATTAACTTCAGTGATTAAAACTCATAAACTGTGTGTCCTTGGCCAAGCACAGCCCTGCCATGGTCTCAGTTTCAGGAGAGCTGATGGGTCAGCACTTACTCCTGTAACACAAGTGCAGGAAGGTGACTGCAGGCAGAAATGTGCAGCTGGATCCACCACAGTGCCTGCCCTGAGATAAAATCATACATTATGTAGCACCACAGACAGTGGGAAGGTACAGAAAGTGCAAAGTGCAAGCAAGACAAAAAATTCCAAAACACTCCTTATTTTTTCAAAATCATGCTGGAGACTTAGCATTCCAAGATGTGACATCTGGGGCTGTGGCAGGTCTTCCCTCTTTTTTAACTTTGTCAGTAGCCATGCTCATTGTAGCACCTGCACACCACGTTGTAGCAACACTGCACCTTGCTTTTGATGGGGTAGTAGTGATATTGCATTAGATTCCCAAAGGAAAAGATGCTTCTCCCCAGGAAGCTTCAGCTGGAGGCTCCCTCTGGAGCTGCCCCCAGCGCTGGGCTCAGCTCTTTGCCTCCCTTGGAAGGAAATTAGACTCACTGCATAAACACCCCAGCATTTTCTGTAACCTCACAGCTTGCACACTCTCCTGTGGCAAAATGGAAGGGAGAGGTCCTGTCCCTGCTCCCCAGACTACATTTGGGTTCCACCCAGTAAATGCTTGAAGTAAATCAGATTTTCCAGTCTGGCCCACAACTGGCAGAAACTACATCCCTACAGATGCTTCCAGATAGTCTTTGGCATTCCCCAGGAGGCATCAAGAGCCCAGACCATGGGGAAAACATCTCACTATTCCACATTACCTGAGCAGTGGGCAGGAAAAGTGAGGGCAGATTTTCAGAGGAAGAGAAAAACCACACAAACAAAGCCAAGAGCATCACAAAGGACCCCTAACCTATGCACGACAAACACACTAAGACAGACAATCCTGGAGGGAAAAAAGAGGGATGCAACCAAAAGAGCTACTTCATCTCACAAGATATATCTTGACAATTCTTCTAGACTGTCAAAGCAAGTAAATGCTGACTCTATCTCCTAGCTTCTCCTGTCCTCATCTCACAACCTTTCATCAGCAATATTGTTACTTAAAAAAGAAGTATGAGACAGATCTTGTGTATCTGACTGCACTGCAGGAGCCAGCTTCAGTGAGAGACAGAGCAGCAATGCTTATCCCAGTGAAAAAGAAGACACCTTTGCATTAGTGCCATTTTTAACAAGGAATTGACCTTTCTAAATGTGGCATAAGTCAAACAAATTGAGAAATGACTAGTTCATGGCAATCCCTTTTATAGACAATACAGTGGATTTTTCATGTACTGTTGCCACAGAAGACTACTGGCGGCTCGAGAAGCACAAACCCCAAAGCACTGAAAGGATTTTCTAACACTGCTTTAGTGTCAGAAGTTTCTGCTTTGTGACCACTTCTTGCTCATCGCTCTGTTCTTACTGAGCTCCACTCACAAACCCCAAAGAATGTGGTGTCCCAGCAGGGCTGTGGAAAAGCACATCATGGGGAGGAATGAATGTGAGTTGCTACTGACTGACATCAGGCACAGGAGCCAAAATCTACTCCCAGTTCCACTACTGACTTACTACTTCTCCCCATCCCTTTGTTTCCCTCTGCTATTTGTAAAGCAACCGGAATCACAAAATTCTTCAAATGTTTAGGTCAAAAGTACAACAGTGGACAACAAGAGGATACACACATCTGTTACCATATTTTGCTGCTAAGAAACCTGGCAATCTACTGTAACCTTAAAGTGACCAAAGCAGATTCAAATGAAGATAGGAGAAGAAACCATGCTCACTTGCTCTTTCTTCAGGAGTAACAATTTTTGACAAACCAGATTTATAAGGACAGCTTATAAACCTGGCACACTTTTGTGTGTCACACTTTTGGCACACTTTTCAGCAATTTTGTCTAATGCTGCTAAGTGCAAGAGATGTTTTACTGAAATAAAGACAGGTGCTATTTAATTTTTTTTTTCAGAAACAGCATCATGATGTAAAATTTGCATTATCAGGTTAATTTTGCAAATTTAATGTTTAATGCATCATTAAACAGGTTAGCTCACACAGTGATGTGCACGGAGCTTCATGATAGTGTCACCATCAGGCTCATTGGAAAGGATGCCTGAGAAACAACAGAATCATCTTGCTGCCACTAGAAAAGGGTTTTAACTGTGGTCGCTGTGATTGGGACAGCATTTATGTTCAGCACAAAGCAGAAAGATGGCATCAGATGCCCTAGCAAAGCTCTGTGTCCCTTATGACTAAGCTGCACACCAGTATAAAAAGGTTCAATCCCTGTTTCACATAGTTGTGCTGGTAAAAGCTACAAGTGTATACATGACATTATATGGTGTTTCAGCCCAAGGAAGAGTTTTACTGAAATGGTACAAGGCATGGATTTATGGGAGGTGTCCTGGTGGTACAGTCTGTGGGCATTCCTGCACTTGCAAAGGTGCCCTTACCTAGGTATGGCCCCAAACACACCAAGTGAGGGCACAGAACCAAACCTCAGCTGGGTTCTGGCAGAAATCCCTTCATGGTTTTACCCTCTTTGAAAAGTGGTCCTCCAAAGGAATCCCAGACCACTCCAGACATTCTTCAGGAAGCCATTAGTCCTTGAGAAACTTGGCATCTTCAGGTTACTTTGCATCACTCAGGGATTACCTCTCCTAAGTGCGTGGACCAGAGCTTAATTACTCACATAATTAAATACAACAGCTCTCCCTCTAACCAGGGCCTCTGCCCCTTACACCAAGGGCAGCCAACAGTAATGTCCCCCAGGAAGCAGTGTCATGCTGATATCAAGTAAAAATTAACTTTGGGCTCCTTTAGACTTTTTTCTTTGCTTGCTTTGTTTTGCAGCATGACCCAGAATAGAAGGAAGGCATTGAACTGTTTATGGGTAAAAGACACAACTGCCACCACACAAGCTGAAGCAGCTCAATAGCTGAAAACAGCAACTTCCTGCAGAGAGGTGATGTGACAGAACTTGGACTCATTTTTGGAGTCAAGCAACAGATCTTCAGGCCAGCACACAGCAGCAAGTGTATTGAAAGCAGGCTGTGTAAAATTCAGCATGCAGCTCACCCAAATTAGCTTTTTGTGAGACAGCCTCACAGCTTGGAGAAGGTTTCTTAAAAACAACACCTTGATGGTGCTTTTCAAGGCTATGAAAGTGTCTGTAAAAGAAACAAGGCTGACTGCAGTAAATAGAAGGTTTAACATATCTAGGATAGGCTCCTACTAAAAGTTTCATATGACATAATAAGTCTCAGATTTAAATCCTTTGGTCTTTGTAGAAAATGAGCTTACCTGACAAAAGAAGACTCAGACATTTAAATCTGGTACTGACTAAATAGAGGGGATTTGCTACCAATTTTCAAGGAAATATGACTGGGTTGCCAGGGTGTGATGCTCTTTGTTGTACAGTGGCAACCACTCCCAGCAAGCTGAGCACTCAGTAATTGGAGGGACTTGGCATGAAAGTAAGGGAAATACTGATGCCTACCTCATCTTGAAAATACACTACTTGCTTGCAAGAGTCATTTCAGGACTTCACACTTCTGAGTACATGACAGGACCTTCTCTCACAATCCTCTCCTGCCCCACCCTGCAAACTATCCCCCACACCATTCCATCTGAGAAAAGGAGTTCATTCAATATTTTAGTAAATAGCAACAATTGAGTTCTAAAATTATGTATCTCTCTAGTAAAACAGCTGGAGTAGAGTACAGGAAAATAAACAACTTTTTGTCTACTTCAGTGAAAAAAGGACACGATTTTGCATAGATCAAAATACTTCTGTCAAATTAATTTGTTTAACAAATAACGGTCAGACTTCTGGAAAGTGTTAGATCTCCTAACCTTCTTGAAGAGCATTTAGAAAATAAAAGGTGACATCTGTGTCTGCTCTGAATCTGCAAATTTCACTTGAACCAATTTTGCTGTAATTTCTCCATCTACTTGACTTTCTCACTGAAGCATTTGGTTACCTTTCAGCTACAAATTTACCTAACTTCAGAATCATTCTGTGAATGAAAATCATCTCATCCTTTTAACACTCTCCTGCTCTTCTCCACAACCTGCCAAGCTCTCCTGCATGCTCTTTTACCATTAACTCTTACTCTCATGAACAAAGTGCACCACCAAGCACAGGATGTGAGCAGAGCAGCAATCTGTGCCTCCCAGGCAAAGATTTCTTCTTCCCCAAAACCAGAGAGAGAGCAGGACAAAGCCAGAGTCACCTTTACAGTGCAGTGGTGTCTGCTCCAGGCTGCATCTCTGCCTAGACCACAGTGCATCACCTGCAAGCACTGACAAGAAGACAGAAGGATGCAAAGAAGTCACAGCATTCACCAGCATTAAGGCTTTGTCCTTCATCCTGACACAGTTTCAGATCAGACTCTGTAAATAACTTAAATAACATTTACATATCAAAAGAACACAACAGTCCTTGCTAACTTCAGCAGGAATTTCTGAGTAAGAAAAGAATGGTCAATTCCCACATGACAAAAAGCCAAATGCTGACAGAGGCAATTGTTCTTCACCTCTGAGGCACAAATCTGAAGTGCTCCCCATACTTCCCTTCTCCTTTTCCTCATCTCCAACTGAATGTCAAGCCTTGCCTCTAGCCTTTGAAAGAAGCCTGCCAACCTGGCAGTATGTACTCCAACCCCACACCTGGAGGTGCCTGAAGGGTTTTGTCTGAGTGGTTTCTCTAGCAATTGGCCTGAGGGAAAGGAGAAAGAAAAACTTTAAAAAACCCCAAAAAGCAAATAAACAATTAATGGTCTTGTAATAAGAAATGTGAGGTGGTCCTAACCATACTAATACATCAATTCAATTTTTTTAAAGGCTTATTATAATACAGAAATGTTAATATTATTCTTCAGTTTTCTAATATCACTGTTGGAAAAAAAATAAGAGTGTGCAGTCTTATTTCAGCATGAGTAAGTGCTTAGGGTTGAAATGTATAGAAATATTTAGGTTAAACATATTCTTTCAAAGTTATTCTGCCTATCAGTTCTTATTCACTGTTTTTTACTAATAGGTGGGAAAACTGCTCACTGGAGCTCATCCCACTGGAGTAGATTTGAAAGACACCAGATTTCTAAAAGGTCTGGGAACTTTTCTTCATATGGCAAAAGGGAAGGCTGTCCCAGAATGCCTAAGCAGGACTCACACAGCCAGTGAGATGTGTTCGATGTCCCCACTCCTTGACTTTCCTGGCTATTTAGGCATCACGTGCACTCAGGGTTTTGCCTCAGTATGTTTCAGGTGCTTGAGGTACTTCTTATTTGGAATAGAAGTACCAAAAGTAATTCTCCAATAACCAAAATCTGCAGCCTCTTTGGAATTTTCTTTATCGCATGAATCAGTCACTGATTAGGAAACAGCAGTGGAGAAGATTGGATAGCCTTGAAAAACCAAGCACACACAATACTGTGAACCCAGCTTTCCCCTCATTCTGCATGCAAAGCACACAATCCAGCTGAAAACAACAGAGAGCCTCACATCTACTTCTCCTACGTGCTCTTGGAACTGCCATTAAAACCTAATTTTTACCCTCTGATCTTTCCAATCTTCCTTCCACTTTAGAAGATCTCTGGAGGTGGCAGGAGCAATCACCATCAGACTCTCTTAAATGAGCAGCTCCAGGCTTTTGAGGTTTTGCTGAACACAGAAAGACATGGACACAAACAGCCCTGGAAACACAGAACTAAAAGATGGCTCACAGTAAAGGAAAAGGTAAATTCTTTTCCTTTACTGTGTAAAGGAAAAGTAAATTCTTTTCAGGAATTATCAGGAAATTGTATACAAAGCAACTTCTACCCAGGATTGTTTCCCACTAATTAACATGACAGCAATACTGTAACAGTCAAAATGTAAACTGTATTTTCTGTTTCAGAGAAAAAGAGGTGCTCTCTGTTAGTTTTGTGAATTCAGGTAGGCATTAGTTCAGCCCCCACCCTGGAGGCAGAGTCCTCAGGCTGGCACATGGCATGCCAGAGCTGAGCAAGGAAGAGGAGTCCTTCCAGTTTCACACTAGGAGGATTTTTTCCTCCATGTGATTTTACATGGTAACTCCAGATTGTTCATCAGTCACCCAGTGACCTTTCCAAAATCCTCTTTAATACTTAATTCTGCATTTTATAATTTTAAGCCAAGTCCATGCAGCAGGAGACCATGTGTGAAGAAGATAAAACAGAAAGCTTAACAAAAACCAGCCTCCTATGTCCACAACTCTTAACCCAAAAGATTCAAGACAATAAATGCCCAGCACTTAAATACAGCTCCAACATCAAAGCACTTTACAGACCCCACATATGCTGCAATAAAAGACTTGGGGAATATAAAATGTTCCTCTGTCAGGATGACCTGTCAGTAATTCTGGAGTAAGTACTCCATGTCAAGAGACTTGCAGCAGCTTCCCTGAGGTCTGCTCCTTTTCTCACCAATATCCCTGTAAAAATCTTTCAGACTCTGTACCTAATTGAGCAATTTTTGTGTGCAGAAGCATCATGTGGATGTGGAAGGAGCATCCAGATGGACAATGAACATGTTTGACATGGAAATCCATTGGCAGAAAGCAGCCAGAGAATCTTACTGGGATTTGCTTCCATGAAGGATCTTAGAAAGCAGAAAGAGGAGGTGCAGGCACAAGGAGTAACAGAGAGGAGAACTTACACAGAGCAGTGAAGGAAGGAGACTCAGAGGAGGAAGAGTTCAGACTTCAGACTGGAGATGCCAATGGAGCAAAACCAATGGACACCAGCACTTGCTGATGAAATATACACTCCAACATTCAAGAATCATTCCTTTTAGCAGTTGCATCCACGATTGCATGGAGATGAAGGAATTAATTTTGAATTAATTTTTACCATGTAAATGATGTTTTAATGCATTTTGCCTTTAAAACAAATTCCTTTAAAATTTAATAAGAACCACTGGTGAATTTATTGAATAACTGATATTTTTGGTATTTTGTTGAAGTAATTTATATAAGAAATACTGCATTAGTGAACCATGCTGTAAAGTTTAATAAGTTAAAAGGGGATGATTTCATACGAAGGTAGGAATGGAATAAGCAAGAGCTGTAGCTGCGGATGTCAATTAAAGTTCTAGAATAATGCAGTAAATAATGTGATAGAAGTATCTAAGTGAATTCATGCTCTGTGCAAAGTGTTTTTCAAGTATTTTTAATTTTGATAATGAAAATGAGGAAGTTTTATCCTAACTAATTTTCAGATTCTATTTTCTCAGAAAATGTACAGGAAGATATTTTTTAAAAGTAGCCAAAAGCTAGAAACACAATGTGAATCTAAAATTGGTGTCCATCTTCCTCTTACTTACAAAGTACCTATAGTGTGGGCACTACAATGTAGTAGGCCACGTTTCATGCAAGGAAAGGCTGGGAGAACTGGGATTGTTCAGCCTGGAGAAGAGCAAGCTTTGGGATGACCTAACTGTGGCCTTCCAGCACCTGAAGGGAGCCTGCAGGAAAGGAGAGTATGAGGAGGCTGATAGAGAGTGACAGGACAAGGGGGGATGGTTTACACAGAAGGAGGGCAGTGCAGGTTGGACAGCTGACAGAAATTCCTCCCTCTAAGGGTGCTGAGGCTCTGGCACAGGTTGCCCAGAGAAGCTGTGGATGGATCCCTGGAGCTGTTCCAGGCCAGGCTGGATGGAGCTCTGAGCAGCCCGGCCTAGTGGGAGGAGCCCATGCCCATGGCACAGGGTTGAAGCTACATGGCTTTTTAGGTCTCTTCCAACCCAAACCATTCAATTATTCTTTGAAAGGAAAACTGGCAGAGATGTAAAGCTCTCATCACTAAAGGACTCAGTATGGGCCAGACTTTCTGAAGGTCTTAAATATCCAAAGGTAATGACAACTCTTCTGGGCTATTGGAAATCCCCTTAAGTCATCTACTGTCACACTTTACAACAACAACAATAATCATCATCATCATCATCATCTGTTTTCTTTTTGTAATTGCTCAATTTTTCTTACAAAAACAGCTGAAGCTTTTTCACAAAATCATTTCAGAGAAGTTCTTTTTGAGTGATGATGTGCAAATATGACAAAAGAGAACCTATTTATCCCATCCATCTTCTAGGAGGTGATACATGATATTCACTTATGCAGAGAAACTTCCTGTTCAGCTTGTTTAAACCCCATGATAATATTTTGATTAAACAGTCCAAGAATTGAAAGATAGTGCTCAGACATCCATAACTTCCAAGAACACAGCTTTAAGATATTTTTAATCAAACCTAGTTAAGACTATTTGCTTCAACAATGAGTAGAGCTCTGCAATCAATGCTTACTGCACATGTTTCTTTGACCAAACTCATACAATTTAATGAAGTCTCTGCAAGTTCAGTTAAAAATCTGAATCCTAGCATTTAATTTCGAAAATTGTGATTTACCATGTCAGACAGAAAGTCTGAAGCAAATCTGGAGAATTCTGTTTATAATAAATGGAACCAACCAATAAGCATTACTGCAACCAGTAAATTCTGTGACTGGAATGTCAAACTTCGTAGAACACTGGTAGTTAAATTGCCTCACTGAAGAGAAATTACATGGATTTGAAAGGATTATAAAAGGATGAAATATCCCAGCTGTCCTCGTTCTCTTAAGGCACTTTCATTAAAGTATTTTCTGGAGGCAGGGTTGTCCTGATGCTTAATTTCACAGACACTTTAGAGCCATGTATAAGAGTAAAGCTTTTATAGAACGAAAATTTTGAAGTATGGCAGCAAATACAGAAAGTCAGTATCAGAATTTTTTTTTTCTTTTTCAGGCATCAAATCAAAGGGTTACTTGTCTTGAGGCTGATTCCTTACAAATCTGTTGTGTAAATAGAATAATAGATTTTTATCTTGTTTGAGGAGCAAGGTACTGTACTGATCAAAAGTTATTATGCACTTGCAATGTTAAGGTTTTTATTAATTTAATTCATCTATTTAAACTGTGAGTTTCATTAACACCATTAGAAATGAACTACCAGAAAACCAGTGGGAGCAAAAGTGAGAGAGGTGCATTCTCTGGGCAAAACTGTATTGTGAATTTCAATCAGATAAAGGAGCAGAAAGAAAAAGAAGTAGCTGGATCAAGAATTTTTCTTTCTTTTTTTTCTCATGAGCTTGTGCAAAAGCTCATTACCAACTAGCAGCTATTTTTGTAGGGAATAAACCAGGGATGCTCTCCAGTTCTTAAAGGAAAACTCTACCTGACACTAATCAGTATTACTGGAATGAGATCTCATCACAAACAGGAGTGGAAAGAATAAGGCAGAGCTGCTTTCTCATCAGTGGACTCCAAATCAGCTGCTGCATCCAATCTGTCATAATACCAGATTCACTCAAGTGTGTGCACGTGTACACACACACCTGCAACAGGAGATTTTCTTCTAAACCTGAAAGCTAAACACATTCTGCTATGTGAGAACATTTGACCATGTTTACTGATTTTAAAACATGCCTGGCAAACCTGAAAAGTGAAATAGTCTTGCTCTCCTTCTATTTTAAAGGAAGAACTGTAACAAATGCTTTGTATAGTCATTACTAGATTAAGAAAAAAATATTTTCAAGCACTCTACAGCAGGGTGAAGTGGTAAGGTGAGAGACAGAATAAAAGAGATCTTTTATTGTATTAACCACGTTCATTTCATATTCAAGGGGATTTTAATAGATGCCAATCCAAGAGAAATAACTTCAATTACTTTAATTACTTTTCTTTCAAAACTTTGTATGAAAATGACAAACAGGAATTATGAAACTTATTTCCATATACTTGCCTCTTAGTACTCAATGAGTGTAGGTTTTTCTCTCTCTCTACATTTTTTTTCCCTTTCAGTTTCGTTTGTTTATTAAACCTGCAGCATGGAACATATTGTCCTGGAAAGCACTATCATTCTTCTACATCACTGTCAGTAATACTGTATTCTGGTAAAACCAACAGGTTATACAGTGAACTGGCAACTCATTCTCCAGCTATGGCTCTTGTTCACCTGCTGGCTAGTTAATGAATTAGTGCATATATACATTTTCTAGAGAATTCCTGCTTTTAACTAAAACATTTCTTAACATCAAAAAATCCAAGATCAAAGCAAGAAGACAATAATCAAGGAATTTTTTCCCCTCATGGCTTTTCCTCTCTGCATCTTTATATTTTCAGTCTTTTCTGTGATGATGATGATACAAAACTTTTTTATATTTAAATATACCAAGTTTTGATTATAACCCAGAGAAATGGTTCTCATTATTTAAAAAATATACCATGTGGGGCTTTTTAAAAAAATATCCTGCTTCTGAATATCCTGCCTGTGTGCTTGTGGGATGAACAAGCCAAGGAAGCTGTTCAATAACCTTTGCCAAGACATTCTAACAAGAATGGCAGCAGCCAGCATAGTGCTGTTGCCGTCACACACCAAAAGTGCTTCTGCTTCACCGAAAAAAATAAAATTAGTGACAGTTTTCATTGTGCTGCTTTCTGGTAAGAGAAAACTGCACTTTGATGCCAGTTAGCACCGTGATGCTGTTGAGTGTGATGATTCATCAAAGGGGCCTGGAGGGCAGCTGAAGGCTTTAGCAGAACCATCAGACTGATTTTTGTCCCCTGTATTCACTACTGAGTGATCACAGCTCCTCTGCTTTTGAAAGTCTGGCCAGCTTTGCAGCAGCCCCGAGTTCTTTGTTTCTCTGACAGCCTGACTCCTCCATGAGCATCCTGCTCTCCACAGGACAGCTCTGGCTGCTGCTGTGTCACCTGAGGCCGCCTGCATCCAGCCACGCTGCCGAACGCTCTGATGGACAGACTGATGGACAGACACTGCTCCTGGTCCTGCCTTGCACAGGCACCAGATGCCAGACTGACCAGGTCACCCCTTGGTTCTCGGCATTTTGAAGCTATTATTAAACTGACACGGCACTGGGAGATGGGGACAGCAGCTGCCTCTGAGGAGCATTACCACTTCCTCTTTTAATTAAATATTTGTATGCAGACAGCAACAGAAGAGCACATCTGTCTGCCAGACAATTAGCAAAGTGAGGATAACAAGATGTAAGAATCGGAGAGTGCAGTGAGCTTCAGCCCTGCTGAAATCCTTCCTCTTCAGATAATTGTTTAATGCCCTAAGCAGGTAAGAATTCATCCAGCAATTTGAGTCAGAGCTGGAGGCACAGAGTGGAAACACTCACCAGCCACACACAAAATTTCCAAGCATGAGATAGTAAGAAACCAATTACAAACAAATATATTTATAGTACACTATATACCTAGAAGTGGAACAATGTCTAATCTTGCATCTTCTAAAGAGCTACTCACAACTGGTACATTTTGGTACAGACTGAATACAATCAGGAGGAAACCACTGCATTGGTTGCCAATGGCTGACAAGGCAAAGATTGCTGAAGAACTGCAGTTGGAGGAGAACTGCAGGTCACCTGCTGGGTTTCTGCAGTCTACTGTCTCCATCCAGGACTTCTGATTCTTTGCAATCCTGACTGAACTTCTCTCCCTTTAAAGAATTTGATGCTGAGCCTACAGGATGAAACATTCAAACTCAACATGTGAAAATATGTTGCACTAGGAGATCAATGAAATGTCCTGGTATTCTACACAAGGTATTTAGTTACTAGTAATGAGCTGAGAACTTTCCTCACCCTAAATATACTCTCACACTGGGGCTGCAACTTTAGACAGGGAGAGCCAAATTCATACAAACTTTCTGTGTGTGGTCTCTCATTTTAAAAAATCCCAATGAAAGAAAACCTTTTACCATTTCCTACATCAGTAGTAAAAGAGCAATCCCTGCCCACAAATGTTTGTTTTGAAATGCAAGCTAAGATTTTATTTTTCAATTCAAAAATTTCAAATGTAAATGAAGATTAAATCCAAGGCAAACACACCTCCCTAGACCCTATCTGACAGGTCAGGAAAACTAACTGCTTTTTGACTAGTTTTAACCCACATTATGACAGAGATTTTTTTGGAGATTCAACACCTCCCTGAGACAAGAAAACCACTTCCTGTCCTGCTCTGGCTTCCAAGAAAGAATCTTCTGGATAAGAACAAGTCCAGTACAGGACACTGGCCAATAATTTCCATTTGAAGTGAAAGAATGCCCGCTGCCTCTCAGGAGGAAGGGAATTCCAAGCTGTTACCTCCTAACTGCTACAAACCTTGCTGCTTGCATCCAGGTCAAAGCATCTGCCATTGCTCTGAAGTGCCCCCAAGCAGCCAAGCAGCTGGTGTTCTCCAAAGCAGAGACAGTGAAGTGTTGCCAGTGTCCCATCTGATTGATCATGGAGCTCTTTCACTGCTGCTCCTCACTGACTCCTCTGGCACTGCAGCCCCAGCAGAGAAGTAAACGTGACAAGCACTTAGAAACAACCTGTCAGCACTCTCCTGGAATTAGCAGACTGCCATGAAGAAATGCTCTCAAGTTTCTAAAGATGAAGTAAAAAGTGCCTCTTCAAAGAACTAAACAGTTCAAATGCAAAAATTTCATTACTGCTTAGTGATGCTCACATTAGGTAAGCATGAACTGAGAAAGGCCTTCAATATGCAGCTGTGCCCTTGCTACTCCATGCCCCAGCAGAAGCTTGGGAGTGAATATTGCTCATAAAGGGCTAAAGATCCCTCAAGTTCTTTTACATGTCTTTAGCAGCAAAAAGAGATTTTAAAATGGGTGTAGAGTGTTTTAGCTTTACCAGGCCTTTGATATTTACACACCTTTAGACTCTAGGACTGTATTTTCAGTGGGGACAACACTTAGAACTTGCTCCCACAAGCTGCAGTGCAGTGACAAAAACAGAGGAACAAGGCAATGCCCAGCCCCAGTGCACTGCACAGACTGCCAGCATGAGCAATCCCCTGTGTGCACACTGAAGGGAGCTCTGAGGAGCAGGTGGGTTCATCAGCACACCAGGGAGTCACTGATGCAGCCCATTGTTAAAGTACAGGCCCAGCGCTGCCATCCACAAGCGGGGGACGCGTGCGCGATCAATGCGCTCATCGCCCCGAGCTTCTCTCATCCCTGTCTGGAAGATTCACTTTGATCACCTTAACAGAAGAGCTGACCTTAAGAGGAAACAAGAACAGAAACTGCTAAGAGAGACAGCCAGAGGCACAGCAAAGCTTCCTGTGCAGCAGTGTTACTCACAGCCAGCTGCTTATGATGAGCATCCGCACTCTCATCAGCCTGTAAGTCAGCAGCACCTGCTCCCCCTCCATCGTCTTCCTGGAGGACACGCACGCAGCAGGACCATGCTCAGCAGCCCTCCCCAGCACCCAGCTGTTTGTGGCAGGACCTACCCACAGGATATGCCTTGCCTGTCAGCCTCCTGTCCTGCTGAACACAAGCCTGCCTTGTACTACTGCCTGCACCGTGCATTCGGCATGGAATCCGAATTCCCTGGAGCGTCACGTCTGAACAGAAACAGATTCCAGCAGAATTAGCAAAGGAAAATTGGAGGATACTACAGCAACTTCTAGTTTTCAAGGATTTAGCAGGCAATACTCTGATCTCTGTGTAGTCCTGAATCATTGTTTATGTTTAAGCGAATGTCAGTGGATATGCATCCACAGAAGCCACGTATGACTGCTATTTAGCCCAAATTTCTCTTACTTTGTAATTTCAAGACTCTGTGATTTTAAGACTCTCTAAACTATTGTACCTGGTGTTCAGCTGAAGAAAATGAGAATACCTTAAGGACCCCAGGTAGGATTTTCACACAGTAATAATTCATGTGCATACTACAAATCTTAGGGAGTGTACTACTCCATACATCAGTGGCTGCCATTCCTAGAGATGTGAAAAGCCTTAATAGATAAGACATTTCCTGTACTTTCTACCTCCAGTGATTAACCATCCATCCAGCAAAGTTACAATAAACCTAATGTCCTGTTGCTTATTAATTATCAGCTCAACAAGCCATTTAAGCAGGGAAGAACTGCACAGCAAGCTGTTTCCTGCCATCCTGCATATTTGCTGTAACAAATGGCACATTGAACAAACCAGGCAGGATTTCTGAATGAGCATTGTTTGAAATACATCCCTGCATCTAATTTAGGCATATTTATTCTGGCACTTTCATCATAGGAAGCAGGATTGTCTAAGGAAGTCATTTGAGGTGACTGAAAGAAACACTCCCACACTGGTACAGCCTTCCCCAAAGTAATTCCCCTTCGCTGGGAGCTGAGCCCCCAATATCAAAGAAAGTAATTTTGCCTTTTAAAGGGAACTGACTCCAGTGGATGTTGCTGAATTTCATAGTGGAAATACTTATCTTGCAATTCTGTTAACCAATTTAGTATTTGCCTACCTACTTTGGAGACCAGTGTTTGAGGTGACATCACTGAAAACCACAAAAATTTCTCTCATTTTCCCATTACCCAACCTTGTAATTTTAAGCACAGTATACTACAAACTAGATATCTACCCTTCTGACCTATGAACAGAATCAGATACTCGTGTATCTTGACCCAGACTACACCTGCTCAACTTTAAATTGCTCTCAAATACCTACTGCCCTCTTAATTCTGTTTCAAAGTTGCCCAGCAGAATTTGAGTATTTCAAAGAGGAAAACCAGAACATGCAATCCATGTCTTCTTTCTGGCTCTGCAACACAGACCAATAACTTGTTGTTTCCTCCTCTGTGAAATTAAAGATAAGATTTTTCCATTTCACTATATATTGCAATTATTTCTGCACCAGCTAGAAGTTTTGTGTCCTTGATGTAGAACTGATGGGGCTTTGAGCAACCTCTGGTCTAGTGGAAAGTGTCCCTGCCCATGGCAAAAGGGTTGGAACTAGATGGTCATTATGTCCCTTCCAACCCAAACCATTCTATGATTCTATGAAATGTAAGATATAAACATCAAACTACAGTAAATCCCATATATGCTGTGGTCCATACAAACTGCTCTTCCTGGAACATTTCCAAATTTACCATGATTCCCATTCACTTTTGAGAGCTCTAATCTGGTTTTTTGGAGCACCTCTCAAGAGGAAAGAATGGCAATGAACACTGGTAATGTGAACCATGAAGAGCTGACCTCACTGTCATTCTCATTTTTATTCGAGCACATTGGCATTTTGATTTACCCTGTTTGCAATATCAGTCTGTAGATCAGCCCTGAAATTTCCTTTTCTATCCAAAAAGGCTGAATGTGTGATATCAGGCACGCAACAGCTCCCTTGCTGTTCCAGCAAGAGCTTCCTAACTTCTCATTTCTAGGGATTAGAGAATTTATATTCTCCAGCACAGAGAATTCCTTGGATACCAGTAGGAATTGAAGAAAACTAAAATCAGGTCTTTTTTCCCTCTACTTCATTAAGTACAGTGGGAATTAAACACTGGGAACCACACACCAAGGACAACACAACAGAGGTTTTCCTCCTTTCACAGATGTAGTCTTTGCTTGATGAGCTCTCTACTGAGCATGAGAACAAGCTAAGTAGATCAGAATCGACTTTTAATTAAACTCAACAGCTTTTCTTGATTCATGTAGGACTTCAAGAACAGACATCTGGCACAAGCTTTGTATGTTAGCATGTCATGTTTACTTATTTCTTTCCTTTGAATTCACATAGATACACACATATGGATGTGTCATGACAATTTTGTTACAACCCCATTTATTTATTTAGTGCATTTGCTTCCCATCATTCTTTATTGCTGCTTAAAGTACTTCATCTCAAGGAGAACCTTATTAGAACCCAACAATATAACATATGGTCTCATTTGCTGCACTGTACACAGGCTACTTGGACAAAAGAGCAAAGCCATTACAAGATACAAAAAGCACAGGTTCAGAAGGTGAATTTTGTTATGCATGTTTGAGAATCCACGTGGGGATTTTTTCTACACAGCCTTTCCAGAGTATTTTCTTCAGCTGTATATTCCAGAGTATTTTCTTCAGTATTTTTCTGATTGCAGCTTGTGCCATAACTTTAAAAGGCATTTTCTTAGATGCAACCAAAGCCAAGGGATGAATACAGGTTAGTTTCCATTCTACATGTGGCAATAATAGGCCTTGATGTTCTGTATGAGAACATTTTCTATCAGTTTTACATAAAGTTCCCTGTAGTTAAGGGACCACAAGAAGGGCACTGGGGGAGCAAAGCCCTTCCCACTCTAAGAGAAGATTATGTTATTCTCACTAGAAGAACCTGAATATACATAATTCTGTGGAACCTGAAGAGATGTATCCCAGAGTCCTAGGGAACTGGCTGCTGTCACCAAGCCACTCTCCAGGGTATCTGGGAAGTCATGGAATCAGGTGAAGTCCCTGGTGACTGGAAAAAGGGAAACAGAGATTTAAAAAGATAGAAAAGAGGAACCTGGGAACTAGTGACCTGTCTGTGCCTGGGAAGATCCTGAAACAAATCCTCTGAGAAGCTCTGCTGAGGCACAAGGAGGACAGGGAGTGATTTGAGTCAGCCAGCACAGCTTTACCAAGGGCAGGCACTGCCTGACCAGCCCAGTGGCCTTCCGTGGTGGAGTGACTATGGCAGTGGTCAGGGGAAGAGTTATAAATTCATTTATCTATTTCATTTTATCATGAAATGACCAAATTAAAAAAAAACCCAAACCATTTTTGGAAAAGCAAAATTTGCAGGTCATAATTGTCCTGAAAAAAAGCCCCAAAACCAAATCCAAAACAAAGAAACCCCACTTCTCTCAAAATAGCACTAAGAATTTAAAAAACAAACAAACAAACAACCAAACAAAAAACACGCACTTAGGAAAGTGAGAACTCAACACTGGCACATAGAAAGGAATGCATTTCCCCCACGGCCTCTGTAAGTCCATTTAAGTGCTCCTGATACGATTCTTTCAACCTTCAACTTTCTATTTTCTTTCTTGAGTTGAAAATCAGCTCAAACACAGAGACAAAATGAAGTCGTAATGTTCAACTTCTAGCTAAAGTTACAGAAAGCAAAATTCCTATCCTGGGCAAACTAGATTTTTAAAAAGCCCCAGGTGCTGGAATTGCATAAGAATCTCAGCTTTTCACCGAAACTAGAGTTTGCATTCAGCCATGATATTTGTTGAAAGCTACCTGAAACACAACTGGACCAAAGCCAATGGCCAAGAAATCAAAATCATGATAGAAAATGCCAATGAAACAAAGCTCTAAAATTATTTTCAAGACATTAACTCCACCACATTAATACCTTGTGCAATCAGATTTTTGGTATTTTGATATTTACATCTGGCAACGTTGAGGAGGAGATCCAAGTGAAACCAGTTTGCAGCTCACTGTAACATGAGATGTCTTACTTTGTGACCAAATTCATTCTTTTGTGACATTTTCCCCTTTAACATTTATTATTATAATTTAACAATCAATGCTTGCTCAATTAAGGAGGGAAGATAGTCAGGGACTGCCTCAGACATTTGAAATAATTCCTGAAATTTTAACATTTATTTTGAATCACCACTCTGAAAGTACAAGGGAGCTACTTTGGAAAGTTAAAACAACAGAAAAATGAGACAATGTTCTTTGGGAATACCAGACTAGTAGGAAAAACACTTAACAACAACAACAGAGGAAGAGGAACTATGTAATTCTGTTTTACATCACATCAGGTTTCCAAGTGAATTTACAATTAACTACAGTTTATTCAAATTTGACTAGTATTGGATTTAAGAAACGATAATGTTCTTTATCACCCTTTAATAAAACTGCATGGCAACAAGAAGTAATGAAGTTAATGACTGACAAAATGAAAATAGTACCAGACCAGCTGATAAACTCCTCTGTACATCATGACACAGCTATTTTCTTCCCAAAGCCTGATTTTGCCCAAATAGACAGATGTGCTGAACGCTGTTGGAAAGCCATTGTCAAATACTATAAAAAAAGATATGAAGTCTGGCTCAGCAGTAGAATTCACACACAAAAATCAGAAGCTGGGGGGGCCAGTGTTTCAGCAGGGTCAGCTGCTACACCTGAGCTGGCAGAGCCAGGCTGGGCCAGCACTCACTGCTTCCTAAGCTGCAGCTCTGCTAAGTGGCATGGCCACCTGCCCACCACTGCCTGCCAAATGTGTGTCACTGCTAATTATAACCAGTTCAAATACAGCAGAGTAAAGAGAAGCAGGGAGCCCATCATTACACAGAAATACTACAAAGCACGGCCTTATTTTACCTACATGAAAGGCAGATTCTTGTCACTCGATAGCAGCGTGAGCAGAATCCCACTAATTTCCACATCCAAAATCCAGTGACTCTCAGCAACAAAACTCCTGTGGCTCCTGCTCTTTCTCTCAGAATAGATTTATTAGTTAGGTGCTACAGTGAGGACTTTTTTTCCTATGAGGTCCTATTTTTTTTTTTTATCAGCTGTATAAATTGGATTCAATACCTTGAATATAGTGTGGCCTTGTTCTTATTTCACCCACTAACTTGCCAAATTCTGTCATAAATGAGTAACTCTGTGAACTCCCCTTATCTGTAGCTTCTGCAGTTTGAGACTCAGAGGATGAAGATACCCAGCCCCTTGTCTAGGAAGACACTCAATGTGCTGCTTACACACTGTCAATACATTTTTAGTAGCTTTTCTACAAAGAAGGAACAATTTCTACAAGGCTCATCTCCTCTCATCTCCTCTGTTAGGCACAGGACTATGCAACAACCCTTATGACCTTGCACTTGTATCTCATGGGCAAGACACAACTGAGATGGGGAAAAAGGACTTCTCAATGAAATGTTTTAAGGGTGATGGCATGCACTACAGTCCTGCAGTACAGTGAGCTTGCATTCTACTGATTCCAAGCACAGAAAGCAGCATTCCTGCCAGTTACTTACAGCAATACAGACCTAAGTATTGAGACACTTGGTGCCACTGCTTTCCCTCAGCTCTTTCCTTTAAAGGACACAAGGGTCACTTGCTTGCCCTGCACCTTCTTCTCTGCCATGATTTCTCTCCTTTCCTCAGCACTTGACTTGATATGAACATCAGGAGTTGTCACTGCCCGCCATAACAGACCTGCATTTAGCTCCTCCTTGTCTCACAACTTCTTACGCTGCTTCAGCCCTTCCAGCACAGTCTGCACAAGCCCAAGATGCAAACCCAAGGTGTACTGGGTGTGTACTGGGCTTGCACAGCCATGTTTTGGGAGCAGGGGGCTACAGGGGTGGCTTCTGTGAGAAGCTTTCCCTGTGTCTAGTGGAGTCAATGCCAGCCAGCCCAAAACAGTGGCTGCACCTCTGGGATCACACAGGTAAGAAGGGGGGAAATCTGCACAACTGCAGCTGACAAAGAGGAGTAAGAATAAGGGAGAACAACAGCCCTGCAGACCCCAAGGTCAGTGCAGAAGGAGGCACAGGAGGTGCTCCCAACACTGGAGCAGTTTTCCCTGCAGGCCATGGAGGGGCCATGGAGGTCCATGTGGGAACAGAGATCCACCTCCATCACATACAGATGCCATGCCAGAGCAAGTGGATGCCCAAAAGAGGCTGTGACCCCATGGGAAGAGCATGCTGGAACAGGTTCTTGAAAGGATCTGAATGATGGAGAGAGAAGCCCATGCTGGAGCAGGTTTGCAGGGGACTTGTGACTCCAAGGGGACACCGGAGGGAACCCACAGGATCCACAGGCTGGAGCAGCCTGTTCCTGAAGGACTGTACCCCCTGTGAGAGACCCAGGCTGGAGCTGTTCACAAAGAACTGTAGCCCATGGGAAGGACTGACACTGGAAAAGTTCATGGAGGACTGTCCCCATGGGAGGGACCCATGCTGGAGCAGAGGAAGGATGTGAGGACTCACCCCTTTGAGGAGGAAGGAGTGCAGAGACAACATGTGAGGAACTGACCACAACCCCCACTCCCTGTCCCCCTGCACTGCTGGGTGGGAGGAGGTAGAAAAATCAAGACTGAAGAACAGACAGATGGGGAGAAGGTGTTTTTAAGATTTATCTCTCATTACCCTATTCTGATTTGTTTAGTAGTAAGTTGAATTAATTTTTCTCCTAGTTGAGTGGGCTTTGCCCATGACTGTAATTGCTGAGTGACCTCTCCTACTCCTAATCTTGACCCACGAGCCTCTTGTTGCATTTTCTTCCCTGTCAGTTGAGGAGGGGAAGCAACAGAGTGGCTTTGGTGGACACCAAGGTCAATCACCATAGTCTACAGCTTGTTTCCTTCCCTAAGACCCTTTCTGTGCAATCAGCCCCAGAAACACACACCAGTGCTGATCAATACCTATCAATGAAACGGGCCATTTCATTAGCCACAGCATTCTGCAGGCAGCCTCTCTCACTGAGTTGGCTGGATGCCACCATGAGCTGCTCTTAAATTCCTCCCCTGTAACTTGATGCATCATTGGCAAACAGCAGAGGAAAAAGACAGGTAGATTGTGTTCACTCCATCATTGATTTTACTGTAAAAAAGAAAGGCAACTTGGGAAATAAAACATTTCTTCAATTTCTCCTTTTTAATATGTGAAATTCAAGTCAAAAGCTAGAAAGTTTTCTAGCAAACAAAGCCATATAACTCACAAAGAGGAGGACAAGCACTGTTGACAACAGGATTCCAGCACCTTTCAATACCACTGTATTGGCTCCAGACCTGACACTGACTCAGCCCACACCATGGCTGTAACACTAGCCAGAAAACCAGGAGTTGAACACATTGTGCCTCTCTGCTTCCACATTTCTAAGCACCAGGTTCAGGAGTCAAAGCCACAACTCACTTAAGGTCTACTGCTGATCTGTCATGTAGATAACTGCCCCAAACAAAAAGTATCAGATAATGAAAAACTGGGGGGCAGGGGAAGCAGTGATTTACAGAACTCAGTTAATGTGCAAAAATGAAGCTGGGCAATGAAACTTTCAAGAGGCTGCCATTGACCAGAATAAATCAGTGGCAGACAGAAGACTGAAGAAACATCTTTTTATATCACACTAATCAGAGGTGACAGGAAATCTGCTTTGGAAAGGAAGCCTGGGACAGGTCACCCTGGGCAGGCACCAGAGAAAGCCTACAGAGGCATCAGCACAGCGCTCTGCTGAGTGTGCATGCAAGGGCAAGCCCAGGAGAGCCCAACAGCACAAACTTCACAGTCTGCTCCAAAGACCCCCAAATCTCCACAGCCCCCCAGGAGCTGCACCCAGTTATGAGCTTGTTCTGTTCCAGTGCTGCCTTGGAGGGGGAGGCCTGGGGTCTGTGGGATCATTACTGCTGGCAAAGAGCCTTTTCAATGAACTGCTGGAGGTTTTTCTGCAGAAGCAAAATCACATCCTTCCACGCTTGGAAATGGCATAAAGAAGAGAATATACAATTTTGTAACAATAACTAAGGAATGAAAGTGGGATTGTGCATGACTAATGCTAAGGATGGCAGAGAAGGTATCAGAAAAAAGGTTACAAAAAAGAGATAAGGAAGAAAAGGGAGGAAGTACCTGCAGGATAGGCAGGTAAGGACATAGCTTAGGACAGGGTATAAGGAAATGGTCTGTACAAAGGGAAAAGGAAAGTGGGAATGAAAACAGAAAAGGAGACAAAGATGAAATTAAAAGTCTAAAAAGCAGATATTTGAGCCAGAATAAAGAAGAAAATTGAACTGTGTGTCAACATCCATACACTGCACACACCTTAGAGGTACAAGTAAGAGTTTCAGCCTAGATGCCTTTGCACATAATTTGTACTGTTTTGTTGCATTTGTTAAGACTAAGCTAATCCTCTCTGTATTGTTCCCAATTGAAATTAGAAGCAACTTTTAAAAATGTTGAACAAAGCACTAGAAGACAGATAAGCCTTTTATCTGTCATACTCAGCTGCCAGCCTCACCACACAACCACATTTCATTGTTCCAGCAGTTCAAGTAAATCTAAAAGCTGAACTCAAATCTCAGAAACCAAAAATCTATCACAGCACCAGAGACCATGAAAATATATGAGTATGAGAAGCAAGTTGGAGCTTTTCCAATCTGCTCCAGACTGTTATACAGAGTGGTTCTGCAACAACAGTTTTTCACTTGTGATTAATTTTAAACAATAGATCTGAGCCTGTGCAAGAGTTACTTATCTAGTTCATGCTGGATGTTCCTGACAAAATGCATAAGGGAGAGTTAAAAAAAAAAAAGTCCCTCTAAAAATGAAAAGATATGCTTTGGAAGTGAATCCTCTGCCTGCCTCTGCTTACAGCACCACAGAACAACACAATCTGCCTGCACTGGATTTCTCTCTGCTGAAACTAAAACCTTCCAAAGCTAACCAACAAATCCTGTTTGAAGTAACCTCTTCATAAAGCACACTATGCAAGGACTTGTGAAGGTACTCTAGGACTATAGACTACAATTTAGGTCAGAAGGGTCTCTTATCTTCTCTCAGTGCCATCACCACCAGTTTAGGTTGCTCTGGGCTTTGTCAGCAGAGCTCCACTACCTCTCAGGCCAATCTGTTCTGAAACTTTTCCCCCGGAAATTTAATTGCATATTCCCTTTTTGCAACTTGTGACTTTTGCCTTTTGTCCTTATTATTATTGCAACCCTAGGATGACTCTGTTCCTGTCTTATCCATATCCTCCCCTTAGATATTTGAGAGAGCAGAAAGATCCCCTCAAGCCTGAAATTTTGCATGTGCCCCTGAGATAGAGTTTCTGCTTTCAGAGTGTTACACCACGTGAACATTTTCAATTTTCTTGTCAAAAGCATTTTGCAATCAGCAGACCCTGGTGTCACCTGCTGCTTGGGGATGCAGCCCCAGCCCTGCCCTGCCATCTGTGTGCAGGGAGAGCAAGGACAGCGTGCCCAGGAGCCCCACAGCACACACACTCAGGTATGGGCTTGGTTTGGATAGAAGCTTAATTACATTAGCCCAAATAAGTCATTCAGCAAAACCCTTCCAGCAGACAGCCAAGAAACACGCCCTTGAATACAAACTCATCCCTTCAGAGCTGATCCTGAATAGGAATTAAGAAGAATTAAAAATGCTTCAGATCTTACAGACACCAGTCTGAAATGGCAGTTGTCTAGATGGCTGGTGGGATTTTGTCACTGTCACAATTTCATGGCCATCCTCAACCTCACCATTCATACAAAGCTAATGTGATACAGTTCTGACTCATCATTACTTTTTTATATACTTGAAATCTCAGTAGCTCCCAGCAGCAACTAATTGCTTATTAATTCCACTACAGAAGATGCTGTAAGGGATTTATAGTAATTAATAGAAGCTAATCTCCTTTCTCCCCTGAATTATCACTCCTACACATGAACTAATGAAGCAGTGAGTGACCCCCAAGCTCCAGAACTGCAAATACAAAGCTGAATTCTGTGCTACCTTTTCCATGGTCCTCAGGAAAGGTACTTGTTTTGTGCATGACAGAAATACAAAACAGTGCTTTCTCTTTTGAAAAAGAAGCCAAGACAGGACATTGCATCCATCAATTCTTCATCCATCACCTTCCTGTCACTTTTCAATTTATTTCTGTCACTGGGAGGAAAGGTGTGTAAATGCAGCTCACAATCATGAACCCTGGTGACTATTTATAACTGCAACACACTCCACTGCTAATCCTCTACAATACCAGATTTATTTACTTTTGCAATAAAACTGAGATTCACAGAATTGGCTGCATTTGCTGGGCATTCTTAACTCTGTACTGTACACATTTTTTCGGTGCACTTATGATTAGCAGGACAGGGAGCAGTGGAAATGCAGCTCTCCTTTGTCTGCTTGGTCCAGCCTGTGACCCATCCTTGCTAACACACCCAATGCTTCTCCACTGACACTCCAGAGTATCCAAGAGCTACATGACAAACCTCCAAGATGCCAAATGAGTTTAGCCCCCTTCCAAACCACAAGCCAATTTTTCCTAAATGATGAAAAAGTAGCTGCAGAGCAGTCAGACTCATTTTAATGGAGAGCAGCTGTAAATGCTGGCATGTATAATTACTAAAGGAATGCCACAAATATTTAGATAACAAAAACTACAAACAACTTCTGTGATGACAAAGGTAAGAGTGATAAGCAGCCATGATTTAAAACAAACTAATTATGTCCAATAAATCCATTCTCTTTCTGGAAAAAGAACATAGAAAATTTACTAAATCTGGTCATGAGCAAAACATGCTGGGATGGAGTGCAGCTGCAGAAATGTCAAACTATCCTCACAAGGTTATACTTGACATTCTGGAGGAAATGCAAACAACAAAACTTGGAAGAAGAATTCCTAAATGTCCTTAAAGAACTATAATCAGTTGTTGCAGGTCAAAACTACACCAAATAGCAGGATGGTGGGAAGAGCAACAGGAAAGCGAATTTTGCCTCTTAAACTTTGCCATTAACTGAAGGAAATAAATGACAGGCACTCCAAAATTCAGACGTTGATACAGTGTTCTGGAGCAATCTAACACAGTAATAATCACATTGTTACACAAAATTGTATGGCTGATTCTTCTCTGCTGCTTCTTTTGAGTTATGGAATGAAATCTTGTCCTTCAATGCAAGTCCTACTTCAGCTTCAATAAAGTTTCATCCATGCATTTTAATTTGAAATGCCAGGGGAAAAAAACCCAGATTTTGACAGATTTTTAACACAGTTTAATCTGGGTGGGGGGAGGGGAACCAAAGACCAAACAAATCTACTGTATTACCATGGGCGTTGATTTGTGTAGCTACAGGGCTTCTTCAATACTTCACCAAAAGTCAGAATGTTGTTTCCTTTAGAAAAATGTATTTGCCCTCTGTCTAAGTGGCAGAAATATATTTCTAATGTGGAAATTTTCTAATTTCTGATATTTCTAATGAAATATATTTCAAAACATATGGGTTTTCAGAAATTGTAACTTGTCCACCCCTCACTCACATTTAACATTGTCAAGCTATTTTTTCACTTGCTGAAGCATCTGGGATATCTATGAACAACAGTTCTGTGTCTCCTTTGGTGTTACAGGGTAAAAACTCACTGTTGGGCTGAAAAGCTCTGTGCCATGTCTCCAGCAAGCTGCTTTCTCCTCCCCTTTCAAGGGAAAAATGCCGTGCTATCAGAACTAGATTAAAAGAAAGCACAGCTCAGTTGCCAATGAAGCAGTGCACATTTATGTTCTGGAGGCCAAAATGGAGAGGCTTTCTGCTCAGTAACACTGACCAGGAATATGCTATTCTGTACTAATTCTGGCACTTTAAATTGAAGATCCCTTAGCTTGGAATTTTGCCACTACTTTTCTACACAGATGAGCTGTAATAATCACTGAAATTAGAAGCATTGCAACAGAATGATTATTTTAAGAAACAGAAATTTGGTAGCATGACAAATTAAGAGATAAATCCAGAAAACTAATCACCGTCATAAAGGAAAAAGATGAATTCTTGGAATAAGTCCATAACATTTCAGATAAGTTATCAGGAAACAGCAAGGTGCCCTGTGAACTCACCTTTGGCCACCACTCCCCATGAGACACAGAGGGCACTGCTAAGGCAGGAGGTTACAGCCACCAGAATTGAACCAAACACAAAACCAACAAAATTTAAAAAGCAGCTCCAGCACATCAAATTCAAAAAAAGTTATGTACAAAATTTCCCCAGGGCATCTTATAAAACACTTTCAGCTTTTTAACACTCCTTTCCTCTGTTTGAAAACTTGAGCATTAAGAAATTTTTCAGACAATATTCAAGGGAAACTTCTACCTGACTGAAACACACAGGTAATTTCAGACATCTGATCAACCCTGAAAAGCTGCTGTGTATAAATTAGTGTGTGGTAGGTACCTCATGAGTTTTCCCTCATTTTATGGTAAGTAAAAGGAAAAATGGCAGAGCCATTTCAGTTTAAGGTTTTGTGTGTTTATAAACATATGCATCTATTTAGATCATGGTTACATCAGTGCTAAAATTCAATGCCTATTAATATTGCTTTTCCTAAATAAAACTGCAGATTAATAATGGTCTAATGAAAAGGTATGTTTTCAGTTCCTTTCAATTAAGTAAAAGCAGCAATGACCATGTGAGCACTGCTACTCTAGCTCAGTACAACTGATGCCAACAATGGCATAACCAAATCTGTTCCTAAACTGTTCAGCATAAACCAAAATGTTCAATCAGCCTCTCTGTACAAAAACTCTGGGACTGTCACAAGAGCTTCTTCAAAACCAAGCACTGGACTACTCTCATAAAGTAAATTTGCTTTATCTTCTTCACCTGAAATTAGCCTACAATAAAATGATGTCAGGCAAACATTTCCCCCCCTCCATTAGTCAATGATAAGACAGTTGTACTCAAACCAATTCTGCATGGGTTGATATTTCAATTTAAAACATGGAAACTTTGAAATCACCCCATTGCAACTGGGGCCACACCACATCACAGGGTTGTGAATGAAATATTAACAGCACATTCTGCAGCACCACTGAACATGTGGGCATATTAGTTTGAAGATTTCACACTGGTGCTGTTTGCTTCAATGAAACAAATTTGGTGAGGAATGAGATTTATAATTTCAGCTGCTAAAAAATTATCAGCTTCTTCAAGCAGCCATCAAAGAACTAATGATGTCCTGTAATTTCTTACATGGTGAGGAAACACTCACTTCCCAACAGAAACAGGGTGAATGATGAAAGTAATACAAAGCACTAATGCCATCTTCAACAGATACTGTACCAATCCAACAGAGTTAAAAATCTGAGTAAGCTATTTGTGCTTCACACAAAAATCCTCCCTATAACATCTATAGATACTTGGTATCACCTCTGAGAATGAAATTCATTATACTGAAATCTCCTTTTGTGCTTCTTAAATCCCTTTACTGATTTACTTCCTCCTGAATACATTATCTAAAAAATAATGCCAGTAGTGCCAAATAAGTAATTTCATTATTCATTTGTATGCTATTCAGCCTCTTCAGGCAGTTTGCTCTTCAATGTCCTCAAACTATTCTGATTCTTTGGTTTCAAGGAGATATTTAGGGTGATACTGGGACTAGGAGGGCTGACCCATAGAAGTCATGATATCCTAAACAGATCTGTGGCAGCTACTGCAGAGCAATATTCCTGTCAGCCTGCCAGTCCGCCAAGAGTGATGGAGCACCCATCACACATCCTCTAGCCAGAGTGAATCCTGATGCCTTTCAACAGACACGAGGAAAATCCAAAACCGTCAAAGGGGCAATCCATTAAACAATTTAAAAAAATAAAAGTAGTCATAAAGTAATCAAGCCTTTAATTCTTACCTGGGAATGACTTTGGAAAATGATTTCAAATGACTAAAATATGACCAAAAAGAACAAAATAAGGGCAATTTGCCTCTTTTATGCCTTGCAAGTAGAGTTCCTGCTAAACACAGAGCTCCACTAATGTCTTGTGGTATTTTAGTAAAATGTAGGTGTTGATGAAGTCAAACTCATGAATGTTTTTCTTGAGTCAGCTCTGCTAATAATAATGATAATAAAGTCTCAACCCACTAGTTGGTTTATTTGTTCAGGGAATTAGGGAGAGAACATACAGGGAGGAACATTGTTAAGGACATTACCTGTTTGTAAAAATCTGAGATGACTGAATATGGCTTAGATTTTACTCCAGATGACACTATTTGTAGGCAAGGCCTTTTTCATTTCTTCTAAGGGTTTTGATTTTTTTTAAAGGAAAATTAAAGAGAAATGCATCTAAAAGGTGTTATACTTTATGATGTTCCTCTTCAAAATGGTGGACTAGCAGAGAAAAAGTCATTCTGCACATGATAAATGAGTATTTTTTGGTTTAGAAATCAAGGAAAAGAACAAATTATCAGAGGCAGCACAGCCAGAGTGAGTGGACTTTACATCTTTCCTAGGCCTTAGCTGGACTTCATTAAATTACAGTAGAATCTATTGCATCCTGCAATCTTCAGCCTGCTGAAAACTGCTGTAATTTGTTCCAAATTTCTGCAGAAAATGAAAAAGATTTACAGCTGTTCTAACCTCTATCACCAAGGAAAAAGTTGTCTTCATTACTGGAGAGTCCAAAAAGCTGTTTGTCTCCTGTCCATCCAACTTCTTTTAAGAGAAAAACCTGGACAAGAAAAACACTGTTTCCAGCATGTGAGCTTTGATTGCTAAGTCCCTCTAACAAAAACCCCCAAGAAAAAGCCAGAAATTCTACTCTGTGGAATTCCAGTTTGTGTGAGCTGCCCTCCAGTGCCAAGGCCAGGCACCTCACTGGAGGGATCCTCAGCAGCTGTGGCAGTGCCAGCCACACAAGCTAATGCAGCCACAGGCAGAGGTCAATCTGAACTCTGCTTATACAAATCAAAAATGTTGGTCTGCATTACATTTTTAAGCAGGTATAATTTATTCATTCAACACAATGTGCTCTTGCAGCCAGTTGCTAATCCCACTGGCACCTTGCACTGCACAAAATGCCATCCCTGTTCCTCCTGCTACTTTGCAAGGGGACTTTCTGCTCCTCAAGCCAGCCCAGTAAGAGGAACTGGACAACAGCTTTTCTCCAGAAAAGAGTGAGAGCCTATGCAAAAGCCACGGAGGAAATCTGCAAAGATGGAGTAGGTTCAATGCAGGTCTCTCTTTAAGGTTTATTTTGCATAAATTTGCGTTGTGGAGAAATTGGCTGGATCTGCCTTGCTTCCATTTCTCTTTTTTTGGTCCTCCCTCATAGTCATTGGCTTCTTTTCATCTCCATTGGAGCTTGAGAAGGAGTTGAGAATACAGCTCCATTTCTTCAGAACAGCAGTCAAAAGAATACTAATTAGTGTTTGTCTTTTGTTGTTCTCACAATTTAGTTGTAGTTAAGCCAAAATATCTGAGACCTTTGTCAACAGCAGAGGAGTGCAGAGACCCAACACATATTTGTAAGATAAAGAAATAATGACTTCTTTCTCAGTTTTACAAGAGAAATTAAATCCCGCTCTTTCTGGGAGGTATAACATTATGCACCATCAAGTATTTCCCAGCATTTATGTCCTGCCCTGTGCACAAGGACATTCACTGCAGTCACTGTCAGCACCACATTCACTGATCTCATTTGCAATGGCTCTCACTGTAATGAAAGCTTTTGCTGTCCTGAACTCTCCAGACCTGGTCCACTCCCTCTGCATTTCTGCCTTGAACATCTGGTTCTGGCAGCTACCATGATGCCTGGGACCACAAGAATGCTGGCCTTCAAGAGTGACCATGTACTAAATCTTGGTCTGACCCAATGGTGAAAGAATATTTGCACTTTTTAAAAGACTATTGAGTGTCTTCAGTGACAGCTTGGTTGTAAAACTTGAATGAGTCCCATCTAACTAACAAATACTGCTTTCTCTGTTTCTCTGAATGCTCATCCAAGGAAAATGAGCACAGACCCTCCATGGTTAGCATGAAACTCCTCCTCTTGACTGGAAAGGTGAGCCACTAGTAGTGTATCACATGGCTGGTCTGATGCAAAATATTAACTACACAGCTCAAATTATACCCATTATGTCTTCATGGAGGGAGGATTTAATGAATAGGACCCAGAACTGCTGATTTCTCCATCTATTTGTGTCACTAATTTAATATGCAACACTGGCCAAATCACATTTTGAAGATTGTATTAAACTGGTCACAATAGTGTTGACACACCTCAGTGAACACTGTGAGGGCTTTAGGCATGTGGACACTAAAAATGCACCCATACAGCAGTCTTCTCTCATAGAATTTTGAGTCAAATAATGGTAAGAGGCTTTCTGGGGGCTACTGATGGTTTTACCCTGAGGGTCTTGGTGACCCTTGTTTTGGCTCTATGTGCTGACTTACAGGGCACTTTCCTGTACCAGTCCTGCAGATCTCCTGTTACATCTGATGAAATGGTAACACTCTGGGTAAGAAAATGATGGAAAAGAGAATCTCATTTTGCTAGGATATATTTATCCTGAGTTGGAATACAATAAACTAGAGTGACACTGCTTTTGCTACTCTAACTGATATACAAACCCCCATGTAAATTCTCCTCCAGGCACATCCAGATGGGATGGACATTTTTCTGGACATTTTTCACAGCTTTTATGAAAGCTGCTGTGGTCTCAAGTGACCAAACTATTGACAAGAGCAGGAGTTCAGTCTCCAAGCTTTTTCCACTCCTAGAGAAATCTGCAGACCCACCATGATATTGCTGAGTTTGTGTTAACAACAGCAACTTTCTCCAATCCCTTCTTCCCAGTTGTATATCAGAGGCACAGAAAAAACTATCAGGTGGTACAAACTGTCAGGTGCTCCTGACCTGGAAAAATATAAAGTGAAGCAAAGGTGAAAGTCTGTATGTACTATTAGCAGCTCTCCAGAGTCTTTCAGCATTTCATTTTTCCACATTGGTACACGTTGACAGTTCTTAAAACATTTAAACATGCCATTTGGCCAGAACAGTGCAAATTGTCACCTGTCTCAATGCTGGGTGAAGAATAAGATATCCACAAGTTGGACTTCAGATGTGATGAATAGTGCCCCTGTGTTAAAGATTATGTTGTTGCAAATATAGGATTGAATTTCCTTTTTGCTGCAGTAAAATGTACTTGAAGCAGTGTTTATACACAGCAGTGAATGCATATATGTATACATATATATATATACACATATATACATATATATACATATATATATGTGTATGCATGTATGTATATATATATATATGTAACATTCTAAACTGTGTTCAGCAGACATGCTAGAAAAAGGATCACTGTTTTAATCATTTTAAAACAAAGATAATAGTTAATAGCAACTGGGACAACATTAAGATTCTCTGATAAACTGGTTTTCAACTATTTACATGCAAACTATTTGTTAAATAGAAGACACCTTCACTATAAATAATAGACATAGGGACTGGCAGAGCATTATAGTCAGAAGATTCAAGTTTAAAACTTTTTTCAATTATTTGCAAACTACTTCTCACTGCAGAATACATATTAACCTGCAGGTAATGGAACAGTATACCTACAGTTTTCCTTCAATGTTAAGGACTGCTAAAGAAGATGTTTTTCCTTCTGAACAATACAACTACTTCAGTAACACCTTGCTACTATTTTTCAAGAGCAAAAAAACCCTCTTCAACAACAACACTCCACACAAGTACAAGGATTTGAGATTGTGTTCAATCTAGATGCAAGATAAATCTTTATTCACACATAAAAGTCCCACCATAGGGAGAGTTTTTATGGATATTTTAGTATAATACAGAAGTCATTCTTCTCCAAGGATTGTTTTACAGCCTAAGTTAGAATTTGCAGATGGATTATTATATTTGATTGAGGGCTTAGCTGTGGGTCTAATAAAAACCACATGAAAGAGGGCAGAAGGGATAAAAATCAATAGTCCAGTGTTCTTACATGGCTGGGAGGATGGATGCTAACAACACAAAAAACTTATTGTGTTAGTTACCAGTTTTTGGTGCAAGCTGCAAAAATAAGGAAGTAGCTTTAAAAGAAAAATCAATTATGAATCAGTTATTAACAACAGAGCATTTTTTCTGCTTAAGCTGCCTAAACAGAGGCTGGGCTCTGTAGCTTCAAGTGACTCACACCATTTATTGCATGCCCTCAGAATGGGCAGGAATACACAAGTTTGGCAGCTTGACAGAGATTTGTGGAAAATCTCTGTCAGGTATCTCAACAAGTGTCAGAAATAAAATGGATCTTGTTAAAGCATGGATAGCCAAGGCATTTGTAACAGGCTTTTAAGCTAACCTTAAGCAGTGAAAATTCAACACCTACAAACACTGCCACAAGCCACCAGGTCACTACTGGGCTTCAGTACATGCTCACCTTAGATAAGGAAATCTAGAAGCAATAAATGAGAAATGAAAAAGATAAAATGGAAGACAGTGTATTAAATAAAAATATCCTAGTATTTGAAATCCATTACTTTCTTGGAAGAAACATTCTTGAGGAATTTCTCTGCTCTGAAAATTGTCATTATTTCACTGCAGATTGAATTGCAAGCATTAGATGTAATTTGTAACAGTAACTGGAAATTCTTATGATGATCTCTGACTGGCTTTAAGGCATTAATATTTCTTGCATTTATTTAGCCTAATATCTCAGGTACATTCTGTTACTCAAAGATGGGTGTATATGCACTAACAGAAAATTGTATATTTTTGAGATTATTAAATCAATTCTGGGAACTGTTCCATTTAGTATTCTAATTCTATCTGATCTCACAGAGCTCAGGTAGAGCCAAAGCATGCACTTCATGTATCCAAATGGTCATCAGGAGTCACCCCCAGGACAGCACTGGAGAGCACTGTACCCCAGGGGTGCAGCCCCTGCAGGAGACAGAAGCAAGGTTTCAGGAGACAACAGATATCTCTCCATTTTCTCACGGGAAGACAGTGCCCAAAGAGATTAAAAACTAAGCAGAGCCACATGCTTCCTTGCTTATCCATCCTTTACAGGTACCACACTAAGCAGTGAGATTATCAGTGACTGGTGTAGCACTGAGGGAAAAAATGCAGCTGTTTAGGGAGGAGACACATTTCTGCCTCATGTGCTTCCCTGGGGACAGCAGAGCCGTGTGTCCCACCATATGGTGCTGCTTCTCATTGGGTTTGATAATGCTCACACAGAGTTTGCTGCATTCCAAGTTCAGCATGAACTCAAATCACAGCTCTGCAGAGTTCCACGTCTTTGCTGGCTGGTGCAAAGTGCATGAAGAAAATATGTCCCAGCATGCAATTTAGTAGTAAATGGAATGACATGAGATAGAAGTAATTTTACAGAACTGCCAGCACTTAGAAGGGTGTAAGTCTATAAATTTTATTGAACACGAATACAAGGTTTTGCTGCCTTCCTCTTAAAAAAGCCCAAACAAACACTAAACAAACCCTCCCCCAAAACCCAACAGTCAAGACAAGGCTGAAACAACTCATTTTTTTCTGGGTTCTTGTACTTTTAGCTTCTCTTTTCTTTAAAGCAGCAGCTATTTAAAGATGGCTGAAATAAATTCATTCAGAGATTAAAAAGAAAAAATGCTAAAATAGTCTGAGACAACAATTTTTGCTTGTTTACCTAGATGAAATTATAAGCAAAACAGTATTAGTGTAAAAATGCAGCAGAACTGTGCTATAGCATAGTAAAAATCTTCTCAGACTTCCTCAGTAAGAAAAATAAGCTCTTAACTGCTTTTCATGCCTGTGCACAGGGAACACTAGTTTTAGGAACAGATCAGCCTCCTCTGTGGCCCATGCATCTTTACAAGAGGATTGTTCTCACCTCTGACTTCACTGGTAGAGGTGCAAGAACCAGAATGAACACTGCTAGAATTCTCAATCTCAAGCTGATATGCAGGGCTGGCATTTGGGGCAAAAACAAAAAGGTGTCTTTTTTTTTTTTTGCTATAACTTGAGAAAATTTGATCTAGCAGGCTCCAAGTTGCAGTAACTGTGGAATACCACAATGCTGTTTTAACACTATTTTCAGGAAATAAGCAACTTAGAAAGTTGTCATGAAAGTCTCAATGATTGCAAAGATAAATACAGCTGGTGTTCCAGTTCCTGCTGTGAGAAGGTTACTTTCTGTGTGTAGGAACTGTTCTCTCAAAAAGCATTTGTTAAAAAAAGTGCGAGTCAGGACTAGCTCAAATCTGAGGACAAATGAAAGGGGCTGAGAGACAAAAGAAGCAGGATTCAATGACAAGACAGAAGTAGCACCTACAAGACTCCTGGAAATTCCTGAGTACAGGAAAAGAAAAAGATTACATCATTCCTCAGAAAACTTTTCTTGATTATTGCAGGTATTAGCAGAAATAATGTCTCTTACTAATCATGACACCACAACCATGAGTTCATTTATGTATAAATTTCCCAATAAGCACAGGGACCACAGTACTTGAAGTATTCTATACCCAGCTATGTGACTTTGGGCTACTGTGAGGCTTTTGATATGTATGGCAAAAATACAGGGGAATGAGAAGGCAAAGCTGAATTACCCACTGATGAGCAGCTATGAGGTCATGGCAATTTTAACCTTTTTGACAGAAAAATTGGTCTTCTTCTTTTTATGTAAATGCTATGTTTAAGGCAGAAAGAGTCCACACATTCAAACTGCTTCAGCCTCTGAAACACTATGCTAAACCAGCACATGCTGACTTGCCACACCAGCAGGGCAAGTGTGTTTGGGGGCATCATGTTGCCACCTGCAAGGTTCCATCTGTAAGATGGACTTGGCCAAACTACTACAACAATTGCTTATCAGACCATACTGTACTTCACTAGCAACATCACAACAATTTGAAAAAGGTTGTATGAACCTTGCCAAAGTCATTGAAAATCTGGGGGCATTTTGCCTGTGATCAGCAAAGCTCACAAAGTAGCTTTTGTATTTTTACGTTGTATTTTTACGTTGTATTTTTATGAAAGAGCTGCAAATTGACAAGAAGGCAGCACAATGTAGGAACAACTCCCCATTTTCTGTGTGCAGAGTAGCTTATTTAGTTCTGTAAGTCAGATACAGCACAATGGACAACAGGGAACTCTATGTGCAGTCATAGTGTGCACTGCCCTACATTTTCTTCACTTGCACATGCACTATGTAAAGCTTTAATTAGATAAAAGCTTCAATAAGCCTTTAAAGCTTATTAAATAAATAAATAAAGGCTTTAATAAGATATATGAAATATAGGTTATTTATGACTGATTCTGTCCTTGGAATCATATTGATCCCAGCAGATATGTCTGCACATATTCTGGAACTTTCTAGACAGGAAGATCTTTCTGCATTGATTTGGTTACAAAATCAGGTCCTAAGAATCTAAAGACAAATGGTTAACTATTGAGATTAAACAGCAAGAGTTGAATTTAAACATAGCAGTGCTCCAACAATTTTCACATAGAACAGTCTCAAACAAACATGATTCAACAGAAAATGGCAGAGCACACTTTACTGTTTCAACTCTGAAGAAAATGCCCCCAAAAATATGTGAATATTTACTTTTATACAGCTGTCATCCTTTGGGAGATACAGAAGGAAAAATACCCAAATATTGCCTCCTTATTGCTGCAGACCAAAATTAATTTTTCTTGGTATTTTGCCAGTTCACATCCCAATGAACTGCACCCACCAAGCAAGGTCACATAAATGATTGTGAAAACAAGTTTCCTTTGTGCATGAAGAAGAATGAATCACTTAGAAAAATGTGACATCTTCAGTAATACTTCTGCCACTATGCAATATTACTCTAAATTACACAATTCATCAATACAATGTTCATAAATGTATTTTTGGAAAAAATCACCCTAAGTAAGTTTCTGCATAACACAGCAAGTGGGATTTCTCAGTGAAAGTGAAAATCTGGAGGAATAATGTTGGAACCCAGGGCACAGGAAACATTTCTCTGCCTGTCCTGAGAAGTCCTGATCCCCAGGGGAACACTGCTTTTAACCTTTGTCCATGGAGAAAGCTTACAAGACTTTGGGATGAATTAGAATCTATGAGTGTGTCAAACAGATAGTACTGTCGTTTGTTACAGGGTGAAAAACTTACAGTTTTGGGTTTTTAGTATGGAGGTAGATGGAAGACAAGATGGAGGATTTTGGGTGTTGTCTGATCTCCTTCTTGTTCTTCATCTACTCCCTTTTCTGCAGTGTTGGTGGCACAGACGATTTGGTTAAAAAGCGCCACAATGCAGATGTTGCGTGAACAGACAAATAATTAGTTACTGGTAGAAAGGTAGAAATAAAATACATTCTAAGAGTTAATTGTACAAAATAGTTTTAAAAGACTTTGAACCTGTGTGTCTTGTGACTTTTGGTGCCTTTCTCTTCATACACTAAGTCTGGTATGTAGACAGTGTGCTGAACTGTTGATAAGAGAAAAATAAACAGCAATCTGAAGATCAAAAAAACCAAAAGTCTTGTTCATCTCTCAATCCTGGCACAGAACTTTTTTAGGCGTCTCCCCATCAGGGCAATCCTCAGGGGGAGTTTCCACAGAACAAGAATGCTGTAAGGCCATATGCCAGCTACTCTACAACAGAATTTTCCACACCAAAACAAGGGCCATCTGAAACTCTGGATTGCCAATAAGCAGCCCTCCTTTTTCGTTCAGCTGCAAAGAAATTTGAACAATGACTTTGCAAGAGATGCATAGAATAGACAGTGAACTATCACACACTCACAGGGACGCCACAGCTGACAGGTTTTGTGGATTCCTTTGAGTTCCTCTGCTGCATGATTTCATTCCTCCTGCACCTTTAAGCCCCTTCACAGCTAGATAATTACATTATCATTGCAACCAATTTCAGAAGTTGTTACAAGCAATATGGCTCCTAAGACATTGTTGTATATTATCTGGCAAGACCTCAGAGCTAAAATGTTCAACTAAACCCTGCTGGATAATGAGTTCTAACTACTTTGCTCCTCAGCCTCTTCCCTCAGCCTTTAAAATGTGCTAAATGTATGACCTAATCTGACCAGCAGCACTGAGTTTCGAAGGATGAACTGATTATCCTGAGGCCTTCTACCTACACTGCCTGCATGTGAGGCATACAGGCAACAACTTATCTGATGGGAAGACATGATCTTGCAAGAGCCAGACTCGAACATACAACCACCAATACAGGAATCTCTCACCTTTTTTTGTTAATGACATCTCACGCAGCAGTGGAGCTGCACAATAACTAACTCATAGTTTTTAAACTATTTAAATGTTGAATTTAGGCATCTCTACTACTAATACAGAAATGAGTTTTTGTAAAGCCACAACCTAATTTTACTGTCTTCACAACCAAGGGCAAAACTTCGAAAGGCAACAATAGGTCAGGACAATGCCTTGAAAGATGCTGATAGCACTGCAATTCTCAACTCATGAACAAAGTGATTTCCATAGAATGAAACAAATAGAGACTGTTGGAATAATTTTCAGTCCTGTGTTAGATACAATGTCATTATCAGTCTGCATCATTTTATTTTAATATCATAAGATAATGGTCCACTGTTTCTGCCAAAGTAAGCCAAAAAATCCACATTTAGGCATGTTACATCAAATATGTTACACCAAACTCTTTGCTCCACTCATACCTCTGAATCTTGTATGCCATGATTGTGGAAATTCCCATTTGCAAATCAGTGCCTAAGATGCCCTGAAACACAATCGGAGATTGCTGTGCTGCACAGCTGGGGAGAAGTCCAAAGGCTTTCTCCCTCTGTAAAGTAGGCAAGGTGCTAATGAGAACATCTTTTCTTTTCCCTATAAATTAATCAATTATCTGAATTCTGATTAGCATAGGATCTTATTTTGCTTCAAAGCAAGCCAAAAAGGGAAAACTGGAAGCAAAATAAAGGCATCGCCATCTTCATTTAGTGAACAAATATTAGACCTGGAGAAATAAATTTTAGTTTTGCTTTAAACATCTCTAATTGCTGATAAACTGCCTAATGAAAATAGGGCTTGGAATGGGTCTGGAGGCAATTAAGAGATTACCTCTACATCATGATGACATCAGTATTTTCTGCTCTGCTGGACAGATTTTTTTCTACCTGGAGGCCATTCCCTGAAGTTGGCAAGCCAACAGTTTATCTAGGTAATGTCATATAATTATAGAATATCCAGAGCTGGAAGTGGAAGGGACCCATAAGGATCACCAAAATGCAAGTACTTGCTATATTTTACAGGGATTTTTCCCTCCTCCTCACCCACTGGTGATCAGAACATCTCGGTAAAATTTAATTTGCAGAAACTTTTAAGTATCCATTTCTTCCCTCAATACTTATCTCTCAAAACATAGCAATATCATTTATTCAGGATCATGGCTCTAGACTTCCAATTATGTTGTTGTATTTCCTTCTTCCTAATTGTCAGCTTACTGCTTTTTTAAACTGCAGTAACCAAAAGTGCACATATTTTAACTTTAGCCTTCAGAACTTCACGTAGGACAAGAGCATTTATGCATTTTGCACTGCTGTCAATGCATCTTTGCACAAGGTCTATTTTTGCTGTAGGTGTACAATGCTGTTGATGCAGGAAGTTCACAATCTGGTAGAGCAGTCAGACATCCTTCCCTGCAGGACTTCTGCCCAGCCAGCCATTCTGTACCCCTGCAGTAAATCACTCCTAAGTGAGGGTGAAATTCACTCTTTGCTGGATGTCTACTAAAGGACAACTTCTCAAAGGTTGGGTGTTCAATCTAATCTAAACTAGGCTGCACAAAATGCCCCTGAACGCAGTGAAGAGTGACAGTGCATCTCATCCCATGCTAAGACAGATGTACATGGGCAGAACTGCCCTCCAGAGAGGTACTCCTCACAATTTGACAAGGTAAATTGGATAGCTAAAGTACTGGCTTACAGTTAAGTTAAATCACGGCTGTCCAATTTTCAGACAGCTGTTCAAAGTAAAATACACCTGAAATGCACCAAGTGCTCTCCTCAGTGATCTGGACACTGTTCCTGGTAAACCAGAAATAGACCAGGAAGAATTTCAGACTTTTATCACCCAATACACTTATGTCCCCTCCCAGTCCAATGCCTTCATCCATGCTTGATAAAATATTTCAGTCTCTTAACCAAAAGCACTGAACAGTGCTGGTTGCAGGGGTGAGCCCTTCCAAAGAGAACCTTTCTTGTTGGAGCATCTCATTTTGAAGTGAAGCATTACTGAATTATGGAGAATACAGGATTAAAATTGGTTTGTTACACAGAAGATATTTCTCCCACTTCCTTACTAAACATGTGACACTGTTCCTCATGAGAAAATTTTTGCTAAGAAAGATCAAAGTAAATGCTTGCTATAGGAACTTTTTTCTTTGCACATAACAGGGCCAAATTACATTTTAGAAACAAGCACTAAGGCTGGTCTGAACAGAAAGAACAGAAAGATTTTTCAGAACAAAATTAAAAACAAATATTCATACACACAAGACACACAGACCTCTGCTCTCATAATTTTGCACCAGTGATTTTAAGGATGCACAAAATTATTTTTAAAGCCAGATACATTTAATCTATTTTTCACAAGAGGAAACAAAAAAAAATACTAAAGAATACATGCTCAGGTATTAACTCCCCTTGTTTGTGGTACAGGAATTGTGGAAAACACTGCCAAAGCACTTCAAAACAAGTATCAGTCAAACAAGAATCCCAGGAAACTTCATCTAAATCCTGTTCTTCAAATGCAATTCACAAACCTTTGATAACAAAGGTATCCCACTTGCATGGCTCTCCTTGAACTGACTGTGCTGGCCCTGAGGTTTAAGTGCTTTCATATCCATATCTTTTCTTCTCCGCTTTCCAAAACTGTAGAGATTTTTGATAATTCTCAGTCTTTGCAAAAGAACAGAGTAGATCCTCTCCAGTAACTAAAGAGCAAAACTAGAAGTGCATTTCTTACATCTTAAGCTTCAGTAAAACTTTCCTTTAAGAGCTGGTTGGTTTAAATTTGCATCACTGTCACACACATGCTAGCAGGAAGCTGCTCCTTAGTGTTCTGTTTTTCAGCATTATACAAGAGAACTGATAATTTCTGACTATGAAGTGCTGTAGGCTGGGCATTTAGGGCCTTACAATACTGATATTCTGAGGTTCATTTACTTGCCAGACATGAAAATGCCACACACAACATCTTACGTTGCACCTAAACCTGCAGATCAGATTTCTACTCTGAGATGTATTTTATTGCTGGAATTTAGCATATATGTTCTTGTCTACTTTTTAGTGATCTACAAATGCCAATTACATTTACAAACTGTGAAGTACACATCTGTTCTTCTATTTTTTTCCTACCCATATATGTACAGATCTTTATTGACATAATTCTGTGGGATTTGAACAAAAGAAAGGAACTGACTAGTCTTTGCAGCTGATAGTGCACAGGTGGGCAGTTTTGTTTCCACATCTCTCTGTTCCTGACCTTAGAGGGATTTAATGTCACACTAGTGCTGCAGAGCCCTCTGCCACCTCAGTCAGCCAATCTCAAGTCCTGCTGGGGGGTTCCTGAGAATGTAGAGATGTCCTGCCAATGCCAATGTCTATTCTCTGGCTTTAGAGTGGTGCAAAACCCTGCTTAGGTTTCCTAAACCAAGGTAAATTTCGAAGAGATCAAAGAGCTTTTAAATAGAGAACATTATTTCTAATATTTTAACCTGAACTTCACAGAATATCTTCTTTCTTCTTGACCCAAAGCTAACAATTACTGACTCAAAGCAACTAGATACATATTTAGCAGATCTCAGTAGCCTACTGGACATTGTAACATTGCTTTGTCTACGAAGTGAAATGACTCAGATTTGGGTATTACACACAAAAGAGCTCTGGGGGTCCTTTGCCAGATTTCTAGACTATTTTTCTCAAGTCAATGACAGAATATAAACATCTGTTCTAATTAAAGCTCTACAGAATCGTAATGTACAAAAGAAAATCTTAATTCTTGGGAACTTTATATTGCTTGCATCACACCAGAAATGAAGTACAAAGATAAAAACCCACACAAATGCCCTCCTGCCTAACAGAACACCCACTCACCACCACCACCCTTAGTTCTAACAAGTCAAGCATACCCCCAACTGAATTTTTATAAGGTGAAGGCAAAAGCTTGAGTGCAAGCCAAGTAGCTAGATCATCTCATCTGTTCTTGGGCTGACAAAGGAATGATCAAAGAGTACATATTTGTAGTGTTTAGTTTAGTCTGTAAATATTGATGAATTGGATTCACCAGAACAGTGCAGACTACAAACAAATTTACCTAACTTTAGCTTTTAACATTGTACACTGCAAATGTAGATTTTTATTGTCTCTCTTACAGACCAGCACTTAAATTTAGTTGAAACTGAAGACGAAGTTTTGAATAGTCCTGGATTTGATTGGCCTTCAATCATTGAACGGCTTGAGTTGGAAGGGATCTTAAAGACCACCCAGTTCCAGCCCCTGCCATGGGCAGGGACTCCTCCCACTAGACCAGGTTACTCAGAGATCCATTTAGCCTTACTATGGACACTTCCAGGGATGGGGCATCCACAACTTCTCTGGACAACCTGTTCCAGAGCCTCCCCAGCATTGCAGGGAAGAATTTCTTCCTAGTACCTAACCTAAATTTACCCTCTTTCAGTTTGAAGCCATTCCCCCTTGTCCTGTCACTACAGGTTCTTGTAAAAAGTCCCTCTCCATCATTCTTGTAGTCTCCATTCAGGTACTGGAAGGCCACAGTTAAGTCACCCCAAAAGCCTTCTCTTCTCCAGGCTGAACAATCCCAATTCTCTCAGCATTTCCTCACAGGAAAGGTGCTCCATCCCTCTAATCTCAGCTGCCTCCTCTGGACTCTCGCCAACAGGTCCCTGTCCTTCCTGTGCTGGGGACCCCAGAGCTGGGCACGGCACTGCAGGAGGGGTCTCACCAGAGGGGAGCAGAGAGGCAGAATCCCCTTCCTTGGCCTGCTGCCCAGGCTCCTTTTGATGTAGCCCAAAGCACATTTGGCTCTCTGGGCTGCCAGTGAACATTGCTGGGCCATGTCCAGCTTTCATCCACCAGCACCCCAAGTCTCTCACTGCAGAGCTGCTCTTGGTTTGTTCATCCCCAGCCTGGAGTGACACCCATTTGCTCCACAGTAAGAAAACCACAATGGATCAGGTGTGTAGATGCAACAAATTTTTTGTGGATGTTTCAGTTTATACATGGGAGTTGTCAGAACAACAATGCAGTTAAACAACCTACGCACAGGCATCTGAGTGATCAAATACTAGAGGCATGCAAAGCTCACAAAGCTGAACACTGAGACACTGAGATTTCTACTGGTGGAGCATGAGCCGTGCTAAGCAAAAGCTTTTATGTTCTAAAAATAAAGTTAATTTGATTAAAACATTATGGAAACAAAGATGCAAATGACTAAACTAATTTCCTATTCCTGTCTTAGATGACTGGTACCTAATCCTTAAGTAACTCTTTGTATTCAAGTGCAGGAGGAATGGACTAAAGAACTAACCCCCCCCCAAGAAAAAAAAAGCAAACCTTGAAAAACAATCAATAATTGATTGATTCTGTTTTAATTAAATATTGTTATACTTCATAAAACATTATCCTTCATCAGTTGCAAACCCCTGCAAAACCAGTAACCCTTCTAACAAGGAAGGCATACTTGATATATATTTTCATTTAATATACAGATTGCATTATGGAAGTAATTTGTATGGGGCTATAAGGCTGAGATAGGTAACTTCACTAATCCTTTTTTTTTCTTTTAATAAATAAGAAGAGATGTTCAAATTTACTTTCAACTTTTTCTCTCAGCTTATTTTCTACTATTGGCCAACTAACTGGAAGGAAACAATTTAAGAGAAAACAAAGCCTTTCAAAAAACAGAAAACAAGCATTTTATGCTTTGAAGAGCAAAATCAGGTACTCCCTCTTTCCTTCCCAGCATTAACAAAAAGCTTCACTATATTTCATGCTAAAAATGTCCCTTTCTTCAAGCTCTTTGAATGGTTTTTCTCCTTTAGTTCAGAAGATAAATCCCTCCACTCATATAGATAACTTACTCTTTAAGAGTTTCACTATTTTGGGATGCTTAAGTAGGATCTTGGAACTCCAGAGGTGATTTCTAACCATTGAAAGGAACAAGAGGAGAAAACACTGCAATAGACAGTGGTGGTCTTTTTAAAAGAACACTTCTAGGCACAGAAGCCTATTAGTACTTCCCTCTTGAGGAAGCAATATTCCTCTACAAGATCTTCATTTGCCTGGCAGCAGTAAGAACCTAAAAAGAAAACTGGTCCTACTTACACTGACCTCTGGCAAAACAATTAAAGCTCACTCTGTCTCCTGAGTCATCTCAGAGCACGTCCCATACTGCTTATTCAGCAGCACCACAGGCTGACACTGTCACCCAAGTTCTCCTGTCCCCACACTTGTCCTCAATAGTCAGCAGGTCCCCAGCCTGAAATCACATTCACTACCAAAAAAAGCCATGAATGCTTGTTCAATTATGCTGTATTATGCAGATCTTACCCACTAGCCATCCACAGAATGTATGGGGTTGGCTTTAATACACCTATCCTTACAGACAGGTGTGAAATGCAGAGTGGGGAAAAAATTCAGCTCGGTAACTTGTCGCACATTTATTACTTGATCTTCAGTAATTTCTCTTGTCAGAGAAGCCTGACAGCCCTCCTTCTAGGCTTGAATGGGAGAAAAGCAATGTTTCTTTGTAGTCATGCAGCCTGCAGAGTTATTTGAATTTTCCCAGATTTTTTGATAGTTTTGACCAGAAAAAAATTAACTCCCAGTTAGTGCACTGAGAGACAAACCTGGCTCAGCCCACCCAAGGTAACATTTGGAACATTCTGTTATCTAGAAAGCACATAAAAAATAAACTTACCTTCCATAAAGATCCTGTTCCAGTAGATTTTTCCAACTTGATTTCCTCCAAGAAATATTAGATTTGATAAAATCAGCATTGAAGTGCTAACAGATGCTAGGACAGCATGAAGTCGACGACGAAATCTTGGCGAGAAGAAACGTTCCTGAGAGGCAAAACAAAAGGTGCACATGAAGTTAACAATCCCTGCAAATCTTCAAGCAGCACTACAAAAAGATATTGCCATTATAACAAACAACTTTCATACAGAAGTTCAACTCCTTATGGAACAGATCCCCAAGATTTTAAAAAATCTAACAGAACCTCTCACCAACGCCATTTGAGTAAAGCTTCCTGATTAAAAGCAGTCTTGAATCATAGTTATGGCTGGAAGTGACCTCTGAAGGATCAAAGCAGGGTCAGCTAGAGAAGGCTGCTCAGGGGTTTGTTTGGTTTTTGAATATCTGTTTGGGTTTTGAATATCCCCAGTGATGCAGACTGCCCAACCTCACTGGGCAACTCCTCACAATAAAAGAGATTTTTTTGTGTTTAAATGTATTTTTTTATGTTGAAATTGGATTTCAGTCTGTGCCCCTTGCCTTTTGTCCTGTCACTGAGTACCACTTAGAAAAGCCTGTAGTTGGGTATTTATACACATGGCTAAGATTCCTCTGAGCCCTCCCGCTCCAGGCTGAACAGTCCCAGCTCTCTCAGCTTCTGCTCTTACAGCAGAGGTTTCAGTCCCTTTACTCTCAGACCCTTGGCTGGACTCACTCCAGCACGTCCATGTCCCTGGTTGGGGAGCCCAGAACAGGACACAGTTCCATACATTCAGTGGATTAATTCTTATTTTACAAAATATGCTCCTGGATGAATTTTTGCTGACGGATGTGAACAGTAGCAATGTTCTAGGGTGGGTGATACTTCCAATAGGATCCAGTATAGAGTAAAACCCTTCAGCGCACAGCAAACAGCACCAAACAACTTCAGAAGTCATTAATCCTCTGGTTCATTAATAAGACATCACTGAAAGATTCTAGGATCAGATTAGATCTGGTTATAGAAATGACTCTTAACAAATAGATACCTCTAAAAAAAGGTTCACATACACATGCAATCTCAAATTTTCTTTTCAGCGCAAATGTTACTGCTCATGTTTAAGAAGCGTAATTATCCAGATTTTGGTACTGTTGTCCCAATGACACAAATAAAGGAGATCTCTCTCTACTAGTTTACATTTTTCTGAATCTGTATTTTGCATTATCACCTGAGGTGTGAGTGCAGCATGGGGACTGCAAGAACATGGTAAAAGAAGGATGAAGGAGTTTTAGCTTCCTCCATTATTCAGTTGCTAGAGGTAAATTTAAAGAACATTTACAGCACTTCACCAAGAAATATTGTCTCATTACTACACAAGGAAAAATATCCTGTACATTATGGCCCCAGGCTGAAAGCCTCTGTACATGGTGCCTGAATCTTTACAAAATCTTTACAAAAGATTGAATGCTTTGTGCGAAGTGATGACCATTTTCCAGGGCATGGAAAATAAGGGAAGTATCAGGGACTGCTCAGCATTCATCTCATAAATGGTGATGTTGCAGAAAGCAAAGTCTTGTGACTGCAGTACCAAAAAAAACCCCAAAAAAGTCAGTAATTAATCTTTAATAGCTACAGGCAGACCAGAATTCATGCTCAGATACCTGAAACAATATAAACACATGCTCAAAACACACCTAAAAATACATTTCTAGACAATTAAATTGCTTCTTCTGTAAGCATCAAAACAAATGTTTCAAGTGCTAGATTATAGAGACAAATCTTCAAATAAATGACAGTTACAGGCATCGAAATACAATTTCAAAATATTACTGCAAAGTAATCTCAGGGAAATTGAACGTTAGCCTTGGTCAGAGCTATATCTAGTATATGAGTCAAGCTGAGTCAGCACAAGAATGAAGACAGATAAGGTTTAAGGACAAGTGCTCCATATCAGTCAGTATGTACAACAGAGCAATAGCCAATCTTCCACACAATGCTATGAAGAATAGTCATGAATGAAAACAGAGACTGAGATTTTTCTCTGAAAATTCTGGATGAAAACTAGGGCATGATAGGAAGAGAATATAAAAATTATATAAATATTCACAGTCACAAACAATTGAGTTAGTGAAAGAACTTTTTCCCTTCCAGTACTTCACATCTCCAAAGCTATCCAAGGACTTCCAATACCTTCTCCTTCTGTTCACACACACACAGAGGACAGCTTAAGTTTGTCCCTTCTGAAAGGCATACTTTCAATGTATGGTCCCACATACGAAAAATGTATGTCTTCTCAGAATGTGTAAGTGTAGGCACACAGAGAAAACATTTGAAATCTTGTTATGAAATCCATGTTAACAGCAAAGTTTAAAAAAGGACAAGTTATGATCATGGTAGCTCAAATTAAGCTACAGCTCAAATAGGGCATTTTCTATCATCAGATCTACCTTTCACTCTCCCTTTGCCTATCAAACTTACTTGTCAAATCTAAGGAAAAACAAGTTAAAAACAACTTACTTAAAAAGTTTTAATTAAGAAAGGTAAAAAATCCTCTGCTAAACAACAGAAAGAGTTGGAGATGGACAACCCATCAGACAGCTGGTGTTTAACTGCATTTTCCATCAAGGTAATGACCAGACTTGTTAAGTTTCTAAAGTTTGCCTGTTTTACAACTCAAAGCAGTACAACTAAAACAACATAAATAGCCAAAAAAGCTCTGCTACCTTTTTTTGTTTTAATGAGTAGAGTTACTAAAAAAACAAACTGTCACATATAGTACATCACCTTTTACAGAAGTGCTGCACATTAAACAAGGCAAGTTAAATGTAGTATAGACCATAAAAGCCCTTAGCCATTTATAAGGTATAAAGGAGCAGTTTATGACAGACATAGTTTAGACAAGCACTGAATCTTCACTGGGTTTTGCTGTAGCTAATTTCCATTAGCTTGGCTAGCCATTGATCTAAAAAGCAGTAAACATTTTCCTGACAGTCTTTGATGTCAATGCAGATTTTGCTCAGCTGCTATAAAAGTAAAAAAGAAAACTTTCCTTAAACATCTCAAGCCATCTAGAATAAGCTAACTGGGAAAGTACCCCAGCAGGTAGTGTGCTCAAATTAATATACTGAAAGCATTATTTAGCAATGAAAAAGAAATTACAGTGTTCTAGATAACCCATAACAACAATTTTATTTAAATATTTACAAGCTTGTAAATTTTGTGAATGTACAGCAAATTGGTAACATCAAAGCAAACGTAAAAAAAACTCTCCACACCCATAACTCTTCATTATGCCATTTAATGCTTTTCACAATATGCTCCATTACAGCAATATAAACAACGGCTATGGATTTGTGGCATTTCTCTGGATTTTAGTGCTGTCTCTTTCTCTCTCCTCTTTCTTATTGGAAATACAGCCAAAAGATAGAATGGCAATCTTGCGTTAAAATGACAATGAAACAATGGCTGCCTGGCTGAAACCCTGGTTTGCATCCCTCCTCAATGCTCCATCTTATAACCTCACATCAATACTTTACCATACTTCACCTTTAGTAATCACCAGCATCCTCACCTCCCCCACACATTGTGAAATAAATAGACTGAAGCACTTAAACTGCACCAAAACCCCCCCAAAAAATAGACATACTATCATGATACTCAGCCCAACTGCATGCAGCATGACATAGAAAGTGACTTGTAAAACACTGGCTCAGGCAACCTTTCTGGAACTGAATGGAGTTCAGGTTATTATTCCAAACCCATTCCTGCTGCTCATGAAAATCAGCCTCAGACATTTTTGCCAGACATTGGGAAAATCTTCCCTCTGCACACTGTTTGGTCTTGCAAAACTGGCTGCCATCAGAGCTCTCCCAGTGTTGCAGCCTTTGCAGCTATCTTACAAAAATAAATGGCAGTATCATGTAGTAGAGTACCTTGACAAGCAAATCTTATGCATTTGAGAGTGGAGGAGGAAGACAGGCGTGAAAAGAAACTGCACAGTCCAAACATTTCCATTCCTAAATCCATTTCCACTTACACATGCATGTCACATTCAGCCTCTAAGAGAAAACCAAGCTAGAAATGGGAAGCTTGTATAATGGTTGTCTCTTGAGAAAGCTGATGAAGGATAACACACACCAGAATAGATCAATTAGGAGAGAATTAAGAGTTAAGGTAAAGGACATGGTGGAATTTTGAGTTAATTTTGAGTTAGAGAGAAAATACTTATTTAATTTGCTATGCAAGTTAATTACACCACTATGAGCACAAAATACACAAACATGGCAGGAGACGTGGCTTCAGGCAGCAGAGCAGAATTTAAAGGAACTTCTCTCTAGCGTCACTTAAGAGCTACCAACAGTAAATTTGCATTTTTACAGGACTGTTCACAAAGATAGCACTGAATGGCATGGAGAGATTAAAGTGAGGGTCCAGGTAAATGCATTTATTTCTTGGAGCTAGCCAACAACAGAGAAAACGCTGTGGGGAAGACTGACCAGGATAAGAAATCCAGCCTTCCAAATGGAAGCTGGTAGTGACAGGACAAGAGAGACTGCCTTCAAACAGAAAGAGCATGGCTTTATATAAGGTATCAGAAAAACATTCTTTACTGTAAGGATGTGAGGCACTGGTTGCCCAGGAAGTTGTGGATGCCCCATCCCTGGAAGTGTTCAAGGCCAGGCTGGATGGATCTCTGAGCAATCGGATCTAGTAGAAAGTGTCCCTGCCCATGGCAGGGGGTTAGAACTAGATGATCTTTAAGGTCCCTTCCAACTCAAACTATTCTGTAATTCTATGAAGTTGAGGAGACACCTAAGACTGAATTCCATACAGCAGTCAAAAGTAGGCAGTCCCATACACAATATCACACTGAAGTTGTTTACAAAAATAGATCCCTCAGTATTTTATCAGGGAAGCAAGCCCACATTTTCCTACACCAATCACTCTTAAACTTTTTCTAGCAGAAGTGGTGGCATCATGGTGATTTGACATTTCCCAAAGGCTTTTCATTGAGAGAGGTCCCAAATCCAACTGCAGGGGCTTGTTCTGGGAGCAGGTCCACAGTGGCACACTGGGTTATGGAGGGCTCAGGAACAGGGGCACATGTTTGCCACCACACTGCAAACCCAGCTCAGTGACAGAGTGACAAGTGGCAGGCAGTCTCCCCTGACAGACATTAGCTGGTAACTTCTTGGCAAACACTCATAAGACGGAAAACATCCATGTGTGCTGCATTTGCAAAACATCTCATTTATAGAGCTGTTCTGGGACAGATTAAAGAAAACTTCGCCATCAAGTCAGTGACGTTATCGAGCTTGCTTATACTGAAAATACTTTAACAAGTCCCATGTAAAGGAATTAAATTTCCTGCAATTTAAGCAAGAGTCTATCTTCGTGGAGTAAAACAGAGATTCACTACATTTATATCTTTATGAACTACCCATCCAGAGAATTGATGATCCAAGCACATGGTAAAACAAGAGCGTGTGATAAAATTGGAGAAGCAGCTGAATTATCTCTTATGTGAACATATGCACTGTGGAAGAAGACTGCCAGATACTATGACCAGAGTGACATGAAACATACTTGATACTACAAACTGCAAACTAGAGATTACATTATTCTATTTTTATCTGCCTTTGTTTTTTAAGGATCAAGATAACCTAGAACAACTTTCTTCTTCTGAAAGTATACAATATTTTATTATTATCTGTTCTACAGACTTCATTCCCTCCCACTCAAACCTATCAGCCAAATAAGATATAGAAACGGCACTATTTATTGTGTTGAAGAAATAGAGCAAATTAACTCCCATGAAAATAACACCTAGTCCTGCATTATCTTTCATTGCCTCTCCTGGTGTATGAGAGGAGACTAAGTGTGCTTCCTATAATTCCATCCTTTCAATTTCCTCAAGGTTTTTATTAGACAAACAATGCTTAAAATCTGATGCAAGGTTGACTCATCTTTACGTCACAAAACCAAAATTAAATGTTCGTTGCAATAGTCTGTTATTTAGGGTTTACAAGGATTTCTGTGGGGGGGGTGATGGATAGAGGGATAGAGGGATGGAGGGATGGAGGGATGGAGGGATGGATGGATGGATGGATGGATGGATGGATGGATGGATGGATGGATGGATGGATGGATGGATGTTTGTGAGTAAAGCTGCTCAGTACAGGAGGGGTACAGGTGGTGTTCTTATGCATATCAGCAAAGAGCTTGGAAAAAGCCTCAAAGTTCTTTTTACTAGTGCAATTTTCCGAGCTTCAGGTTTTACCCTCCAATAAAGAATTAAGCCCCCCTCACAACATCCATACCTTTTGACAGAAGGGATACCACTCAATCAATCTTAAAGGTGGCAACCCTCCTCAAGTGCTTTCTTTCAGAAAACGTGCTCAGGTAAATGACAAGCGAACTCTTCAATGCCCTGAACCCCAGGAATCGCCACACTACGGCAAGAGTGAACACCCCAATACATATCCTGAATCTGGGTCATCCGCAATGCAGCCGTTTGCCAAAAATAACAGGACAGCAGAAACCAGGAGCATGGGTGAAAAGCTGAAAGAGAGCGAGGAGCAGATGGGACAGTGGGAAGGGAGGCGACACATCCTGACTAACAGTTCCTGGCTATTTTATCTATCTGCACACTGAAAATGGAGGGCAGGGTGTGACTGAGCAGCTGGGGGAGCAGATGGGACGGAGGAAAGGCTGAAAATTGTGACAAAGCTCTGCCAAACAGAATGTCAATTTATTTAATTTTTAAAGTGAGCAGTAGAAATAAAGATGGGTTGGGTCCAAGCAATGGAGCATCTTATGTTTGTTAATACACGCTGTCAGCGGGCAAAGGGTCATAGCGACAGAAGTGCGTTTGGGAGACTGCAGAAACAAATGGAGGGACTACACGTGCTCATTAATGATAACAGAAGTTATGCCTGAAGATCAACAGGAGCCAGAGAAAGGCAGCTCATGAGAGCCTGACAACTCAATATGGTACACATTCCTGCACTCTGAAGCTGAGGGACAGATGTTCAACAGAGTAAGAGCAGAGACTGTAGCACAGAAGAGTAACAAAAATAAAGAATTCTGGTTGAACACATGTACAAAATATTAATTTATGAAATCATCTAAAAGAAATTGTGGAATCCCCAGGGCTGCAACGTACCAAGAAAGGAACAGGCCTGCAAGAGGAAAGTGAACAAGATGTGCTACCAGATCTTATCCATCAATAACTTCCACACTAAGCAGAAGAATAAATTTACTCCCTCATCAACATACACTGCACCCTTCAGTAATCATGGCAATCATTCCTGTTTGTTCTGTTCTTCACCTAACTCTAACCCAGAAACATCCCCTTTACTTCAGTTTGCTTCATTTTTCTGGCATTTCATTTTGCTTGCAGTTTTTCCCTCCCTTCTGCCCAACCTGAACTGTGGCTTGAGGTCATATCCCATTTCTTTTCAAGTTATATACTTTCCTTGCAAAGCAAAGGTAAAAATTAGCTCCTGGAAGGTTCACACATAAAAGCAGGAACTGACAGCATTTTTCCAAGAGACAGGATGATGCAAACAACCTGTAATTCCCTACATAACTCCTATAAAAAGAGGACCACACAATTAAAATCAAGCAGCTGTCAGTTAAGATCTATTTTCACAAATAGAACTTGATTCTGAATTTAGGAATAAATGCTATATATAGTATTTGAGAAGATACTCATCTTCTCTATTGATATCTTACTAAACATTCACTCAACAAAACGCTGTCTTGCACTAGCACCATTTCATTTTTAGATTTTCCAAAAGATCTACATTTATAGCATCTCTCAGCAAAGAGCCAACTCCCCCTTCTGTTTCAAGAAAGCCTCCTACCAGCTCGTATGTATCCACTACACTCACAGATGCATGTGTGGAAGCTTGACATACACACAAGGAGATTTCTGTACTTCTACATTTAACTCTTCACTCTCAAAGAACCTGCCCATTTGTTCTTTTTTAACAGGCAGCTTGTGAAAAGTGCAAAGTGAACAGCACTGAAATTCACCATCCTCTTTTCTGTTTTATGTTTAAAGCAGGGAATTTAGCCAAGCAATGACAGTGTACATACTCCTATAAATGTGTCTCAGCTCTCACAGATCGAGAGACTTGTGCACTCTTCTCTGTCTCCAAGTCCTTGACATCCCTGTTTTTGTTCTTTGGGTTCTCATTCTGCCCATGTTGTTCTCTCAGTTCTCTCATCCCCATTTTAACATTTTTGCCTTTAAATTGTAATCCAGTTGGGAAGGGATCCAACTTCACCAATCATTAGTGCTGAATTTTGATCTTGCCCCTTATGACTGTTACCAAATAAATAATACATAGTAATAATCCCCATGGAGACATTTGACAAACACTCTCAGCAAATAAAGACCATTCTTTCCCTGCAGCAATGTTCTGTAGCTCAAGGAAGAGCAGGAAGAAAAGAGTGCAACCAGTCCTCAGGACTTCAACTCGTATTTCTGTAATTGCTGACATCCATTGCCTGGACTAATTTTTGAGGCAAACCACAGAGGGAGGCTGTATTCATGTGACAGTAACAAAGAAGCACATAACCAGCATCATCCTGCCTTGTTTTCACACTGTAGCATGATTTAGTTGCTTTTCAAACAGCATTAATGACCTAGCACCAGAAAATTGCCCACTGTCTCCAAAATGGAAGAGGAAGTAAATAATACTAGTAGGTTGGATAAATGGTTTTTGGGGTTTATGCTATGCCAGCTATGCCAGGGGCTTCCCAGCTGATATTGTCTTCTGGAGCAGAGCAGTAATCATATCAGAGAAATCACAACAGTTTCTCCACTTCTGGCATCAAAAATAATATTTCTTCCAAAGATTAGACCAAAAAAGCCTCAAAAGCTAGAAAACAATAGAATGTTATCTCTGAATTATTTCTGCAGTCATTTTTGTCATTCACCACACAGAATTCCATATCACACTGCATGTGCTTGTCCCTCTACTACATTTCCAGTCTTTGTTACTGAGTTTGAGATGAGAAGATCCCTTAGCAAAGAAAATCAGTGCCACAGTGCAAGTGTGAGACTGTGTGAGACTTTTTAGTAGGGCACTCAAAAGGTTATGGGATTTATTTCCATTAAGACAAATGAAACCTTACCACAGAAGGGTGGAGAAGAGAGAAGAAAATAAAATCAAGCAAAAGCAGAAACATAGCAAGAATTGCTTGACTCAGAACTATTGTCAGCAAAACTAGAGGCCACTGGACTGACTAGGATACACCAGGCATCCCATATTTATCTTTGATGGTCACTCACAATCTCAGTACAAAACAGAACCTTGACTCAGCTTGCTGCTTCTGAATATCAAAGACCAGTAGTCACAAATCCGCTCTGACTAATGTTCACATCTAGAAGAACAAGTTTCCACTTATTTTGAGTCAGAGTATGACTGCTTTGGATAGTAAAGATTTCTGGCTGCAGCAATGATATGGCTGAACTCAAGGTCAGGTGGGCAGTAGGGAGTGAGTGGCAAGCCCCAAGCCCCTTCCCCTCATCTGGGTTTTGACATTATGGTTGGTACCTAGTCTCGAAAATCAATTCTGCATTAGAGAATAAGAGTCTGCTTAAGGGAATTTGTTCATTCTTAGAAAGTGAAGCAACAAACTCAAACACAATTCTACAGCAAGTACATAAAGATGTTATGAAGAAAGTACCATTGGTAATGCTTGTCACTTAACCAAATCACCATGCTGTAATAAAAATGTGTAAGAATTACACAAAACTATTGGAAAAAAGAAAAGGCCAGACTGGCTTCACAATAGTATACAAGAGATATAAGTACTTTTTCCACCAAATGAACGAAGAGAAGATCAAAGCCCAGTGCATGCTGAAGAACAGCTGTTAGCATCTTTATTTATTGCAGAGATCTTATTAATGATTTAATCTTCCAAGGTAATCAACAAACACATCTCCCTTGAATGACTTCATAATGTTTAGTCAGATCTTGTCTCTACTGAAAAAGGAAACTTTACTTGTCTCACTACTCTATAACTCAAACTGAGTTATACTTGCAAAAAAGAACAAAAGGAAATAATTACTAATTTTTCAATACATACAGGACACAAACATTGAATATGTACATGGTTGTGAAATACACAGGCACTTTCATCTTGGTCAGGTTGAATGTGTGCCCTAGCATACCCCGAGTGATTAATGCAGCAGAACCCAACTGGCTTCGTTTCACTGCTCTTAAGTACAGAGGTTCAGTCTGCTACCCCACACTGTTTATGCACATTTACAACAGGGAGGTTCCAAACAGTTGAGCTGCTCCCGTTCCATTTCCCTTCCTTGGCTTTTGTCTCTTACCCTGTATTGCTTTGGGTGCTTTTCAGATTCCTCTCCATGAGCTAAAGCATCTAGCAATAAAACAACCCAAGGAAGTAGAGCTTCCTGCAGGCATAAGGAACCAGATCAGCTGAGCAAAGATTCCAGCAGGAAGGTGTGAGGAGGAGGAAGTGGTGAGACTGCAAGGAAGGCAGGAAAGAGAAATTAAACCTTTCCCCCTTCAACAGCAATGAGCTTTTGGATCAGCTTAATTCCCTGCGGAACCAGAGGTCAGGCTAACCAGTCAGAACCTTTGCATGCTCCATACCAGCTGTCTGCAGGATCACTGGACAATGCATAACTTATTATGAGTAAATGTAGAAATTTTAATGCATCTAGAAGAACAAACAGGACAAACAAAATTAAGCAGAGGAAAAAAAAAACCAGCCAAAAAATGCCTCACCCCACCAAACTATGGAAATCATCTAAAATTCTGCTCTCTGGAAGGCTGAGGATACCAGTTGTCATTGACCCCATCTTTGGTGCACAAAATAATGGTGATCTTTTAACCACAGAGACAAATGTATGGAGTTCATTCCTCTGGGGAAAATAATAATCTAACACACTAACGAAGTCTAATCTAAACCACTAAGAAAAACATGGACATCATATAAAATGCTTCCCCTTTTGCAAAGGGGGGCTGAGTAGGAAATGACAGCATATTGAAATGGACTTAATTCGTGCACCTCATTGCAGCCATAAATGAAAATGCAGAAATAAAAGTATTCTATATTTTAAAAAAACAAAACACTCACAAGGATAGCAAAAATTTAAAATATGCCATATCTAAAAGTAGTTGGTTTCCCAAAATGAATTGCTTATAGTGTATTGAGTTTCTTACCAAATAAATCTAAAAATAAGATCTTAAACTAGAACTTCACCATAGTATCATTTTGAGAAGAGATCTTTATGTCTCCATTTAAAAAAATCTTACTAGACTGAATGACATGTTTTCACTTAACTGAAGAACTAAAAAGATAAATGTTGCTATTTCAATTTAGATTAAAACATTAATTTTATCAATCTGCCAGCTTCACTCCCTTTGGTACATCTTCCTTTTGGATAATCTCCAAATATTTCTTTTTCAAAAAGCCATTGATTTAAAGGTGCTGCCAGCTACTCTAAGATGTAACTCATTCTAAATCTATTTTTATACCAAGATCTAATTTTTTTCATAGATCTGCTTTTCTATAGATCATTTTCCTTACGGAAAGAGAGGGAAAAACTTGAAATCACTGGGAGAATGTTAGCCATTAGAAATTTCTTTTATAAATCAGATACATTATTTATTAAAAATTAATACAAATTCTGTCATTGATTTCAAATGAGTTACTACTCAAGTCTGTTCATGTGTAAGAAATTAATATAGAAACAGAGAAGCAAAGCACTACCTTGCTCAGTACAGATCTAAATATCACCTAAAAAAGACAGGAAAAAAATATCTGACAAAAACACAATGAAACTTCTCCCATTTAATATAAAGTTCCCAGATTCACCCTATCTTAGGAAGCCTAGAATTTACTGTTGTTTTATAGATAACATTTTGCTGAAAAGAAAATGTTAATTAATTCCCCTCTAATTTACTGAGAACTAACAAGTAATAAGTAATCAATAAGGAAAAAAAGACATGGAGATAACTTCTCACACAACTTACTGAAACACTAAAGTTCAGGAGAGTGGAAGCTGAAAAGGATGTAAGAAAGCTCATCATCTCTTCTAGAGCTGAATGCAGGAACCAGGCACCGGTTTAAAACCAGTTCAAATTAAAAGTTCCAGAACCAATTTTTTGGGTCAGGGAATTTACTGTTTTCAGTACATATTTGTTTATATGCTGATTTTACTTCTCACAAATAATAACAGTGCTGCTCTGTTCATTCTAGCTCAAAATGCCTGAGATAATATTTTAAACCTGTCAGACTGCTACAGAAGTGTGATTTCCTCATATTATGCTGGTCTCAAGCACTGGGACTGAAGCTACTGTAAAATCTGCATAAATATATGTGATATATATATATATATATATATTTAGTTAGCACAAGAATTCAGGGAAAGATAAGAGCTGAATATGCTCTTTTGGATTTTTATTCTTCCCTTCACAAGAGAACTGAAACAATATTGAGTAAGGAAAAAAAAAAGGAGGCAGTTTTGATACCATTCTTGGTACTCTTAGTGATCAATTCAGTCTTATAAACAGAGTAAAATTGAAATTAAACTTATACCTCTAGATTTTTACTTTTTGCTAGTTAAGCACCTCCTGCTCAACTGAATTATATCTCTCAACTTTTAAGAATAATATATGAGGAGACTTGCTGAACAGAATGGGTTAAAAAAAGCATAAACCTGTGCTCTGTATTTTTTCAAAAACTCATCTGCTATTCTGAAGACAAAAATAGACTTTCCTTTTCAAAAATAGCTCTCAAGAGCCAACACAGCAACTGAGTGAAGCACAAGAATGCAAAGGATTTCAGCTTGTCAACAGATGAAATTTAAGTGAAAAACCCATCCCCCAAAAGAGGGTCTTCAACACCACAGTGATTGGACTTGCAGCACACTCCCCACCAAGGATTACAAGAACGTTTCCAAAAAACAGATTAACAGGGGGAAGAGGAAATTTATACAGGACACTGGGAAATTTTCAGTTTCTTTTAAATGTGGTACATCTCAGAAAATGTCATATCACTCCACCCCTTGATAAGGAAAATGCAAAGTCCAACCACTCATCTGCCCCCCAGCATCAGCATTCGAGGAGAAAATGGGAGCTAATTAGAAAAGTGAGGAGAGAGCCACAATGAGTGGTTTGTAGCTCACATTCTTGTAGAAAAAGCTTCAAGGCACAAGGCAAATCAGCCATAGCTGCAGTGAGATCTGCCTCGTGCACTAATGTAGATGCCAAAACTATGCATATTAAAAATTCTGGCTTCAGAATTATTTCAGGAAAAGATACGAAAGGGTCTTCTAAAGAAGATCTCCCAACAGAAATGAGAAACAAAGGAGACATGGAAGACACTGGATAGGTCTTTAAAAACAAGGGATGAAAATAAGGTGGAAGAAAAGGGAAAAATGCACTTGGTTAGGGGTTTAATTTATACAAAAATAACCCTACTGCCAGCATCAGTTAACTATAATTAGAACTACATGTTAGAAATTATTCCAACATATATAACCTCACCTTTATAATGTCATTATCACTATAATTTCTATGATATTTAAGAACTTAATTCCCTAGGAGTTTTATTAAAAAATTTCTAATACAATGACATCAGATACAAAAAGCAAGCCCCTACACTTTTATTTCCTCCTATAGCTGGATGCCTAAAAAACTGTGCTGCCTTGCAGTCCAGAGACAAACATATGCAGCTGGTCAGACGGTGAAGCTCAGTTTCCCCCTAGAGGGAGGATTTATGGATCTGATAAATTCATTCTCTAGGAAGGTAAAAATCTGCTTCCAGACTATCACTGAAATTGCAGTGATGGACAATTGGGCGATGCAAGATAGCACTGGCTACTAAATTACTGAGCTGTATCAGCTGCTACACACAGGATGCCACAACAGTGAAAACTGAAATGGGTAGGATGGACAACAAGCATCATTCCTTGAGCATCAGGACTCCATCAGGCTGCAGACTGAGTGCCCACCAAAACAACAATATATAGGAGTATGAATTCTGTGCAATTATCACTAGTAAGGAAGCAAGACTTAAAAATTAGTCTTACAAACAGTTACTAGAAGATTTGGGATTTAGTAGTGAGCAAACCTGCAGATTAAAATGATCATCAGAATTAAAATAGTGGTTTTTGCATCTAATTGCACATCAAAGTCAATTTTGTCCTTTGGAAATTACAGCATGAAGGTCAAAAGTATAAGTAAAATGAAAATATCAGAGATTTTCAAGGCAAAATAATGTTTTCTTTACTTGGCTCTTTAGTGGCATAAGATTTCCCAGTGTAAGCTTGTTCCCAGATGCAAGCAGCTGCTACACACACATTTGTCCAGGAAACACATGGTTAGAAACATACACTCCTAATTTTAGTGAAGATGAATATTTTAAGGCCATCCTGAGTGAAATCAGAATACAAATGTTAAAACTGGCTTCTGTTCATCCCTATACAACGTGACAAGCATTTGCTTACTCTAGGACTGCAGAGGAAGCTTTTAAGACCATGCATATTTCACCATCTGCTTTACTGCTACTTTGCAAAATTCTAGTGATATGAACTATTATTACCACAGATACTGGAGGGTGGGCAAGGGAATCCTAATTCTGTTATCCATGATTTTTAATCTTGGTTCAACCAAATTAGTAACCAGCAACGTCAGATGAGCATGGAGCCAGGAAACAAGAATATGAAATGGAGAAAGATTCAACTTACAATTAAATCTTGAATAAGTGAAATGGAAAGTATCCTCTTGGTGCCATTCTCCACAATTACTCCAAGGCAATTAAGTGCACCCCAGTACCACAAATAACTCTGACCTCCGTGCCAGTAGCTCACAAAGGCAAAAGTGAGGGCTGTAGAGAACAGTGTTCCAAGCAAACTGGACTGAGATCCTCCCATTGGAACATAAATGTACCTGCAGGTGAAATGACAAATATGCAGTGCTGTTAGAGATTTCACAGAAATCTCAGAAAAACATCCACCACAGAACAAATGTGTCAATTTGTAGCATAAAAAAGAATGTGAAAAAACTACCTGATATGTTCTATTTACAGAGCTTGCCCTATTTTCTGCAAAGCTGTAGATCACTTCATGAAACATGTGCATGTACCATTTGGCAAAAGGGCAATTTTGTGGTCCTGGGAACTCTGCATTAGGCAAATATTTAGCACAAACTATAATGTCAAAACTGAAAATAGCAAATATTCAATTTTTAAAATTGGAATAGTTGTAAGTCAGCTACAGAAATTACCTGTAATCTTCATGTGAATTTGCATTATAAGATTATTAACAAAAAATTTAAAACATTATATAAAGTCACATACAGTCACAACCCATAGACTGTTTCCCATATGTCAGAAATGTAGATGCATGCAAACATACTTTATTACTAAAAGGTTGTAATTTCTTTCCTTTGAAATATTTCATTAAAAATTATGTGAACTGTAAATAATTCCTATCTGGTTCTTCTATTACACTCTCAAGATCATGTCAGTCTGACGACCTTTTGGGGACTCATACCAAAAACGCCTGGAAACCCATATGAAACACTCTCCATGCAATTATATTCTGCATTTAAACTGAACTCAGGAGTCATAACCTTAGTCATTAATTGATGCTTATAAGTGTCCAGAAAGCAGTGCTGCTTCAGAAAAAATATCAGAAGCAATGGGATTCTGAAAGCTGACACTATTTTGTGGGTCATTTCACTTCCAGCCTGAAGAGCTACATCCACTCCCATCATTTTCTGATTAAGGCATGACCACTGGCCAGACACTGTCTGAAAGAGTTTCATATTTCTGTCAACACTCTGAAGAAGCCCATCAGGCAGGGGAGTCACCACCCAGCTCATGGGTACCAGCAAGGAGATGTGGTATCTGAGAACCACCAGTGACAGCTCTCCTCAGCTGTCATTGCTTTGGCATGAAAGTCTGTACTCATATCTGAGACTATTCCTACTTGCTAAGATAATTCAGGGATTTTTTATTTTCCAGTGAAATTTTTATCTCTAGTTATCAGTTTTCATATTCAGGGATAAATATCATTGTAAAAATTTAAAAGGGAAATTAGCACACTGCTTACTCCTAATCTTAGGAAATAAGAAAATAAATAATGGGGTAAAATACAGTGATGAACATAATTAAAGGGTAAACAAAAAGTCATTAAAAAAACAAGTGTCAAATGCTCTAAATTCTTTTTTAGCATAACATCAATACACCTTTTTACTTCAATCTGCTACAGGGAACATCTGATTACATGTTTTTCAGTGTAGGTGTGCTTTTTCACTAAGCATATGAAAAATAAATAGAAATTAAGATCAATAGTTTCTATTTATGTTGTGCTTTTCTTCTCTCCCCCCTTCCTATGTTTGAACAGACACTTGCAATTGCAGTCCATTAATCTAATGGCAGAGGGGTTTATCCCAGCAGTCTGCAGGCAGTGAATGTCCTGCAGGGCTGTGACACAGAGGGTAAAGACAGCAGAGCTGCACAGGCAGCCTCCACTGGCAATGGCATTGCCAGGAAGAGCTCAGCAGCATCAACACATTTGTTTCCAATTGCAGCTCAGTTTAGGTTGGCCTGAAGGGCTTTCAGCTTACTGTGCAGAGAAAAATAGGCTGTTTTCTGATTTTTAGTGTTTGACAACAGCAGCTAGATAATTGAGCAGCAACAACTCATAATTCTGATTAATGTTAAAGGTTAGTGAAGTTTTAGCTTGTAGGGAGGCTACTGGCAAACGTGCAACTGAAAATCCACTACCTGAAAACCTGTTTGAAGAAGGACAGAAGGCAAAAGGAATAACAAAACCTTTACTAACACTCTGACCTTCCCCTCCAGTACTGTGGAGAGCCTGCCTCCCTGCCCAGAGGAGAAACGGAAAGCAGAAAGCAAAGCCTCTCTCCTTCCCTGCTAGTGCCACGAGGAATTGGACAGGCAGCTGGCTGCCATTCCTTGTCACAAGGGCAGTGACCACTCTCAGATCATGCGTCTTGCCTTCCCCTGTCAGGGCAGTTTTACAGAGATTATAAAGGATTGATAGATGTTGAGTCATTTCTCTTGAACAGAGTGAAGAGCAATTCTGTAAGTTCCTGTATTTTTCACTCAGAAAATCTTGTGAAAAAGTCATTACAGAACACATCAGGGGAAAAAAGGTATTTGCTGCCTTATCATCCATGCACATCACAGCCAGTGATGTAGGTGTGCATGCCCTGCTGCACTGGCAGGGCTGCCTACAAGCAATGGCAACTCTGCAGGGGCAGAGCCTGGCTCAACACCAGGCACTCTGTGCCCTCTGATTACCAAAACACTCCAACAGCCAAAACTGTCTTGCAAAACAACCATGCCAGAACTCTCATTGCTGCAAAGATGCATTTTGCTTATCTTAGAGCAACCTGGTAGTTTAGAATCTCATTTCTCTATACTTCCCCTATGTGTTTACACAGAAGAATACTCATTTGATTACAAAAAGCTGCACAAACACTTAAGTGTGAGGGAGAATAACCCTGGGAAAAGCATTTTTAAGCCAGATGATAGAAGATATTAGTTCTGTATTATCAACAACACAACACACAGTTTGTAACTAACAATTTGTTGTGTTTAACCTTGCCCAGCACCTACACAGCCCCTCGTTCACCCTTCCCCATGGGAAGAAAAGGAAGCTCTTACAGTGCATTCAGAAGGTTGTGCTGCCCTTCACTTTAGTAAGGAAACCTGTGAGGAGGGAAGGAAGGAGGCAAGGAAAGAGTTTAAGGGGTAATGGCTACTACAAATCAATGTCTTTTATATCTGCATGATTCCTAACTTTTCTTCTTCTTACCGATGCTTCTATCTACCTGCAATCTTTCCCTGCAGTCCCTTTGTACTGTAAACCCTGTACTTTACTCAGGGTTTACACAAATGGAGAGGTTGCTGTAGAACATGCTGACCTGCTGCACCATAAGTAGAACAGCATTACATAAATATCTCATTTTAAGCTTCCATGCAGCTTTTAAGATTATTCCCATTTCTAATCACAGAAAATCCACACAGAAGTTCAAAATCCCGGGTTTGGAGTCTATTAGCACATAAAAGTAACCATGGGTACTCCTGACAGCCTAACTCAACTCAAAGGAACACCCTTGTAGTAGAGTTTCCTAAAAGGTCTTGAACAGATGACACATTTATTCTACAAGTGTAAGGAGGGCAGAAAAGCTGAAAAATGTGGCAGCAATATACAACACATTTATTTTAACTCACATGCAGAAAAAGAAAACTCAGCAGTTACTTGGTGGTAAATCAGCCAAAGGTGGACTAATAAAGGAAAGCAGCAAAATATTTTGCAAGGAGAAAAGGATGTTGAGTTAAGTAGATTTGAGGGTAGTAATTGGTCATGTCCCTCCAGGCTGTGTTAGAGGGATGGCCAGCAATGGTGGAGGGATGATCCCTTAAGATCCATGAAAATTACAGACAAGAAGATTACACCTGTGGAAAATGCTTGGTATCAAAAAAATGCAGGCTAGGTGAGTATTTAAAAATAAAACATTAACTTAGGGGGCCAAAAGTCAGTCACTGCCAGAGCTTCAAAGAAGAAATCTGAAGGTGAAGGAACAGCGATTTCTAGGCAGACTGTCAGAGAGGAACATGGAAACACCACAGGCCAGGCTTTGCCAACCATCCCTGGGCTGGGGCTGGCCAGACCTCCCTTAAGGACAACAAGGGAAGGTACTTCGTGCTGTCAGATGAAAAAGTTATGTACGTAACATGGAGAGAAGGGGGAAGAGAACTTCATGTCATTAGAATCTCAAAACATCTGGGGTGTGTTAGAAGCACATAAATACAAATATTTAGAGATTGATATATAGTATAAATTATTTGCGTGCACACCCCCATACCTGACATGACCAAACATACATTCCTAGCCTTCCCCTCCCAAGGAGAAGATGTCAGCCTTAAACATATCTCTGTGTTTTCTATCTTTCTATTTCTCTTTTGATTTCAAACTAAAACTTACATGCAATCAGACATGCTGCTTTCACAAACAAGGCATCCTTTGTATGTGCTTTCCCCAAAGTGCATTACTTTTAGTCCAGGTACAGCACTTTAAATTACCTTATCCACAGCCAGCAAGCTGTTTCATTTACACAACTTATCTTCATTTTAACTCACTAAGCGAACATTAGAGAATTGGATAAAATATGCAAATGGTACCATTTAAATCCCTACAGTAATGCAAACACAAACATAATAGCTGAAGTATTTAAAAGTGACATTTACTTACAGAGAATACCTTTTAAATCCAATAACCATTTTGTTAGTTTTCTTGAAGTGGTAATCTCCAGAACAATCATAAGAGATCTGACAAGCACTGCCTTGAAAAACACACTACATTATAAAGTTTTTATTCTGGTAACTTCAGAAGACCTCTAAAAGAAGCATTTTGGATCAGTTAAGAATCATTCAGGAGGGCTATTATTCCTTGAGACCTCCACACACTGCTCTTACTTGCACATGTAATTTTAAACATATTTAAATTTTGAAGAAAGTGCAAGTAAACCACCCATTTAACTGCTGCTCTGTCCAGGACCTTTCTTCAACATGTGCCTGAATTTCCTCCTGAAGTAAGGTAATACAGCAATAAATGAGCCTTGCTTGGTCTTATCCTATGCAAGCTGTTACAGCTCCAGAGCTCAGTCCCCAAGGGAACTGGGTGCTAGAAGCCAGCTCGCTCTCAGACCAAGGCCGTGGGTTAGCCCCTAGCAAGCAGGGAGATATTCAGCTCTTAGTGATTAGGCAGCTCTTGTGATTTCAGCTTTGCTTGCTAGGTAGCTTTTCCCTTGGCCTAAGGCTCCAGCAGACGGTAGAGAGAGGAGAAGCAGAAGACACTGGCTGTTCCACGAGTATGGCTTTATTGTAGGGGTCCGTGAAGGGTCTCAGCTCTTCTTCTTCCGAGTTAGTAGGGGTACAGTATGCTACTTTTATACCCTTGGCCTGGATCCAATCCTGACCAATGGCAAAGGTGTTAGAGTGACCATAAGTGACCAATAGTAGGGTTTAACACAATATTGCCTTACATGTCTATAGGGATAAGGTATAAGGCGGATGTCCCTGGAGACAGGAAACTTCTTTGCTGCTGTGTCAGCATTCTATTCTCCAAGGGGCCCTGGCTAAACCTGAGGGGTTTACTACACAGCAAGGTGCATGCTATACATGATTTTTTCCCCTCTCTTAGGCATTGATCTTGGAACACCTAATCCAGAATGAGGTGAAATGTGAAAAAAAAAGAAAAAGTTAATTTGCTTGCAATGGTGATGTAAATACAATTAATACATGGGGATTTTGTGTTTTATTTCAGGGAACATTCCAATGTCTCTGTAAGTTTCAAAGCATTCAAGGGTTAAGTGTGTGACCATCACAGGGTTTTGAATTGGGCAATTACAGAGACAACACAGCAAAAATTTAAAAAGCAATAATGCAGTTTTCATCTTGCATCCTGACACCAGAAAGCACCTGAGGCTCTGTACAGGGAGGGTGCTCATCTGTGGCCATGTGTAAAAAAACTTGTCCAGGCAGCATTATGCTGGTGCTGGGCTTCCTTAATTCATTTGGTTTTAATACTCTCTTCATGGCCTTAAACCATTGATTTTTTTTCTGCTGCATAATAAAAAGATGTCAGGTGCAGCTCTGCAAATTCCTCCTTCTGGGTGAGTTTTCACGATTCCTGTTTTGTCACTTCAAGCTGACACTGACCTGAGTGGAGCTACTCAGAGTGCATAAATAAAGCACACCTGTAAGTCTTTGCAAGACTGGGTCCTACAGGAATAATTTGTTTTACATCACAGAAACATCTCCCATAAACATGACTTTGAAGGCTGAGCCATTCATATTTGCACCTGAAATAAAGAAATAACCAGAGATATCTGGAATACCATTTTGCAAAGTTTTCATTAGGAGACTAAGCCTTGTTCTGTTAAAACTCCATTTCTCACAGCCTAGCAATTTTGCTGGCTGTTGGCAAAGCTTTTTAAGCTCTATAAGAGACTCTCTCACCTCACCAGCTTAACCTGATGTTTAGAGACCTTGACAAATGCAGATCCTTTAAAATATTTAAGCTGATGTTGGCTGCAGGCAAGTCTTGTCGCCTTACCACAAAAATGTTTAATGAGAAATTAAGTCCATTTGGTTTACAAAGCATTAATGAGAATACTCATATGCAAGAACACTCAGCTTTACAAATATGACCTGAATTCTCATTCACTTCATAACTGTTAGCATGTTTCCCAGCAAAGATTGAGTGTGAAGTTTCCTACCAAAAAACTGAGAAGTGTTTGAAGTGTATTTTTTCCCTTGCATTCAACACAAAAAACAATGAGTCGAGTCCATATGTCAAAGGGCAAGTAATTGCAGAATACTGAATAAATCATTTTGAATTCACTCTTCCAAGGAAGGTAATGTTTTCAAAGAGATTCATTTATTTAAAATGAAGTTTTAATCTAAATCATGATATTTCCTTCTAATGGAAAAAGTTTCATTACTGATGGACTGCTGTGCTGAGTTTTCTTCCAGCTGTATCTAGGAAAGAAAGAAACCCTGCCTACCACCACCTGTTTGCAGTCAAATGCACAACTACCAGTGAGCTGCCTTTGATCAGAATGGAAGTGGGACAGCTTCCAGATGACCCAAGAGCCAAAAGACTGGTTATAGCATTAAGTTCAAACCAGCACCCCAAACATTTTGCTGACAGCAGAAGCCTAAGTGTTATTGCCAAAACAACCCAGAGTTAAGTGCCTCCAGCTCAGCTCCTGGGGGGCAGAGGGCTGTGTCCCAGCTGACAGATGGAGCTGGGCAGGAGGCACTCCTGCCAGGATCCTCCCATAAGGATCTGCAGAGCTCCCTGAAGGCTCTTCTGAACTCACCTCCCCTCAGGGGCCCAATTCACTCCCGATATTCACAACACACCTACCATGTATCTAGGTATCTAGGTATGGTATCTAGGCTCAGCAGCACAACAGGCAGGCCATATACTCCTCTGAAAACACAGCTAGAAGAGGGATATATTAATAGCACTGTCACTCCCTGCTTACAAAATGGTAGAGGTCAGGCTCTTTGCCAGGGAGACCAACATATCTTGCCTCTCAGAGGAGTGCTCCAGCTGTCTGTTACCAGGCTGCCACTAGGCAGAAAATAAATGAGATTCAAAGAGCGAATATGCAAGAAAAAAAACCAAGTCTGTGCCTAGGGCATTACTCAGAGAGGTGCAGATATTCCAGTCCAGATTTCTGCACCAGGAATTGCTCATTGTGCTCTAAACAATCATTAGACAAAATGCATAAGCAACACCATCAACAAAATAATTCTTTTTTTCCCCACTTATTTTCTTTACTTCTCCCAGCTCTTACATTGGATGTGACAGACAACACAGAGAAATTCAGTGGGAATTACATGCTCCCTATTGACCACAAGCTATCAGAAAAGCAGAAAGGATGATTTAAACTATTAAGCTGCAACTCAATAAAATCTGTCAAGAAACCTCATTGACTTGGGTTCAAGTTCTCCCAATTGCATTGTAGAGAATTAGGATCCAAGCTAAGGGCAGGGAAAAATGAAGCCCCTACAAGCTGCTCTAGGGTCAGCCCTATCAAACTCCACACATCCCAAGGGATGTGCATGCTAAAGGTGGGACAAGACCTCAATAATTATCTCATATCTTCAGGTAAAACTCTGCAGGATTTATGACAGGCAGCTGTCATCACCAAATGGAGAATGGTGGGAATGGAGGCACCAGCACACAAATTCTAACCATGAAACTGGGTGTACTTTAGGGACAGGGATCCAGCACCTCTCCAGCCAAAGGGACACCAGCAAGTACTGTTAACCACATACAGCAGAATAAAACTGAGCAGTAAAGGACCTCAGGTGCATTATTCTAGAATCAAAAAGGTGTCAGCTCCATGGACAGTGGAATTATTGTCCCCAACACAAACAATGAGGAAAGAGAATGAGTAACCTTTTACCTAAAGTATTATTTATACCTATGAGTTGTACCTTGATAACTAATCAAAGTCTTTGCTTGCCAAAGAGACTTTAAGAGTTTCACCAAGGGATTAGTCATGAAAATTCTTATTAAAGTTTAAAGATCAAAGTAGCTAAAATATTAAATGAAACTAATTGCTGAATATGTTCCCAAATAATGTTGGGAGGAACAGAGTTCCTTTGGATGGTCCACGCTTATGGGCTGGCAAGAACTTTGTTAATGGGCTATGACTTTTAATGGAGTCAATGAAGGAACAGTAAAAGAAAACTGTACAATAGAACACAGAAACACAGTTATCAATTGAACAGGATTTAGTAACATTCCCCTTAAGAAGAAACCTAAAACTACTGTAGTTAGGGGTCATAAAGTGAAAGGACTTATATGCTTTAATTTTATTCAAAATGAAAATGGAACTTGTGCTGAAACAAATCACTGTCAGTATTATACCACTCCCAGCTGCAATGCCATGTGAAACTCCATTGGCCTCACTGCACCAAGCACACAACAGAAGCCCCAGGAGCCCCAGATCCACCAGCAGTGCAACAGTGGGAAATAGGAAATCAGACCTCTGATACTGGGAATGGGACCTATTGGATATGAAAAGACAATGCCTACAAATGGCTTCCTAAAGGATGGCTTGGTTCCTGTTTCCAAGCAGTATCAATGCCTCCCCTAAAGGAACTCTGGCAACAACTACAAGGAAGACTTAGGGCCAGGTGAACATTTTCCATCCAGGGAGTCCAGGACGAGCCACAATAAATTCCTTTGATTTTGGGAAGCAAAAGATTATGGTTCACTCTATGCCCCGTGCATGCTGCCTTGCACTATGGAATTTATGTTAACAAGCTAAATTGATTATTAGAAGAAATGGTGAACAGCATTATTAGAATATCAAATAGCACATCCTCTGAGCTCCAACAAACATGAATGGTGGCTGTACAGAACTGCGCAGCCTCAGATTACCTGCTTGCTAGCCAGGAAACAATATTTTAGGACACTGTGCTATTTTAGGACAGGAGTCTTGCACTTACATCAGTGATGGGTTTGAAGCCCAACAGACAGGAATAATCCCAACAGAAAGAGCAGTAGAAGACTAGCAGAAAGAGGAACATTCTTCCTGGTGGCATTGGCTTACTTCATGGCTACCAAATTGGAGACTGTTAGAAATGCAGTCGTGGCAGTCACTATAATCACTGTAGTACTTGCTTGTATTATGGTTCAATGTTATAGATAATGTAACACTTTGTGCTGGAAAATGAAGTATTGAGACTTGTCTGAAAGAGACACAGTCTCAAGAAAAGGGGGGACTTGACAGACAACACAGAGAATAAAAACTTTTAGTTCCTCTGAAGTTATAAAATAGAGCTTAAAGACTAGCTAGAAAATCAGATTAAAGAATGTAAAAGTAGACACACAGGATGTTAAATGTAGTTGGAAGCAGTGGATAAACAGATCATGAGGAACCTAAGTGGTTTTTGTGGCAAAGGTATATAACAAGAAACAGTGCAGGCCCTAAGAGAAGTTCAAGGCAAGGTCATTTGCAAAACTGGGGGCTCAGTAAATATGACCACTTTAGACCCCTTTAGATGACCCTCTAGACCCATAAAAAGACTTCCAGTAAGAGGCAGAGGCATGTAAATTAGTTCTACGAAAGGGATGTTTAAGTATTAACTATGAAGTACATTGTAATGAAGGTGTATGACCACAATGGATTAAATACTGCTGTACAGTTTCACAACACACGGTCAATCAGAGGAAAAATCCTCCAAATATGTCCAGTGCTGTAATAAAGAATGCCTGCTTTCTAATACTTCAAATTGTGTTAGAGAGTTTATAATCTGGACTATTTCTATATCAGAGAGCCCAGCTCAAAATTCAGAACTCTGAATACCTCAACTGGAGGCTGCATAGGCAAAAATTTCTTACACAAATAAACCCTTTGCAACAAATCTCATCCCTTGCCATCCCTCCTCTCTGAAGCAACAGGATCCAGCTTTCCTCTGCATATGACTGCACATATCAAACTGTTTGTGCTACAGTTAGTGAAAAACTGTTAAATATGTGTCATTTGTTGCTTTCACCACACCAAGAATAAAGTACTGTATTTTCCCTCTTCTCTTAGAAAGCTGATTTAAATTCCACAGGTGTAAGCACAAGCTATTTAGCTGTTCTGCTAATCTTAGTATGCCAGGTACATCAGAAAAAATGTGGATTCATCTGCATGTGTGAATTCAGATGTTTAAAATACACTCATCACCATGCACTTAACAGCTACCTTTTCCAGCATGCCTCTGTCAAAGGAGTGCACAAAACACAGTCACTACAACAGAACCTATTTATTTTCCTCATTAAACCATTTTTGCTTGGAGACAAGGTAATAAAATTGAATGGCCCTCTAAAATTTGCTAGGTAACAGAAAGACTGTTTAATCTTTGGAGACTCCTTTGTGGAGAGTTTGATAATTCTTCTGCATTTTTATATCCCTTTGTACACATGCATGTCGAAGGGCACTGTTAGTATCCACAGACCACACAGCAGTTTCACCAAACCATGAGATACCTTTGCTTCACTGGGCTGTATGGTTCTATAGACAAACAGAAATCAAGATGTCAGAAGACTTTCACTAGGGTGCATCAGAAATACAAATTTGTGTGTGCCCAGAATAATGTTCAAAGACTCAAAGTCAGTGAAGACTTGGGTCTTCAAATTAAAACCAAAATCAACAAAACATACTTCAATGGATCTCTGAAATAAAGGTATGTAATTAATGAAATGCAGAAATACAGAGGAGATAATGAATAAATTTGGCAGGAAACTTGAGGAATGTCAAAGTATCAGCTTAAGGAGAGCATAGCATTACATATTCCTCCAAACTGCGTGTGCACAAAATTTGAAGAGTTAGATTTTTGACGTTATTCCAAGCAGAGTAATTCACTCACCTCTCCTGAGCTCACATTTCTTAGAAAATGCACTTTGCAGTTCTGGGAAATGACTATTTATAAAGCACAGCCAAGGCATTGAGATGTCCAGGCAAAGCTGGGATCACTTAAGATTATACAGCACCTTCCACAATAAAGAACTTCTCTACACTCTCCAGCCTCTTGTCAAAAACCCTTCAAACACCAGCAGAGTTAAATCACCTCTGATGTAAAGTACAGTACACATTTATCAGCCCAAATCAATCTAAGTGAGAATGAACATAAATTTAATTAAGCAAAGTGAAGCAAAATATTTACTTCTGTTGAAGTTGCACCCCTAAATAATGATCTCCTTTTTTTCTCATTTGTAAAGAAAGAATAGACACACACCCCTAACAACCACCAGGAACAGAGTTCACTCCAGATAAAAACTTAGGTAAAAAATGTCAGTTCCTGTGAAGTCAGTAGCAACAGAGGCTAGAACTAAACAAACCAGTAAGTTTTCAACATAGAGCAAGAAATTATTCCAATGCAAAGGCAGAACTTGAGAAAGAAATGCTGTAGTTACAGCCAGAAATTTAAATACATATGTAAGGATGGGGAAAAAACAGTTTAAAAAAATGGGACAAAAACCAGGTGCATACTCAAGGAAAAGGTATTGGTAAAAGTGCCAGGGAAAAATCATCATTTAAGGTGTCATGGAAAGTTAAGTAGAAAATGTACCATAAATCTTATCCTGCTACGAGACTGAGCTGTTTATCTCTCCAGTTGTCTAAAGGTATTCTTTTTGTTAGAAAGACAGAACAAATAATGATTGATAAAGTAACAATTTTGCACTGATCCTCACAAAAAGCCCCAAGAGGGTGAATCAACAAAATTATTTTTAACTGTTAAGTACAAATGTAGGTCAGAAAAGAGAGAAAACAGGTTAAAGACCATTAAGGATATCAGCAGCATTCCAATCAGTGTGCCTTGATGAAATTCTCTGAAAGGTATTCAAGGAAGCATCTGGTTTACACATTGAGTCACCAGTGCTTGTTTTTCGTGTTTTCCGCTTCTTGAGATTTCAACAGACTGTAAAAAGCAAACAAACTCATTTTCTTTCTTCAAAAGTCGGGGTAACCAACAAAAATAAGAAAATTTCATCCAGCTTGGGAACTGCTTAGCAAATTCCTCGTGGTACTTGGGAACACAATATGAAATAGCTTGTGCTCACCTCATCCCTAGTCATATAAGAAATAGCATTCAGAGAGGTAAGGTAGTTTCAAAGAATTAAATAGAATCATCAACAGCAAACTGGCTTATTTTCCCTAAAAAACCTCAAGAAAAAAATTTGTCAGTTAAAGTCTAACCAGCAATCTAAAGAATGTCATGGTAAGATAGCTATGGATTAGCTTGAATTATTCATCAAATATTGAACAAAGCATTTAAACTGCTTCAATAACTGCTACCCCTCAGTAACAGGATGCAAGTACCTCCCTGAGCAGAAAGCTCCACACCTGGGAGAGAATCAGACAGTACAAAATCCCTCCATCCCACTGCAGTTTTGCCGTGAGGCAGTGAAGATGACAAAAAAACAAATGCTTGCACAAAGAGACAACGTCCCACTACACTAAAAGCACACATGAGGCTCTGGACCTCAAACCATGGGTCATGCTGGATGGAGGGGGAACATTTGTCCTTGACCCCAGCCCCACCTGGAAGGCAGCAGGCACCCACTGCTCTCTCCTATTGATTTGCCACCATCTTGCAGATGGCATTTTCCTTCACTGGAAAATGGCTTTTCCCAGTCACAAGCCATCACCCCCGTGGGTATCACTCAGCCTGGAGAGCTGCAAGCAGAGCAATATCCTACACTTACTGCCTTCACACTGCAGCAGATCTCTGCCTCCAAGAGCCCATTCCCTTTCCACAGGTTCCTTCAGAAGGAAGGATGTGGGGGTACGGCATCCATCAGCTCCTGGATGAGACCAAAAGCCAAGAAGCAATGAAAAGGTACCTGAATTTCAGGTGTACCCTCACCAGGGATTTGATGCTTTGCCGTGAAGCAGACTAGAAACGCTCAGCCAGATTAAGGAGTCTCCCATTCTCCCCTACCTCTTACCTAAACTTCATAATTCTCAGTTATGAGCCCATACAGTGGCAGAGCAGAGCCATATGCATAGAATTCATGAATACCAAAAAGCCAAATGTAATTATGTGGGGTCAAGCATGTTGACAACATCCTGGAACATTTTCTGTTTACAATGCTAATGTTTTGTTTGACAGCACCACTGCAGAGATTGATAATGATGATCCATCATTACAGTACTGTTTATTATTGCTCAGTGAGAATTAATGTGAAGTTGAGTGGGCATAAAATGATACTTTCTCATTTTTACTTGCTTGCACAGTTACCATTAGTAATGCTAAGCTGCCTTCACTTGTGTCTCATCTTTTTCTACAAACTAAATATCCCCTAGTCCCACAACAGCAGCCCACTCCATCCTCTTCTTGTGACCATCTGGCAATTCTAGGATTGTCTCAGTCTCCAGTCTATCCTGTACAGTGAGAACTAAGATGAATTTATTTGCTCCTAAAGGAAAAAGCCAGAATATATTTTCTTTTATTGTCAGCAAGATTTTCATCATCAGTTTCAGATGGATAAGGATCTGCATTATGTGCTGTTTTTCATTCTCAAGTACCTTTTGCACCAAGCATCCTTTTCTCTACCCTAAAATTAGCCAGACAAAATATTTTCAAAATGTGAGGATTGAAGAATCAGAAAGACTTCTTGACCTTTCACAGTTACAGAGACCATGCTACTACAATTAACTGTTATTTCAAGAGAAAAAAAAAAAAACTGAATAATTGTATGTTTGTACTTATTTTTCTATATGTATTCACACAAATGTTCTGCACGTTTTGTGAGGTTTGTGGATGCAGGGTAGGGTTCATCAAGAAGAGCACACATTTAGCAAAGCACCAGGATAAAAATATATTAATTTACCACTAACTTAGTCTGGAGATTGGATTTAGCAGAGTGAACTTGACAGATATTTCTTTCCATTTGAATGTTAGTTCAATTTCCAGAGCACATGCATTAAAGGATTTCCATTTTATGCTTTAAACCAATGTTTCCGACATTAAAAACTCTTCACTCTAAAAGCTTAATACCACATGCAAGATACAATTATTTTCTCATCTTATACACTGGGCAGAATAACTACAAAATTATGACCTGGCTGAAGAGTTTTCATCTTCTAGGCCTTCCTGCATGTTTACTCTTACTATGCTTTCACAATCCAATGATATTTTTACTTGTATATTTCTCGAGAAGGAATTATCAAACCATCAAAAAAATACAATGCAAACTAAACCCCAGTCCTTAGCACTAAGGCTGCCAGTTAAATCCTCTTCCAAGCGCACGCAGGGTACTAACTTGGCAGCTAAGCTGGGAGGTATCAGTGTTAAGCTCCAATTTTCCTTAAAGAACAAACATACAAATGCTCTTCTCTGCAGCTCAGACTCTCTTCTATGCCTTTATGGGACAAGCTGAGCATATGACACAGCCTCCTGAGGTAATCCCTCTTGGACACCCTTGTTCCCTCACTCCCTCATCACCCCTCCGCCGAGCTGGAGCGCACAAGCTGCCGCGGCTACTCCTGAGATCTCACCAGGCAATGGCTTTTCTGCTCCTGCCTGGCATGATGAGAAAGGCTGGAAATCAAAGGACCTGAACATGGACTCATTTAAGCAAGCTCCAAAATCCCTTTAAAGCTATAGGAGACAGCATAAAGCCAGTAAAAGTTGGTGTTACAACCTCTAAAGCTTCCACTGCTGGCAGAAGGTTGAAGATTTCCAGCAGGGCTGGAGATTTTTAGCTCCTAGGGTAACAACCACAAAGATTGAACAAAAGTGAATGCAGGCAACATTTAAATTATAAATTGAGTTTTACACCTAATTCTAGTTGTGTAATAAACATTTTTTCACAGTGATAATACCTGTGTTCAACAGGACCTTTGCACAGGACAGATAACATGCTTTGCACATTTCATCTGAGAAAGAAAACCTGTTCATAATTATCATAAATTTTTTAACCTTGTTAATAGAGTTCAATATTAAATCTGAGTACATTATGTGATGGTAGTCTACCTGTGATTCCTGTGACTCTTGTTTTGCTGAGTAGGTAGAGTTTAAAATCAATGGCAAGGCCATTCTTCTCCATCTTCTACTTTCTACTTTACATAGCCTTTGCTATGCTTTTTCACTTTCTACAGTATATTTCTACAGCAATATGAAAACCACCACACATTTTAAATCAGAATTCTTCAAAGGTGAAATCATCAAGAAAATATATTTAAGACCAATCATTGGTTTTGTGAACCAAACGTGGAAAATAATTTTTGTGTACTGCAGGCTTGATTCCTCCCTCTTGGGTTTTTTTGCACTTGGGTGCAAACAAGATGAAGAAATGGACTGCATCAATTGTTTACTGTGTAATCTATTCAGCTGATTCACTTCTGTCCTGTTTTATTTAAAATTAAAGCTTAATATTGAAAATTAAAATCCCAGCATTATTTCAGCATCACTCCTAGTCTAGTCATTGAGAGTCAATAATAAGGAAAGCATTCTCCTTCCACAGTCCTTACAGCAAGAAATAAAGCAGTAAATAAGTTTTTGTTGAATCCAAGCATTTTATCTTCTCTGTGCATAATCCTGCAAGGATCAACAATACCACACAGCCATGTCAGACTGTAGATAGTACCCAAAATCAGGCAGCAGCCTGCACACAGTGCTCGACGTGTGAGACAAGTCTGTCCTGTCCATGTTCCAAAATTTTCTAGATAACGCTATTCAGGTTTAACATTTTGCCAGTTCAGATTAAATCCTTACAGTACAAACCCAGTTCTGCCATTACTGGCTCTGAAAGCCATTATGTGAAGGAACAAGACAAGTGATATCAGTACAAACCAATGGTGTATTTAAGCTCTACTGAGTTAAACTCTACTGCCATGTTAGGCACAGGCCTGTCTTGCTTAATTGGACAGCATGTACATGCTTAACAACAGACACATGTACTTACATAACATGTAAAACTCAAACCTTGTCAAGTGATCCAAGGCACTTTCCATTCATATATTCACCCTATTTTAAACAAACAGTAACTGACAGCACTTTTTTTTTCTGTTTCTCACAGGCTCCTGGACTGCACAGACAGTACTTTTTTTCCAACACACTCACTGCTGCAAGTTTTCCTCTGATTTGCCATGCCTGGAGGACTCTCTCAGAAACCAAACCCCTTTAGGACTACCACTCACCAAATCTAGAGCACACAGACTGATCCAGCACTTAGCACGAAGTGTTCAACTATCCCATCCCTGCCTCTGGAAAAGGTCACAAACTAGAATAGCATCGTGACTTGCACAGTGCAGTTCCACCATCCTCAAGACAATACCCAATGTCCCTGACCCAACATTCAACACTTTGGCAGGAAAGCAGTGAGCCCTGGGCAGGGTTTTCCAAGGCTACCTTGGTTTCATTTCTGAGGACTCAGTATCTCTGTGCCAGGTCACGCTGTACCGGGATCATCAGAGCTCTCGGGAGCACAGCAAGGCCTGTACCCCGCCAGCCATCATTCCCCTAACACCATGGGAATTTCTCCATGTACATGTGAGAGGGAAAAGGAAAGAAAATGTCCTGAAGTGACTTTATGATGCTGGCAGCCCCATTGTCTTTCTGCTCAGAAATGTTGCTTTAAACTAGGCCCAGAGAGAGAGAGAGAGAAGGGGGAGCGGTGGAATTTTTCTGCGCTAAATTCAAAACATAGAGATAAGAGTTCAGCCTTCTCCAAGCTTGCAGCAGTGTTCTCCAAGTTCTCTGCCACAGAGAGAGAGAGAGAGAGAAATCAGGAGTTTTCCTTGGTTTTTCTGCTGGTTTTCCTCATTAGCTATGGCAAGAAAGGTTTTTCCAGGGTTGTTTTTTTTCTGGAACTGCTGGGCTTCCCTCCAGTCCAGAACAGCAGGACAGTCACCCAAGGCACCCCCACACCCCTCCTCACCAGTTTTTTTCTGGAACTGTTTGGCTTCTGTCCGGTCCAGAACAGCAGGACAGTCACCAAGGGCACCCTCTGCAACCCTCCAGCTGCTCTGCAGCCTGGACACCGGGTCTGAGCCCCAGAGGGACTGAGAGACTGAGCAAGCTAAGCCACACCCCGCAAAACGACTCTTTCTCTGAACCACAGAATGATTTTCTGAATTTACCATCTCTTCTGAACAACAAGAGGTTTCATTGTTCACTTTTTCATGCTTCTGAATACTTTGTTTGTTAAATAAACAGGTTTTACCACTTTTCTCGAAGAAGATTATCTCCTGAACCGGTCAGGGGAGAAGCTGCTGAATTCTGCCCTTTAGGAGAACATTCCCTTCCAAATTTGTCCCAAACCAGGCCAGAAGAAAATGTTTTACTGACAGCACTTGACTATGTCAAGCATTCTCTATTGACTTCTGTTATAATATGAAAATAATTGTTTGACATGTCCACCTTCAAATCCTAGGCTTTCTGAAGTTATCATGATTCTGGCATTAACAACAGAAATAACATGACTAAACAAACTCCCCAAACCACTTCATATAGACCCAAAGTTTTAACATCAGCTTCATCTAATAGCTAAGTGATTGAACTCACACTTCAAAGCAAACACGGATAAGGATCCATCTAACTGTGCTGGCACCATTTGCAAGCAGCCTGCTCAGCAGCAGGTTTGAAGAATTGGAGAAAAGACTGTGAAAAGAATTTAATGTGGAGATGAACAGCAGAAGGAAAAAACCCAGCATAATATTTTGTTTCCTTCCAGCATAATTTTCTTCCTATACAACTAAAATACAAGACTCAATTTATGAAAATTAAGGCAGAGTGAAGAAGGAATGAGAGACAGAAATTAAGTGTATCCTGGAAATTTGACATTTGACCAATAATGATGGAAATGGATTTACTACCCATATGGTAATTATGTTTTCAAATTATATCATAATTATTCAAATGCAACTGACCTTGCCATGTATAACTCTTAAGAATGGCATGTACAGTAGAAAGAACAGATTTTAGACTGTTCACAAGCTGAAAGTTGATTATGCTGAACCATTGCATACTGAGGAATAATGTGTTCTGAGTCAATGAGAATGAGCTGACTGGAAACAAGGTGAGACACTAATTAAAGTCTGTGCAGCACCTGGAAATTAGAAAGTGATTTAAGTCCAAAGTGTCATTATTATCAATGTATGACCACATATCTCTTTGAGGGTGAAAGAATATATAGGAAGAACGCAGCTAGTAGTTCCTTATTCCCAAACCTTCAGCTTATCTATGAATTCTCCACTGATGTGTCTCATGCTAAATATTTTTTTATAACAAATTTCTAGACTTTTCTAAAGAGATATCATTTTCTTCTGGATATTTGGGGAAGTTACTTTCAAGGCAGATAAATTACCATGTTGCAATCAGTCTTAAAATGCATAGGAAAATACCTATCAAATACACAATCTGATCTAATAAGGTTCAGTAAAGCTTCACATATACTGATGCATGAAATAAATACATGGAAGGCCTTACTGCATCAGATACCAAATTAAACAAGATTTGTCATAACTGTCATGGTTAAAATGCAGATTCTGTTCTGTCACACAAGAAAGTTACACTGAATGTCATCTTAACACAGTTTCTTCTCTGCAAGTCCTTTGTGATTCAGGATACTATATCTATCCAAAACAATTCTCAAAAGACCTCTGTTTGTTCCAAAGACAATTTCAGGCACTGGTAAGTGTTCTGTATTTCATTTTAAAGTCTGTGCTTGTTCAGACATTAGTGCTTCTTTTACAAACACTCTTATCCTAGACCCATCGCTACAGTATCTGAATGCACTCTGGTTGTGTCTTGTGAACAAACAAACAAACAACCCCACAAAAAATCAAAACTGAACCCACCATACTCTGCGGCTTACTCACTCATCAGAGAGGGAAAAATGTGTGTGCAATACAGCACAGCAGTATGGCACAAAGGGGGACTGCATACATTTTCCAAAATTCATGGACACAAAGGTGATACCATGGCCCTTAGTTTGAGTAGGTGATCACTACCAAGGTGTGACTTTATGATCAAATGAATTAAATTCCTGGAAAGATCAATCTTCAACCTGCATGTAGAAAGATTCATTATCTTTGAGGGTTAGGGTTGCTGACCTTGGTTGGCCTCCCACATCTTCACAATGAAATCTTTTGGATCTCTCAATCCCACAGGGCCCAAAATTTGAACTTAATTAGTAGTGAGTAAGGTAGAAGTATACAGAATGTTAGTGGCCCATGGTAATGAAAAGAGTTCAGTACTCAATACCAACTGGACCATTCCATGTACATGATCACACTGTGGCAGTCTATCCAGGAACAAAGGTTCTCAGCAACAAAAGATAAAAAAGGACAGAGCATTCTGTGAATGTAAGAGAAGGGTTTCAAGGACACACTACGTTTTGCTGCTGAAGACAGCTAAGCTAGAGACTATCAAGACTGTCTGCATGGTATAAAAAGCAATCAATGAAAAAATACAAAACACTAAAAATCAAACAGTTGCACCAGAACCTAGTTCCAAATCCTGTCTTGTCCTCCCCTGACACTTGAGTCGTATGAGCTAGTACTTGACTGCACTACAGGAGAAAATTGCTTATCACATTTCCCATTATACTTTTGTAACTATGTATGAAAATAGGGATGCCATCTATAGATATGAAACATTGCATAATGACAGCCTACAAACATAATATGTCACCAGAGGAAAGAAACAAAGATGACAAGGAGGTTGTAAACAACCTAAATCAATCCACTGCAAGGATAATAAGAACCACCCTCAAAGTCACCCTTCCAGGGGTAAAGCCAATTGTTCATCATTTTTAACTGCATCTAAACACTTACCCTGGGAGGCAGGGAAACATGTACATCACCTTCTGCTGCCAAAATGAGCAGAGCTCACTGCCATGATCCCACCCAAACAAGCCACAGCACTGAGTAACCTGCGTGAACCATAGGAGTTTACATTTTCAGTACTTCTTTGTGTGTTTGATGGGTAACCATAGTTCAACACAGATATTTTTAAAGAAACCTGAATTGTTTATCAGAGTATAGGAACACATCCCATAGGATACCATGGAAACACAGGGATGTAACAAGTGCTTTCAGGTCAGCCACAAGGCCAAGCATGCTGTCCATCAGTGCCATGTCTGTTCCAGCCACCCACAGGAAGTTAATAAGGTGGACTTTTGGGATGTGAGAAAGCAGACTGACATGGAGCAGATACTGTAATTAGCTGGAATTAATGGTCATCATTGATACTGCTATATTTTATCATCACCATTAAGAACTAGACCTAGACAGTGGCTAGAGAAGGAGACCACAGCACCAAGCAGGTGAGCTGAATGGGCAAAACCAAAAGTTAGGACTGTCAGGCATTATAAAAGTTAGGAAAAAACATGACTTAGAATGAGAAGAGAAAGGCAGAGCTAACTAATTGCTTTTCACAAGTTTCAGTAATTTTCCTGAGAAGTTTTCATTTTTTACACAAAGACAGTCAAAACCTGTGAAAAGTCTAAGGCAAGAGAGGCATAAGATGGTAATGTTGGCTGCCTGAAAGTGTCTATCACACATTAGGGAAAAAAAGCAACAATTTTTTCCCCCCCAATCATAACTTACTGCATTTAATTTAGTACAATTCTATTCATTAGATGTACGCTGCAAATCACATTAGAAAAGTTTGGTATCATACTACAAAAAGGTACCAAAGGAGTACTGGAGGACTGGAGACAGTTTAATACAAAGAGCTCTAGAGGAACTGAAAGATTGCAAATTTCAACCTTAGTTATGTACAGAGTCCATAGTAAAAGCAATGGGTGTGAACATTTCATTAAACTAACTCAGGCTAATGCAGTAATTGCTTAAAAGCTCCCTTCTTTAGAATACGTTGGGAGGTTTTAAATGACCAATGTTACAGTAACTAATAGATGGAGATCCTCAAAATAATGAAACAACACATGACCCATTTGCAGAAAAAATCCTAAATTAACTTATGAATCCTATACAATTCTTTTGAATACCCCACAGTAGCTGGGGATGCAGGGACAGGGAGATCCATTTCTTTGTCCAGAAGATGGTCACACAGAGCAGTGCACTGACCTCACCATACAGGAATTCTGCCTCAAAACAAGGATTTAGTGAGCAGACACAGAAGACAGCCTAAAGAGCCATCATGATATGTAGGATGAATTGAGCCCCAGCAGTTTAGATGAACAGCATTTTTTTACAGCCAGACTACTGAAAAGTGGACACCAGAGCGAAGTGTTCCTGAAAAAAACACCTATCCCATTGCATCTATTTGAGAGGACAACTTACAGCCAAAAACCTGGCTTAAGTTCAGATGCAAAGCCATAGCCTTCAATGTGTTGTGTTAGGAGAAAAAGAACATCTATAGGAAACATATTACAGAGTACTTTTACCTTCACTCACAGACACCTTTTACTGTAATGTTGAGTAGGGCCATCAGCTTAGGTAAGATGCAAAAAATAGATGGTCCTACTTTAACAGCAAATGGTGTGGTGCAAAAATGAAAAAATTATGAACATCAGCTGAGGAACAATACTCTTATTTAAATCATCAATAGGAACCTATTTCAAAGCAGCTCTTGAATTAACCCGAAAGGAGAATTTCTGAAGACCTTTTCCAAGCAAAGGTATTCCTTTCCCAGATCAAAAAGGTAGGATTGGAAGATCCATTCCTTTTTTCCTTTATTTAAATAATTGAGTCTGTCAGCTAAAGTGGTTGTGGCAGTCTCCTGCCAGGGCTGAAAGACAGGGTGATAAGCTTCACATAGCTAATTACAGCAGCAACCATCCTAAATCCTCTCAGAATCTGTTTCATAGAAATATCACTTTTCTGTGGAATAATTACCTCTTACATGCCCAATCCTATTCCTGACATGCTTATTTTAATGCTCTGACATTTTAATGCCATCTGCCTCCAAGAAGCCCAGCCTGACACGCTGTCAGAACTCAATCCACGCACCATCTTCCTACTCCCCATCATTTCACTCTTCCCCTGAATGCAGAGGAATTGCTTCTCCAATGCCCAGTGTTATGATTTACCATTTGGCAGTATGAGTTAGGAGGTGCTTCTCTAAGCAAAGCACAGAATTTTCAGCCTATTTGTACATGTTGTGACTATGCTTTCTGTAAAGTGAAGCAGAATCAAAGCCCATTGCTCTTGGAAGCACCAAATCTCTCTAGATCATGTTTTCTGAGTCATTTGTGTATGCAACAGAAATAATGCACTATCCTGTTTTCTCCTTCTCCTAACCCAATGGCAATGGAGGAAAAAATCTCCTCTAGTCTCCTTATTTACCTCCGAAGCACCATCAGTCAGACAGGACTGGTTGATGCTCCTATCTTCCCTTTCTAATATCTTGCCTATAGAAACAGCAAAGAGGAAGAAGCACATACACCACAGAGACAAAGAATTGTCTCAGCTTGTATAGTAGGAGCAGATTTTATTTCCCTGCTGCCCTCTGTTTGTTCTGCCTCACTGTTCCCCCATTTTGCATTCCCTGGTTCCTTTCCTAGGTCTAGTGATTGACAGTGTGTATTGTCCATTTCTATCAGGTCTGCAAGATCACTGCTGTGTCAGTGCTTCCCTCCCTGCAGGCTGTCACTAACAACTTCTGTGAGCTGACATTTCTCACAAAGTTGGCACAAATGTACCCTGCACAACTGGTTGCCAGGTGCTCATATATAAATATTTAATTGATACATTTTTGTTTAGCAACAACAACTCAAAAAAGCACAGATGGAATGATATCAAACCCAGAATAAATTAATAAGACAGATAATTACTAGTTTATTACATATAAAATAATAAATCATCTCTTTAGAGATCACTTTCATTTCTTTCTATTAAAAAAAACCATGGATTAAGCATCTTTCCACAAACATCACACTGATTTCCAAAAATTCCAACCAGCAAAAAAAAGGAGGCCATGTTTAGCATCCAATGCTCTTCTAAATGGAGTCATTTGGGAGCTTTCATCACTAACATAATGTTGTAAACTTAGGACTAAATTGATTACACAGAAAGAGAACCCCATATCTCCTTAATGTTGTTCATAAATTAAAATATAGGAAAAAGAAAGAGACATGCTCAACAAAGAATACTGACTTAAAATGCTTCTGTAATTTGTTTCAGGACTACTACCACACATTCCTGTATAATTTGCAGTATATTTTGTACAGTATATTTATTGCTCAGCAATAAATGGTGAATGGTCTTTTGGGGAAAGCTCCCAAGCATGCTCTGGGGACTCAGCATGTTTGGGTGGCTCTCTGAAACACCTCTGTTCTGATGCAGGCAGCGTGGGAACAAACAGGAGGAGCCAGAAGTCTCTGTGCAGTTGCATGACTGGAGTGCTGTGAGGGATGGACCTACAGGCTCTTGAGGAAGGACAGCACGGGAAGGCCTGGACAGGGACCTGTTCCCTGAGAAAGAGCAGCTGGAGCTCATGGAGCTGTGCCTGGGGATGGGTGTCCCTGTTACAGACCTCCCTCCCACAGCAGCACTCAGGCAATGCAGCATCACAGTGCATTAATGACAACTTCCTGTTGCTGTACGGCAGAAAAATTATAGAGAAAAGCCTTATGAAATCAGGCCTGCTCTGTTAAAATCAATGGTTGGCTTGTCAGGCTAGCCCTTTGCAAGTTCCCATGTGAAAGCAATCCTGATGTGAGCAGTTTGTTAGCATAACAATCTATTCCTGGGTGAAAAACAACTAGTATCTGTATAAAAAACTTGTACCTGTATAAACTGTTTTTACACTGTTAGATAGAAAAATTAAAACTCTCACAAACAACTTTTCCTCCATGTACATACCAGGGGTTTGAGTGACTAATCAATACAGGGTAACAACTTGTTACTAACCAAAAAAGTAATTAGCAAGAAAGCTACTAACCAATTGGAGTCACACACAAGGTCAGTAAAGCTGTATAAAAATGAATTATGTGAACAAAAAATGGGCTCTTTCCACCATGAAGAAAAAGGAGTCTCATGTGATTTATTCCAATAACTTCCCAACATGGTGAACCAACACGGAAAGATGTTCTGCCGGACCTTGTAGTTCCAAACAACAAAGAACTGGTCAGAGATGGGAAGTCAGAGGCAGCCTGGGCTGCAGTGGCCATGTGATGATGATCTCCAGAGGAGGGACCAAGGCAGTAAGCAGAACCACAGCCCTGGATTTCAGGAGAGCAGACACCATCCTTTTCAGAGATCAGATTTATAAGAACCTCATGGAGAGAGGAGGGGTCCAGGAAAGCTGGTTGATATTCAGAGATTACCTCCTCCAACCAAGCTCAGGAAATGTCCATCCTGACAAATAAGAAATTAAGCAAAAGCAGCATGTGAGAGCAAGGAGCTCCTTACTGAACTCAGATATCAAAAGGAGGCTTAAAAGAGGTGCAAGTACTAATTTTGTTGTTAGTCTTTGGAGGACTTAGGAGCCTAAACAATGGAATATTTTGATTGCTGGTTTATTTTAAAATAATCATTCTAACAAAACTAGGGCCTAGTGCATGCACCTCTGGGCAGACTTTTGCATCAGCAGCATTAGGAGCTAAAATCACATCGTTTTTCATAGAGAAGCAAAACCTTTATTTCTATAAAACTTACAGAAACAGAACAAAGTCTGTTCATCTCAACATCAACACAAACATGATCTTGGAAGAGAAATTTTCAGGGCCTGAAGCTATATGTTATGAGGACAAAAAAAAAAAGGCACAAAATTCTGGCCCAACATAATGGCATTAATAACTTTGTTATTAGGAGAAAATAACTTTGCTATGAGCAGAAAAACAAGTCACTTTAATCCAATAAAGTGATTTCAGGGGGTGTTCAGGTGGGAATTATGAAGCATTTCTTCACAGAAAGGGTTGTCAAGCATTGGAATGGGCTGCCCAGGGCAGTGAAGTCAGCATACCCAGAAGCCTTTAAGAAATGACTGGACATGGCACTTAGTGCTCTGGTCTAGTTGAAAGCAGGGTGAGTGGTCAAGGGTCAGACTCGATTATCTTGGGGTCAGTTTTTGCCTGAATGATTCTGTGATTCATAAGAAAGTGAACTAAAATTTACTCACACATATGCACAGTTATTCATGTAACTATGCTTTAAAAGAAGTTATTTTATCACTATCAACTGGAATCAAAATGTCAAGAGATCAATTTTGTGAACTGATGATTAGATATTCAATAACTACAAAGTCGTAACAGTGTTTCCTACTCTGCCCTCAAGAGTCTCCACAGGACAGAGGAGAGGAGTCAGGATACTGTGACCACCCTGCCCAGGCTCTGGAAGGTCTGTACTACTTCAGTGAAACGATAATGACCCATCAGGATGGAGCTGCATCCAAGACACTGAGCATAATCAGCACAAAGATATGTCAGCTTTCTGTGATTAAATAATTTGTCAGTTTGATCCCCAGAATGATCTGTGCTCCTACAGCTTTAGCAAAAGCCTGTAACTCCTACACATTCACTTCCACAGCTGAAACATCCTAATGAAAGCTGTCATTATTTTTGTAATTTATTTCTGAACTCTTCAGAGACACCATCAGCTGAAGTGAGACACTCCTGCCTGCATATTGCTTTTTGTTAAGGTGGAAGAAATTTGAGAATCATTTCAGGCCTTCCCCATGGATGTGTTCTATGCACATGACAGCACTTAATAAAACCTTGTGCCACTGCTCCTAGTTTGAGGTGGATCATGTTTTTGTCTTTCCCCACTTCAATACAAGAGGAGGAAAAAAAACTATGCTGAAAACAGCAATGTTAGGCACAAAAATAATTTTGAGTGGGACAAAGGGCACGTATGGTATTAGACACTCACTTTCTGACATTCCCTTCTGAGTTCTATGCCTCTGACCTTCACACCCTTCTCTAAGCACTGTCCAAAAAGCAACAAAGCTTAATATTCTGTAATACAGGTAACTTCCCTCCTAGCACCAAAATATCTTTTAACTTGGTAACATAAATAAGATCACATCTTCTTTGAGCAATCACTGTGTAACTGTGCTACATCTGCAGTTTTGTTGGCACACACCATAAAACTTTTACACAGATTGTGATCAGAAACTCAGAGAACCATAGAACCATTTGGTTGGAAAAGACTGGCAAGATCATCAAGTCCAAGTTTTGGCTGAACACCACCTTATCAACTAAGCCACACTGTGAAGTGCCATGTCCACATGTTTTGTGAAAACTTCCAGGGATGCTAAATCAGTCACTTCCCTGGGGGAGCCTGTTCCAATGCTTCACCATGCTTTCAGTGAAGAACATTTGTCCTAATATCCAACTTGAGCCTCCCCAGTACAACCTGAGGCCATTTTCCCTTCTCCTGTCGCTTGCTGCCTGGAAGAGACCAACACTCACCTTGCCACAACCTTTCAGATAGTTGTGGAAGGCAATAAAGTCCTGAGCCTTCTCTTCTCCAGACTGAATAACCCCTGTGCTCTCAGCTGCTCTTCAAAGAACTCGTGTTTCAGACCCTTCAATCACGGACAATTCAATCACAACTTTTCTCTTAGTTATAGCTGTGCTAACTTGTCACTATTAATTTTGGAGAATCAAAACCAAAATAAAGAGCTTGTATATCACATCTACAGGAAAGTACAAATAACAGAAGATTGGTCTGCAGGAGCAATTTCTTCCTGCTGTACAAAACACTTTGTCCCTATCAAGTTTGATCTTTCATATAGAAGTGAAATACTGATTGTTTCTATAAAATTTCTTGACTTGAAGTCAGGTCTTAAGTACTGCCTGTTGTAACAAGTCCTGTAGGCAGTGGAAAACCTGCATAAGATAATGCCCTGTACTATCACAAAATAAAAAGGCAAAAACATTAATAAAAAATTGCAAAATTATTTCATTATAACAATGGCATCACGCAAAGCTCTGATCAGACAGTTCCAAACATCAACAAACCTTCAGTTCTGCAATCTGGACCAAGAGAAGGCAGGGAAAATCTTCCAGAGGCAGTTATCCACCTTTGATGAACCAGGATTGTGCCCATAAAAGCAAAGACAAAGTGACAGAAAACCTGGCAACAGCTGTTCTTAAAACCAGACTGAATCCAGGACAAGCAGTACTGTAATAAACAATCGACACTGAAGGACCAGTAGAAGTTACTCTGGAGTTGACTTCTCAAGTAAGTCAAGTGGCAATAAAAGCATTCAGATAATAGATGTTGTGTTGTATCTAATCACTGAAACAAAGTTAATCCAAGAAAGTAATTTGCTTTTAAATTAGTGAAACAGTTTGTTCATTTAATAAAACCTAAAGAGCACTAACCCTTCCTACTGAGTTTAAACTTAATTACTGTTATGCTAACATAAAGAGAATCATCTTGAAATGAGAGTACAGAATTAAAATACAAATGTGAAGTATTACCACCAAATTTTATCATACTTACATGTTTCTTAAAATTGTCTCAGATTATGTAAAATATGTATTTTCTATCTGCAATTTTCATTTTGTAAGGAACTAATTAGAAAGGCAAATTAGCCTTAACATTTGCCTTCTTTTTTTTGGTACTTCTGTACTTCTAATGTTGAAGCCTAATGGCTTCTAAGTATAAAACACTATATTCCCTTTCACATTGCTTTTTGTCAGTTCTATAGATTCAGAGGTGGTTGTTCTGCAAAAGCTGCCTGTACTTTGACAATAGGCCCTACCATCCAAAAAGTATGAAACATTTCATCCACAATTTAAGCACTATCAAGTGTTTAAATCACAAATTGGAAGATCCCATTTTTCAGAAATGCAGGAGTGTATTTTGTCCAGCCACGGCTTGCTACTAGTGCTACAGACAGCAATTTGGAGGCATGTACTTTATTCTTGCAATGATAATGAATGCAAAATCCCTCTTTATGCTGATCATACAAATATTGGTTGTCACCAGATAACCAATAACTTAAAATACAATTTTTATGAGTTATTTTGTTAGTCCAGTTCAAATCACAGTGAGGGGAAGAAATCATAACTATTGTCAAAACATGTTTCCACAGAGAGAGGGAGATAAAGGAGGTTTCCATGGTTACTTTGTTAACCATGCCCATTTTGCTGCTTACATAGTTTATAAACAAGACACTATAAACAAGAAGAAATGAAATATTTATTAAGATCTACATAACAGAAAGCTCCCACCATATGTCATGTCTGTTTCAACAGCTGACTGTCCAGTGGAGCCCTAAGACACACTGACCTTTACTCACTGCTGGTGCTACCAGGTGCATCATATAGGACAAACCCCAACTGAATGTTCACACAGGAAGCCCTTGACCCAAGTTCATTCACTAACATTTCATCAGTCATTTATTTTCAGTAGAAGATGATGCCTTGCCTTGAAACCAATGATAAAACTGCAGTTTTCTTGCATGTAAGTAAAAGCTCGTGCTTGGTTATCAGCTAAAACTTACTGATCATCAAAGGCTGCTCTCCAGTTCTATCAATTTCAAAAGTTGCGGTTTTAATCATTTACTTCTAATTTACTCCTAATAAAGAAGTAGTTCTTATCTCAAGTCATCACCATAAATGAAAGGTTAATTCTGTATAACAGCACTTTGAAGCAAAAATGTCATCTAAATCAGGTCATTTTATTTCCTATAAACTTTTATTTTAACTAGGCTTCTTATTGCTTGGAGGAAGGATGGCATGAACTTTGTGGTACCACTAGTACTGGGAAGATTCCAGACATGCCACCAAAAGCTCAGAAGTTCTATAGGGAGAACCCAGCACGGAAAATTCTGGAGGTATTTTGGAGTCCTTGATGTTTGGATACCAACGTCATTCAGTCAAGAGGCAGCACTTGGCCTTAGGTGTAAACAGCAATCACACAGCAGCACAGCTCACTTTGGGAGTGACAGCAGTCCTGCAGTACTGATCCCAACAAAAAGTGCTAATTAGAATCATGGAACTGTCTAGTTTGTAAAAGACTCTTAGGATAATCAAGTCCACTGCTGAATCCACCATCAAACCTTGTCCCTAAGCACCATGACTACATGTCTTTTAAATACCTCCCGGGATGATGACTCAAGCATTACAGTACAGTCTACTTACATAACATTCAGAGACAGACATATTTTTTTTCTAAGAAGCAACATTTTTCCTGCTGTGTTGTAGCTAAAGAGTGTTCTGGAAATTTGTGTAGCTTAAACACTATCAGCCTGTCTACCATCCTACAGGCAATTCTATATTTCACTGTTGCTTTGTGTTTGCAAAAATTTCTGTCCATGACATGCTTACTCTGTTAGACAATCTGTGAATTTTGCAGAGATCAGCTAATCTCTTCTCCATGGCAGGATCAACTCTACTTAGGTTACTCTTGAACAATATTTGCCCTTGAGCTGTTGCCACACTCTGAGGGCATTCAAACAAGAACTTTTACCTGAGCAAGACATGGCCTGTTTTGAATCTCCATTTCCATCCATCCAGGAAATATATTTTACATATATACATGTATTTCTAATACATATGTATATATGCACACATATACACACACATGTACATATATATGAGTGACCCAAAGAAAAACACTACTGTTCTTTACATTAATGTCAGTTCCCCATCACTGGTCAAAAAATTGAAGACTGCATTTAAAACTACTGTGCTTCACTAGTACATGTCCAATATTTAATATTTTCAGAGCAATAGTCTAATCCAGATTTGCTAAGCAATTCATTGTACCAAAATGCTAGATACATTTTAAATAATCTCTAAATCTACTACAGCTGTCTCTGAAAGCACTAGCACAGAGAATACTGTTATCCCTATAGCTACAGGAGATAATGCTCATTACATAGCATTAGTATTCACAAAAAATTGTAGAGCAATAGTTATTACTTATACAACCTGATTCTCTTTACATCAGTCAATTCGGAATTCTTCTTTATTTAATGTGTTTTTTCAAGTTTGGGATTACATCACGGAACTCAGGCGAGCAAACTGCATTTTGCTGTTCACACAGAACAGAGCAGCAGAGGATGGTTGGAAAGTGGAATCAACTTTTCAAGTATCCAGCTACGTTGCTTGCAAGAAAGTGATAAATCTTCTCCAGGACAAAGAAAGCAAGAACCATATGACAGCTGACAGTAAGAATTATCCTTTGGTTGCCATGACTTAGCTTGTTTTTCAGCACTGCACGGAAGTACTGCAATTACATTTTGGGACTGGAATAGGAAGCCTACAGTATGTTATTTTACTCACTTATTTCAGACAGTAAGATAAACAGAAGCCTGAAGCTTTTGACCCTTCACTGCTTCAAAAGCATGAAATCTATGCAATTATTTATTTGTCACCTCTAAGATGGAAGTCTGCATGAAATTTTGATTCACATAGCGTAATTTCTTTAGGAGCTAGGAAAGGAGAATTTCCCCTTAAACAACACACCATAACATATTTTCAATGATGTTAACTTGTGTATTTTATACATGCTCTCTTGATTTTACCTGAGCTGCTTAAAAGAGCACTTTTTACTATAGTTTCCTATCTACATATATAACCCACCTAAATGTATGCAATTAAGAGCACATACAGACTGAAATCACTTTATTTCCTTTTTTGGGCTCTAAATTCATATCTGCAATAGGACAAGTCTAAATCCAATAGTTCCTTCCTGTCCTGTTTTATCATCTGTTCTTGATGTTACATAAAGTGCTTACACTAAACATCACTGAGCTCTTATATAGCATTCTTAATCCATAGATCTCAAAGTACTTTACAAAGGATGACCATTATCCTGCTTCATCTATGAAAAGAAAAAACACGGACATCTTCAGGATGAAATTCGGATCTCACTAAATTCCCACAGTGAAGCTGGAATTGCACCTCTATGACAGCACCACTGGTCAGCCAAAACAGCATTCATCTCTGCAGATGGATTCCAGAGCCTTCCATAACACTGATGGCCTGTAAATTGCACTCAGCAATTCCATACACCATTTAGGCATCAATCCAGACAGAATAAGGTTTTCAATATGGTATCCTATCCAGCTTGACAATCACTAAAACACCTCCCACCCCACACAGGCAGCACTTTTAAACACTGTACTTCACCCCTCTCTGCTTACAGCTCTAAACACACCAACATTACCATCAGTGGTGGAAATAACTGAGTCAAGTGCTGGGCTTGGCCTTTATTACTGAAATCAATACTGCTTCAGACAGATACATTGGCACCAAGGTCTGATGCTCCCACTCAGGCGTCTGAAAGAATTTTCACCTCCACACAAACCTCAAAACTACCCAATCTAGGTGATCTACCCGAATTAGGTATGAGTTATCAAACCTCCTGCTTCATCCTTCCTTCTTTTTCATTTGTTTCCCATGTTTGCACTTTGCACCTTGCTCTAAGTTAGATGTTCAAATTCACAAGACTGCTTTAACTCTATAAACTCTCCTGTACCATTCAGAGAACCTGGGACCAAGTAGTGGAGATTAGGACTGAAAGCAGACTATGTACTAAGAGCCACATGATTTACCAGGGTATCAATCTGCTTGAAATACTGCAGGGCCATAAAAGAAGGATGCTCTCTCTCTATTTCAATAATGCACCTGATGATGCTGTACCCAGATATCATGACATGAGAAACCTATGTAGCTTTGGATTACATGTAGAGGGGTTATTGCTTTGACATGTTGTATCACAACCACCTCAAATCTACTTCTAGACCCAGGCAAGGTGAAGCGAGCTGACCCTGTGCACACAGATGAGCCAAAGACCCATGATCTTCATGAAAGGATTCAGAACACTTCTGTCTCCATAACACTCCACACAATAAAGTAGCCAAGGAAGAGAAAGGTATGCAAGCTTCCCTGCCCACAGGGATAAAGGGAATCATTCTGTATTCTCTGGTGCTAAGCTACACAGGTTATTCTGAGCAATTCTTCCTAAAAGCTTGTATTTTATACCAACTACCTCCTGTCTGATCTGGTGCTTTCAGGAAAAAAAGGCACAAAGGCAGAGGAGATTGTATAATAGACCGCATCTCCTAGAATGCACATCTCCTAAAGCGGGACCATCTTCCAAAAAACAGGCGAGCAGCCTGATGGACTCGCATGCCATTCCCCAAGAGGTTCTAGAGAAAGCCGAGCCCGACCGCCCCCGGGCAGCAGCGCAGCAGGACTCGCGGCCAGCCTGGGGCTGCCGCCCGCAGCAGCTCCCGGTGCCACGGCCCGCAGCAGCTCCGGGGCCGCCGCCAATCCCTCAGCAGCTCCCGGTGCCACGGCCCGCAGCAGCTCCCAGAGCCGCCGCCGCTCCCTCAGCAGCTCCCGGGGCCGCCGCCGCTCCCTCAGGGCCCGGCCGGCGGGTGGGGCAGCAGCGCCCCCCGGCGGCGGCGGCGGCACAGCGCGGGCCCCGCCGCCGCTCCCGAGCGTTGCCCCGGGGCCGGAGCAGCCGCCGGGCAGAAAGCGCAAAGCCACGGGCACCGAGGGATTTATCTTCTCCCGCACGCGGCAGGGAGCACAGGCGGGAGGCTCGGCACACCGCGGGGTGGATGGACGGTAAGCTCAGAGCAGCAGCAGGGCCGGCGGCAAAGATTCACTCTGAGGCGTGTGCTGGCTGCGATGGCATTTACTGAGTTGCATACAACTAATTTACCAGAAGCTAGAGTAGAAAAGAGTACTCTTTTCATCCTATCTTTTTCTGGCTCTGGTCTACATCTTAACAATTCCACTTTGAAGAGCATGTGGGTTTCTGCAACACAACATACAACAACTTTGAGACTGAAGTTTATACCAGCCCCATCCTCCTATATGAAAGCTGTAATCATGTCTCTCAGCATGCTAAAGTACAAATATCTACCACAAGAAGAAAAAAAGACAACGTTAAAAGAGTAAAAGACAAAAGAATTAACCAAAAAGCAAAGAAAATTAAGCAGATTTCTGTAAACTTATACTCTATGTGATCGGAAAATTTACATATGCTTTGCTTCAACTAGAAGTGCTTGGTGGAAGCTGATGCAATACATAAAAATATAAGATGCAAAGTCCCTCAGACTGAAATCACATGTGAACTCCAGCCAGATTCTGGCACTTAAGGACAAAAGGTTCCTGTGACATAACTTCCTGGACTACACAAAGAATAAATTCAGAATCCTTAAAATCACAGGTGGTTCAAGACTGCTGAGCACCCACTTTCTTCCAATACGCTGAAATGCAATATTTGATGCAGCTCTGCTAAAATACTCTGTAAAATTATTTGAAAGTAGCATGAGCTGAATCTTTAAATACTTTGTGTTTCACAGTGTATTTCTTACTCATAGATAGTAATTCAAACACCCTGCAACAAAAATAACAAACTGTTTTAATTCACAGTTGCAACACAAACATGATGAGATCTGTACATTGTTAATCCCAACTTCCCCACTCCAACAGTTTAAGTTAAATGTCACATTTACATAACTTTACATAAAGATTCAGTTTTGTTTATACAAACCCCAACTTTATTTTTGCAACATGCTCTACACTAATTCATTATATAACAACAGATTGTTTGCTGTTAAAAAAAAAAAGTTTCATTCTGAGAAGGTGTTTGAGACTGCAATTCCTCTGAAGCAATTTAGCACTTAGTCTTTACTACTGTTTCATCAAGTTTTTGAGGTTGGCTTGTTTTAAAACAAACAAGGTATTTTGGACACTATAAGACACCTCAACTGATTTCACACATCATGGTCACTTGTACAGTTCACAATTGTGCTCATTACACACACAGGAGAACACTCACAGAGCCTCCCAATGCAATCCACAGGAGTTTAACTATAGACTTTTAGCAGTGGTCATGTTGGTCTAAAAAATTGGAACATTTTAGAAGATTCCAAGCACTATCCAGCTTGTTGGTTTTTACTGAGGTTTTTTTTTTCCTTTTTATTAACACCACTTCACTCTCATCACTGCTTTCAATAGGAACACATTTAGACCAGTGCTGATCCATTCAAAAATTACAAACAACAGCAAACATTGTGAGACTTCCAGTGCATCTGAAAGCAGAGCTCACAGGAGTCAGTCTGTAATACAGCTGCATGTAACTGCAGTATTTATAAAAACAGCTATACTTTTCAACTTCTCCATGCAGACATCTCTAAGGATGCTGCTATTCTCTTCTGTTTTAAAACTTTAAAATGATTTTTGCAGAAACACTAAGGACCCATATTGAAAGTAAGAAAGAATTCTCTAAGCTAATACCACTTCTTCACAGCAATGAAATAAATGCTTTAACCTTAAAATGATAATTTAAATTAGACATGAAGCCAATTCAATCACATCTATTGATTACAACAACTGTGTTTATTGCAAACAAGACTACATATTTAGGTTTAATTTATGCTAACAATCACAAAATTTCAAGTAAGCCCCTACAAAAGCTGTTCAGCACATCACACCACATCTACATCACAATGTTCCCAAATATGGGAAGAATCACCACTTGCAAACAGCCCATTTCTGTGTAGTCTGCTCCAGAACTTTGTATCACAGCTGGACACTCCAGACTGAAAATACTGCTTCTGCTATCTCCACTGGCTTTATCTGCACTTTTCCAGAGGAGTACAAAGATCCCAGGAATTCAAGACTAGAATACTTACTAGAGTCTCACAGCCTGCAAGTCTCCTTGCTTTGCAAATAGGCTAGGATTTGGAGGCAGAAATGACCCAAAAGAGAATTTAAGTACAGAAGTTACACATATTCTACACCCAGAGGTCCTACCTGCACATGACAAACAAATTACCAGTAAGCATCACTGGATCCTTCCCCTGGAAGCCTATCAGTAGATTTAAATGGAATGATGCAGTGCATCACGTGCAGCATTAGCAGTTTTTACTGTCTATATTACTTTGATGATTAAAGATAGATATAAATTGTTTTCCTTTATCCAGACACATTACTGTTCACTCAATACTATTGTATAAGCACTGATTCAAGTGAGAAAAATGAGATAGATACATAAAATTGTCATAGACATACCACAGGTTATACTAAAGAAAATAGTATTTTTTTATTCTGTAGGTCTCCCATTGACACAGGTACACATAAAAGTCAAACAAACAGATCTGCTCCAACCAGTCATCCAGGACTTTCAGGGAAAGCAGTACAAAGCTTTGGCAATACCGGTTAGGATTAACCTTATTTGGAATAGACCAGCCAAATCCATAAAATGCAGAAATTGTTCTATAGGGCACCACCTTTTCCTCTGAAGGAAGGCGAGTGCAGCACTGTAGCCATATTTTATGGCAAAAGGCTGACTAAAATGCCAGCCTGAAAAGAGAAGTTCCAAGGGCAAAAACTACTAAGGAATTACAGGTGATGGCACAGGACGACAAAGTTGGTGTATTTGTATCCACACCACCTATGAGAAACGAGTGGCCTAGTGGTGTGAAGGACCCCCAGGAGCACACACAAATTTGTGTTCTAGGGAAAACACTGGGGTTTGCTTCAGAAAACAGCTTGGGCATACACTGTTGTGAGAGTTGGGACTGCTCATCTTAGAGAAGACTCTAGAGAGACCTTACTGCAACCCTTCAAGATTTAAAGGGGGCTTACAAGAAAGATGGGGACAGATGCTGAATAGAGCCTGCTGCAACTGGGCAAGGCATAATGGCTTCAAGCTAAAAGAGGGTAGATTCAAACAGACTGAAGGAAGAAAACTTTTATTATAATGGGGGTGATGAAACACTGGGACAATTTGCTCAGAGAGACAGTAGATGCCTCATGCCTGGAAATATTTGAGGTCAAGTTGGACAGGGCCCTGAGCAACCTGACCCAGCTGAAGCTGTACCTGCTCATTCCAGGGTAGGATGGGCTAGGCAATCCTTAATGGCCCCTTAGGACAAAAACTATTGGATGATTCTATGACTGCTGTGCATGCTTTAAGGCTCACTAGGTATCCAGGACACAGAGTGAACCAAAAAGTCAAATCTCTTGACAAAACAAAGAAAAAATAATGCATCCTTGGGATAGCTAGCACTTTCAAAGGCAGAGGTGTCTATCCACATATCTTTATCAATGCTGCTGGAGAAAAGTGGAATCTCATTAAAACTGCACTGTCTAGTCCAACTACAATGTATTAGCACATCAATGGTATTTTATGGGCAGCTACAATCAAAAGAGCAGCAGAGATGAATAGCATTAGCAGTGGTATTTGGTTCCCAAGAGAGGGCCATGTGCTACTCTGAACCTCACACAGAATCTGTGTCCAGCTCTTGGAGCCAAGAATCACCACTGGGGTTACCTAGCAATGGAGTTGCTGCAGCATACGTTGAACTTCCAAGACCTGTGTGCATTAAAGAGAAAGGGGAAGCTCAGAAATTTGGGGGTTGTTACTATGGAAAATTTTGTGTGTGTTGGGGTTTTTTGGTCAGTTGTTTTTGCGGGGTTTTTTCAATGCAGTGATTTTTAAGCAGGAGCATAGATTTCTTTGGCTTGGGACAGCTTGAAGACGTGGGATCCCACGGGATTCCACAGCAAACTAATACAGCAGTTGAGCCAGATGATGAACAGATTTTTCCATTTCTTCTTTCATAATCATACCTTAGCTAGAACCATAATTCCCTCTTTCACCATGGGATCATTCTGCCCTTATACAGAGGTGTCCTTTTCCTAACTAAAAATCAGTAGAGGTCACCACACAGTAGATTTTGATCCTAAAGGTAAACAGTGCCATGCTTTACCTGAGAAAACTTAAAAAGTGGGTGATTTCCAAGTCATGTATTCAGAGTACCTTTGCACCCAGGACTAAGCTAACCTAAATTACCTGCAACTCTAAACAAGCTGAAGTAATTGCAAACCATGGGGTGAGCTAACAGATGGATGCCTTTTGGAGACACTGGGGGTGCGTGGTCCTGCAGCTCTCTTCAAAGCCAGATCTCTACTGAAATGAGTATGATTCACACTTTTTCAAAGGCACAGCAGAGCTGAAAGCATAGAGATTTTTCAAAAGAATCATGCCTGCAGGAACTGTCATTCTTCCCCACTGTCTTCATCAGTACTGTCCTAAAGGAAGTCCTGTTTGGCATCAGGACTGTAAATATTCCCACAAGTTAACAATTTTATTTCATCCAATGCCCTGTTCTCAGCACTGGATGAAATGCCTAGATAAAATAGCTTCAGTGAGCAAAGAGCAACAGGCAGCCTCTCTTACTCTTTCTCCTCTAAACTGCTATGCTAAAGGCTATTTCTATATATTTTTAACTCTGAAAATACACCTATTGCTCCATTCTGAGAATGCTCTGATTTAGGAGAAAAAGAATTGTTTTTTCTGAAGTCACATTGGAAAAATATGTATATATTACATTTATATAGCACTAATATATACTACTCATGTGTAGTACACTTTGTATAATACTCATGTGATTTAAATACATGATTATTAATTTTGGTAATCCTAAAGTAGTAACAAATAGGTTCTTTCACATCATTGTGTGAAAACATTGGGAAAATAACCTTTCAAGTATAGTAGTATATTTTCCATTAGTACTACCAAACCTCAGTTTTCATCAAAAAAGTACTGATCCTTCCCTGGTGAGTTTCCAGAATCCCTGCTTCAAATATAATGGTATAGCTAACAAATGTTCAAAACCCAGATCCCCACATACTCAATGGCACTTTACTTTCACAAATACAAGTTCCATGATACCACTTGATTTCAGCTTGCAAGCAGTAATTAAAAATCTAGTCCCAGAATCCAGTTCAGTCCAAGTCACAACACATTACACTATATGTACTTATCCATAGTGCATTTGAAAACATGGTATTTTTAAACTTTTCCAGGCTATCTTAGAAGAGCATCAAAAGTACAGTTCAAGACATAGACAGGTGGAAAATTATTTTCTATTAATGTTTTACTAAGAACAGAGAAAAAACCTTGTGTAGCTGTAACTCTTTGTATACTTTGTGTCCTGCTTCACTTGGAGAAGCCATTGTGTATACTAGGCTAACAGTACATACAGTCCTAGTTCCTTCAATCAGCATTTAATTAGGCAGATAGTCCTTTTAGCAGAGACTATTTTTAATTTTGTTGGCCCCACACTTTCTATTTGCAAGTGTCCTACTGGGTTCCCTGTTCCATGGCAGGGTCGAGCCATTATACTTAAAATAATATAATTTCTTTTTCATTTCAAATCCCACCTCATAGACTTTCAATGCTTCCTGCAACTCAGGCTTGTTTAGGTTGAGGTTCTTTCTTTCCTACTGTTTAATTTCACATGGAAATGATAACTGTGAAGAGAACAGTCTAATATGTATGACAGATACCTTATGAACACAGGAGATGAACTGCAAGTTCTAGGGAGCAGAGACTGTCTAAGCAAAAAAAGGCAGTAACTTTCAAATATTCACAAGGCAGACCAACAGAACAGAGTAATATCAAATCTGTTTCCCACTCCAAAGTCACTCACTAAAAGGGATTTTTATTTTTTTTTAGTTGAGGAAACACCATGCAAAACTCATTCTGGTGCAACAGAAAATTACTTCCTCCTTAGTAGCACAGTTACAGAGAGAGCAGATGATGTAGGTAACAGAATAATTAACAGAGGGAGGTAACAGGCTGAAAATGTCTAAGTTAAGGTTAGAAGAGGAACTGCACAGCACACAGCTGGCTTAGAAAAAAAATCATACATGAGTCAAAGATGACATTCAACTCATGCCAATCCCATGACTATTTGCAGTTCAGGATCACACAACATACAACTTAAATACTGCATCTCCTTGGGAGATAAAGCAATGCTGTATGAGAGAATAATATAACACTCCTTGTACAAAGCAAATGAAAATATTTTACGGCAGAAGCATTACCAGGGTCTCAAACTTAGTACGTCAATGCTTACCAGGATTCTACTCTTGGTTAAGCAGCCATATGCATTCCCAGAAGACTTTCTTGGACACTCTTTCTTTTATAAAGTAGCATCTTTAAAACCATGTCTCAATTTGAAGATTACAATTTCTTATACAATTATTTACAAACAAAATCTGCTTGTCAAAATACAGGTGTAACTAATTTTGTAGAACTGATACCTGAATTTATGTTTTCAGTTGTCTGAGAACTCAAAAGCAGAAGTACATTCAGTAATATTGACACAATGGGAGTTGTCTGTTAAGCATTGTAATGTTACACAGAAAGAAATACACAAAGTCTACAGCTCAAAGGTTATGAGAAGTGGGTTGGCCTATGCAACCTTAAAACAAACCAAATTTTCCTTGTAACCTAGGCTTGTATGATCTCATACCTGGTGCCAAAAACCACTGCATTAAAGCCACAAGAACTCATGTGTGAAGGCTTAAGACAGCCTTTATCCAGGAAATATGACAAAGAAGCCTAAAATAAAAGTCCAGCAGCAAAGTCAACTTAAGGAAAGGCTAACACCACCTGATCCTTATGGTGGGACCCAACCAGTGTACTCTGATTCATACACACTGGGTTCATTCTTCCCATGTGGAGTTCTTCATTGATAGACATTGCAGTGGATGAAATAAGTGATAGAATTAATTCTCTAAGTGCCCAAAGACCACAGAAAAATTCATCCTTCACAGTACCCACTACACTTCTTTGTAAAGATGAGTAGATGGTAATAGGTATTGTATTAAAAATGAAGGCAAACATATTCTTGGTGAACATCTGTGACTTTGCCCACACAAAAAACTCTAAACAGCAAAACCAGTTTCTCAGTGTAGAATTCAAATGCATTAACCTCCCTTTTCTTGCTGAAGTGCCCTTCTTTAATCGCTTCATCTCTCTAAATATCATCAACCAAAGCACTCAAACAATGACTCCATTTTCCTTATTCATCTTCAGAACAGTCCATTGCACACATTGAATAGTTTTTCTTATGAGAATACATTACTCCCCTCCACATTACAAATTTTCTGTAGAATTCAAGCACTTCTTACAAGATATGAAGGTACTAGAGTTACCAATGGCAAAGAGTTTTTTTTAAAGCTTGTCTTCAGTGCAAGAAAAATTAAGATTTTCACATTTCACATTTTACTGAAGTTTTCTGAGTGTTCTCCTTTAGAAGTTCATTATAGAGTGACACTGAGTAGATTACAAAGATAAATAGTTACAGTTTTTCAAACTAAAAAATCAACAGAGGACAAAAGAAGAACTTACCACAGAAAGTATAAAGTAATACCGAATTCACATAGTGATTTCTGCTTATAACAACAGGAATTATTTTTATTGTTTTTGCTGGCATAGGGTCTGTTTCCTTCACAGCAGCTAATAAAGGGCTGTGTTTTGCACTTGTGCTGAAAATATAGGGATGCTTTTGTTACTGCAGAGCAGCCCTTGCACACAGTCAAGGCCTGTTTTGCTCCTCACATGACAGAGAAGTAGACTGGGAGGTGCATAAGAGGGAGGGGATACAGGCAGGACAGGTGACCCCAAGTGATATCCCACACCCTATGGTGTCACACCTGGCACACCAAGCTGGGAAAGAAGGAAGCAGTGAGGGAATGTTCAGAGTTGTGACATTTGTTGTCCCAAGTCACCATTACACATGATGGAGTGAATGAATTCCTTGTTTTGCTTTGCTTGTGTGTGGCTCAGCTCTTAATTTCCCTACTAAACTGTTCTGTCATCCCACAACTCTTCTCAGTTTTACCCTTCCAATTGTCCCCCATCCCACTGCAGGGAGTGAATGTTTAACCTCAGCTGAGGTTCAACCCCAGCAATTTGGGAGTGCAATTCAAAGCAAGTATTAGCTTACCGGACCAGAAAGCGATGCAGGCCAACGTCAAAACTTCTGTAAGAAAAAAAAATACACTAAATTTTAATTATTAAAAAACACTACTCTGTTGAGTTTTGTAGAAACACTGTGTTTCAAAACAATAATACCAAATATAAAATTACTAGAATTGATGCAGCAAAGAGCAAAGGTGTAACACACAACTTCCTTTCTGTAATGATGTGTGGAATTTAAGATGATCATCATATGAAAAGATTTAGGTGCATGTTAAAAAGCTCGCAAATCTCTTGTTGGAGTATTTGTTCAATGAAGTGTTAACATTCAGAGTATTATAACACACATAAAGCATAAAATATGTATATACTGTTACTGGAAATAATGTAAGCATCCTAGTCACCAGTATATTTTCTATTATATGCAAGTAAATCCTGTGTGCAAAACCGCTGTGGAGTCTCTTTCCCCTTTTCTGCTCTGTACTGCAGTAAAATGTAAGGGACTGCCATGAATTCTCCCCACAATAAAGAATCATCAAAAACCCCTTATGTCTCCTTCAAATATAGAATTTCCAAGAACCAGACTTGGCAAGTGTGTTCCACTCACATCAGTAAGGAAGTTAACTCAGAGGACTTCTGACAGTAAGTACAAGTTAGATCACATTAAATTACAAGAACCATGTCTGAAATTTTCAGCCCAAACAATATACATTGACAGTAGTTGTCAACATTTCTTCCCCTTTTCTGGTTCCTCCTTCCTCAGGAGAACCAAGCTCATGAACAATGCACTGGCAAATCCTTGACACTACAGGAAGGCATCTGCTGATTTGAGACATTTACCTAACATCTGAAGTATATGCCAGTTTTATGGGACTATCCATATAATCACAGATTAGCTGCATGCATCATGACACAAATGGAAAATGCAAGTGTCTTATTCCCAGTACTGGACATGATCTGGAATGGGCTTATATTTCACATACACAGAAAACATTTTGGCACATACTAAGCTCTTGAGCATTCTGTTCCAAAAAACCTAACTGGTCATTTTGAGTACAACACAGTTTGTTGTGCTTGCTGTGTGCCGCTTTCTAACTGAAAGAGCAAGAGAAATCATCAGATTGTTAATGGCATCCTGATAACAGCAGACAGATAACAAGCTGCAGAAATTCTAGGAGTTAACAGGGAAGGAAACTCCACTTGTTCAGCAGGGTAGATAGGAGAGCAATGAATTTCTCACTGAAAAGCTGCCTTGCAACAGGAAAACATCCTGCCAGAAACACGTACCTGGTCATCATTAAATCTGTATTTTTCATAACCCTTTCCTGAAATCATTCCACCTTTTATATTATTGTTATATTACTGTGCAATTAAACTGCATGAAGTGCATACAGTTATCTTTCTGCATTCCTCCTGCCTAGATACATACTGTTTTGGCTTCCTCTCTTCACTAAAACATTCTGTGTGGTACAGACAGTTTTCTGTACTGGAGCTGGACACAGTCTGTATTTTTAGCTCTCAAAACCTTTTCTTCCTAGGACCAAGCACTCAGAACGTTTGTGCAGGGAAGGGGAGAAGAAGAAACTTGCACAGTTTCAGGAGAGAGCTGTATGCTAAACAGCCACCTTGCACATCTTCAGCCAGGCTGATCTTTTCAAGCTCTCCCAGCTGCCCTCCATGGCAATCACCAAACCTGCTACAGTCTCTGACAGGACACACACACCAAGCTGCTTGTGGGCAGGGATGTGGAACATAAAAATATCACTGTTTTTGACAATGAACCAAAGCCAAGGGACGTGGCTTACCAAAAGCAGGAAAAGTGAATGGTCCTGCTAACTTGAGATATCAGAGCTGAAGGAGATTGGGGTGGACAAAGCTGAGGCAGAGTGGGTTCAGACAGGGAAGGAAACAAGACAGTTTGCTGTAGATGCCATGACATGGCACCTTTTCCCTCATTTTTCACTCTTTTCAAAACATCATTTTAAAAGCATATATATTGATATAAAACATGTATCTAAAACACTTGATATTAGAAAAGTTTTGTAAGTTTATTTCATAGGGGCTTTAGCCATTGGATATATTGTGGAAATATTTTAATAAGTATAAAAAAATAAACATGCATAGAACCAATTTATTACAATAAATAAGAAGAAGGAAAATTTATCAGTCTCACTAGATATAATTCAGCATACACAGGGTCCGTTATTCCTCAGTTTTGATTTTGTACTGATACATTTCAAGAGTCTACCCAAAATCTTGAATTCTAAACAGTGTAAGCAGCCCTTTAAGATATAACTACACTATGACCAACAGAATTTTTACATTATACAGCATAGTCTGAGTGTGCAGTTAGATCTTAAAGACACTTTGAGACAGTATCTTTGATTAGTTCCAAAAGCAGGAATATCAAGGATGAACAAGTTCAAGTTGTAAACAGGAGAAATGGCTGCATTACTTAAGGCTATGGGTATTGTCTACAAACACCTGGGATAATGAATAGAAACATGGTGCAAGGCAAAAACACTGAAAGAAAGAATTATGGGAGACTGATTTTGACAAAATATTACTACAGACACTTTTTACTATTTTTCTCTTTCATATTTAAATACACACTGCAGTTAAGTCCACAAGTAAAGTGAAAATATAGTGAAGCAGCAATGGCAATGGATCTAGTAGATGCAATTAATCCCTCCATTCTTAGATGGAAATGTTAGAAAGAGTAAAAGAGGGTTTGTACAGCAGTGTTAAGGCTGTAACTAGGGGTGAAATAAGCAACTTCATCAAATTTAAAAAGAGAAGAAATAATCACAATGTTATTTGCATTAAAAATTTCATAGTGATCCCTTCAACAGAGGACTCCATCCATAAGGCACAGCAGTGTCCCCCACAATCAGCATACAATTAGACCTGCCATATGCACACTGACAGGATTGTCTACTGCCTACAAATATGCCCATATTTACTTGATTTTAAAACAAAGTTTATAACCAACTTCACAGAATTTGTTAAATCCTGAAGTTCCCTGCAAAATACAGGATTTAGTTGGTAGTTCTTGCAATTTGGGATGCCTCAGTCACATAAATTTCAGAAATGCCTCAGTTATGTAAGTTTCAGAAATGCTATAATGAGTGCAATTTTTCAAAATACATGGTTTCATTAAAGTCTAAAATAACTAGAGAAAGGATATCCTCAACTATATGAGTATAAAATTATTTACCAGTTAAATTCTCTACGTTGCTCAAATGTCAATAGCTATATAGTATTTCAAATTTTGGAGAAATAAGTAAATCCTAGTTTATCAAAATAGCAATGGTCTTAGAACCAAGCAAAATCTTAACTAGCCAAAGGAACAATAAAAGGGTGATATATTTAACCTCAATTTCATAATCATTATAGACAGCACAGACAATTTGATGGCTATTTTCTTTATAAAAGCATCCCTAATTCTGGTCCTCTGTAAGGCAGTTTTAGATCACAGTTTTTACACAACCTTCATGCTTTTAAGCATGGAAGCTCTAGTTTGATACAATTCAATGAAAAATTACACATATAATCCCTCATCATCAAACTTGTCTTTTCCCAGTACATCAACTACAGATTGGTGACCAATAATATGCATACTCTAAACTAACAAAGACCTTTTCCAAAATACAGTCTTTGAAAATGTATCTGCAGGAGAAAAATGTATGATTGCAGGCAGATGCTTCAATATTATTTCAGAGGTGCAGTTTCTGCTCCGAAAGCTAAATGTATTATGCAATAACCTGTCGGCAATTTTCATTCAGAACAAAGATGGTGAAGGAAAAATTTTAAAATTTTAAGCACATAGCATCCAGTGGATTGTTTATAATCCCACTTTCACAAAACTGTGCCTTCCTTTAGCTGAAGTCTAAATGCTGGTTCTTCAAAAGAAGAATTGTGTGAGCCTCTAGTACACAGCTTTTATATTCAATCAAGTGCACCAGCCTATCGTATTTAAGGACTTGCCTAGATGAAAACTGCTACTCATTAGCTGTGTTAGGTACTACAATTCACAATTCCAGCATGACAACTAAAGGACTCTGATCTCACAAGGTCTGATTGTGAGATCTCATTCCCAAGGGTTTACAATGATATAAAAAAATGTAAATACTGAACACATGCCAAGATTACAAGAATCAAAGTTAAGCCAGCTACTAGAGCCATATTTTATGAATCCAATTCCAATAATGTCAATTGCCCAACTCTGATTTTGTGCATCCATATTTTTAAGCCATGTGCTGAAGAGAAACCAGTACAGCTTTATCTCCTGTCAGTTCTGCCCGAGGACTGCTGGGCTGCAAGCTATTCCTGGAAACAAAGTACAGCACAGTGTGCAGCATCATCTGGGAAGTGCTTGGCTAACCATGGACTTCAGAAAGATGTTCTGCAAGCAGTCAGTACATCAGCACTCAAAATCAGATAGTGGCCTGGTTCTTACTGTGGGCCCTACCTTCAGAGGAGTAGAGCTATGTAGATAGTTTGCCATTTGTAAAAAGAAAAATAAAGTTTAGTAACGTAGATGGAGACTGGCAACTGTGACACTGTGTACCCAGAGACTACACTGCATTGTAGACAGAAATATCCCAGACACCTTAAAAACAGTCATGTTGCCACTGAACATAAACAATTTTGAATGCAGAAAGGAATGGTGTAATTTCTATAAGCAGGACAGGAGCAAACAATATAATTACACTTAAATCTCTTCAAATCAGCCTGCTTGCCATTTATGGCAGTGATGAAATCCAACAAGTGGGTTATTTATTAGAGCTTCAGCACTCTGGGTATTCAACATCTCTTTAAAAAAGCATTGTAATGCTGCAATGTTTCAACAATGGTTCATGGCCCTTTCTTTAAAATGTGGCTGAACCTGACACTAGGAAGTGAAACCCATTCCCATAGCCTCAGAGCAGCCTGTCCTATTGAATTGCAGAATTGTTTGCAAGACTAGCACTTCCATTGGCTGTCTTTGCAAATAAATGTGGCATTTAGCCAGTGAGCTGCTGAGCAAGAGTCTCTCCCACACCAGAATATTTTGCACTGGAGACTGAGGAGTCTGAATGACAGCTGCCTTCACTGACACAGCACTCAAGTTGCTTCACTGCCCTTATTTCTGAGCAGCTCCTTACAGCAGGGATGCCCAAAAGACACTGTAAAAAGAATTACCCTTTTTTACCAGAACTGCTTTTCTGGATTCTCCTAGATCTGCTCATGCTTTTACCAATGCTGCCTGTGGCAACCTTTCCAGCAGGCAATGCCTTAAAGATGAATGCTTCCAAATTTCAAATAATTACAAGTGTGCAATGTGAATCTGGAACAATTTTAGAGTCTTGTCTGAAGAGTTAGATTACTACCAGGAAAGCAGATACTAAAGTCTATATGCAGGTTTTGTAAGTGCTATTATTTAATGTCTCGATGAGTTATAAAACTCTGCTAAAGCAAATCCCCTGGAGGGGGTACAGCCTACCATACAGAATAAGAATTTTTCAAGAAGTGACTGCCACCAATTGATTCACCATCATCTTGATTATTAAATAAACATCTAGGAAAGCCATCTCTATTTTTAAAAGACACTTTTGCTTGTCCATGGCTTGAATTCATTCAGTTTTCTGCAAGTTTGCTATAAAGGTGTAGGTTTCAGGTAAAGCTTGTTCCTTCAGTGACAAGCAGCACAATTCTTCTTCTAAATAACATAACTGCCTTCATACTTGAATACACTATTTAGAAAGCTGATGTAAAACTTCAAATAGAAAAACAACAATTAAATTGTCACAGAAGATTTTGCAGGAGAGATAAACACAGTAAGCAAACTGAAAATATTCACTTAAACTGTGAATATTGTGTAGTAGTATTAGTTTTTAAAATGAAGATAGAGATGCCTGATGAAAAATACAACCCAGTCCAATACAACAATCTGTTTGGATTCATCTGTTACCTAAATTATAGAATAGACTTTTGGACACCAAGCCTTTAAAGTCACATTTTAACATTTTTCTGAGCACTCTTTTGCCACATACAAAGATGTTTTTGGAGCTCTCATTTTTGAGATCAGCCTTTCAATTTGTGCAAGACGCTTGGTGAATTCCACCCACATACAGATTCCAGTCTGCCCACTGATATGGTATTGAAATTAGGAACAAATGCATATATGGAGCTCTTTTGGCATTCCTACCATTCTTCAAATCCTACAATTTCCTATGCTTCTCTACTCTTACCATGCCACTTAGAAAAAAACCAATTCATAGCTTAATACAATGATAAGATTCCTGTTTAAGAGAATTCAATGTTCTTGTGAACATTAAGATATTAAGAAATTGCTAAGCCTAGATCTCGAGCTTCAATGGACCCTTTTGTTTGCAAGCTTTGACTTTAACCATCTGCAATGCAGTAAACTAGTAGCTTTTATTTCAATATAAAAACGTACCTAACAGTAAAAATAAAAATCTATGCTGTTTGAAAGAGAAAATATGAAGACTGTCATACGAATGCTTCTATATCATATCTTTGACAAACAATTTCTTGTTACAGCAATAATAAGCAGAACTTGTGTATACATGAAGATACCTTTATCCTTCTGTGACACTTGCTTAAGGACCCTGGAATTTTAACACTTCATGCTTAGATAAAACACTTTCAATCCTTGTTGTGCTTCATCCTGGAATGATTCAGCAATATACCAACTTGCCTTTTGGTTCCCTCCATTATTAAAATAACCAAAGCTGCCACTGGGTTGTGCCTGTGCTGGATGCCTCCATGCAGAGGTTCCTGCTCAGTAGCACCAATATGGCAAATGCACCAACATTCACATTACTTCACAGAAACAGTCCTCTGTAAATGTCTGATCCCTTTAAGGAAAAGCCCTAAACATTTTATATGGGAAGGATTTACTGCATAGCATCACAGGGAGAAGTTAGGGCTTCCTGTACCCAGGAGAACAGTGGAAATCCACAGTGAAATCCTGACACCATCAAAATGAGCACAAAACCCTCACTGATTTCATGGGAAGCAGAAATATACCTGGACTGACTCTGGACAATCTGCATAATGCAGAATACAGTCCAATTTCAGTGTGCATTTTGTTAGATACACTTTCATCTCCAAGTAGAAACTGTTAGTAAGTCTCAAAGCTTCATCTGCACAGTTTTGCTTATTAGCTGGGAACTCAGGCTAGAGACCTGCATATTAAAATTAACCTACAGTAAGACACCCACAAGGAGAAAGCTCTTTTGAGGACCACAGAAAAACACTTCACAATGCTAGTGGCCTCCAGCCTACAAATTGAATTCATGACTTAATATGTTTTCTTGCTTTATTCCAGTTTAAATGCAGAACTTGTATTATATCAGAAAGCCTGAGGAAAGTTGTAATGATTCTAGGCAGTGACTCCTCCTCACCCCTGTAATCTCCTGGACAGAAAGAGAATCAGAATGTTCAGCAGGCATCAGCCATTGGCAGTGTGTATGTAAATTGCACACAAGTCTGCCTACTTGCGAGGCTTTAAAATAACAAACTGGTTCTGTTTCTCACTTATCCAATCACTGGATCTTGGTGACACAGTTCAGCAAACACTTTTTTAAAAAAGCAAAGTCTCATTTGTATTCTGTTAATCTCTTCTAAAGCCCTTCAGAAGAAATATTACTTTAATTTTATACCTTCCCCAATTCTTCAACAGCCTGTAGTAGCTCATGGAGAGTGGATGAAACCTAAAGCCCATTAGTGGCAAACTCCCATAGGGAAAGTTCTCCCTCAGTCTTTGTCACATAGGACTCTTGCACTGCAGCGTGATGGTCCAATTACTGTGAGATCTCCATCCTTACTGCAAACACAGCAAACAAGTTTATTAACAGCCATTACTCATTTCTACCGTAGTTGTGAGCAGGCAGAGTGCTGCTTGCCAAATGTGAACAGCAGTAAGTTTGTATCTACACAGAGCTCATATCAAATACAGTGAGCAATGGGCTTCAAGGTGAAAAGCAGCAGGTGGGTTTAGCTTGATTGTTTAAAAACCCAGCAATTTTAAATTACAGTGACAATGCATCCATTAGACAAATAAATTCCCAATAATTACGTAATTTAGATCCAAGAAGGATTAGGGTGCCTTATTACTCACTTATTTTACACTCCAGAGTAACAGATTTCTTTTTCTCTATTGAAGAGATTTAAGGAGCCTTTCAAAGCTTTGATATAACGAGCAAATTGAACTGCACAGTACAGCAGGTAACTGCAGCATGCACTAATTTAGCTGACATCGAAAGCAGTTAAATCTTTTCTCTTCATCAGTGAGAGAGAATGGCTAACCAGTCCAGAATTTTCATATGTTCTGATGAGATCTTAGCTGGGAATATCACACATCAACACTCAGCTTTAAACATCACCACAGTTAACAAAAAATGCAGTAAATCAGAGACTTACTTTTAAACTTTAAAACAAGTTATTCCACAATTAAAGATATGCACTAATTCTGCAACTAAATAGCCAAGTTTTTGGCAAGAAGTTGAAGTATTCAGATATTGCCAAGCAGGTGCAGTATTTAACTAACTATAATGTTAGTTATAGCTCCACAGCCTAAGGAGAGCTTTCCTTGACTCCAGCTGTCTGTGCACACTGGGATTGTGGATTTAACACCAATTCATTCTGTTTAGGAACCACAGCAGTTGAAGAGGGCAAGAACATACAGGGAGATCTACCTTATGTTCAACTTTATGCATCCACAGAAGGAAGAAGAGCACTTTCCTTCCCAAGACTCACACTCAGTATCCTCAAAGACCATGTAAATATCTTCTCAAGAATGAAAACTTAATATTCTCTAAGTGTTTTAAAGCACATCACCTATCTCTCTAGGCACAAAAGCTTTCCATGACACAACTGGTCTTATGCATGTTATTTTTACTACTCATTTGGGATCTGATCCAGTGCACTTGTACAGACAGGACAAGAAACCTAATCCTATGACTTCAGTGTTGAAGCCTGTTAAAGTATGTCGGCTTCTGCACATTTTGGCAATAATCTTAATTTCAATAAAATTCTCCTTTACTCATGAGCACTAGGCTGTTGCAACACTGTGGGCATAACTGTATTTAGTCCAAATACCCTTTTAAATAATATTTTTTCATATTTAAGATATCACCTCCAAAACACAGTAGGGAAAAGATGCATTTTGACTTTGGAATAGAAATGTTGCAGCATTAATATTTTGAAGTCTAAAACCAGTGAGAAGCTAGGCAATTAAAAGACATTATTCTACCTGATACACTGTCTACAACATACTGGACAACTTCTTTCTCTGAAAATATCAAAGGGTAAAAATGTACCAGAAAAGACAATCCTCAACTCTAGAGGAAAGGGAAATATGCATAAGTATGTCCTCCCTTTTTTGTCTCTAAGTTCCAGCTGCTCAGTACTTCCCATCACACACATGGGGTAGAGTGCTTTCAAAAACGTAGCTGTCCAGAACTGCAGGACAAATACAAAACAAACCACCTGGAAAATACCTCATCCTCTTGAAGCTGACTGTTAGGCCTGCCCCAGCACTGAAAATTAGATTCTCTGGTCATAGCACAAGTGGGCTTGTCCTGGCTCTAATCCCCAGACTGACCCTGTCCCCAGGCACAGAACCTCAGAGGAGGGCTTTGGAAAGCAGCTGCTGCAACCCCTTCCACAGCAGGGTGGGCAGCAGGTGTGAGCCACAGATGTGATGTGCCATTCCAATTTCTACCAGGCTTTGGGTAATTCATGCTCAACCCCTCCTTCATCTGCCATGGAGATGGGGAGTTTCTTTTCACTGCCTCTTTCTCCTTCCCTCATGCAAATTTTTCAAGGCTTGGTAACTTTACTACTCCTGAGGATACCTGTAATGTAAAGAAGTTTAACCTATCAATCATCCTTCCTTTCTGCCCTACAACTACCTCCAAATGACAGCCTGCACAACAGCAATTTGCTGTTATTACTAACATGTAATCAGAGAACTAAACTCATAGGAAGGAAAAATTTAAGGAGAAAAATCTGCTATCTCCTGTTTCAGACCATCAATCAGCCTATCCAGAAACACCACAACAAAAGACCCAAACACCGCACTACAAGACCCAAACAGAAAGAGTGAAGCTTTCACCATTTGTTAGAGTACAAGCCCTAAACACACAAAGGCACATCACTCTGAGCCCAGAGGCAGGGATGTCATCCTGACTACACAGATCTGCAGCACAGCTACAGTTGCTATTGTTACACACGATTGTGTTTGTGTTAACTTGTGCCAAACATTGGCTATTTGGGAATTTAAGGAGGCAAGCTTTTCAAGTCAAGCACTGACAGAAACTCCACTTCTGATCTTATTTAAATTACTTTAATGGCATTTTACAAAGCCTTTTAGCATCTTTCTTGTTTTGATATACTTAACAAGCTAATTCCCAAGATTATTTATTGCACTGCTAAAAATCAGAAGCCCAAAGACCAGAAAGTACATGTCAAACTGGTTGAAACAACAGGAAGCACAGATGAAAATGCACTCAAGTAATTACTTTGCCTCTACAGGTCAGGAAGTCCATTTTCCTTTCTTAAATATCTATTTCAGTCCTCAGCATAAACTAATAGGCAATTGTAACAATACTATCAGGAGTTTAAGCCAGAAATAAAAGACAGTAAGTTTATGCAGCCCATTCATCATTCTGGAATTACTGCATGTGGTCACAGTGATCTTTTGTGCTCACACTCACACAAGTGTCAGACTTGTCTTTTCCCAGAAAAATCCAAAACAAAGAGAAAAAATCCTGGCAATGTCTTTTTTGACAGACATACAAGGAATTGTTTCCAGAAGGAGGAAAGTTTCAGGATCAACAGTAACATAGGCAAAAAGTACCAGGATGAGGAAGAAACAAATGCAAATAAATTCACATTTTTATCTGTAGATCTATTTTTCTATTATATTATTATAATAGAAAATATATATAATATATTATTATAATAGAAAATAATTATTTTATATTATTTCTAGGCATTATTATAGCCTAGAAAGTGGTAAGACCACAGCAGACTGTAATCCATAATTTGAAGCAATTCACTGAGGCCTTGCACAAAGACCACTTCTCTTCATGTCAAGCAAATAATCTTAAGGAGTAACAAGGCCAGTAAACTAAACTAAATGGCAGACAATTTCTTGCAAATCATAACCCAGATGCCATTTTTGGATGTTACTGAGATATCACTAATATAAATTTAACTTGCTTGTATAGAATTGCGTGTGTCTGTACATGCCAAATACAGCCCTCCTAGTCCACCCCTTAGACATGCAAGAAAACCAGGGGCTGCCTAATGTCACACTCTTGTCTGTCAAGAATCAGGGTGTTAAACACAGAGTAGAATCTAAAACCTAAAGCATGGTAGTTGAAAATGATCTGATCTTTATCACTGCATTTTTTATTTTCCTCTGGCAGCATTCTTCAACTTTATTTTCTTTAATCTAGATGAAATACTGTTTACAGTGAAATCTATGTTTCATATGCTACTCTGCCTGCCTTCTTGGAAAGCCTCTACTCTTGCTGAGACTAACCCATATTAAACAAGCATCAAGTTTTAGCATACTTCATCCCCAACACATTTGTCTCCAAACTATTTTGGGATGTTTGAGAATGACAAGATTTCAAGGTGGAAAGACAGAAGAAGTAATGGAATCACAGAATTACTTGGGTTGTACGGGGCCTTTAAAGACAATCTAGTTGCAATGCCCCGGATACGCGTAAGAACAACTGGACCAGGTTGAGCAGGACTCCATCCATCCAGCCTGGCCTTGAGCACTTCCAGGGACAGGGCATCCACAGCTTCTCTGGGCAACATATCCCAATGCCTCACCACTGTCTCACTGAAAAATTGCTTCTTACAATCTAATGCAAACCTCTCCTCTCTCACTTTAAAACCATTTCTCCTTGCCTATCACTACCTGCCTGCATAAAAAGATCGCTCTCCCTCTTTTTTATAAGCCCCCTTTAGGTACTGGAAGGCTGCAATGAGGTTTCCCTGGAGCCTTTGCTTCTCCAGGCTGAACCCAACTCTCCCAAACCATCTGCATAGCCAGGGGGCTCCAGCCCTGGAACATCATCAAGGTGTTGTGCTTCTGCACATTTCAGATCAGCCTATGACCAGAAATAACTGTGGGGTTTATGTCATGCTGCTCCCACAGCATGGCAAAACATATCTAATTAATGTGTCCAACATTTTTGTTGCAGAGCCATACCCCGTAACACTATAAAAAAAAAATGGAAGCATGATTATTTTTCCATGAACAGCAGCCAACTGTTGTCCTAATTTACAAACTGACAAGTTCCTCTATGGAATACATTGCCAAGATAATTTACCAATATGTCAAATTTTACATAGGATTTAGTTATGTACTATCTTTTGTTTCTGTAGTTTCCAAGCCATTACTCCTCCACTAGGATATTTTTCCATTTTTCAATTTGTAAGTTTCAGCAGTAACATAACTACTTCTAGTTGCACTACACAATTCATCCCCCCACCTGAGAAGATGTATGGCAAGCATCAGCCTTGACTAATTCTTTAGAGGCACAAGTTTCCAACAACATTGGTGCTCTCTCACAATTGATTACCTGCTTTTAACCCTGGTAACAAAAACTAAGTTTTAATTCATCACGGCTTAAGGTAAAGCGGACATTAAAAACTAAGTTTGCATGCCACTGAACTGCTATCCTCTCTGGAAATGAGGAGCTCAGAGACTCCTTTTCACAGCTATAATAAAGCTTTTGAATAGCACTGTATTTATCATGCATTTATTACCTATGCAGCTGCATATTTAGCAAGCTAATGATATCCAGGTGAAATGAAACCAGAATAACACATTCAACACCTGTATTTGTCTTAAGACAGCAAACAAGATTGATAATTTTTTGACCCTAGAGATTGTTCTGATTAAATGTGAATTAGGGATAAGCTATCATAGGCTTGATAACTTTTTTAATTAAAATCTTTTATTTTTAGGTTTGAATGAACACTATTTGGTTCATTGTTTAGTACCCATATAGAGGCAGACTACTTGATTTGGTTTTTTAACACCTGCTTTGCTTTACAGCTCTAGAGAAACTTTAGCCAGCTTTAGACACAGTCTGGTATCTTCCTTACCTTCCTGACTGAAAGCTCTTCCATATCACAGTGAATTATGTCAGCATGTACCGACTAGAAGTGACACAGGTCTGGAGAGATGGGATCAAAAGCTTTGTTGTTATGCTCAAAGGACACCAGGTGGTGGTGCAAGGCTCCTTAGTAGCAGATTTGCATTCCTTACATTGTGACATTCACGTTGTCTCTCTCAAGGCTTCCTTTTCTCCTTCAAAACAGGCACTGCTAAAAGCTTTGAGACAAAAATTGTAATGCTGGGCCTTGGAAAGTCCAGCCAACATGTTTCTGACAGTATTCCCAAGTGGATACCAGCAAGAATGGGAAGAGTAAGCCAAGCATGCACAAGCACTTTTTCCTGAGCAGTGTCCCTGATGCCAGACAGAAGGTAAGAGTGGGGTAACTCCAAGTCATCTGGATTATTCCAACCCACTCCATGTCCCAGCCTGGCCCTAAGCAGTCTTTAATAAGCTTTACCAGGCTACTATTTAATGAAAAAAGTCTGTCAGAAATTTTACTCTGCCAGCTTAAAACTAGACTTAAAACTAGACATGGCATTCTTAATATTTAAGTTGTCAGAAACATTCCTGTTAAAGTCTTGTATTTACAAACTATCAAAATGCATTTAGAACTTTAGGGAAACAGTGTCATGGTTAATAAGGTTTCAAAACATAAACCATTTACTTTCACCTTTTTTCACTGTTTTATGCTAAACATATAATTTGCAAACTTTCTGTCCTGTTCAGACATACAGTTCAGAAACAAAGGCTATTCCTACTTCTAACACAACACTCCTATACAAGATAACTATCCACCATATCAGACTGCAAAGCCTCTGGGTAGAGTGTTTGAAGAGCTTGACTGTAAAGGCATAAGGACATCATCATTCAGGGCATTCACAAAGCTCCTTGTTTAATTGAGAATGTCCCACAACACAGCAGCCACAGAAAAATCTACTACTAAAGAACTTTGAGGGCAAGAAATCAAGTCAGGTACATATTAACTGACTTTTTTCAACACGCAAAGCAAACACATTCAATCTGTGAAATAATTTTTTTACTTTGGGCAAGGAATTCTTGATAGAAATTAAATAATCTGGCAAAAGATTAACATCAGCACCTGACACTTTTTCCCTCTGTAAAGAAAGGTTTTCTCCTTAGACATTAGTTTCAATTTTTGTACAAGAGTTATGAATATTTTAAGCAATGTCCAGTTTTTTGACTGTGACACACCACACACACTTGCAGGCGCAGAGCACCTTTTCATGGCCTGTTACAGCTACCTGGCACAGCATTAGGGTTTGTGCTGAAACTCTCTTTCACTTGGCACCTCCAGTGCAATACACAGATTCCCTGGAATAAGAACTGACAAAGGGGAAAAACTGCTGCTGTTTGCAGCTCTGCCTACAAGGACCAGCAGGCCAAGAAATGCTGTTCTCATGAGAGTGCCTGGTAAAAATGACAGATTTCTATATTAACTCTGTAGGTCATAAGTTCAGTGCAAACTCTGAAAGAGCATTTAAACCAAAGTAGTTGTTAGTAGCTCAAATCATTTTTAATAATTCATCTGTTTTCTGCAGTCTTCCTGCTGCACTTCTTTGAATACTTCAGATCTACACATGCCAACTATTATAAACTATAAAGCCTTCTTGTTACAACTAGCTTCAAGCTGAAAACAAAATTAAAATCTCATCCAATAAAACTCTGATAACAGCAGGCCCACTGTTTTAATGACTAAAATGAAAAGCTTTATTCATATTGCAGAGCAGTCAGAGACAAGATGGAGTAAGCACCGTTCTGACAGGCTCTGCACTAACACAACAGGAGAGAAGCCTCTGCACTAAAAGACTGACAGGTCTAAATTATTAGGGGATTGTTTTTAGAAGTCTGGGGCACAGAACCCCATAGCCTGAAGGAATATTGGCTAGTGCAGAGGAAAACAAGGGAGGAGAGAAGTCAAGTGAATCTACTCTTACACAGAAGGTAAACATTAAGCAGAATCCACCTAGGAGACAGTTTTCAGTGAAAATATTTCAGTGAACACTGATTTAAAGCAAACATAAGATACAAAATTCATACGTTTCTGAAGAAATATTGTGCTGAAACTCCTGTAAAAGCAAAGCAGATCCAGAAATCCATTCTACTTTATAAACAAGTATCATTTTCATAGTACTTTTAATATGCTCAAGACTTCCTCTACCATATGACTCTACATGTTAAAATATTATAACTACAGCTTTCCCCATGTGATTAATAAAGCATTCATTTTCAGTCTCTGGAAGGATTTCAAGCTGAAATAATGGGGAGTTTAGACCCAGACTGAAAAAAAATCATTTAATAGATTACTGGAAGAAATAATTGCTACTTTAACTAGATAGGCTGGGTCTAACTCTAGTAATTCAAAGGATGAAAATGCTGAAATGGGTACCTGCCCTTATCCCCCCACAGTGTGAAAAAAGTAACATCAAGTTGAAGTCCAATTAAAAAGCGCTAAAGATGAATAATGGAGACGGGAGAAAAAGCACAAGGACAGGAAAGCAAACAGGTATGTGAGAATGAACACACATGGATGTTCTTACTGTGTCATGTATCAGTAACAAACTGCCTGAAAAGCAGCAATGACTAACCTCCACATTTTAGTGAAACTGTGCATCAGGCTCACACAGCAAGGCAGAGCTGGAGGTTTGAGTCCATCCATTTGAAGGAGGAGGCCAGGAACACCATACAGAACCAGATATTTCACATAAAAAAAAAGAACTTGAGCTAAAGCCAGGCCACCTAAAAGAAAAAAAAGCAACAAAACATACCTTAAACAGGTCCTGAGACATTTAAAAAACCTGTTAATACTGATTACCTCCAAACAGCAATTATTCCAAGAACTAAGGCAAGCACTATTGCTTGATAGGATACACAACATTTCTCTCTTCTCAAGAGACACAGCACACAAGCCCATGCATTCAGGACATGAGACACATATACAAAATGGTACTCTCATTCCAGCATGAAGGCACAAATATGCATCTGTAGTTCCATTCTCAAAAATCTCTGGACTGTGGGTGTTGACTGCTATAAAAAAAAACCAAACAACTGATTTATGCTGAGCTAAAAATCAGAATATACCAAAATAAGCAATGAACATTTACCACAGGGACAGTAAATTTATCTTTGCAAAAAAACCCCAACCAACCACTCTACACTTGCTGCTCCAGAAGATCTGTAACCAGTGGTTATAGCTGCACATTATCCCAACATCCCCACAAACATTCTATGCCCTGTCAGATTGAGTCCCCAGAAAATACTCCCTACGAATGCCTTGTGAAGGCTGATCTGGAACAGAGGCTAGATAGATTTAAAGAATAAAGCAGGTATTTATTAAAAGGCCTCAGTGGATACACCTTGGGCAGTACAAGAGCCCAGCCAGGTCTACACCCAAGTTGGACCCAAAATGGTCACAACATGGACAACCGGTCACAACATCTCTCACTTTTATAAGTTCTGGTCCTTCAGAATATTGGAGTTTATTGTCCAATTATAGCTTTAGGTTATGAAGTCCCATCTTTCTTATTTCTCTCTTCAGCCCACATCGTTTATGCTCTGGGACCTGAGACTGGGGAGGTTATCCTTAGTTCCAAGTTAGGAAAGGAATTGTTTTGTCTAACCACTCTGGGAAGAGAGCTTACCATCCCTCAATATGAAGCTCAGAACTGCACACAAAAGCAGTACAGAATCTGAAAAATATAAAAGCTAAAACCTAAGGCATTACTACAAGATTCTCTTCTGCTGCATCCAAGGCATAGAAAACTGGAACTCCACTTGGCATAATGCTTAAAGCATATTTCAGTTTTTAAACCCACAGACAAGGTCTCCTTAAGGTCCTATAGCTGCCTTAATTCCAAAGGAGAAATTTCATCAGTGTGCTTGCTCACAGCCTCAGGTTGTGACACAAACTCCAGCATCTTACATAGATCTGAGATGAAAATCATACATATTCTCATTATTATCATTATTCGTGCAAGTAACAACCTTTGAATGCATTATAAAGGAAGATGATTCCTACTAATATTCTAAATGTTTTTTGTTGAAAAACATAGTATTGACCAATAAGTAAAAATACAGTAAAAAGCAGAGGCCAACACCTTTACAGAATTGGTGAGGTCACTCCTCAAGGACCCAAACGACTTTGGTGAACTTCTCCATCTGACAGCTGACATACAGAAAATCTCACCACAAAGAAGGGAAACTGAAATTATACTTCAATACAGAAAAAAATTATAAAATGCAATTGCTACAGCTCTTTCTACTCCAGTGCTCTGCTTTTGCTCAGTTATATTACCTGACTTGACTGAAGGACTTTAGACGTTCAACACAATTTTAAAGCCTTCCAGCAGACAGTCCTAAGAGACTAAGTTTTTAGTTCGACTGCAGCAGTACAACTCCATGAACACTTAAGTAACCTGTCTTTTTTTTTAAGGGGGGGAACATCTCTATTGCATTCTGCTGACTAATCGGTATACTGTGGATGACAACCAAAAACTAAACATTAAAAATTCATCTACTGTATAACAACCAAGAGTGAAATTCTGGCACTAATAATGTAAAATGCAAAATTCCTGCTGACCTACACATGGCCAGTATTTTCCTACAACAATACAACATTTTCAGTTTTGATATCATAATTTATGCACACGATAAGAAACAGTAGTGCCATACAAGATAAAAATTGATGTTAGAACAAAATACTGAGACATGAAGCTTATGTTATTTTACTTCAGGGAAACAGGCATCAAGTATTCAATAACATTTTTCCCTGGAGGAAAACAAACAATCAGAAGCACAATTTGGATACTAGCCAATTAGCTCCACATTAGATTACTGCTAAATCATCTGTACAGCCAAATTTCTGCTTTAATTCCCTTCTCATTCAGTGTCTCATTTCTTTTCTGACAAATTTCATTGGAGAGCTGAACACTGACACCCACACAAACCACTTATGAAGATCACAGCTGTCTGTGAAGTAGTAAAATTCAAAATCTTTTGGCTGTGCTTGGTGGAAAGGTATTTAGAAACAGGCTTCCAGTCTGAGACCCAAAAAAATTCAATACATTTGATTTTAAATACAATGATGAAAGATTGAGTTCATGGATACGAAGTCATAATATGCAAGTTGGGGAAAAAAGGCATTTTCACCCTCTCCAATAACACATATATAGGTTGTCATTACTGTAATTAACAGGCAGCTCAGTAGCAGTGGCATCTTGAACACAGAGATCACATCACAGTCACACCCAGCACAGCAGCTACGCTGCAAGTGGCAATTCTAAGACTCACGAGAACAGCAACACAAAGGTCCCTATCAAAATACACAGATCAAGCTCTCATTGGTCTTGAGCTCATGCCAGCAGTAGGAAAATTCTGGCCACACTGGGAAAACTAAGGGCAAGATTCACAGCCACACAACAGCTGGGCTGCAGTGGCAACAGGCACAGGCTTCAAACCTTCCTGCATACCTGAGACATTGCAGTTGCTTTGCTTTTGCTTCACTCACTCACACAAAGCAGCCAGAAGCAAACTGCTTCACCTGATTTAGAAGCATGAAATTAACAATCAAATTCATTAACAATATCACATAATTTCTTCTCTAATGTTTGATATAATAATTCCTCCACACACATGAGCATTATTTTAAATTGGAAACAAGTCATATCAAATGTGTATTATAACACGGCTAAGAGGAAAAAGTACCGCCAAGATTCTGTCTTTTCTCCAGAATAAATTAATTCAAAGTTGAGATTATTTTTTTTTAAACAGAATGTGTTAAGGGATAAAATGTCAAGGTAAAGTACCTGATCTTAATCCCATGCATTTCAACAGTCAAGCTGTTTGAAGTCCCAGACTAAAGCAATTTACTTTTATAGAAGCTGGTATTTTCAATTTATCATCTTCCCATCCTTAAAAAATTCTAAGCTTTCCTATGCTTTAAAAATGTATTTAAAGACCTTCAAATATTTTCCTCACCTTAAGTTTACTGCAAAACTGCATTTCCTAAGTTTCATAGAGCTTTGAAACAAAGATCATGACAAATTAGAATATTCACATAATTTGATTTTGGTCTATAAATTCTCAAAAAATTCTGACTGGTAGTTTTTGACAGATATTAACAAATATAATATTTTCATGAGCAAGCAGCAAAACATTTGCATCCAGGTATTACAAATCACAGTTGACATTTTTCTGTCCTTAAGCCAACACCAAAGTCATGGTTAACTTCGAAGGCAATTTTATGATTAGCACAACATCACAACTTTACCCTTTTTGCAGCTACATTGACCCTATGGCATTAGTGATTGGAGATATTTGTTTCTGTCAAGTACCACGACAGGTTCCACCAGAAAACAGAGATAAATATGCAGTCACATTTCAAAAGGGTTACTGATACACGGCAGAAGCCTAATAGGAAGGAGACATTTATAACAGCTCAGAATCTGGGGCCACAACATCAAGTTCAAAATATCTCAGCCTTCTAGCAGCACACAAGAAGTAAGAAATATCCTTTTGTGGATGGAGGAGTGGCAGGAAAGCATCACAGTGTTTGTCCTGGAGGCTGCTTATTTTTAGAGGAAGCTGAATGGACATAAAGGTTCCAAAGTGAAATTACCTAAACAAGACTAAACAGAACTGTCGAGGGACTCTCAGTCAAGGCATAGACAGGTATTCCAAGTTAAAGTAAACCAGAAGGCTTTTCAAGCACACACATGCTTTAAAGACACCTACCATGAATACTCCCAAGGACTCTGACAAACTTGGTCTAGTGGTAGGAATGCCCATGGCAAAGGGGTTAGAATTACATGATCTTTAAGGTCCCTTCCAACTCAAACCATTACATGAAAATACCTACTGTAAGCATTGTGTTCAATAGAAAATACTTGCAGGAAAAGGCTCTCTAAATAAACCAAGAGTCTTCACATTGCCCTGTTTTTTACTGGGATAGAGTTCATTTTCTTCACAGTGGCCAGTGTGGGGCTGTGTTTTGGATGTGGGCAGAAAACATTTCATTTGCTTCATTGTTGATGAAAGCAGAGAGATGCTTTTGTTACTATAGGGTTTAAAGAGCCAAGGTCTTTTCTGCTCCTCACCCTCCACCAGTGAGAAGGCTGAGGGTGCACAAGGGGCTTGGAGGAGGCACAGCCAGGACAGCTGACCCAAAGGGTATCCCATACCATACATCATGCTTAGCATCTAAAGCTGGGGGGAAAAGAAAGGCGGGCGATGCTCAGAGTAATAGCATTTGTCTTCCAAAGTAACCATTATGCTTGAAGGAGTCCAGATCCAAATCTGGGAGGCAGATCCAAATCTGCCAGCCCAGAGAAGTGAGGCATTAATTCCTTGTTTTGCTTTGCTTGTGCATGCAGTTTTAAATTGACCTATTAAACTGTCTTTATCTCAATCCATAAATGCTCAGTTTTATTCTTCCAATTCTCTTCCCACCTCTCCAAGAAAAGAAAAGGAGTGGGCAGCTGTGTAGTGTTCAGTTTCTAGCTGGGATTAAGCCACAATATGCATGATTAAAAAGAAAAGCAGTCATGGAAGCAGGTTAATTGCCAATAGGATCTTGAAGTTTAGCCTACAGGAATGATTAGAAAAAGAAAACTTACACACATGAACACTTCTTTCTACAAAACAGGGAACAACTTAATATTCTAGGAAAAAAAAAATCGAAGTTTTCTGATTTGTGTTTATATTTCCAGTTTTCAAACAGACCTCAAGATGCCAAATACTTCATCAATTTCTCCTTATCATTATCTTCCAGGATGGAAAAAATCTAAGACTCCTCTTTTTATTTCACTACTACTTAGATGAACAGATCCCTCAGTTTCAATAGCAAAATGCTGCATGCTTCTGAAAATGAACTTAAAGATCTACTTCCTATCTGTGGATTTATCATAAAAAAACTGCAAACACAAAACCAGAACTCTACATCCAATTTACAGAACCCTACATCCAATTTACACAGACTACTTTGTAGGTCTCAGTGTCAAAGACGAACATAATTTACATTTCTTCTTCTAACAAATTAAAACATGAGATCAGCAACTACAGATTAAGCCACGTGGCTCCACCTTTGAACAAATCATATTCCAGACTGACTTACATGCCCCTCATATGAAATTACCCTTTAGAAGTAGTAGAGCCTAGTTAATAATTAAAACAGTGATAGCTAATTGACACTACCTTGTGCGTGCTTCACTAGAACAAAAGGACTGCACCTGGTTAGGACAGACAGATGAAACCCACAGGGAATTCACAACATTCCATCAGGTGTGCACATCCTAGATGTACATCTATACATCACATACCTCTGGCAAAGCACAGACAGATTCCTAGCAAAATATATTTTCACAACTACAGGAGTTATTAAGATGAATCCAGTGCAACAATTATATTCAGCAACGTACTTTCGTACACATTTCTGTCTTCCATCATTCCCTGCACCTTGCCAGATGGATGTGAAGCTCTGCTCAGATGAGCAGGGATAAGTGATGGTGCTGAATAAATGTGCAGGCTAAATGTGAAGGATGGTGCAGGATAAATGTGAAGGATGGTGCAGGATAAATGTGAAGGCTCATCAGGGAAATACAGGCAGTGTTTCTTCCAACATCTGCATTTTCAGAATCAGACTTAACACACAAATGACCTAGCAACACACATTTCAGTTTCTATACAATAGAATGTACCTCAGCAGAGTGAATTTTACCATTGATAGTCTACGTTGTCATAGCAAAGAAAAAAAAGAATCACTTGTTTCAATTTGAGCTCTTTCAACCAATGCTATTAAGCTCCCCATTACCACATGTCAGTGAATTTGTCATTCAGCTGCAGAAGCCTGAAGAACAGACACTGAAAAGGATCACCAATCTACCTGTCTTTTACTCATTTCTTTTCTCTTGCTTCATTACATAGTATATCCAAAAATTACTCTGTAGAACAGATGAACCTCTGCTCTGGCACAGTGTAGCTATTGTTCTGGTATGCTGCAATTCATCAGGATACTGGATTACTGGAATTCATAGTGGCTTTTATTCTTGGTGCCCGCAAATCTACATTTTACACTGTAAAATGTAAAGGCAGAAAATTATTCCAAATTAATGTTAAAACTGAGAAGAATGAACTATCATGGCTTCCATTAACATGGAATATGAGTCTTCCTGCTGTGTCATTAATTCTGAAAGCATCCAATTCTTTCCGCCAATCTGACTGATGCTACCAGAACGAGATGCAGCACCAACACAAACCCGCGGAATTGCTATAAACACTGCATTTGATAGTCATCATTAAAAAAGCACAAATGCCCTGATATTGCTCAGTATGTCAACAGCTAACTATCCACAGACACAAACATTTGTGAACAGAGACACAATGATTTGTGAATTCTGGAAAATGCTCACATTCTCCAAACAATGGCTTCCTGGGACCAATAAATAAAAGTTCTGTGATTGCACAGCTGGCATCTTTGAATTAATTCTGTGTTCAGACATTCACATCCCTTCCACAAACAGAAGGCCCATACATATATGGCAAGCAGGCATAGAGTTGGACACAGCCCCATCATATTCTGAATTCTCTTCTGGATGGGGGATCTAATATTTGGTTATTGAAAAGCTATATTGCATCACTTGGGGTATGTGGCTGCTTCTAGAAACTCATTTATCTCTGATTCCATCCATGCAAGAGAAAATACTTCTCCTACTGCTAGGTAGCATTCTCCTACTATTTTTTAACTTTATACCTGTGTGCCCTTAGCAATGTTAGTTTAGATCACTTTAGCACTTATGCTTTACGTGGCCATAAATGGCACTGTTATACACTAGCATTTTTTAACAAACATTATAACTCAGGATTTAGTTTTGGGGTATTTTTTTATTTCTTTGTTGTCTCACCTTACAGGAACACTACCCAGTGAAGCAGAACACACTGCAGCTTCACAGTCATGAGGAGTAGACTGACACTGCCCTTAGGTGCTGAGAGCAAAACCTCACAGCAGTGCTGTCTTGCCTGCACTTCTGGCATTTACTGCCCATTGTTCAAAGTTAGCCCAGAAAAAAAAAATGCAGTAGCAGATATAAGCTCCCTAATTAGAGGTGAGTGCAGAACAGCCTCACAGCCTCTCCCTTAAGTTTACCAGGCTATCAGGGCAGCCAAGCATCACAGTGTAAATAGATGCTCATGCTGTTTTGGAGCTGCTGTAGTCAAACAGGACACCCAAAATGAACAAGCCCCATCAGTGCAGAAAGGCTTACACACCATGGATAATCCTCCTGAGTCAACAGCAAGCTGCTTCCTTGGTCTTAAGGCTCAGTTATCTGATGAAATTAGTTCCAATAACACAGCATGCAAAGTAACAGAGGAGAGAGCTTGGCTCTGTACAGGAACTGGTGTAGAAGCATGCTGAGATCCATAAGGGTCCAGTAAGACTTCATAGTAAATTACCAGTACCCATACTCATATATTGGTAGCTCCCTAAAGCAAGTCACAACAGTGGCCTAGCACTGACTTGTGTCTAAGGAAACCTATATAATCATTGTGACCAAACCTGCAGAGAAAACAGTAATTGACCAACTTCTAGCTGAAAATCTCATTTATAGTATATTTTAAACACCTGCCTACATTACTACAACAACAGAGCTCAATAAGAATAGGGTTACACTTTGAGTACACCTGTCCTAAAGGCAGGGTCTCCACAGGCAGCTTGTTAGAATACAATCATTTAATTTGACATCAGGCATCCTTAACAGTCCAAACTTGCTCTAACGGTGGCTTTCATCTCTTGTTGCTCTGAGGCATTTTCACCTTTTCTAACCCTCAGTTCAAAATGCATTTTAGTTCTTAGGATAGCACACTTTATTTCAAATAAATACACAGACAGCTTAGCTGTTGCCTATAACATAACTCTCTCCCCTCCCTAAAAAATCAACACTGGTAGTCTTGAAGGGTGGGAGGAATCCATCAGTAGCACCACTGCTGGAATATTTCATCCCTAATTCTGGAGCCTTCCCTGCATTATCAAATGGCCAGCTTTTTGTAACACACACAAGCACAAGGAGCTAACAGATTTAACTCATCAATGAACTGATGTTTAGAATAGAAAATGACAACTCAAAACCCCCTTTCTAAACAGTGACTGAGTGAGGAGTAGAACAAACAAACCACTGAGGCATACCTGTCCCTTTCTTGCTCTCCATCTGCCCTTGCCCTTTCTTAGATATCAAAATTATATACTAAAACATGCATCAAGAGTGTATGTATGCACACAGGGTTACACAGAGAGTGCTCACATTGCCCTCTGCTGACCAGAGCCCAGTGCAGTCCAAGTGCTCTCCAACACACACACAGTGTGGAGGCACAGGTGAGCTCCATACCAGTGCAAGAGACACCTCCTGCAAGGCAGAAATCACCAAGGCTTTTTCAGAAACAAGTTTTAAAGTCTGGGGTTTCTTTTCCTACCTGGTGATACAGCTTGGGAAGTGGGGGCAGGAATCAAATCAACCACATATGCCAGTTGCTTACCATCACCTAAATGTTTTGCTGATTTACACTGCATTTGTCAGCACTTTTTCCTCACAGTTGGGCATATTAATGAAATACCAGGGACTGCAGACAAGGTGGAAGAGGGGGAAGCCAAGCAGGAAAACAGAACTGAGAGGCACTGACTACTACTTTCATGTTACCTTATTTGCAAGTCCTTCCCTCTACTAGTTTTACAAGTTCTGTCCTTTTACTTTTCAACATGAATGCATAGAAACATCAATCAGGAGGAGATAAAAATAATTCTTAACATCTCCCCTTCTTCATCCCCACAATAAATAAACTCCTTTTAAGTGTCCACTTCTACAACTTGAGGGGGAGAATCACCTTAGGCCACAGTTTACAGACATACTTTAGACGGGAAAAACGACAATATTAATTTAGGAAGCAGCTCAATAAGTTCAACTAAGCTTATGGAGAATCCACATGTTATATTAAGAGTCCATAGACCACCTTTCTGACACTGGCTTGCTATAATGTGCATTTAAGTACCTAAAGTGGACATAAAGAGATGCAGACTGGGGTTCTTGAACTGGGGGAAGAAGAAAGATTTCTGCTACTGTTTCTATACTCACCCAAGGCCCAGTAAGATGCAGATTCCAAAGGCAGAGCACTACTGTAGAGAGCATGGATATACATGAGGTGAATCATCAGCTCAGCCAGGCACCACCAAAAGAAAATACGAATTATGCCCACACTTAAGATGATGAGATTGGTCTTCACACTGAAAGCTTCTTGTCTCCTCATCTAAAGAAGAAACCCAAAGAGGTTACCTGGCACAAAACTGACCATTTTACTCAAAATGAGTACTTATCCTGGGAACTTTTGACTACACCATTTGGAAACTCCTCACACACTCTAGAGGGAGACTGGTCTCTCCATTCTCAATCTCAGTAAGCAGTAGAAACCAACAAGAAGCCAAATGTGTATGCACATTGCACCTAACTGTTGTAAAAAAGGCCAGCTGCTGTTAACCTGAGCAGAATCCAGACGTGAGACTTTAACTCTTGCAACTTGACCTCTGGAGATAATACAAAAAGATCAAAGAAACTACAGCTAGGAAGAAGATTTTCCAAGCAGCAGCCCTACCAAACAGGAACAATGCTGCTTACTCTTAAAATACCTCCAGCTTCAACCAACTGCAGAGAATCAATGACTTGAGGACAGTTCTTAATTTTCCTCCCATAGCATTGCCAAAGTCAGCAAGATCTACAGAATGTGCTGAGAAAATGGAAGTGCAAGCTAAATATTCAATAAGGCAAAGCTTGTAGTTGACAGTCTTCTCAAGAGGCTCCAAACTCTTAGACTGCAAACTGCAGTAAACACATGGGCATATTATTATTGCACCACCTTTCCACAATAAGAGAGAATAGAATCAAAAACCAGAAACATAGGATTGCCTAAAAATTCAGTCATGTGTTTCACATCCATTATTGTGTGCACCATTTCCTTCTCCAGTCTCTAAATGGCCACAAAAATGCACATACAAGAGAAGCAACCAACTCATCTGCACAGGCCCTCAGTCCCAAGCACAGCACAGTTAACATGCACACTCATTTGGAGAGCTCTTTGACAATGTGAAAGCTTGGACACTACCATTTCATCACAGGGATTTGCACAACAGCCCTTCAAACCCATGTCTAGGGCTGCTATGCCTTACTTCAACCCAGCAATTCCACAAGGCCAGTGACAAAGTGGCAGTGGATGCCAATTGCCAGAATTGCTATTACACTCTCTGGGTCATACACCAGTCCATTGTCTCCAGCTCCAGAATTTCTGCTTTCCACTGTGCTCAGCAGGAACCCTCATCCCAGTCTCAGCTGCAATTAAAGGGTTTGAGAATGGTCTCTTACCAGAGCATCAATAAAGATTCTCTTTGTATTGTGCATTTTTAATCAACTGCTGGGCACTGCATCCTTGGAAACACTTTTCTGATCTCATCTGCCAAGGTAATAATACCCTCTGCTCAGGTAAGAGCTCTGACAATAACCTTCAGCAAACACATTAGGCTTGTTCAGCTTGTTCCATCTTCTTCATGGCTTTAACTACACACATCTGTACATATTTAAGGAGAACCTTCTGCAAATACAGACATATTATTCTCAATCTTTCTTTTTCTTCTTACACCAAGAATACATGTGCTCTTTACATAGTTCTTTGCTGAGCCATATCAGGTGAGCTAAATTTCAAAGCAAGGCTCTCCCAGTTTTTCCTATCAGCTATCCACAAGCTGTTTTCAGCTTGGAATCTCACAGGTCGTCTGAAACCATCCTTGGAAAGAAAGTACAACTGTCCCTCTCCTGGTGTACAAGGATTTAGTTGGAATTTAACACACTTCAGAAGCTACAAAACAAAAATTAGTAAAAAAATACTACCTCAGTTTCTATGCAAGTCTATGTGGACTGTTCCCACAATATCCAGCCCAAGGTAACAACATTCCACCTTGCATCTTCCAAAGCAAGTGAAAACAAATGAGCATAGGACTTTTCACTCAAGGATCCACTGGAATCTAGTTTCACTTTCATAAAGCCCAGTATTTCCTTTGGCTTCAACAGAAAATTCCCAAATGTAAACAGATGCAAGCAATCCCTAGGCTTCTATGCATAAACTGAAAAAGCAGTTTTATGGTTTGAAATGCTCACTAATCTACTTTGACACAATAATTTTAACTATAGACATAACAGGTTGTGATGCCACTTCTTACTCAAGTATGGAAGAAAATATGGAAAGCAATAAAGGATGAAAACATGGACTTCTCCCATCATGTAAAAAGCAGGCTTGAACAGAAGCCTGCAATGGACTAAGAAAAGCATTCAGTACAGTTTGTGAGTCTTATATTTTAAACAAGCTGCTCAGTTGAAGCAAAGTGCTCCTAGTAAGTCATCAGCTGTTTTCACATCAATGTGAGGAGAAATTGGAGTTTTCAGGAATTCCCAACACAATCTATCAGCTTTCTGTGGCTCTGAAATCCATTTCAGAGTTAATAGCAAGCTTATGCAGAAAACATTAGTTTTATTTCACTTGATGAAGAAGAAAACAAAAAACCAGTCCAGAAGCTGCATGCTAAAATTATGAACACTCTCCAAATGTAACAAAGCATGTCACTGGCTCCCTGGTTGGAGGCATGAATCTGATGTCAGACAAGAGCATCATGTGAGGCAGAAGAACTTGGGGAGACAGGCTTGTGTTAAAAGCTGATATACAGGACATTACAAAAGTTCTCATGATTACTCAAAATTGTAACATTCCTATAGTATTATTTCTTGATTTTATAATTATGTGGAAGACAGCTTTAGACATCCAAACAACAACCACTGTTACCTGTTTACTGAATTCATCAAAATTGACGAGGGGTCCATTGTGGAACGTAGGATAGTAAAACACATAAGCCAGCATCCAGGGGAAGGAGTGGGATGACTTCTGGCTGGGTGCATGCCAGCAGTACTCCAGGCTGAAGCTGATGCAGAACAGGCAGCGGACAGACACCGTGAAGAGCAGCAGATAATACTCGTTTTCTGTGTCGTACCACCTTCTCTGCAAAACAAAACAAAGCCAGGTCATGATGGGGCAATGCTGTGTTTTCTCTATGGCAAGACAGCAATGTCTACTCAGATCTCAGCTTTTGGGGTCAGCAGCAGCAGCAGCAGGAAGAAACTAAAGCCAATAGCAGCGGGAATGAGAATCTAAAGTGAACAGCAATAAACACACGAACAACAAGCACTGGCTTTTGGTGGAGAAAGGTGCTCCACAGCTACTGCAGCCAGCATAAAGAGACAACAGCTTCGTTTTAGAAACACATCAGGCTGTGAAGCAGGACAGCAGGAGAGCTCTTCTCACAAAAATGAAACATTATCTACCTCAGATTTAGTCCAGTACTACAATATTCAAACCAAAAAGCCAAGGGACTACTAGGGCTTAAGCTGGATATAAGGAGAATCAGTCATTCCTGAGAAAACTTCAGGCTGGAAAAATGTTACTACTGAGCATTTATTGATTCTTTGACACTTGGTATCACACATTGGCCAGCAACAATCCAATCATGGCAAAAAACTTGGAAGCATCAGCAAATGTAGCTTGGCTGACTGACAATTTGTATTGCACTGGCCCTCTCCTCAGCAGAGCAAATCACAAAACTGATCACACCACAAAGAGATTCTACACACTCACTCCCCCTCTCCCTGAACATCAGGGCAACAACCCTTATAAAAATGTCCTGGTTTTCCCATTGGTCCAATAAAATACAACAGGACACTTCCTCATAACTGGTTAACAGTTTTTCCATATCTGTACTACCCAGAAAAAGCCACTAGACAAGGAGTAAAACTGAGCTTGCTTACAGCTAATTGATGCAAGTAACTCATTTGGTACAGCTCAAACTGTAGGATAAAGTCTCCCTCCCAGCAGAAGTCACAGGCACGCTTAACTGAGTAACTCCTGGATACAAACCCAAAACCCAGCACCTTAAATTGGCATGACCAGAGTTCCAGTGAAATGTGTTTAATAAAGCACTAGTGAAGTATTATTATACTCCAGCTCCACTGAATACCACTTACACAATAATGGACACACTTTTATTCCAATGCACTGGCCACCATGATAGAGAAATGTGACTTTAACTGGAGAAGCTCCAGCAGGAGTCATTGCAGTGCCACTGCTTAGGATTCCTCAAAGCAATCCCTGCTTATATCAACTGAAGGGACAGTAGGCTGCCATAGAGATAGATGCCACTATAGGCAACCATCACCATAATTAATTTGATGTTTAATTAGTCCTTCTCACATTACCTTGGTTTCTTCGACAGCTGGTATGCGTAAAGTGGCCAGAAGGACAAGGGAGCACAACCATGACAGGAGTGACAGCTGAAACTGAGCCACAGCAAAGGAAATAGCTGCATGTAACAAAATCACAGCAAAGCCTTTGATTCCCAGTAACAACCAGCAGGCAGCCATTCCATAAGCCATCAAGCACCATGGTTTATACTGTCAGAAAAAGAAAAGTTAACAATCTTTTAGTTTAATTATTTCCAAAGAACAAAAGCACTCAATACCTGTGGTGCCTACACAGGTTCTGCAGTGAACACAAATATAGTCAACAAGGTGAGGAACACACATGAAAAAACCACAGAAATCCAACTGTAACCCTAAAAGTGAAAGGGAAGGTATTTCTGTCGTAGCATCACATGAAAACCAGCCTCCCTAATTTGAGGGAGAGCATAATTTCTTCCTTTCCTTCCTCAGACTAGCAGGTGTGACACCACACACAGATAATTTCCCACAATCATACAATCATTTAGCAATCATGCCAAAACCCAAGCAGCCATCACTTTACATACTTCCATCATAAAGGAACAGCTGCACCCCTCTTATGTGTACAAATCAAACAATGCTGTTTAATGGCTTACAAGGCAGAGGCTTTTAGAGGTTGGAGGCTGAAGTCTCCAAACATTAAGGCAACCAATCCCCCCACACAATTCATACCACAGGATGAGCTTTACTACTGTCAGCGGCCTCACTGCAAAGCTTCCCGTGCCCACAGTAAACAAACCCATCAGAAACTCCCCACTGTGAAGAAAATCCCTACATACCTTCTCCACCAAGAGCCTGGAGATCTGTGATACCAGCAGGTGACCAGCCAGAAGCCAAAGAATGCGTTCCCTTCCCCATTCAACCCAGTAGCTCCACTCAAAGTCCATGGGGTCCTGTGGAACGAAGGGAACTGGTCACTATGTGTATCTGGCCAAAGGAATACCTCCACAATAAAATTGCTGTGTGGTACCCAACAGAACTCCCACATTGCAGGAACACCACTGCAGCAACCCGGTTGGCTGACTTGCAGCAGTGAACTCGGCATCATTTTCACTTCCAATGGGGCAGTTCAAGGAAACAGAGCTTTACATGGTGTAGTGCCTCCTCAGCCCCACACTGGTGCTGAAGCTGAGCAACTTCAGCTCTCCTGAGGGATTCACAGCAACTCTGCTCTGCCTTGGAATACCAAGAACTTCAGTAGAAAGGTACTTTGCTGGAAGAAAAGATTAACTCCCCATTTCAGCAAAGTCTAGTTGCAATTAGATGGAGTTAGGTCAGCTGATAAAAATTCAGATTTTTATCTAAATTAGGTAAGAGGGATCAGCCAGTAGCCCCACGTCCAATACAGAGCCTTACTAAAAGTTCATCTCAACTGCCTTAAAGCTTTCTAAAAAGCACATATCAAAGGTCCATTACCAGCAGTGATGGGAGGCCTAAACACCAAAACACTTAAACAGACATGCATTCCTGCTTTTGTGTAAGCAATCCTTAAGATTAGTTGGATTATTTGCTTTTGACCTCACAAACTTTTGAATAAATGCAAGCAAGGGGGGTAGGCATGCGTTTTTTAGTTTGGGGTAGAGGACTGCCAGTTTCCTTACTGTTTTAGTTCTGGGTTTTTTTAATACCAACTCTGTTTCTTTAAGACTTTACACCTTAAAATCTGTTCTCCTCTATGCTGTACTACAGGCCAGCCAAGAGAAAAACATGTTAATTGACATCAACCATTATCCAAATCACCCAGTAACAAGAAAAAAGGGGAGAAGGCTGCAGGAAGTGTCAAGGTTGATCAGAGTTTTAAGGCCAAACACTAAAATATAGGGTTATCAAGATCCGTAGCAAAGGATAAACACTTAAGCCAGAGATCAAGAAAAGGAACAGAACTTTGGTTATGATTCTTAGATCCAGACACACCCAGCCAGTCTCTCCTCCCCATCAGAAACATCACACTAAAATTAACTACATATATATCCAATTCTGCATGTTACTATAAACTTCTAGAGCTAAATCAGAAGCTTGGATGAGCAAAGGGCATGGAGACGTGATTATTCCCACAAAGCAAGACACTGTCACCCCTCCTACCTTTTTTAGCCCCCGAAAGAGAGTCCCTGGGTCCAGCCCAAACCTTCTGTCCATTGCAGCTTCATACTCTGCAGGGAAGAGCAAACCTTTGATAAGGACACAGCAGCCAGAGCAGGAAGAGTCAGGGATGGGTTCTTTGCTGCTCAAGAGCAACACCTTCCCACGTGGTCTCCAGCAGTGAGGATACCCATATCCAGGGAAGGGCAAGTTCTCCACATCACTGCTCACTAGGTGGGGGGCCCATAGAAATGGCACAGCAGTTTCCCAGAACCAGTGTTTTGATACCCCCTGGCAACTGGGACAGTAGCAGCAACCCACCTTTTAGCACACAAGACCTGCACTAATCCTCACCCACCATTTTCCAGAACTGCACAGTGTCTCCCACTAGAGCAGAAGGGGGACACACACCCAAGAGTGGCCAGCACAGCCAAAACAGGGAAAAGCTGCTCAGAGAAGCTGCCTCTAGAGCCTGCTGCCACCACATTTTGCCACTTCTGCAGAAGACTTGCTGGGTGCAGGACCATGGGTGAACAGCTCTGTATCCAGTTACAAATACTAAAAACTACATGTACAATATTTACAATTACTTTCAAATACCCATCACCTGTGTTAGACAGTGAGCTTCTACTGTAAACCAATCTAAAAGTGCCAACATCACCCAGAAGATAGAGGCCAAGAGGAGGAAGGAGAAAGGCTGGACATGCCCAGATTTTTCCATCTTGCCCCCTGAGCCCCCATTCTAAAAACCCCAAAAATCTATTTTTCACGCTGTGATAAATTCACTATCATTCTACTTAAACTTTCGTGGCTTGTAATTCTTCATGTAAGGTTGGTAATTGTTTTTCTAAAGGCTAAATCAAAGGCACAGGGGTCTTGGGCTCTATGCCAAGGTCTCTGAGCCCCCGGGGCAGGAGCTCAAGTTCTCCAGGGCAGCCAGAGGAATTTCTTGGGTTCTGACAACAGAACTTCTTCCACTCTGCAAATACCTTTCTGGCACTTCTGTTCTTCCCTTGAGGGCTTTCAAAGCCAGGTAGAGTCATTAATGTAGAACTTTGTTGATTAAAGCCTAATAAGATGCAATATATATTCTCTGCAAAGCCTCTCTAGCTTCTTATACTTTTATAATACAACTTTTATTTCCATTTAAATAGCAATGTGCTATAACACAGGTTCTTTTCATCTACAAGTTGTACTTAATATGTTTAAAATCCCACCCTAGCTCTGCAATACACAGCTCCCCAGCTCCAAACCAACCCACCACAGCAGCTACCAAGAGGTTACACAAGGCAGAGGTAGGTGTTTGGAAACAAGATGACCACAAAACTCTCCAGACACCCCAACCATTGCTCTGAGTCCTGGACGAGAGCTCCAGGCAGGGAGCACCAACTTGCCCTAGGGCCTCCCTCGGTTCAGACCTGGCAATTACCATCCGAAGGCAGAGCTGCTCCTGAATGACCCACCTGCAAGGGGCTGTTGGTGACCAACCAGGGAAAACAACACAAATCAAACCAACTTCCCTGAAGCTTCCCTATCTGAGTAGCTGACCTTCAGAGGTCTCCCTCATCTTTTCCGTGACAGCCACGTCCGAGTACAGCATTACCGAGGGTAGTCCTAGCACTCAAAGGCAAAAAAGCCCTGGGACAAAGCTCTCTGCTCAGGTGGCATCTGCCTACTGCTTCCTCGCATAGAGCAGGTTGACAGCTGGGAAGGACACAGGGGCTCCTCGCACAGGAACAAAGCAGAAACCGACCAGAGAGGAGAACTCCCACCGAACAGCCTGGCCAGCCGCGAGAGGGAAGCTGTGCCGAGCGAGCCCGCCCACGTCGCGCACTTACTTCGGGACACTTGGTGCGCCTCGTAGAAAGCGTAGAGGTGGGAGCCCACAGTCAGCAGCCCGTAGAGGCACAGCTCCCAGGCCGGCAGCAGCATCGGCACGGAGCTGCTCCCGCCGGCCGCCTCCCTGCGGGGAGAGAGAGACGGGAGCGGTGTCCTGGCGGAGGGCAGACGGGCACCGAGCAGCGGGACGCTGGGCACGGCACCGCGGCTGCCGGGCCCGGGCTCAGGGGCCGCCCCGCTCCGCTCCGCCCGCAGCTACCGGCAGGGCAGGCGACCCATGCCCGGCCGCGCCGGCTGCAGAGGCCGCGGGTCCAAGGGCTCGGCACGGCCCACGGGACCCTCGGGACAGAGCCAGGACCGGATCCCGGCCGCTCTCACCGAGCCGGGACAGACGGGAAGGGAGGGGAGACGCCGCTGCCCCTTACCTGAGGAGAGCTGTGCGGCCGGGAGAGGAAGGAGCGGCAGCAGCGGGCTCGGGCGGGCTGAGCGGAGGCTCCACACCCGCATGCGAGAGGGCGGCCCCGCGCCCGCCGCTCCCGCCACTGGAGCGACCCCGCGGCCGGCCCTGCCTGGGGGCCGCCCCGCGGAGGGACGGCAGGGGCGGAGCGGGGCGGAGCTGCCGGCGCTGCGCGCCCGCGGCCGAACGCTGGGGGGCGCTGCAGCCCGCTCGCCACGGGGTGTGCACGGCTACAGGGCCCGCGTAGGCCGGTGCGGGGTGTGCGTACAGCACACGGGGTAGGTACACAGCCACGGGGGTAAATACACAGCTAGGGGGGGTAAATACACCTATGGGGTGTGAATACACTTATAGGGTGTACATACACAGCTACAGGGTGTAAATACGCAGCTACGGGGTTAAATACACCTATGGGGTGTGAATACACTTGTAGGGTGTACGTACACAGCTACGGGTTGTAAATACACAGCTACAGGGGTAAATACAGAGCTACGGCGTGTGCATTCACCCACGGGGTGTAAATGCACAGCTATGCGTGTAAATACATTTATGGGGTGTGCATACACCCACAGGGTGTAAATATACACTTACAGGTTGTGCATACAGCTACAGGGTGTGCATACACAGCTGCTGGGGTAAATACATTTACAGGGTGTGCATACACCCACGGGTGTAAATACACTTATAGGGTGTGCATACTCCTACAGGGTGTAAATACACAGCTACAGGGTGTAAATACACAGCTACAGGATGTGCATACACCCACAGGGTGTAAATACACAGATACAGGATGTGCATACAACCACAGGATGTAAATATACAGCTACAGGGGTAAATACATTTATAGGGTGTAAATACACAGCTACGGGGGTAAATACCCACAGGGTGTGCATACACAGCTACAGGGTGTAGATACACAGCTACAAGTTGTAAATACACTTATAGGGTGTGCATACACCCATGGGGTGTAAATAAACAGATACAGGATGTGCATATAACTACAGGATGTAAATACACAGCTACAGGGTTTAAATACACTTACAGGGGCTGCACAGCCACAGGCTGTAAATATACTTATAGGGTATGCATACACCTTCAGGGTGTAAATACACAGCCACAGGGGTAAATACACAGCTACAACTTGTAAATACGCCTACAGGGTGTGCATACACAGCCACAGGGTGTGCATACACCTACAGGTGCGCACACACACCTCCAGCCTGCTACAGGGTGTCCATAACAGCCTTTCACAGCCTTCTCGCCCACTCTCACCAGAATACAAGGCACAATTATGCTGGGACACTGTTTTTACCATTATCAGGCACAATCTGATCAATCAGCAGGTCTGAACAGCGCCACCAAAGCAAGAGCATCAGGCTGGAAATGCTGGTGGTGGCAACTCCCTCCTGGATCAACCTGTATTTTAGCAAGGGCTTCCTCCTCCTGGCACTGCAGACATGACTAATGAACCTCACTGTTCCTAGAGTTAAAAACACACTGACTTTCCAATCCCAAAGGTTTGAGCAATCTATGCTCATCTGATCTTGCACTACGTGTCTTTTAATCCTCTCTGTTGCTGAGATCACTGGTGTCATATTTTAATAGGGGAAAATACTTCATATCCCATAGGACATTTTCTTGCTAGATCTTTTAAGTTCCTCTTGCAAAATAATATTTCTGTTCCCCTGATCACCTGGTTGCACCCTCCAATTCCTGTTTCCGGATCTTTGAAAGCCAGACTTCTCTATGATACTCCAGGTGAAGACATAGAATCAAAGAATCACAGAATTATTAAGGTTGGAAAAAGCCTCCCAGATCATTGAGTCCAACCTTTGGGCTGAATACCACCATGTCAATTAAACCACAGAGCTAAGTGCTACAACCAGTCATTTCTTCAACACTTCTGGGAAGGGTGGCTCCACCACCTCCCTGGGCGCCCAGTTCTAATGCTTAACTACGCTTTTCATTAAGAAATTCTTCCCAATGTCCAACCTGAATCTCCCCTGGTGGAGCTTGAGGTTTTGTGCTCTTCTCCTGTCAGGAGTTGCCTGGGAGAAGAGACTGACAGCTCCCTGGCTGCGCCCTCCTTTCAGGCAGCTGGGGAGAGTGATACAGTCCCCTTTAGCATCACCCTTCCAGGGTGGACACCCGCAGCTCCCTGTGCTGCTCCTCACAGGACTCATTCTCCAGACTTTCCACAAAAGTCTGCCCTTCTCTGAACATGCTCCAGTGCCTCAACACCTTACTTGTCGTGAGGGGCTAAGAACTGGATGCAGCGCTCAAGGTGTGGCCTCACCATTGCCCAGTACAGGACAATCACTGCCCTAGTCCTGCTGGCCACACTATGGCTAGTACAAGCCAGGATGCCAATGGCCCTCTTGACCACCTGGCCACACACTGGCTCTCAACCAGCACCCCTGGATCCTTTTCCACTGGGCCATTTTCCAGCCACTCTGCTCCAGTCGGTTATCAGTCCCATCAGTACAAGGAGTTGTCTTCCCTATCTTAATCAGACATGCATCTCCTAATATCTCCAATAATTGTATTTGTCCATCAGAGCCTCTGATAATCTTGAATGATTTTTGCCTTTTCCTCCATTTTTTCTTTCTGCCTCTCTTTGCCAGAGAATGACTCACTTTCAGTTTATGGTGTCAGTTGTAATAGCCCTTAGATATATGAATTGCATTTATTCTGTGAAACTGCTGTAAAATCTCAGGGTTAGGGATGTTCTCCTCTATGATGCCCAGATGCTATTCTCTGCTGACAGTGCTCCCCCAGTCTTTTGTCCTCATCCGGTTACTTACTACCTTCCCCCCTGCCCCGCCAAAAAAAAAATCTGACAACAGACTGCATTACATCACCAAACCAGCAGTCCTGAACTTGTGAAAACATTTCCAAAGCACTGCAGCTGAGTTACAGCCACTAAGGGTCAGCAGAGTTTGTTTTTCCTGCAGTTTTGTGGTTTCTGGTCACCTGTCTGAAGCCGGCACAGACACCAGGCCCTCTAGATGGCTGCATAACACCAGCAGTCTGCCAGCTGCAAAAGGGAATGGGTACAACAAGGCACAGATTTTACATCAGGTTACTCTGAAAAGGACATCTTTATCACTAGTTATGCGGTGGCGTTCAAGAGCCCTCCATGGACCAGGTGATGAGTTACCCTTCCACAAGGGTCACTGCCAAGCCCAGTGAGCAGGAACACTGACAAACTTGACAGCAGCCCCAGCTGGAAGACCTCACTGTCTGGAATTCTACATTAGACTATTATTTTTTCCCCACCCTTATTCATGCTATTTTATATAATACAATATGACAAGTCTCAGTGAACAAGTTTGCAAGAGTAGGTGTAAACTGAGCTGCTGAAAATCACTGGCACAAATACCTGTGCATTGACACGGCCCTCACGGTTTTAGATGGCATGAATGAAAAGCAAGTTCTACTACTCCTGTAGTCACTGACAGCAGTGCAATCTGTGAGCAAAAACTCTAGGAAAATGGCAGTAGAAAGTCCTATTTGTCATTTGAGCAGCAATGAGGTAACAGGTATTATGTGTGTCTTGCCCTGTGTCTCAGCAGCTACTCAGGCCTGGCAGCCTCTTCAAAGCATTTGCCCTTTGAGAGGAAAGCAGTGTTATTCTGTGTATACACAGCAGCTTTCTCTGAGGCCAAAATTAACAATCAGCCTTAGGCAGAATGATTATTTGTGATGGTAGAGATGTTTTCTTGATACAAATTAGAAGCATCTCTTCTGTTTGAAGGTTTGCACTGTGCTTACTCATTTCCAGAATGGGTGCAGTGTGTCTTCCCCCTGCCTCCATGAACCGAGGGCCAGGCATCACTAGCAAAGAGTCTGTTCCTTGTAGATGTTGATGTCCTCTTTTTTAACTTCTATTACTTCTGAAGCTGGCATAACACCTGAGTTGTGTTTGACCAAATGCCATTTGGTCAAAGTCTCCATTTCTTATGTGGCAGGTTGAGATGTGGTTATCAGGAACTTAAGCAAAAGAAATCCAGAATGAAAAAGGACAGAGGTAACAGGAGGCCTTTTAAAGAGGCTCTTACTCTTGCCTTTTTATGCAAGGTGAGCTTTTACAAAACTCTTTTTACATAATCACAGAATGAGTGAGGTTTGAAGGCACCACAATGGGTCATCTGGTCCAACCTCCCTCCTCAAGCAGGGTCATCCCAGAGCACATTACACAAGATTGCATGCAGACAGTTCTTGAATTTCTCCAGTGAGGGAGACTCCATAACCTCTCTGGACAATCTGTTTTCAGTGCTTTGTCACCCACACAGTAAAGAAGTTCTCCCTCATATTCAAGTGGAACTTCCTGTGCATCAGTTTCTGCACATTGTCCTTGTCCTATTGCCTGGCACCACTGAGCAAAGCCTGGTCCATTTTTTCATGACACCCCTACTCCAGACACTGACAGACATTGATGAGCTCTCCTCTCAGTTGTCTCTTCTCAAGCCTAACAGGCCCAGTTCCTTCAGCCCTTCTTCAAAAACAGTGCTCCCGTCCCTTAATGATCTTTGTTGCTCTCCTCTAGACCCACTCCAGTAGCTCCACATCTCCCTTGGTCTGAGGCACCAAGCACAGGGCACAGCACTCCAGAAGAGGCTTCACCAGGGCTGAGGAGAGCCTAGTTATTTATAGGGTCTCATCATTTGCAGCTGGGAAAATAAAGTAAATATCAGATTTTTAAGGAAACTGTTTTTTGCAATTATTGTTGGTTTCACATTGGGTAAGAAATCAAAATGAGTATTTATCAACCCAGCAGTGGATTTCTCAAGGAGGCTAAAGCATAGGGCTTCTCACTGGTTTTATTTTTTAATATAAAGTCCCAATGGGGATTGCATGCCCTAGAGCTTTCTCTCCCAGGCTGAGATCTCACACATTGACTCAAGACTCTTGTTTTCATTTACCCTCTGGAAATCACACAGCAATGCCCCCTGCATGCAGCACCTGAATGATGGGACACAATCAGGACCCACTGAGAGTTTACAGGTTAGAATTTCAGCAGCAGATAGGAGGCTAAGCTATGTGTATTTTGGAGAAATCACCACCATGTCAAGAAATCTCCACATAGCAAACCAGCAATCATAAAACTGGAAGATTGAAATATACGAAAGGTATGGTATGTACAAAGAGAGCTAAGTGTGTCTTCCAATAACCAAGTTAAATATGACTTTAACTCGGTTATTGGAAGACACACTTCCAATAAGAAGTGGAGGTTAATGTGAACCCCCTATCTGGAGATCTCAAGCCCAGAGTTATGGATTCTAGGGAGACAATGTGCAAGTTTATCCTTTTTGTCTTTTTTGGCTTGGCTTAATGAAAAGTGGACATTACACTAGGCTGGCAGCATTATAGTGTCCCATCTTTAAAGGCTGCTCTTTCCTCTGACTCCCAGCCCTGAAATGGGCTCATTGTGAAGTGCCAGTCATGTTTTTCCTCCTCATCTTTAGCCATATTTATGTAGATAGTGTTTATCTAGAGAGCCTTACAATTCACAAAGTTACTGTTTCTGTGCACATTTAATGAGTCCCCTATAACTTTGAGAACTTGCTTCATGCTCTGAGACTGGAAAAGGATCTTCAATCTTTTCACTGGGAATTCATAAAATTGCTTTTGGAAAAAGTATAGTAAATTATTACACTATTGTAACTAAGCAGCTCAATGTTGGATTCATGCTGAACATCTCAGAGGCATCTTCATCAATACACTACCTGCTTTTCTTAACTAAAGCCCTGACAACTACAGCTTCTGCTCAGAGCCTTTTAAGGGATTTCTTCACTGACAAATTCTTCCTCCCATGAAATGACTGTTGTAAGAAAGGTTTGACATCCTTGTTCTCACCATGGATGCAGAGACCACTTGTGTGTGGGGGCCATACCAGGGGTGAAGTTTAACTGTGCTACCTTAATTGTGTCTGAATGATAGCTCGTCATGTTTAAGTTTCTAAGTGTTCAGCTATTAAACACAAAGGTGGGTTGTTTTTTTTTCTCCTCACAATACCCCTTAGAACTTATCCAAAGTTATGCAAGAATTCAAGGTAGTTAATGATATGAGATGCAGTGAAAATGACCAAAACTTGCCCAAATTATACTCATTGAAATCTTGAAATCAGTGAACAAAGTCCACCGAAAAGACAGGAGAAGAAATAGATGAATTGAAATGCTTTAAAAAAAAAATCTGCACCAAAGTGAAAACAATAAAAAGACAATTGGATGACATGAAGTGCAAGGAAACAAACCTTGCCCAATTGATCATCATTGAATTCACAAGATTTCATTTCTTTTCACAAAATTAAGAATGGATTGGAATGAAATGAAGTGAAGGAAAATGAAATAAAATTTATAAAATAATGTACTTTTTGAAAATATTAGAAAACTGAAATCTCAGTGTATAATTTCCTTTCATGAAATGAAAATGCTTAATTTTATGAAGGGGAATGGAATCTCAAGATTTTAATGACTACCATTTCATTAAGTTTCAGCTCCTTTCTTCCTTCATTCTATTGCATTTCAATAATTTTCCTTTTCATAAGTAATTTTCTAGTTTTCAATTTCATTTCCTTTCATTATATTTTGTTTCCTTTCTTTCTCTTTCATTCCATGATTTCTCATTTCATTTCCTTTCATTTAGTGAAATCTCAACATTTCATGAAACAAAGCGAAATCTGCAGATTACAATGAGTATCATTTCATTAAGTTTCAGTTTATTTCACTGCTCTTTACTTCATTCCATTCCATTTGCTTTCACTTCTTTTCAGATATTTTTTTTCACCCTAACTGGTAATCAAGCTTGGGCCTGTGGTTTATGTGCCCATCCACTTGCACAGGCTTAGTCCTAAAGGTCTGGGGGCTCCAATGTTGTGAGCCTGCAATGATCCTGCTGGCATGAGTTTTCCAGCCCAAGTGTCCCTGGAGCTCTAGGCTCTTTTCCTCTCTCAACCCCACCTCTAAGTCTTATCACTGGGACAGTGGTCCACATCACCATGGGTGGTTCAGACTAGAATGATGTAGGAGCAGCACAGCTGGGGCCCTGCCTACATTGCCTTGGCATGCCATTTCCAGCCACAGTGTGCCTGGAGCTGTAGGCTCTTTTACTCTCCCAATCCTAACCCAAACGACAGCTTGGCACTGTAGCAGAGATCCCCCTCTCCATAGATGGCCCAGATTAAAAAGTGAGGAGACAGCAATGTTGGCATCTTGCTGTGGTGCCCTTGCAATGCTGTTTCTCGCCCCACTGTCCAGAGACATAGATCCTTTTCCTCTCCAAATCCTAACTTCAACTCTAGCCCTATTGGCAGCTTGCCAGAAGTCTTCACTGCCACAGGTGGCCCAGATGAAGAAGTGAGGAGACAGCAATGTTGGCACCTTGCCGTGATGCCCTTGCAATGCCTTTTGCAAAGGACAGCATCCCTGGAGCTGTAGGCTCTGCAGCTCTCTGACCCCTACCCTAACAGCAGCTTATCTCTGCTGTCAAGATCCCCATCACCAGGGCTGGACTGGATAAAAAAACAGTACAGTGAGCAATCGTGGTACCTGCCATGATGCCCTTGCAATAACTTTTCTAGCCTTAGTGGTATCTTTCCATCACCAGATAGTAGCTGTATTAGAAAATGATATGAAAAGTAAGTCAGCGTGAAAAGGAATGTCAATGAAAAAGAAAAGCAATGGTTCCTGTTTTGAGGGATAAGACTAGCTGGAATGTAGAACTCACAGAGGACACAGCAACTGTCTGTGGATCCAGTCCTGGTACCCACAGAGACAAACTGCAAGGCTGGGAGTAGAATGAGCTATAGAGAAATGCTACAACTAAGGGAGAGCACCCTGAGCTGTGGCGCAGGGTGAGGAAGCTTGTTTATAACATGGACTTCTTGACTGTACCAAACTGGTACAATCACCTTTTAGTCTTACACCTGTCCTCATGTAATTGTTATAAGTCTATAACCACAGCACCACCAAAACTGGACATGAACTCCTCTGGAAACATTTTCTGCCCCTCAGTAACACTTTGGCAGGCAGGTGGATGAACAACATAACTATTCCCTGCTTCAAACTACACTTCTCCAAATTAATTATTTCCCAGCTAAGATTTTTGTAGTTATCAGAGGGAAGCTTTTTTTTTCATGTGTTCAGATAGGAACATCATGATGTTCTAAATTATAGTGTTTCATACATATAAATAGATCTACTAAGTATGGATCTGCTTTTCTTCATCTGGACAGACCGGCCTTAACTAAGGCGAAGTTATTTCTTCACCTGGCAGCCAAGAGGTACATTTCATCAAGAACACTTATATGATGGGGTTGCAGGAATGATCAACTTACTCTTGGAGAGAAAAAGTCCAGGTTCATAATGGTCCTCACAAGCCTCATTTGGCCATGTCTACCTTCTAAGGGAGTTCATGTTTGAATTGGCATGGTACCAGAACAATTTGATTTTGAAGGTGTTAGGCTCTGTCCTGTATAAGAGGTAACTCTCATATATCCAAGCAGCCCATTCTCCCATGGATATCGACACACACTGCTCTCACAGGGAAACCAGAACTGTGTGGACACAGCTATAAGGAGAGGATTCCCATCCAGTTTCACCCTCAATACACAGGCACTATGCCCAAAATATCTGGTCCTACTGGGAAAAAAAAAAAAAAAGAGAGAGAGAGCAAAAGTATGGTAGCTACTAGGGACCTTTTAGTCTCCAGGCTAGAAAATAATTTGAATTAATAGAACGTGAGAACATACTCAAGATTTTTCTAATTTTATTGCTGTATAGAACTGATTTGCTCAACTGAGACTTCTGTCTTTGAGGAAAGAGTCAATGCTACCAACCCAGCTCTCCCAGGCAGCCTTACAATAACAAAACACAGAGTGTGTTCATTAAGTAAGAACATGAAAATACCACCAGGTGAGCAAGCAGGTTGCAGTTTCAATAGTGTTTTCATCACAAACATTTTGAATTCTTTTAGTTATTATGAAAAGCTCTTTGACAGTGTAATTTTAAGTAAATTGTTCTGTACTAAGCTTTTTTATTTATTCTTTAAAATTTCCATCATTGGATATTAGCCTCTTCAAAGGAAGAGCAAGTTGTCAGAAAAAAATGCCTTTTCCAGAATTTAATGAGAACATTTCTTCTTTCTTTTCTCTTAAAAGGATTATAATGTGATGGGTGAAATATAAAGAATAATTAGCCCCATTGGAGAGTAAGTTCCAAACAATATTTTCTTTTTACGCAATCTGAATTGGAAGAGCAGGATTTGGTTTTAGTTCATCAATCAAGGAAATTATTAATTAACCCTAATGGCAAAATCTATATTCTGGTAGATTAGAATCTATATTCTGTCCCAACCTTAAAACACCCAGCCTGGCTTTCAGATGCTCCAATCTCTTCTAAAAAAAGGTTATAAAATATCATTGTTATTTTACAGCCAAATATTCAGGGCTCAAACCAGCTGTACAGCTGGAGTGGCAGGTTACTCTCTGGGATGTGAACTGTCACTTGATTACACTGTAAAAGGGTTTTTAGCACAATCAAATTCAGATGCTCCCTGCTGTAAACCTGCAAAGCACTGCAGACATGAACTAGCCAAGACTTCTGTCCTTTTAATCACAGAACCCCTAAATTAGGTATAACACATCCACCAAGGCATCACACCAAACCAAGAATGACAAAAACATGAAGCTCAATAATTAAAAGAACATAAGAAAGGCTTCACAAACTGCTTGTTTGTCTGAGGTTACAATGTTAGATGTGACCCAAAGTATGTGTTCTATCACCGTCTTCATAAGTTGCTAAAAACAGGTGGGGCAGTGTTCTTTATCTCTTCCATGGACTCATCCCTAACGAGGGGATCTCCTCCAGGGAGCTATCTTCTGCTAATGGGCCATCGAGTCTCACTGCATGACTCATAAAATTACATCATCCCATTGTGAAATGCTTGGCCGGAGGGAGAAACAAAGCATTCCTACCTGGATATAATCTGAGGTTTGGATGCCACAAGCAGCCTTTCCTACTGGGTTCCCAGAGAACAAGAGCTATAAAACCACCACTGGACCTTCAGAGGAAGACAGACCCTTCTTTCTACAGGATCACCGCTTCAACACAACCACATCTATAATTTCAACAGGACTGCAGCCACCATTTAATTGGACTGCTACCACCGCCCTGACCAACAGGGTGTCAGGTTGTATCTTGTCAGTTTAATCCAGTGTTTTTGTATTATTGCCTTAATCTTCCTATTAAATTGTAGTTCTGACTTGGGATCTCCCACTGGTTTGCTTTCAAACTAGTACATTGCTTCAGTATAATTTCATTTTTCACAAAGAACAATTCCTTTAAAGTGCTGGGGGTGGGGGGGTGGTTCTTGGCACAATTTGTGGAAATGGTTGGAGCTGTTTATAAGGGACAGAGAAAAGACCAAGGCTAAGGTGGTCAAGCACAACTGGCACCACAAGCATAAGAGAAAGAAGATTGGCTTGGTGTTAGCAAAAAATGGCGCCAGTGGGAACACTTACCCTCTATCAATAAACTGTTCTCAGATATAATATTGCTGCATTTGCACTTTGTTTTTGTCTGAGAAATCTATCAAAAAGAATCCTTCCTGGCTCCCCTTTTTGTAGTGGGAAGGAACATGAGGGCTGGAAAGCCAGCTGACCAGCTGTGCAGGGGAACTGATCTCCATTTCAGAGCTCTCGGGTTATCTCAGCTTACAGCCATATTTGGCTGAAGTTTATGTTGATCTGCAAGGCCTCTGGGAAACCATCTAATGTAACCAAGTGGGATTTCACATACATTCTCCCACTATTGCACATACTAAAGACTAATGTGACAGGAACGGCACAATGGGACAGATACCTGTGACACCATCCAGTGCCCTTCCCAGGCCTTTGGGAGAGGGCTAGGGAAACCACACAAGAATTTCTGAGTTATCTTGTCATGAATCACAATCCAGGACTTGGTGCCAGACTTCCAGGCTTGACTGGCTCTCAGAGAAGACTCAGTCATTCTTGGTACATGTTGAAGCAATCTATACAGAAATGCAGCAATCGATTTTTTCAGAATGGGTATTAATGTGGAAAAATGCACAGAGCATTAGTCCTTTGGTAAATCATATTCCACACATTATATTCCTGAGATGATCCCATTTCATTAGCAGATTTTGTGCCCTTTGCCTTAAGCCTGTGGAGGCTTGTTACAACATGAGAAAAGATGACATGTGTCATCACCACCACCCCAAAATCAGACAACAAACAACCTTCTACATCCAGTTCTAAATGACAGGGGGCTGGGAAACAGAGGGAGTTTCAAGATAGCTGCTCATTTCCTTCTGTGACTGGAAACTAATTGTTGCAACCATGGAATACAAAATGAAAGGGAAGCAAGACATAAAAATGCAGGCAGTAACAGTCTTGTAACAGCAAAATTAACAGAATTATATTATCTGTCTGCAAGACCATGCTGAAAACTTGCAGTATTCCAAACCATACTCTTTTTTATGATGGGTTGAGGCAGCATCTTGCTTTAGTTTTTTTATTGCAAATGTCAAAAAAAAAATTATTTGAACCAGACGTATTACATGTGTGCACATTTTAGGGCAGCTCCAACTTAGCAGATGCCTTGTATTAATAATATACAGTTGTGACAGGAAATGTGGTTTAGGTTCCTGGAAAAACATAAAAGCTAATTCCATTACTCCATTTCATGGTGCTTTTCCTCAAATGCTAAACTGGTTTTGATTATATTGAAACCTTATAGTGAGGAAACTTTGTAAAGAGTATTATCGCTGCTTATCCTCCTTCTTACACGTCTTCCCCTGCTGACCTACATTCTGGGCTACCTGTGAACAAGCCTAAAACACACAGACAAAATTGTCCTACAAGACCTGGCAATGTTGCAGAGTCCTTTTACCATTTCAATTATAATTTCTCTTTGGAGGTTCTGTGTTCTGCTTCCCATTCTCTTTTTATTCTGCCTGAATAAAAGCATTCAAGACTCTTTCACTTTAACAAAACATTTCAACAACAACCCCCCAAAACCTCTTATCCATAGTAACTAGACAAATCACAGTAATTGATCTCTAGAGGGAGTTTATTAAAAGCCTAAGCACAAACACTTTCCAGAGCCCTGCTGTAATAAGCATGAACTCAGACAAATGCTCGGTTTACTATCTGCAGTTCGTCACTTCCAACATTTTCAAGCAACTGACTCTAGCAAAGGGAAGCATGTTCTGGTGGATAAAGAAATAATACTGAAATGAATTTGCTTCAACTAACTTTGTCTTCAGTGCCAGAAGATTTATACAGCTTATGGATCATTGTATGTAAACAAAAGTTACAATAAGAACACATTACTTCCAATGCACCTAAATATATGTCTTTTCCACTAGTAAAGCTCAATTAAACCCTGAATTCAAGAACATTAGTCTGATGATTAGCAAGCTATTTATTAGCCAAAGAAGGATAAAAATATTTAATTGATACCTGTCAGTAGAAAAGGATAACCAAACAACAACAAACAGTAAAATAACCCATACCCACCACACAGACAAACATCTACAACTAATATTGTGTTTGGAGCAAAAGCAAATGTCTGGAGGTGAATTTCAAAATTAGAAAAAGCTGAGTTTAATAAGAACTTAAGTGAGCCCACAATGGAAAGAAAGTGCTTTGAGGTTTCACAGGGCTCAACCCCTCCCCTGCAGAAAGCTCTCCATCAGGGTATCAAATGACAGTACACTTAACCAATGAAAAAACAAATCACTGAGCTTTCATTTTTCCATCACGATCCAGCAACACAACCCCAAACACTGGTGTGTAACTGCCACCTCCCCACCAGAGCTATCACATCCACGTCTGGATTTGACCTTACCCCTCCCCAGCATTACAGTATTTTTCAGCACAGCTGATTCCTGTCAGTCTAAGGGTTTGTTTTGGTTTGTGGGATCTTGAAAAGCTCCAGTAATGGAGCCTTGAGTTTGACCCACACTGTAGATTACATGTTCAGTGAACCAATGTATGAGATGATACCCTCAACAATATGGCCACAGTAGTCCTCAAAAGGGTTATGTTTGGCAATATCATTGGATTCACACCAGGAATTTTTGTTTACACACATTTTGATCCAGGCAGATTACGAAAGGCCACAAATAGATTCCCATTTTGAGGGGTTGAGAGAACATGGACTGCAGAAATCTGGTTTTAATTCTGGAATGCTTTCTCTCCTGTTACTTTTACTACACTTTTACTAATCTGTAACAATCAACAATTGATCTGAGATTAGCTCAGTTGGTTGGAGCACAATGCTAATAATGCCAAGGTTCATGGGTTTGATCCCTGTATGGACCATTCACTAAAGAGTTGAACTCAATGATCCTTCTGGGTCCCTTCCAACTCAGACTATTCTGTGATTCTGTAACTGTTTTCAGAAGATTTTTCTCTGCAAACTGCACCTCTTATCTATCTGATAGCACCTGAAGGAGCAGAAAGTGATTTCATAAGGAAATAAGAATCATGCTCTCTGCTATGAAGAGATTTTTAGTCTAAAAAGGGGATTTCAGTAGATGAGGAGTACAATTTAATCTTGCTCAATGTGAGGAATAGAGAATGAACTACACTGATGATCTTTTCCCAAAGCATGTACCCTAAAGCCCCTTCTGAGGCCACAGCAGTTTAAAATACATATGTATGTAGATACTTGTTCAAGAATTCTGCTTTACTGCTTCATAACACAGCAGTAGACAGAAGCAATGTTCTGTAACTAACCTTCTGCAGACTCGCATCAATGCAAATCATAACAGAGTTCTGGATCTTGAACCCATCTTAAAGCCATCCAGAAAAAAAAAAAAAAAAGAAAAAAAAAAAAGGAGAAGATTCCTATAAATAGGAATTAATGGAATTAAATGTACTAAACATTGTCTTAACTTTGATTGTAAACATTGCAGAGAAAGATTTTATCAGGTACTAGAGAAACCAATGAGTAAAAGTTGAAAAATTCTGGTGGCAAACTTCAGATTAGCAGCTGTAGGGTTAATTCTGTGGTGGGTCAACCCTCCACATTACTACAAAATGCACTACCACACACAACTCTTAAAGAAAGATTGAATTTCTTCATTACTGTGCACAATGCCAGTTGACTACAAGACAGCTTTCAGCAGGAAATCCTGGTAAAATTCTGCAGTCTGTGTAATGCAGATGATTAGACTAAATTTTTACTCTGGTCAAGTCTGATCTTAAACTATATGAAATACCAAAAATTACGGTATCTCCATCAAGGGAAAAGCTGAGTATTTTGCATAGAAAAATAGAGAACACCAGTGGAAAGAAAGGCAGCATTTCAGCAGAGCCAAGACTTGGCCAAGCCTCGAAAAGTTTCTAATAAGCAGATTTCAGCACCTCTCTGGGTAACCTATTTCAGAAATAAAATACCCTCCTAATGGAGTTTTGTCTAATATCCCTTCTGAAAAATTATATTCTGAATATCAACAGATTTAATTAATTTACTAATCAAAGCCTCCAAGAAAGAAGCTAGGAAGATCTAAATTAGTGTTTCATAATGTTTAAAGAGAATCCAGGGAGGCTGAATGGCTCACAGGGATCTACACTGTAAACACAACATTCACACAGTTGACTTGCCACAAATTGTGGTGAGAAACTTCAGATGATTTTTGAACTTACATCCTAGAACTTTTAAGAGTATGGTCTTCTGGGGAACAAGATGTCAAATTGACTTCTTCATTATCATTCTGAGCATTATATATACATCAGTAAGTACCTTTGTATACATTTATGCAGCCTCTCCAACATGGACACGTGAAGATTTTCAGTAGCAAGAAAATGTCTGTCAAAGCACTGGAGTTGTGTGCTTTGAACAGATAAAAAATAATTGAACAAAAGCATTTTATTTGAAGTACTTTATCAATTTTGATAGCCATTAACACATTATGTTTTTGTATCTCTATAATTAAATAAACTTCTGTGGAAATATTAATTTGTAGGTATTAGGGTGCGTGGGTGTATGGCTCCAGCCAGTATTTTTAAATATGAGAAGGTTTTCCTATAGCATCAGACAGTGTTACTAAGGGAAAAAAAACATGCTGAAAAGGTACCATAAGCAATTTCATAGGAAGTGCTCATAATAAATATATCAATGCTACAAAGGGTTTGAATACCTCAATTTGGTGTAACATCAGATATTCTACCATGATTGCAGCTCCACGCTCTCCTTTGCATGGAAAGGTAAAAGATAAAAGTCCACTCTAAGACTGAAGCTATCAAGATTTCCTAAATGTTGTAGTCATGTTTCCATAGCTGCAACGGTCTAATAATATAGCTGGAGAAAATTACAACTGCTTGTGGCATGACACTGGAAGCATGGAAGCAAGCAGACAAGTACACAGGGAAATCTCCCGTTTTCTTTGGTGCAAGGTGCTCCCTCCGTGGGTTGATTGAACGAGCACATAAGCAAAGGACCAAGCACCACTAAACCTCTGTGTTTTGTGTCTGCACTGCAGCTGCAGGGCAGTGTAGAGGTGGCTGAGCTGGCTTTATGCACGCTTGCTCACATGCTGGGCAGGGTCAAGGTGCAGACCAGCCTGCCAAGAAGGCTGGGTTAGCCCTCTGCTCATCTGCACACCACCACGCTTAAACTGATCCCAGTGTCTGAGTGGGCCCAGGGCATTTCCACTGCACTGCAGACTGAAGCTAAACCTGTCCTTTCCAGTGAACAACCAGTCAAGCCTAAAAGGAGCTGGGAATCTCCTCCATGCAAATATGAAAAAGAGCTGACTTGACTAATTTATACACAGTTGTATTAATGAATCTCTAATTAAATTTAGCACTTTGGAAAGGTCAATAAGACTGTTGCTGTTGGTGAATTTCCACCCATGACTACTGAGATTTATTAAGAAGCTTACTTTTTTCCAAGAAAGGATTACCAAAGAAAGAATACTGCCAATTTTTTGTGATTTAGTAAAATAGTGAGACTAAATCATTAGATCAGATCATAGCATTATATTTCTTCCAAACATTCTGCTTTTCTACAAAGGACCAAATTATATTTTGAAACTTGAACAGAACTTATGGTAACACAGAGGCTGAGGATTTTTACTGGAATCTAATAATTCAATCTGATTTGAAAGGAAATCTCTGGGAATTGAGGAAGGGTACAAGCACAATGTGCTCGTGTGCCATAATAATAATGTACAAGTAGTCCCCAGAGAGTCACCTGAAGAGTCAACTGGAAAAGACCCATAGAGGGGTGGAGATTAAAGGTCTTGGGGGTGTGTGTAAGATTATATGATTTTTTTCTCTCTGGGCACACACATAATTATGTATAATATACAGCCAAAATGAAAGTTTGCATAGTTAAGGAGTACACAATGTTGCTTCTCCTTGTATTTGGCTTGATGGAATTGAGTATTCCACTAAAATCGGTTTAGGAAGGGTAAATGAGCTGAGAAAATCTGCTTCTGGAAAGAAGTCTTGTACATGAATATCCAGTACTCTGGTTACTTATATAAAGAGCAGTTTCCTTTGCAGATTTTTTCTTCCATTGAATCCTTGGTCAGGAAAAGAACATGAAGTACCAGAAGCTGCCATTTAGGTAGTGATGCAAAGTGCACTTCATTCTCATTTCATACCAGTTACAGACTTCATTGGCAATCTTCAAGAGCTTTTAATTTTTAATTAGTTTCTGAGAAAAAAAAAATATTGTTAACAGGTGGAGGTTAATAGCTTCTGACTATGAAACCACATATGCTAAATCTAAAGGTGTTGCTGTGTGTGCAAGCATTGCCTGTTAAACAATACACTAAAAAGGCCCAATTTTCTTACGTGTGTAGGAAAAATGAGTAACACTGAAGAAGTGAGTCCTGAGTAACACCAAAAAGCTAAACCCATTTCCACAACACAGAGTTGGTAAGTACCAGCTCATGGCAAACTGGTCATTTTGTATTTCTACAGTTTTTCTGTGTCCCATTCTCAAGAGCAAAGACAGCTCTTCGAATTAAGTTACTTTGAGCCCTGAAAAACTCCATTAAAAATATTCAGCATGGAGATGAGGACAGAATCTCAGGCTGAAAAAAGCCCCAGTTGCATACTGCCAGAAACTGGAAAGGTATACTGAGAGAATTAAAATTGTATGCTTCTCTAGTATTTAAATATTTTACCCAGGGCTCTGTTATTAGCCCATATCACAAATGAGACACTGGAATAGACAAATCTCTGCTCTGAGTCCCTAAGCCATTCTTAGGTTCAAAGGGGAGAGAATGTGGCCTTTTGCTCAATCAGATTTGCAGCATGAGTAAATATGCAAAATGTGTTGCCTTTCATTCTGGTTTCATTCACCAGTTCATTCACCCTTCACTTTTCTGCCTGTGTGAAGCCTAATTAATTCTTTTACAGAGGCAAAGTGAATGTGACATCAATGCCATTGACCTCTAGCTCCTGCTCCCCTGGACACATACCCACTATTTAGCCTCCTAAATCTAAGTTGCTGGACAAAAGTGCAGTCACAATCTGCCACAGCATGCAACTCTGAAATTAAAGGCACAGCTTAGCAATAATGTCATTTTGTCTTTTGATTTTGCATTGTCCATTTAATTTAACTTTCCAGAGTTAAGCAGTGGGATATAAAGGACTATTCTCTCATGGGAACCAAAGAACAGAAAAGTGCAGGGAGCTCCTTGTGCAGACTTGATGATGAAGACCTCACCATAAATTCGAGTCAGAATGTTTGCCCTCGAGTCCCATTACCTTATGGATGATGGTGGATGACTACCTCAGCACTGTGCCACACCAGTATAAACAGCCAGAGCTTTAATATGAGGCCTCATGGTACAGGTACATCCCCAGACACAACAGTATGAAGCTAGGAGCAGGATCCTGCCCACATGTGCTGTGCCTCCCAGCTCTCTGCTCTCCCAACAGAGCCCTCCACAGTACAAAACCAGTGTGCATGTGGCCCCCTTCCCTTAGCCCTCGGCCTTGCAGTCACTGTCACTTCACAAGCTTTGGCAAGCAAAGTCCTGCACCAACTTCCAACCTCTCATTGGAAACAGAACAGGCAAATGTCAAACCAGCAGACAGTGGGGAGAAAAAGCTTTGATACACCAACTCAGTAAAACTCAATGTCCAGGTTGTAAATCCACTGTAATCCCATGTTATTAGAAGGAATTCCCACTTGCTAGAGAATGAGGAAGCTTTCTGCTCTACTCTTATCCTCCATGACATCCACACTTCCCCTGCTACTTTGCTTTCCCTGTACAGTACTGCAGCACAGGGGAAATCGTGAAACTGAATTGCTGATAATATCACACTTTTAACAAACTTGATGACTGATGGATTCCTACCAGAGTCTGTGCTCACTGACCAAGCTTTAAATTTAGAAAGGCATGTAACTTGACTGAAGGGAATGTCACCCAATAACTGATTATATTATTAGATAAGTGTCTGAAAGGACTAGCTGAGGTAAAGAATAAAGAGTGTCGCTCTAAGAAAGAAAAGAGAAAAAAAAAAGTGGTTTTACTATTCCAGTCTATTACCAGAACATGCCATCATACCACATCATCAGGATGTTCATGAAGAGAGAGGAAAAGCATATGCGTGGCAATGTCAACTTAAGATATAGGGGAAAAATACTTCTAGGATTTCAAACATCCATTAAGTACCATCTGATACTTGAATAAAACTCTGCTGGAGTGAGACTGTACAACTGCCATACATCACAAACCCTAAATGCAGCACAAAACAATGGAAATTGTAACCCCACTGGGAAAAACCAAATTAAACAAACACGCAGCACCATCAATGTTTTTAGTGGTTTCTCTCCCTGCAAATACTGTACAGTCTCCTGATCCCCAGAAAAATGGAAACAGCTCTTTATTTACACAAAGCTCTTTGGTGCTTGGATCTGCAGAGAAAACAGACCAGATCTCTGAGGAGGATCAAAGATTGCCAGACAAGCCTCTGGTTTGGATTAGTCTCTTTCATCACACCCTTGTCCCAGCTGCTTGTTCAGTAAAAGTGACTCCCTCCTCTCTCATTACACTCCCCATTTTCACAGGAGACAGTCCCTTTTACTAGATTCTCTCCTTTTTGTACAAAATGTCTCTTTTTCCCAAGCAGTCCAATGTGCCCTGTCACACTCAGCCACAGCCTGCAAGGGCTGCAAGTGTGAGAAATACAGATGCACATCTCTGTGAGCCACCCCTGGCACCAAGCTGCAATAGCTGTTACCAAAAGGCCACCTCAAAGTCGCACCTTTGTGACACGGGGTGACCCTGCTGTGGGGTGCCATGGGGCACGCTCACCCTGGGCCATCCCTGTGGATGGAGGGGTCAAGGGAGGCCAAGTACTGCCCACCAACTACACTGCTCTCTCTCTCTCCTGTGGCTTTCAGCTTGTCTGGGAGATGACTGAAAGTGTATTTGCACTGAGGGAAATTCCTGCTTTGATAAATGGCCCACACAGTTTTATCGTGCTTATTCTAAGAGGAATTAACACCAAATTCCCAAGCCCATAGTATTTCACATTGCATGTGGAGAGAATCCCCAAGCAACCTTATTGGAAGCATTTGTTTTGTCTATTACTTATTTAACTGCCATTGACAGAGAGAACTCTCCAAGGAAAATGGTATTTTGCAGAAACTTGAATTATACTTAAGCAGCTGTTACAATATACAAGTGAATTTTAACCTATTGAAACTTTTGGGTCTCTCTTCCATATAAAAAAAAAAGAAAGTTTACTAAAATAAAATCATAGTAAAGCATGGTCACATACCAGTCCATGTATAAAGACTATATAAAAAATCCCAGACATCCTTTAGTTGTGGTGTTTTAATTTCTGGAAAAGTTTTTGGATTGTTCTTTCAAGTTTTTTTGGTTTTGGTTGGTTTTTCTTAGTTTCCAGTTTCAAGCCAAAAATCCACATTTCCACACTCAGGACACAACAAAGGCCTCTGAAACTGAAACAGAGGGACAAAAGTGACTTTCTTTTTAAAGATCTGGTAGTTGACAGAGAACTACTATGGGAAACAGATGAGAAACACAAGCTCCAGCCAAGCTGTGTGAAACAGGCAGTCTCTGTTTGCTGCCAGACAAAATGGCAGGCACATAGAAGAATTCTCTTTAGTTTATGTTTCTGTTGAGAATTGCAAGGAATTTTTCTTTTTGCCTGGGAGGATTATCCTGTCCATACCTACCCAAGGTCTGCAGACCCCCAGGAGAGTACAGCTGGCCCCACAGCTGGGCAGAGGTCATGGGCACTGAGTGGGCACATGAGAGGGACAAAGCAGCTTGGCTGCAACCTGTCTGCAAGACAGCACAAGCACACAAGGGAGGACATTGGCAGGGCTGTGACAAGAAAGCTGGCCCATGGATAAATTATAGTCACTGACAAGCAGCTGGGTTGCAAGCTGGGTGGGACCAGTTCCCACAGAGTTCCTAAACAGTTGTTTTTTTTTTTTTAACAGGAAAGCAAAGCTAATACCTATTTTTGCCAAACAGTTTAATCAAAAAAGGAAGAAACATCAGCTTTACAGATTGTTCATCCAAGTATGTTCTTCCCTGAAAAGCACGTATTATCTGCATGCTTTAAGATGAGTCACAGTGTCCTGCTATGTCTGCAGAGCAAATAAATTGAAGAGCCAAACCTGTTTCAGGGCATCAGAGAGCAGGCAGTTGCTAAAGGGATAGTTTAGCACTGGCATAGGTTACCAAAGGAGTCTGTGCAATTCCCATCCTTATGGGTTTTTAGGCAGACAAACAGCTGCTAGAAATTGTAGGCAGGCGTAAATCAGGAAGGCCCATATCTCTCAATCTCTTGTGGTTCTCTGCAGCTATGAAAAGACCTTTCAGGAAGACATTTTACACTTCATTATCAGTCACAAGTGAAAGGAAAAAAGACAAAACCCCACTTTTTGTTAATTTACTATCACTCAAAGCACACAGCAATAACTCTGAGTAATTTTTTTTTCTGCTATGCAAAAAATTAGGTTCATGGAACAAGTGTTCATCCAGGATTTGCCTACATTAGACTATGTTGCTACCTATCTGTGTCGTAACTCACTGTGGTGGATGAACATAACCTATGTTAGCAGACCTGGCCTCCATCCAATCTTGAGTTGAGCATCTGAGGACTGGGAAACTTCAGCAATTCAAATTTTTAAAAAAAATTAAAATTTGTCCTTTAGAGCCTAATTGACAAGGGAGCTTTATTAGCAGGTATGACTATGTATGAAGATTTACCTTCTGTACAGAAAAATGCCATTGGTTTTGTTAATTGGGTAAAGATGCAGCAAAGCCATTGGACCTTCATGCATTTATGTAGTAGCTGGACAATTACAACATCAAGGATTTTGATTAAATATTTGCAGGATCACTTGACCCTACAGATGCTGGCAATATTCAGGATCTGCTAACTGAAATGGAATCACACTGCCTCCAGTGCATGCAGAATATATGGCCATGTATGATTTACAACAACCACAGAGTAACTTGAGTTACAAACAGCTTAAGGAATTGTTCTTTGCACTTAATCCCCAATTTATGTTTTCTTTGCATTTCTTGGTCACCTGTTTCTGCCAGCATAAGGACATTATGGGGGAAAAACAGTGATCAGCTGCTAGAAAGGAGTTGCATTGCATAGAGATTTTAGCAATAAAAGACTATTGATATTATACCCTGGCTTCTGTAGAAATAAACCTGTGGGGTTTTTCAGCATGACTTCTGTAATGATTTAAACAAGAGATGCAAGAGATGAAACTATCAAAAAAGTCACAAGTATTATTTGAGTTTTATATGGTCAGTCTAACGTGAAAGTCTTCATTCTGGGCCAATGGCTTCTGATAGAGACCAACAGTGTCATGAAGGAGTCATAAACCCAAGTGATATCCTGTGATATCCAATTATTCAGAATTGTGTGGCAGACATGTCTGGACAGCATAGTCTGGAGAAACCTTCATATGAGCTTGGCTTGCTCTATTGCCCTATTTACCAGCTTACTATGGACATCTTCAGAATTTGTACAATGCTTGCTTCATAAATCCACATTTTGCTATACAGGGAAAGCCCACATGGTGGGATATAATGTATAAGAAGTAACTAATGAAATTCAGTAAGTCTAGAGGAAGACCTGCAAGCTGCATGGGAAGAAACAGAGACATCCATGAATAGAGTCAGATTGTTGTGATAGCTTAGTGGCACAAGAAGTAACCTTAGTTCATTTCTTCCCTCGTCTCCCTGAGCCTTCACATCTGCTTGGCTTTCAGAAATCCTCATTCCCAGTCTTTGAACCTGTTCAAAGTACATGGCATATGTTTTTTTTAATGCAGAGATATATCATTGCTGTTATATAATGCTGTAAGCTCCTTGTCACAGGAGGAGCAGCAAGCTGGTGATGCAGGAGACCCCACTTCCCCCAAGGTAAAGAAAAATGCCCAAAGAACTCATGCACCCTACAGCTCCTGCCCTAGGAAATATCCTTTTAAGGGAGAGTTGTGGAGCTGAAGTGGTGCAACTACACAAGAAATGGAACCATGAGTAAAAGCTGAAAGAGTGGGTGTGTTTGCCAGCCATTGCTGAACTAAAGATAGAAAGCTTTGCTTACGCATTGACCCAGAAGATCTGAATACATGAAAAGAAGGCATTTTCCACTGCCTGCAAAAGGAGAAATTCTGGAAGAAGGGCTTGATGCCAAATATTTTTCTAAGCTTGGTGTGTCAGAAGGGCTCTGGCAAGTGCCTTTAGAAAAACAGCTCATGTTTGCACATATTCACCAACCTTTTTGGGAGGCAGTTTCTTCAGACTGCCAGTTGAGTTGTGCTTGGCACCTGAGACATTTTAATGGAAAAGACAACATGTTTTTGTTGCTGTAGAAGGTGGCAAGGTTTACAAAGCTTATGTTTTGGTCTGAGGAAAAACAGTGGAAGTGCATGACTGGGGGCTTCAAGTAGAAAGAGCTGACACTTCTGGCTAAAGCTACATAACTAAAAGTATAAACTCTCTCAAACGAAAACAACATACTTGTGAGAAAAATGAACACAGTGAGGAATACAAGCAGATTATACTACAGCTGAGAGCATCATAAACTTGCCTGGTTCAACTAACAAAGAAATGAAGTAAAGTTTTACTGGCATCATAAACTATATAAGGACATTTGTGCATAATTTAGCTTAAAAATAATGTTTCTGATTCACCTGGGAGTGCATCCCTTCAGCTTTGATATCAGGAGTTCAGGTAGCTATTCAAGACTGGGCCACAGCCTATCACAAATACAGCACTTTTTGAAAAGACAGGGATGTTTGCCTATGCCTATGTGAATATTCCTATACCAGGCTGCAACTCTGCACAAGGAAAGATGGGGGGGGGGGGGGGGGTTAAGAAATGATACCCCACAAAGCAATACAAACACAAATCTGCCTGGACTAGAAGCAATGATCTCAAGTATGTCCTTCAGCCTGAAGGTCTTCACAAAACTTCCTTCCTAACACTATCAGAGTGCCCAGTTACCTCACATATCTGCAGGGTGGAACATGCCCTTGAGCTGTGACTTTGTGTCAGCTGTGCCAGCAGACAAGTTCCATGGGTTTAGCTGTTGCTGTAATTTTTATGGTGGGTTACTCTGATTTAAGGATTACACTAACGGATAAAGCCTTGCTATGAATCCAGGGCCTTGTATGAATTGAGGTCTGAGACCTGCTTGGATTTGGGTAGTAAAAAGGCTCAGAGCCACTGCAGTATAAAGACCAGGAGAAGAAGGAAAAGGCAATAGAAGGGAAAGTTCTCTTCTATTAAGATCACTATGCGGATCTACTGTCATGTGAAACTCAAATCTAACCAAGTTGCAGATTTTTATGCATAATGCAGCATCTGTCTCCACTGATCTCCTCATTTCCAATTTCACTTTAAAACACATGTCTAATCTGTTTGAATTCTCAGTTGCACAATCGCTGGGGTACGTCTGGCAGACTGCTTCTAAGAAAGCCAAAAACCCAAGTATTGCCTCTATGGCGCCGGCAAGCTCCCCACGCGGTGCCCAAGGGCAGTGCCATGGATAATGCCAAAGCAAATAGCTGGAGAAGGGCTTTAACGTTCTTTGTATAGATCAGCAACACATCCTTTGGTATCATTTGCTGTGGCTGCAATTGCAACATTCTTTTTTATGCAATTGCAACACAGTTGATCTTTTGAATTTGTGGCTGTTGAGGGGGGATCCCCTCAGAAGTATTGGGGAAGAGAGCTGTGCAAACATTGAATTGCAAAGGAATGAGTCAGGGGTAATTTTTCATGCACACTAAGTAATAGTGAAAACTTGAACTGGATATATCCTGATAACTATGTTTTCTAAAATGGGTTCCTTTCCCTAAGGGGGAAAGAACCATAAATGGGAGGACCAGCTCTTTCACAGACACATGTTTAACAGCAGGAACCTAATTTACATACATAAGTATATTCATTATGCTTCAATGATGCTTATAGCCTAATTCTCCAAGTTCTGCACACAAAACAATACCCAGTCATCAGACAGCTCAAGATCTGAGCTCCTATTCCCAAGGCTAGATTACCAGCATGCACTGTTAAATACAAGTTACAATACAGAGTACAATACAAGGGTACAATACAGGTCCCATAGACAAAAAGTACATGTTCCATAGACAAAAAGGTCTTATCAATGAAAAATGGCCATACACAGGAGTAAGACTATGAAATGGCATAGGCTGGGGATCCAGGTCCAGCAGCAGAAGGCTACAGCTGGCTTCTCTAAGACTTACTCTCCAGCAGTACTCATTCTTCTGTAAGGACTGAGAAACACCGGAGCTTTTCAGACTTGCTCCAGAATGTCATTTTCCTACATCATAAGTCAGTCTCGCAGATACTGCATTAACATCAAGTTCTTAATGAGGAAATCAGAGCAACCAAACCCTAAGGGCTTTTCCCCTCAACCTTCCACAGGAGCTGTGAAAAGCCTTGGTTTTGCTTTCCAGCCTGCCTGACCACTGCCATCCCCAGCAGACATGAGCAATTTGTACAGCAGGTACATGAACAGATCCTCATCGTTCAACAGACTGCAAAAAGCCTCAGCACCAAAGGCAGGATTTCTGGCCTTCAGCTTACAGCTGAGAATAAAACCGTACTAACAGGATTCTCCTCAAGTTTTCCTTGCCAAAGCTGAGGTCAGCCCACAAGACCTGCCTTGACACCTGCTCCAAGAAGTGCACCAGTGAGACTGGCGAGTACCACAAAAATTGGCTCTTCAGCGGCAGGAATGCCTGTTTGCCCAACACACAGCAAATACTCCCAGAGCTTCCCTCCCAGCCTTCAAGATGTAACACACCACTCATACTGAAGTGCTACATTTTCTATTTCCTTGCATTTGGTGAGCCTCACGTGTCTTTTTTCAAACATGGCCTTTGTTTGCTGTACCCCAATAGCGAACATTTTGGAAGTGTTATAAAACATAACAGCATCTTCAAAATTAGTATGTTTCTTCTAGTTCTCACATTTTTCCTGTGTCCTGTAAACTCAGTTTTAACCACAGGTTTTTTTTTTTTTTGGCCTATATAATGATATTTGGACAGTAATAAATACTGCATATTTTACCCATGAGTAATTTTGTAAGGGGGTTTGAAAATCTTGGGACAAACTATTTTTAGTTAGCAGATGTTGATACGGCATATTCTTTCATAACATACATAGGTACTATGGCATATTCTTTCATAACACACATTTCCACTACCATGTCTTTCCTCCTAGGAAATTGTCAGGAAATTCCTTAAAATTATGTCTAAGGAAATATTGTGGGAAAAAAAATGTATTTGTAGCACAGTCCTGCATCTTTCTGCTAAAAGTGGTAGGTAATTATATCAACAAAGATAGTAAATGGATAGTTTACTTTTTCATAATATTTCCTCTTATAAGAGCAAAAACTTTACATCATCTAGGTCAGCATTTCCCATAGGGCCAAAACACAATCCTGAAAATTCTGTGAATTGCTGAGGATATTAAACAGTCAAGATAAGATTACAGAGAAACAATGCAGCCATTTTGAGCTGAGCTTTCCCACAGTGAAAGGTTCAGTGAGGCCCAGCTGGTTGTTTTGACTTCAGACACTGACTCAGGGATAGGAAAGTTGGACATCAAGGGTGGAGCAGAGAAATTATTTGGCAGGCAAAAGGAAAAAATTAACCTTTTTTGGTCCACATGCTGTGTGCTGCAGCTACCAGTCACTGCGGGGTCTAAAACCAGTTAGCTTCTGTATAAACCTGGATTTAATAGCATGCAAGGGATTATAATTCTGCATTTTTTTTCTCCACCTTTGTTTGCATTCTGTCTTAAACTGGAGGTCTGGAAGCAGCTTATATTCAGTGTGTATTTTAGGGGGCCCAACCCTATTGAAATGCCTCAGTATGTGGGTAGAACTACTGCAATTTTGTTTCCTTCCTTACACGGTATAGAATTTGCTCACTTCTGCTGCTTTCCTGCACAAACCACGCTGGGTAACACAGAGCTGCACTCAGAAAAGCCGGCACGCCGCTCGCAGATAATTCGGCTGCTGCTCCTGGCTGGCTCTGGAGCGAGAGATGGATGGGAGCGCCAGGGAAGAGCCCGCGGGCAGGGCTGGCGGCCGGCCCGGAGCCCCGGCAGCCCCGGGGGAGCGGGGCAGCTGCTGCCGCCCGCCCGGGCTGCGGGGGAGGCCGGAGAGCCGGCCAGCCCCGCCGGGCCCTCTCGCCGGCTGCGGAGCATCTGGGTGCCACAGCTGTGTCCCCTGCACATGCCAGCGAGCAGGAGGCCAGCACACACCTTGTCGCTGATTTATGGGCACCGCTCTGTTGTGCGTTCCTGGTGCCTGCGGGATTCTGCTGACTTTACGCTTGCTTAACTCCCGCTAAGATCAGCAGCAGCTTTGCCTTCATTGAGATCGTAATCCCGCAGCCTCCAAGAGGGAATATCAACAGACAGTGCCAAACCACTTGGTATTCAGTGTTTAGAAGGCTGCGCAGGCTGGTGCATGGAGCAGAGGGGAGTAATTCAGGGTGTATTTATTGCTGTAGCGTGACTCTCACAGGGCTGTCTAACCTCCCAGAGCGTTGGCTCGCCCAGCTGGGGAACGCAGGCTGCGATGGGGGTCAGTTCCCTTTTGGAAAGCGTGTTGAGATGCTTCAGAGAGACAAACAAATGTTTCTACAGAGTTATTGTTCTCTGAAGAGAATTATTACTCTTACAACTGAGAACTATCAGCTTTAAATGGAGATTTCTGTCTTAGCCTCTTTCTTCTTGCAAGTGAAGTATTTTTTTAAACTGAGGAAGCCTCAAAGGCATTATTAGTAACATGTTTTCTTTCCTCTTTCTAAAATCCCACTTTTCAGTTTTCTTTCACTATCCCATATCAGGTTAGTGACTACTGACAAATACTATCAACACATCTTGACAAAGAATAAAGTTCTGTCTAGAGCCATTTCACTCCCTCCAACATGTTGAACTAAGAAAGCTAAAGCAGAAGCGGGGGTGGGGGAAGAAAGAGAGAAATGAGAAACATTTCCAAACATAACATAAAAGGTCTTGCCTTAAGACCATGGATTTCCTTTTTGGTACTTTCAAAGAATGTGTCTTTAGTTCTCTTTGGCTGTGTGACCAACAGTTGTGGGGTGTGTCTGTGGTTTTCTTCTCTTCACAGTAACTCTATTGTTCAGAAACTGCAGCCAATTTATGGAAAGAGGTGGAATGTTTATGTAACTTACTTTGCTTTAGACAAGAAATAAAAAAAAAATTAAAAAAAAAGATTGGTGGAGGAAGGCCAGTCAAAACAGGATTTTTCATCCTTTCTGGACACAGATGTTGGGAGGAAAAAAAAGCTAGTTCTGTCTTCACATTAAGCTAAACAGCATTTCCATTTTTAGATGCTTTTTTTAATTAAGTAGGTCAGAAAACAAAATCAGGCATTAGATTAGATTAGTGCTATAATTTACTTGTTTCAAAATGTGCCATGTTTGAGAGTTACTCTGTTGACATGCTTACAACACCATAAACTGAGAAATAGATATATTAGGGTCAGAAGATACCACTGTTGCCTAGACTGCTGTGTCCTAAACATATAGTTGGCAAGTACTGCTAGACTGCAGATGGCAAGTGTCTCTTCGTAACTAGATGGAGTTTCCTGCCATTTCCAAATTAGCTGAGCTACAAATGCGATTTGCAAATTGCAAACCAAAATATGGTAGCCAAAAGAACAAGCCTTCTTATTTATGTGTGCCACTGCCTGTCCTGCAAAAGTGGACAAGTTAGCATCACTGTGTTTCTGCCTTATCTAGCCAGTATCCTAATGCCTTGCTTGAACTCTGCTCTAACTGCTGTACTTATCTAAAAGCTTCAGGTCAAACTCATCTTTTCTAAATGGACAAAACTTTGATTTAGTGAAAAGTTTTTGATTACATATGGAGGATCTGTAAAGCTCAGGGTATTCTCCAAAGGACATTCAGGTGACTTTGTTAGGTTGGGCCTGACCTGAACCAGGCGGGTGCAACTCACCTGAAGCCAGCAAATTTGCATCTAAAGTATCTCAAAATGGGGTCTTGAATGTAAGAAACAATTTCCAGCCATCACTCAGCACCATCAAAAAACATCTTCCTCAAATCTTAGTGCCACCAGCATGAAACCAAGTGAGCATGGAACCAGGCTGTGCAGACACCAGTACTGCCAGCACTGGCAAGACTGGGTTGCAGAGTCTAAAATCAAATTTTGGTCTTAATTTCAGACACACACAGAAGTCTCACAAAAAACAAAAAAAAAAAACCAAAAAAACAACAACAACAACAAAAAAAACACCAACATGGAAAATATTATAAATAGAAAGCAGAATGGAATTAGGTGGCTCAAATGCCTGAGTGAATGCAGTGTTCTCTTAAGCCACAAAAAATACAGAGTTTGAGAGACACTGAGGAAGCTGCCCCTGCCAAAATATTTCAGCTTTGACAGGGAGAACAGTTTCTGGAGGAAGATTTTGTTTCTATAATTAGCTGGTTCTTTGCCTCACTGAGACCACCAGTTTATTACACTGGGCCAATAAAGTTTTCTCCTGCGCCAGGAACATCCAAGAGGTCCTACCCTCTCCCAGCACTCAGGTGGCAGAAACCCCTTAACCTATTCCCAAACCCATAAGCATTTCAATTGCTCTGGAATGCAGGGCTGCACCAGCAGGAGCAAGGATGGAAATTATTCCAGCAACATTATTCAACTTGAAACCCCCACTCAAGTATGCAGAGAGTTTATTTGACCCAACGGGCCATATCGAGCTGTGATTGCGTTACCTCCTCGCCAACTGCAACAGAATTGCACAAGCATGAGCAGAGTCTGGTCCAATAACTAGTAATTTGCCATATGGAAGCTACTGAGCAGACATCTGCAGGACACTGGAAGTGCTTTTCTATATACAGTGCTGAGTGCTACAGTTGTGCATTCCACAGAGACTCAGTTTGCAGAGGGATAGAAATGAAACATTATTTAGGGTTCTGGTTTCTTGGCCTTGAAAACTGAAATCTGAAAACAATTAAAGCCCAGTGCCATACCAAATCAGTTATGCAGTCATTCCTGGATTTTCCCATGGAATTTTTACATAAGAATTGGGGTGTATTCGCTGCAAACTTACACAGACACACAAAGAATTGTGCTGGTCAGAGGCAGACCAGCTTTTAGATGAGTTTCAGGAGTTTTTGCAAATGCATGCAAAAATCAAAGGCATAAGGAAACACACTACTAAAGATTACTAGACATCTGATGACAGCTCACTCATTAAAAGTTCTATCATGCCTCACAGCTTGTCCCTGAGAGATGGTTTTCCACACCCTCCCATTCAGGCATTGCTTATCTTCTATGTCACGGCAGACTTCTCTTTCCAGCCCACCTTGAAAATCCTTTCCAGCCCACAAACTAGGGCACTGGAAATAGCCTTTCCAACTGTCTTGGAACACCTTTCTGTCATGGCATTGCTGAGGGATGGAGCAAGCCCTGTGCTTTTTCAAGGAATGAGCAACCTTTGATGGTAGGCTGGCCGCTGTCCAGGAGCACACAAGGAAGAGGCTCCCTGCAGCTTTCTCAGCTCTTTGTGCCCGTGTAGCAGCTGGGCAAAATCTGCTCTCACAATGGTGTGTCTGTATTGTCACCACCAAATCCAGCCCTAGTGGGACTAGGGAAACACCATCCAACTGAAGGTCAGGCTTTGAATTATAATGGTGCCCTCCAGTCTCTAGATATCTGAATCAGCTGCTTCCCCCTTCACTCAGAGCACTGTAGCTAATGTTTCTTTATTCCATTTAAAGTCTAATTGCCTTTAGAGAAGGGGATTTCTGTGATTCTTTCAGAAAAGTGAAACTTTTGCCTACGCAAGAATGAAAAAGACAGCATATCCACCTGGCAAAAAAGTCAGGCAATCAAAAGTCTCTTCAGTTTGCCTTCATTGCAGGAGACCTGATGAAAACTTCTTGTGAACACAGCTGTGCAAGTGAAGGTCTCTGATTATTTCCTGGTACCCTGTTAACACATTTGATTCTCTTCTCTAGCCCATGCATGAGTACCAAACCCATGGAACACTCACCAGATTTAATGACAGATGTTACAAGTGGCCTGTAGAAGAGTGTTGGAGCCTTACCCAGATCTGAGATGTGGTCACAAAGGTGGGAAGCAGAGAGTCACTATGGTGGTCTTGGAGGGGGAGGGAGGGGACAGACTTTCTCCATTTTGAGCCTTTTATGGTTAACTCAAAGTCTTTCTTTCATTGAACCAAGTGTTGTCATAATTTTTACTGCATTAATCTCTAGAGTTCAAATCCCTTTTTTAACATGACACTTTGGATGTGACATGACAAGTGTTAATATTCATTATTCTGCAAAGCTATAAATATCCTGAGGTATAGCAGCTCACTGCAAAGGACAAGACCAAAATTATTTCCTCAGCCCTGTGCTTGCATTCAGATCTGCATCACAGACACTGTTTTTCACTTGCCGAAATGCTTCGCTTGCACTTATTTTGGCACTAAAATTGACTCACGTACTTTGATTTTAATGGATACTTGTAAAGTTAAATTAAAATACTCAGTCAAACTTTCCAGTTCACAGTAGGCAACTTGCACACACACATTGACATTCAGCCTATACATCATTATCCTGTTGCAGTGCATGAAGAAAAGCAGTCATTTCAGAAGCCGCTGGAGTTTCCCTACTGAATTTTTCCTACAGATGTTTTTTCTAGCAAGATCTTACTTGCAAAGTGTTTTCCCATCAGAGCTTGCCAGGTTTTTGGGGCAATGCTGAACAAAGGTCTTACCACCTTTGTAACACTAAACAGTATTTAGTCTCTTTCATAAACTTGATAGCCTGTAAATCTGAGATGGTCCACACCCTCTGCATTCCTATGTCACATACTAACAGCCTCTTCTTTAATTACAAGGTGTGGCATTTCTGGACAAGAGACAGCTAATCCTCCAGACTTATTTACATTTACCCTAGAATTTATGTGTTATTTACATTTACCCTAGAATTTCTCCTTTATGCAAAGCTTTGGCTGTGAAACTGCCAAGGTTAAACCACTCCAACAAAACCTCTCGCTCATGGCCACACTTTGATGCCATTTTTAATATTCTAGTTTACTAATGATTAAGTAGAAGCGTTCTCAACATAAAGGATGCAGATCTAAAAGCTGGGAGGTATTTGGATCCAAGTTTGGTTCATGTTGGTATCTGTTACAAAACGCAACTATCTGCACAACTTCAACAGCAGCCCAAGTTAACGTGTTACTTTAAACCATGCTCAACTGCAGCTGTCTTGATGAATAGTTAATTAGGAAGGAAAAACAGCAAAGCTCTGCGTTTCTTACCTAAAACACAGTCAGAAGACAGGCTGGTGACCAGGTATTTGGTGCTAACACCGTCAGAAGGGAGGCTGGTGAGCAGGTATTTGGTGCTTTGTGTCGCTGCAGGTGGGACAGCAGCACTGCCCTGTGTGGGCACAGGCTCTGGCAGGAGCCGGGGAGCCCCGGCCGTGCTGGGCTGACACAGGCGGGCATGGCGGGCCCTGCCGAGCAGGGATGGGGGACCCGGCCCTGCAAGGCCAGCCGGGGTCCCTGCCAGCCTCGGCGGCTCTGGGAGCTGTGACACACCTTGCTGTGGCTGCCCAGGGCCGGGAGGGCCCCTTCCCACAGCAGGGCCGACACTCCTCCTGGGCCGGTGCCCACCCCGTGCTGGGCCCTTTCCTCACACCCGGCCAAGTCTGTCACCCACAGCGCTTCCCACATCCCACAGCCTCAGGAAATCCAGCATGCCTCAGTCCCTGCCTTCCTCCAGGCACACATGCCTCCTCCCTTCAGTCCCCTGAAATACTTCTCCGGGTCAAGAGCTCCTCTCTTGCTGCCATTTTTTTCACCCTGGATAAAAACCACCCTCCCTTCCTTGCCCCCAGGTCTGAGACATCCCCACTGGCTGTTGGGGCACCCTGGGGTACAACAGCACAGGCAACAACTGACTGGGAGAAGCCAGAGAGGGACTGACTTGGTGGCAAGTTGTGACAGGGATTTCTGACCCTGTCCATGGCGCAGTTGTCAAAGGCCACCCTCAAACATCCCTCTCCCCAGTGCACAGCTGAACTCCACAGACACGACGGTGGCACCTCAGGGAAAGCGTGTGAAGAAAATTATAAGGTACCCCGTAGATACCCAAGTGTGAGAAGGAGGTGGCACAGGGGCCAAAGCAGAGATTCCTCTGTGGAGACATCCATGCAGCACTGCAGGTCATGGAGAGGACCCACACCTGAGCAAGGGAATGAGGAAGAATGTGTGTCTGAGAGGAACTGTTCTAGACTGACCACAACTCTCATTTCCCACCCTCTACACCACGTTATGAAGAAAGAGGCAGAGAAGTTGGGAGTGAAGTTGTGCCTGTGAAAAATGAGGGGGAGAAGGTACTGGTTTGTCTTATTTTTTTCCTCTCACTATCCAATATACTGTAATAGATTATCAATTAATTGTCCCCATGTTGAGTCTGCTATGCCTATAACAGTAACTGTGATACTCCTGTTTTTATCTTGCCCCATGAGCTTTTCCTAATCTTATTTCCTCCCACTGACCTGTTGAGAAGGGGAGCAAAGGCATGGCTGGATGGGCATCTGACAGCTGGCCCTGGTCAGCCCACTGCAATCCAAACTGGACCAAGAGCAGGAGAGGCAGGAGAGAGTAAGGACAAGAAGAGAACAGTTACCCTGACACACAGCCTGGACCTGGTGCTCCTGCTGCTTCCTGATGAATTGGGCCATTATCAGAGGATTTCCCTGGACACAGAGCCCCACTTCAACATGTACTCATCATGAGGTTGAATTTGTGGGTTTGGAAGTTAGTTAGTTGGCAAGAGGAAGGCTATCTCTGCCTCCTACCCAGAGACAACCTTCTTAAATAAGACAGGATATTTCCTGAAGCATTCCAGGAAACATGCACTGAAGAGAAGGATCATTAAAGAAATCAGGAATGGCACAGACCAGTAAGACACAGTATAATTGCTAAGATTGTATAAAGGCATTCCTTCTTGGCCTCAAAATAGTACAAGATACTGTGATGGGTTTTAGCTCACAACTTTTTTTAACCAGTGTATCTGTTGGCAGATGCAGCATTACTGCACTAATGCATTCTGCACCTTCTGCCCTTTCTACCTAGGACTCCTTTAGCCTGACTTCCAATTCCACTACTTAAGAATGCCAAGCAAGCACACAAACTGCCTCTGCTCCATGGCTGAATGCAGCAGAAAATGTATTAACAGAAAAAGAAGACATGCCAGAGGAAGATCATCTCTGGATACAGCCCATGCAAAGTGTAACTTGCCATAACACAGCCCCAAAAGGCACTGCTCACAAAATACCCTGGCATGTTCCAGCATCCACCCTGCTTGTGTCAAAGCTGTTTTATTGCTGATCTCAGTTTACTCTAGTCCCAGGCATAAAACTGAATTGTGGGATATTTTATGGGTCACCTGACCTCCTCCCTAAGTGTTCTGGGCTATGATTAAGACTCAGTAAGGCAAAGCTCTTCCTTTTTTTCTTTCTTTCTTTATTTTTGCAGAGCTGCTTTCTAGCCTTTTATCAGATGATCTGCAGATCAGAATGATCATGCATGGTTCATGTATTGAACGATGTGCAATCATGTCCTGAAGAAGTCCATGGATAACCAACTGCTTATTCTTCCTCCTGGAGCCACCAACAATGAGTCAGGGGCTGGGCAATGTGGACAGTATTATCAGCATTGCCCTGTGTCTCAGAACACAGCTGCCTCAGCTCCCCCTGGCCTCCCCTTTGCACCCAAAAAGCAACATTGGCAAGAAAATGAACCCACATGCAAAACCCACTTGAAAACTTCAGTTCATGAAGTTTCTGGGTGGAAACAAAACCATCTGAACTCAAAATTACAGTCTTTATGAGCAAAACTGCTTCCTTCCTGTTCCTCCAGCTTCTCCTGCTTCCCATGCTTGACACAGTGAAAAACCCCATGAGAAGCTCCTGTGTTCATACCCAGGAACTGCTCATGTTACTAATGTGCATAATGTGGATGCAAAAAGTCATCAAGACATTATTACATTGTTAAACCATATCCTGTGGTATCCACTGTGGGGAGCACAAAGTATCAACTTTTATGGAAAAACCTGGCTTCTTTACTGTCCTGCATGGAGTGAACATCGAATGCTAAGCTTGCAAGGGAAGTCAGAGTTACCCAATTTGTTTGTCAGGACCCTCTGGTAATGTTTCAAGGAAAAGGGTATTATTAATGAAAATGTTCAGAAAGTTTTGGTTAAGAGCAGGACAGGCCTCTTTGCTACTGTGGCTGCATAAGGACTCGTGCATGCATATGGAAAAGGACTATCAGGGAGAAGATCAGGTCAAAGAAAACCAAAGGAGGAGTGATGTGAAGCTGGTGGTGAAATAGAGGGAAATGGAAATTCTAATGAGAAGTTACTTGTCCATGACTGAAGTCAGAGAAGGAAGGCAGCAAATTTCAGAGAAATATGTTTCAATTCATGACCCAGTACATTTCTCTTCCCCCTCCACGTCCTTTCAGTCCACTGTTGGCAGCCCTTTTGCCATCACCACATTGTCCAATTTACAGGCAACATCCAGCAATGAGCCTTTGATTAGGAGGAGCAGCAGTGCTGCTTGCTTTCCTTTGCACCTGCTCCACAGCTGAGGGAGAGCAACAGGGCACAGTTCATCTGACAGTTTAATGCTTGGGAACCCATCAGCCCAAAACTCACTCTTATTTCTGGGATATGCTAAAGTTTACAATCAGCAGGGTGATGGAAAAGTAGTTACAGAAGTAATTGCTGTGCAAGCCTACACTGTACCACGGGGTTGCTTACAGATCCATAATTGTCTTTCAGAGTGACAAAACCAAATTCCTGGATCCCAGCTGCCCCTGCCTCCTCAATGCTTTGCAAGTCACAAATCAGAGGTAGCATTTTCTGTAGCTCCAAATGGTCTGGTCTGAACTCTCTTCTGGTCACCTCTATCTTCATTGCATCCAAGACCCATGCTCTACATTTGAAATGGTGGGGAAAAGATGTAAGGGGGAAAAAAGCATAAGGAAAAAACAGCCTCCATTCACACTCTTACATTCAAAAGTCCAAAGCTCTTTGCAACTGATAGTTGCTGTCATTGCTCTGAGAAAAGTACCCATCTCTGATTCACTATCTATATTTCTTGGCAGCAGCTACTGCAGTGGCACAAGACAGAAACAAAGAAGCTGTGCTTCATATCTGCCCATTGTAGAGACACAAAATTTGGACCTAGATCCAAATTTCTGTCTGCAAAATTATGGCTCCAAGCCCACTGGCTGGTATAATTTTGGATAAAAACTCCTATATTTGTCCTCTTCTAGAGAGTATAAAATATTCACTAGTTACATAGAGGCTTAACAAATGGTCTGAGCAGAGATTTCACAATGAATATGTGATGATTAACTGTAGGATCACAGAGATTAAAGATGGAAAAGAACTATTAGATCATTGCAGCCCTATGGCAGTTGCAGAATTGTTCACTGTAGTGCCTCTCTTCCAGCACCTTGTCCAGGCTAGTTGAGTGGCTCAAATAAAGGCTCTCCCAGGTTTTTTCTGCAGGCTGTTCCAACTTTGTAGCAGATCATGCTGATATTTACTTAATTTCATCTTGCTCCATTCTATAGCCAAGAGCCATCTTAAATAGTCCTCTTTCCCACTGCGTCTTTGTGTTGCTGTTTTCCACCCTAATGTCACTTCATAAATTCACATCTGTTTTTCTGTTTTCATTTCCCAAGATCAAGATCAGTAGAGACTAAATAGCACACTTCCATGTGTGCTATGCCCTCTCCAACCTTCATTAAATCAATCTAGTCTTTCTTTGAGAGATGACATTGAATTTCTGCTGTTTGACTGAGCATGTCATTTCCAGCTTGAGAGGACCCACCAAGTAATGAAATATAAAGATACAAGAAAGGTTTTCTTGAGATACTCATCTTTGACAGCTTAGTACAGCAGGAGACAGATGCAGACTCAACCTGAGGCTGACAATGACTTCAGGTCAGTTCCTGCTGACTTGGATCCCTGAGATTTTTACTCTGCATCCCCAGCTTAGGCATAAAGCACCTCAGCTGGTGCTGATGAAAGGAAGTTTGATTTGGTCATAATGTACAAAGTAGAACACCGCCTTTAACTCCAACAGACCAAGGCCGGGAAAAATACCTTCCTCTCTTGAAGTCACGTTAATGAAAGATTTTCTGCTGGATCAGGATCAAACACTACAAAGGTAGACATTGTCTAATAGAGAGAAGGACGTGGCTGAACAAATGCCAGAGTGAACAGTCCTAATGACCCTCGTGTTAAGGAGCCCAGAGACAAGACAGAACACGGCCAGGGCTCCAGGAAACAGCCCAGCACAGAATGTGTGCACACATGGGCATGTTCTCCAACAAGCTACGCCCAGCCTCCCTCGGGTGCACCAAACAGAGCCTCCCGCTGCCTGCGGGCAGGCGGCTCCGCTGAGGTTTCAGGTTCCCACTCAGAGCAAATGATGGTGAAGCAGCTACACACACAGCTTTAACTCCAAAAGCCATCACAGATGTGAGTGCCTGGTGTTGATCCCAGCACTTCTAAATTTTCTGAATTCCCTGCTTACTGAAGGGTGAAATTAGACTCACGCTCACAACTTCCAGCTTGTGGAAAGCAGCTCAGAGCAGGTAGCGGAGGGTATGGTGCACAGAGAATAAAAGATGATGGTTGTGGGTGCAGAGAAATATATTCCAGCAACACAGACTTTGTTGTAGTAAAGTTCAGACTGGGAATTTGCATATGGAAATTCTTTATGAAGGTACTCTCATTAACAACCTCAATTGCACTCTTAAGAGATTACAGCAGTTAGGGAGAGGTAAATGAGCTCTGTCAAAACAGGAACAGCTCTAAGTGATTCCCCCAAAGCAGGATCAGGGCATGCACTGTGGCAGACTTCCTCCATATTTTGGCACTGGCTAAGCAAATTATGGAGGTGTTTCTCTTCTGCTTCAAAGCAGAAAGTCTGGCAGCAGTTCTTGTCCAACGATGTGGAGTCTGAAAGAATTTGAGTCAAAGCAGTGTTGATGCAAAGACAAAGTGTTAGGCTGTAGTTCAGACACCACAAATCATCTCCATTTCCCAAGGCACAGTAGATGCTCCTTAACAACCTCTATGCACATGAGAGAACTTAGGATGAGCAGAACCAGGGGCAGGAGGGCTGATGCATGGGTCACCTGCAGCAGAGGGCTTTGCTAAAGATGCATCTTTCTGTCAGAGCAGTCAGCTTTGGATGCTGTGTAGCTGCAGTTCTTCCCCAGACAACCATATAAGAGCTATAAGGCAGCTGTTTCTTCTCCAGTAAGTCTCATTCAAACATAAGCAGATCTTTCAAGCAGAATCTTCATGTCTTGGGCAAGTCAGATCCCAGGAGAAATGGACAATCAGAGAAGACCACTCAGGCACACGTGGGACTGGGCACAGAGGCCCTTCATAATGTACAGGCTTGGCAATCACCAAGCAGTTGCAAATATTTGCCAAGACTTGGAGGTGCAGGAAGATGCATACGGATATACCTTACCATAAAGTCCACATACAAACCTCTCTGGTTTTTATCATCTCCCGTTTCTCAAGGAAGGTTTTTCATGCCGTACAGACCTCTGCAGTGCTGGCCTGCAGGAAGTACAGTGAGTCTGGCAGGCATCAAGGGTTTATAGCACTGCAGCCAACTGCTTTCACTGACCTCAAAAACTTTTCAATCCTGCTCAATTTCTGTTTCTTCAGTTAATCTCTGCGAGGAGGAAATAACTACACGGGTGTCCCAGTGTGGTATGTGGCCCAGCAGATCTCTGACAAGCCTTGCCCAAACAGCCTGCCCCTGTGCCAGATTACTGATATCACTGGAGGTGTACATGCCCTGCTCTGCTCAGGCTGACATGCTCCATGGTTTGCTTAAATTGACCACACTTCTTATGAAAGGGGGAAGTTAGGATAAGAGAAGTCATAGAGCCTGTCTTTCCATCTAAGTATTGTGAGCTGTAGGAAATGGGTGCCGTGGATGAATGTGGCTAATGAAGCTACATGGTTGTTATAGAAAGGAACAACGGAGTTTTTTAAGAGCTAGAAACAGGGTGTGAGGAAACAGACCTGGTTGTGCCTCTGTAAGACTCAGAGTAAATACCATTGCAGAGCCTAGGAAAGAGATTTTTCACACGTGGGATACACATGTGAAAAAAGGATTGTCCCAGGATCTGTGGCTGTGCACTGTGAGGACAGGACTAAAGCCCTGTGGCTCACACACCTGCCAGGATATTCGTTGAGATTCTTGTTTTTTCAACTTTTGTTTTTTAACATGTCATCAGTGCTTATGTGTGGTGTTTTATGCTCTCAGGCTGCAAATAAGCAGTCTTTGCTTAAAAAAACAACAAAAAAACCAACCCAAAAACCCAAAAAACACAACCATACCAAAGAACGCACAACCCCACCCCAAAACCCCAAACCTAACAGCCTGCTGAATTTTTTCCTCTGTAATGGATTAATGCAAAGTGTCACCCAATGACACTCCCTACCTCTGAATCCATCAGCACCATTTGTGTTTCCATGGACATATTTTCCTTATAAAATCCAGTTCTGTCTTCTCTGCTGCTATGTAAAGGCTCAAACAAATGTCAGAAAACTGACTGACAGACTGTACAGGCAAAGCAGAGAACCTGATTGTGTTCAGGGCTGTCAAGTGCACCAAGTAAACAAAAGAATAGATCTGTGTAATTTTTTCTCACCAGTCTCTTTCAGCTACAACTCTTGTTTTAGACATTGCTTGTGAAGGAAAGCACGACATAACATCAGCGTGGTTTAAATGTAAAAAGTCTCATTAGTTTTGACAAATTTGTTTCTCTGATAAATTTTATTATCACAATCACTACCATAAAGCCTGAACAACATTGTGTCCTTAGTAACTGTTTGAAAGTTTTGCTTCCTAAACTCCCACAACCTTTTAAGAACCATCAAGGGCTATTGCAGTGCTCTGGTCGTGTCCTTAAAGCCTACCTGTGGCTCTTCCCTCAAGTTACCTCAGGCAGGGGCACAGCAGCCTCTCTATCTCACACACAACCAGGACACAACACTGGGATCTTCCCAGGTCTTTGCTCAATTTGCATCTCCTTGCTTGATGAGTCATTCCAAATTCAAGTATCTGGGTAGAGTACATCCAGGTTTTACAGAAATCACTACCACTGGGGATGGAGCTTTCAGCTCCCTGCTGCAACACAGGCTGCCTGCAGGGCTGACAGAGCCACCCTCCTAGGATGGGATTTACTCTCCTGCCCTGCCAGGGATTCTCAATCCAAAGGAGCAAGAGAAAGAGTTGCATATGCGGGTTAGATTTTAAATCCCTCTTTCTGACAGCATGATGCAGCTGCGTGCTGCAAGCACGTCTGACAGATATTGGACCCAGGGGAGGATCAGCTCTGAAAAACCTTCCCTGGGAAATTTTTGCTCCTTTTACTCCATTCTCTTCTAACTCCCAGGATGGGTAATTTTCCTCAGCAAAAGAAACAGTCAAAATGGGGGGAAAAAAGGGAGGAGAAAAATATGCTGCAGTGAGTGGGCAGCTGGGCAGGCATGGTGTGTGTAAGTTTATTTCCCAATGAGCCAGGGAAGGAACCACGGGTTTTGCAAATGCCATAGCCCTCAGTAGGCTCCATGCAGCCTCTGCCGTGGGGCAGTAATAGACACGTGGGACAGATTTGTGTGAGCAAGACAGGGGGAGAGGGCACAACACCTAGGAGCTCCCAGGGCAGGCACCTGGACAGGTAAAAGGAGCTTTCTACAGGGTTCATAACCTCTTGTGCAACTAAACCCCTACAGATTGCCAACGCCCCCACAGCACAGCTCTGCTGCTTGCCAGCAATGAAAACAGAGCAAAACACGCAGTACTTGCACCCCCAGCCTTCTCCTTGGTAACCTCTGGGCTGGGAGGGGCAGAAAGCAGCTGCTGGGTTATCATCACCTCAGTCCATCAGCTCCTGAATGCCAGGAGGAGCTTGCCCTGCACCCCCTCAGAACCTTCCACCCCACCAGCCGGGGAGAGCAGCTCTCCTTGGCCACGCATTCCAAACAGCCTCATGGACAGCCACTGGCACTCCAGTATGGCTGCTGTGCCCAAAACACTGAGGGGGCTCTGCATTTGCAGTTAGAGTATTCCAATTATTTTCACTTTAAAGGTTGAGCTCCTTTTCAGTTTGTGTTTTTCCATTTCTACCCGGAATTCAGATTTATGTAGCATGTAACCGAACGTGTGAAGGTATGCGAGGGCTCCAAATGCACAATGCAATACTAGAATATAGCTCTTTGTTATGCTAATTATTTCTTCCCAGCTGCTCCTGCACTGAGAGCCAGCCCGACCTATCAAAGGGGAACAAAACCTCCAGGCAAGCTTTCAGTTGCAAGGTCCCCTTACCTCTGTGCTCGAGGGGCTGCAACTATTCTGGCACCGGTAAACCAAGCCGAGAGGTAAAACAAAACAATTCAATATTGCAGCTCCGCTGTTGCTGGGAACATGAGCTAGGAAATAAAAAGCGATACCCTCTTGACAGTCAGGTTGCTGTGATTTACATTTTTCTCTCAGGTACCATCCCCCTCCACATGCATCTTCTCAGCACTTCTGTGCAAAGGGGAAAAATGAAGCAGTGTGGGAAAACATCCAGTCAATGCTCAGAGGCTCTGCCGAGGTTCTGATTTTGGCACCCACCAGGGCAGGGCTGTGTGATCATGAAGGATTTTTAGTGCATGGGTGTCAGATTCATGACAGCCAGAAAATCCTGGGGTTGCATTATATAAATTAAAATTAAGTTCCCAAATAATAGTAACTTTTAAAAAAAGGTTTCCTCTATTCACAATTAAAAGAATAAAATTATCAGCCTGGTTGCCTTTCCATTATTTATGATGATATTCAGTTAAAAGACAGTTTGTCATGTCCCTGTGTTTCTAGAGCCTAGAAATATAGATACTGATAGCATATGGAAATATTCAAAGGGGAAAAAGGAGCTTTGGCAGCTGGAAGGGTACTACTGGGGTCCACCAGCAGCTTGAGAGGCTCAGAGGATCACTGGGAATGGAGGGCAAGCTTGATAGCTGAATGCCTTCTTTATAATGGTCACCGGTGAAATACCTCAAAAGCTGACATTACACTGTCATCCTTAAGCCTCAGCATTAGCAAACAGGCACTTCCAATGGGTGGATAAATTCATACAATGAAAATCCTTGTCTCAGCCTGCATGCAGAGTAAGGAAAGTGATCTGACAGTAGCTTATGCCCTACTTGTACTTTAAGATTTTCTTCATGCCTGTGATGCCTACACAGGTTATTTTAAAGTTTCAGTATTGGAGCAATCTTTCAATGAAGATACAGGATTGCATTAACACTGTGTGCCTTACTTCTTTCAGACAAGACAAAATGAGATTTGTCATCATGCCAGTTAGTCTGTAACAGAAACCAATCTGTTACACAGAGGAAGGGGTCAGAGAAGGAATAATACATATTCAGCCTCCACAGGTAAAACATAGGCTGCTGAAGATTTAACAATTAGTCAAATTTTATTTTCAGGCTAATGCTAATTACAATACTAACAGTAATTAGGATATGCAGGTGGCTTTAGCAATACTTGTTGAGACTCACAGAAGATAAGTTTGAAGAAAACAATGCTGCAAGTACATTATACTTAGAATGTAGCAACACTTAGATTCATGTTCCCTGTCTGATGGTTTGTAAGAAAGATAAAGGACAACTACATTTACAGCCAAGCTCACACTACTGTACTCAAAGAAATAATTGGCCCCACGACAGCCATATCACTGAGAGGATGAGGAGTCTGGTTAGTGGGACCTGCTCATAGACCAAAGTGCAGAGGATTTTGCCCTGAAAAAGCAATGGATGAAATGGGAAAAAATAATTACAAGGGCTTTTAGCATTTATGAAGGAATAGAGCACAGATTTTACACATACACCAAGAGACACAAACCATTTTGGACTTTGAGAATAAAATTGGATTTGAAAACAATCTGCTGCACAACTTCAACTCCCACTGGCAGAGGTTTTTCCTTACTGAAAGAGGTAAATACAGACTAGCCAGTCCCACAAAATGTGGGGTGGAAGAGAGGGACTGTCTTTCAAAACTTATTCTGATTAAGAAAATGAGGAAAAGACAAAACCAACAATAACCAAAGGTGTGAGTGATTAGCTTATAGGAACAGGCACAATTTCTCCAAAAATCAATAGCACAGCATCATCTCATGCCAGCTAAGGGTCTCATTACCCAACACCCAGCTGCAAAAATCTCTGAAATACCAACCAGCAAAGTGCTAGAGACCACTGACACCAATCATAGTTCACAAGGGAAAATACTGTATTAGAAATATAAGGCAGTGAGGGGATGGTAGAAGGATGTTGTGGGGTCCCTCTGAGCTTGCTGAGGGCAACTGTGGCAGCTACAGACCAGTATCATGGAGGAGAGAAGACAGCAGCTACTGGCAGTCCATCATCCTCCCCTGCAAGGACCTGATCTCCAGTGGTTTCAGGGGGCAGACACAGAGCAGCAGACAGAAGGATGAGCCCAGTGGGGTATTCCACAGGGAAAGCACCACTGCAGGAGGCAGCTGCAAATGGACTGACCTTGAGCAGACAGACCATGTATTGTCCTGTTGCAATGCCAGTATGACAGAATAAATGCTCTCCACTGTAAACTGGAGAGTGGTGCTGCATTAATTAATAAAAATTACTAGCTATAGAAGTTGAGTTACTTTTCAAATTCAGTATCTCTCTGCTTTGGGGTTTTTGTTGGTGTTTGGTGTTTTCTGCTTATGCATACTTCTGAGTGTACACAGACCACCCATCTGTGGCTCTTCCTCACACAACCTGCATTCCTCAGCAAGGGGAACTTGAGCATAAAAGAAGTTAAAACATTTGCCTACCTGCCCTTTCAGCTGGAGCTGGTGAAAAAGCTTTGCATACTCTGCACCACTTCTGCAAAGCCAAGGAACTGAAACTCCACGTTCCCCAAGGTGTACTCCCTTCCTGGCAGTGATTTAAAGACTAAGGAGAGCCACAATAGGCCAACCAGAGCTCCAAAGGCAATTGCTTTCACATGATTATTACTCTGGAGTTTTATCTAACCTTCCACACCCGACCCAAGGCTCCTTGGAAAGCCTCTGACCCAGCACAGTAAACTCGGTCTGCTCTTAGAGCCGCAGCTGCTTTGCTTCGCACTGTTTAAAGCCAGGAAAGGAAAGGTCTCCCCCTATCACCCCTTAGCCCCAGGGCTGGTTCACGTTCAGCCCCCAGAGTGGACTGGCTGCCTGGGTACTCCTGGTCTCAGCAGCCTTAGGCTGAGCAGGATTAGCTGCTGCAAAGGCACTCGGCACCCAGCCACGGCCGTGTTTACATTAGAGAAAATGGACCTCACAGAGACAGTTTGCAAACACCACAAGACGAACTTTTGTAAACTCCCTTGGTTTAGTCATCTTTCCCCATCTGTCAGAGAAGTTTAAGTGAGATTGAAAAAACACAGGAAATTACTGTGTATTCCAAGTAGTTGTGACTGAGCGGCTTGGCTGTTATATGGGATGTGGAAGATTCGCATCTCCTAACATTTCCAGCAGGATCCTTTGAAACACTTTCCTGGCCACGATATTTTAACAGGCTCTGCACACCCTGCCAGGAAAAGCCTCTGGGGTGCTTTGTGCAGCTGTAGAAAAGCTCATACCAGTCCTGAGGAGCCCAAATGGGGACCTCCAGAGAGCAAGGGCAGCCCCTGTCTTAGAGGTTGCAAAGCAAGGGATGGACAATGTGAAAGGTCAGGTCCCGCTGGGAGGCCTCCATGTGAGAGTTATATTCACTGAGTGCAACACCAGATGAAATCCTTCACCTCACAGCAGTTTAAACCTTTCCCTGATGTGACTGACCCCTTTGGTTTTGGGGGGTTTTTGTGATAAAACTTAAGAAACCTCTTCTGTCGAGGTCCCTGGCATGAGTAAGCAGCCACTGCACTTGCTGCACCTCTTGCTCAAGAAGGCAATGAAAGGACACAAGTCAAATGCAGGCTAGAAATCACCTTCACCTCTGCTTCAGCCATAACTCTCTTATCACCAGATCACTCTGTAGGGGCAATCTGAGCTACAGGCAGCTGGAAAAGTCATTTAGGTGTGTGTGGGGGGTCACAACTGGCACAAGGCTCCAAGGGACCAGGGAGCAGCCACCTGGTTACTTTGTTCAAACGCTGCCTTAGCTCATGCTGCGGCTCTGAACCAGCTCCCTGCTTCCCCTGCACAATCCAAAGGGTGGTGGCACACACCGTGGCACCCTGGCAGCATGTCATGGTCATCATGATGGCAGGACACAAAAGGACAGATGGTAGATGAGGGGTGTAAAAGGAGGATGGAGGGCGTGCAGGAAGATGAAATGTGAAAGAAGTCTCTGCCACAATTTTGCTTAAGGGTGTAACACCTTCAGGACTGAAAGAAGCATTTCATTTCTGTGGCTCAGGCTGTGGCTGTTTTCCCTGCAGAACCAGCTGCTCTGCTGGCACTGCACATCACTGCCAGCTGAGGCTGTCTGAGTGCTGAGGATGCTTCAGTACCCATGTTAAGCTGTTTCAACAGATTAGCTAATACAGTAAAAATAGTAAAATTTTACCAAAAGTAGTGAGTATACATGAAGCACAATGATATTATGCCACGTGCTTTGAAAAAGAAACATGATTTTTTTAAACCCAAATGAACTGTGCATTTCCAAGTGAAATGTATTACCTGGATCCTGAAGATAAGATGACACTTCTGTTCCTAGTGACAGCAAAATTGATGTGACAACAGAAACATTTTTTTCTGTTGCTGTTTGGCATGTGCTGAAAGGCACAGTACTTTATAGTCGTACACTCTAGGAGCAAAGCGTCTCATGATAGAGAGAAAAACAATCTTCCTAGAGAGAAGTGCTTCTTCTGTCCAGCTCTTCCTGGCAGGTAGGCCAGGATCAAGTCCAGGAGCATTCACTTAGCAGTTATGTGGGGGACATACAGACCAAAGACATTTGTATAATCTTGTAAAAGAATTATTTCTTGAAATTTTTTGATACTAGCAAAATGTCCTTAGCACTGGAGTGTGCAGTGGGGAAAAGGCTTATCAGGCTTATAGTCTTCACATGTCATAAATCAAATTGAATTTAAGTCCATTCAGTCTAGCCCAGGATGGAGATCCTGTCAAGGTCTATTGCTTTTCTGGGAATGGGACAAGGGTGTTTCCACCACCCTTTTCTAATGGAGAATACCTCTGTCTCTCGTGAGGCCAGCAGGATAACTCAGTGGACTCCTGACTCCAATACATCTACTTTCAGTATCTGCTATTATTTTGAGAGGCAAGGTCCAGAGAAAGGCATAAAGCCCCACTTACCTGTAGGGCAACTTTCATTAGATGGCATTTCCTCCCTTACAGACCCTGATGACAGTGAGACTGTCTGGAGCTGTTACAGGTTAATTTCCAGATTAATCCATTATTCTTTAGTCTCTGGAGCTAAAGAAGCCATTATAGAGGCCAGAGGAGACAAAGATCTGCTGATCCATCACTTCAGCTTGTGCAAATTCAGCTGAGAAGTCTCTGCAATAGGTTATGTGTGCAGGCTTGTTCTGCAAGACCAAGGAGCCCTTTAGGGTCAAAAAGCTTTCAGCCCCCCCAAAAGTGTTAGCTGATTTGTGGTTTGGGCAGCATTTGGCCAGGTGTTTTCCTTGGCTGTACGTGCAGGTCTACAGAGAATCTGTTGCTTCTCAGTGCACCTTCAGACTGTCCTAAATGCTCCTGAAACCCTGGCAAGGCTGAGCTCCCTCAGACCCAGTGCACAGTTAACAGCTGTGCAATCTCTAGAGCGGGGAGCAGTTTGATTAAACAGTGTTTTCTTTGGTGAGGGAGGGGAACGTGGGGGAAAGGACCCAGTAGCCATGGGAGATGTAAAATTAAAATGAATTTTGGTCATTTTAATAAATATATATCAAGGAAATTTCACTTTACTACAACAACACGTTAGTATACAAGCATCTAATATTTAAGCTTAAAACATCAAGCGTTTATCAAATATTGGAAAAGAGCAGACATTACTAGACTATCTGGATATAACACAAGAAAAATCAGGTTTTTTAAAAAATTGGTCCTTGTGGACAAATGTCTAAATGATGATCCTACTCATACACTGTATGAATGAGATCTATATTTAATATTATTATTATTAATAAAAAAGCTTCTGTCTTGGAGAAATCAGGTGGGACTTGTACTTTCTTTATTTGTCATTTTTTCCAATGATAACCCTTACAAACTTATCAGTTTAAACTCACCTGACTTCATAAAGGTTACCACTGATTTATATCCTGCTGTGCTTTTGGTCACCTTGGCTGGGGGGTAGCTATTCCCTGTGACCACTGGGCTTTCTGAAAAAGACCATACAGTTTGCAAATGTATTTTGCTACCCAAACTAACCATGGCCCAGGACTCCTGCAGCTGAACCCATGAAACCCAAAGCAGGAGGTGTCAGACCCAGAGACCTGTGTGGCTCCAGTGCCAGGCCTGGGGCTGTGTCCTGCCCTGCACTGAGCTGGCTGCTCCCCCAGCACACAGGTGATTTTCACCCTTGGGGCAAGAAGCAAGCGGAGATGTCACTTCAGTGCAAGATGCTGTGGGAACAGGCAGCTATTTATGAGTCAGCTGTGGCCTGGGTGTGACCATTTAGCTGAGCACATCCTGCCAGTTGTTATGGGGACTGTGGGAACTAATTAATTTGGGGAATCTAAGACTCACTCTTGGTCCAACCCCAACTAATGTCTTCTGGGCATTTTACACAGCACACCTTTGCAATCAATCTACCTAGGGATGGCTAAATGTTGTCCTCAGCCGCTGAAATCTCCAAAATGTTCTTTTTTAAAATTAAACCCCTTACATTCATTCAGATAAAACTGCGTTTATCGCCACATTATTAATTAACATTGTGCTTTTTGCCTTCTTGTCTTTTTTTAAATCAACGGCAAAAGTCATAGAAAACTCCCGCATGCTTTTGCAATCTAAAATAGAGAAATTATGTGAAACAGAATAAAGTATAAAACATGCCACTGGGTCATGAACTTCATTATACGAAGAAGAAAAAAAAGAGCCCCAGCAACAGACAGTTGCCATAGAAACACTCAAGCATCGAATGCTTGTTTACAAGAGACATCTCTCTATTGTTTCTTAAATCCCTTCCTAAGGATGGCAAATCAAAAAGCAATTGAGCATCAAAAAGGAAGAACAGAGATGTTTGAATAGGAAGTTGAACTCAGTACTTCAAAGGTTAAAGGTTTCTAATAATATTGATCCACCCTGTGGGTTTCTTTTTTAATCTCTGTTTAGGTTAAATCCCTGCTGTATCAGATTCATACTTAATTTTCACACTGGCAAAAATTAAGACAAAAAGTAAGGCACCAAAAAAAAACCTGCTCTGTGTAACAACAAACCTCATTAGTTATTACAGCCGAGGTGAAAACATGCAAGTACTTGAGCTGCATGTCTGATTTTGATTGAGATTCCATAAACAGGTTATTTCTTTATGCTATGTCCTATTTTGTCAGTTGAACGAGACGCTGAATACAGGAATTCAAGAGTATCACTACAAAACGTAAGGATGGTTTATTCCCAATCCATGAAGACAGTCCTTTGTCAGAATGAATACTGAGTTACAAGGAGCACATCATCCTTGCTGGTAGCATCAATTTGTTTACCAGACTTCTAATTCCTTGGTAAACATAATGGAGGTTCTTCTTAATTAATGGCAGACTTCTTGGGGGCGGGGATATGTAAAACGATATGTTTTCCCCATCTGGCTGATTGGCATTTTCAGCAACGAGAGCTCCACCATAGCTGCACAGACTACAGTGCTCAGCAGCAATGCAACTGTGTTCTTTCTGAAGTCCCCACGTTCATAAATAGCTGCTGATGCGGGTGGCAGAGACACTTTACGCAATCTGCTCTCCGCTCTACACGTCACGTTTGTGGCATGATTGTACCATTCGTAGAAAACTATAAAAAATCCGTTCAAAATAAAAATTTGATAGAGAAGGAACATGCTGTGCATGCTTCAATAGAGCAAGAAAGATGCCTCATATTTTACTTCCTTTGTTGCAGCAGATTTTATTACTTGGTAAAGATTCCTTTTTCCTTAAGGATTTTTTCCAAGATTCACTTACGTTGCTCTTGTCATTACATCCAGTCTCAAAACAGTCATAAAATTTGCCTTTACATTCAAGAGCATGGGTGCCTCTTACAGGTTCACAGTTTAGGGCGATGCTTTCTCTCTCAGGTTCATTCCTTCCACTCTTGTCATTAAATTTTGCCTTTTCCTGATTACTGTGAGACCTGCCATTAGTGATGAATATTTCATTAGCAGGTATCTGGTCATCATTTCTGTAAGAAGGTGCGCTGCCAACTTCATAATCCACCTGCTGGGAACAGCTTGGCAAAGAGATGGGAGGGGAGCAGGAGGAGGAGCAGGAGGAGGAGGAAGAAGAAGAGGAATTACTTTCAGTACTAGCATTAACAGAGTAGGGTAGATTTAAATAGTGACTGCCACATTCTTGATAGAAGCAGCACATGTGGAGCTTCTCGTACTCCTCCTTTGCCATCCGAAGGCGTTTTCTGTATGGGCAGTCCTGAGGCACAAACCACTCTTGTGGGGAGGTGCCAGTGAAGGAGCAGGTGGAGAAGCACCAGTTGTTCTGCATGATGATCTCTCCGTGGATTCTCTTCATGAGATTGTTGATGAGGACGGATCTGCGCAGGTAGACTTCAGGATCATCAATGAATTTCAGCTTTTCCAAAGACATGTAGAGAATATGGGCCCGCTCCTCAAACACAGAGATTGTCTGAAAATGCAAAAAACACAATATGGAACTGAAGGCAACCAGTTTTGTTCCAGACAAGGAGAAAAGAAATGAAGTAAAGTATCCCCTCTGTGTCACTACTTTTCTGTTCTTTTTCTGAGGCATCTAAAACTGGCTTTTTTCATTTTGCACATCCTTGTAGCTGGGGACCTGCTTTTTCTCTGCCACAGCATTCCCCCATGTTCAGGGGTAAGCAGCTGAGCTTAGGAGGTAAGTAGCTGAGCATTACACCACAGAGGCAATTGCAGGGCAGAAATCCAAGGTGGGAGAGTGAAATCCAGATGCACACATCTGGCTCTTTAATTACATTGGGACTAGAACATAAAATTGTTGTGCAGTTTTGCTCCAGTGATGGCTAGGGGGGCCTTTTGTTGCAAATGGACCCAATTCCATCATCCCCTGTGGAGTTTCTGCACAGCTCTGAAGCCAAGCAGGGTCGTTCCTGCGGCGCCAAGGTTTGCAAGAGGCAGCCAGCAGCCATCGCCTCACACAGCAAGGGCTGAAGCATTTAATCTGCTGCCAGTGGAAGGGGCCCTCCAGCCAGGAGGTCTCCATTTTCCAGGCTCTTACACTGCTCTTGTGCACAGAAGTGCATGCAGGGAGGGAGGCATGGAGAAACCCATCTCAAAGCATCCCAGCATCTGGAGAGCAGCTGTTGGCCTGAGTGCTACGCCCTGTGCTCTGCAGGACCGGTGGGAATGCAGATAGGCAGGGATAAGGTCAGGAAACGAAGGGAGGACAGGGATTTGCAGAAATCCTGGCTCTATGCCCACAGATTTGTTCTCCCTTCCATGGTCCTTCCAGGACTCCCTTTCTCAGCACTGGCAGCATGAGCAGGTTACTGCCCCTGGGAGGCCCCAGATTCTGCACTGTAATCACTACCCTGGGAATCAAAATAAGAGAGGGGGCAATGCATGCTACTGTAAGCACTAGTGACTGATTTTCATTTTTAGTAAGAATTTGGTTCGCGTAGGAGGAGAGCAGCACAGCACAAAGAGAGACTGCTCTAAATCCCCCCATCTGTGGCTTGATCATTCTTCCCTTTCCCACATGGTTACAGCATTTTTGCAGAGTGGAAGTCGTAGCTATGAGGACTGAAAGAGCTTAAAGCACAGCTGCTTTTCACATCCATTCAGCTCTCCTCAGCCCTCTAGCTCTTTCCACAGCCTGGTCATGTCTGCGAGGCTTAGAAGCAGCACAGTGCCTCATAAAAACAAAAATTGGCCATAATTTCATATGAGTTCACAGCTGAAGCTCTTTGTTAGAGAGAGTAATTTTCTATAATAAATGACTCATTTTAAATTATATTAAGCCTATAGGTTCATTTGCGTCCTTTGTACCTGCTGCAGCAACAGCCAGTGAAGCCATAAAAGCCTGGAGCAAGCCAGTAAGCCTTGAACTGGGATGCTCCTGGAGATATTTACTGGAGGGACACCAGTAGGAACAAGTTGTCAGATGCTTTCTTCTACATGTTTGCCAGCAGCCCTCTGGAGAGAGGCCCCAGGCCCTACCATCATACCCTCTAGAGGACAAGTAATCTCAGAACATAACTCTTTACTGGGTGGCAGAGGTATAGACACGTAAGAAATTCAAGGAAACCTGGTGGGCATCCTCCCTGTGACAGAGCTCAGTGCTGTAAAGGAGAAAATGTATTTGGGCTCAACAGAAGAAACTGGTGACCAAGAATTTCTGCCATGTTACACCTCTGCAAACAACATCACTAAACAGTGGCTGGGTCTAGCTTACCAATGCCTCTACAACTGCTTCTTATTGCTGTTAGAAAAGACTAAATAACTATTCCTCCTCCCCCTCTTTGTAAGGAAATTAATCACTGATACAAAAATCCAACAATCTTGTAAAAATAAAAAACCTGGCTGAAAACTGGGAGAGCAATGTGACATGTGTGAGACACTCACTAAACAGAGCACTTTTTTCAAAACCCTTGGTGCTGTTTATTCACTGCTTTGGCAGCAGACCAGACATCTTCTGAAATTAATAATTTTTCACCTTTCTGGTCCAGGTACTCATTTTCAGACAACTCTATTTGTAGCTGAAAATCCCTTCAACTGCTCTAAGGTCTTTGGGAACTGAGCTCAGTATTAATGCTTGCTTCTCCTCCACAGAAATCCCTCCTGCATTGCCAAGAGAACATGGGTGGGACTGGACTTCCGTGGGCCAGCTGGGAGTCACCAAGGTAAGGATGGTGTCCCAAGGCATGAGCTATCCTTAAGCACTTCACCCCAGGCATTCAGTTCCATGCAGAACTGAGCCCTTAATGAAGAGGAGCATAAAATCTTGCAAAAAAAGTCAGATTTCAATTTATATATTCACTGGCCTGGGAAACGTTTGCTCTAATCTCTCCCCTGGCAACTTGCACAAAAAAAAAAAATTCCTTCATTTACTAATCTGTTCTTTGGGAGTTATTAGCTTTTTAATAAACATGATTAAATACTGAGGGAGCTTGTACTCGCTTTCCAAGTCATTCTGCTTTTTTAGAGGATCTGTGACCAGTGAGGGCTATATGGAACCTCTTACTATTTTCCCCTCCGGAAAGAAAGTTTTATATGAGTGGGAAATATTTTACTTATGTTCTTCCTTTCTGTCGTTCAAATGCTGTTACGGATCTGTTTCTGTAAGCATGGCAAGAACTAGCTAAGAACAAAATAATCTGAAAAAAAAAGTTATTCTCAGAGTCTCCATTTGCAGTTGTTATTAATGCAGAAACGCCTTTGCTTCTTTTGCAATTGATGACAATACAACAATAAATGTGAAGAAGTGACAACTGTTTGTTTCTAAGCAAACAGCTGGATCATTCTCCTAATTTCAGCAGAGTATTTCAGCCTTCTGGAAATGGGTCAATCGAGTGTTACTAAGCATCTGAAACTCAGAGTAAAAATAATGACTATTAGAAAACATACTTTATGTGTACAGCTGCTGAGTGGCGGATGAAAATCCTCTTCTTCCACATATTTCCTTTTAAAGTATGTGATCTTGGATGTTGTTACAGGATTTGAAATTCCCCTGTAATGTGATCCTGTGGGTAATAAATCAGATATGACAAATGACATGCGGTTTGCCGGAGGTTCTCCAAACAAAATACTTTTCATTTCCCTTCGCGCTACAGGAGAACGCCGCCGCATATTTTCGCATCTATTCGCGGCGATCAGAAACGAGCCCTCTCCCTGAGCAGCGCCCGACCCGGGGCCGGTGCGAGCGGCGCGGGCAGCGGGGCCGCCGCAGGGACAACTTGGCCGCTCCCGGTGCCGGTGCCGGTGCCGAGCTGCCGGCCCCGCGCACCTGCGGCCCCGCGGGAGCCCCCGCCCTCCGCCCGCCGGGCTCCGCGTGCAGCCCCGGTGCCGCCCGCTCCCCGCGGCGCTGCCGAGCCGAGCCGAGCCGAGCCTACCTGCGGCGGGGGAACCGGGGGCCGCCGGGGCCGGGGCCGGGGCCGGCGGGGCGGTGGGGCCGGGGCGGCCGCAGCAGGGCGGCTCCCAGAGGGCGCGGTAGGCGGCGAGGTCGGCGGCTCCCTCGGCGGCGATGGGGCGGCCCAGCCGCTGCATGGGCAGCACCAGGGTCATCGCGGGCGCCGGCACCTGGAAGCGAAGCAGCGCGGTGAGCGCCCGCCGCCCTCACCTGCCCCTCGCCCCGCCGCGTCCCGCCCCCCGCGGCCCCGGCAGCCAGACCTCTGCGCACACGTACATTAAAAACATACGCACATCGAGCTCACACAGACACGCGTTGGGGGCTTATTCCCCCCTCCTTACGCAGGAGAAAGAGCGCAGCCCTCTCCCACAAAGGGCGCGGGGTCCCCGGCACCGGGAGTTGGTGCGCGCTCCCCCCGGGCCGCCCCCGGCCCCGCTCCCGCCGCCCCCGGCCGCGCTCCCGCCGCCTCTTCCCGGCCCCGGCGGCGCTCACACACCGGCACGGATCCGCTCACTGCCTTCCCATTTCCTCCCGGCGGCGGTGGCACGGCGCGCTCGGCACCGGCGGGGTGCGAGTCTGCCTGTCTGGGTGCGTGTGTCTGCCGTGCGTGTGTGTGTGTGTGTGAGAGAGAGAGAGAGAGCGCGCCCAGCAGTCCGGGATCGCGTTCCTTTCTTCTTTCTTCCCTCCCAAACGATACAGACAGCGGAGACTTAGGTAGTTGTTTCCACTAGCCCCGATCGGACTGAACTGGATCTGCCTCCAGTCAAAACACTGCGAGACTAAGACAGAAAATTGGCTCCGGTTTCACGCCGTGAGTTGCGGTCCCACCGGAGCCAAGCACAACATCGGCGGAGCGGGCGGAATATTAAGCAGGAGCGGGGACTCCGGGGCCAGCGCCGGGCTGCGAGCTGCCTCCTGCCGCGCCAGCGGGCGGGAGGGGAGGGGAGCAGGGGGGGAAGGCGGCAAACTTTCTGCGAGGAGCGAAGGATGAGTTCATAGTCACCTACTTCTTGGCAGAGGAGCGCGGAACAATGCGCCCAGACACGGCCCGGCCCCTCCCTCTCCTTCCTCCTCCTCTCTCTAAGAAAGCGGGATGCAGTTTCTCCTCGGCGCAGCCCTCCCGGAGGAAGGCGACGGCCCGAGCGGGCGGCGGGAAGGAGGGGCTGCAGGTGGGCAGGTGGAATTTCAGCAATTGTTTGTGTTAGCAGCTGAGCGCTCTCGAACAAGAGGAAAAAATAAACCGCAGCAGAAGAGGGAGGAAAAATAAATCGTTCACATCTGCCAGTTGTTTTCTTAAATCCTAGCACAAGGCTGCTACTTTATTAAGAAGCGGCTTCCAGCGTGCGCTGTTTGTGTCTTGGCTGCCTGCGTGCACGGATCTGCCTTGCCTCCTCGCCGGGGCAAGAACGGGAGCCGAGGGCACAGGCAGCTGAGGTCCCCAAGCAGTTTGCCTCAGAAAAGGCCACCAGCCTCGCTGCAGCCGGACTGACAGGTGCCCAAACCCCTCCTCAGAGCCAATTTACTGCTAATGCACCGCAGACAGCCCTCAGACATTTTTCTTGCCATCTTGCTTTTCTTGGACCAAGAAACAGCACAGGGAATGGCAAACCACTGGACTGGCCCCTTGAAAGTTATCCCTGACATGGACAATATATATTATTTATTCCCCACACCTTTTCTTACCAGCTGAGTACCAACACATGGAAGGAGTGGTCAAAACAAGTGAGTCAGTCTGCTGATGTAACAGCAGGGCCAAGAAGTGACCCAAGAACTAGCTAAAAAGTAATATATTTTGTATCTGAAAAGATTACACCGTCATTAGAACGCAGCAATGGACTCTTCTCATTAATCCAGATGGAGGAATCATTCACAGGGGCACATCAATCTTCTCACATTGGCAAGACATCAACAGTCAGTGTTTGTCCTGAGAGAATAAAGGTTGGAAGAAACTCACTGCTGCTTCTGGAAGTCAGTCTTCCTTTGCTCGTAATGAATTCAGCACCTCTTTTTGCATTTACTTTTTTTAAATGAGAATCAGAGATTTCAAGTCTGCATCTTTTTCTTACCATATTTCCTCACAAACAGGTCTTTCTAAGCTCAAGCAGAAACATGCAGGAAGGAAGGAAGGAAGCATTGGGATGCCTTCTGCCCAGTGCTGCTAATTTATCTTGAAAAACTGAGTTCTCTGGACAGCCACAAAAGTAAATGAACTGTTTCTGCTATTTACAACATGCAAAATTAATAGAGGCAGGCCAGCTCACTTCCATAAACAGCTACTGTCCGTGCACATTCCCCATGTTTCCAGACTGTATAAAAACAAGGCATAAATAATATCCCTTCCCTGGGAGAAAAAACCCCAATCACCAGAAAACCAAAGCCCCAGACAAAGCTTGTAAGTCTCAGTTTGTGTTATAAAGATTTAGAGGTGGCTCTCAGCTGCAGAATAAGTCCTATTTTGCGGCAGAGGAATTGCTTCAGCGCACAGAAGCTGAGAATGAGTCCTTTTGAAAGGCCTCGTGGCTCTGGGTGTGCTGTTTGTTCCCCTTGGATGTTCAGAAGCACGGAATTCCAGCTGCTGCAGGTGAGTGGGAAGCAGAGAGCTGCGAGCACCCAGCCCATGGGAACAGTCCCTCCTTGCAGGTAGAGCTGGACACAGCAGAGCTGTGAGCCAGTGTTTACTGGGGAGGAGCTGCTGGACCCAGCTCTGCAGGCAGGACCTCTGGCTCTGCTCCCCAAGAGCCAGCCTGCTGCTTTTCCCATCAAGGGTGGCAAAATCCATTCCTGAGCATCTTGCCAGGAGTCACACAGCAGATCAGTGTCAGTGCCAGAAATAGAACCAGATCTCATCATGCTCCAACCCAACCCATTTCTATTACATTATCTTATGCAATGAAGGGATTTCATCCAAAATCCCGTTGGTTTCAATGAGACTTTGCAGAACAACACACACATTGTTACAGTTCCATTAGCGCCTCTGGAAATAAAGGATGAAAGATGTACATTTGAACATACAATACATTTACCATATAAAATTACAGCAAAAGGTTGACACTTAGGGCTGGATTCAATTTTGAAAAATCCATTTGGGAGCCTTGTGTGGGCTTCAGTGGCAAGGAAGCCAGGCACAGTTTTTTATTGAACCCAGCCCTCCATCCTTAGGCTACCAGAATTTTTCCATTTTGTCAGCCAAATGCATTCAGTGTGAGGACACCCCGAGGCATCTGCAGCAGCCTGAAGGTTAAAATGTCAAAGTTTTTCCGTGTTCAGTTTCACACAGTAAGACGACTATACATTGCCACGCTGCTCCATTTGCTGGGGTTTTCACTCCCTATTCCTCCAGAGCCATTATGATGTTAATGAGAGAACTGTAATGATGCCATTCACATTACAAAAAGCCTGATGCGATGTCAGAGAAAGGGGCTTTTTATACAGTTCCAGAATGCCTCTAAAAACCCAAACTTAAATAAAAAATGCCCATGACTATAAAGCTGCAAGTCTCACTGAGACCAATAAAAGCAAGGGAATAGACTTAAGGTGGCTATCCCTTGTTTAGCCCTGGGTTTGTACCCGAGTACTGCAGCAGGTTCAGTTTTTATCACAGAGTGTGGAGCTTTCCATTGCATAACAACATGGCTTGAGGAGAGAATAGCATTTCTGAGCTGTGCTGTATCATTGTTAACATCTGGATTGCAGTGCTTAGAAAACAAAATTGCCATCATTTTGGTAGCTGTTACCTTTCTGGTGTTTCAGAAAATTTCCAATGCAGAAGCAATAAGGAATCCCACTGCACACAGGCTGTGCAGAGCCCCTGTCTAAGGAAGCAATGACAGCTGGCAAAAGGAAGGGGAAAGGCACAAACACATACCCAGACTGATGTACCTCCCTTAAAAAACCCCAACTGTATCACCTGCAAACTAGTCCAGGCTGATCTCACTGTAAACCACCTGCTCTTTATGGTTGATACAACAAACTTTGGTGTCACTAACTTAGCTGAGGGAGGCAGGGCATCCTGCGGACAGGAGCGTCATGGAAAAGGGCATAAAGGCTCCCCTGGGAGCAGCAGATAAAGGCATCAGGACGCCAGCATCACTGGCAGAGAGAGCAGAGCCATGCTGCAGAGACAATGGTGGAGTGATGACAGCTATGGCAGAGCTGTGACAACCTCACATGGGGAAATAAAAGACTGGATGGAGGCAAATAAGGAGGACAGGCAGGAGGTGGCTTGGCTCTGACCACAGCAGAGGACAGGGAAGAGGATGTTGGGAGCTTGCGTTTAAATAGATCAAACTGGCTGATATGCCAAAGGTTCAAGGAGGAGGAAGTTACAAACAGAGCTGGGAGATAATGAGGGCCTGGATTAAAATGTTAAAATGATTGTTTGGATAGATATGTATGTAGCTGTAGTAATGTTATGAATGAAGCAGTGGAAATGCAAGGGACACCTGACCACAGCACACTGGGGCAGCCCAGTCACAGGAAATGAAAGCAAAGGATCAAAGACAATCCCTGCACTCAGGGCCTTGGAGGCAAGCTGAGCAGCAAGGCTGCGAGAAGTGGAAAAGCCTCTGGAATTGGCCATGATGGATTTAAATTGAAAAATTGAAAACTGGACTTCCAAGAGACAGCCCATGGCTGGGAGAATTCTTCCTTCCCTTACTGGTACAAGATAGCTGAGGAGACTGAAACTGAATATTGCTGAAACTGCATCATGCCAGTGCAGAGCAGTTCCTGGTCTGTGGTGAGGGAGAGTCACCAAAGAGGCAGCAGGGTGAAAGGGAATGAGGACCGGTGCAGTGAGATGGTCTGGCCCGAGGCAATGATGATTTTCTGTTTCTTCAGCTGTACCTGTACCAGGAATGTGTAATGCACCATCTAACAGAAGCAGGATCCAGGGTCAAAATGAAAGGGTTAAGGCTGGCTGAAATAGCTAGACTGGTAGAACAACAGGGTCTGTGTGCCAACAGGGTCAATTCAGCTTTTCATCCTTAGGAGGTATAGATAAACTATAGACCTGCCAAGTCTAGTGTTTATCCCTGTATTTCTTGGCCCTTATTTCAGGGAATTTCAAGGAATCCACTGGGGTTTTTTCTTTTGCTTGCTTTTTTTTTTTTTTTTTTTTCTCTCTCCTTTTTCTAGAGCTGGACTTACTGTTTGGTAGAAAAAGAATTAACCTGAAATCAGAAATTGATTTCAGTGTCAAGATACAGCTCTTTCATTGGAGTTTTTCATACTTCTACCCTAATTTAGATTATGCAGCTCCAGATGCTTAAGTGTCTCTTTCTCCAGACAGCATTTAAAACAAATATTTCTCTAATTTTTCTAATTCCCATATTCCGGTTTTTTTTCTTTACATACTTTTCAATTGAATTGTTCCCAGAAAGGCTTTATGCAGTTAACCTGGACTGGTATGTCAATGTCCCCTGGGTTTCATTGAAAAAAAAAAAAGATTTAAAAGAAAATGTCCTTTTGGATTCCTAACACTTGGAGTTTCTCCTGCTTTTGGTTTCTATGAGGCAGAACAAGAGAAAGTTTCTGTTCTGACAGAAAAGATGTTTCCTCTTTCATTTCTCTGTAGGTATATGTCACCTATCAGAACTCTTGGTAGCCAGTATGCAGTGATCTCTTAAATGCTGGTTCTAACAGTTAAAGTTTTCCCCAGAATTTATGCAAATATATGAAAATGCAAGCAAAATTGCAATTTATTTTGCCTCAGGGCTCTGGCAGACATGAGAAAAGGTGCCATCCCATTTACTGCAGCCATCTCCCTAAGGCGGCTTTGCCTGCCTGGTCTGGGAGAACAATAAAGCCCCATGGTATTCATTTCAGTAAGCATAAATATTTTTTCCAGTGTTCTTAGCCAAAATGTCTCATATGCTCTCTGCCTCCACCCCGCTGGTGGCTGCGTGGCCTTGCTCCACATGAAAGCTCTGTCCAGGATGCACTTAGCTCCGAGGGGGTTTAGGTTTCAAAACGCTGCAGTATCCCGAGGGTGCTGCGAACTGTAACCGAGAGCATTTCGGGTTAGTTAACCTTTGTGAGGGGTTCCACACCGGATAGGTGCTCCCAGTGCTTTACTGGGACTGAGGCAGGAGAGAAAAAGGAGTGCCGGTAGTCAGGCGGGGCTGGGGGAAAGCAAAGCCCTGCTCCTGTTGCACAAGGAGACTTACCAAAGCACCAGGCAGTTCTCATCACTTGCTCGGGAAGAGAGGTACCAATTAAAAGCGCTTCCCCACTTAACTTTCACTCCCGTGCACAGCACATGCATGTCACCGGCACCGTAAATGAGATGGTTTATGGAGTTAATTATATTGCATTCCTCACTTTTTGTGTGCTGAAGAAAGTAAACAAAACAAACACTAAAGTGTTTTGGAACAAAGAGCTAGTTGTCTCCCACTTTGCTCTGTGCTACTTTCCACGAAGAATGAGAGCTATTGTTATTCTTTTACAAGTTTCCTTCTAAGGGAAATAAACACCAAAGGTAGGATTCCAAGGAAATGACTCACAAATATTGGCAACAGGCTCTGAAAATTGGATCCAGTCTTCGCAAAAGCCTTTAGCAGAGTACTAAACCCTCTTATTGCAAAATAAACTTTTCCCAGATGAGCTCCACATCAGCTCTGCGAGTGTGTGAGAGTGTGAGTGTGTGTTAGCACTCGTAGACAGGAGCAGAACCCATTTCTCACGTCTCCCCTTCTTCCCTCCGGGGCACCGCTGCCGATGCCATTTTTAGCTGGAAGCTGGAAATCTTTAATAACCGCCTGAGTCATCCCGGGGAGCGGGAGGGAAGGGATGTGCCTCACCTTGCCGAGCCTGACCGCTGCCTCCCCACCCAGGTACCCCCGGCCGAGGGGCCGCTCTCCTGCAAGCCCCTCTGCAGGAACGTTTATCCTACAGCTGGAAAAATGAAGGGCAGGGCAGAGAAATGTTTTGTTGTTTTTTTTCCTCAATCCCCTGACATTGAATCGAATTCAGCAGGGCAAGATCAGCCTCTAATAATCTGTTTTCAGTCACTGAATTAGCCTTTCAGATGTGCAGAAGGTAACCATGAACCATGACTCATATTTTATTTCTTAATCAGGAATCCCAGGAACCAGGAATGCAGACACTGAAAAATCAGACAGCTGAGCAAAATCAGTGCGGCAGGATTACCATCTGCAAACAGAACAATCTACTTTGCATATTTATTTCTCAGCTGTTTAAAATTTTGAATCATAAATGCATATTCTGTATCACTTGTAAGGCACGCAGTCTAAATCGCTCACACTCGCTCGTGTTGGTTTGGGGGGTTTGTTTGTTTGTTTTGTTTTTGACGATTTAAATCTGGTTAGACAAGAGCAACAGAAATTGCAAACCTTACACAGAATTCCTTTGTTGCTTGCTTCTACTCAGACAAGCCTATTAAATGAGAGAAGCTGGTCCCCTCATTCATTTCCTTTGCAAATTCCTATTTAACCACTCCAAATCGAGATGAAACAAACTGTGATGCTGGTCCAGAGTCAGATTTTTTTTCTTTTTTTTTCAGAGAGTCCCTTTACAGTGTGCCTGAAAGCAACTGGCAGCCAAGTACCTACTTCAGACTCTAAAGGTTGCATTAGTGGAAGTTTTGTGTCTGGTTCAAGGCATTGCCAGGTAGTTTCTAAAGCCTGTAATTCACTAAGTGTCCAACAGAAACAGCTTCCAACAGGACCTCTAAGCAAGGAGCCATGTTTATATAGACTGTCTGAGACATTTGAATTGTGCTGAACTCCAGCCATTGCTCAACCAGTTATAACCAGCTGTCAGGGCTGGGAAGGAAACCAGGATAAACCAGTGTGGTGTCGCCTTCCCGAATCTGCTGGCAGGGCGGCACAGCAGGCTGGGAGGTAGGAGCTGCTCAGACCCCACCTCGCTGCAGTGTTAGTGGGTGAATTTTAATATTCATCACTCCAAGGCTGCTCATTTTAGCGACAGAAAGGAGGGATCAGCTGGGAAGTGGCGGCCGCTGCGGGGAAGGCAATGCAGAAGGATAAAGCCAAGCACATGATAGAAAACATTCAGAGATCCACAAGTCAAAAATCACTGTAATCACTTTGGCTGCCCCCTTTCTCAGCCTTTTGTTGTGCTCAGCTTTTTCCACTTTCCGGAATCCTCCTGAAGCAGCCAGAGCAGCCACAGCCAGAAGAGGCCAGCCAGGATCCAATGCTGCTCAGGCACCACTGCTTCTCCCCCTCTGTGTCCTGTTTTTCTCTGGACAACAGAAAATATCCCTGATCATCGGCCTGGGTTGAGGCATATGCAGGGAGCACCTTCCAGGAATGACTCTCACACATTTTGTAAGATTAGGCACAAAAAGTTTAGTTACAGGATAAAAAGCTCCCAGCCACAACAACGTGGCACAGCTGCATCGAGGAGCTGGAAAGGAAAGAGAATGGAGAGAAGCCCACCTTGCTATGGGACAAGGGGGATTGATTTAAAAGCATGTTTTAGAAAGTTTTCATTCCATAGTAAAATACTTGCAATGCCCATGAAACATCTTAGGAAATGAGAAATGTCTAAGTAAAGAAAAAATTATAAAATTATGGTACCTGTGCTGTTGAGTATCCATTCTTTATGCACAAAGTAGCTCATGAGGCAAGCAGGCAGCACACATACCTGTAATCAGCAGGCGATGCTTTTGGCAGGGATGGATTAGTCATTCACCCCTGTGCTCTGGTGACATCTCCTCAGAGAAAGGTTTTTTGGGGAAGCCTCACAAACTCCAGTGCTAAGAGAACATAAAATTTTGATGCAGAACTTCATATTTGATTGAATTTATTTTTTTTTAGAATTGCAGCATTTGGGTAGATTCTTACTTACATGACTTTGCCTATTCATTTCTCAGTCTCCTTGCCAGTCTCCCTAGTTTTCAGACTTCAACTTTTATGACCCATAAGAGCAAGCAAAAAAAAAGATCAATTTAATCAAAATATAACAGGTTTTTTTCAATTTACACTGCAGACCCAAAAATACTAAGTTTTTTTAAAATTCAAGGATTTTAAATTCAGTTTTGTTTTTAAGCCCAATCTATTGATTTAATTGCTAAGGGAAAAATAATATCTAAATATTTATATAATATGAAATAATTATGCAACCACTGTCCTTGGACGGATAACATTCAGCTAAGATCTGCATTCAATTATTTAGCTGGTGCTACAGAAAGTGATTATTCCTTTTACTTGAGCAGTAGCTTACAAAAACTTGAAGTTGTTCTGAGAATTAATTTTCAACTAGAGAACTGTTTTGAGACGTGTGTCCTCATGGAGGCTGGGAATGCAGCTCAGTGATCCACACCAGTGGTTCTTCCTCCAGCACTCACAGTTGGTTTTATTTAAAACTTCATTTTTTAGGAGTGCTTTTACTGCCATGAGCAGGGTCTGTTTCCAAGGGCAGTGCAGTCCAGTGTGGATGACACTCCCAGGGGGCAGGAAGGACCAGGTGTCCTGGCAGAGTCTCCAGTGCATGCTCGGGGCAGGAAGTGCAGAGCCAGGCGTGTGTGGAGAAGGGGAACACATGGATGTGCTCCAGCTGGAGCAGCCCAGGATATTCCCCCTGCTCTGCAGGTGAAAGGGGTGCAGGAAACCAATGCTGGGCCCCTCACTGATGATGAGAATTTTCTTTCCTCTGTCCCAGACCAGAGTAGTCTCCAATGTCCAGAAAGGAAGACAGTGTGATGTGTGGGAGGGACAGCATTTTCAGAGCAGGATCTGGTGCAATGGCAATTACCCAAAGCTGTTCCTGCTTGGCTGCTCCAAAACCTCCTCACAGCTCCTGCACAGCTGTGTCAACCCTCTTGTTTATCCACATGGTGTGTCCTGGACTGTATCTAAGCTCCAGGGACTGGGAGATGCCTAAGCTAAGCCCTGTGAAGTTTTCTCACTGCTGTGAGTAATGGCTAGGGACAGGCAGTTGCTTTGGCTTAAGCAAACCTGTGCAGCAATACTCATGGTTTCAATCAAATGCAATACTCCCCAGATATAACAAAAAAACCCAAAACAAATTAAAAAACCGAACAAAACCCCCCACAAAACAAAAAACAAACAAACAAAATACAACACAAAACAAAAACAGAAAAAAGAAGATATGGAGAAGCAGTTGTGTATTCTTTATATTTTCAAGGGTTTACAGTATATTGATACTCACTCCAGTGTCCATATCCACATTCACCTACATCTGCAGCAGCAAAGACATTGTATATCCAGTCCTTCTCATGCATGCACTCTGGAGCAGAACAGTGACTCTTTTTATTTTTTGCTAAAAGGAGAGAGATTTTTAAACTTCAGTATCAGTTCATCCATCAAACCACCAAGAAAAACGGAACAATTATCAGCTTCAGTTCAGTTATTCAGTTGAATCATTTTTGTCATTGCAATGAAATTGCAGCATGAACTCTAAAATAAAATTTAGATCTCATGTTAAATCTCTCAAGTATTTTTTGGCTTCAGCTTAGCTGCTGTTCCATGATAATGAATCAAAGACTCATTTCCTTCCCATGTCTACTTCTTCTTGACACATTCCTGCTCAGCACCCCTCTCAGTTACACATGCTCTCTGCTTTTGACAAAAGCAGGAAAAGACTTTCCCCTCTCTGCTTCCAAGGGCCAGGCAGTGCCAGCCCAGCTCCCATTGAGCAGCTCCTGGAGCTCACCTCGCTCCATGAATAGTTTCTCTGAGCTCAGCCCCAGTGGAGCTGGCACAACCTGGCCTCCAGGAGAAAGATCCAATCAGCCCAAAGACAAAAACAAGCTCGCAGCAACGGTGCAGGGCACAGCTCTGAGAGGCACCAGCCCAGCTTGGGGACAGCCAGAAGAAGGTGCCAAGTTTCTGTTACATCCCAGGAGAAGTTTGCACAAGGTTACTGGAGGATTACAAAAACTCTAAGGGAGATTCTTTGGCAGTTCTGTGCTCGGGCAACTTATTATTATGAGCTTGGGAAATATATCCAAGCTGTCTTTAATAGGAATGCATGGCAACCTCTGAAGGATTTATCATCTTAAAAGAGAAATCACAACAGCTAAAAATCTGGATGCTGAGAAATGTACCATTCAATTACAAAGCAAATTATATGGGTCTCCTGTGTGTGGTTCAGCTCTCAAAAAGCATCAGCAGCTTCCTGCTACTTTACAGACATGTTATTCCTTTACTTAGAGAAGCACACTGTAAATCAGAAATAAGAGATCCTCAAGAAAAATATTTTGGCAGTAATTCCAGATCTGAGGGGCACAAAAGGAGTTAAAAACCAGCAGAGCATAGCCAACAGTTGAGAAATAAGTTGGTAAAAGTTATTCTGGGAGCAGTGGGTCGCAGTAAGTTAAACTGTGTTTGTTGTCTGAAATTATTCCAAAAGCAAAATTATTCCAAGGGAGAAGGATAAATATCCTGGAATAATCCAAACCAAAAATCAAATATAAAGGGGAGAATAATATTTCATTGGATTCCAAGTCCATGTAATCTTGAAGGAATTAACCACTTGCCCAGGTTTTGCTGTCTATTTGTTTCTAAGGACTGAGACTGGAGGGGAAAGAATTAGGGGAATGCAGGGAATCTCAGACAGGGCACTAAAATTGAGTTACTCCGTTTACATACTGTGTATGCTTTTAAACAAAGTTGATTTTACCTTCCAAAATCTAATCCCAGTAATACAGAACACACACTGTGTTTCAAAGGATGCTTGTACAAAGGAAGTACTCTCTTTAATAGAAGCCCAAAGTTAAATATATAAATTTTAATGCAGATTTTGGAAAGGAGGTTCACTATACTCTGTAGCAGGGCACTGGTTGGCCTAAGTATGACTCACCCAGTACCACTTGAGCCATTACACACACAGAGGTGTAAATGTTACAGCTTGTAATAATTCCAGAGTTTCTGGAGATAACTTGATATGTCAGATCCTTCTCTGTCAGTGTGCTGGGAACTACACACTTACTATGAGCTTTAAATGAAGAGTAAAGGCATACTTAAAGAGGGCACAAATAAACCATTGCCTCTCCTAGTTTAGCAAGAACTTAGCTTCAACAGGCAGCATTACAAACCACTGCAGCTCTGGGGGGCTGTCCTGATGCAAGGCAGCACAATGTATCTGGAATTTCAAGTCCCATATTGAAAAATTTAAGCACCCATATAAAGTTTGACTTGCATATTTTTTTAATCTCTGAAGTAAACACCTTCCTAGGCATTTTGAAGGCTGTTTCTTTTAAAGGGACTTCTCTGATTCAGCTGATAAGGTATCCTGCACTAAATATGGTTTAACACAACAAAATGCAACCCCCTCTGAACACACAGTAACTTATATTTGGGCTTCAGCTGGCTGACACAATTCTTTTTACTTGGAGAGCTTCAAAGGCAAACAATTCTAGTATCTGTAAGGCATTAATTTTCCCTCATGTTTAGGCTGTCAAGGACTTTTCCAGTCATGCCCCTTTTTCCAGCCTTTATCTATATTTAGAAATAAATATCCTGAAGAACTTATGGATATGGATTTACCTATCTGTGGAAAACAGCAAGTCTGGAGACTGTCTGCTCACCCAGCCTAACTGAAGGGCTTAATAAATTTGTTTGGAGTTATTCTGCAAACCAGCAGATTGTTTGAGATTAAAAAGCAGGCAACAGATCCCCAACTTAGTTGGTTCTAATGTAAGTCAATTCAAGTTAGTTAAGGATTTCTTTACTTGTTTAGTGGTTATTTCCCAGTACTGATGTGAGGGTTATTTCTAAAATACACGGGCCAGCTACTCCTCCTACAGGTCAACACACTGAGATCTTCATTGGTAAGAAAATGGTTCTGGTGTTTCAGAAGGTGGCATATTTTTTTTCAATGCCCCAGCCTGATTACAGGCACCAAATTATTTCTGTAGGCAAAGCAGCATTTTCTGCTACCCCTTGCAGGAGAGAAAGAACCATGATCTCAACTGTTTTTATCATTAAAGATCCTCTAACACGTTTCATAACAGTAGGTTCTTTAACCCCAAGGCTTTGGCCAAATTCCAACTCAATTACTGTCTACCTGAAAATTCTCCCGTTAAAGTAGGATTGATGGATTTGTCTCCTCCCTTTAACTGGTGAGCAGCCATGGCTGTGAAGAGCTTTCTAGGCTTCATCTTCAAACTGATTTCTGGGTTAGGTTAGGAACGTCAGTACACTCACGTGACCCAGGACTATACACCAAAAATTAGTACTTGTTAACATTTCAAAAGGACATTATTAATTAATTAATTAATTAATGTGAAAAGCACAACTGTATCAAGAAAACAAACCAGAAAAGATCACATGCAATAAACTTGCTGAGAAATCCACTGGCAAATGGAGTTAGTGTATACAAGTGAAGGCTGATCTAACTGTAGACCAACACGATGCGTTAACATTGTTTCAGATGCACTCCATCTGAATGAACAACAACATTCCTGTTTTAGTAGAAGGCAGAAATGTTTGTCATCCCGTGGTTACATGGACTATAAATTCATTGAAACACTTTACAGCTTTTGTTCTTTGATGGCAGCATTTGCTGGGGATGCCTGATTTGGTTTGTCCAGAATGACAAAAACAGTTGAAGGCATGTCTGCCTACTGAGAAAGTTTTCAGTGAAATGTTCAGCAAAATTAGAGAGGGTGGGAGATGCACTCAGAGAACAATTCCTTCAAATATTTCTGGCAATGAAAGGTTTGCTTAAGTGTGGATCACCCCATTCCATGGAAAAGCCAAGCAGGGAGCATTGCATCAGCTCAGCGAGATGTGCAGGGGTTTGGGATACCAGCATCCTTGGAACTTCACAGGTTGTCTGGAAACACCTGCTCCTGATTTACCTTCAGTAATTGCTCTCTCTCGGCATCAGTGGTGCTGATGCTCCCACACAACCACACCTCCTCCCAAAAGGCTCCCCAAAAGGGGTCCAAGCACCAGCAGCAGCAATCCTTCTGCTCTCGTGTCAGATGGCAAGGGCAGCCTCGGACCTTGAAGGGGGTCCTGCTGTGGGATGAGTATTCTGGGAGTGGAAAATGAGGAAACAAAAAAGAGGGGATGTTGTTGGAGGCTTAGGAGAATCCCCAAAATAACATCAACTGTATTAAAAGGACAGAATTTTAATATATGACACTGCTATACATTTTCTAATTGGTTTTTTAAAAGGATGAATTATTATACTAGAAACAAGTAGTGATTTCTGTCCCATCAAAATTTACTCTCTGGTGTTCCAAAAATATTTAAATCTGCTTCTGCCTGCACCTATGGATTTAACTTTTAACAACTTTTACAAGATTTTTTTTCAAAGTAAGATGAGAAGCATTTGGTTGTATTCCACTAGGCAACAGTCAGCAGTGTAAAATGCCTCCATGCTCAGCAGAGTTTCCTCAGGTAGTGATTTCCATGTCGTATTTAGCTGAGATAAGCATGGATTGGGGGGAAGGACAGCTCAGCTCCAGCTGTGCACCCCCACCCCCCTCCCTGTGCTGGCACTCATTTAGGTTCCAATTCAGTCACACTGGGGAACTGATCTCACTGAAAACTAAAGGAGTCTTTTTAGGTTTTATCCTGGTCCTTCAATGACTCTTGCTGATAGTAAGCATAACTGAAAGCCTGCAGAACTGAGGTATTCAGCAAATGTATTTGGCATGTTTAAGCACAAGCAGAAAAGCATTCTTCTGGATATAATACCATGGGCTGCAATTTCCATATAGTAATGCTTTACAAACTACTTCATGCTATCTTTCCAAGATGTGCATCAGTTTCACTGATTAATTTACTAGTCTGACAGGTCATTGACTGCCTGGATAAATCAATATGGCAGACAACAGGAATTTTAGCAATGAGAATAAGAAAGGCAGTGCTATGGGTGACAGTACTTGGTATTTGCTGGCAAGCCCCACGTGAAGAAGCTCAGCTGAAAACCCAGATGAGGAGACACAGAGGGACTCCATCAGAGGTGCCTGCTTGGCTGCACGGTGACAGATGGCACAGGCTGAATGGTTAATGCCCTTTCTCAGCCTACTGGCCTGGCTTGTGCTCCCAAGTGCTTTATGCGGTCTCAGGAAACTGCAGCAAGCGTGTGTGGTGATTTGCCACCGAGGCTTACTAAGATCTAGCTACATATTCATGACCTTTAGCCTAGCTGACTGATTTGGAGCTTTATCAAACAGCTGATTATGTGGCTTTTCCTTTTCCTGCCTTTTTTTAAAAATATAAATATGAATGAATTCTGCATTCTGTATCTCCCTGATTTCCTAAGAATGCCAGACATTTTCTGGTGAAGGCATTAATTAGCAAAGGCTTGTGTGACTGACGTTTTACTCTATTGGTACTTTAGGTCTCTGCAGATGAAAATGCTGTAGTGCCATGGGAAATGTGTACTTAACTCTAACAGCAAAGGGAGTACAACTCTGGTCTCCTTTGGCATGTTTAGGCTGCTCCTTTTCTCAACTGTTGAACTACTGCAACAAGAACTGATATGACAGGATATCAGTTTAGATTTGATTATTATTATCTCTTATACCCACCCTCACTACATTTGTAAAGCTCAGTCAGCCTGGTATTCTGAATTTCTGTTTGCAGTTAACCTTTAAGTGCAAACAGTGGGCCACAGTGACTGGACTCTCTTCATTACAGTTCTTGAAACCAGGACTTTCTCAGACAGGAACAGAAGAAGAAGTTTTCTTATTTCACACTAGCAAAATTAAAAGAAGAATATATTTTTTTGCATAATGCAATGAAATAATATGAAAGGCTATGAGGGGAAATTTTATTCTGCCTCTAAAATATATATATTAGTTCAACATGATCTTACACAATTTGACAAGAGGATTTTCATTATTAATAAGATGAAATGTAAGGCTTCTAATTAAATGGAAAACAAACCAGTGTAAACTACACTCAGAACACACAAACCTATTAGGTTTTAAATTTAGTAATAAATCATTTATCTAAAACCCAGCTGACTTGTTGTGTGATGTTACCTGATGAGGTTTTATTTAATTTCTGCAATTTTTCTTCCTTCTATCCTTACTATTCTTATGCCAAAACAACAGTAAGTTTGTTTTGGAATCCCTAAGCTGAAATGCTACTCAATAAAATTATCAGGTAACAAATGCCTTAGCAAGAGTATCATTCATTTGGGAGGGCTAATTTACAAGTAAAATGAAATGTCTAATATGACTAGAACACTAAATTAGATCTGCACTGTTGGACTGTAAAAACAAAAATACTAGAGAAAAAAATTACAAATTTCATCCAGAGAACTGCCCACAGGAACCTTCAGAACCAAGGAAGTAGTGACTTGCAAAGGATTTTAAATACTATCTAATGTGGAATTTGCCACATGAAGACAATTACTCAGAGAAAACCTTTGACAGGTAAAGTATTATCTGCCTAAAAGTGGTGTAACTTGGCTCTACCTGTCTGAAGCAATTACTGTTTCATAACAAACTAATTGCCAACTATGAGCATTACACACAATTCTGAGCATTACATTACATTACATTACAAGTAATTCTCAGTTACTTGCATGAAGCATGGGTGACTGCAAGGTACCACACATGCAGCTGAAGCTGTTAGTGACTCTTTTTTCTGTGATCTTTGAGTAGAAAATGGCCACTCATAATTGGTGACCAACTAACAATCAACAGCTTCTATTTCACTTATTCTGCCCTGTTCTCATAGCTTCACAAAGCCTCATTTCAAAGTGAATATTTTTCACATTATCACCTGCGAACAGATCTTATATAACCTAGAGGCAGACACACTTGGGTGTCTATTTTTTTCTGACAGACAAGGATACCAAAGGTTTTGGGACATCTACAGAATATGGTCACAAGTGCTCCAATGAAAGTTTCTCAAACACCAAATATGTACCATCTGCATATGGAATGCCACATCATTTTTTGCTGTACAGCCTTTGGAAAATTGCTAGCCTTAACAGCAGCAAGTACCATTTTATCTTATTTGCAGGAGTTCTAGGATTTGCACAGATGGTGATGGTCCAGAGTCAGGATCATATGGCAAGGAAATGCATCCCTCTCTTCATTTTCATCTGATAAGAGTCACTGGGCTATGCTCCTTTCATCTGCAGAAACGGGAAGAAACAATAAAAGCTTTTTATACTAAGTGTTCCCACATTTAGGATAGGAAAAAATGCTTTAATTGTTCTAACAATTCTTTTTTCATGCATGCTAGTAGGTACTAAAACATACATATATTCACTCACCTCCTAAAGCTGAGCTTCCATGAAAGCCCAGAAACCTTTTTCCTAATAGGTATCACAAAAATCATCAGAGGAGAATACAGATGATCTAAGTTGGGTCACAGTAAAATTATCATTGTTACTTGTGGCAAGCATTCTTTCATGTTTAAATCAAGCCTCAATTATTTCATCCTACTTATTCTTTAGAAAGCAGAAGTTAAGCATAAATATGCTGGATGAGATCTTTTCTGAGAAATGCATGTGGGACAAAGAACCACAGATGACCCCAGAAGGAAACTGTATGAAGTCAATCAGAATGATCACCTGAGTGTGTCTTTATTTGCCAGTATACACATCATATTTGTTAGAACATTGTCACACTGGTAAATTTAAAGTTCTCTAAGCAGAAGATTCATGACATCAACAAAGACTGTGGGGGACAGAAAGGGAATCAGGGAAACGTAGGAAATTTGTAAACAGAGCCAAAATGTGTGTGAGGGCTAGGATGCCCTTGCCAAAAATTAAAAAATATTTTTTCTTTAATGCAGACAGCGGTTCCAAAGGTTGACCAAATGTTACTATCATCTGAACAGTGAAGTCTGGTTTTGTTTACAAGGTAATGAAATCCAAAGGAAAGTGACAACAAAAGGTTTTAAAAGTGATTTTTCCTTTTTTTTTCAAATACGTTCCAGCAATTAAATTCACATGCAAAAAGCTGATTTCACGTACAGAAAATACTTTGAAATATCCAAAGTCCTCAAACTGACAAAAATACATTTCACAGAGATAGAGTAAACAAAATACAAATCCACAGCTGCAAAGTTTCAGATATGCAAAATGACTATTTTAATGTTGTGACAGATCCAAGGTTTGAAAATATACTATAGCATGTTTCAATCAAACTAACATGGGACTGAAGTTACCTGTGCTGTACAGGTAAATACAACTAAAACCAGCTGGTGGCATTCTGGCTCTCCCCAGAAAAGGAATGGATGTGTATGCTGAAAGTCCAGGGTTTTTTTACAGAAAGAGAACTGACAACATTAAACTGATCTTGCACACTGGAAACCCTCAAGATTAGTATACAGTAGCACAAAAATGATAAAAGTAGTTTTTTTGCTAGGTAATAAGAAAGAAACCAAAACAACAAGCATCTGACAACACTCAACTGGAGATACTGTAGATACAATGTGACACTTAATTATAAATCCCTCTGGGGACTGAGAGTCTGACACACCATGTGCAGATCTGCACACTCATCACCAGAGCTCCTGCTCTCACCTGATGTGGGCTGAAATGCCATGAAACGTATGTCTTCATCTGGATTGTAATGACAGCTTCAAACAAAGTTCTCAGGCTTTAATAAGCTGCATAAACAGCTGCAAACAGTCATTTGCTCTAATTATGTTACTGTCAAAATGTAAAAAAAAAAAAAAAAGGCAATTTTTAGGGGAATTTTAATTACTGCTTATTCAATTTTAAAAAGGAACAAAAAAGAAAAGCAGTTCAAGGAATACTGAAAATCTGTATGAATTCAGTCACAGGTATTAATTAAGGGCATCAAGGTTCTGTACAGAAATGAAATATGAAAACAAAAACAAATTCATAAAGGAAATAAGCACTGATACTTCACCTCTAAAACTTTTAGAAAAAATGCCTTTTTTTGTGTGTGTGCATATAATTAGGAGCATGGTTGATAACACAACGACAATGTACCCATTTTCTACAATCTTTGACTGCTATATAAAAATAATTCTATGACTTCTGAGACAAACAGGACTTGCAAATACAACTTATTCCCGTTAAAACTGTGCTTGGTGTCTTAGATGTTTAAGGCTATACATGCATTGAAATTTAAGGAATTTCAGGTTGAAACAGTAGTCGAAAACTGTGTTATATTACAGAAATTGTACAATGAGGGTAGGAAGGGTACATATGATGCAGCATCAGTCTGTTCCTGTGAGACCAGCATACACCAGGTAATTATTGTACAACACCAGGACTTGAGACACAGGAAAGCCAAATCTGTTTTTAAAGCAGCACACTTCAGATATAGGTAGAACATGGTAAACCAAGCTAATCTGACAGCATTGACTGATATTTTTGTTTGTGATAGATTTTGATTAAAATGCACCAAGAAACACAACCCAAACACTTTGCTACTGATACAACAATGCACATCCAGTCAGAAAAGAGGTATTTGGAATTCTCAGCTGGGAGTCACATTTACAGAAGCCTATTTTATATTTGTTAACAGAGATCCATCACATATCATTTTTGTCTTTAAGTAATTGCAAGTCCAAACATTATTTTTCCAAATAATTAGAAACAGGCTTGGTTCTTTGGTTAACACCATGTGACTTACATCAGACACAGGAACCAATTAACAATAAACAGCCATATGAGGAAGTTTTTTGGATGGGGGGCAGGGTGGGGGAGAGGAAGGAAAGGGGAAAACTTCAAATTCAAAGAAATGCATTGTGTTAAACTGAACTGCCCTTTGAAACCTCCTGGACTAGGAATAATCAGTTTAAGACATCTCTTGGGTTGCAGTGACATTGCTTACACACCATAACTTCAGTTTCTCTACAGATTAAGTTTCATACAAAAGAAGGAAGGCACCGAGTGCATCGGTGACGTACAGGCAGTATAAAAGTATGCAAGAAAATGCTACATACTGTATATTTCATACCTTTTAGAAATGTGGTGAATGTGTGCTATCTCTATGCAATATAATGCTTTACAAATCCAACTCCTTATATCCCAATGAAAGAATGAATTAAAATGTGGAACACATTTTATTAATCTTGCTGGTAACAGCACAATTCAGTATTTGTATTCACTAAGATCAGTTACTAGCTTATAGCCACCAGAAAAACAAGTTCAAAATCACTGAAGATCAAGGGAACTATAATCTAAAACTGTATTTTGGGACAGAGCCAGCAGCCTTTACTCATGACAGATGTTCCACTAAGAATGGAGAGGAGGCTCAGTTTTACCACTGTTATTCATGTTAATAGTGCCTTTCTCTGAGACATCCCCAGGATTAGATGGAAGTGCTTACAGGGAAAGGTCCTACACAGCATGAAAGACATCTGGTTAAACCAGGACCTGAGTAAAAGGCAGAAGGTTCAGGCCCTTAGTCATCATATTAGCACTTTTGATTGCGTTAACAGTGATATAGCTTGCTCATAGAGCATTTAATTTCACATTGTTAAATCATCTTATATAAAAATAGGTAAGAAAGCTCTGTAAGAAAGTATATATACTATATAAGGAGAAATCTCTCCTTAAAAAAAGCAAATAAAGGGAAAAATTGAATAAAAGGTTTCACTAATTACACTTTGTCATGAAAATCACATTAAAAACATTTATCATAAACGAAACAGTACTGAGCACTAATGAACCTTGTGGTTTACTGGAAAGGACAGCAAACTAGCTGTATAGTAAAAAAAGGTCACTGCTCTATGTCCTTTTTTGTAAATATTCCCTAATACATTCAACTGCTTAGAAATTTTCTTAAAATGTCATAACAAGCCATTTGCAAAATTGACCATCAAAACTGGTTCAAAGCCCTGCTCCTTGCTTGTAGTATGGCCTAGAGATTACATCTCAAAGCTATGAGAATGCTTCTAGTTAATTCTGCAAAACCATTCAAATTCACACTCTGGAAATGAAAAGTTAAAAAGCAATCCACTTTAGACCCTCAGCATGCAGTCAGTGTCCACGGGGTTTGCAAAACACAGAAAAAAAATTAAATTGATACAATGGGCAAGACTCTTGTTCTCAGATACAAGAGAGAAAAGGATGACATTAATTACATCCCTGAATGTCCATGAGGTATTCCTTCAGTGGTATGGTATTACTGCTTCTGCTCTCCTGAGTAGGGCCTTTATGCCAGCTCGACAAGCAGATGCTTCCAAGGAAATGAATTAATCCTTCTTGCTATGACAGCTTTGTCTGGGCAGAGCTGTCTCCTAATCTTCATTCCTACAGGAGCAGAACCAGCCACTTGCCTGACTCCTGGCCCATTTTCAGCACAAGGACCATGTATCTATATCCATCCAGCATAAGCCTGAACAGAAAAACCTGACCCAGCATGTACCAGGCCCATCCAATACTTCAGTCACACCACAGAGGAACTCAGCTTGCCAGCACTAATAATTGTGCCATATTCAGGTAGACATAAGCAGATACTCGTGCATAAGATTTCTGCATAGTCTGCAGAAAGGAAGAAACCCTGCTTGAATTTAAGGAGGGGCAGTGATAAGTTCTTAAGGCTAAACTAATCCATGTCACTGTAGGACAGTTGGCACTTGCCCTACACACCCAAGGCAAATAAAAAACCATCTACCCTCTGTAAAACACACTGGTTTAGAAGCCACACAATGTCCACAGAGACCAGCACTGCTGTGAATGCATGAACTCCACAACTCACACGTCACAGTTTGTCTGAGCAGGGCCCTTCAAGGGCCACAGGGTCCAAGAGAGGAATATGAGTCACTGCTGCTGCTGCTGCTGTAAGGAGCCATCTCTTATTTTAATGCTCTTGCTCTCAGGTGACATCTCTTCAATGGGTGTTGGTGATTCACTGACAAGGAAATGCTCCTGTGACTCTTCCCTCAAGAATTACCATCAGAACAAAGTGGTCTGAAATCCAGCTGTGATGTACTACAAAATCTAGCAGTTGAGTTAAAGACCAAAAAACCAGAACATTCTTGATGGCTCCTTCCAACAATAAACATTGCTGAATATTCCAGTTAAAATGATCAAGATGTTTAGGGACTGCTTTAACATTTTTAATAATAAGTTTAAAAAAATATTTCAAAAGCTGAGGAAAAGAAGAAACAAAAACAAGAGATAATGATTAAATAACAAGTTTGTGACAGTATCTGGATGTTTGGTTTTCTGCCTCCATTCATAACTGAAATCATATTTGACTGTGTTGCAGGTGCCAGGCTGTATCACCCCTCTAATCCACCAATCCTATTGCTCTTCACACCTTCAGGGTGAGATCTGCTCCTCTCACTAACATTAATGGCAGGCAGGCATGCACAGCAGTGGGAAAATGAAAAGGATGTTTACCTGTTACTGAGAATTCAGCTTCAGAAAGAAGTCAATCTGCCTTACAACCAAGTGACAAGCCAGAATTTTAAAGACTACTATAAACAGGACAGGTGTTTTTCCTCCAGAAAATGTCATAAACAGAGAGCTCAACACAACTCTGAGTTCAGTGAAAGGGCATTCCGTTGTTAGTTTCAAGCTGGAACAGCTCAGGCCAGAAGGCCTGTACTCAAACCTCATTCCCTGACCTAAACCCATACTTTTTGTTAGAACTGGGATGTGTAAGAGCGATCTGTATTCAATTCCTACATGCAAATGTCTCCCTCAAAGAAGTTTTCTTCTTCTGGTTTGCTATATTAAAACTGATGGTTAGCATTTTAGAAATCTTTGGGAATTGGAGAGGTGACAGAAGTTTTGCACCAGTACCTTAAAGTACAGTGTCCCTTACTTCTAAGGTCCAGTGACTGCCAGACGCAGCTTTTCAGAGACATGGGGAGTTTGCAGGAGTGAGCCATTGGGAAGAAAAGAGAATAAATCAGGAACACTGTAAACAAATTTTAGACAACAAAAGAATTGCTCCAAATGTGTGAAAATGGGAAGGTACTGATGCTGACACTGCTTTTGTCATCAAAAGTCTTTGAAAAATTTACAGGTAAAAGAATTTCCAAGAGTAAATGCCATAAAATCTTGGTTTCAGGTCAAGTATTTTCTAAGTTGATAACAATGTTTAGCTCCCACAAAAGCACAAATGTTCATTCCAAGGGCTCCCCAAATTTCCAAATCTAATTTTTAATGAATTTAGTGGACTTCCATTTCATTTAGAAATTGTCATATTTCTCCTATAGTAGAGCTTACACCTTTCCTTGCTTCTGCCTTTGCAGTCAGACCTCACCATGCAGTGTGGACATCTCACATCCTGAGCATGAGGCCAGCAGCACAGGGACCAAGCTTTGCACATTTCCAGTGCTCCCCTGGTTCCCTGTGCCCCTGGCTGAGCAGGAGCAGCAGGATGGCTCTGCTGCCCTCCTGCTCCACAGGATGGGAGGCAGCGATGTCCTGCAAGGCGCTGCACAGCCTCTCCTCCTTCGGTGCACTGATTCCCTGCTTGCCTGTCCTGCCCTTCACAGCCTTGCCCTTAACAGAAAGGAACTGAGCAACTTTTTCACATTTATAACACTTTAGGACGACTTGTATGAAATATTATAAGCACTAAACCAAACAGATCATATACAGAAAGGATGCAATACTTCCAAGAAGAGAATCTGCACGAACGTCACTGTTCTACAATTATTTAAGGCTACACTGACAGGAAACAGATTCAATTCAAGATCTGCAATTTCTACATGGTTTGCTGGCACACAGAAAAGTAACTAATTTGATACATTTTTTTCAAGTACTTACTGTACTTTTGAACAAAGGCAAACAACAAAAAGCTATGAAAAAAACACAGCCAACTCTGGGGAAAACATAAGTGCCTGTAAATTTGCTAGTGATACTTTGTTCTTCAGCAATTCTGTTCCATGCTTAAGACCTAACTGAATGCACAAAAGCACACTGTGTGTGCAAGCCCTTATGCAGGGTTTAAAAAACCCACAATAGATGAAGGCAGATTTCAAATACAAAGGTGTAGGTTTGCATAAGCAATGAAAAACAAAATTACAAACAAATCAAATAATAAGAATAGGTTCTAGAAAGAAAAAAACATGAGAGCTATTGGTACTACAATTAACTCACAAAAATCCCAAGGTGAATCCAATTATTGGTTTTGCACAGCAAATCAATGTTCTACTGTGTCAAAATTAAACATTCATTTCCATTCTTTAAACATTCAGTTTCTAGCCTCTCATAAATCCAAGCAAACCATCCTTCTTCTCTGAAGCACAAACTGGTCCTGAATACTTTAGAAAAGTCCTAGAGAGAGATTCCTCTTCCCAAATGAGCCCAACACAGAGTACCATAAATCTCTGTTGTGTCCAAATTAAGATTTCAGTGCCTTGGAAATCTAAATGGTGAATGCAAAGCTGAAGCAATGCAACCTACAAACAGAAACCCACATCATGACACAGTTTCATTTAGTTTGGTTCTGTAAGAGGTTATTTGCTGCACCTTCCAAACTGACTTCTTCATTTGTTCAGTGATGATGTTAAGTATGTTCTCCACTGGAATTACCTGACCCAGTTCTTGCTGTTCAATATTGTACATTATTTTAAATAACAAAAGCTGTACAAAGAGACAATCCATCAAGAGACAATTTTCAGTTTTAGGAAAGAGCATCTAAATATCCACAAACAGAATAGATAAAACCACCTCCACATCCAATGAAAAACTGCTTGACAACAGCTTCTACGTCATTGCTTCTATTATATGGAAAGCTGAAAAGATTGTGAAAATCTGAGCATTTTTCTTATGCATATTAAATTAATGCTGATTTTGTATTAAATTCTACAATCAACATTACATTTCTCAAACTGGACTAACAAAAGTGACTGAGAGAGACAACCTGCATTGTATAACTGCAAGACCATTCCTGTTTAAAGAAAGTTGTTGCATTATTTGTATTTAGTAAATAAAGCTTCTGTAAATGAAGCAGCAGTGCAATATCAGGAGGAAAAAACCCAAAACACAAAGGTCTGTAATAATGTTTAAGTCTTTAAATCAATAAAAACTGAAAGCCTGGCTCTGCAAATAAATCAGTCTAATGACACCAAATAAACCAAGACATGGAATTACAAAATCCTTTAAAAAGGACTTAATGAAATTGTTAAATAGTGTGAGAATTTGAGAACCATGTGAAAAATCTTTATTACAGCATACTCACCATGCCCAGTCCCACTGTACTTGACTGTCTGTATACCCCAAAGCCATGACTGTTCAAAGGTATTATGAAGGAATTCAAGAGGAACACATCGGTCCTAATGCGAACACTTGAGACTAACACTAATTGTCTCAACAAAATCCAACACTTTTCTACCCACCAAGTGCTACAACAGTCAGTGAGGTCTCATATTAGTAAGACATTATCATCATGTATAATAAAAAAGAAATTGCTTGTTTTCTTTACAGGAACAATTCAACAAAACTTGTAATTACAAGCAGAAAAAATATTTAAATTGGGAAGCTTTTTTAAAATACATCTACTCAGTAACTTATAATTTTAGTAATTTAAATTGGATTCAGCAGTCAATAAATTGGTGTGAGTCCAGCTAAAGGCTTTGGGACAAATAGGAACCTCAGAAGCACTGATATTTCCCCAATTTTGGTGGATGCCAGGAGTGTTTATCTGGTGATACTGCAGCTTCTCAACTGCATCATTAGCAAACTGTGTTTCCCAACCTGAATACAAGCAAAGCAAACTTCTATTTTGTGTGTGAACATTCTTTCCATTGCTGGAAAATCCCTAGAAAAATAACTTACTGATGTTCTCTTCTTCAAGAAGAAAGGTAAAAACCCCTGGTCTGCTCTCTACTTCCAACAAACAGCATATAGTAATGCCTAAAACAGCTCACAAGAGACTCAAATGGATACCTGTGTCAAGCAAAGCCACAGTATTTTGCATTCATCCAGAGTAGTTCAACTGCTGTTACTTCCTTCACAGTCCTTCAACGTAACTTCCAACTGCTGACATTTTAAAGAAACCTGTATCAATTTGTTTAATGAAAATATATTTTAGTAAAGTCGTGCTCTATGAGCTTCCTACATTGGAATACATGAGTAGAGGAAGTGCTTTCAACAGAAAGTTACATAGTTTTACAGTACAACCTGTCTAAGGAGTTTTGGAAGGGACCAAACCAATGGTCTGGTCTCTTTGGATTAGGCAGAAGTACAGGCAAGAGGGAAAAACCCGATTTTTGCCATATATAGAGCTTGTTCCTGTCACAGACTGAAGAAACATTAGTTTGATGTCAAAGTTCACCTGATGCCCAAATGCCAGTATTTTTCAAACCAACTGCATATCAAAAAATGAAAACTTAATTTACTAAGCTCCTGGAAAGAAACTCAGTGCAAAACAACAGTATATTTCTATTTGCTGTATTAAGTGTTCTTTCACCAGTGGTTTTTCTTTTTTTTGCTTTTGCTTTACAGACCATTAACTTTTTCTGAAAGTGCAAACTATTGACCTTTAATCTGAATGCAGGCAGGTCAGAAGCTACAGTATTAAAGCAATACAAAAGGTACACAAGGAGGAGCTTACATTAATTTGGAGAACCTCGCACAAAATGTTTCTGAATTGAAGACCACAAAACAAACCCAAACAAATACAGCATCAGGTGGATGGGGAAGGGACCGCTATTGTATCTGTGTACAGCAAGGATCCTCTGACACCAAGGAAGTTCATGACACCAAGTGAAGATTCTGTATTAAATCCCACCATTTTGCAGGTTGTGCATCCTTTCCAATGGAATGTTGACTGCAATTTCCATTTTTTACTCCCTCAACGAATCTGCTGATTGCGACCAGGGATGATCGTCTTCCTGGGAGAACAAGCTCCCTTAGAACCACGGCTGCACCTTCTACCATCCATTAGGACTCCAGGAGAGTATGCCATCTACAGACTTGCTGTCCTTTAGACTCCTTCATTTCAGTCCAGTGGTTGAGTTCGTCTTCTCCTGAGCTGTTGAGACCTAAGGAAATCCAGCCTATCATCTCTTTCCGCTTCATGCTGCGCTTGTTGTAGACAGAGAGAATGAGCGTCACGTCCGAGAGCTGGAACAGCGCCACCTGGAAAACGAACGTCTCCTTGTACACCGGGTTCGGCTGCCCTCGGCGGATAGAAGTCTTGCACTTGGACATCTCCTGCCCCATCGAGTTCAGCAGTGTTAACTTAACATATGTATCTACAAAAGAAGTCACACGGTGGAACGTCAGATAGCTTGGAGCCAGAGATTTGGAGAAGGAGGTGATTACAGAGAGCGAGGATATGGTGTATACCAGGATGGCTGAACGCATGGAGACATGACAAGTAAACAAAATATTACAAACACACTAACAAATGAACTAGCTCCAGCACTATAGACATGGGTTAAGTTAAAGGTATACCTCATAATCCTCTTCCCATTAACCCCTCCCACATTGTTTAGTCTAAAAAAACTTAAATTGCATTAACACTTAGCAAGCTCCAACTAGCCACAACACTGTAAGCATACCACTGAAATTTCAAAGAATATGGATAAACAAAGTGGAATTAAGGCAATTAATGAAGAGGAAAAGAAAATGATGTCAAAATGCAGCAATGATATCAAAATAGCCAGGATAAAATGCTTAAGAATAATCTCTGCATGGATGTGGTTCTCATTTTGGGCTTTTCAGTTTTATTTATCTTGAAAACCAAAATGTAGCAAAGTGCATTCAAAGATGGCAGTTTACACAATTAAAAAAACCCTATTATTTCCTAGATTCATGAAGGAATACATTTACTGCGTGTTTTAAGAAAAGCAAGATTTTGCACAATTCAAGATGATTGTTCAAAACGTAGCTTGTATGGTGCTTTTAAGCATACACTTAAGAAGCTGATGCAAGTAATGCAGTAAGTGCACATTATGTGTTAGCATTTGGGTATAAACCCTTATTTTTAAATATCTATTTTCATTGGACTAAAGGCACCAAATCATGCTCCTGCAGAAGGATGCACATTTCATGAAGTTAACTAATGATAGGAAATACAAAATGGTATAAAACAATCTCATATTTAATTTTTATTCCTATCTTTTCATATTAATGGATAATATCAATTAAAGGCTGGAGTTTATCCTAAAAAAACACATCGAGTATTTTCACTTTGCAAGTACATTGAAACCCCAACATCCATAATCAGAGACAAATGCAACTTTTGCATTAAAGAGTGCCACAAAAAATAAACATATACTTTTATAAATTGGCATGGTAGGCAGCTGTGGATATTTTCTGCTGGCAGGTTTCTTTTGCATGAAAAAGACAACATCCAATTAGTTTCTACAGGAACTCACCTCGGATTATATAAACCTGTCCACCTATCAAGTGTTTTAGACAACAGAACAGTCCGTCTGACAATGGGGTGGAAAGCAGTAAAAGAAATAATGACCAGATGTCAATAGTTGGGTGAGAGAGGATCAAAGGTTAAAGTTTAAGAGGAAACACTACTCACTGGAGTGGAAGAACATGAAAGCTTAGCAGCACAGATCAGAAAAAGGACTGAACAAAAGGATTGTTAGGTAAAATTTAATGAAACGGAAATTTTGTGCAGTTTTTGTGTAATCTTTAACAAAAATTACATTGCTTACATAATGGGTTATCTTAGGACTAATAGACACTGGATTCTAAGCCACACTTACCATAGCAAGAATTGTGCAAATTATTAAATTATAGCAGATTGGGTAAAGATCACTATATCCTTATCAAACCTTATGCTTTTTCATGCAAACTCCAGCATATTTAGAAAAACTGCACATTAAAGTAATTAAACTTCATATATTAAGCAATAAAATGAAAAATAATTGAACTGAAAACCAAGCTGGTTTTGCCTTTAGCTTTTCTAATTACAGATATTTGATTGTAATACTTCAGCTCTTGAGTAGTGATGAACTGGGGAACAAGAATGACTCCGATGTTATCCTGAAAAGAACTGAGGGTCACTTATATCTAAAATTCAGCAATGGGTCTCTATTTAGGATGTAAACACCTTGCTTATTAAAATCCACATATTTATGGATTTAATGTGTGTGTGCATGCATATACACACACATGCATTTAATATGCAACATATTTTCAACTGAACCTCAGGGAAAACTGAGAAGCTTCTTTTTCTTAGGCAAAATATCAACTGTCACACAGAGAAACAAAGAAGACACATCCACTGTTACTGCCTGCAGGATTTGGCCCATTTGCCTGTACTCAATTGCTAAATGAGTTACTATGTAATATAAATATGCAGTAGAGGAGGATGTACTAGTAAGAAGTTAAAATTTAGTATTCAGTTCATATTTGCTGCAGAGGCACTTCAAAAAAATTCTCAAGTTCCCAAGCCCTAGACTACAGAAATGTGGGAAAGAGTAATTGCTTCCATTTCTATCACAGTTCCTCAATGCATGAATGAAAACTGAACTGTGCATATACTTTCCAGCACTTCTTGGGATTCTGGAGCACTGATAGTCCAAACAACAATTGTGAACAGGACATTTCTTCATCATCATCATCATCATCAACCTCATCATCCCTACAGGCCTTAGTTTTAATTTGGGGAAATGATGGCACAGATTGAGGTTGGCAGATGTCCATGATGTATGGGATTAGGATATGGCAGTAGCACGGATCTGCGTCCAGGAGTTTAAAAGGTGCCACCACAGCTGGGGGCAGGGGAGGGGGATGGCACAAAACAGCCCAAAGGGGAAATCTGGATTCCAAAATATTCTGTGCATGGTTTTACCAGACCCAGAAAGCTCACTAGTTTCCAGCTTTCTAGAAACAACAGAACTCCGAACCCACATTTGCCCTAACAGAACTGGACCACTGTTATTATCAAATCCTTCCCCTATCCTTCACAGGGACAAAAGGTAGCATGGAAGCTCTTCCCTCTGAAAAGGTTAGACAGACCATGATTTTACAGGGCTACGTGCCATGTTCTCTGCTCCTTTCTTGCAATCTGAAACAGATTTTTGACCCCAGTGACACTCACAACTGTTAGCTACACAGCATGAGCCCATTGAGCACATTTTGGGAATTAACATACTGGGGAATAACATCTCTGTTTTCAAAACAAGTACTACTTTGCATACTCTAAATATCAAATAAAAACTGGCCATCTCTGAGATTCCAGAAAGACAAGCATCTGGTTTTGCTTTAAGTTTAAGGGAACAGGAGATCTCTCCCTTTAACTTCTCCCCACACTCCAGTGTCCTCTTTGGCTTTCCCCATCTGTTTCTACACTTTGTCTCCAAACAGGTGACGCTGGGACAGCTGCCCAATTATGTAGAAGTATTAGATTCATCTATTGCCTTCCTTCTCTGGCCATGCTAGCAAAGCCTGGCTCCATCAGTGTGAAAAGTATAGAGAAAGCAGAGCAGAGTAAGGTGAGCCAACTATGAATAGAACAAACATGGGTCAAGAAAATGAGGAAGAGGAGAGAGCATCACTATCAACTCTGGCTTACTTCCTAAACTCTGAAGACAAAGTGAGATGTGCAAACCACTTACAAAATGTTGGCAGCCTAATACATAATCCAGTAGCAGATAATCTGCTAGTGCCATACTGATCTGGGGCTTAAAGCCAGAAAGAGTAGCTAAAACCTGAGCCTCCTGACAAAATCACAAGGAACAGGTAGGTATTTCTTATTAACATTTACGTAAATCAGACCCACCATCTTAAAAAACAATAAAAATCAAAAAAAAAAGAAGAAAAAAAAAGCTTGTTATTGAATTTTCTCAAGCTATATCAAAGAGCTAGAGACAGTAATAACATTCTCTCCCTGTGACATTCCATCTGGCTCTACTTAAGAAGTATATAAAGTTCACAGATATTTCAGACATGTATTTTTGAACAAATGCTTGAAGACACAATTCAAGTCCTTTCTGATGGTGAACATTCCTCCTGTACAGTAAATATGCCAAAGGCCTCAAGTGGTTGCTCCTTGCTTTACTGACATTCCCAAATTACATATATTACCACATATATACAGGCACATAGGCAATTAAAGACTGCAGCATCAACCCCTCCAGGAACAGCAATAACTGTTCAGAATGTTTATATTAATATTAACTGGCATGTACTTTCTCTTTAAACACTGACTTTTTTATTCTTGGCCTGTGATGTGAGGCATTAGTAATTTAGCAATTAATCATTATGATAAAGGTAATTTATTAGTCAGTCATCATGAAAAATTAAAACAGGCTTGTCAACTTACAATTAATATTTTGAATTTTAGATTTTTTGCTATTTCCCAACTGACTAGAAATATAAAACATGAAACAGATTAGTTGATGATTGCTCTATTTCATTTTGATTGGGTAAGACTAAGTGATAAGATTGAAGTCCTTGCTACTGAAAGCACCACCAGTACAGAAGCATTAGGATGAAAAAAGATTTTCACTCACTGGGTGGTCTGTTCGCTGCCAAGTTTTTGAAGTGGCTGCCTTTTATCACTTCTGCTGATAATCTTCCAGTTGTAGCATTATAGAGGAGGCCAATGAGGATTTCTGGAGCTGAGCCATGTACCAGAGACTGACAAGAGGAGGTACTTTCACTGCAGGACACTTCTGACATGCTCATTTGAGAGTCACAACCCTTTAAAAGAGATTAAAAGTTCTGTGTGTCTTATGGAATGATGGTACTGGGAAGTCAATTTTTAGAATAATGCATAGAAAATTCTGAAAGCAACTTAGTCAAAATAACAAGTTCCATTCAACCACCCAATATGAAATGTACATTCTTAATATATGCTTAATTTGCACAATAAAATGGTCTGAAATTAAAACAATTATTAGGTGCTTTATGATTAAGGAGAAATAACAGCAGAAGATGAAGAACAGCCTTTATGATCCCTATTTATTTCAATTTCTAAGGTAAGACCTGTAACAGAATTTGTCAGGATCCTGGAAAACATTAGACCTTGGATCTTTTACTTTCCAAAAAATGAAGAACACCAGTGGAACCTTGAAGATAATAAAACACGGAAAATTCTTATTCATCCTTTATAAAGATTATTCTCTAGCCTGAGAATTTATGAGTAGCAAAGTAACAGAACACATGCAATTAGAAAAGTGCACTCTGTCTAGCATAAATTAGCTTACAAGGAATTTAACTGGATCCAGGGACACAGAACTGCAATACTCTCATTGTCATGGGCGGGAAAGGAAGAAAGCCATCCAAAGCTCAGGAAGCAATGCTTTGATTTCCACCCTGAAAGCTTCCAAAAAAATTAGATCTTTCATGCATTCTCACTCTATCACATCTTTAATGGGAGTTTCTATTACTAATTTTTATCATTTTAACTCCTCATTATTGGCATAAAACAAAGGGAAAAAATACACTTTCTTTATGCTGCCATAGTAATCACACCATAGTTGTTCCTATTCTAATTTGCACTAGCACATAAGAATGGTACCACAGAAAACAAAAACTGGATGGCAAGTAGCCAATGGAATGACAATGTACTTGGTAACTGAGGACAGACTTTTTAATTATCAGCACATCCCTTTATGATTCTCTCACAAAAAGTGTGAATTGGGTCCACAGATTTTTCAAATATGGCTTGACTCATTTGGGAACCTGGCATCACTCTTCCAAGGAGTCATAATGATTTTGTGAAGCTGATTCTTCCAGATTCCAAATGTCTCTATCATTTCCAACAACAGCTGACATGGGCATAAGATCAGACCTAAAACCTAAATAGCACAAATCATCACCAAGATAAATGTTAACTTTGTAAGTTACTTTATAAGTAACTTCAGCTGACATACAAATCCCACATGCACTATAGAATCTCAAATTATAGAAGACATGATACCTACAATAATATCCATTTTACTGACATTTAACTGGTTCTTTTCAAGAGAACATTTTCCAAAAGTCTAGCAGAAGTTTCAAGCAGCAATCCAGTTCCTCATTAATAAACATTAACTGTTGTTAGCAAAAGCATTCTTACTACTGAAGAAGGACCTCAACAAATTTCTTTGACTTCCCTCTCCCAAGCTGCAGATTCAGAATTTTAAGTCTTTGGTTATTTCTCCAAAAGCTCTTTATTCAGTGGCAAGAATAAATTTCAAACTGCTTGCAAATTGTTAATTGCTGAAAATTAATTACAAGTATACATTCATTCTCTGATTTTTGTCATTCATAGAACAGGAAACTTTTGATTCCTAACTTCAACAGAAGGAACAAAATAGAAAGTTTAACAGAAAGATGACTTGATTCAGCAGTCACAGTATACACTGCACACTTGAAAGCCTCAGCCTATCACAACTGTAGCTATTACTTAAGTTTTCTGGTCTTTTAAAATTCTAACACATTATCCCCATGGTGCTTATTCACCTTATCATTTTTTGAGCCAGGAATTTTAGCACAGTCCACCTGACACTGTTCAAAGCTTAGATCTCAAATTTGATTGAGATCATGCTGCAAGGTCACAAAAAAAGAGATTTAACACAAAGAAGGCAGCTGGGTAACATTGTCCCCAAGTCCTCCAAGGGCTTTGACATGCTGAGAGAAGGTGATGATAGTGCCTTTTCCTAACTGGGATTTATTTGTACAGTTTACTGATGACCTAAGAGTGTCTTAGAAACCAGTTTATGACAGAGTCAAACTCACTACAATGGGTATCAGAGCAAGGTTTAGCCTGTTAGAAACAGTGAATATTAAATGAGTGACTCCTGAGTGGAAATGAGTCTTGAAGTACCGGGAAAGAGAAGACAAGAAGTTTCTGTGGTAAAATAGAGAAGGAGGAAAACAACTGAAAAATTCAATGTGTGGTATTCCAAAGCTACATAAGCATGGGCTAGAAATATCTTTCCTTTACAGCAGAATCCTGAGTAGACAGGAGAAGAACAAGACTGCCTTTTTCAAGGCCAAGTAAAAGGATCTCACCAGCTGAAAGGTGACCAAGGTGATGCTTCAGAACTCTAAATGGATGGAAATGCAACTAAATGACTGTACCTTAGAAGTGTTGCACAGAAAGAACGGGTAGATGTAAGCTTCATGAAAATCTGGAGAGCATCTAAATTAAATATTCTGCTACAATATTTTCTAAACCAAAATTTTTTTACAGGTTTGAGAAAAACAAATAAATGTTGTTTAATCCTAATTTTATAATAAACTTATGGATCTCCTTCCTACAAAACTGTGGGGACATGGACAAGACATTAAAATAAAGCAATCAAATTCACAAAATTAAAAATCTAAACAGCAGTTTGTTTTCTCTTTCACTCTAAAAGAACCTCAATTTCAAATAATTTTGTTTCATGCTGACCCAAATGAATTTTAAAAATACTCTGCTTCTTAGTTATAAACTGGAAAATCCTAATACAAGAGAAAGTGAAATGTTAAGAAGGAAAACGAAGCAGATTAGAAGACAGAGTGATGTTACTGGGTAAAAAAAGATTAAACAACATTAACCAAAGTATACTTTCTGTGGCTATAACAAGGAAGAAAACAGAAGATTTAGGGACAAGGGAAAGGGGAGAGCAAGATCACATTTTGTCAAATTTCTTTTAAAAGAAAAAAAAAATTTATGAGGAAGAGAAGAAACCAGAATCAGGAATCATAAGAGACAGTTGAGATCAACTGGGCTCAGATCATCAACTAAAGAAAGATTTTCTCTTGCAGGGCAAAGTTAAAAGTAGAGATATTGAGTTCTATTAGATGTCTTTTCAAAAGCATTTTCTCCAGCACATTGTTCACATTGTGGAAATCCAGTCATTGTTTTAGGAAGATATTTCATGATAATGACATCTGTGGGTAAGTAACCTGGCTTTGTGCTATGTCAGAGGCTGCACTAAAAGTGGAAATAACAGCTTTATTAAAGTTTCTGTTTAGAGGGTTTTTTTCTGTTTACACAAGTTGGAATTCTAGAAAAGCACTAACCAACTCATCAAGAAAAGAGCAAGACAAGAAGTTACACTTTTACCTGCTCAAATATAACCTTCAAAGCCAAGTGCCAAATTGTAAAATATCAACATTGAAATTGCTCATTGGTGCAACATGAATATAGATGGAGCTCCAATGACATTACAGTGCAACCAGATGCTTTTCACCTCCATGCAGGTCTGCATTCAATCTGTCTGTAAAGCTATCCATAGCCCACTTTGCTACTGCTGCTTCCCTGTGGGAAACTTAAGATTCAGACCAAAAGTTACTATTTGATTGAAATCATGTCTTGGTAAGTTTATTTTCATAAAGCTTCCCTCTCACCCTCTATAAACACTGTGTGTAATTTAACAAGCAAGGAAAAGAAGGACTAAGGTTCCATAGGAGCAAAGGCTTTTCAAGGTCAGTGAAGCACCAGAAGAGCTAAGTGAGAACTGTCACAAAACCTTCTATGTAGATTTTTAAGAAATTAGACGAACAGTCAAAGTGTTACTGATCTGCCCACAGTGCAAGAAACAGTCTCTTGAGGTTGTCTCCAGGAAATTAATACTAAATCCTGACCCTTTTTTGTCAATTTGACCATAAATACATTATTAACAGTAAGCACTGCAAAAAAAAATCGTGAAGTCTATTCCAAATATTTGGTTCATATATCTGTCTTACTGCAGTATATTAAAAGTGTTCAGCCTTTGAATTGTCTAACACAAAGCTGTGTGCAAAGGACCAAAACCTTTCCCATATACACCACAGGATAATACTTTGTAAAAAAGTTAGTCTGATTTTATTTGATCAACACTTACAAGAATCACAGCTTTCTACTGGATTGTAAAAGTAGTATGTGTCTTATTCTACAAAAACTTAATTACTAATTCCTCAAGCTATTGTCCTTGATGACTTCTTTGCATATATTATCTGGGGAAGAGACATTATTTCTTAATAAATACATAACAAAAAACATTCCCATTAAGCAGCCTTTGTATGGACTATGTTCACATTGTACAAAAGTTGGCAATCAAAAAAAGAACACTCTTTTTTCCCCCTCATACCACATGAGGGGACATGGACACATAGAATGCATGACGTCAGACTTCAGACCCTGAGAAGCATTTCCAATATTATTTTTCTCTCCCCTCTAAAGATATAGAGAATCATCTACTTGCATCCATGGTAATGTACGTAAAACATATTTATTTGTCTTCCTTCCCCACAATTCCATGGAAACACAGTATTTGTTACTTACATATTCATTTCCTACTGTTATTTTTCTATACCCTCAAGTTCTGCTTATAAATTCTGCTCTTAAGCCAACTGGAGTTAATGACAGGGAATAATGTGGCCATGCTCTCAAGGCAGTTAAAAGTTCATTTTCCTCAATGCACAGGTTACAATGTAATCTCTGTGGGCTTATGAAACAAGAGCATCTGACTCTTTTGGCTTTTCAAAATATACACGGAAGAGATGAAACCTTGCTGACAATCCTTCAGCAACAAAAATCTGATTCACAGCATGTTACTTGTCTAAATGTCTCTCTCCAATTTTAAATGTTAATGTTATACCACTAATCTCAAAGAACTTTTTTTGCACATTACTTGTTCTACTTCTAGATCAATACAACTGAGAGGTTAGGGAAGAAAATGTGATTTCTAGCAGGCAAAGGGGGACCCTCAATCCAGGTCTCCAACACTTTTTAGATGACAGCATTCATCTCTCTCAAGCCCCACGCTAGGGCTGAACCCTGAAGCTCCCGTTCCCTTTGGAGCTTGCTGAGGTGAGGAGAGCACCCAAGCCCCACAGGGGCTCCAGACCAGCTCCCAAGAGGAGAAAACCAAACCTGGGGGCTCCACATTCTTCACTAGTGGCTTCAGCACCACAGACTTCACACATTCCAAACCTAAAATGCTGTTGAAAAAATTTTGAGATCGTTCCTGGGAAAGAGAACTTAAACCACCTGATGAACTCAGCCCTGAAAATGGAGGGATGCAAAATAATTAGCAATCTCAAAGTTTACAGCCAGATGTCCTGTACTGTAAAATTAGGAGAACACAGAGTTATCAGTATTTTGCTTTAAATTCATAACCTGAACTTGCAAACATTGAAACATATAGTTTTAAGCATCTCACAAAGATTCAAGTTTAGGAAAGTGTCATTATCTATGACAGGTAATTATTTGGGTTTTTGCTTAATAGCTTCCTTGAAGCATGTTCCAATTAAGTATAACGTGCATTTTTATTCATGTACTTAACACTTTACAGCATTACTAAGTCAACTTAAATCACAAACATGAAACTAAATAGTCTAATAATCTTTCCATTATGCAACTTGATCTTAGGGAAAAAAACCCATTTATTTTGGGTAAAATGGCATGCTTTAAATATTACCAGGACTTCCTAGTTAAAAATTCCAATTTTAGCAAATAAATCCACTCAACATCAGTGGTATTCACATCAAATATGGATTGTTTTGATTATTAAATACTATTAATGTAGTTGAAAATCAGGTTATCTGAAATGATAATATTCCCATTTCTCATCAAAAGCTTCTGCTTTACCCCATTTTTTACTCCCAAGAGAGAAAAACTTCTGGATGCAGAATTCTAAAACCCACATCATTTTCACACAGATAGAACACTGAAAAACTGAGATCAAATTAAAATTATTTGATTCACTACATTCAAAGTTCTAAAACCTTAAAAATTCTATACACAGCTTTAATTTACCATAGACACTACAACACACTTCCTAAGATACATTATGATAATACAGAAATTTTAATTTCAAAATAATTTAAAATAATCAGTAAAAAAATTAAAATCTAGTAAGAATACTGTACTGATAAAAAAAGGCTTGGTTTCAAATTTAAGATACTATAATTTAGCAGTAATATTAAAATAACAAAATTAGATATACATTTTAATAATGACAAATCAACACAACTTTTCTGAAAGATTCTGAACAGGTTTGAGAGATTTCTGTGTTGTTTTTCCTCTCTCATGAGAATTTTCTGTTAGTACTTTGTGCCTAATTTTTTTTTAAATTAGCAGCTCTGCAGAACAAAACATTAATTTTTCTACTGAAAGAGAAACATTTTAAGTTTTCTGTAACTTCTGTAAGTCTGTACTGAAATAACACCCCTGGCAGATGACAAAAGGTCACCTGGTTGTTCCACACACATAATGGGCTTGAAATTTGCAGAGCAAACCCAAGCAGCAGTTGGAGGAGGCAGTTGGAAACAAACCTACAATGGAATTTACAGCATTTGCAAAAGTACTGTTTTTACACTGCAGAAGTCTAGCAGCTTTTTATACAGCCATGGGCCAGGGGAGGAAAAGAGGCAAGAGGCCTTTTATTATCCAATTCTGTTTTCTGTGATAAGACAGGTACATAAAGAAACATTCAAGCAGTAAAAGCTGTTAGGTATTTGTGTTAGCAATTTAGGTAAGAACATCTGACACAAAATGCAGACATTTTACCTGCATTCCTGATGAAGCTACGCTAACAGCTCCCACCCAGATGCACTCACACATCCCCCCTCTCTTTACTCCCAGTCAAATCTGTAAGAGCATGGAGATGTTACTGTAGGATAGCTTGCAACACCACAGACTTCTTTAAATGACAATGCTCTGTCCAGCTGGATTGAGTCTATGCTCATTGGGGAGATCAATAGCAAATAATTTCATTTTTCTCTTGATTACACCCTTTCAGTCTGGGAAAAGAGAATGATTCAGCAATCAAACAGTAAGTACAATTTATGAGTAGTCAATCTATGGATTAGTATTTGATTGCATAAACATATATGCAATTATTTTTCACAATGAACAAACCCATATCATTAAGTGTACATTTAGAATGTATTTGTCAGGTAAACTCTTTGTGATTAACAATTGCTAGTGGTGCCCTTTTGATTTGCTGAGGTCGCGTTTAATCTCATGATCAGAGGACCACCAGGTGTTTCCAGTCAGAAGGGATCTGCTTCAGTTCTTAGAGCTATCCTACACAAAAAAAAAAAAAAAGAAAGGGAAAAGATAAACCGGATTCTCCTGGGGCCAGCTGACAGCTGATTAAGCCCAACAGAAAGACAGGAGTTGTGAAAGATTCAGCTGAAGGTCAAATGATATAAAGGGCAAACCTGACAAGAGGCTGAAACACTTGGACTAAAAGGATCCCTTGCTAGGGGCACCCTGTGAACAGAAATGCTCATCTGATACCAAATACAGGCTGCTTGAATATACAAAAGAAGTGATTACCTGAAGATCCTCAAGTCTGAAATGAATAATGATAATGAAGAAGATTTATGTTATACTATAAAGCCACCAGAGTAATACAAAGAATCATCCAGCAAATAAATCAAAAACTAATTCAAAAGTTCCACAACCACATGCATTATGAATTTGCAGGCTAGGTGACTTCATCTGTTCTTGCAAAATCTCTGATTAGGACTTCCCTCAATGGAAATAAATTGAAGGAATATGGTGCACATGCATTTGCTGAAGGGTGCTCAAAATGGCCAACAGAACCAATTCTGTGTTTTGATCCTTCCAAGTTTTCTTGAAAGACACTAACAAATGTAAGAAGATATTTGTGTGTACATATATATGCAAACAAGAAGAATCAAAATTATAGGAAAACAAAATATTTGGGAAATTCAGCATCTCTAAGGGGAACCAGAAATTTCACTTGGGTTGCTAAGTTAAAAAATGAACCTCCACTGAAAGAGTTGCTTGAGAAAGGTTAAGCAGCAGCTCATACTCTTCAAAAGTGAAAATGTCATACAAGGGACAACCCTGACAATCTTTACTTTTACGTTCTAAACTTTCACTTCTGGGAAATGTACAGTACGATTATTTTCTTTACTGCTCTTAGAAATCACAGTCCAGGTTGGGAGACCATACTTTTACAACAGAGAATGAAATAATCTCACAGTTACCTCACTTTTTTAGCTTTATGTACTGATAAGGTTTCTCTATTTTATTTTTCTAAAGATGATCAAAACGAGACATAGAATCCTGGACAATATGTTTGCCACTGATGGACTGGCTTTTCTGATTAACTCACAATAATCCTCTTGAGCAATACTCTTAATCTGGAACAGTCATTCACAGCCTGTCATTTGACTGGAGGCACTTTAGAGCCTGAAAAGCATCATCGTAAGTTCAGAATAGTAACACCACACCTGAAATATAGCTTCCATAATTTGCAAATATCAAAGACTGTAGGGACCAAACTGAGTAAGTAACTTCTTTGAAGCAACTCATTAACTGAAGGCAAAGCATGCCTGTTTTTAAATTGTTATTTTACTCTGTGTGACCAAGTGATGATTTTGACGTCTAGATGAAATTCTTTACATTGCTGACTTCCAAAAATTCTCTCAGTGTCCTGCATTCAGGGTTATGGTAATAGACCTGACTACCCATGGAGGAACTTGCTTCCCATCTGTATCAGCAAGGGAGTTGAAAGTCAATGTTTTTTACCCCCAGCCATAACACCATGAAGACAATGACTGCTGCTGGCTGGTACTGCCATGCAATATTACACGAGCAGCCAAACACAGGGAGAGTGCTTTGTTTGCCAAGCAGTGCCAAGTTCTCCTGCAGCCTCACTAACATTATCACCATCCTCCAATCACCTTCTAACTTTCTTCAAACTTACAGCAAGAGTCATCTTCCATATTGCATCAAAGGATCAATTCTGATTTTCTGCGTATTACTACCACTAACTCAGATGAATTGAGTAAGTTATTCTGAGATAAAATGTGCTCAGGGTTGAAAGGGTTGTGCTCAGGCCCCTCACTTTGATGGATATAATTTATACAAGCTGACCAAGAGCATTTATATATTATCACAAGGAAGTCTTCATTTTAGGTAGAATTCCAGTTAAAATACTAAGAACAAAGTATTTTGTCTTTTTGTTTCTTCCCTAGACAAGTGTTAGTAATTTTTCTTTTTAGCAGCCTAAAGTATCATACTGGTATCTAATAAAGCTCTGTTTATACATATGAATTTTAGTATTTAGCCTTCCAAATACAATCCTGGATACATCATGCTGTAAGAACACAGTAGTAAGGTGACAAGTAGTGACTCTTCTACTTTGTGTGCACAAAACCTGACAGCTTGACTCTAAAATGGACAAGAAGACCCAAAAAGGAAATGCCACTCTGAAAGCCTTTATTTCTGCAAAGTTTATGAACTGATAAACATTACAAGGAATACTCAAGACATGCCACACCTAAAGGCCAACATGAAATAAAGGCCTTTTATTTCATGTTGGCCTTTAGGTGTGGCATGTCAGTGCACACTAAATGATTAACCACTCTCCTCATAGTGGAGTGCATGTGTGTGTGTGCAAGAGTGAGCATTTTTATACACTCCATACATAATTGCCATCACTAATGAAAATAATTATCCAGACACTCTGGATCTTTATAGTAAAGATGTACAAAATAATATTTTAAACACTTATGACTGCCTTCACCATTGGTTCTTTCTTATGGGGATCACACTGGGCGTTCAAGATGTTAGAAATTGAGAATGCTACAGAAAGAAAGAAAAATAAATTTAATTCTTCCCAGCAAACACCTTGTAATTTGATGATACATAATGAATGATTACCAGATTATCTTTGCAGCAAGAGGTATGTTTCGGTCACCCAAAGAGTACTTCCCAAATCAATCACAAAATAAAAACCATGATTGATTGATTGTTGTTATTCTACACCAAAAAGCAACCTATGGGATGGTGAAGTGGATTACCATGTTACTTTGATCTTTTCCAAACAGATTTCACTCAATAAACTGCTTATATGTTTTTATAATCGCATCGTACTAGAGGCTGTTTTTCACTGTCAGGAAAATTTCTCTGGGTGAGAACGAAGAGTAACTAAAAACAGGTCCACAGGGATTTCCTGAAGAGGAATAAACAGCTTTTCTAAACTCCAAGATGGGTGAAGAAAAATTTGTCTTCTGCTGTACTAAAGGAAAATTTCTCTGAAAGCATTGACAAATATCTTCCTACACAAACTATACTCTGACAAAACCATAATTTTGTCACCGCTGAATTACACCCCTGAATATTAAACATTTGATGCAATGGACCATTTCTATTAAATCTGAAAGGGACACAGTCTCAGATAACAGTGACAACTGCATTCTGCCCAACTCATTGGCTTCACTGCATCCTCCTCATTTGCCCTGAACTTGGGAGAAAATGTGTGATAAATAAGGGGGCTGATGAGGAATTCCCTGTTACGTGGGAGAACTGCAGCAGCACAGGGCTGTTAAAGACAAATGGCAACGGGACTGGGGAGAATAGCTGCTAATGCAAGGCATTATACACAATGTGGGAAGGAGAGAAACGGGGTGAAATCTTGAGTGAAAATGATATTTTTGAATATATTTGTAAATTTGAAGCCATGAAACCTATTTAAGGAACATACTAGTATCATGTCTTCACCATGACATTCATTTGTTAACACTTTAACAATAACCAGAGACTTGCAGGCCCCACTCATGTCAAACTGTCACTATGTTTGAAAGGCACTGGACTTGCTGATCTACTTTTAGCCAGATTCCTTATGCAGAGCTTTAAGGTATCACTGAAAAAATACTGAACTTCACAGGATACAAACTGTTCTTATACAATCAGAAGGCATATGATTAGCTAATAAAATACATTAATATAATATCAGGCACAGACAGAAGGAAATAAAATACATTTCTGCAGAAGAGATTAACATAGATATTTCAATGGATTAGGAAGTTTCAGTGACAGAAGGTATATTTAATATATAAAATCCATATAATGAGAAGCAGTTGAAAAAATAGGACACCTGTCATGTGTCCAAGAAATATCTTCATAAAAAAGCTGTCACATGTAAACACTTCTCAGCAACAAAACCCTCTGCCACTGAACAGGGCAAATTTAATTCTGAATGTAGAATGTGCCTCAGCATGGATCTTATAATTACTAATATCCTTGAGCAACTGGATATCTCCAAATTCAAACAGCACTTACCTTTTCCTGTTAAATAACTCCTTCCTGACATTTATGATTAATTGTACGTAAAGGCTGTTGGTTTATTCTAGCAAAAGGACAGTTAAAAAGGAATACAATCAATGTGTATAAATATACCCAGAGGCAAACACCTGAGAAGGGTAGGAACTAATTAAGCTCAAGGCCAATGCTGGCAGAAGAACAAATGGTAATAACTTGGCCATGAAGAAATTCAGGTTGCAAACAAAACAACTTAATGTTTTCAGATGAAAATTCACAATTTTGTGATCAAGATGACCTGGCTCTTTTCAGTAACCAGGGCTTGAGCTCAAGAGCCCAAGGATGCCTCTTACTTCCAGTCATGCATCCTAAAAACAAAATGAATTTTAACACTCTTGCAAAACAAATAGATGTTAAATCCTGCAATAAATCTGCTTACTGAAAAAATATTATATTGGCTATAAAATATAAGATAAAAATACCTATAAACTCAGAAGTTAATCAATTCCCAAAGGTTTAAAACCTGATTTGCTTAGTTCCAGAAGACTATGGCTCCTCATTCAAGCTATCATGACTCTGAAGGATCCTTTCCAGCAACAGGTAGAGCTGCTTAAATCCTGTTACAACAACAAACTCTGAAAGATCCCTTCACCTTCTACCAATATTCCTTATTCTTGTTCCAGCCCGCAAACACTGAGGGGGCTGGAACAAGAATAAAAAATGCTGACACACCATGCCATACCATACCAGAACATAAGGAATAACCTATAATTTTTCATGCCTTATGGAACTTGCTTCTATTCTGCCTATCACAAAACCTCAAGAAAATAATACTGAAGAATAACCAGTGTGCATGTGGGATACGCCAATCAATCACATACATGGCCCATCCATTGCCCTTTTCCACTTATTTTAGTAAATTTTATACACAAACCTATGGAAAACACACAAATTAAGCAAGTACCTTTAGAATATTCAGTGTTTTGGGTCATGGGGTGGTTTTTTTCCAAGCTGTGAAATTAGCAAACTTTTCACTAAGAAAGTTTGGTCTAGAGAGGTGAACCATTTCATCCTTAGATTAGATTGATTTGTGCTTCTTAAGGAACCATGAGGAATCTGCTCTATTGTCAGCTGATCCTCCACCAGATCCATGATTTAACTTCAGCTTTTACTAATAAATATATTTTCAGTCATTAAATACAACAGCCTTTTATTTTGAGTCTTTGGCAATACTCATGTTCACCAGAAATGCCATTTCAATCAATCCCAACTTTTTTTTCAAAATGCAGAACAAATTAATTGCTTTGCTTCACCTAAAATACATTTATTTTCCTTTCTTTTCCTTTTCCCCCTCTTATTCTCTTATCGATTGTTAAAAAAAAGCCCAAACCACAAAATACATACAATGACCAAATATGGATCATCCTTGATAATCATCATTTTTTTCTCCCCACAATATATCTGTAATATATCACACATGCAACTCTTAAGCAAGGAACACCAAAGCACTTCTAGTCCAGGATGCCCAGACCACAATGTGACAAACATTCTCGTTCTGGACAAAAGCATAGTTAAATTCTTAAAAAAGAAGATGGTGATCACTGCCAATTTAGAGATCTTCTGTGTTTATTGATAATGATACCTATGTTGATCCTTAATTATTGTTGCTTTGCTTGATTAGAAATATTATTTGGGGGACAAATAATTTTGTTCATTAGATAGGTAGGGGTTTTTTTTTCAGAAAAAATCCTTTTCTATTTCAACTACTTTTCACTTCAGACTGAACCAGAAATCAATTCTTTACAAGGTTCTAATGTGAAGTTATTAAAAATTGCTTTATACACTCAAAATTCTTCTTTCCTATTTTTCTTTCTTTCAAGGAAAATACCTATTTTCAACCAAGACTTAATAGCAACAGATGGAGGACATTTTCTAGTGTAGCTTCTTTTTTTTCCACTCTGGAGTGTTTTTCTTCTTAAATTGAAGTGCTGCAAGTGGTAAAGATAATATTATTACATACATATACATATCTATATGCAAAGAAACATACATTCACCACTATATCACTATTTATGGACTGGAAATTTCTAAGTAATTAAAAGGAAAAATAGGGCCAGCTTTTGCAGGTGGAAAGTGAATGTACTTACAGAAACTCTAAGGAAATTTTCATTGTGCTAATGCAGCGCTATGATTGTTCAAAAAACCGAGTGGATGTGATGACTCTATAAATACACACACTATTCTTATTCAGAATTCAGGACACTGTATCTCACTGCATTCTTATTCTGCCTCATTTAATACTTACAGGCATACTGTAAGAGGGTTCCAGTATCACTGGCACTGACATCTTCCCTTGAAGATTCAATTTTGTCAAGTAAAAAATCTTTTCTCCCACAACCCTCTCCTTTTTCATGCGCCGTACGCTGTACAGTCGAAAGCGAACCGCATAATTACCAATCATCTCCGACTCGACGTGATTAAATTTGAATGTCTCTGTGAAGACAGGGCACGGTCCCCGCTGGATGCTGGTTTTTGCTCTCTGCTTCTTTATAGGGAGAAGAACTAGGTGTACTTGCCACGAGCTTCCACCTGTCCTGCTGTATGTTGGAATGTCTGTGACAGCTGTCACTGTCACCAAAAGCTTCTGTTCCTGTGAGTCATAGTCAAAAGTCACATCCAGTGTGCCATATTTAGCTACTGGCTCAGGATCAAAAGGTTTAGGAAGCTGTGAAGATGATCCTCGAGCTGACATATCCTGAAGAAGAAGAGAAAAAAAGCCATTTATTTATTTATGTATTGTATTCTATTATTAAATCTGGCATGGAAATTATGGTTTACTCCAGACAATATGAAGCCACTATGATCTTTTTGTTCATTTCCTAAACAAGGTTATTAAGCACTGAAAGCCCAAGGAGATGGCTGGCTGGCAGTCAAGATGAAATCAAGACTTTACCTGGCCAATACCACCAAAAGCCAGGAGCCAATCAGTCTGAACTAAGATTGAATTAAGATCTCTGCTTCTGTGCCTCACATGTTAAAAAGTATATACATTTGTTACAAGATAAAATCATCTTATTTCACGTACTTCACACATACATTTTAAAGCTCACCTATTACACTGCTTGAAGAGACAGCAAAAGATTGAGAGCACAGTGAGATGCCAGCAAAGAACACAGGAATTACAAACCTTACACACACAGCTCCTGTTGCAGTCCGCAAGAATTATATGAATATGCCAAAAATTATCATAGAAACATAAAATCACAGAAAAATTTGAGTTGGAAGGGACCTTAAGTATCTTTTAGTTCCAACCCCTCTGCTATGGCCAAGAATGTCACTCTCAAGGCTTTATTCATGTAATTTTACCAGAACTATAGAAGATGTATCTGTTTTGAATTCATTTTCTGAACTCTCTGTAAACCATGTTCAATCCTAAAATTGTATTTTAAACTTAAAATTCAGATGGTTTATTGTCACTTCAAATTTTGAATAAAGTACTGATCCCCTATAAAATTACAACAGCCAGTTTGATAGGGATACTGAAACAGAAAATATTTACAAGTACAGGTCAACCCACTGCTCATACAATAAATTATTCTGAGTACGTAAAACAATGCTATTTCAAGTGTGTCTTCACATTATCAAAGATAAGCTTGTTTACATGAACAAATAGATGCCAAGACAAAGCCTTCTGGGCTAAGAAATGTTCTTATTTTAACCTGGCTGCCAGATAGCTGTGGGAATGCATTCCTGTAAAGGCTTCACTCCTGAAGCTTTGAGTGGCTATAAAAAAACATTGGCAGCATTCTCAGTTCTTACTGAAAATGCTTACATTAACGTCTGGAGTGACACAAAGTGGGAAGGGCTTGCAGCTGGGCCTTCCAGACCTTGCACCAACACCCCACATACACAACACCAATTACCGACAGGGCTGCTTAGACAGAAACATCAGGGCTGAGCTCTAACATGCACTCCAAAGCTTCTGGTCGCAACAAAAGACAAATTTGTAGCAAAAGAGCTTCTTCTGCACATGGCATCACTAATTAGACTTCACCCATAGATGTCAGTACAGTAACTGGTTGTTAAAGGCATTTCAATGAAATAAGCATCAAAAAAGTTGGTTTCTTCATATAAAAAAATACATATCTATCATTAGAATCTATAGCAAAAAATAGGAACATCAAGTGGCCCAAATCACAAGAACAGCATCAAAAAAATCCTTTGCCATTTTTTTTTTCATAAAACTTATTTTACATTATGGGGTGTTCAGTTTGAAAAAGCATTAACAGAAGTTTATTTATGTTGCCTGAAAAACCATGTGAAAGAATTTCGACTACAGTCTTTACAGTGTGATGAAATTTTCTGACTGGTTTAAAATGGTTTAAAAAATAATTCACTCTTACAGGGAGCTGGTTTGAAAGCTAAGATGCCACAAAGGCAACTACAGCAATCTGAAATCCTAGTGTCCTATTTTCTGACAAACTACTTTTTTTTTTTTTAATTAAATGAGCAGGAGTATTAGTGCCTGTATAACTGTGCATTGATCTTTAGATTAAAGAAGTGTTTCACCACGCTCAGCTATTTCCATTTACCTCTGGACTAAGAACCGCTGTGCTGTCACTGGGAACATCCTCTTCGTACCCTTTGTTATGAAAGCTTTCTATTTCGTGTCCCGTGCTTCCCTCACTTGGGCACTTATATGAGCACCTTGGGCTGTTGCTGCACTGGGAATATTCACATTTGCTGTCTCCAACTTCAGAAGGCGTACAGGAAAGATGAGGGGAGCCACTGTCATCCTGGTATGGAGGTGGCTGCAGTTCATCCAGTGGAGGTGTTCTTCTCATCCTCTGAATGCAGTTTGCTGAGAATAAGTGAAAATGCTTTGCTTACTTTCTGATTGTTCACTGTTCAAACACTTCTGTGGAAAATGTAAATCTAAATGCCTGGACAGAGAATTAAAAATCTATGTCTGGCTTTTTTTTTTAACTTTACATTTCAAATCAGATGGAAAATACTACTGAAAAAAATGTTCAAAACTGAAATGAATGATCTCTCAGATGAAAGAAATTTAGATAAAAGCAAAGTTTTAAGTGTATAGTCAGAATAGATTGTGCAAACCACATGGAAATAAATATAGTACGGATATGACATGACAAAAATTCAAGGCTTGAATTTCAGGGATGCTTACCTTGCAAAAACCTTTGGATATCTTAATTCAGATTCTGTGCAGATGGAATGTAGGCCAATTATGGAAACAAAATGCAGTCCCTAAAGCCATGATATCAAGCTGATTGCCTCCCATGCAGTTCCCCACCAGGGAGATACTAAATTAAACTCTGAAGACAAGTAAGGTACTAAAAAAGACAACCTTTCACACAAATGAACTCTGCTCACCAGTGAATTTAACATGTGAAGCAATGTCTCAGATTCCTTATTACTTGTTAAGGACAACTAAAGGGTACATATCCAGTGTCTGGAAGTTACACACTACCTCTAGTCACTAAAGACAGTGGAAAAGAGATCAAGAGCAATCTTGTGCTTGGGATGAATACTTGATGCTGACCATCTTTGCTTTTCACACTAGATAGATAGATAGATAGATACAAATGAGGTTATACATCTCAGAAATTAAACCTGATGCATGGCTACAGACACTGAAAGTTAATTCAAAAAAATTACATTTCAATTTTTTATCTCATATTTTACTATGCAGCATTACACAGTTGAGTGGAATAGGGAAAAGACAGCAAGGTGTGCAGCAGCTGAAATGAAAGGAATATCAAGGACAGGTAAAGAACTGTCTCAGATTTTGTTTACATTTTCTGTAGAGGTTTCTCTGAAGATTTCAATGTCCCTGACATAAAGAATTACCTTATACATAAAAATTTCAAATCAAAAATGCTTTATGGTGTCAAACATAACCATTTCACACAGAGAAAAACCTACCAAACAAGCAAGTTAAAGAAAGTATTAACTGGGGAATGCAGGGCTCTTCTCTATTTCAACAGCTCCTAAAAGAACCATAGCAAAAAAGTAATTAAAACACTCCCACAAGATGAAACCACTGTCAGGAACCTTCTCATCTCTGATACACCCATCAGAGCCAGTCTGCCATTCAGAATGATTCCAAAATACTGTTCCAGCACTCCTGCAAAAGGTTTTCTGCTGTTAGTGAGCCAGTGCTACTAGCTCTTGAAATTCCAGTCCCTCAGGGCTGGAAAACAAAACAGACAGCAGGGAATTCTAAACTTGAGTTGTAGTCATCTGTCTAGCAGAAAAACATGAAACCTCACCTATGAATATTAGGCAACTCATGCCCATGAAACTAGATAGACATAGAATCTAAACTGATATTTTAATCATAATAAAATAATGATGTGCATCATTTGACTGCCTATACCATGAAAACTGGACTTCCTTGTCCTAATCTATATCATTAAATATTCTAGAAAATTCAGAAAAATAGCATTTCTTCTCATTGTTGCCAAAAGGCAACAAACAGCATTAAATGAGATGGTAACAACCTGGTAGCCCTGAGTTTCTTTCTGTTCACTTGTCATCAAATCAGAGAAGAATTTTTAAAACACAGCTTTTCCATAATCTAATGAAATGAAAATGTGTCCAGGTAGTTATCAACACCATTATTGTCTTACATGAGTAAATAAATGACTGTGTGACTCACTTTTTTCACTTTGATGAACTCCATTATATGTCCCTATGGGAAAACTGTACAGGCTGTGTGACAGAAAAGGTGCTTTTAATGTAGGCATGGGAGAAGTGAAAACAAAATTCTTATTAACCAACTATGACTCAAAAATCTCAGAAAAAGCTAAAACACTGGGGCAGGTTTTAACTACATATTTTTCAAATTTCAGTTTAACAAACTGAAATAGCATGTAAATTCTTAAAACAAGTATCTGGGATCAAAAATCTAGAGACACCTCTGTCTAGATTATAAACTGGTTTTGAACAACAGCCTTCTGTTAAAAAAAAAAAGATATAAAAGTTTTCAAATTAATTCTCAAGGTGAAACTGTCTCATTTTAATTTCCCCCTCCTCACAGTAAATGATGCAATAAAATGAAATTTTTTTGCTACGGTTCTTTGAAAACCATGAAGATTTGAATTCCATCGAGACATTCTAATGACTGATTATATCAAAGACAAGTGATATCACAGACAGTAGTGAATACAGCAATACTAAATATCTGATCCTGGGTATTTTCCTTAAAAATTACTTAGAAGTAGTGACAACCTGTCTAAAAAAATTTTGCATATGTATCAAAGTTTAAAGTACAAAACCACTGCTAGTGCTTGCTGGCTTATCACGAATTGTATTGGAGAACATTTGGAGCTGAAAGGCAAGATGACCTGAAATGTGTGCATATTTACACAAGAAACCCCTGTGTGTTACATACCTCATACCTTTTATTTAAGGTGCAAGTTTTGGACACAGCTATGTATACTTCAGTACTGTGACAAAGCCAAGGAATACCTCCCAAACACCACTGAATGTGACTAATAACAGCTGCTAAAGAGTTAACAAGCAAATGGGTACACTGAAAATCTAAAATTAATCATTGCATTGCTTCTATGCAATTTTCAAATCACATAGAAAATACTTTTTGTAAATTCATTTGTAAATTGAATTAATCATATTAAATAACCACATCACCTTGGACTAGATAGGGCAAAAAACAAGGCAGCATATGCCCCAAAATTGGATGTAAGATACAATCACGGAGAAATCAAGTCAGGTTTAGTCTACCAGGTTCCTACCAACCAGAAAATGGCATAACAGAGAAAAGACAAATAGAAAGAAAGAAGAATAGAAAGATAGAATCGTACATTCAGTTCTCCACCCAAAGTATGTGAAAATACTTGGCATTCTCATGATATGAGTGAAACTAAATTTGTTTAGTAATGAGTATTTGAGTACTGAGAGTACAGTGTATTGGTGTCAATAGGAAGATTTGAATAACACTTTTTAAAGGGGTAACTGCTTTAATAAAAGTTTTCATCCTCCCTCAGTCAGCTGGGAAAATAGTCACTTAATGGTGATAGTAAGGACCTTGCTTAATAGCTGAAGAAAACAGAAATAAACAAAATACCTGACAAACCTGAGCAGTTAGCATTTTGCTGGTAGACTCAGAGATTACAGCATGTAAACTGTCATCAGCACATTTAAGTCAGAAGTAAATAAATATCTTCTTTTTAGTATTGCTTGTTAAGCAGTGAAGGGTCATCTGTTTCCCTAAGCCCCTGAAGGACAGGCTGCAAGGGAAAGGGGCTGATACATACCTTGGCATCAACCTCAAGAGACTCACAAGTTAAATCTGACACAGCAACCTAGGCCAAACTGAGCATTCCTGGAACATACAATTGGTAACTGTGAGAAAATCCAGAAAATTTTCAGTCGTTTTGCTGGGAGGGAATCAAAGTTTAAAGATGCAAAATTTTATCATAAGAAATGCTTTAGGTTTTCAGTTGCTACTTGAAATTGCTTCTTCCAAAGCTGCTCATTTCTCCTCTTTGTTCCGGTCTCTCATGGACCATGCCAGGCTGCACATCCCACTGTGCAGCTGGTGATGTCCTTTTCCCATGTTTACAGCATTAATACTTTCCTATTGTAATTATGCTTCCCAAAGGTTCACAGCAGCAGCACCAACCCAGTCCCCCTTAGCCCATATTTCCTGAGTAATTCCAAGAACACCCATCTCTTAACATGGAAAAAGAAACTACCATTGTGCCTTTAATTCCCCTGTCTCATAAGCCATAATTAACTACACTTCTGCAGCTTCGAGTTCCTCATGTACAGTACTTCTTTAAAAATTCACATTGTTGTGGGAGGCAACAGTATCACAACACCCCTATTGGAATCTGGCTTCCAGTTCCTTTAAAAATAAATAATCACTTCATAAATCAGTAATTTTTGCAAGTCATATTTTGTAATTGTCAGAATATCTTCATACTCCAATGGTACCTTTCCTTTCTCTAATATATCCCTGCTCATACTCTGCTAGATAATTATTTATTTTTTTAATCAAACGTAAATTTCAAGTTTTCAAGCCTTCAAGGGGTTCTATGTAAATGCTAAGACAATTTAAATAAAACATAAAATGAAATACATGTTTAAAAATTAAAGAAACCTTTCTTATTCTGAATGATTAAATACCCTTAGAGATTTCTGATAGGCAGCACAGACAGTCCAAATGGAATTTTCATGTTTGAACTTTTCTACTATCCAAAAATATTATGTTGACTGAATTACCCCACATTACAGGGAGTATAAATATAAACATTAAATATTGAATGAAACCTCAGGCCTCTCCTTCCTTTAAAATTAAAAGCTTACATGCATTTTTGTGAGGACAAAACCCAAATTATTTCACAGAACAACAAATTACCTTGGCATTATTCTATTTCTTTTCCAAAAGAGTTGTGGCATGAGTCATGCTTTATGAAAAAAGGGGAATATAGGAGTGGTATGATGTTATTGCGTACAACAGAAAAAAAATTATTTCTTTTTGCATTTGCTTTCCTCTTGCATTTGCCACATTTTAGACTTCTATTCACAGCTGAATTATCTTCTACATTAGACAATTCACTGTAAACAAGAAAAAGTATAGTATCTGTGAGACTGGGTCTTTTTTCTCCATTAATAGATAACTCTGCTTCCTAAACTTTACAAAATTCCATACACTAGGAGCTTACTCCTAGATCTGTGGAAATCAAAACAGCATTGCTGTCATTTACACCTGATGTCACGTGAAGCTTTTAGCACTGCATTTTCCTCATTCGCTCAAGCTAATGCTACTGGTCATTCATGCAATAAAAATGTTCTCTTTTGCTTTTTAAATAAAGAAAATCAAAATTATAGAATTATCTTTATGTCCAGTCTTTAAAACTTCAATTTTCTTCCACAGGAAAGGTCTAAGACCAACTGAAACACACATAGTATTTTTTTTTACTGTGTCTGTTTCCATCTTGAGCTTGTAGAATTACAGCTGTGTTTTGTTTCCCTAAAAAAGAAATTTACTCTTTGCTCTCTGTACTTACTAAAGCACTTCTTATTTGTAAGAATTTATGGTCTGTTTTACGGAGCAATACAGAAGAGCCCAGCACTATTGAAAAAAAAGTCTATTTCCAAAATTAGTGCCATTTATAACATTTTAAGTACAAATACATTATTAAAAGCATTATCATGAACTAGCTGTCAAAGACATTCTTTTGTTTCCTTCCCAAATATTTTGGTTGTCTTTCAATGAAAATTATACATTGCCATCTATTGAATTAATTTGTTTTCAATTTACGTATCATTCTCTGGTTCCTTATAGAGCATTGATATTAATTGGAATAGGAAGGATTTCTGCTACCTGGTTCTATATTTCTACTTTTCAGTTGTCCAGAATACATCTAAATAATACTTAAACCTAATGGTTCAATATTTTTCATCTTTTATTGACGTGAATATCAATATATCAAGCTCCAGAATACTTTTTTTTTATTTTAAAATCTCTTGTTTTCTGAGACCCATTCAGCTCTAAAGCTTTTTGAAAGCTGTGATCTTTAAGAACTGAAATTGTTTGCCTCCCCTTCCATAATTTTATTTCCTCAGATAAAGCATATGCCCATTCAGGTAGAAAAATGTATTTTCCTTTCCATTTAGATGCTGGTTACACTTTTACTATTTTTATAAGCAGCCAAATTTCCTTTACAATACTTTTCAGATCACTATGTTGACTAACTTAATAAATGAACAGGTACTCTTATGCAGCTCTGCTCACTGTTTTTTCCAAGTTATCAAAATTGTTAGAATAATATCACTTCCAAAAAGGTAATAAGTTAAATGAATCCACAGAATCTTCCTTTTATTTATTCTTCCCTCTTTTAAAATATGCTAGAAGTCCTGCTTGCTGAGGGTGATTGACAACCAGCTTTGAAATCTTAGGAGTATCTTGGTGACAAGGAAATGCCTTTTATCATCTCTGTGAAAATTCTCCCAAATTCGGCTTTCTCACCAGCATTTATGGATGCTTTAGGGAAATTCAGAGCTTAACAGCTAAAAGCTTTGAAAATTCCCCCCACTAGAAAGCATCCCAGGCCCCTGAGAACCCCAATTTCTCAGCAGTATGTGCACAGCAGCACCTCCCTCATACCTCCAAACAGTAGCAGCAGGATATGGGCATAGGAAATATTTTCCTGTCATTGCTATACTTCTTTTGAGTACAGTTATCACCTTCAATTAAAGCTCAAATTCCAGTCCAGTTTAATTCTACTACAGCTGTGGTATTAAGCACAGGAGTTGAGCAGCAATGAAGTACTGAAAAGGTGAAAAAGATCCCACAGAGGTCTAAAATCAATTCCCAGTGAAGTATTGTAACACACAGCTAATATTCCTGTAATGTTCCTGCTCGCACTCTATTCAGTCTCAAATGAGGAAACAAAGCATGATTAGAAAGCAAGATTAACGTGTTGTGTGGATAATTTTCTCAAGCATTATAATGTCTTTGCATCTAATTTCAGGCACATTTGGTTTTATATTTGACAAAAACAAAAAAAATACAAAGTTTTCAAAGTGACACAAAACTCCCCTTTCAAGATCTTAATTCATTTACTGATATACACAAGATGTGTTCAGCAGTATATACAATACTTACAGTATTTAAGTATCAGAATTCCATCACTCTTTTTTCCATACTTTTATTATAGGTAAAATAAAACTCCTCTCTTATTGAGAACTCCTTCTGCAACTTAAAATGCAGTAACTTCATGGTTTCTTAAAAATACCTCTACTCTGGTAACTGCATTTTGCAATTTAAAAAAAGGGTGTAAAATTCCTTACCATTTAAGCTTTCTAATAAATAGAAACAGGTGAAAATGAACCATAAAAGATACTTTGCATCAAGAATTGCTTACAGAATAGGAACATAACGCTTGATTCCTCTGCCTTGTTTTCACAGCATTTTTGACTGCAAAGGATTCTCTGTTGGAGTGAGTTACTAACAAAGCAGCACTACAAGGATTATGCTTAAAACCTTTCAGTAGGGTTTAAATTTTCTGCCCATCTACTTCAGCTAGCTATATGATCACAATTTGGCTATCTCACAGCTGGTAACATAGATATAAGTGAAATATATATTATGGTGGATTATGGTAGCGTTATAATAGTAGAAGTTAATAGGTTTGGCATTTTATGGATGGAGAACTGAAGTACAGGCTGAAAACAAGACAATAAAGATTGCTGCGAATTTAGCTAAGATGTGCCCCTCATCACAGAAAGCTTTCAGAGAACTGTGGAACAGAAAAACAGAAACCAAGTATTTTACAACTAGTACTCTAGCCACTTCTGTTGGTTTTTGAGGGTTTGGTTTTGTTTGTTTGTTTTAATTTTTATTTTTTATACTTCAGGTTTTAAAATTATTATTAATCTAAAATACACTTAAAATTAATACCACCACCAAAATGAAAAATTACCATAAATATAACACCATCAACATGAAAACCTCTCATATATATATATCCCCACAGAATTTTCCAATATCATCAGCTTTGCAGTGGAAGAGAAGGAACAGAAAATAAAAAATAAATCATGTGGGTGGGAAAAAAGGTACAGGGAATAAGGGAAAAAAAGCCAAAAGGAGAAAGTAGTGCAGTGATTCAGGGAAAAAAAGAGTGTTTTTTTTCAAATAAACAAAGAAAAGAAATAAAGAGAGAAAAGTTTAGTAGATCTGCATAGAAAATGAGAATGTGCAAAGAGAGAAATAAAGAACAGACAAGATGCAAGCAGGAATGAAAATTTACAAACAGGTAAAATAACAAAGTAAAAATGACAGAGGAAGAAAGGTGGAGGAATGGGAAAATAAAACAACATATGACATGCAAAAAAGTAGTTCAGATCTGAGAAAAAAGCATTGTCAACAGAGCAAAGAGATAAAAGGGAAAACAGTGATGTCTGATGAGTGGAAATATCCATATTTGTAGGTGAAAATCTGCACAACCTAGAGAACACAGATAGTCACATTCCAGGAGAGGCAAGACACTTCCCACAATTAGCATTTATTTTTGCATTTATATTTTATATTTATTGTTATTCTTCCTTTAGGTGGAAAGACAGTGGTAATTATTTATTCAGATCCTAGAATTGCAAAGGACCTTGATTTCTCTTATCTATTCAGGCACTTTCCTTGACACACTGGCTCAGTAACTTGCTCTAGTAAAATGGACTGCCTTCCCTGCAGTATATTAAAGTATTTCTGGTAAAAACATTCTAGAAAAATCAGATTTTGTTTTGTTTTGTTCTCAAAACTTTACTAAATAAAAAAGCAGCTAGAACCCAGAAAAAATCTACTATGATCTCAGTTTGCAGGAGCACCTAACAGGTCAACAATAGAAGAAAATTGTCTGTGGAGGGTCAAGAACTCCTCTAAAACCTTTCAGACATTAGCATCTGTAGAAAGTTCGCTTGGGAATGGTTCTGGTATCATTTACAGAGCCAACTCTACAGAAAAAGAAAGGCAAAATAGACACTGTGAAATCACAGGAAATGGATAGGCTTCGAATCCAACGTATCTTTCCTTCACACACCCAGTAAGAGGGCTAAGAATTCACAGAAAAGGCACAGATTAACCAGCAGGGAGCATGTCAGTCTGCTCTGCTCACTCCAGCAAGGCCTCAAACAAGTTTCTCCAGGCATAAAGAAACACAGTTATTCAAAACTAAATTTCTTGCACTTCTTTGCGGCGCTTCTGAGACCTCCTACTGATACAGACGAGCTGCTTTACTAGGCTTCCATGCAATGTATGAGGTAGGCGTTGCTATGTTTCCACAGTTGTCATACAACTCACAAAATAGGTAACTTTCTGCATTTTGACAAGACTAAATGAATATGAGTCTGGCTGGTAAAGATATTTTCATTCAGCCCCAGCAGCAGCCATAAGAGCTAAGCAAGAGCTTATGAGGATGAGAAAACAGTGGCCCAGCTGCATAAGGGCTCCTGAGAGCTAGAGCATGATGCTTCAGCCCACAGCAAACAGCAGGAGAGGAGCTGCTCTTCCATGTCATCCACCCAAACAAACAGCACTGAACAATCCAGGAACAGTCACTCTCAACACACTGAACTTCCCAAAGCATTATCTGGAAAATGGTGTTGTCATGGTCTTATACTCACAATAACAAACCCACTAGCCATTGGCACAGAGTGAAAATATTCCTATCCATAATTTTTTTTTCTCATAGACCTTTCTTACACTAGGAAAAATTTATATATCTAATTTGAAATTACAGTTTGATGCTGCTTGCTGAATAAGAAACTTAAAGGTGGTGCAGAGCAGTTAATTAGTAATCAAAGTCTGACAGCTACAGCTGCAAAATGTTTGTATGATAATTTCAAAATTGAAAATTATTTATTTCACTCTACATGAAATTAGTGTACGCTCATTAGAAAGTTAGTGATTATCCTGAAAAGTACTGCAGGAACATTTTGGTAGCTGAGCTACAGCAGCAGAAATACACAACACATGACTCCAGGCCAATTACCATCACATCCTTGCTCGTAATTTGGTGTCAGTGAAGTTTTTAGGTCTTAGTCTTACAGTTGAAAACATATTCAGCAGAATGATGTTTAACATGGTTCAAAATCAGAACGTTGCTGCATCCTGCATTAAATACATATGACCTACCAGTGTAGCACTTCCATTGTTAGAAACAATCAGACAAACAAAACCACCAACCAGCCAAAAAAACCCACAAAAAATCCCCGAAATCCACTACTACTGACACTAAAAAAAAAACCCCAAACTTCATTGCAAATAAACAAATAATACAAGAAGCAAAAGAGATCCAGAATATTATGCTAACTGGTGGCATTCTACTATAGTATCATTGAAAATTTTATTTCAACAAAATGGAAACAGCAACACATATACTTTATGTTAAAAACATCTTAAAAATAGTTTACACACACATATATGTAAACACACATATATACACACATACACACATCCCCATGGCCATGTACCAGTAACCATGTAAGGTTGATGTAATATTAAATATAATTGAGATTACAGTGAGGAAGTAATGTGCATTACAAAATGCTGATGTTAGACAGCAAATATTGACCTTTGAAATTTAACAAGTGAAAAGAGCCTTAATTTGCTTGTTATTCCAACTTTAACAATAAGTATGATAGCTTAGATAGCAAAAAGAAAAAAAAACCCAAACCACAACCCCACAGCATTTGCCTTCACTTTGCATTAACATTTTGACCAGTCAACAATTCAGCAGTGATGAAATGTGCAGTTTGATTCAAAGTAAGACAAGGCTATTTAAATAACTCAAAATAAGAAATGGTTATTGAAACATTAGAATTTTGATAAGCGATCACAGCTGCACTAGAATTAGTTTCTATAGCAACAGAGGAAATAATGTGGAGAATTGCACTGCAATACAAGATGGATTCCTTACAAACACTGATGTTCAAATAGAAAACTTCAAAATTATTCACTGTGTTAAAATATTTTTATTAAAATAGTTTCTCAAATATCCTATATCTTGTACTTCATATATTGCACTATTTTTGTTCTCTGGTATTCCATTCTAGTCTATCCATTCAAGTTTTCACACGTTTTCCCAATGTTTACCTTCCTATTTTAAAATTCATTCAAGTCCCTTATTCTGAAAAATACTGGATCTTTAACCTCAAATTAATCTTCATTTTCAATTACTTGTTTGTTATCCCTACATAGAAGTACACATTACATTTATTTTTCAAGCAGAGCTCTTGTGAGACAGCAGAGAATGCCTTGCACATACTATTCATAAGAAGATGCATCACAGCCCTGAGAATTAACATCACTATGGAACTTCAGAAACTTACAGTCATGTGAGACTTGCAGGAGCTTCTATCAGTGTGCACTCTCATGTCCTAAGCATGATTAAAAAACCAGTGCAGACCTATTAGTATTCATGGACTGAACACCCATAAGATGGTAAGATAAAGCCTTTCATCTCAGCACATCTTTTAGATTTCAAGTGTTGCTCATTTCTAACACCAAGAATTATTGTTTCATTGCATCATCCCTGATTCCAGCTATTTTTGGCAACTAATTAAAAGCATATGCCTGAACCTTTTATGTATTTTGCCCTTATAATGAGACCTATTACTCTGGCTTATTCCATCCTTTTGAGTTCCAAAGTATCTTTCGAGTTACCATGGATACAAGTGATATGCTTTCTCCCACAACTGCTTTGTGTGCCTTATCGAACACCAGAAAACTGGCACAGTAGGAATCTAAGCCATCTATACAGGATGAATATCTAACCCCTTCAAGTGTTTGTCTTCGTCTTCCCACCCAAAAAAATAAAAATCAAACATGCCTACAGTATCATTTGTAATGAAATAAACAAGCAGTTTTTTTTTTTTTTTGTCTGAAATCCAGGACTTTTGCTCAAGGAAAACAAAAGAAAAAAAGATACAGACATAAATTAATTTAATCTGACCAACACTGAAACAGTGTTGAAATGAAAATGGGAATCATTATGAGATTGATGCTTATTTTGAGTTGACAGAGTTTAAGTGTTTCTACATCAATATATCCACAGAAGATGGAAAACATGGCAAATCTCAATGAGCATTTCTAAAAGGAGTCGCAGAAACATTACATGCAACTCTGAGATTATGCATAAGCTAGAGTAAATAGAACTCCCATAAACTCCCTCTTTATACCAATTTCTTATGGACATTTTCAAATGCAGATTGCTTTCCAACAAGCTGGGAATAATTTGTACTTATTCCGTGGAGAAGAGGGCAGTTAAACAGATTTTTCCTATTACGCTTTTTGTATTCTGACCTCTTCTCAAAAACAAAAGACTCTCACTGAGACAGCAAAATTTACACAGTATTCAAAAACCAAGTGCTGATTGCATAATCTGAATTTATGTGTGAAAAGTAAAGGGGAATAACCAGAAGGAAAAACAAATTATTGTAATACAAACTTGACAGAGACTCAGAACTGTCTCCCAACTTTCAATGCATTAAATGATTGGAAAGACACCAACTGCATAAATGAGTGTCATGGTGGCAACTAAGAGCAAGAAAGACAGTGAAGATTGAGTAGACAAATGCTGCTCTTACCTCTTTTCATCAGTTATCTAAACTTCTCTAAGTATTACAACAAAACACTTAACAAAAAAAATACTTGGCTTCTTCACATCCACAGCTCAACCCTGCTTTAAAATACAGAGAATTGAAGTATAATATCTGAGCCAGAGACACTGATGCATAAACCCCAGACTCTTACCCTTGATAGTATTATGAAATAACTGTATCATTCTGCAAGTTTTCCACAAGTTTTCTATAAGTTTCTTTACTTTATGAAGTAAAGATACATTAAATATTTTCATTTTTCTAACAGTGTCAATGTAGGCTAGACTTATATTTCCCTGGATTTCTTTTAACCTTTAAATTCAACTTCTAACTTCCTTTTGGGGACAAAAAAAATCCACACAATGCTTTTACTGTGAACTTTCAACTAGAATTAAATCTCACTTCTTTTTTTTGTCCCTGAAAATTTCTTTTAAAAGAAAAAAAGCTTGAAAAGCAAGAGAACATGGAAAAGGAACTCAAAATTGACATTGCTACATTGTGGCATTTATGCTAAGTGGTCTGTGCTACCAAAATATTACAGTTTTATGTCAGTGCCACTAAAAAAAAAAAAAAAAAAAAGAGCATGAGGAACAGTGGAGATATTTACAGAATGGCTCAATACCCAGGCTATTACATTCACTGCTGCAAATGCTATTATTTCTCCTCTGTATACTATTCTCCTGGACTATCTCCACTAGGCACAAAAACACACAAGAGATTCCTGCAGTCCTCTCTGAGAATAGTTAAATAGCAAAGTACTCTTTTTTTGAGAAATAACTACTATTGTTACTATCCCTCTAAAGTTCCTCCTTTTCAAAATGTTGAAGTTCTCTGGAAATTGCCACAGTAGCTCCCAAGACTTATGTGGCCAACAGATTTCCTTTAACATTTATAACAACTACTGTTGCTGTTTCAAGATATTTTCTTCTAAAATGCCTTCTCTTAACAGGAAAGAAATGGCACCAGGACAAGCAGATGATTGCTTCTTATTGCCAGTGAAGGGAATTTCACTCTGAAAACAGTCAAGAGAGCAGCTAGCATCAAACAGCAGGATGATGAGTTTCTCTGAAGGAGAGCATTAGATGCCCATCTCTTACCAGATTAACTGTTCCTCAATTAATAGGGAGAATGACCACCAGCACAAAGCACCTCTTCAAACTTTACCAGTACTACCCATGAATTATCTGCTGGCCGCATTTTTGTGTGGATATACAATTCATGAACCAAGAGTTGAGAGAAAAGAAAATAATATATCAGAGCAGTATTACCAACATCATAAAGAACAGCTTTTAAGTCATACATACACTTGGAAATTTTCACAGGATTATTGCTATATTAAGATGTAAGAAAATGAAAATTGTAAAGTCCAAGGAAAAGACATCATTGTTCTCTCTCATTCTTATAATCTAAAGCTAGTTCCATTCTGGCATTATGTATAGCATTTAACAAAGCCAAATACAAAGGATTCCAAGAAAAAGAGTTTTGAGAAGGTGGGTAAAAATTAATGCAAAATTAAACCAGTTTTCTGGTTTGTATCAATCACATGTTGAAAATAAGTGCAGTAGTATTTTTTCAAATTTTCATTTAACTCATCAAATTGCCACAAATGCTACAGATGCAACAGAAACACTTGGAAATACAATAAATCTTTATAGAATGTAACATAGATGACATTGTACTTTTCACTCCAGAGTAGCAGGTTTTTTCTATTAAAATTCACAGGAAGAACTTGGGCAAAATTCTAAAAAGATACTATTTTTAAATCTTACTAGCACAGTGCTGACGATTTAAAAGCAAAGTTCAGAAGCCATTATTTCTGCTACCAAACTACAGACTGAGCAGAACACAGGGATAACTAAACAACTTACTAGATTAACCATGAAGAGAAAGCCACAAAAACTTTGAGCAAATCAAACACCATTACAAATCATATCTTCCTAGAAGATGTGAAGAAATTGGCCTGATCCCTAGAGTAAATCTTGACCAATTTGAACCAGAACAGACACAATCCCTCTTTTTTGGCCAAAAGTTGTTGGTCCTGGCCTTTTGGTTGTGAGTGTTTTCTGGTACAGATGTCAAAGCTTTGCAGCAGCCAACAGCAATCGTGTCACCTGTTCAAATCACACACATCAGCTGTATTTGTTCGGGCTGAGCAGTTTCAAAGGAAAGAAATTCACACCTGAAGTCTGCCTCTTGAAGACATGATCCTTTTGTAGTTTCATTCTCCAAGATTTGGATTTTTCAGATACACATGCTCTTATCAGCTCTATTTTTAACCTGCTGCTCATATAGGATACTTAAAATTCTGAACATGTTTACATTATCCATCCAGCAGGCTAATGGAACTGCATACCAGACAGTCATGCATAATTCAAATCAATATCCTCGGGCTTGCAACTCTAAGTCAAAGCTGCCTTTAAATAAGCTGGGTGTGACTTTAACATGAATAAAATGTATCTAATTTTTAACCTTTATCTGACAAATTGATATATTTGCAAAGGAATGTGATAAAACTTCTTTAAAAATTAAAATAATGAGGAAACCATGATAATTGAAAATCTTTTACAAAATACTTTGAAGGATAAAATTAAGAATGGTTCAACAAGACTGAAACCAAAGGTCAAAATGGAGAGCTGGGTCAATTTTTTCAAGCAAATTGTACAAATATATACACAAAAACACATGCTGCTGAACTACAAAGTGGTGAGAGGGTGAATGCAGCAAGATTTTCTATCTACAAATTTAAAGACCAAGCTTTAATTGAATTGGGCATAGGTGACCACGCAGAAAATCCTATACCTAGTTAACCATGTCTGCTAGCTTCTCTCAAAGGACCAGAATCAGATTTTCCATAATAAAATAATATTCCCTTTAAGGTTTCCTGTGTGATTTCATGAGACCATGATTCCTTCACAGCAGATAATCTTCACCTGCACCAAAATGACCAGCAGCATGGCAATGACATTAGCTAAGGACCCATTTCCAGCTTCTAAAGACAGTGGAGGAAAGGTAATTGCAAAAAAGCAATCCCACCCCCAAAAAATGCAAAAGCTTGCCTCAAACTAAAAGGACAGAAACCAAAAAACTACTTCAAGTTGTATAACATATCATGCTTACCCTTTCCCCAAGGAAAATATTCCAACAAATCCTAAAATTTAGGATAACTTCATAAGACAAGTGCTTCAAATAGCAAATAAGAACTCATTTTGCAAGAAAACAAATTACGGAGCTTTGCCCCACACAAGCTACAGACACAATTTTATATTGTTTACTCAGATACAATATAGTCTCCAATAATATACTCAAAGTAGCTATGAAAATAGTTATCCTAACAATAAAATTCATGTTATCAGATTAAAATGGTAACACCGTTCAAGTTGTGTAAGGGCAAAATATTCATTAAACCATTCCAAGAGAATACTTACAAGATAGTTACAGCATGTCTATGAAACTTATACATATGCATAAGGAAAATAATCTACATTAGGTAACCAAAGAGAAAAAGAGTTCAGTTACAAAAAACCCCTAATGTATTTTTAAAAAAGAGAAGGTTAAAATGTAATGTGCTTAGAATATAAACAAACAGTCCTAATGGTAACCTCTCCTTAACCTACAGGGAAAATGCACAACTGGGAGGCAAACTTTAGTTTCAGACTAGAGTCAAAAATCCTCTGGTTTTAACCTTTAAAGGTGAGAAGAATGCTCCATTTATCCACAGCTGCTATGGAGGAAGAACTGGTAAGCCATTCTTTTGTAATATTCTTATGTAAAATTCAAGATCAGGCTGGATGGGGCCTGGATCAGGACAACCTGATCTAGTGGATGGAATCCCTGCCCATGGCAGGGGTTTGGAACTAGATGATCTTTAAGGTCCCTTCCAACCCAAAATATTCTATTATTCCATTTTGTGAAAGCTCTTCTAGTTTTTAGTTCTCATATTTGCCTAAATTGCTCTGTTGTGCTAATCAAGCAGCAAGACTATTCTCAGGAGGTAAGTAGAGTACTGGGTAAAATTTCTTTTCCCAAGGTACCTAATAATGTCTACACAGAGATTTCCAGTCTACCATTCAATCTTGTTTCTTAGTCACTCCTTCCGTGATAGAGCCACAAACCCTCAGAATCAGCAAAAGCACTTGGTTCATCAAGGAAATGGTCTTTACAGCTGATACAGTACTATCTGTTGTGATAACAAAACAGTTCTACATTTTATGAATGTAGAGCATCTATTTTAAATATAAACTATTTCAGTCACTATTTCAGTCTGTGAACTTTTCCAAGTCAATGATCTTATAAATTCCAGATTCAAATAGGAAGAGAGGCATTAAAAGAGTAAGTTTACAATAAAATGGAAACTTTCCTGTTATCATTAATGTATGATTTACATCACTTCAGAGATGTCACATTGTTAAGGGTGACTTTCTTCAAAGCCCTCACATCAATGCAAGGATATTTCTTCAAAGAATTCAAGATGCTGGCAGGAGGAACCTAATCTGAGAGACTGCTTTGCTCACTTGTACACATCATGAGAAAAAGCCCATTCCCACTGGAAGACAGTTTTTCCTCCTCTTTGGAGTTGGTCTAGCTGGAAAAGGAGTTTTTTCTGTGGAAAATCTTGTCATCCCTAACTCTGAGTTTTGTTACTAGGGTTTCTTCTCTCAGCAGTAGATGATATGCATACTTTAAACAGCATCTTTTTCTCCCCAGCACCTCTGCTGCTCTTCACAGGGTAAATCCATGATTTCAGAATTACCCAAATTCATGCTATCAAGCACTTTCATGCACTTCCTTTGGCTGAAAAGACTGTGCACAGCTTTGATACTACCTATCTGGCGTTTAAACTCACAAATCCTCTAAGTAAATCCATTCTCTTCCAAACTGTGTTTCAACTCAGACATGGATCTCCTTTGCATTTCAATCCCTGTTTATGTCTTGCCTCCTCCATAAGATTCCTCAAGAAAATTCCATGAGTAATACTGAATTGCACACGTACTTTCTACCTCCATCTGTGAATTCAGCCTATTCCAGGACTCAAGAATTTGTAAGCATTATGCATACACGTAAAGAAGCTAACCTCAACATGATCATACCCCAGTTGCTTACAAGAAAAGTTCCTTTCTATCAGGAACTTCTCACAAGACAAGCAGTTATACTTTCTTGGGAAGGAAAAAATATTTTAATTCTGTAACACTGAATAAAAGACAGAGCAAGAGTTAATCTTTAAATCACCTTAGTCTCTGCAATGTTCAGTTGAGTATATTTTGTTGAAACACACATCATAATTTCAAGCACTTAAGAGAACTGTCTTCCACTATTACAGAAGAACAATAGAGGTCTGTCATAATGCACTAGGAAGCTACTGTGGAACTCAGAAAAATCCCACTAAACCCCAAGCAAAAACCTGGGTAAATAAAAAACACAAGAAAACCCAAACCCACAACATCATAGTCACTAAGCAGAAAGCATTGCAAATCAGGTTAGACACGATTCTGCATGTCCTTGGATTACAAAAGTATTGTTTTTACAAAACTACCCTTAAATATTCCCTTGATATGGCAATGGATTCAACAGCCACACTCCCCAGAAGCTTCAAAGTCACAAGATACCATCATTCTCCGATTTTTAAGGGCTGGGAGCCAATGAAAATTTGTTTCAATTAACCAGAGGAGGCAGGCACACATGTTCAGGAATCAGAACTTTGTACCATTTGCATCACTGCACTCTCCTGTACACTACAGGAAGATTTTTAATTACTCCTAGAATAAAAAATGTCAGAGCTATATGCCCACATAATAAAAAAAAAACAAGAACGAGGAAGCTGGACCAATTAAAGAAATACTGTAACTAAAAAATCCCCCAAAATCTCCAAAAAGTACATCAGTAATATGAATTGATGGTACACAAGTACTATCACATAAGATACACAAGTAGGAATATCAGGAGTATTCACAGCTGCAACATGACTCAGCCCTCAAAATACACTCTGAAGCATTTAGAAACACAGCTCTGAAGGTGTCTTAAGACTTATCTTAAATCTCTTCACTAAAGAACCTTTCAAAGTACCTTGAATGTACTATTTGAAGCCCTAAGCCTATCCAAAGTTGCAGAACAAAATTAGTATTTCCTTCCAATAGGTTACACCAGAGAAATCTCACAGGTAATCTGATAAAGATACCTAAGAAAAAAGTGGGTGGCCACCTTTTTCCTAAATACTCTTTTCACTGAATTTATTTATTTCTTTAACACCTCTTAGAGGAAAAAGAAGATAAATAACTATTTATGACTGAGTATTCAAATGAGCTTTCAGTCCTTCAGTGTGACTACCACGACACAATTCTTTTCCATGGCAGACATATTTTTTTGCCTGTAATTCTTATTATCTGAACTTTACTGAGACCAATTTTGACAGAACTTCCTTATTTTGCTGAACACAATCCAGCCATACAGAGGCCCCTCACTCTATAATTTCAAAACAGTCAGTTTTCATTCACACTTGGCTTGAAAAGAGATCTACTTATGTGCAAGGAATAATGATAGAAACTAAACTGTAAAACGTAGAGTTATCATGGAATTCACTGAGTGAATTCCTCTCTCGGTCTGTCCAAAGACTTTCACCTCAGCTTGGTAAGTCTGAACAAGTAGGATCCTGCTTCACAGAATGTATTTACTAATGAAAACTCGCCAGGTTGCTTAAACAGACTGGGGAGATTCACCCCTATACTGCTTCTGAGATGCTTGTGAAAGAGCTTTTAGTGTTTACATTGGAAAGATTCTATGAGGAAATCTCTATATATACTTTAAGTAATTCAGTGAGGAGACTTTTCCTGAGACATGAAAACTAACAAGACAGGAAAAAAAAGGCAAAAAGCCGCATAAAGAATTAGATCCAAGAGATTCCAGAAGAACAGTCGCCTTCACGTGCAAAGATTGACACTGAGGAACAAGGCAAACATATGTCCACAGACACATCAACATAAAGTGCCGAAAGCCTAGAGAAGAATAGAAGGGGAGAAGACAAACTACAAAAATAACCATATTCTACCTTCACAATATGGAAAAGATGGATAAAATCCAGTAGCATATGCCTGCTAGAGCAGCAGATTCTCATTTAAGAGAACTTATGTTTTCTCGCTGCCGTCTTTTAGTGCTTCCATATGTTTCAAAAAAACCTTGTGAAATCTAAGGCACTTGGGCCAATCTCAGAAATAACATATCTTCAGCCAGGGGGCTTTACCAACTGAGAAGTTAGAAAAAGATTTTAAAACAGGCTGGAGATGGAACCTGTGGTTGTACAGAACTGGTAAACTATAGCTAAATAAAGTATATCTAAGTATGCTAAATAAGCAAGTGAGCTTACTCCTTTTTCCTCCACAATGTGACTTATTTTGCCTCAAAATGAGATCAATTCTCCTTGCTAGCTCCTAATCAGGAATTTTGCACAGTTTTTAAAAGGTAATGCTTTAAGCACATCACAAATTAACTATGAAAAACACCAAATTGTTTTCTTCTCCTCTTCTACCTTTCTCATCTCAGGGGATTCAGAGAATCTTGATTTCAGAAACAAAGACCTGTCAAGAGTTTTTGACATATGCCTGCAAAACTGTGATTTCAATATATTTCAAAATATAATGAATAGGATATATTGAAATGTAATTTCAATATATCCTAACATTTCTAAGTTTCAAAACTTCAATTTTTAGGAATTCAGATGACACCTCCCTTAGAAAAAATACATTGCTTGTGAAGCTTATGAAGATACTAAAAACACAACAACTTGTCAGTATAATGCTTGACTATTCAAAGTTGAGGAAGCAGCCACTACTGGAGACAAAGAGGCCAATTCAATATAATACTGTATGTCTTCTTGAAATTCAAATTATTAAGAAGGTATGGTCCATTTAAGATCCCAATATAGATACTAAAAATATTTCTATAATGAAATACAAAGTTTGCCAATTTTAAATATAAAATTTTTACACTTCCTTATCCCTTAGACTCATTTTTCAATTCATAAACTCTTTGTCAACAGAAATATCTTATGGTGCTCTTTTTCCTTGCCTTTCCCCCCCCTTTATTTTTATTCTTTATTTTCTGAAACAAATGTATAAATATTACAGTCTATATTAATCCCCTCTTCCAAAATATTACAAACAGTTGGAACACATAAAGACAATACTACATATTCAACACTGAAATGGTAGGAAATAATATAAGAAGCAGAATACACATTATAAAAACCTAAAAGGAAGTTTTGTCAGGAAAAGTGGAAATATAGGTCACTTCAGCAAGTATCCATACCTTAATATGGATACTATTATGGATAGTATCCTTAATATCCTTAAGATACTATTAAGGATATATCCTTAATATGGATAATATTAGAAAATACAAAAACAACATTATTGGCAAAATTAAGATTTCAAATTTCAAGCTGACCCTGGAATTTTGGACCTAAGCACAGAGATTGAGCCACACATTCTGTAGTTACACAGGTTTTTCTTTTCTTAGATTAAAAACTTTTGGTCTTTTGTGCAAGAGTTGAAAATTTCAAGTGTAAACCTCTGTACCATTTTAAATGTTGACATTTCTCATCAACTTGATTTTCTGTTGAATTAGATTTTCCTTTAGTGATACTCTGGAATTAAGCCTGTCCATGAGGAGTTCACTGCAAAAGTTTTATATTTACAATGGCCTACAGTCTGTAGAAATACTTGCATCCAAGCACAGTAGTAATTTATTTTTCATTTTGTGCATCTATATATAAACATGTAAAAATCTAAATGCATCAAATGTGCAATACAATATATTAATTAAGTCAGACACTGGCCAAAAGCAGGTATTTGTGAATGAAAATTCAAACCCCTGAATTAGAGAGAATCATCAAAAGTGCTACTAGAACATTCCATCATGAAAATACACCAACAAAGCCTGCAGAACATATAGCTTTCTTCATTTCAGTATTAAAAACATTATACCAAACGCCATGCGGGTTCGATACAAATATGCTGAAAAGAAAGATTAATATGGCCATCTAGAGGAGAAAAGAATGCTATGAAAACACACAACACAATTTTTCAGGCTTCAGAATATGATGCTTTTAGAGGCATGCAGCCAGAAAAAGGATGTAATAAACAAATTACAGAATTGATAACAAGCAAACCTTAAAACAATACGTTCAGACATTTTGGTGGTCTGAATGATGCAAACATATTAATATTAAACATGCTGTTAGCAGGACAAGCAAAACATACAGGGTGTATTAATAAAGACAAGATTATGTTCTTGTCTCTGTTAAATTTTGTGAATGCTGAGTTAAGTACACACACATCTAAACAAATGAATTTTAAAAGGCAGAAGTTCAGAGTAAACAGTTATCAGTAAAACTGTTTATTGACTACTTTAAAAACACACAGCTCACTACTGTGAAATAGAACATGTCAGAGAGATTAGCTGCTGAAGAGAAAATTCAGCAGAAAAATACAAAATTTTCTGAAAACTAAGTATCATTTCCATTACTCATACTACTCTATCTTTGATGGAATTCATAGAGTCATGGAATCATGGAATGGTTTGTGTTGGAAGGGACCTTACAGACTACCTCATTCCAACCTCTCTGCCCTGGACAGGGACACCTTCCACTAGACCAGGTTGCTCAGAAATTGATCCAGCCTGGCCTGGAACACTGCCGGATGTGCAGTACCCACAGCTTCTCTGTGTTATCTGTTCCAGTGTCTTGCTACCCTCACAGAAAATAATTTTTTCCTAATATCTAATCTAAATCTACTATCTTTCAGCAGATCTTCCAGATCTCCTTAAAACCACTCCCCCTTGGTCCTTATTCTTAATGATCAGGGGCTGCTTTACTGGCAACGAGCAGGAGGAAAACAGAGGTGAGACAAAAATTAATTCTGTCCTCTCATCACTTCACTTTAACACTGTCAAGTGTTATATGCTCAACATATGGACTGATCAGTGCCTTACTATGGAAGCACAGCCAAAATGTTAAAGACTTAGAAGTAGAAATGATAAAGCACATTGGAGAAAAAAGAAGCACACAAAGTCAAATGCACTGACAATTTTTTCTCATATTAAACGAAGTGCATAGGAACACACTGCTTGTTCCACAAAAGAGTCAATAAATGGTTCAATCATCTGTCTTTACACTTCTTATAAAAATAATTCAATACCCCTAAAAGCCAAGTATTTAATAAAATAACTCAATATTCCTGTGGCATTAAGTCTTCTACAGATCTTCTTTCAAGTTTAAGGAACAGTAAAGCTTTGCACTTCTAAAAATCACACTGAAACATCTGGAATGCTGATGCTTCCCCCTTGGAATCAGATTTTTAATGTCTTCTGTTAAGTGAACTGCTTCTCTGAACACAAATGAACAGCTTGGTAGTAATAATCTCTCCTTTATTTCTGATTGCAGGCCTTCATGAAGTTGTCACCTCTTTTTATCAAAGTTCTATGTTGGGCAGCTTTCCCTCTGTAATGATCATCACATAAGGCATACACTGTCTCTTCCTCTATTCTAAAACATTTTTATCATTGTGCAAATATTCTTTGAAGTAATTTAGGAAGAACATAAAAAGTACTAACACTAATTATTCCAGCATGCCACCTTCAGGTCACTGAGAAGTGAAAAATGTTAGGTTGTTAATCTGCTACCACGTCCAAAACTTTTTTTTTTCATAGTATTGAACATAATTTTGTTGAGAATAATGGATTAATAAAATGAGACAAACTCCTCAGTCTAATTTGCAAGCATTTTGCCGAACATACGGTGTAGAATGATTGCAGGCTGTCAAAAAAATAACACTGTTTATTCTCCATTCCTTGTAAAATGTGGGAAGAGAATGCTCTCATAAGTAGCAGCAAAAGCAAAATACTGACATTATTAAAGTTTTGTGCAAGTAGAAGTATGTGGTTAAAAAAATCTAAGTTTTTAAGTTAGCATGTTGTGATAGCTTTTGTTTTAGAAGTTTTTTTTGCTTCCTAACTCTGAATGCTCTTTCATTACAATAAATTTAAAAATGGCATTTATATTCAGCCTGCTTCCAGAATGGACAGAGCATTGAAAAAGAACAACACCTGGTGACAGATATATTTAGCAATAGAAGAACAACAAAAAACAAGGAGGGGGTAACAACTGTAACTTTCTGGATGCAATATTTGGACTTGCCAAAAAGGTTCTTTTGTCTTAGGTTGTAATCCTGATACAGATTTCCAGACGAAATTATCAGACCCCAGGATAAAAATCAGTAAATATAAATTCTGATGATTTAAAGGATGATAAAGAACACAATTATTAAAAAAAAATTGGATACAGGCTAGCACAATGCCTTTGAAGCTTAAATCGTATAGGGCCAAAGTAAAAGCCTCAGATGAACTCGGGACTTTTCACTGAGAAGATGAACTAGATTGGATTAAAAAATCAGAACAATTACCAAATTGAAAGAGGGATGTTGTATAACTACGGCTATTTTAACAACTAGCCTCAGTGTTCTGCAGAGAGAGAAATACCTTATTCTAGATATCTGAAAGGAGTCTGCCTGTGTAATTCTCTTATAATTCATATCTGGTATTATTTGCTAATCATTTTTCCATCTCCTGTTAATATACATCATCATTCTTTCCCAACAGTGACAGAAGCCATAAAAAAGCCTTTCACATTCCCTCCACCAACACTGTTGAGAGATCTCCATAGATATCAAAACCAAACATACTTTTAATATCCCTATTCCTTCTCCATCACAGTGTTCAAGGATCAGTTTTTACCACCTGACCTCACCTCTGCATCTCCTTCACTGTTTGTTGGAACTCAGACTACCTGCCTTCCTGCAATTTAACAGCAAAGGAAAGAAATTAATTTTCTCATGATCAGAAGAGAATCCTTTTACTCTGCAACTTACTTGAAATGTGGTTTTCATGTCCTTCAAGTTTTAGCTTAGAATCATGAATGACCATACACTAATTTCAAATTTCAACAGCAAACAGACTTTTATGTAATTTAATTATATCAAATTGTAGAGATTGTAAATTTTTTCAGGCCTTTCTGGACTGTATAGAACATTTAAGGTGAAATATCTTGTAATGACATATACCCACTTTTTATTAGAAAACATCAAACACCAAAAAACTTTTGCATTTTAACATACTAAAGAAAGATCAAAAATACCTTACTATAATATAGTACCTGTATCAGAATGTGACTTTTCCCTAGGTCCAGGAAAAACTCACTTTTCATGCTTGAAACTGGCTATGGACATAGTTCTCACACAACTACTTTCAAATACAAAAAGCATATTGACAAAATATCGACAGCAGAATTCTCAGCCTCTACATCAAGCTGTCACCCCAAGTAATAATCAAGAAATATACAGCATGTAAGAAAACATTCACTGTTTAAATCCAAGTTTTACCACCATGGAAAAATACATTAATCTAATCTTTATAGTAATTTCCTTGTGTCATTTCAGGAGAAGAAAATATACAGAACATTCCAGCAATGCACACTGCAATGACCATATGCACTGTAGCCAATAGCCAATTCCATTTACTTTTTTGTTAGAACAGCTTATCAGTACAGATATAACATGTCTTCTTTGTATTTATAATACCACAAATTCAACAAGAGTTGCCATGTTTCCTTCCTAAATAAAGACAGCTTAAATTGCCCCAAAAATGAAATGAATAATGATAAAATTAAATGAAGCTTAATATAACAAGATATGGTATCATTTGTAGTATCTCTGGAAGAATGTATACAAGTGTGTGCTTTTCTTATTTTTTTTGAGCATGCACTAATAGAAGAGGTGTCTGGATATTTCTTGCAGACATTGACTATTTGCTAGCCAAGCTGCTCTCATCTTGGACTTACTTATCCAGAACACAATTGTGAAATTTGGAATAAAAGGAAGGCTTTTAAATAGCTCTTACCTTCATCTATTGAGGCTTCACTACTGTATCCATCATATTCTGCAGACAGGGGACTATATTTTTGTCTGGTTTCCCATATATAGTTTTTTTGCTGTCTGCCATCCACCACTGGCAGCCTGGAACTCTGGGTTCTAGACAGGGCCTCATGATATTTACCCAGTGCTTCATCTTCACTCTCAGATGATGAACCATGCTGGTCTTTACTCATATAAGAATTGTCTGTTTGAATAAAATAGAGCAAATCGACTACAGCTCAAAATAGAATACAAGAAAATAACCATAAGAGGTTATCATTGAAGATATTTAAGCCATTTCAATTAAAATTTCTGTAATATTTTAAAAATACCTTGTTGTAATTACAAGCATTGTGATTTTGTAATTGCTCAGAGTTGTTCTCATTTTCTAGAAGACCTGAAAGATTATTAAGCCCCAAAAAACCACACTACCACTTATTCAACAAAAAACAGATCAATTCATGTAAGGTGGCACATGGACATTCTTGAAACCCTTCATAAAGTAGGAAAATGCTTAAAATAATTTATGTCAAGGAAATCCAATACTGCTGCAATATTACATTTGGATACCTCACATATCAAGCAAGCAGCTCCTGATCCTAGCTGATTCCCAACTGATTTTTGCTGTGAGCATGTAGCATAGCACAGAAATGAAACTGATTTACAAAAAGAAGCCTACAACAAAATAATCTTTAGGATAGTTATGCCCAGTAGTGCTTAAACTCACAGTAACAAATGGGAAAATGCTAGTGAAAGATGTTTGCATGCACAATTTTATTTAACTTACAATAAACAGCTCCTTGTTCAATAACTGAAATTAATGTAGATTTTTACTGCAGACATCTGGCAACAGCAAAAATTACATGGGGAAAAAAATCTATCTAGTTAATTCTTTTATAGCAGTTCCGCAGTGCCTACTCCTGTGGCCAACGTTTTCCAACTACATCTCAAGCATGACTTCCTCCCACAAATCAAAGATTTGCTGTATTTTTATTTCTGTAAAGGGAAGATTTCCTCCTCCCTTCTTCCAAAGTTCAATTGGATTCTATCCACATTTGACATGCCTTGCAGAGGTTCTGTAGATCTCAGACTCTAATAGGCATTAAGAGTTCATATGAGCTCAGAAGTCAGCATTACCTCCACTCTGAGAGCAAACCTATGGTATAAGATTTGCCAGTGCACTTCCATTACCAGCAGAGCTTTGAGGTGCCCATCATGCTGCTTCTCAGCTCCTGAATCTGAGGGAATGTTGTCTAAACTGCTACCCAGCCACACTCAACTGCTTCTCCCCTCCCTGCTTTTATGCCCTCAGCTCCAGATCTGTGTTTCCACTCCCATTAGTGTCTGTCTTCATGCCCAGTCAGTCTCACTCATCTGGCTGAGTATTCCTGCTGAAAGAGAGATTCAGCTTATTCAAAAGCTAGCCAGTTCAAATTAAATTAACTCAATGTATGCCAGCCATCTAGATCTCTTTTACAGTCAAGTGTTTGCCTCTTAGTACTACAGAGGTCTGTCCTTCCTACTTTTAGGAGTCACTTCCCATAGAGGTCTTTTTCTCCCTGGTACTCATACAGAAAAACCTCTGCTGCAAGTTTAGGTAAGAAATCTTTTGAAAAGCTACATTTACACAAGTAGAACACTATGCCAAGTTCCTGTCTCCCAGCCACACACTCCAAGTTCTTGTTCCAAGCACCCACATTTGGTTTCTTGCGGTGATTTCCTCTGTTCTCTTTGGCTGTTCAATCCCAACATCTTTACTTGCACCTAACCAACTACTCATGTAACCTTGGTCTTTGACCTTCAGTCTCTCCACCTTCATATGAAGTTCTCAGTTCTCTCCATAGCTGTCACCTTTCCTAGTTTAAACCCCAATCTACCACGTGCATCAGGTCCTATTTGTTCAGAAGTTTCTGTCCTCACATAGAATATGTTTATTCTCAATTCTTCTGTTCAAACTCCCAGAGTGCATCAGTAACCACAAGCATCAAAGACAGGGTAAAACCTGCTCTGCTCTTCAATCCCTACAATGAAGCATATGAGTGCAAATGAGATGGTCAGTGAATTTAACAAGCAAAGTATAAGAAGTGTTTACCATGTCTTTTCAAAAAGCAAACTTTCCAAAAATTTATAACTTTGTCAGACTTAGGTGTTTTTCATAGAAGAACATGGGCATCTCTGACATGGGAGAAGTGCTCTCCCACATCTCAAGCACATATTCCAATACACAAAGGTGCCACAGTATCTTTGTAAACCTGAGGTGAAATCTATTTTTTCTTTTTTGTGCACAAATACCCAGCATGTTTTTTTCCCATAACCTATTTTTTGGAAACAGTTAAAGATTTTAAACTATAACTTAGGAAAAAACAAAAAACAATAGGATCTCGGACAGAAAGAATGCCTAATTTCCTCAAAATTCTTTCAAATTTGGCACATAATTTAGGAAATTCATAATAAGATCTTGCAATGGAAATTGTCAGAAAACCTTATCTGGATGTGGGGCTACCAGCTCTACACACAATGTGTACAGCAACTTATTTTACTCATTATAGGAAAAATGGTGCCTTAAAAGACCTCTAAGGAGAAACTAGATCTTTCAGCTCTAGACTATTAATTCAAGTCTAGCAGATATGGTTCTTCCCATTTATGGATGGCTATAAAGCAAGTTCAATTTCAGTGATCATTTACTGAAAATATCACACCAAGTAGGATATATTCTGGCTAACATGTTCACTGCAAAAGGCTGCCCAGAAAAAGGAATTTCTAAGTGTTTTGCTGCAACACAAGGTAAAATTTTGTATTTCATATAGCCCTCCAAGGGTTCAAACCTGCCACATTGGAACTTCTACAGATTCACATAACTATAATTAAAGCAGAGCATACCAGGCCTAAAATACAGTGCCAGACATCAGTATTAGGTGCCTCCTTTAACATTGCAAGAAATGTATTCACAAATAGGAAATCAGGTTCATTAATCAGTCTGCATAAAGAACGGAATAGTATAAAACACGGCAGCAACATGTTTGAAAGAAGAGTTGAAAGTTATGTCTCTAATAATACACTGATTTTTCTAAGCATCCAGAAGTTCTCAGTAATAGCAGGTTTTTAATTTTTCTCCAGTTTCTATCATAAAAGAATGAGAATGTATACCATTATTAGAAGTCATGAAGCAAGAGCTCTTCAGAGGACTTAAAAACCTCCTCAAAGTTTAAACATAAGCTATTCATGCAAATACTTTTTTTTTAAAATTACAAAGCAGATAAGTTTCAGTTTCTCGGGAAAAAGCAGCTTCCTGTACATTAAGAAAAACAAAAAAACCAAAAAAAACTCAGTTTAATCCCTTTGCTTGCCACTTCTCATTTGATTTTTACACCTTATTTGGAAACTTGGCTAAGACAATTTATGTTCTTAGCAAAACCTTTCCTTTATTTGGCTGACACAGGTCATGAGCAATTATTAATCTATTGAAAGTCACTAATTTGTTTATGATGGACCCTAAATGCCATTTTTGAGAGAATATACTTTACAAATCTATTATTATGCAATGAAATAGATAAGATCATAGTTTATCATACAAACATGGAAAACACTCCTAATTCAAACTTAAAAAAACCAAACAAACAAAACCAAACCAAAACTCAACAAAGCAGATAACTGAAATTTTCTGATAAGGAAAACAGACACAACTGAAGGAAAAAAATGGGTTTCTATTAGGAAATCATTCATTTCTTTACAGAATCAGCACCTGGAAACATGGAAAAGCATGTGTTGCTTTCTAAAATTTTAGTATGCAATGTGCAAACGTATGTAAAATTGCAAGGTTTTACTTCTTCCTTACAAACTGCTGTTGCAACTCCCTTATCACACTAAGACTGGATGTTGAGGACGGCACAAAAAGTCTCCATAACAACAACACACAGGTTTTCTTGTAAGACTACAACTTTAAGACAAGCCTCATTCACTTCTTTCTATACTTAAAATCATTTAATTGCCATTTCTTATTGAGTTTCTCATTTCTCATTGTGTCTTGAAATCATTACCTCACATATCCCAGAAATATTCTGAAGATCTACTGTAATGTAAATGCAAAAGAAGTTATTCCTTTTGCTGTCATAGCACATTATATGCAATGCTTTTAAAATAAACGAAATTAAAATAACTTTCACAGAACAAGTATTAACTTCCAGTATTAATTAATTCATAGTTTTCAGCAGAAACCACACAAGGCAGAGAAGGCAAGAAAAACTGTATAAAGAAAGAGTAGAGTTAGAACATAGAAAAGGCATTTATTAATCAGTTCCTTTAAGTTATACTGTGGAAAGTAATTAACTTCCAAGAAACATCAACATAATTAGAAAATGAAGCACTGAAACAAACCTGGCCCTTTCACTGACAGGAAACACTATTATTAGATGTGTAAATTAGGTGAAAAAAGCAGGAAATATCATAAGTTTCAGGAAAGTTTAAGAATGCAGTTTGCTGACAGACTCCTCACCTTTTCCTGCTGTCTTCTTATTACATAGCTCTCTTTCTAATTTCTTTGAGTTTTTCTTTTTGCCCTCATTTGCAATTGTAGTTGACACATTGCCTTCATCCTTTGAGATGGGTTTTCTTTTTCTGTCAAAGAAGGCTTCAGATTTCTTTTCTTTGATTTCATTAAGGCAACTGGGATGGTCACTGTGCATCTTCTTCAAGCTGGAATCTGTTAATTTCTCCTTCTGTACAAGCTTTGTTTCTACATCTTGGGGAACATTCATGCTGTGCACTTTATCAGAATCTTTAAAATCAGCTCCAGGTGAATGTGGTTTGATTTTTTTATGCTCACGATTCTTAGAATTATCTGATACTGCATATAAACAATTATCTTGCTCCTCTATAGATTGCTCCACTGTAAGTTTTTTACTTTTCAGGTTACTATCCTTCAAGAACTTATCATTTACAAAACACTCATTTCCCCCTACTACTTCCCTTCTAAAAGGTCCTCCTACAGTCTTCAAATCCTGATGTTCTTCTGTATCACTGAGAGGATTATTATGACTTGTGCCTCTTAACTGGCACTGGTTTTTGTTCAAGGCATGGTCAGATACTCCAACTTGACTTGTACCACTTCTTACAAAATCTAACGAATTGGAATTATGAGTCTCTTCATGTTCTGCAGCACCTCTCTTAGTTTTCACATGAATTTCCTGAGAATGAGTTGATGAGGGTGTGTGTTCCTCTCTGCCTTCCACAGGTTTCTCGCTCTGCGTTCTGGAGCTCTCATCCTCTGCCCGCAGGCCATGGATCATGCTGGTTACTTGCTCTGTCACTGAGTCAGCCACAGAGTAGCCAACCTCGCCAACAACACTGGCCAGGTCATCCACAGCACTGCTGAGCGTGTCCACCAGGGAGGACACCGAGGGAAGGCTCAGATTTTGCTGAAGGTTTCTAAAAAACGCCATTTGTCCAGCCTATCCAGCAACAGATCTTAACACTGACAGGTCCTCTCTTTCACAAACTGACCACCTCTGTTTCTTCAATTTCAGAGCTATTTGCCTTCTCTATTTCAAAAGCCAATATATTTACCAGGGGAAGTTGCAGCTTTTCTCTTTTCATTCAATTATCATTGCAAACAATAAGAAAACAGCTAAATAAAAATCTTGAAGCCACAATCAACCAGCAAAACCATAGTCTTTCACCAACTGCAGCATCAACTAGCCATAAAAAATTCATTATTTTCAAAAACAAGACAACTGTGTGAAGTGGAATTTTTTTTAATTCTAACCTGTGAAGAAGAAGTTGTGAGACATTTAAATTTTCATCAGTGTCACACTAAACCAGGCTTTTAACATAACACAACACACATCGTAGAGACTTCATCACACCAAAATATCTGTTGTCTTTTACATAAGCTAAGATACTTTGGAATATCAAGACTTGTTTTGTAGCAAAAAAGTAAGTTAATAAGACAGACAATTTCTGGGGAGAACTTTTTTTTTTGCCTCCTGGAAAATTGAAAATTAAAATTTAGCTCCATCTTTTAGAGAGGTAGAAGGGAAGAAGGCCTCTTTGATTTTACATTCTGTTTTCTGGTGCCTGGCTCTTTCACTCTAGTTAACTAACAAAGCCTGTTCAATTTTCACAGTACAAAAGTTTTACCAACCCTCAGTATCTTTTTCAAGGTCTAATTTCTTTCATTACACATGATCCCTAAAGACCTTGTATTAAAAAATATTCAATAATGTGTTAGTCAGATATAAGTTATCACTAAAATTATTGTTTAAAATTATTTTCCAGGTGAATAAAAGCAAGACCTTCTCCAAAAGTATGGCGAAGGATTTTAACAGGCTGAGTGAAAATCCAATAATCCCATTCACAAATTTACCTGAAAAGATTTAATTATACAAAATTATGGAATGTTTAAAATAAGTTCAAGAGTATTCTCAGAGTGCAAGGGAAGTATCTCTCCAAAAGTAAATGCAAACTCTTTGGTTAGATAACTGTTGAATTTCTGTGGCTTGTGGATACAAAGGTTTGCTCCTTTCAAGTACTGCAGTCACAGGAAAAGCCGACATTGTTGTGTTGCTACATCCTTGTGAAAACGTGCACTCTTATAATTAAGTTTAGTACACTGTATGTCGGATACTTACAAAGTTTATCTTGTGAATTCTTTCTTGTAGTGTATCCTGAATCGAGATCTGGGAAACCACTAACATTTTCAATACACATCTTCTTATTAATATATAGGAAAAGTAGCAGCATGAGAATAATAAACACCCCAACTGCAGACAGGAATCCAATTGCTTCCGGAGATACTAAAAGAAACAGAAAGAAATAAATTTTTTAAAACTTTGTAAAGGCTTGCAAAGTTGTAATATTACCAGAATTGATCATTAATAAATACCTCAGAAGATGCAAATATATATGCCATGTATAATTAAAACCCCACCATTTAAATCTGAGTTAATGCTTAATCATCTTTTCAAAGAACAGAAAGCACGTGGTCCTAATCTGAGAGGGACAGACACTGTGAGCAAGAGGTTCTCATGGAGGACTGGACAGTCTCTGCAGAGAACAGGGAGATTATCAGAAGCTGCCAAAAGCAATGATTTCTAAAGGAACACCTGAGACAGCACTGGAAAGGAGCTAAGAGCTCCCCATCTCCTGGAGGTTTGGCTGCCTCTGCTCAGGGCCAGCCTTGAGACAGTGCTGTTGAGGAGGGACTGAGCCTTGGCCTGTCCACCTTGTCATGTTCAGCACCCGGCTCCTCTTCCCTCGGGGACCAGCCCTCTGACAAGCAGGATGTTTTATGAGCAAAAAACAGAGTGAGAAAAACCATGTATGGTCACTTGCATATGAACCAAGAAAGAGCTAACAGAAAATGAAATAGAGGTAAAGCACACTTAAACCCAGGTGGGGGAAAAAAAAGGCCAAAGTAGACTGACATGTCTCAGAGAATGTATAAAATAAAGAATATGTAAATGCTATTAAGCAGATAACTGCAAGGCAGTATTGGGGATCTTTGAAAGGTTTAGCATCTTTGACAACCACCAGCATCTAACAACATCAATTACACCATTTAAGACTAAGATTGTCAAGGAGCACGTTTTAGAAATGTGAAATCTGCAAATGAATGTGGCAAATTGAAGCAACGGGAAAGAGTATTTAAATGGCAATTTGTTTATTTGAAAGGAGAGTGGGCAGGGAAAAGGATACAGAAGAGCAGCAAAAACAAGAATCTGGAAATGTGAGAAATAAGTACCAACTTATAAATGCAGTTCAAGATCAAGAGAGGGCAGATCTTTTGAAAGGAGTGCAGATGACCACAGACTATAATGAAGCTGAGCTGCTTCATTAATAAAGGCTGCCAGGATCTCATAGGGAAGGCCCTTAGGAAACCCAGTGGAGTCTCCACAAGCCTTATATTCAAAAACTTGAAGCAAGAAGTTAAAATCGTGACAGGATTACAAATTTATTATGAAGTAGGGTGGGAGGTTAAAGTGAAGGGTTATAAAACTGCAACTCAATAGCATTTGGATGCAATTTATAGGCAAAAATGTAATAAAACTCTAACTACATGCAATTAACAACCAGGTAAAGCATTACAGAGCTGTGATTTCTAGTGATATGTAACAGATTAATTATTCTGTTAACTGGTTCATTACTAATGTCCTGACAATTAAGAAACATTATGTCTCAAACCTGCATCCTAAACAGGGAGAGTAACACCTAAGAGTGGATTTTATGGCCATAACACACAGACAGCACACATTTCAGAGCTGAACACAACTGCGTTAATCTGGATGGAAACTGGGATTTCACACATCACTTTTCTTCCTCCTGACTTTGCAAGACTACACTCAACTACATAAATCCCATTCTTGGGGGTTGATTTTTTTTTTCTATTTAATAAAGACTTATGAAGCTTTATCAGATTGACAAATTCTGTTTGCCAAGATCTCACCACTTCACTTTAGGACTATAATGCTACATGGTAACATCTTTCACTATTTAAAAAGGAGTGGAATTAAAGAACAGCTGCCAACAGACTCAGCATTCAGAGATGCAATACAAAAGGACAAGATGCAAGAGTCCGAAATAACTACAAGAAGAGTTCCAATTGGAGATGAGGCAGGAAAAATCCAGAATGAGAGGAGTTTATCACTGGAACAGATTGCCTAGATCAGTTATAGAATCCAACTTCAATGTTATCCCTGCTTTGAGCAGGGGACTGAACTGTAAATTACTTTCCCAGGAGCCTTCCAAATGAAATCATTCTCTGATTCGACATATGCCCTTTGTAAATCTGGGCTCATGCATCTATGTAAAAGTACTGACTGAGAAACACATGCAATTCCACAACCTCAGTTAGTTTTGCAGGATGACAGGGAACATTTGTGTCCATGGTGCTGTTCTTAAATTACTATACAGGTGTCTTTCAGATCTGACAAAGAAAGAAAGATCCAAAGAAATGTGCCTTCACTGTGAAAAACGAATTAGACAGATTTGCACTTCTGTTTTGAGCTGGACATCCAGACCTATCTAAACCTGCAAATATTTTTTTTCACTTCTTACCTCTGACCAGAAGAGACCATGTAACATTTTGCCTAAACTACCCCTGAAAATTTTCCCATGAAAAGGAGCTTGCCAACAACATCAAATGAGACATCCTGCTGCATCAAGGGGGGTAACAAGGTGAGAAAAGTGAATTTCTATTCTGGAAAAGAGAAGAAAGTCAGCTAATTTTTTCCCAATTAATATTTTAATTATCATGAACTTTGGCATGTGTTCAGGCATTCATTTATTGTTTGTCAGGTGTCCATTTACCATTTTTCATGGAATCCTTCCACACAGGGGAACACTCTGAGTTTTGACAAAAGCCTCAGTTCATATATATTAATTTTTTACCTCAAAACTTAACAGATGAAATCTCCCCAAGTTCTGCTGGCAGTAGGCATGCTCCCCTCCCTTCCAAGACTGCATATGGATAACTGAGAATACCTGAGGCTATTGAAACAACAGCCAGTTTTCTCTGCATTATTGATCCTGACCCAAATGAAAGCAGGGACTGGGCCCAGGACAGAAAAGCTTCATTTTCAGTAAGTTCCAGCTATAACATCTATCACACACAGAGGCAGGGACTGCAATTCACGGGGGCCAGCAGAAGTGAGAGAGCAGCAGAAGGTGGCACAGGTTAATGATGTTGAGGGAGGAAATCAGTGTGAGACGTGAAGAAGGTGTGACACCAACTTGGGGTACACAGAAAAAGTCAGAAAGTGAAGGGAAGGCAAGAAAGAAGACAGATCAGAAGGCAGATAAAGATCGTGGGACCTTTGAATGAACTATGAGAATGATTGCTTTATTAGTGGAGCAGGCTGTCCTGAGTAACTTCACCTGAATTCAGTGTCCACACTGCTCTGAGCAGGAGATTTAACTGAATTCCAGTCATGGAATGATTCTCAACAAAGGGCAGTGACAGTCTCCTCTAAATAGGATATATTAACTGTACAGCATCTTCAGGGAAAAACACTCCCACATATGTCACATTTGATCTTTTCAAGCTGTAGGTTTAAATTGCATTTTTAAAATTTTTAGTTATGCTTATGTTGCCCAGCAATCATCTGCCTTGATCCATCAAAATATGTGTTTAAGGAAGTTACCCACAGCCTAAAAGGAACCGAAAGCTGAATACTTTGGGGGTTTTTTTTCTCCAATACTTGCTGGATACTAAGTAGTTAAAAAAGGCACAGTCTGAAAGCCTTATAGTTCTCTATGGAAACACAGTATCTGATGACATTTTTCTGGATGAAAAAAGAAACATTGGCTGATACCTTACAAAAAGAATGAAACTTTAGCTGCAGCAAAACTAATTAATTATTTATGTAATTCAGTGTGAACATAGGACTTGAAAATTATATTTCTGTATCAATTTGCACTCATGTAAAGAGTCTTAGAATACTTGTTCACAGATTAGGTAAATTATCAAGCTGAAATCCTGTAAAGTATTACCATTATAATGCCAGGGGAAAAAAAATGTACTTCAATTTTCCACATGAAATGTGCACAGATTCCCATCTATGAATTCAGGTTTTATACATCACATTAATCCTTCAGTTAGTTTCTCACAGCTTAAGTATCAAGCAGGTATACTTCGTAGACAGAAAAAATTTAAAAGTTCTTTTTTACATAAAAAATACATCTATGCCACATTCACCACCAGAATTACTTTGATTCAAAACATGTTGTAATAAATTGAGAGTTGTCTGGGAATTAATTGTACCATGAAAAGCATTTAAAAACTCAGAGGTTCCCAGTGCTTCTACTGTCAGATAGCAGTAGGAAGGCAATGTTTTCTCAAAGTCATCCTTTAAATTCAAAGGTCCTACCTCTATAAACTTCATCATTGTTTTTGCTTCTTAAGAAAAACACCAATGAAATTCTGAATTTATGTTTGAAACTCATTATAATATCAGGCTGGTTTAGAAATACTAAAAGAACAAACATCTTTCTACAAAGCTACCAAGACTAATTGAATTGCTGGCAATGGAAGTGGCATAGAAAGTCATAAACATTACAGAAGTATTACCTTAACATCACTTTAATTCCATTTTGTTATCATTACTAGAATTAAAAGTACTAGAACACAGAAACTTATCATCTCTTCATCTTAAATATCAAATTAGAACCTGTTTCTCAAATAATAACTTCTTTGTTATGACATAATTTTTCATTTCAAAAAGTTGTTTCAAACTCTTCAGAAAATTACATCTTCAAATATCTACCACCAAACAACAAAATGCCTCAGACATTTTAAAAAGATGAAATGTTTTTTATATGAAATTTAAAAGCATTTCATATTTTAGTACGTATCTAGCCACAAACTTTATTTAATATAAATCAATTCTTTTTGGATCTTTCACACTCTACATCATACCAGTCACTTAGCTAGTAATGTACAAAGCCACACAGTTATCTTAGTGATGTTTCAATTATTCATTTACAAATTCAATACTATCTCTTCTGTATACAAATAAAGTAACTAGGGTGTATGACCTGAAAAACGCCAATTACCTTTAGGATCCTAGCACAAAAAACATTTGAAATGTAATATGTAAGCTTGGTTTTATTTATAACTTGGGTTTTGGGGTTTTTTTGGTTTTTTTTACAATTTGGTCTAAGATACTTTAGCCCTTTAAATTCTTTTAAATATACAGGACTGTTGTATTGTATTTAGTCCTGAAGAAGAATGCTTTACTGGTATTCATTTTTTACACCATTACATCTTGACATTCCATGACTCCTGTTCTATTCTTTCTTCTATCTCCCATATAAAACACTGGATTATGTAGTTCCCTTCTAAAAGTTTACCTATTTCTTCTCTTTTGCCAAACAAAAAAAAAAAATCAGAAAGTCTTTTACCTCAACTTAAAACACACAATTAGATCTCATATAGCAATGCTTTTATAGTTACATTTAGGTAACATTAAAACTGAAGTTTTTCTGTAGAAAGATGCTGCCCCCTCCAATTCCAAACTGCATTTTGCCTTTCCTGATGCAGCACAGATTTCTTACCTTGGCCCACTACTGATGGCTGCACCTCAGCATGCTGTGCTGAATACATTTTATTCTGCCAGTCCTCTGATGTTCCTTACTCTGGCTTTGCTGCTCCTGCATCTCACACTTTGTTGGCCAGCAAGTTTACACGCTCTCCAGCACAAATTACAAGCGCTGCAACATGAGCTACCTGCACTTGAACACTTCCAGTATCGACATCCAGGACACAACCCTGAGCAACAGCAATTTCAAACGGGCACAAACTTGAAATGACAACTCAATTCAATTCCAAGGCAAAACTGAAAAGAGTACCACATTTCCTAAATAAGAAATTTATAAACAATTCTAGCAACATGAACCTCTCAGACGTTTTTCAAGACTGACAGAATGAGACAAGGATGAAAGTGGTTCTATTTGGAATAACAATGCCCTTTAAATGGACCTTTCAAAGAAATACTGAGGAACGCACAAAATTTATATTATCTGAAGTAATACATGATGTCACTTTTGGGTTAATTTCAAAAAGATGTAAGATGCCACATTAAGCAAAAAATATATGTGTTTGTTTACACAAAAAGTCTACTGGAATTAGTGTACATGAAAGCAACACTGGTGTAACTCCACTGTCACTCCTATTCCAGTGGAAATTTATCAGAAATAATAACAATGTATTTACATTCCATTTCTGTCACTTAACCCTGACTGTGGGATACTATGCACTGCTACAGAGACAAAGCAGAACTTCTTTTTCCCTTTGTTTCCTTAATATCTAATTACAAGGGCTAATGAGAAAAACACATTTTAACATCTGGATTCCAGGAATTCTTATACACAGGAAGAAATTCTAGAATGTATTTTAATTAACAAATTCAGTTCATTTGATTTTATTACAATCAATTAAATTACTTGACTAAATAATTACATTAAATAGAGTTCATTTACTTCATAAAATATTTTTCTAGAACCATAGAATACCCTGAGCTGGAAGAGACCCGAAAGGATCAAAGTCCAACTCTCAGCCCTGCACACACCATCCCAGAGAAGTGCATTGTCCAAATCCTCCCTGAGCTCTGCCAGGCTTGGTGCTGTGACCACTGACCTGGGAAACCTGAGCCAGTGTCCAACCACCCTCTGGGGGAAGAGCCTTGTCCTGATACCCATCCCAACCCTGCCCTGACACAGCTTCAGGCCATTCCCTCGGGTCCTGTCACTGGCACCACAGAGCACAGACCAGTGCCTGCTCCTCAGGATGAAGGTGTAACTGCAGTGAGATCTCCCCTCAGTCTCCTCCAGGCTGAACAAATCAAGTGACCTCAGCCATTTCTAACTCACAGTTTATGATAAAACCAGCTTGGTTCATTGCTGTGGAGAGCCTGGTTCAAGCATGGCTTAAAGAAAGAGGCCATGAAGGGATCTAGCTAAGGGAAAAAAGCAGCTTTCTCAGGCTTGATTCTGTAAATAATTAAGGTTCTCAGCTACCTTTTATATAAACAACAAGATTTTCAGACTGTTCTGTCTTTGGCTGCTACTGGGAACAGAGAGCTAGTCTGGGAATAGATATGAAGGTTTTGAGAACCTTCCATATCATGGTGGGAACACTGATCTTGGTTTCAGTAAACTAACTTCAAGTATTGTAAACAAAAGGAGGAGCTGAAGTTTTCTCTACAGCCTATCAAGAGCTCAGATTTTGCAATATGCATGAAGTGAATTAACACTGTTATAAAAAGTGTCTGATTGATGAATAGAGTAGATGCTGATCAATAAAAGTGGATCTCTCCCTCCGACTTCAATATATTACATTAACTAATAACATCCATAAGTGCACAAAGTTGCTTGTGGCAGCTCTAGTACTGCCTCTACAGATTGTCTTTTCCAGGATTCTTTCCCCTTTCTTTAAAAATACCATGCTGAAACTGTCTTTTGCTGATAAATTTAATTACAGAAACAGAGGACCTTTGGCTCCAAAATACCACTGATCTAAGAAAGAATTTAGGAGTAACTGAAACCATACTCTGAGATGGAGATTTAAACTTTTGACAGAAATCTTTTAATTCCTAAATCCTCATGTGCTGGAAAAGTTGTCAGCCTGCCATCCCTGCTGATTTACCAGTCCCTCAATGCCTTTTCTCTCTTACATGGAATTCATCTCTGATTAAATAGTATCTCACAACAGAAATCTCTGAAAAGAAACAGCACAGGAAGCATCACACTTGCCACTTGGAATAGACACTGCTCATGGAATCATCTTGATTCCCTCCAAATCCCAATAATCTGTTGCAATTACATAGCATATTACATGACTATTATCCACGCAGTGGGTAAGAGAACAGCAGTGATTATAATTTTTAATGGTATTCTCAAATAATCCTCCCAAAGCAAAAGTATTAAAGACCCACAGGGGTCTAGAGACTTGCAGTTTAAAAGTTCATATCCATCACAAAGTAGCTCTCCACTATGGGGAAAGAAAAATAATCTATGTAATAAAAATACCTTAAAACCTCATTTTTCCCTATCAGACACTACAATTAACAACAAAGCATGAGACAATCCATGTAATCCAACAGTAATTAACCAGGATATACAGCAAATAACCAGGATATAAATGCATGGTAAAAATGATTATATGAACATGAGAACTTGAGTGAAGGAATGTCAGGGCTTGGATACAGCAAACTTCTTACACACAAAACTTGCCATGGAAGAAAAGATATTGCCACAGCTGGAATTAAGTGACCCCAGTAGCTGCTGCTTTCCAGAAGACTCCAAACACAGGAAAACACACAAAATAATATTCTGCTTCCTGTAAGGGCATGAGGAAGCTCAAAGAAAAGTGTTTACTCTGTATTGAATTTTCTCCAATCCAACACATGTGCATAGAGATTACTTTTCCAACAGAGTCCAAATTCAGAATTTATATCCTGCTAGTGTTAATTTTAATACTATTACTTTTCTTTAACATGTAGCAATATGTCTAAATATCTCCCAAGTGTATGAGGTTTAGTATCCATGGGATAAAAATTTTTTTCAAGCCTTGAAAAAAAAAGTATTAATTACTATTTTCTTTATATATTATAAAAGTAGCTTTAATTTTTAACAGTTTCTAAATGAAGAGTTTTTTATTCCTCTTTGTAAAAAGAGAAAGTGCACTTTATTTGGTACTGTGCAAATCTGAACCTCTAAATGAGTATAGAAACAACATATATTTGCATTTTACATGAATATGAGGATATCTAATACAAAGAAACTTACTACCATCTGTGACATCACCCTTCTCTTGATGAAGAACAAGTAGTTCTACCAACTGGATGACAGCAGCCAGAAAGGGGAAAATTATTTTAATTACTGAGTGTAGATTATCACTAACAGTGTAAGATAACTTGAGTATCAGATGCCGTTGACTTTCAACTTAATCATGTTTCTACTCTAAAATGAAACTAATGAATAAATGCTACTTTTTGCCATTTGGAATAAGTGTAGCTGGCAGCTTAACATTCAGACCCATGCAAATGGTGAGGATAGCTGACCAGAACATTAAAGAGGAATAGTTCTACTTAAAACACACTTCTGACAAAGCAAAAATTCACACCTTCTTATCTTTTCAAAATTATTATTACAAGTGACATTTTTCATTGTCAGACGAAGACATTGTCTTTTTGCAACTTCTCTTTTGCATGTTAAAGAGAGCACTTCTGTTCCATTCTTAGTCACAAAGTCAGTTTGCTGAATAATTTCCTTTGTTTGCAAAATTGCCACAACAATAGAAAGGAAAGAACATCTTGCAAAAGAAAAAAGTGCTTAAAATAATTTTTAAACTCCTGTGCAACTCAGCCCTTACTTGGATACTCCATCTACATTTCCAAGAATTAAATACAAAACACACTGCTGAGTTAGAAATATCACTTTGCACTACTTCAAAAATAAACAAGTGAAAAATGTTGGATGAAAGAAACCTAAAAATAATATGGCCATATATATTTTCTCATTTAATGTCACTTCCATGTCACACAATGAATACATAGCAGAATATATTAAAGAGGAGTTTCTTCAGTTATAGCTCAATATCATAAACCCTCATCACAAATCTATTTTGCTTGTCAAAGAGAACCTTAAACAGCCTTAATTAAAACATTACTAAATCTAACAACAGCTAATTCCAAGTTAGACTTGCATCTGCACTATACAGCTAAAAAAGATATATTGTTCTCAAGTCTAATCTCAAGTTCCCTGAATTGTTTTATTTCCATAGCAAATAACCAAAGGAACAACTTACACAATTTTATATCCTGACTCTCTCAAAAACAGCTGGATACTAGGAAGACATCCAGCAAAAAGACAAACTGTTAACTGAGTCATTTCAGAGAAACTCTGCCACCTTCCACTGTCAAAAACTAAGCAGGACTCTTCTTTCCACAGCCAAGCCTTCAATTTGTATTGTCAGACACTAAATAAATGTGTGAACAGAAACCGGCATTAAATAACAGAAGTAAACAAGATGCTAATTTATAATAAAAGCAAGAATATATTTTTTCATTTTTTCCAATTTTCAGATTTCAATAATGTGTAAATATAAAACCACACAACACTTCAACTACTTGACTATGTTAAACATAGGAGACATATATTGCAGTGATTCCCTAATAGCTGACCATCTTTAAAGTTGTTTTTACAAGCTGGAAAGTGACTAGTTCAGTATTTTGTAGCTATTAGATGTTACATAACAGCCACAAAATACTCCCATTTTCAGGACACACACTCCCTATATTTATGCATTTAGAGGAAGCCTCTTTAAAAATACATAAGAATTAGTTTTTAAGGCTTTCCAGAAAAGCCTATTAGTCTCCTTACTCCTGATGAGCTCTTTGCAAATTCTTCTCAAAAATGTATGAAGTTGCTAAAAGGAAACCAAGTAAAAAACCCTATAAAAGTACTGCAATCCTTCTTGTGCAGCCTAGAGGGGAACCCACCACAGTCTCTCTTGGGCAGCTACAAAACTATAGCAGCATTAATAGGACACAGGAGGAGGCCTGTGCCAGACAACTGCTACATTTTTGGGTAGCAAACCTGAGTCCTGTATCAATACCATACTGGGATCATATTTGCAATACAACTGACATAATCTCAGATATTCAATGAATGTTATAACTGGTACTTGCACACCTCTGAGTCTATCATTTAAACTGATATAATCTGAGAAATGCAAAACCTAAAAACCAGCAAAATTGAGGTTTCAAGATATTTCATTTTTACAGCTGAATAATCTTAGAGCAGACATTTCCTTTTAAGGCTTAGGTTTTGCTTTTAAGCTACACTTTCAACTACAGCTAAGAAGTTTTCATTATGTTATTTGAGCTAAATGGTGTAGTCACAGCTTTGAAGACCTTTCTGGTCCCTTTCCACATTTCACCACCTGATACTCCAAGGTTCCTGTTTTCCTAGCAAAAAAATGAAAGGGCAGGCAAGAAAAATACAATTTAGGAATGCATTACTTCACTGACTAGAAAGAAAAATTAACCACCAGCAATAGGTGTTCTTCAAGCCATATAATCCCCATATAAATTGTAATTACATTCCATCACTTGAAACCGGAAAGTTTACCCATGCATTATTCATAGAAGACACATGCTTGTTTGCATGCTTACTTTCCCCTTTTCCCTATTCAGTGCAGGAAAAAATTGATGGAATATCACTGTTTATCCTATTAGTTGCTTCTCAGCAGCCATGTACTTGGAAGCACTGTAAGAAAGATGGACAGACAAGCAAAGCACAAACACACACTGCAAAACTCCAGTTCCTTAATGCAGGGTATTTACTAATGTTTCCTTCAGGGGTTCCACACAGCAGTCACACAGCAGTCACACTTACCCACCACCCCTGGCTGAAAACATGAGAGGCTTTCAGGCAAACAGCAAATGGAGAACCATTTTGTCAAACACCACCAGCTCTCAAAGCCTCACAGGCAGAAGTGGATGAAAATGAGGGAGTGGATGAATGCCAGGAGTGCTGGAATGTCCTCTCCTGGTGCCACAGTCACACAGACACCAGAGAAAAAGGAGAAGGGCACACTGCAACCTTACCCAGCACCAGACAAGACTGACACCTGTGTGTCAGTGTGAACACTTAATCTGCCCTTTCAACTTCTACTGGGAGCTCACAGACCAAAAAGCAGCTTAGCTTTCAGGGCACAGCCAAGAGATGGGAAACTCCATCCTGGATAAGCTTGACACGAGCCCTCAGTGACATCAAGGACAAAGGTGGAAGGTCTGATTTGACCAGCTTGAGACTGCTGGCAGCCAGGAACTCTCAGCTTGGAAATGCCTTCCTACTCTGAGGATGTCAACAGAGATCTTGAGTCTGCAATCTCATCCTGGCAAGCAAGCAGGGCTGGACAACTGGCAAATAAAGTAACCTTAGGAGTCTTGATCAAAAAGCATCTTGAATGTGCATCAGAAGATGTAAAGTTTTAGACCAAGCATCCAAAAGTCCACACGACTGGAAGATTTGCAGTACATGGCAATCTCCTCCTGCTTTAAAGGTACACATTGAGTAGGGAGTGAAGACAGACAGGAATGCACCAAACCCATGCACCACAAGGAGAAATTTGTCAGTAGCACAGGGACACACATGGTTAGAATGCACATGGAAACTGACAGGACCTAAAAAGGAACCCAACATAACGCAAGTAATAATAACACTAAAAGGATATTTCTCTTTTAATCACACTTACCCCTAGGGTAATTTATAACCACCAATGCTAAAACACAAGTTCTTTGCTGTTTTTATTTAATTTATTGTATCAATGGCTAACAGAGCTTAGAATTCAATGCTCAAATATAACACAGACTCTTGAAAAAACAAACAACACATCTTTTCAATTGAACTTCCCAGCAATTAACATTAAAATCATACAGCACTGTCTCCAAGAACATGATAAATTTGTTTTTCTTAAAATCAGTACAGCATCCTAAAATAAATAAGGATAAGCAAGATTAACAGTTCTTGAAAGTTCATCAGAGGGCTTTCTGAAATTCCAATGAGTTTCCCAATTCAGAAAGATAAACAGCAGCTATTACAGAAGGAATACAGAGCACTGTGTGTACCACCTTATCTGTCAATAGAAAAAGAGAGACAGCAATAAAAAGAAAAAAATCACCTCCCCTCCAAAATGAGAAAGAATTTTATAAAAGCAAGATCTAAATGATTCACAGTTTAGAGAAGCGGAGAAATGTTTTAATTACAGAACTGCAACACATAGACACTCAAAAAATTCTTTCAACAGATATTTGGAAAAGTTTACTTGTGACCATAAAACTATTCTGACCTTAACTGGTAGACTTAATTCTGACCTTAGGCATTGTTAAATATATGTTTCAACAAACCCAAACAATTTTACCAAAATATCTCAGTGAATGCAATGGAAACAAAGAGGACAAACAAAATTTCTTCCCACAGAGTATACTCTGTGGTTTGACAATACTACAGAGGCAGTCTGAGACTAAGTTGTTGTTAAAAGAGTCCTGCAGCTTTACTCCTCTCCCACCACGTTTTCTTACTCCTTCCTTTTGAAAGCACTGAGACTTCTCTGACCTAACCCAGACTCAATTCAAGGAACTAATCCTTGAAGAAACCTTTTTTTTTTTGGCTTAGCTTTCAGGTGAGAAGCCAGAAATTGAAGAGCAATGCTGCAGGAGGGAGCACAGGGCTGCCAGAGGTACAGAAAGTGGATCTGGCCTTTACATCAGCTGAGCTGCTCTATGGAGCTCCAGCTTCAGCCAGTGCAGCTCAGCTTTGAGCTGTGAGGGCCCTCCCTGGAGCACAGCTCTGCTCTGCGCTCTGCCAGCTGCTGCTCTCACTCCTGCTGCAGCTCACAGCAAACAAGTGGAAGTCATTTGGATCTCACCTGAAATCACAGGCAGAGATTGCCAGGTCATTACATCAGCTTTTTAGAAGATCCTCACAACTTTCCATTAACAATGAAAATCATATAATCATACAGATATCTGGATAAAACGAAGATCAAGGTTTTCATCACAGCTAAACAGCATTAACAAATTCCATGTAACTCAGGGAATTTTGGAAGAGCACATTTTTCCCTCTTGTGAAAAATCAAATTTTATTTTATCGTTTCACTATTTCTTCCTAATGACATTGTCAGCATCAAAAGATTCTGCAACACAAAGATGCTGCAAAGATCCACAAAAAGTCAGAGCATAACACTGGGCAGCAGATTTCTCACCAGGAATATTCACAAGCTAAGGAGTTCACTGTCACAAACCATTGCTTACCTTTTCTGATGCAGATCAGTTCATGTACACCACAAGTTCGTTCTCCACCTGTGTGGAAATACACCATTAGAACACAGTAACAAATAAAATGTATTTCATTTCTTTATAAGGCTTATAAGCAGTGAAAAAGAAAGTTCTAAAACTCTGTCAATTAATAAAAATACAGAAGATTGGCTTAACAATTTTTCAAATTATACATTAAATCCTTTGGAAAAAACAATAAATGTATATTTGGCTTAATATTGCTAATGGTGGTACAGTTTGAAGAGCTTTACACTGAATTTATACAGATAAAATGATAAAAGCAAGAACCTTAACTGAAGGCACACTAATATTTCCCAAGTATAAACATAATTTCCTGGAGAGAATTACCCTATAGAATGGCATCTATGGAAGAATTGTGAAAATATTTTTAAAAAATCCAATATAACAAAATGCCAAAATAACATTATGATTACCTTCCACATTAAAAAAACAAACAAACAAAAAAACCCCAACAAAATCCTAAAAAACAACCCTATTAACAAATACTTGGTTTGCCCAGAATTCCTCCTTTAGATATTTTTAAATTAAAAAATTAGCTCTATAGACCTTGAGATATTTATTCAAGAATAATAAAATTGTTGCTAGAAATACTACACTTGTTTTCACATTTTTATAAAGACCATTTTAATTGGAATTACAGCTTGTAAAGAAAACACCAACACATAATATCTAAAATAAAAATATTTTGGAGTGATATGCCCCATGATCAAACCTTAAAATTCCAAACTACATCAAGCTATGGCTTCTCTTAAGTACACCCTCCTGACAACAAGGGTTCATGGATACAAATGCAGAACCGAGGGGAACTGCCTGGGATTTCATACCCAGCTCTCTGCAATCTCATGAAAATACAAAACAGAGTTTCAAAACCTCACAAAACATTTATTTCATATCCATTAATAACTCCCTGGCTCCAGACACTTCAAAATGCACTAAAACAAGCTTTAGGTAACAAAATTCTCCCCATCTCAAAAAGATGGAAATACATTATACAGCACTTATTACTCTCCTCCATTCCATAATAAATTCATTATGACATGCAATACAGCATGTAATGATATCAACCAATACTTCTAACTCTTAACTGGTAACACTAGCAGATGGTATTGTAAAGCTTTAGGAAAATATCTATACTTCTATTTAAATTTACACTTTAAAGAAATAACTGTAGGAAATCCATATATTGGAGTGAGAAAGGATAAAAGGAATCAAATAAATGGAATAAAATGTAACTCTACTAAAATAAAATTAAATGTATGTGAAAGTAAAAAGAATCCTCATTTTATGTCAACATACTTAGAAATATGAAATACAAGCTTCAAATATACTCTTGAATGGGAAATTAAGTATCAGTGAGTGTGAGGATCCCAGGAGTTTTGTAGAGTCATCACCCTTACAAAATCCTGTTGTGATAGCAATATAATTCCCTCTTTTCGGTGCATCCTAGAAGCCAGGCAACATCATTTTCATTCAGAAAGGATTTTGACAGGAAAACATAAGAAAAGCTAAATTAAAAATATAATCCGCTTTTATAATAACAAGGCATTAAAAACACGCAAACAAACCCCAAAAGCAGACAGAGGGAAGAGATTAAAATCTTCTTTGAAGTCACTGAAATCATCTTTAGGGGACAAAAGATAAAGCAGAAGAGTGACTGAAAGTCTTCTTCCTAGAATTTTTGTCCTGTTAGTTTTAAATTCAGCAGTGAAGAAAAAATAAAAATTATGGCAAAAAATAAAATTATTTTTCATTAGAGAGATGCCAGGCATCATCTTTAGGATTCACCTAAAACTCACTGAGATAAGAGAACAGCAATAGATTTTAATTATATTCACTGCTCTCAGTGAAATCAACCAGCTTGAAATTGTATCACAAAATACTAATTCTAGATTCGGATCCCACATTGCTACCTCTTGTTTTATAAAGCAAGAGGTCTTTACTCAAACATTCAGCTTCTAATGTAAGATGGTGTTCCACCAAATAAAGCATTTACATTAATCAACGTGTTGGTTTTTATTGACCACAAGGTTGAAAAATGAATTCATACCATTTAACAGGCATACAGTCAGGATTTTATTCCATTTTCCTAGAAAAATGCTAGAATGCTATTTCTTTTTTTAATAGGTGATTCATTTATTACTTTTTTCAAACTGCTTTTGGATGGAAATCAACCATAAAATAAAAATACATCAAATAATATAAAAGTTAAAGAAAGTATCTTTTATATTTTAAATTAATGTATTAAAGATGTGAAATTTTATCCTCAATTGACTTGGACTGGTTCTTCTTTTTCTCTGTGGTCCTCAGAACTGTTGAACTAATACATAATTCACACCTTGCTATTATTCATGCATTTACAAATAAACCCAAGTTTTCCATCTTTACAACTCCAAGAATTCTCTCAGCTTTTAGTAAACTAGTTACTGAAAATAACAAACTGAAAATATGGAAATATTTTGCATGACAGCAAGATGCCAACCATTAATTTAGCATTTTAGTCTGAAAATAGTGGGTTTGTTTGGGTTAGCCCACAAATCCCAAAGGTTCTGTGGCATGACACACTTAAATTTTATTCTTTAAATATTATTTTTAGGTAATTTATCATAGTATAGCTTTAGTTCACCATAATGTTATGGTTAATTAAAATTTATGCTTGATTTAGACGCAAATTATTATTAGTTCAATTCCATCTTGACTAGGAACATAATCTCCTATTTAAGATTTTAAGGTTTTGAGTGAGTTTGCATATCAAACTACATAATACTCTGTGTAAAATCTAATCTGAGAAGAGAAACAAACCCACTTGGCTACACAGAGCTTTTCATAATGTCAGACAATGGAAGTAAAATGAAAAATAATAAAAGATCAAAAAATTTTAGAACTCCACATTAAACAAAATATTTTCATTTTCTTGAGCAAGAACATCCACCTAGTGGTCCTAAAAATCTAAATCATTCAAACATTTAACACAAAAAGAATGGCCAGATGTTTTCCAGAGGCAGCTGATGAAGTTTAATTTTCTCAATTAAAGACAAAGGTTTTGTATACCAAGTCTCTCTTTGCTAAAATGACTATGGTGGCAACAAGATGAAAAGATCTACATCAAAGATGAATACTGAATTTTGTATTAACTCAAAATTTTATGTCTTTCTAAACTAGCACAATTCAAGATTCAAAGGTCTGCTATGCTCAGAGTTGAGCTGGAACTTCACCACTAGATGCTGATAATAATGGTGAAGGAAATCTATCACAGGCATTGCCACAGAGGCTGTGGGTTGGGCAGTGTGGTGGGGTGACAGCCTTTATCCCAATACCGTGTGTTGTGTCTGGCAGCTGTGCCTTCCCCTCCCCCCCTCCCCCCCCCCGTCTGGCTGCGGCGGGATGGGGAAGAGAGGAGGGGGGGTGTGACCAGGCACTTTGGCTTTTGGCTGCTTGGCTTGGCTAGCCGCTTGCTTGCTTGCTTGCTTGCTTTCTGCTTTTTGCGCTGGTTTTTTTTCCCTTTTCTTTTGTTCTCTCTTTCTTACCCTCCCCTGAAGATACTGGACCGGCTCCGGGCCTGACCTGAGAGCTCCAGGACACCCGGAGCCTGCGAGAGAAGCTCGGCGCCCTCACAACACAGTCTGGTCCCTTTTCTTTTCTTGTGTTGGGGAGTGTTCTTTTGTTACTTGTAAATAAATAGGTTTTGTTTTCCACTTTGCTCCTCCGAGAAATTCCTTCCCGAACCTGGTGTTGGGGGAGGGGTGGTTGGAGGTTTGTTTTGTTTTGGGGGGCTCCCTTTTGGAGATTTCCCCTAATTTGTTCTAAACCAGGACAGGAATGAATGACATCTGGTGTTCTCAAAGCCTTCAGACCAGGCCCAGCGTTAGAGAAAGATCCTCTGAGCCTCAACCAGCAACAAGCACAACTCCAGGAGCCCTGGGGCACCAGTGCCTCTCAGGGGAAGGTGTCACCGCTGTCACTGCGAGCACTTCTCCCCAGCAGCTGTTGGGAATTTAGCTGCTAAGGACTGGAAAAGTACAAAACTGTGGCTAATTCCAAGTCCTGCACCTGCACAGATAGCAGTGTCCTTGGGCCTAGCTGTGGTAGGATAACAAACAGTGAAAGAGACATGAGAAAAGAGAGATGTAACCCCTAAGGAATGAGGAAAAGTTGATAGTATAGTTTAACCAATAGATTGCTTAGCTTACAGAATATTCATAAGCTTATTACTCGCTGTATAAGTGTCTGATGCTTTCTTCAATAAACTGGAATTTGCTTATCACTCATATTGAGTGTCTGAGTCTCCCCTCACCGACAAATGGCTCGACCCCGGCAAAGGCCTTCATTCTCTGTGACAAGCAGCCACAGGGCTGCCCTGATGTACTCACACCCCTGCCCATGCTTTCACTGGGCAGCTGGAGAGCCCCTGCCCGTCTCTCAGACCCCCTGCCCAGTGAAAGGCTGCAGGAGTGCCTGTCACATCTCCCCAGCCTACACCAGGTGTTTCCTAAGCCTCTCCTCGTGTGCCAGGGGCTCTAAGCTCCCTCCCAGCTCAGTGGCACTCTGCTGAGGTCTCCCATTTGCCAGCCTCTCGTGCTGGATTAACACAGCTGGATCCAGGCCACAGACATGTGGCTGGCCATGTTCAGCACCGGGATCCTCGGCTCTCTTTGCCCAGAGGTGCTCAGCCAGCCTGCCCACAGCTGCTGGTGCGGGGCTTGGACTTCACCCGTGCTTGTGGGAGCTTCTGGGCATCCTTCAGCCCACTCTGAGCTTGCTGAGGGCTTGCCAGCCCTGCCCTCCAGTTCATTAACTACTCCTTCCCTGGTGTCAACCTTAAACTCAGCCAGGGTACATTCTGTCCCACCAACAAACAGTGCACAGTCCCAGTTCCTGCACCAAAACCGTGATGCAACTTAGGCTGCTGCAAATAAAATTCATTATTCTTCAGAAAAAAATCCATGTTGGTAGCTGCAGCAGAACATTACACTGTATCACAAAAGCCTTTTGTCAGCAGGTGTAATTTTTCGGATGCACTTTTCACATGATAAATTACTTTCCTGCTGAGAATTGTTTTTTAATTAGCATTTTCATAAATTTGGATCACATTCAACAAACGTTTACTTAACATTTTATTCAACAATAGACAACTATTTTTCCCTTGGCAAACCCACGACATTCCAGCATGGAACGACAACACTGAGCAGGTTGAGTAGCAGGAACAGGGTGCTACAGTGCAGAAACACAAAACAGGATGCATGTGAAAAAGTCCAGCACAATGTTAATGCTACTGTGTCTGAGCATGTGGAAACACTAATGCTTCTGCTAGCAATGCAAGGCACACAGGAAAACCATTCTTGTGTTGAGGGTTTCATACAACATGCTACACATTCATTTAAAAAGACAATTATAATGAAAGACTTCTGGGCTGCATATACCAATGAATCTACTGAAAATGCTTCATGCCATGAGCTGAATTCTGGGCTTGGATGAACAGCCAGCCAACTGTAATGGAAAATAAGCCAAGGGAAGACTTTTGCACAGGAACAACCCTGCAGCTGCCAGGGTGTTTTTCCTGAAAAGGTTACACACAATCATTAGCCCATCCTCACCCATGGTGTAAAATCACCTCTGTGTTCCTTTAGCATCCTTTTTCACAAGTTTAGTCTACAAATCATACTGCATACATAAAATAGAAATGTTTAAAGTTGAATGCTGAGAACTAGTCAAAAAGCAAACTAAAAAGCAAACAACATCTGAATTTATAAGGAGAGAGACAGCAAGGTAAAAAAATTACCATTATATATAGTTATTTATGTGTTTACATCTTTTACATTTTGTGCAGTTTTGGCCTCCTCTTGGTCCCACAACCTCAAAGAATAAAACAGAACCACAGAAGACACAGAGAAAGACCAAAAAAATTAGTTACAAAACAAATGGTTTCCATATGAGGAGTGACTTAATAGACTAAGACTCTTGGACCTGAAAAAAACCCACAACAGATGGTGGGCTTAAACAGGTGAATACAGAACAACTACTCACTGTCTAACCCACTAATAAGAGAAATAACTATCAGACTAAATTAGCAGCAGACATGTTCAAGACCAGAAGAGTAAAACTCAGAAATCTATGTTCTGATGTTATGATTCAAACTCTTACTGTAAAGAATATTCTTCTTTGCTTGCATGATTTAAAAAGATCCCTATCTAGTAATTTCTTGGCCTAAGGATAGGTTTTCTACCTGTCCTAAGAGTATTTTGGGTTTTGTCATCCAACTATAAAAGTAATGGCAAACATCAAAACATTTTTTCCATGGGAAAAAAAGAAAATTTTAAATTATATTTGTAATCAACAGAACCAATGACACTGACCAATGAATTAGCAATCAGTGACAACTGAACAAGTACAGCATAGAATTTCTGTTTCTCAAACAAATGCTGCATCCACTCCTACCCACACTAAAATAAATGGAAGCATCTATATGGAAGCAGCTAAAAAGAGGCAGATTTTCTAAGCTAAGTCATAAAGTAGAGAGGTTATTTGGGACTTTCTCCTCTCATCATGAAAATAGTCTTATCTCTGCTTCCTTTCTATCCAAAATGACCACAAACTTCTATTTTCCTACTCTTCTGACAACTGAAATATAATTAGCACTAAAATAATATTAGTAAGTTCTTTATTTCACTTTGCTCTCAGTCAAGTATTTCTTCAGGTAAGTCTTACTGGTGGAAATGAAGAAATACAGTAAATAAAACTAGCAATAGAAACATCCAGTATAAATGGCTCAGATCTGACCTAAAACCTATAATTTTATTTTTACTAAAAATAGAAAGAAAACCTGAAAACAACTTCATTGAAAATGACAAAAAGATTAAACATACATTGAGAAGCAATGTACAATGCTATCAAATGTTCAAGAAATAAAAAAGAGGATGTCAGCAACAAAAGATGAAAAAAAAGATGAAAAATTAGTATGACTTTTAGCAAATTCTTACAGTTTTTAATTAACAACACTAATCTCTACTCTAGAGCAAAGTTTCACAGGAGAAAGTAAACTGAGAAACATTTCTTTTAAAATGACTCTATGATCTATGGAGAAAAATATACTCACAGAACTAGTTTCAAATATTACAGATAATGCAGTAAGTTTGTGATACAAAAGGAAATTACTAAGAAGAATCTGTATTGCAAAAGATTTCACTTGGTAGGAAAACTGCTTATTTTAGCCTACAGAACAAAAGTACCCATAAGATGTGTCAGTCATACTGAATTTACCCCTTTTCACATCAAAGATTATTCTCCTCTGCAGAAGGGAACCAATTAGCTCACAAACTCAACACTCACTTGCTGTCTTAGAATTAACTTTCAAAATCCTCTCCTTCTTATTCTACAAACAAATTTACACGGAAACCAGGAAACATCTCCCATCTCCAAGAGTGAAACATACAAAAACGAGGAGGTTCAGTGATTAATTGCTGACTTGAAATCCACTCCAACCTTTACATGAAACATGGAACCTTGGCCTTATGCAGTTCAGAACCTGACAATATTCAGGAAAAAGTTTCAGAGTATCAGCTGTGAATCCCTTGCATCAGTCATTACAAAAGCTGGAAGAGGTATAACTGAATAAGCTGAAGAGAAAATTAAAACAGTTAAAAGTTCCAACAGTTGAAAGTTCTCTGGAAGAGAGCAAAACTCTTTCCTTTCTAAGAGGTTCCCCGTATTAGGATGGCAACATAGGCAAACATTCTTAATCAGGTAATGGCTCCATGTCTACTCTCCTGCATGCCTATCTTGAAAACCAAGAACTCCAATTTGCAGAAGTGCTAGGCATTAAAAATTAAGAGAATTCAAGAAAAAATTCACCCTGAACACATCAACTGTTCTTATATTAAGTATGATAGCTTCATCTCAGCCCACGGGGAACTTGTCAAAAAGAAGTCTGTAAAACATTAGAGATTAGGTGGGGTTTTTAAAAACGGTTGCCCCTTTGTTATCTAAAAGATAAGAGACCTGCCAGCTTTCTTTATTTCAATAGATTCAATACTGCAGCAATGATGGTGTAAGACAATCCAACCAGCAAACTGGTGATTTTGCTATGGCACAAGGTCTCACTGTCATCAGCAAATAATGCAGGCAATCATCCTTACAATGACAATATCAGGCAGCACTCACTGAATAGTTTGCACCACAGTCACTGGATAAGCACAAGGCAGCATTACACCCATCCTGTGTGGCTGATCCAATATGATACCTTGACATGTGATCCACCACACAGTTGACAAATGTGTTTAAAAGTGGGCCTAATTATAAAATATGTTTTCTTATATGTAGGCTTCATTAAATACTGATGCTGCTGCTCAAGCCCTGTGCTGGCCACCCCAGCTTGGGTTCAGAAGCACTACTGACACTTCAGGTCAGCACTACCTTGAGCATGTCCCTGTCACCTTCCACCCTTCTAGGGCAGCCTGCAGTGACACCTGCACAGCCCAGGTAACTGGGAAGTCAAGATAAAACTGTTCCCCAGGCCACATTCAACCTACAAGCTACACATGATACTCCTACTTAAGCTCTGTGAGCAGCTCATTGCTCTGTTGTTTCCTTTTCTAGATTCTGGAAATTTGCAACTAGGCATAGTTTTCATGTGACCTATATGAAGCAGTGTTCTAAATACTCTCTTTTTGTATCCATAAACAAAAAGTAGGTTCATTCCATAATTTCTTTGTTTCTCAAGGAAATAAGGGTTATATAATTAAACAGTTCACTTCCTGCCTCATCCCTGTATTGTTTACAAATTCTCTGGCTCATTTAAGACAAAACAGTCAGGAAGTTTTAATTTTAAACTAACATAATATTCCATAAAAATCAGCAGTCAAATACAACAGAATCACAAGTCCCACTGAGCACAAGGACAGCCCACCAGCTAATGAATCCCTGCACAGCACAAACAGGTGCAGCTGCCTGCTGCAAACCAAGCAGCTGGAAGGTGTGGAAAAAGGAGGAGACAATCTTCTCAGAAATCTCAGAGAGATCAGCACACTTCACAGACACTCAGGAACAAAATTATCAACAAGGTAAAGACTTATATACTTGGCAAAGAGCTTGACCATCAGGAAGGAGAAGTGTTAATCTGACAGGAGCACAGGGGGAAAACAGAGGAAGACATGTTCATTAGTCTCATTACTCTATCAGTAACTCACTAGATGACAACACCAACACCACACTGTAATGCTTTCTTCTCTGCTAAATTCCTTTTGTCTGTCCAGCTCATTATTGTCTTTAATGCTACTTCTCATTTGTTAGCACTAAACTCCTCACAGTGGAAACCATATGAAAGAGTTTAAAATCAAAAAGATTTAGCTTGGTCTGAGAAGATTAATCTCCAGATGTTTTCCCCTCCTTGAGAAACATAAATTTATATAGCCTGCACTAGATTACAGCATGTTCAAGTGTGGCTCCAAAATCTGGTAAAAGTAGATTCATGGGGATATAGAAGACACACAACTCTGCCTTAGGTTATAAACCATTCCACCTGTGACCTCTAACATTTCTTTGCCTCGCCTGCTCCATGCAATGCAGTGTGGCTTTCATTGCTGCTTCCTCACCCAGACCTCAACTCAAAAGACTTCTCTTAAGGCAGGCACCAAAGCTTTGCTATTGCTCAAAAGAGAAACAGCAAAGAGCAGCCAAGTTAATGCTGCCATGAGGAACATCACACAGCGGTGCTGAAGGATTCTCAGAAGTCACTCCTCAGCTTTCTTCCCCACTCCACACAAATTGCCACCAGACCCTGTCCGATTCTTGGCTGTTTGGATGGCCTGGAAAGGCCCGGGGTGGCCTTGGGGCAGCCCGCGTTTCAAAGGACGAGAAGAGGCTTCAGTTCTTTTCTCGGTCTCTGTGTTTATTAATTGCTTATCTAAAAGATTTTCTCTCGGCCCGACAGAGGTCTGCTCAGCAGCCAGCCATGAGCACACTCCCTGCCCTCCGGGCAGTCACCTATCTTTATACTCAAAGTTGCATATACAATATTTATCATTTTCCCCCAATACCTTTTACCCTTATTAACCAGTGCACTTTTAGTAATGACCAATCCTAAAGTGCCACCATCACCACAGAAGATGGAGGAGAAGAAGAAGAAGGACAGGACACGCCCCAATTCCTCCATCTTACTTCTCTAAACCCCCCTGTACAGAAATCCTAAACCCTGTGTTTCACTCTCTAACTAACTAATCCCTTCACCATTCACTCCAGTGAAATCCTCCTATCCTCATACAAGTGTCGTCTCCTGTGTAGGATCAAAGTCCAGCCACCAGACACTTCTGGCAACATTCCAGGACTCCCGAGCCCCCCAAGGGTGGTCTCGGTGACTCGGCACCTCAGTCCTGAGGTGCTGAGATCCCACAAGACCCCAGGCTTGGGCAGCAGTATTGAATCTCAGGCTGCCCACCAGTCTGGTTTTACTACTGCTTTCAGTTTGTCCTTACTCTCTACCACATTTAACAGCTCCCCATTCTCATGCTCTTCATCTTAATCCTGCCCTATACAAAGTGGAAATATTAAGCAGTAAATAACCCTGCATCATAAAGCAGAGCTCCCAGTAAATACTAATTGCGTTTTGGAGGATAACTATACAGAAACTAAGAACTGCAAATACAATTCTTTAAACTCATTTGAGCCAGAATTTTTCCAATAGACCTGCTGTCTGTTGTTTCCTCACAAATCTGAGATTACCAGACCTATGCAAAGTCTGGATGTCTTTATAAAGACATACAAAAGGAACATGTTTTAACATGACATGAACTTTCTAAAGAAAAAGATATCACAGTTCCTGCGATCACTAGATCAGGGCTGTGAACTTGGTTACATGAAGATACTTGTGTTTTAAACATCTGTCAGTGAGCGTAATAAACCACTGACATTGACCAAAAGGCCATGGCACCCTGCTTCTCTGAACACTTCACACAAAATGCCTCACTTTTGCAAAAACTTTGGGGTTTAGTGCTAGAACCACTGGAAGCTGGCAAACTGAAAAAGTGACACTGGAAATGGTACTTGAAAAGATTTTTAAGAACGGGAGAAAGCAGCTAACAAATTCTATATTAATTTCAGCTCTTTTAATTTTGTGCACTCCTCACATCTGTGTCCTGCTTGAACTATTTTACATTTATTCTTCAAAGAGAAGTTTTCAATCTTGCTTATTTTCTTTGCTTCTACCAAAAAAAAAAAAAAACAAACAAAAAAAAAAACCAAAAAAAATTAAAAATCTGACCAAATGCAGTGTCCTTAAAACTGAGCAAAGTATTTTCTCCATTTACTTAAATACATTTACAAATTTAGTTTGACACAATGCAAATTCTGTATTTTGGCAGTTTAGACTAGAAATCCCATGGTTTGATGCTGCCTTCAAGAGCTAATACTCAACTCAAACTCATATTTTTTAACTGCTGGCTAGAACACAGTACTGCTGAAAATTACAGTCAAGGCAAGGTACAGTTGCACTACAGGAGGGAGAGATCATCAAGGAAAGGAATAAAAATTGTAACACCTACCAACAGCCCTACAGCAACCAGCCAGTCAGCTGAAAACAAAGAGGAGGAGGCATGCCTGCTACAGGCTACAGCAGAGAAATACATTGTATTTGCTGTCTTCAGGAAGAACCTGGCAGACCACTTTCATGGCTGGAATGTTTTTTAATCCCACCTCACATTTAAATGTAAACTATGCACCCAATTTTCTCAGGAGCTTAAGTCCCATTTTGGATATTTCAAATAAGCATCTACAGGACAGCTGAGCTATTTCTGAAGTCTGGCCATAATAAGAAGTGTTGCATTCTTTTCAAAGGCTAGGTTGCTTTATTCATCCATGGCTATTTGCTTTATCTTTAAAGAAATAATACCCTAAATCCCCTGAAAATATTACACATGAATTTCACATATCGTGAATATTTTCAGATCTAACAGATCCTCACAGATTTTGGGGATAATGCTGCCTAAAATGAAAACAGAGACAGATTTTGAAGGATAATTTTTTTCTGAGCTCAAGTTATGTAAAATGTCCAGACCCAGCAGAATTTTTTTGCTATCTTCTTGATAATATTAAGAGGACTTTTCAGCAGGAAAGAACCCAGCCAACACAAAGCTGGCCAGCTCAGACTCCTGGTGTGCACAGCTTCCAAGACAGGGTGAACACGCAGCTTTGCTTGATCAGTGCAATTTCTCCTTACAGAGGCCTGAATTACTAATCCAGGGAAACTGACAGCAGAGAAGCATCCCACATGCGAAACAAACCAGAACAGTTTGTTTCCCCCACATACCCACTGTTTTCCTAAATCCTTTAAGCTATAACAACAGATGCTTTCAGAAAGAAACACCTCGGCCGAGGAAGCCGTATACTTGAGGTCCTTGTCTGGCTAGAAATAAAGTTCTGTTTGGTTTTTTGGGGTTTTTTTAAGGATTTTTAACGAGGTGTAAAATTACTCTCAGAGTTGAGAGGAGAGGTTTCAAAGCAAAGCTCAGAAGCCCTGCCTTTGAAGACGAGCATCCCCAAACAAACCCAACAAGTGTCTAGTACATCTCGCTGCTTTGTTGTTGTTTCTAAGTGATGACTAGAAAGATCTGCGGACAGCAGCTCCCGTGGAGCCTGTTAGCGCCCAGCAACCGGCGGCGAGCAGGGAGCATCCCTCGCCGGGGGACTCAGTTTTCGGAGACTCCGGGGCCCGGAGAGTGACAACGACTTTTAGAGCAGTTGCCAAAGTCCCCGCGGGGAGGGCGGCCAGGGCTGCGCACCTCCGGTCCGGCACCGACCTTCCCGGCTGGGGCGCGGGGGCCCGGGCAGCCCGGGACAGGGGCGGCAGAGCCCGGCCCGGGGCCGCGCCGCCCGCCCCCGCCTCAGCAAGGGCGGCTCACGGCACGGGGGACGGACGGCTCCGTCCTCCCCGGGTCCCCTCCGCGACGCCCACGGGCGCACGCCCGGCATCCCCAGGGCAGGCGGCGGCGGCGGAGGAGGAGGAGGAGGAGAAGGAAGGATACCGGCCACCGTGCCGGGGATTTATTCACCCCGCCCGGCTCCCGGGCACGGAGACGGGAGGAGGGAGCACCACGCTCACCTCTCCCCCATCATCAAAGAGCCCTTGACCCGTAGCCCCCGCAGCCGGGCCGAGGGGGACGGGGAGCAGAGGAGGCGCCCTCCCGCCGCCCTCCTCGGCTGGGGTCCCGCTCGGCTTCGGGGCGCCCCCACCTCCCGCCGCGGTGGGAGCCCTCCCTCCCCCCGGAGCCGCCCCTCTCCCCGTGCCCGGGGGAGGAGAGGGAGAGGAGGGGGCTGGGGGAGGGGAGCGGTTCGGGGCGAGAGAGAGGAGCCCGTTATTGGCCTACTTACCATCAATCGCCATGATCCCCGGCGGGGTGGGCCGTACCAAGCGGAGGGAGCGCACGCAGGAGAGGCGCTGCCGGGCGCCGCGGCTGCCAGGCGGGAGCGGCGGCAGGGGCGGGGCGGGAGGTGAGCGGGGCGGGGCCGGGGCGCGTCACTCCGCCCGCCGCCGCCGCCCGGCCCCGCCCGGCCCCGCCCGCCGCCGGCAGCCCTCAGCCCCCAGCCCCTGAACCCCTCAGTCCGCAGCACCTCAGCCGGCAGCCCTCAGCCCCCAGCCCCTCAGCCTTCAGGCCCTCAGCCGGCAGCCCTCAGCCCCTCAGACTGCAGCCCCTCAGCCGGCAGCCCTCAGCCCCTCAGTCCGCAGCCCCTCAGCCGGCAGTCCGCAGCCCCTCAGTCCGCAGCCCCTCAGCCGGCATCCCTCAGTCCGCAGCCCCTTAGCCGGCAGCCCTCAGCCTCTCAGCCCCTCAGCCCTCAACCCCTCAGCCCCTCAAGGGCCCCGGGGCACAGGCGGCCCGCCAAGGGAAGATCCGCCGCTTTCCGCGGTGCTGTTCCCTGGGTTTCCTTCTCAAAGCGAGTGGCTGAAAAAAACCCCAAGCTCTGAGGGCAATGCAATCAGCAAAGCCGTGCTTCACGCTTCTGCTTCACAAAATCACAGAATACCCTGAACTGGAAGAGACCCAAAGGATCATCGAGTCCAAGTCCTGGCCCTGCACAAGACACACCAAGAGTCACACCATGTGCCTGAGAGCATTGTCCAAAAGCTTTCTGAGCTCTGCCAGGCTTGGTGCTGTGACCACTGAACTGGGGAACTTGAACTAGTGTCCAACCACCCTCTGGGGGAAGAGAATGCCCTTCCTGATTTCCCGCCTAAACCTCCTCTGACACAGCTTCAGGCCATTCCCTCGGGTCCTGTCACTGGCACCACAGAGCACAGACCAGTGCCTGCTCCTCCTCTTCCCCTTCCCCTCAAGAAGTTGTAACTGCAGTGAGATCTCCCCTCAGTCTCCTCCAGGCTGAACAAACCAAGTGACCTCAGCCATTTCTAACTCACAGTTTATGATAAAACCAGCTTGGTTCATTACGTTAACTAATCACATCCATAAGTGCACAAAGTTGCTTGTGGCAGCTCTAGTACTGCCTCTACAGATTGTCTTTTCCAGGATTCTTTCCCCTTTCTTTTAAAATATCCTGCTGAAACTGTCTTTTGGAGGTAATTTTAAAGGGAGTGAATTCTCCCCCTCTATTCCACTCTCATGAGAACACACCTAGAAGACCACACCCAGCTCTGGGGCCACCAATATAAGAAAGCCGTGAACCTGTTGGAGCAGGTCAAGAGGCGTTGGAGCCTCTGTTGCCACTCCTTCCTCTATCCCACCTGCCACAGGTTCTTCCTCTCCCTTCCATGCCTTTCCTCAGCTCTCTTGCATTTGTACCGGCCTCTCTTTCCCTGGAGTTCCGTAGTTGTTCTCCCAAGAAATTCTTCTTCTACAATCTCTCCCTCACCTCCCAGAAGTGGTGAAAGGATCATCACAGTGAGCAAAGAGGACAGGGTTTTGCCAGGCCCTGCAGAGTTTACCACCAGGATCCAGAAGGACATCTGGGCCAAACCATGCATGGCTCCTGCAACTAAGAGGGAAAACAGCCAAGCAGATAACTTGAATTATGGATTTTATGTTGTTATTTTGTACAGGATATAGGATGTACATAAAATTCTGTTACTGTGACAGAAAGTCCTGGTAGCATTTGGAGCTGTAAAGAAACACATTGCTACATGCAAACAGGTTTTTCATACATAGGTAGACTGGCCAAACTTAGGAAAAATTTCACAAAATGATGAGGAGAAATACCTTTTGTACCACTGTCATCTTTCTGCCAAATGTTTAGTCACCGTTCAAATGCTGGAAGCATTAATCCCCTTCAGCCTCACAGCCTTCAGAAATCTTTTGTCATATAGAAAAATCAATGTGTTCTCTCAAATTTGTTCTTCACCTCAGGAGAAAAAAACCCAAACTTTAAAGTGAGGCATTTAAAAGCACAGCCAGCCTGAGCAAAATGGCTGTCTTGAAAAACACAAGTCCCAAATGACAGACATATGTCCAGACCAGAACCAACTGTAGAAAAGATCTTCAAAGAGAAAATGTCAGCAGAGCTTAATGGCAAATATATTTCTCTGTACCAGCACTGACATTTACCTCAAACACCCTAATGATTTACTGTTCTTTCTCTTCCTTCCATGCCTTTTACTCAGCTCTCCTGCTCATAGAAAGTGTTCTAGCCCCAAAGCTTTTCTTACAGTTTGTGTAGTTGGCTATCCTTCTAATGGTATTACTGTACTGAGTACAGGGATGAAGATTCCTGTGGGATCAAGTACACAGAGTTATTATTCTTCTCTGCTCTGTTTTTTACTTCTCCCCCTGCTTTTGGCAGCATTGCCAGTATGAAGGAACTACCAGTCAGATGTCATCAAATCTTTCCAGGGCACAGACATCCACTCATACAGAATCCAGCATAGAATTTCTGAGATGCTTAAAAAGTCATCCAAAATTTTTGGAGAGCCTCACATGTCATGACGATTCCATGATTCATGAATGCAATTATCATAGTGGGATGCAGAAGTTCATGTCATTGGACAGACTCTTTTTGGGGGCGAGATATGAACCTATGCTTGTGAATTAGTGACACTATGATTGTAACTCTTGGTCCAGGGGTTTGGTTTTCAAAACACAATAGAAACACATAACTTCCCAAAAGTAATGAAAGCTCAGTTTGGAAAAAAACAGTTTCAGGATAAACATGATTCCACATCAACAAAAAGATGGTGTGAAATGTATGTGTAAGGAACCAAAACACGACTTTTCAGAGCTATGCTGAATCAAATCTGTTCTATTTGTGCTTAAGTTTCACAAGTACATGTTTAAAATTTCTTGCTTTATTGAAACAGCAGATACTCCTGCCCACCACCATAGCAGTCTCATTTTTTTTAACGTTACCAGGAGGGACAAATCTTGAACAAACTTCCAAAATTCAACTATTTTAGTTTTGTTCCTATGAGGAGCTCAGCCAGTCAGTCTGGACATGTCAGAAATTGTCTACTGAATCCAGTGGGCAATTCATTCTGCTGGAAGCATTTACACGTGATCCCACAAGTATGCCCTTGGCAGAATAGCACAGCTGCACACAAACATGACTACAGCTCAACTCCAGACCTTAAGTAAAGTTGATAAATCCTTAATGTACAAACAATTTACAGGCTATCAGGAGTTCTCTGTCAAATGGAAGAATCTATTGTGACAAGAGATTTGCTGACAGCAATGCAGATATCTGGCTGATACATGATAAATTTAATCCCATAAACCCTAAACTTTTCAACAAACTACCTACGCGGGAGAAACTTCTCCCACTTCACTGATGTGAAGCCACCCTGGCAATTAAAACCAAAACTGCTGCTGGAAACTCTGGCATGAGTGCCCTAGGAGGAAAAATACATTAAAGATCCATTTAAGGCCTGATCCTTGCCAGATCTTTTTTGATTTTGTCTTCTATGTTAGCCTTAATAATTTAGTATTAAACCAGATATAATTTAAGACTCTGTGCTTCATGAAAACTATATGTAATATATGTAATATGATTATATGTATATATGTAAACAATTGCTTGTGTGAAAATAAAAACTAACTGAAGTGTTAGAAAACACAGACTATCAGTAACCAGAAAGGTCGAAGCCCTAGATTAGCAATCTGCTAATTAAGATGCCAGACAGATAAGGTATCTATAATTGTCATGATGTGAACACAGTGAGTTCATGATTGAACAAACAGTGGAAGAAAATTTCCACGTAATTTTTTCAGTGGAATGTTGCCATTTCATTCAGCTGTAGGTACTCTGCCGTAACACAGTGATTTCACTGCAATACCATTGGGGAAGGGGGTGAAGGTATATCCAAAGTCTTGTATTTCAGACAAAAACTTTTAATCTCAAGACTTTTTCCTTCATATTATATTTTAACATAATAACAACATTAAAATGAAGCATCTTGATCTTATCTATATAAAATCTTTCAGTTAGAAAACTCAGTCTTTGTTGAAATTTCACGTAATGGGGCTTTCCAAAACTGTGTGCATACAGCTACACCTCCCTGTGTATTTTCTCTCTGGTTGTATTTCAATCTGGAAAGAAAACAGATTTTTAAAGAAGGGATCAAAACTCCCACAAAACTGAAATTCTGGTTTTTTTGACCAGGAGCCTTAAAAAAGTCCCAGCAAGAAGCACAATGATATGCAGCTCCAGGGTGTTCTCTCCTTGCAGATTATTTATAGGAATGCAAAAAACCTGGTGCAGCAATGTTGAAGTGAAGAGACGAATAGACAAAATCCCTAATCTATAATGTTGAAGTGAAAACACGACCTCTGAAACATCTTCAAGAAAGGTCTCCAAAGTTATTATTACTCCAGATGAAAAGATGGCTAAGAATTATAATACAGTGCTGTGTCCTAATTGATTTGGAATATCAGCTTACAACTTCCCGTAAGGATTTTTGGCAGCAATTTTGTGAGCACTGCCAATCAGATTTGCAATCAGATTAGTTTTGCATGCACAGTGTTCTTTATTAGGATATTAAATACCTGACCTTTCAATATTAAGATTGGCATTATCAAGTTTTTTGGCACTAAGTAAATAACCTGTGACTCTTATTTAGCTTCTCATAGTTTTTAAAAACTATGAAAGACAACCTGAACCCTCTGCCCTCCAGAATTGCAGAGCTACATGTGGTAAGAGTGATACACCAGATATACTCAAGTCTCCACTCCTTGGAAAAGAAACACAGACCCGACTCTTGAAGCAAATGATTTGGCCAAATAATACTCAATGTATTATTTGGCCAAATCAGATGTATGCAACTTCATATTCAAGAATAAATGGTTGAGAAACTGGAAAACAGTGTTTCCAGCAGCACCTTCATTCTGCCAAATTTGGGACTCCACAAGGTTGGATTTCCAACTGGGATACAGCTGGAAAAGGTCCTATGAGCTAAATCAAAATGGAAAGATTTTTATTCAGATTCATATTGTTAAACTATGGGTAATGCATCTGCTACAGAAATAAAAATTGAAAGCATGAACAAAAATGTGATTTTTGATGCCTATTCTTTCTAGTGGATGTTCAGTTAGCCCTAAGTAGCATGCAAATTTTAGGGCTGGATGAATAAAATAATGACTCTTACTGGTGCACTCGTAAAAACCTTAACTGGCTCAAGCAACCAAAGTTAATATTATTCCATTGTGTTGTCTTGCACTGCCCCAAAACAAAAACCTCCTGAAGATACAGCTAGGACTATTAAATGCAATTCCAAAGAAATGTGCCAATCACTGAGCACATATGCTCACACAAACTACAGAAATGGTAAACCAAAAGTGTGCAAAAAAAGGTCCTATGCCAAATTCATGCACAATCCATTCAGACATGCCAGATGTTCCATGAGAAACTGAACTAATGAAGTGGGTGTCCTGCAGATGTAGCTCTGTACCACTTATCTCCATCCCTGCCCAGTGGGACATCTCTAGGTTATCCCCATGTTATCCTCTGCTACATTCCCACTGTTAATAGGATATGTTGGAATTATTCCAGAGCTTTGCACAGGCTGTTTGAAAGGTTGAGAAGCTGTCAAATGAAAGGTACAAATGATGAATTGTCATAATTGCTCGGTTCTCCTGACCTTTTATAAATGAGGGTACTAGTTTCATTTTCTTGCTTCTACACAGAAGTTAGTTTCCCTGAAACTGGAAGGAACTGAAATATTTCTCGGATCTTGATGAACTTGACCAGCTGTTCCTAAGCCGAGGCTTCCCTCATCTTTCCTAGGTAGAAGCATTTGAGAAAGAGAACATATTCACATAAGCCTAATCTGCTTGGGAAATAACACTAGGAATCTCAAAGCCCAGCAAATGGGCTTCACAACTCCAGCAAAATATGAAAAATGAACCATTCAGCTACACTTAAAAAACAAAGCATACACTTTAATGCAAATTTCCAACAAAAAACCCTGTGTAGTTGCAAAGATAGGTAGAGAGTACAGATATCCCAATACACAAATGGACGGGGATTTCTGTGCTTTCTTACAGAAGAGCTGTGTGAACATCTAACTACAGAAGCCATAGTATAAAACAGTGATATGAAAACAGGCACATACATAGGATGAACAGCCAGCCATTCTGAAAGCCATGCCGAATTTTTTGATGGAAAAAATCATCTTCATCAAAAAGCCATCAAAGGTAATACCGTGGAACAAAATCAAATTCAATCTCCCTTATTCATACTTAAAATATTAAAAGGGGATTGGAAGATATGATCCAGTTCTCCTGAAGGGCTATTTTTAGAAAGAACAAGGTCCTGGATGCTAACAGCCTATTGGCCTGGTTCATGCCAGCATAAAATAAATGACCTTGCTGTCACAACCTCATCTGATAGAGAGGAGAGACTGCAAATGGTGTGAACAGAGACTGAGCTGCCACAAGCTGTAAAACCACAGCACAAATAGGGGCAGAGTTAAAGCTGTCACAGTGGTGGTTATTAAAACATTTAAATCTCAGATTGCTTGAACGGTACAGGAGTTTTCCTGTCAGAGTGTTCTCAAAGCTGGTTGCTCACCAACTGGCACTGTGAATCCAAGAGTGGGAGAGATTCTCTTCCCTGTGGCCCAGGCAGCTCGGAAAAGTGGTGCATGCATAGGTGGTGGTGTCAGCACAGGGAGTTAATCATGCTCCCAAGGCTGGGGAAGTGATAAGAGATTCACAAGGTGGTTTACAGCATTAGTTACCCACAGCATGTACGCCAGTCCTGGTTTATTGACTAGCCCTGGCCAAACCTACCCACAGTTGCTGTTCTTGGCTAACCTTGACAAAGTCACTCCTGTTGCCATGAAACAGTTTCCTTCACTCTCACTCTTCATCTCCCTCTAAAGAGTGCCTTTAGTGCACTCTCGGTTTCCATGCCTCACTTCTCTGCCCTCCCACCTGTAACCTGGTTCACTCAAGCTGCCACCCCTGGATTGCACTGAGTACTTTTGTGTAGCTGCTCTGCATGTAAAGGAGGCGAAACTGATCCCTGTAGAGGAGGGGACAGTGTCTAGCAACAAAAGAAGTGCTTGACAAACACTGTCCCCTTAGCAACGTTAAGAATGTAGCTGCAGCCAGACTTCTTAGGGTCTCTCTGGAACAAATGGTACCCTTAACCATTCCTGCTGGGAGCCTTGTGCTAAGTATATAATCTGCATTTCATTTCCATCTAACTGCAGCAACTTGTTTTGTACATGTTCCTGCACAGCTGAGAGCTTGAGCCTGTGGAGTACTCTTTACATCCTTTCCCACTGAACTTAGTCCCCAGGAGCAGTATTGTAAAAATATTTTTAGAAGAAACAAGGGTTCAAAAGGCTGCATCCATCTAATTTCATGTTTCTTTTTACTGATAAAAGCTTTAGTCTGCCTTTTAATTATTTAAAATATTTCCAAGTCATACAGCAACATATGATCTACTCTGATTTTTGGACTTAGCAGAGCTATTCTTAATGCTGTTTCTGAACATACATTCTGTTCTTACATTTAAAATAACTACCAGGATATGTCATTCATTCTGATGGCACCACAAATATTCTATTGATGCATTAATGACATTTCTGAATCGAAAGAAAAAATTTTACTTGAAGTGCATGAGGCCGGCAGAATTGTTAAAGTCATGTTAAATGCAGGAACCTATTTAAATTCATTTTTAATTTACATTTCTATTGCCCTATTAAAAGGCTTCCTTCCATGAAAAAAAAAATCAAATTACACGTAAACTGTAAGTATAATGCTGGTTCTTTTACAGGTTGCTCTTTATACAACTACATCAAGATTAAGAATTCTGCAGAAGAGCTGTAGAATCACAAAGTTAAAGTATTATGTATATGAAGTACTCAGGCTTAATCTACATTTTTAAGGTAATTAATAAAAAGCTACTGAATTAGTTCATTAAAACTATTTTATATTTGCTAGCTTAGGCATGTGCTGTCAAAAATTGCCCAGATTCCAGTCTGGAATTAAGCTGTAGTTTAGCAGAAACTTTCACAAAGATTTCTGAAATACAAATACTTATAAATGGGGAACTTCACAGAGGCAGAAATTATTTAAGGAAAAAGAAGAAAACATGGTAACAAACTAAATTGGAATTAGTTTGCCACTCAGGTATGTAAACCAAACTGTTTTAAAGGTGGTCAACCTGCTTTCTCCTTCTCTAAGACCCAGCTTCTTCCATTAGAATAAATAAAATTATACATATTCCAGTCTGACCTCCCTAATTTCCCTAATTATCCTACTGATACCCCATGTTAATAAAGGATTTGAAAACTGAAAACTTACATTTAAATGAGGAGATGTCCATGGAGAAATATGTTCTATCCTAGAAGACTAGATAAGTAAACATGATTCCTCCAGGGCATGAAGGCTCTAGAGCAGGATTGGTCTGGTAGGGGAAGGATGAGTTGTGTCTGTAGAGTAGGAACCATATGAAGGGGCAGTAATGTATTAGTCATATGGCTTTAAAACCTCTATTTCTGTTTGGTGTGAGTTTGACTTAGTCATAAACTTACTTCAGCTATCTAAATGTTCTTCCCAAAAAGATGTATCTTAATTTTTCTGCTTTTCAAAAATCTTGATGCAGACATATTAAAATAAAACTGTTTCATTTCAGATGTGTTAAATGACCATCTAACATTCACGTCTTTTCTAAGAGATGTAGATACACAAGTACCTTTGAGAAAAAAATGTAATGGAAAATTCAAAGGATATGTGAAAAATATTCACAAACCCACCACAAAACTTCAAAAATATTTATGCCAAGTTACTGAGCTGGATTTATCATTATAATATTTTTAAAACTGTGAGGCAACAGCTGTCTAGAATGGTGCTTTCTAACTTTCTGCCTTCTTCATCCCTTTCCAATATTAAACTTATTTTTCATTATTTCCAGCTACATGTTACCCATGTCTGGAACCCCTCCCCTGCTGATCCCAATCTACACAATTACTTTGCCTTGGCAGTTCTTGTTGGCTCCCAAAAGTGTTTTCAGTCCAAGTGAAAGCTGTGTTCTCTATCACCATTTTCTTTGCCAGTTCTCCCAAAGTCATTGGTCCTTATTGCTGGCTATTGTCTGTGTGCTCCCTTCCCTCTCCTCTGCATGCATTTTTACCCTTGGCTCTGTGTTTCATTTGAACCTGCTCCCAATATTCTTTAAACTGCAGCCTATGTGACTCTCCAAAAGAGAAAAGTACTCCACTGGAATTATGTCACTATAGCTTAGGATAGGATCTGGCCCTCCTTGAAGTTATTTCATGAGACTAATCACTCATTGCATAATAGAACATTTTAGTCAAAGAGAAGTCAATTTCCTTCGGTTACAACTTCATTGTATCACTCTACACCATACTATTGCAAGGTAAGGAAACAAATTTTCCCTTATTTTAGAGATAAATAACAATGGTATAGAAGCTGTAACCACATTGCTCAATAAAACAGGACTGGAGATCATCCCAGGTCTCTGGGGTCAGCTGGCACAGCCTGGATGTCTCCACACTGTGCACGGTCCTGGGTTCTTTCTGTTGTCTCATGAACTGCTTCTGTGGTCCTATGACATCATCCCTGTATCCATGATTTTTTTTCCTACTCATATATCTCAAATAATGTAAGAGCTACATGCAGTCCACCAGAGTGTGTATTCATGGCATTTATTGATATATGGGTAGGTGTTGCCTGCCACTGGGCAGGTTATGATGGTACAAGAGGAAGTTAAAGGTGACAAGTGTGCTGGAAATTCTTGGAGAACTGTACAGGTTACAGAGACAAGAGACAGGTTTTCCTGTAACAGTTATGGTATGGTGTGGTAACAAAGGTCTTACAAGCATTTTATGAGGCTAAGGATCAGTATTCCTTGAAGCAGGGCCATGTGCTTGTTGGGTGGCCTAGGTGCATTGTGCTCACTTTGCCCAGCCATGAACATCCAATGGAGTAGATTTTTCTCAGACTAACTAAATGATGTAAAGTTACACATTAGAAGTTGTATTTCAGGGCATAGGTAACACAATGATGCTGATACCAGGCAGTCCAGAACATGGAAGATGCCACTATTTTCAAACAAATTGCTTTTGTTAATTCTCTTTCTGGAAAAGTTGTTTCATAAGCTATTTATTTTAGGGCATTTATTTTCAAATCGATGTCACATTCAGCAATGTTTTTTCTGGTGGCTGAGTTCCTTAGGGTTAGTATTTTTTTAATAAAAAGTGTGCTGGTATTTCTGTTACATGTCTCTAGCCTAAAGTATGATTTGAAGCAAGTACTTACTCATTTAGCTGTAAAAGTCGATAAGATTCACAATTCATGAACCGGGAATTAATAAACAAACTGAATTAGTGAACTTACACAAATTCACAGACTTACATAAAATGAAGTACTGTGCAGGCTGTAAGAGGTGATGGCATATGGGGCATGACACTGCATGGAAACACTGTGCCCCTCTAACTTAACACTTGCTATCAGGCACTGACAAACAGAAATCCAGTATATTCCATCTAGCAGACCAGTGCCATCATTTAATCCATCCAAATGGCTGCTCCCACTGGACCTTTTCCTTGGCACAGAGCACAGCTCTCTTAGGTGAGGCAAACGTGCTCAAGGCCAGACAGCCAGCATTCGTGTGGAAGTTTTTGCTGCCATGACAGCACAGCCAACAGAGTTTGGAGTTTACATTCTGACAACATGGTGAGCTACAAACCACATACTACTCTTGGTTGATGAAAAGAATAGTATGTAGCTAGGGTACCTGATGATTATTGAACTATAAAAGCAGTGAGGGATTTTTGTCTTCTCATCCTCCCTCCCTTATAAAACATGCACCTTAGGATTATTTCATGGTCACCAGCTTTATAAACTTACCTTGCTTTGTTTTGTCAGCATACTAAAACTTCAGCTCACTTTAGACAATGCTGTTGCACTAGATGAGAATTAAGAAACTAACTGTCTTCTGCAATATTGACACGATAGAGGACAAACAGCCACAACAAAATCACGACATAGCCTCCTGCGACTCATAATTAACTTTTCCTTGGAATGAGAGGAACATGTTGTCCTGTTTCAAAAATAACAGTGTGCTTGGTTGTGAGCCAGTGTCAGTGATAAATACATTTCTGATTACAGTCAGCAACTTAATTTACAAGCATCTGATTAGAAGGAAAAGAAAAACAAACCACTAAAAAAACAACCTTTCAGAAAATATGGTGATAAAAACAAGACAACTGTGATTTAGTGCACTGAGCACAAGGCTGGAGTCATAAGACTTGGTGTTCCCTCTGCTGCCACTAATCTGCTGTCTGACCATGAGCAAGAAATTGGATGTCTCCATCTCAGTTTCTTTGAGCTGGTAATTAGCTATCTGTGGGCACACCTTAGAGATCAAGGATTCAATAATGATCAAGAATAAAGCATTTCGTTTAGATAGAAAAAGGGTCCAGAATTTTGAGGATAGGGGTCCACTATCAACAGCTGAAAGTCCTTTACTGCATTATACCCTGTCTGCAGATATTTATACTGGGGAATTTCAGCAGAATTATATGCTTACACGATATGATTGAGGTCACAGGAGTAGAGATAAACCACCTTTATGCAGAATAAGATCCATGCTGTACATGTCCCTCTCACAGGCTTTGCCACAAACTATCCTCGTCTTCTGAAATTCTGCATTTGTTCCAAGCCAGCATATTAAAGCTCATACCAGATGAGCCAGATCAGAAAAATGGATATAATTTATCTTCCAGTTAATGATTAGACATTTATATTTAAAGATAATATACTGCTCTGTGTCCCAAATGAGCAGCAATATGTGATTGCTGAACAGAGAGTATGCAATTAAGGGCTGATGTGCAGTAGGCAGAGAATAGTCCTGAGTGACTCCAGTGATAAATGCCTCTTTGTTTTAAAAAATGCACTCAGCTGCAACATCAAAGCTTACTGCTAACCCTCTAAAACTTCGTGCTTCTGGAAAGGAAATAAACATTTGCCATTGCTGCCTGTGAATGACCATACAGCCGTTTTACTAATAACTCTGACAGGGTAAGCCTTTCAGCAGGGTATTATTTCAGTTGCTACATTTTATCATCTAGTTTTCAACTGACTATACAGTTGTCAAATTTAAAACCTTTGCCCGACATTTTCTGCTTTTAGCCTTAGCTTGGACAGTTTAGACAAAACTTTTGCTGTTTGTGAGAGAGCGTGCTTAGGGTAAAAGATAATTTCAATTAAGTTTACTTATTAATGCTTACATTTCTGATGCTTATTGACTGTATTACTTCCTTGGGTCAGTACTGGGATTCGTAACAGGTCAAAGTCTAAATCCAATCCACTTTTGTGGTCCCCTGGAAGTCACTATTTTATTTTTTAGGTGCTTCTTATGCAGTTGATAAGAGAAAATTAAAAACAAAGGTCATGTTTTGTTTTAAAATTGTTTGCTGGAACAGTTTTTCATGAGTTATCTTTCCAAATTTTCTTAATTCTAAAACCAATTTTTAAAGTGTTCTTGGAAAAGATTTTTTTTTAATGTTTTGGGTACTAAAGAGACAAGAAGAGAGAGAGAAAAAAAAAAAAAGCCACGCTTTGCTTTCATATGTGCATAAATTAAGATCATAAAGCAAAATAATTCAAAGGATCTGACTTTCAAGTTTTCAGATGCATTATCCCATCTGGCTTACATTTTGCCCAGAGAAAGAGATTGTGCTCTCTGGGGCCAGGGAGAGAGCAGCACTCGGGAAGCATGTTCAGCAGAGTCTAAGCAGGCTGACCTGTGGAGCTGCGCTTCCACACTGATCCATGGTGACAGCACAAAAGAGTGCTTGGGAAGCAAGAGGAGGCGTGTGGTTTGGGAATCCATGCCAATGCCATTCCACTGGCAAAATCCCCTCCTGGGGAAGGGAAGCTGCTGCAGAAGCTCCTGCACGCTGGAGGCTGCAGCTGTGTGCATGGAGTACTTATGCTAATTTTGCCCAACCTGGGAAAAGATCGGGGGTGGCTTCATCACCGGCACAGAACTCTGCTGAACGCTCTCATTTGTGCTCAGGGCAGTGATCAGAATTAAGCTCTGAGAGCTGAATCTATTAATATGAGTGGGAAAATAATCAGTTTCTTTTCTATCACATGATTTGGAGATATCTGAGTTTTCCCACTGTGTTTTAAGGTCCTGTTGCCATAGTAGGCATAGAAGTTCTGAACAATGAGCTGCTGCTCAAGGAAAGGACTGAGGAGTTGCAGAACAGTGGTTCAGAAAAGGACACAAAGGCAATTACAGAAGCTGCAGGGAAATGAAATAATTTTTCTTTTATCACAATGCTTGCCATTTCTGTTTTCTCACTGGTAGCACAAGAATAAATGCCAGGAAAAGAAATTTAATCTGCATTCAAAGAAATGATTTTTAAAAAGACAGATCAAACCATATTCTCAATACATGGTGACAGTGTTCTCAAAACCAAGGACTGCTTCATATAAAAATAGTCATGGGTTAGACCTACCTACCTCCTGAATTTTATCTTAAGATCAAAATCCTTAGAACTACTACAACAACTTACATTATTTTCTTGTAAAAAGGAAAAAAAAATATTCTGGTTTTTATTTACCAGATACTCAGCTCTTTTGGAGGTAAATAATGCACATAACAGGATAATGCATCTTTAGATACTGCTTTCTTTTTAATCTTCTGTTACATAGTTTTCTAGAGTTAATTTCTGTGCCTGGCAAGCCAAGTGAAATTGCTATTATGGGACCCTTTTACAGCTTGGGAAGACAAAGTTAACAAACTTATAACTTCCAAGTCCTTTCACAGGGAGCCCATTTGCCAAAGAATTATGTAATGCTTCGTTTGACTGCAGAGCCTCTTAACAACACATATTTTATAGACTGTAGTGCATTTCTAGGGCCCAGGCCAAAAGATCTTGTTCATCCATTGCTCATTAAAATGTTGAATCTCTAATAGAAACAGGATGGGATCATTGCTATAAAACAATGTCAAAATGTACAGAGGTTTGATTCTGGACATATTCCATTTTACATCACTGAAGGTAATTCTGTTTTGCAAATGCAGGAGGATGAAAATGCCTTTATATTTCTGCCTACACCCACCTCAGCTTACTGCTGCTGATAGAGAGGCTATTGCAAATGCTGAGGTTGTCATATAATAACAAAAACCTCCTGGATCTCTGGGGTGGGAACTACAGTAACAATTATCATCTTCCAATCTGTGTTCTCGTGAATTGATGTGGTGACACATATTTGCATTTCTCTGATAGCAAATAATAGGGCAGGCTAATAGCTATTTTAATAGCTTAACAATTATTTGAATTAAGGTTAACCCTAATTACATTTCCTATTAAATCCAGGCAGTAATTTCCCCACCTCCAGTGGAAAGCACTACAGGGTAAGGCTTACATGCAAAGAAGGGTCTGTCAAGTTTTCTCCCATCAGTTCCTGGTGGGGAAGACCTAGGGAAGGAAGCTCTGGCTCTTGAGCTCTTGCCTATTTCCCTTGAGAGAAAGAAAGCTGAAGAATCAGAAAGCATCAGGATATCAGCTGTCCTGAAGCAATAATATTTAGCTTTGCTGACCCTCCTTGGCCTGAGAACCCACTGGATGTATCCACCCTGACACATCCGATAGAAACAGCCCAGGGTCCAAACTCTGCCATAGAAACTGGATGCAGGTAATTAGCAGGGCTGCAGGAGAGGGCACACCACTATCTCCTTTTTCTGGAAAAGAGCAGAGGGCTACACCACATGCACATGTGCAGACGACACCTCAAGGAGCATTATCTCCTAAATGGCATGAGGAAACCAACAAACCCAGAGAATCTCTCTTGCTGAGTGCAGCTCAGGGGGATTTGCTCTTCAGACTCCCTTGCTTATTTTTGTTCAGCAAAGAAGAAACAAAAGCTATAAGTAGCCCCAAATTCTCCTTTCATTCCCCCAAAATATTAATTCCCTTCACATTTTCTGGAATGTCAGCCCTTGTTCTTCTTTACCCTCTAATTAATTTATTGCTATTGGATGGCTATGGAAACACACACACAGCTATCTCTGTTATGTGAGCAAACGTTTTATTTAAGAAACCTTGAGACACTGAAATCAGAAGCACAGCCATTATTCATTCTCACTGTTGACTGATTCAATTTAGCTTTAAATGTAAATTAATTTTACTACTATGGGAAATTAATTATGTTTTTGTTATAATGATCACTATTAACCTAATTAGTGACCATGAAATTCCCAAGCAAAACACTTAATTATATTAGAATTAGAAGGGTAAATATTTTCCTAATGGAAAACTTCCAGTAAAACACTAATATGCTCAAAGGCTACAAGCCCAAGGAACATGAAGCATTTGTAAAATGCCATCCATAATGAGATTCTGATTGCTAACTCTGCTACACAAGGTAATAGTGTTTGTACTATGATGTTAGAAACATACCCATACATCATGAGTAACCCATGCAACACTTAAATTGATGCTTTTATGATTCAGTTCACCAGATACAGCAGAAATAATTTTCAATAATCTCTTTCTCTAGCTCCCAGACAGAATGGTGCCTTGTCCGAATAGCTATAGCCACAGAAAACTGTTTCAGGGACAGGAGAAAAATCCTTCCCTCAACTTCTTGCCCTTCATGTGCAATCTTTTTTCTGCGAATAACCCCTGGGTATCCACTTCCAGCCTTGCTCTTGCTCATTTCTGTTTTCCACTCTTCACATTTTCTGACATTTTTATGCACAGCATTTTCATAACTCAGAAAGGAGCTCCTGAACCCTGGAAAACACAGGCAAGAGATGCAGCTTGGATGGGAAAGAATGCCACCATCAAATCATAAGGCAACTGTCCTTGCAATTAAAGGACAATCTCTGAGGAAACAGCATTATCTTCTGTCCCCCAGGAAACATATGGCCCTCCTAGCTTAAGCAGAAGTCTCTTGTCAAGGATTTGCATTACAATGCCCACAGAAAACATCTGAACTCCATATTTTTTTTGTTAAAACAAAAGTTATACCTGGCTACATTACCCCACGCTGTCTTTCTTGTAATTAAGGGACACCAAGTAACCAAAAGAATCATTTCAGCTCCCCTGGTATCATATAGTTATTCATAACTCAATCTGACGCTCCTTATTGCAAAAAAGCTCTCTTGCACATACATAACTTCTTGCAAGAACTGCCCCAGATTTAAGCCACTTTGTAACACAGGGAACAAATTTGTCAATGTGATCCCCACAGGCCACCTAATGTTACAAATAAAGTATTTATTTTAACATAAAAGCTTTGTATTGAATTAGAAATCGATCTTCCACTTGACCTGATAGTATTGGTTTATGTATTCATGTACAGGTCTCTTTAGAAACCTCTTCCATTAGTGTGCTGGCCAGAGTGAGTCACTGAATCATTCCTATACATGCAGAAATAATACTTGGAAATATAATTCCCTGCATTTATGGGACTCAAGGTGACTGGGACAGGCACTAATTCTTTTGTCACCTCCCAGCTCTTGGTTAAACAATTTCTCTCACCTACCAACTGTATACAAACAGTACCAGGAATTTATCAGGTCAGTATTATACCCTATCCATTAGGCCTTGCTTACAAGCATAATACAGTTCATGAAGTGTAAAACATAAACCAGAAAAATAGAGAATGTGTTCATCCAGAGCTGCATCATTCCATTTATGCACAAGATAAAAGATTTTCAGGTGAATTACTTTCTTTCCTTGCAACTGTTTCCCTTTTGACTTTGTCCTATATTTTCTAATCCAAATCATGTGCTAAAACCACAGGAACAATGAATCCACTAAAAAATCAGTGGAGGTGAGATCCTACAAAGATGCTGGCTCCACTAAACTGATGGATTATCCAATGAAAGAATTTCTGAGAGAGATTTTTAGCTTCCTGTTTCTTTACACCTACATTAGCTGTGTTACATATGCATTTGTGCCTGAGCTCCCATCACAGCTGCTTCTCCCAGTGCTATTGAAGGTATGCACACATATGTAAATATATATATATATTTATATATTTATGTGTGTGGGTATTCATTAATGGATGGCTGCTTTCCAGCATAGGCCATGGGCTCTTTGCTGTTTTCTCTTTTTCACAATGTGACAGCATATCATGGATGGTAATATTAATGATAGAACTGTCCCAGGCTTACCAGGTCTATAGTAAATGCTTTACAGAGAGAAGGAAATAAACAAGTGTTAAAATAATATTCTATAAACAGGTCTTAAAATAATATTCTAGTATAGATTTTGGGGGATGCCTTAAAAATCTGTATTAGTTTTCAATATCCCAATTTGCCCTGCAAAAGATACCTTTTTCTGGAGACTTGTATTGCACTAATCTCTACATACATGGAGTATGTTTCAGTCATCTTTAGGTACCAATGGCTGAAATACATGCTCTGGAAATCAATTTACCCTGACACAGAAAGTCTGCCTTGATTTGTTTCAAACATGCAGAACACAAAAAGCTGCAGGCAATTCACTCACATAATAAATACATTTGCTATCCTGGTGGCTTTTTAAAAATCAGCAGGTTAGGTCTTTAATAATTTTTAAAGCTGATTATAGTGATGAGAAATACAGCAAAACCAACTTTTTTGATTGATGGAGGTTTATTAATGGAAAGGTTTTATTGTTATATGTTTAATTTTGAAGCTACTGACATGAAATGTTATAAGTACTATGTATGACTGAATTAAAATTTCATTTTAGATAGTGCCAATCCCCAAAACCTCAGCCTGTCTCCTTCAATCACACTCTACACGTTCAACCATCCATTTGGCACTGGCACAGCATTTATATCAGGTCTCATACACTGATCTAAAAAAATCCTTTGAATTCACATAAGAAAATGGTTTTATGTTTGTGGCACAACTTATACAATTGATTGAGGCTGCACTGAAGATACTCACAATAAACTCATAATTACACCTTGAAAAAGTAACTATATATCATCAATTTTGGTATTATTTATCACTATGAAACACTTCTCACTTCATTTTTCACAGCCACAAAATACCTTAACATCTAGTCTTTAATTCAATGTATATGTCCAAAAAGGGATGAGCACCACAGGAATAATTAAAGCACAACAGCAAGTGGGAGGGCTGAAGGCAGTACTGAGCAAACCAAACACAAAGCACAGCCATGATGTGGGACCTGACCTACCACCTTTCATCAAACAGGATTTCCAGAAGGAAACAGGGTTAATACAGTGAATGTGGCATGACCTCCAAAGGGTCTGTCCTTCTCTGGACAGCAGTGTGTCCACTCTGATGCCCTAAAATAGACCTCTGCTTGCTACTGAGCACAGGCTGAGCATGAATATGCAAAGAGATCCTTCTGTTTCCCTGCTAGCAGAGAGGGAATGAATGGACGCATGTAAAGGACACGGGCAGGATATTTTTGGGCTCCACCAGATCACTACTTGTTTTCCTTTTCAAGGCCATTTGTAATGAGAGTAACTTAAAACACTTCTAAATTATTCAGAGAGACTAGGCCTTCATGCAGCTGACAAACAACTAGGGAGCATTAAGTTTTCCTTTGGAGGCTTTCCATAGCTCTCCAGTGGGTGTCTGGCAGGGCTGGATCACCAGGACCTTCTTCTCTTCTTGTGCAGCTCCTGGGCAAATTCAGAGAGGAAGCTGGATGCTTCTTTCCTGCACAGAGATAGTTTCAAAACTAGTTTTGTACAGCACAAACTAAACTACAATGAAGATTTATATTTTCAACTCTTAAAAAAGGTAGTGCTTGCTAATGCCAAAGAAAGGCAACAAGTGGAAGATGGTTTTGAATGTTTTTGCTCTTTCCTCCAGATAGGAAGAGCAGCTTTTAAAATCCATTCCAATGTTATTTGGAACAAACCCAAAGAAATATAATGGTATATATAAATTCACCTTTGAGTCAGCATCTCGTGTTTCAGCACTTCTAGTCACAGCATCTTTCAGAACAGTACATCATCCATATGCTTCATGCACATCATTTACCTTCTCAGTAAATCAGAAGATGGATGCTAAAATCCACAAAGCAACCTTTAAAATTCCCCTGGTTTTTTTAGCAGGTTTTATCGATGTCGATGGCTGAGCATATTTTGTAATGGCAGAGGGCAACTTCTGCCTTATAATTCAGACAAACAAGCAACTGGAAATAAGAAAGGGGATATCTCACAAGGAACTTTTGCAGCAGTTAATAGTAGCATTCCAAACTAATGTTGAAAAAATATATGTAGATACAATAAAGGAGAAAAAAATCCTTTTCACTATAATTTGAAGTATGGGAGAGATATGAAAGCATCACATGGGTCCCAATCTCACAAGAGCCTCAAAATTATGTCCTTTTTTTAAAGAAAATGGGTGGGGTTGGGTAGATTTTTTTGTTTGGTTGGGGATTTTTGCCACTGAGAAATAATCTCAGCATCAAGCTTCCAATAAAACAGATTTACTTAGCTAAAGGAAAACAGCCAGGAATCATTATGAGAGTACACAGTAACTGGTGTCCTTGTGAGCTTTTTTATCGACCTCATCCTTTGAACTTTTCTGTAGATAAATTCTTCAGATTAAGGGAGCATAACTGACACAGCTTGCTAAATGTCATATGGTGCATTATCATGCTTCTTTACTTCTGTACAATCAAATAGCAAATTTTTATGGGTTTTAGACCTGCTGCTGCCATTTAACCTGTTTGGACTATGATCCACACATATCAATAATGTTTAATAACAGTTGTTCCTTGTCTTTGGGACCCTCCAAAGCAAGTAATGGCATTCAGTCCTAAACCACCATCACATCCCACTAGTATGGTGATCCCTCTCTCTTATTATAACAGCAAGGTTAATAGAGCAAAATTAAGAGAGCACAGAGATATTTACACCTAGAGCTTGATAAGAATGTTTTGCAATGTAATTCTGTCTGTTTGGTTGGGGTTTTGTTGCAAAATTGAGGCGAGCATCACCAGCCAACTCCCTCTGACTTTCAACTAGATTTGCATATCTGCTGCCCTCCCAGACCTTCAGAATCACAGCTTTAATACCATAAACATATTTTTCCAAAAGTATTCTTACTCAAAAATCATCTGCTTCATAATCACAATCTGTCGTTTTCATTGTCTGCATCTAAGCACCCTGGATTAAACCTCACCCTTTCTCTTCATATTTTATGGATAGCAAAGTTTCAAACCTTCTAGAGGTCAAGAAGGAAAGAGAATTTGCTGTGTTTCTAAACAATCCCTCTGATGACAGTTGTAAATATTAATAACCAGGTGAAGAGCTATACTTGTTCTTGTTGAGGGTTCTGAATGTAATTGGATTTCTCCCTTCCATTAGGCTAGGGAGAAAATTAACCCCATCATTCATCTGGGGAATAAGAACTTTAGGAACACTGAGTTTGCTGCTTGTGACTGAGCTAAAGGGATGCCAGCTTTGAAACGTTTGTTCTTGTCCACTCCTGACTTCTTTATTTGACTTTGAGCTTCTACATTAAGCAAATATGTTTTTCAAGGTGCATTTTATAAATTAAAAAAGTAAATGAATGTGAGGTATGTGATCAAAATCAATTTATCTTGCATCTTGAAATGTAGCTGTGGGTCTCAATACTTGAGTAAGGCAGTGTCTTCATCATATCACTCTTTCAAGTTCAAGCACAAGGAGGGCATAAATCATCAATGATTCCAACCTCCTGGCCTGGTTGTATTAAAAAGTTACTTTAAAAATAATAATAACATTAATTACTCAAAAACCCAAACATCATGCTTTTGTTAAGCTATATAGTATTTTGTAAGATAAACAGAAGTATACTGGAATAATTTCTCACAGCAGTGGAATTTGGTCATTTAGGACAGGAATCGTAGAACATAATTTCCAAATAAATGTTCACCCAGAAATCTGAGAGGCAGAAGGTGTCTTCAGGAATAGCACCCAGTCTTTACACTGTGGTCCTGAGCAGCAAATGGTTCTGCAGATTTTAGGAGGAGGCAAATGAGCATCAAGCTCAAGAGTTGCAGAGTAGAAGGTGCCATCAATCCCCCTGCATTAAGGGCAGAGGTTTCCTCCTTCCCAGTGCATATTTGCAAGCACATGATTTCTCTTTTTTTTTTTTTTTTTCCTTTTGGTTGACATTCTACTTCCTCACAATATAAATATTTTGTGTTTAGAAATAACTACAGTTAACTGTAGCATTTGTATGAAAATGCCTTCTAGAGAATTTAATATAAATAGACTGGATAGTTTTACTAACACTTTTGTTCTCTAAAGAAGCAAAAGAAGATCAAGAAATTTGATTTCCAAGTGCAATCTCTGAGGGGACCCATTGACATTAGCAATTCTTTTACAGTTTGGGTTTGCAGCACTTTGACACAGACATATTAAACTCTTTTCTTCCTATGGAGTGAGAGTGTACATCCTCTCCAGCTGCCCCAGGAGCACTCCTGCTCTTCCTTCACTGTGTCAGCCTGCCCAAGCAGAGGTTATGAACTGGTCAATTTTACCATAATGGTAAAACATACATGAAATTTGAAAAATGTGGAATTTGAATCCTTACCTGGCTGATTTCATGGCAAAACAAGAAAAGGAGTTTTACCCATTTTGTGAGTTTCCTCCTGGATGCTTTAAGACACTAGAGCTTGCAGCATAAGGGACACCCAGCAGACTACTCTGGAGACAGCAATAACACCTAGAAGGTAGCAGATAACTTCTTTCACACCTTGTTATTAAGCCTCAGACCCCCAGACCTGTGAGGTACTACAGCAGCTTCTCCCCTACACCCTGACTCGTGGTTACACAGCAGCCAAAGATATACAAAGAGGGCCAAAGCTCTCTTTTTAGTCAGCACTAACATTTTAGAGAAAAGTGATTTGTTAGTGGGACAACTTCTTGCATTTTTATTCACAGAAAGTCTCCAAACCCCAGAATAGATGGCAGGACTTGGAGAGGAGGATGAGTAATTCAGTGGGTTGTGTTTAGTAAGTGAATAATGATATCCCTGCTTAGAGAAGCATGTTTCCTATGTTTGTTCCTCATCTGATGGCAAGCTGCCTGCAATTATTGTTACTGTACCATTGGAGAGCAGGGGGACAGGAAGAAGCAGAGTTGATGGGATTAACTAATTCGACTTCTGGTGGACATGCAAACAAACTCTGAAGGCAAAGAGCTGTTCAGGTGGACATGGTGACTGAAAACCAGGCTTCAGCCCTCCCACTGGTCCTGGCTTCCGAGACCACAGTGTTGGCCTGGACACTGATCTGTGCTCCATATTGAGCCACAAGGATGCTTGACTGGATCCCACACTGGGTACAGTGCGTTGCTGGGCAACTGAAATTCATTTAGCAAAATTTAATTTCCTTTATATTACTTTTACTCTGTAACATACAGGGCTGAGTAACAAATTCAAACACTGTGTTACCAGGAAATGATTTGATTTCTGTTAAACTTTGCTTTGGAGTAAGCATAAAAACAACCAGAAGAAAGAAAGGAGGGAGGGAGGTGCAATATAGACCAACATTTTGACCTAGCTTTAAGTTACAGTGAAGCAATAGAATGTCACAGTATGCTAATTATTTAATCAACCCACATCTTCTCTGCTGTTCATGTATTATTCTGACTACCAATCGAACACCATCTGCCCTCACAGAAAAATGTTCCTGCAACATAAAGAATATTTAGCTGGCAAGAAACTATCACCATGTTCACACTAGAAAGTCTTGAACCTGAGAAAGCTTGAGGCTTGAGGAACTTGGGGTATTCAAAAAAATCTCCTGCTCTCTCTTAGCCTTCTTCTGGAGAAATGGATTATTTCCATTTGAATTTCAAATAATAAAATAGTTTCATTAAAGGACAGGATGCCAAACGTTGGAATCCAGCATTCCTTTTAATGAAAAATTTTCTTTCACTTGGAGAAGCGTGGGAAGCAACAGCAAGGAGAGGGAGAGGGAAAGAGGAGGAGGGGAGGCAGCTCTGGCTCCTCTCATCCTCTCTGCTCCAGCAGCATTTCCCTCTGGGGTCTCCTGCCTGCTCCCAGGCTGGAACCAGGGCTCTCCTCTCCAAACCCCATCAGGAACCCTTTGGGGACCTGCTTCTTCACTCTGTGAAAAGGACCCTCTCACTTCATTAATTCTCACCCTTTGCTGGCCAGCAAATCCTATCAGGGTATGCATTTTATGAGGTAAAGAGATAATTTCTGTCTCAGACAGGGAGACAATGGGCTTTGTCCATGACAGCCTGGTAAAATACTACAGAGAAAGGATTTTGGAAAGGTTGTTTAGTAAATGTGGATTCTAAGAGGATGTTTACCTTGAGCAGATAAAATGAAGCATGAAACATTGCAAAATGCATTGGATAACATAAAATCTATGCCAAAGGAGGACAGTATTACTTACATTTTAATTTTTAGCTGCTAAAATAGATATGTAATCGTGACATTTTATCCTAAATTGTTCCAGTTGGAAGTGCAGCGCAGTTGGACTCTTCATTCTTTTCTGATCAAGCACTGCCTATTAAGGAATCCCAAATAGGTACAAGGATTTCATGTGCTATGACAAATACCAAGCACACAGGCAGCCAAGATGTCTTTGGGCACTGTTTAGATGCAGTTTTTGGAAATAGTCCCACTAACACCTTTAGTTAATAGATGAATTAGCAGGCTGATGTTGAGTCACTCCCTCACACCTAAGTCCACACCTCACCTGCCAGGGCAGCTTTAGAGCAATGTTCTCTATACCAGTGAAGAGCCATTGATAAAGCACGGATGGATCCACCTACCAAAATAAAAAAAATGGGCCACAGAATTAAAAAAAATGGGCCCTGACGTCTCTGTTGTCCTTACTCTGAATTCCTTGGAGCAGGCCCAAGGATTTCCAGTGGGACTGGAATTTGGCCCAGTGTGCCACACTCCCATAAAACACAACTGTCTATTGGTTAAACAATGCCAAGCATGTCTCAGCCAGATGCCTGTTTACTGACTACTGAGAGAGAAAAGAAGCTCTCAGATGCTATTGCTTGGCTTTGCAGGATGTAGGACATTAATTATGTACAAATGAAATGATCACAAAACAGAGATGAGCCACATAACTTGGTTTGGCTGCAGTTCCTGCTATATGAAAAAGAAAATGACTGCACAGGGCTTGGAGAACATTCAGTCTGCATTAAAAAATAAATTATTTTGTTATCTATTTGCTTAAGATAGTTCTTCTGCTATAAGGGATAATGGACCATAAAATTGGCAAAATGATTGTCCATTTAGCACAAACACTGTCTGCAGTAAAGGAAGAATCCTGGTTCATTTTCCCAAGAAAACAGTGCTGTGCTAAAAATGTCTTTCCTTTCCTAGAAACAGAGAAGTCCAGCAGCATGAGATGGCATCCAGTGGGGAAGCAGAGCTGAGGGCATTGTGGCAGGGCTGCCTTACAGCCTGCCATTCCCTGGGACCCCCCCTGGGTGCCGGATGCAGAGCCCAAGCCCCGCAGGTCCCTGCGAGCAGAGCGAGCCCGGCCGCGCCAGGCCGAGCTGCAGCGGGGAGAGCGCGATGGGAGCGGGGCCGGGAGAGGGGAGGCAGAGCCGGCTGTGCCCCCAGCGCCCTGAGCACGCTCCCCTTTCACCACACCGTCCCTCCCATGCTGTCTGTCCCTCTCCCTGGCACCGATGTGCGCATCCTCCTCCTGCAGCAATGGCAGCAGCGCTTTTGCTTCTATTGATGCCAAGAAGGCAGCAAAGGTCACACAAAAGCCACCTTCTTGAGCAACGAGTCCCTATGCCTTCCTACCATCTCCATTAAATGGTTCTTCTCATTTCAAACTTTGATTTCCCTGTTTTTACCCTATTCACCATTAAGAGCAGATGTTCCTGCTCTCTGAACAGGCTTTTGTGCCTTTGAGGACCAAAGCATTTCACCTCAGTCTCTTCTTTTGTTTTTCATTCTTCCCTGCACTAATTGGCCCATACCTGCTCTGAGTGCAGTGTCCCAGATTAGATGGATACTCCACTAGCTGGTGTTTGTCAATAAATGGTTTTGAGTATACTCCTATAAAGTTAAAGAACATAAAAATATTTTTTAATCCTTATTGTGCACTTATGTGCACTATCTTATTAGCGCAGATTCCTGTTTAGCACATGACAATACCACCTTGTGCTTTTGCAGATCTTTTTGGTAAGCATCATATTTTATTACCTTGTGTTGTGCATTTGTTTATTTCAGCCCAAGACCATGATTTGGATCTGGTCCTGGTCCTAGTTGAATTTCCTTTTTTTTTTTTTTTTTATTTTTTTATTTTCTTTCCCAGGCCATTTTTTCCTATTTGTTGATAACATCTGGCATTCAAACCCTGCCCTTTACAGATCCTGAATGTTCTTATCATGGGCAGACATAATAAGCACAGGTCTTTGCCAGCAGTGGCTATTAACAAACCCATTAAAAGACCTGCTCCAGAGCAGACAGTGATGGAAAGTTTGTGATGTAATGTCTGCTGCCACTGCTGCCTTCCAGAGATGCTTCTCACTCAGCTGGGCATCAGCTCAGCCCTTTCAGGGTTTTCCTGGCTTTCTCAACCAGAATTTTGTACCACACTGCCAGAGCCTTGACAAGCAAGATAAAGCACATCTATGATTTCTTCTCTGTCCACTCTTTTCTAGAACAAAATGAGCTTGGTGTGATGTAGTTTCTTTCTTTCTTTTTTTTATTTTTTTTCTTTGTTGTTATTTTTAGATCAGTCAGTTTTCTGGTAAGTGCTTCCAGGCTGTTTTGGGAATTCATCCTTAAAGTTTTGAGGTGGTGCAAAGGCTTTAAAATTCCCTAACTTTTCTCTACTCCCCACAGATGCTCTACCTAAAAACAGGCACTGTCCTGGCTTTTTCCCAGACTGCTGGTATCTTGCCTGTCCACAACTGTTAAGGGAAATCCTGCATCACATCTCTGTGCATTATTCATACATGCAGTCCACCAGTCCTACTTAATCTTAAAATAGTCTGCTTAAGTCTCTGCTTACACTTTCCCTGCCCTAAGCTCATCTTATCCCTTTGCCACCAGCATTAACTCCTTAAGCATCTGTTCCCTGTGGCTCTCTTTCAGTGAGCACGAACACAGAGCCAGCATCAAACACCCAATTTCTGAGGGTCATCTGTACATAGCACTCCTTTTCCATGAGGAACAGGTCCAATTTTTCCTGGGCTCCCTACAACTAATGGCATAATGTATCAGGTAGGCTTTAATAATTTCAGGGGATGAAATATGACCTCCAGAAGAGCTTTTGAAAAGCTTCATGAGAGCTGGTTTCAAGGGATGCTGTTTCTAGCACACCTCAGCTCAAGGAAGCAGCATATGGAGATGGGCAGAGCAAGGGAAGAACAAAACAAACCTGTAAAACTCAGAAGCTGCTGAGCACCCCCCTCTCATCAAATGCATGCCAGCAGTCAGAAAAGCAGGTGCTTGGTGTAGCCATTCCCCTGCTGCCAAGACACAGACCAGAGGTCAGAAAATTCTCTGGGGTATGTAGTCTGAGCCACAAGAAAATATGAAAGAAAGAGTTTGCTTTAAAGATAGCACAAGGGGAAGAAAAAAGCAAACCTACGCCCCCCTTTCTTGAACTTTCCTTAATGACAGTGAGATGTTTCTCTCCCAGCCAAAGCTGACTGCTACTCCTGCCACGCCTGATGTCAGCTGCAGGAACAGATGGCTCAATGGTTCATTTCAAACTGTTCATTCAGCCAAACTGCACAAATTGCATTAATTGCCTCACAGTACGAGCAGGCAATGGAGCGCTCCCGCGTCCTCGCTGTGAATGACTGGGACTCCTCATCACCATTCCCACCTGACAGGTCAGCCAGGAACTCATCTGCATACTGGCAAGGATGGGAATAGAGGGAGCACAGCACAAGAAAATGCCCGAGTTGCTCTGCAGGTAACAGAAGATGCTCAAAGGCTGACAAAGCCTTTGATGTGGCTTTGGAATGGGTCCCTCAGCACAGTGCCACTTGCTGAAGTGTCACTTCTTAACATGAGAATGGCCCCTGCATCCAAGAAATATATATTTTGTTTGTTTCTATAAGCTGGGAGCCTTGTATCTGTTTAATTTACCACTACACATGTGCACAAGCACCTGAAAAGTTCATACTGAAGGTGAGTCCAAGTAAAAAGCTCTCCTTTAGGTTTCATTGCTCTAAACCTTGCCAACAAATTATTTATTAGATGCTCTATAACCTGCTGAAAAGTCCTGGCCCCTTGCTCACCACTTGCAAGTGAAATGTGTTAGCATTTTAGCTGCTGGAGACACTTTTTTTAACCAAGGGAAAAACATTGAAAAATTGCTACATGGGACCAGAAGTTTAAGGATCCAGGCTCCCAGAATACAATCACTGGTGTTTCTCTGTTGCACACTGACTATGTTTTCTTTATTTCCACAACTTTAGTAAAATACAATACAAGGAAAAGATTAAACTTACTCTCCAAGAGGCCATTGAGGTTCCTGCTACAAAACATCTATGCAAAAAAATCCTGCTGCTCTTTCCTTATCTTTGCTTCAGAAGGGCAAAACCGCTGCCATTTCACCACCACAGGCAAAAGATCTGTACCATACCTATTTGCATTGCTAAATCCTGCTTGAGCCCCTCCTCCAAGAAAAAAAAAAAAATGAAAATACTAGGGGGAAATTAAAAATAAAAAGCATCACATGTGCAAACCCAGACCTACAGTGACCTATTGTGGTGTAATCCTCCCTAAATTGGCAGCAGATCTGTTTATTGTAAATGGGTGACCCCTGAAGGGCAGCTCCTGCTCTGCCTCTCCTGCTTGGTGGAGACTCTGCACCTTCCTTCCCTGCTTCCTGGCCTGGCCTCAGGGCTCACAGGTTTCTACAGGAGAGAGGCTCTTCCCTGCTTTTCCTCCCTTAAATAGAAGGGAAAGGAAACCTAATTGCATCTGATTGATGGGAATGAAAGATGTACTTTGTACCATTCATTCCCTTTGGGGAAAACCCCCAGGATCTGAGTTTCTTTCACACTGCTCTGTACCCCTAGCAGAAGTGCAGCAGAATTCCTGGAGCCCAGTCCTCTCCCAGGAGGAAGCTTTGCCCTTGGTGCTCTGTACCTGGCTGCCTTGGTGGGGCTGGCAGCTCCTTGAGCACTGCCAGGAGTGCCCTGACCCTTGTGCCTGCCCCGGGGCCTCCCCACGCTGGGGCTGCTCCCAGGAACGGAGACTTGTCCGGCTCTTTTCCCTCCCAGGAGCACCTCATGAGGTGCACCAAGGTGCTCAGATTTGGAGAACTATCATTTGGTCTTCCTTCTTTGGAAACAGGACCTTACTGAGATTCTGACTTCTGCTTCAGTTCTTCCCATCCCTGACAAGGTGAAGGTGGTGGAGACAAGGTGCTCTTCTTTCTAATTCCACCAAACACTCCCACACCTCCAGTTCAGGTGAGTGGTTTCACAAAGCTTGTGAGCACTTCAAGAGCTTCTGCACCTCCATCTCTGCAAGATCTCTCCTTCCTTTGGACTCCAGCAAGCAGCTTCTGAAGTTACTGGAGAACTTCCAGCTTGTAGCAGGAATTAATTCAGACACTAATTTATTCCTTTGAGGCTCTTCTCCTGGGTTAGCTGCATTTTACCAGCATTTATCTGCATTCCACCCAGCTCCACTGACAATACCCATGTAGGAGAACAGCAGGGAGAAATGAAGCACAAAGCAGCCTGAAGGATCTGTACTGGCAGAAGAGGTGATGCAAATTACCCCTGGCTATTCCCCTGCTCTGGGAGAGGGCAACAGAGCAGAAGCAAGCCAGGTTTCAGACCTGGAACTTCAAATGTAATTTTTTCTGTTAATTTAAACATGTCCTTTATTTTTACAGGGAAAGGGTGAGACCATGCTTAGGGGCAGTGATTTCAATATTTAAGTCACAGCGCTGTGTTCAGTGATGTCTAAGAAACATGAGCTGTCAGAAAACCTGGCTTATTCTCCAGTTACTCAGCACTGGCTGCACCAGAGGAACCAACAAGGCTGCTTTTCAGAGACACCTCCTGACTGATCATCCATTTCTTGATGCTCCAGTGGGCTTTTCTGGACAGGTCTTCCGTGTTGAGCCCAGCTCCAAAGGCCAAATATGCTCCCCTCCTTTCAAATTCTTCCCCAGGCTAAAGGAGCATTAATTCTGTGATTAACTACTGAATGGGGCCAGACCAATTCACAGAATAATGCTGGAGAGGGAGATGTGATCATTCATGCTACAGAAATAGTCAGCAGAGAACATGGCACAGGGAAACTTAAAGGTTTGTGTTGCAATGAGCTGCTGTGATCCTTCCAGCATCACCAAATTATTATCACCAAATAATTTAGAAACCCCTCTTATCAAGGAACTTCTTAAAAACCTTGTAAAAGTACAAATAAATGATATTAACTGGTTCCCATTTATCCATGTCATATCTAGGCTCATGACTTCATAAAAAAACAATTCTGCTTTTGCTACTTTGATTTTAAAAATATACATTTTTATAACTAAATATTGTTTACTAATGTATTAATTAAATGTCAGTGAGGGCTTTTGACACGTGACAGGCAGGGCAAGTAAATAAAATGGAAATTTCTGCTTCTTTATTAGTAATGACAAGGTACTAGTAATGTCTTTTCAGTTATAGTCCCAGCTACCAAGTCCCCCTTTTGTAAGAGCATAAAGGAGGGGCTAATAAGAGACCTTACAGCATTTTGATAAACCTCTATTTTAGCACTTCTGGCAACATCTCTTTAGATTTATGCCACTGTCAGTGGTAAGGGTTTGACCCTGGAAATGTAATGTCATGTACAGCATGTAGGACTTCAGTGTGATTTTCCTGTTTTGTCTGAAAGAACAAGGCCAAATTCCTGGTTTTAGTTGTGACTACATAATTATATTGTCAACTGCTCCATGTTTACAATCCTGGTTTTGTCCTATGTGCTGTTTTTCTGTACCTAGCCTTCATCTCTCTCATATCTTTTACTGAAATTCCTGCTCCTCTCTCACATAATCAAGTATTTATTCCTTAAGTACCACTCAATGCTATGGCCAGTCCCTCATCTCCATTCAGGTAACCAATTCCCATTGCCAGCTCTCACCTGCAAGCTGTTTATCCATCCAGAGCTGGGGGTCTCAGCCCAACTCCCAGTCCACCTGACAAAGCAAGCAACCCTCAAGCACCGCTGAAGCTAATGGCTAATTGAAATACAGCCAGCCCTGAGCTGTTTAATTACCCTTTACTGTCAAGCGCAGCACAGAAGATGAGATTTTAAACCACAAGGACTGAACTTTGTCTTGGATCTAGTATGGGCAGAAGCACCCTGCTGGCCAGGAGGAGCTCTGGCTCCACACGTGTAGCTTAAATCCTTAGTGGTGTTTTCCAGTCAGGCTTCTGCCTCTGTGCCTCCCTCCTGGGCTGCAGCCTGGCCTAGCACACCAGCAGCACCTCCACCTTCCCTGCGGGATGCAGGCTCTGCGGAGGGAGAGGAGGATGAAGGCTCAGCCCAGTGACTCCCCAGGGCACTGCTCCCTGCCCAGCAGAGCTGTGGGAGCCCTCTGGCCCTGTGGGAAGGGAGGAGCCCCCTCTGCCGTGTCTGGGGGACAGCAGGGGCTGACTGCACCCTGTCCCTGCTCACACCCCTCTCCGCACAGGCTGCTCCTTCATCCCCCCACGAGGGTTTCTCAGCTGTCCCTCCACAAACTGTTTCATCAGACACGCTTGGCTACCAAGCCCAAAAAATCCCCAAACCCTGGAGATTAACTCCTGGGGCTGAGGCCATGGAGCATGACTAATGCAGAGCTGAGAAACCCTGGCAGCCTGTGACAGCACAGCTGTAAAGTAATTGTTAATTCTGCTGTTGTTAACAGGAATGCTCCAATTTCTCTCTCATGTGATTCGTCCCATGTTTCCCAATAACTGCTGCAAAACCAACAACCTGCCTCTTCACAGGAGGCAGCTCTCCAGCATGGAAACAGACTGTCCTGAAGTCACCTTTCCCTGCCTCCTCCACATTAATACAGGCAGCAGCAGAAGGCTGGCTCCTATCCTGCAAACACATTTTCAGAGGGAAAAAAAACAAAACCTTTTTGTTATCTTTGAAAGGAGCAACAAAACGTAATAGACCTCTTATCCTGATTGTTTTGCTAGTGAAAAAATGCTCCATCAGAACATGAACTCTTTAGCTGCAAGAACAATTTTCCTACAGAGACAGGTATGTCTTTCTCTTGGTCACCCATTAGTAGGATTTCCTTAGAAATTTCCTGAGGCAGGAGATACTAAGGAGAAATTCTCATCTAACACCTTAACACCAGTTATTTTTACCCTTGGGTTTGAACTTCCCAAAGCTAGGTGCTAATGCTTTGGCATCACAGTGTTAGCAGCCAGGGCCTGGAACAGGGAGTCAGCTCTCACACTGTGGTACAGCACATTTCCCAAAGAATACAGGATTAGTTGCCAGTGCTCTCAGATCTTCCTAAAACAATGACCAAAAATTGGATTCTTAAGAACACCATCACCCTCACAAAGGTCTGGTAGGAGGTCAAAATGAAGAGGAAATTGTTTTACATTTGTTTAGTCAAGATGAGTAATTACTCATCATTGGTGCATTCTTGTGAAAAAATGGCAAAATACCCTGCAGACTGCATGCTGCCAAGTAAAAACAGGTAAAATATCATACTTGCTAACACCTTTCTTATTCCATTTGTGTCAGAATTTGAACAAGGGTTGAACGGCTTAAAAAAACCCAACCCTTTAGATTCCATTTCAAAAACTTAGTGTCCCCACACAAATGCATAAGGTTCAGCCACCCCTGAAAGCCACATTATCACCAGGAGGACAGGCTCCAAAGTAACTCATTTGGAGCCAGCAGTTGTCCCAGCAAACAAAGCATTTGTTTCCATGAACACACATCCAGGATGGGCCAGACTCTGACCTTGGTGCTCATTATCTCCCAGTAGCTCACTGTCTCTGGAACCAGTCTTGGACAAACCCCTGTGCCAGGGAATTATTTAAGATGATAAAAAAGGGACCTTCACACCAGCACAGAGAAGAGCTCTCCACATCAGCAAATCTGACCCACTAGCACAGGCTGCTATGCAGAATTCCTGCCTAGGATCAGCGCTACCTGGTGAGGCTCCTTAAGGCAAGTAAGAATTTGTCAGGGCACAAAACCCTCATGCAGGAGTTCTCCAAGGCTCAGTGCTGGCAGCTTCGAGCACCTATTGAAGGCACTGAAGAGGCATTTACACACTGCTTTGGCAATCAGCGAGTTATAATTAGTAATCAACATCAGAAATGTGACACTGGAAAATACATTTCAAATTTCCAAGTATGCTTGTCTTAGGAACAAACCCAGTAGCTGATGAAAAAGTCATGAGGGCCTCAGTCTACAGTCTGGCCTTACTCCCTTCAAGGCACTTTGCTTTTAATTTCAGTGTAGGAAGAAAAATACTTGCAGACTTCAGGCTCTGGCACAGAACTCTTGCTGCTTCTTTAAACAGGAGCTGCACTGCATCATGTTATCTCCCTAAGCAGCTATCCCACTTTAGCTTCCTCAGAGGTCAGCTCTTATCTCTGCTAAGCACATCCGGTGTAGAAAGGAAATTCCTTAATCCTATTTTGTGCGCTTGTTTCATATGCACAGCCATAATTCTCCCACACCCAGCCTGGGCCATAAAATAAAAATCCTTGATTGCCACTACTGCTCTGTGCTGTACAGGAGACAGATGTCCACCGGGAGAAATTTTCTGGGGCTGGCTCTTAATTCTTGTGTGCTACAGCAGAGGTATGTAAAATTAACAGACATTACTTAAAATGCAAAGCAAGAAACTGCATGGATTTTCATGTGTACTGAATGATAACTACTGGAGTTCACAGCTTTTGAGGAATATAGGAATCAGGAATTTGACAAAAATTGGCAGAAAGCATGTGCCTCATTTACTCAAGAAGTGTATTTCACTTTGGTGTTTTTACTTAAGCCTCCTAGACAAGAACTCCCTCAAAGCTTATTACAGGATGTTTCCTCCTTGCATTGGGGCTGACGCAGGGCTCACCTGCCCCTCTGGAGAACAATCTTCCTGCAGCCCTAGCACGTGCTTACCTAAACAAATCCTTCTAATTTTAACTCCCTTTCAATTACACTTGGCTTCTGGGAAGGAGAAAAAGGCAGCACCAAGATGCTTCCATGTCCATCTGCAACCATCAGGAGAAAAACCAGACAAACCAACCACCTCACCTCCACCTGTGGTGCCAGATACCATCCCAGGGGCATTTGCAATTCCCTGGCTTTGTATTATCCCTGGTAAAACTGACCAGCCAGAGGGTCTGTTGGAAATAGGAGGCAGAGATACTTAGGTCACCAGGAAAAACACAAAACCCATAGCTCCTTCCCAAGCACATTTAAGGATTCTCACAAGTGTCAACCTGAAGCAAGTCCAACTCTCATTCAGAAACACACCTGTGCTATAGAGGCCCTGCCTGCACATCCCTTGTTTACAGAATAGCTCACAGAATAGTCACTCATTTAATACTTGGGCATTTTTCTTATCTTAGACAAGAAAAACTTCCCTCTGAGAAAAGAGTTTGCTACACCTGAAAATTAAATGAAACAGTTCAACCACAAGCTATTTATCACTGCATGAATCTTTACTGACCCATGAGTTTTTTAATATACATGAAAAATAGTTTCTGGATTGATTTTGTTTCTATACAGAAAACACCTTCTAAGCCCTGCTTTTTTGAATGACACCCTTCATCTCTTGTTGGGCAGAGTACTGAAATACAAAATTTAATACTATACAAACAACTTCAACAGAATATTTAACAAAAGGGAGTAAAAATTTTAATACTTTTTTAAAAAGCAATATAAAAATCTGCATTAGGAGTGAAATGCAGGTCCATCCACTCATCCAGTCTGCAGAATCCCTTAATCATTTTCTCCTGTAATGAAGAGATGCACATTCTTCTTGGACTGTAGCATTTGAGCGGTGCGGTCTATGCCAACCACTGCAGCCAATTTCTGAGCATCATACTTGGAGTAGAGCACAGTGCAAGTCCAAGTAGCATCCACCCCACTGTCTGTGGCCTTCAGCATGTTGCAAATCTCACTATAGAAGTGGGAGTATGTTGGTAACTCGTAGAAAATGAGGTTCCTAATGCCTTTTATCGTATACCTGTAGCAGAAAAAAATAAAACCAAAAAAATTTCAGGCAGATTTTACAAAATATGCATGGTAAAACATCTGTTTTCTATCAAGTCTTCCAGTTTCCATCCACCTCAATGCACATCAGCTGTAGCTCGACTTTACAAACCCCGTGTCATGGACTGAAGACTAAACAGAGGATTGAAATTTAGGGGAAAATCTCACAATGCCAGGCACAATGACTTCCTCTAAAGTACCAACCACCACCAATTTATGAAGTGGTCAGCCTCTGCAGCTTGGATTTTAATACACTGAAGCCTGATCAGACCAAGCCTCATGAAACTTTTCCTATTTGCCAACACATCTGCTAATAGAAAAAAATCCTGTTCCATTAGGAACTTGAAAGCAGCTCCAGTCAGGATGTAACAAATTTTCCAAGTGGCCTCAGCTTGCTGTATTGCATTATTGAACCAATTATATATTCCTTCCAAAATTTTATACAATTACTGTGGCACAGATGAACACAAATAAAAGGCCCAATGAATCCCATCTGCAGGCTGTACCATCCTGTCCTGACATCACTGGAACTTGGCAGCACTCATCTTCCTGAATAAAGCTCTGCTCATAACAAAATATTAAAGTCTCTGCAAAGGGACTGCTGACAACAGGCAAGAACTTGAAAGTAAACTTACCAACTTTTACTTCAGTCAAAGAAGTCCTCAGAGGGATCCAACAGATTCAAAAAGCAGCCCAGCCCATCTATGACTAAGGTCAGACTCTACCTTCAGAACAGCGCACACAACTCAGAGGGAAAACTCGGTCCACAACTGTTGTCATCTTATTGCAAAGCTCCCCTACCTTCTTGGTGATTTCTCATGGACAGCTCCTCACAGCACTGACTCCTTCTTCTTCACAGCACAGCCAACAAACTCCATCTCTTCTCACCCAGCTAACCCATTCTTTTGTAGCACTCATCTTCTTATTAGACACAGCTATTAAGGCTGTGTCTAATAAGAACACTCAATAGGCTGTGGCCTATTAAGGGCAGGCCTGTTCCTAATCTTTGGTGATTAGTACAGCTGCAACTCCTCAGGGGTGAGACTGCCTTCTGCACTATTCCCTCACATTCTATCCCTCCACACACGACTCACCTTTTGTAGAAGTGGAAACGCTCAGTGAACAGTAGGAACTGCTTCTCTCCCTTGAGGAAGAAGCGCCGTGCCCTGCAGACAGCAGCCTTTTTGGTGTATTCACAGATGTGAGTGAAATTCAGATCCTCTTTCTTGAAGTAGTTGCGAAGGCGCACGTAGTCGAAGTAGGAGGGGACGTAGATGAGCGTGTGGGACATGATGGCGTCGCGGTACTCGGGCAGAACTTTGTCGATGAAAAACTGAAACCTCAATTTAAAAAAACAAATATATTTTAACCAGAGTGAAACCTCAGCTTTCTAATATTGATATGAGCTCAGACAGGAGTATCAGCAAACACCAGACTGCCAAAGATTTTCACTACGTTTTTCCTTCTTTTAACTTCACAGGATTTCTACATGTGTAGAAGATAAAAGGCATTACCAGCACTACACAACTGTGGTATTGAGATTGGTATTTCTTCCCCAGACTGTATTCTCCAGTGCCTTTGGCAAGGAGAAGGTCAGTATTCCCCTCCACCTCTACAGAGCCCAGCCTACACCTGAGGAATAATGAAGATGTACTTGTGTGGCGAGCCCACAGTGTGCTCTGCAGTACGCTCCACTGAGTCTGAAATTGCAGTCATTAGGGCACAGCAAAAGAGTCTGAGACACACAGTACCTGCCATCTATCACAGAGGTTACACTGTCAGCTTCTAATCTCCGAAAAACATGAGGAAGCTGGACCACGACGTGGCTGATGGAGCCAGTGAGCGGCACGTTGCGGATGGCCACCTGTGAGAAGGAAGCGGGATGTTCAGGGAAGCAGCATTCCAAAGGCAGGCACATTGCACACAGCTTTTTGCAGCTCACATCTGACAGCACAAGGCCATTTTAAAGAAAAACAGTGCACAAGGCTATTTTTAAGGAAGCTCCAATACAAAGCTACAGTCATGATAGACAAACCAGGTCTGTTAAATGCATGATGACTGCTTATGTCCTGAATCCTGTACATTTGAGATGGTCTCCTTAAGTTTTTACTTTTCCTGTTTCTTTCAAAATACTAACAGTTCATGCAACTTACACAGTAGGAGATAAAAAAGGGAAGCAGATGAACTCTCCATTTAACAACAAAATAAGTAAAACAAAATAACTTGAGTCTGTCAAATTAAAAAACCAAATTTTGATTTCTGACATGAAACAGCAGCTACTATCAAATAAGCATCACTGCATGAGGAGCAGCTCTTCATGCCTCTGGCACAGTATGTAATGTCATGGATTCAGACTGAAACATCTGGGCGAGGGAAACAATAGGCACACAGTCTTTCAGCAACTGAGTTACAGAATTTTTCTGCAATTGGGTTTTCTCTTCCTCTCCCCTCCCTTGCACACCAGCACTCCAGCTGCTCTGTGAACTCACCTGCCCCATGTAATTGAAGCAGTGTTTGTTGAAGACAGAGTTGATCTGGGGCTCCTGGAGGGCGCTGAACAGCAGCGTCTGCCGGTAGTACTTGGACCAGTTGTTGAGGTTCAGCATCCGCACTCGGGAGAAGTCCACGCCATGGGAGTCCAGAGGCAGCAGGTTAATGTGCTTCATCAGGTGCTGCACACACACATGAAGACACATCACTGCTGACATCCCTGACTGCCTGCAAAAGCCTGAACTGCAGTGGGAAAGAGGGCAGGGACCAGCAAGGCAGCACAGAATATAAACAAGCAGCGCCTCCCAAGACACCACTGTCTGGAATTTATTGACCACAGCAAGAGCAATTTACTTGATTTCCTGCCACAGAACTGAAAGCTACCATCTCTTTAGTCACCAGGAACAGCAACTTTCTAATCTTCTCCTGGGGCAACTATAATGGATTTGTTTGTACTAAAGGCAATGGGCCCAAGGTTTCTGAGCTAAAAGAAGCCCAAGCACAGCACAACTCTCATCACATTCGGGTAGAGTTTGAAGAAATTTGCCACATTTTACCCTCAGGGAACAATGCCTAGGACTGGCATCCCTGCCACCACTTGGCAGGCAGTTGCACCTAAAGGGAAAAACAGAAAACAGACTCCAAGACTCATTCCTTGGGTATTGTATAGGCTCATGTGCCCTTTCTGTGACTCCTGAGGGAAGAAGACCTTCTGGACTCATCCAGAATGCATAGTGACATCATGTAGTCAAAATTCCTGGTCCAGGTACCTCAGAGGTGTTTTAATGTGGAAAAGAAAAGACTAGCCACAATGCAAGAGCTCTATTTGCATTAAATGTACAGGAAACCCTTCATACTGTTTAACTCTGTACATGACTAATGCTTAGTATGTGCAATCAGTGGAGACATGCACCAGCTCCTCTTGCTTTCTGGAGGAACCTGAAATAGGCTGCCCAGATTCCTCACATGGCTGCAGTCTGACTGAGACACTGGGCAGTCAGACAGCTGGCATAATTTCTCCCAGATGTCATTAAAGAAATCATCATTCTTAATGCTGCAAGATAATTAAAACTGTCCAAAAACACATTTGATGAAATACACTACAAAAGCACCAAACTAAATTTTAGGGAGAACATGTCCTGAAATCTACCCAAAATCTGTAGAAAGAATATTCTTAGTATAAGGAAGATATCAGGGTGGAGGGAGGAAAATAATTGAACATCCATGTCTAGAATCAAGTCAGTAAAAACAGCAATACTGCTCACTGCCAAAACTGAGCAACATCAGACCAGCAAGACACAGCACAGCACAAAAATGAATGGACATATATGGGAAACACAGCACAAAAATGAATGGACATATATGGGAAACTCACCAGAACGTGCTCCCAGTTCTGCATCAGGTAAATGTCTGCTTGATCAATGATGAGGATTTCTATTGATGACAGAAAATCAAAGTCTCTTTTCTTCTCCCCCTCTGCACCAATGACAGTCCTGATGCCCAGGGGAGAGGCAATGATGATGTCTGAGGAGTAGAAGGGTGCATAGAGCCTCATGCTCTTCTGCAGGATGGCAACCCCTGTCCAACAACACCAACAGCAACTTCTCAGTTAACATCAATTATCAACCACGTTCCTCCAGGAGGCTCTGGAACAGGAATTTCCCCCATTTCCTCTCCCCACACTGATGAATATAGCTGGACACAACTAATCTGTCTCAAACTCTCCTTTCCCCAAGAAGTGCATATCCACCCTTCCCCCATTTGACAAGCATGTGGAAAATTTTCATGCAGTTTGGCAAAACATTTCTGTATTTTTTTTTAAAAGATTTTTTATCATTTGAATGAAAATCTTTAACTGAAACACATTGTTTCTGATTTTCTGCTGAACAGGGGAATGAGGAGACTGAACAACTTAAGAAAAAAAAAAAGCAGAAATTATTAACTACTCCTTTCTCCCCGAATCCTGAACTTTGGGTATTATAGTAACTGTTACTTTAATCTGTCATGAAAGATTTGGGGCGGATCTCTCGACTATCAACTCTCTTTAAATTCACAAGGCTGAAAGATTTGCTACTAAACCACAAAGGACAAGGTTCTTCATGCTACAGTGACTAAAGTCTTGCACCTACACTGCTTCTCACACCACATGTTGCAGGGTACATTCTGAACCAGCCTGTGCACCACCTCTCATGTTAGAGACACGAAAGGGAAGGAATCAAAGGAGTTGTGTCATAACTATGTGGCAGCACTTCCAGACCCACAGTTTCCTGGTCTTAAAAATGCAGCTAGTGCAGACCACATTCAAACCACCCCCTTCAATCTGCCCAACAAAGTCTCTCCAACTTCTCTCCCTGTCCATGTGAAGGCAGATAGCATGGCTTCAGCTGAAGGCCCCTCTAAGAATTTCAGAGACAGCAGCAGGGACCCCTCCTGCTGTCTATTTCAACCCAAGGATAAAAAATGAAAAAACAAAGAAAAAAAGAAATGGTTCAATTGTTGAATTTCCGGGAAGAAGATATCACTTGTCACAGCATATACACAGTGTAGAAACATCAAGTCTTTTTTCTGTTTAAAAATGTGAAAGAATGGTGGTTTCAGTAAGGCATAACAAATGTGCTTTAAATTAGATCTTTGTGCAGAAGTAACAGGGTGTGCAGCACAGTAAGAAAGAGAAATTATTCTGCTTCTATAATTTGCCTCTGCAAGTTAACAGCACTGAAAGTTTCTTCAATCATGTCTTAACAGTAAGTGGTACAAGCAGAGTGTGGTATGGGAGAGGACTGAAAGGAAAATTATTATGCTACTGAAAGTAAGATGCTCTCAGCCTGAGAGATATTCACTGGGGAAGGAAGAAAGACTGACTGCGACCTGCACACATCTTCCACTGTATCATTACATTTCTTGGGGTGCCAATTTATCTTTCAAGGTGCAGTATTTCAAAAGCCTCCCATCTGTCAAGTTAAGTTACAAAAACTGCCTTCTCATCTTAGCAGCTCCAGGAACCAAGCCACTAGCTAGTTCTATGCATACTGAGTTACTAAACAGCATAAGTTTACAATATTATATGAAACAGTCTCACATTTTCTGCTAGTCCAACACTCCTACTTGCTGGCTAGCCATTTGCTTCCATGAAAACCATGGGAAGCACAGCAGAAAACTGCTTTGCTCAGTACTGAGCTTTAATTTTGTTCCAACCATTACACGAGACATTGTGAACAGGCTAATTAAGCCCCAAAGATTTTTTTTTTTATAACATGAAAAGATTTTGCTGCATAATCAAGGCTATCTTCAAAATGAGGTGTGGGCAGTCCTGCTAGAATAAAGCTGTCATTGCATTTTAAATTATTCTGAACTTGATGTGAAAATAATTACTTCTCTATGTTCTCTTCCTTTTTAAGTTCTGGAAAGGCAAGAAAGATTTTCAGAAAAATCCAGGTTGCCAGGGCAAAACCAGCAGGAATACCACACAGCCTAGAGTCTCACCAAAGTTCCAGCTCTGATGGCTCTAAGGCATTTGGGAAGAATTTGTTATGTAGCAGCTCTGTACAAGCCAAAAATCATCTGTTCAGTAGGTTATTACCAATTCTGAAGTGGTCATCAATGTTGCCAGCAAAGACAGCTTCATAATCTTCAGGTCTTTTCAGGTTGGGGGGCTTCTCTTCTGGGTCAGAGCCATACTCCCCTTTGAAGCGCTTTTTGTTACTCACATCTATTTTTTTCTTGTCATTCACTTCGAGGAGACTGATGAGAATATGCACAATGCGCAGAGCACACTCCCTGAAGGGCACAATCATCAGCACCTGGGCAGATCAACAGTGACAGAGAGTAACCCATCAAACACGAACACTCGCTATTAAATGTACGTTAATTAAACTTTGGTTTGGATCTGCCCCCGTGGGGCATCCCAGCAATCCACACAAAACCATTCTGACAAGCAGCAGGGAGGGAAGATGCACTGGGATGCACTGCTCTTGAAGTGGTCCTGGCCAGCACTCAGCCTGGCTGCCCAGCTCACTCAGGGGAACTGAAAACTGAGCACGTTCTCCAGGCAAGCAAGAGCTCCTGTGACACAGAGAGAGACAGGGTCAAGGGCTGGCTCTTGGATGGGTGGCAATAGTTTCTGCATAGAACTCCAAAATATAAATGGCTAATGAGGGAGTCAACACAAAAACCAGAGATTTGCCAGGCATGCAGCAAACACTGAAAACCAACTCTGGAATTGTTCAACAGGCAGCTGGCACACTGGGGACAGGCTGTCATTGTTGAATCCACCTGGCTATCAACCACAGGATGCTGTGAATCCAGGGAGGACTGGTTTGGGGCCCAAACAGAAAGATCCTTTCATGAGGCAAGGCCTTACAAGTGCCTAAGGACAAAACAATTTCTGGCACATCTCACGTTAAATGACAGCCTACGCTACCTGCATGGATACTGAAGATTGATATGGAGGCACCTGTCTGCACTGGCAGATTTAAATATGAAAGCAGGAAAACTTATCAGTCTGTGGTGATAGGGACAAAAAAAGAGATTAAGTCAAACTCATGGCTTGGCACAGAACCAGGCTGGCTAACAACCCTGAGCTCACTGCTTCTCACACGGCATTCTCCCTGGCCACGGAGGACAACTTCAAGGCACGATAAAGGAAATGTAGAAAGGCATATGCCCAGGAACACACTCCCTGAGAGAGCAGCAGCTAAAACACTTGTGGGTAAACTGCCAGGATGTTTGTACAGCCTGAGCAGGCAGCCAGGGTGGGGGTCACGGAACCAGAGCTCCCTTACCTTAGGCCTGGTGAGCCCCTGGTCCCTGTGGGCATCGGTGTCAGCGCCTGGCTTTCGATCCCTCCGGCGCGCGTTGTTGCTGAGCACCTGGCCGTTGGCCTTGAGCACGTGGTTCAGGGCGTGCAGGCAGTACGCGTGCCGGATCTCCTCTCCGTTCCTTAGAGCAGATCTCTCTGGATAGAACAAGTCCCGGTAGGAATTCATGACACAGAACAGCTCTCTTTGTAACGGGGTAAAAGAGGAATCCGTTGCTTTGTCCGCTGCAGACAGAAACTGTTTATTCACTTTTGGCCAAGTGGATTCCAAAGGCTTGTGGAGATGAAGCTGTTTCACATCAAATTCTTTGTCTGCTTTGAAAGTTTTCTGTTTCTCCAAAGTGGAAGAAAAAACTACTTGACCCAGCCTTGGCCACTGGAAAGAAAATAAGCCAACAAAACTGAGGAGTCATATGTACCTAACCTTGCACACTTCAAAGCATATCACCACAGCTGGTGATATCAACTTTAATCAAGTTTGTGAGATTAAGGAAATCATCTTTTCATAATACAATATTTTTGCATTTTTTTTTTCAATATGCAATCCCTTTGAGAGTCTGCCAGGATAAATAAGAATAAATTTCAGCTTGGTAGATCTGGATGGATCTTGCAATGATGTGTCTGTAACTGTTCCCATGCCAGAGGAAGCTGAGGAATTTTCTGCCTAACGCACCCACCAAATCATTGGCTCAAACCAGGGACGAGATGAGATCCCTGCAGTCCAACTGTGCTTACCAGCTGACCCCAATGAGCACATACTTTGATCAAAAAAGAAAATAAACTCATTAGGGGCTAATCCCAGAAGTTGTGATACAGTTGTTAAATGCAGTCTTGTTGGGTGTCTGTCTGACTTTGAGCAGCTATCAGTGTAGTAGGGGAAAACTCTAAACTTTAAGCCTTCTGCCATGTAAGTTGTCCCCAGCTGTCCCCGTAAAGTAGCTACACCAATTTAAGCAAAGATATATCATGCATTGCTTCAGGTGGCACTGGTAATTTTGGCCACCATGTGCCAAAAATGTAAATTAAACTTAAAAAAAAATCACAGCTTTCTCTCTAACTAACCATTGGATATCTTCCAATGAATGTCACCCAGCATATGGCTGACCAGAATGGGAGGCAAGTCTCCAAAACAAAATCATATGTGGAAAAGTTACGAAGAAAAGGTTTGTCTAAAAATGAGTATTTTGAAAACCAATATTCTTTGTCAAGCAATGAGGTGGTTTTCTGGTAATGTAGTTCACATATTATTGCCAGAATTAAGTAATTAAGTAATATAAGCAATAAATTCCCCTTCACTGGCATGGAAATGTGTACAGGGACAGAGCCATCTTGAAGCCAGAATGTGAAAGTGCATCACAAGCAGCTTTAAAAGTGCACATGGTCACCTCAGAAGTTCAGCTGCAGAGCACATCCCTGGCATTGTGCTGTCACCACTCAGAAACAAGCCCTGTTTCCACCCCTTGTCAAGGTTTTGGGACTACAGCTCAATGTCTAAAGCTATGTGTCTCAGGTGTGTCAGCATATGTCCCCAAGAATAGCAGACTTCACATTTCAACTCTTGCCCAGCAGTAAATGAAGAAGAAAACAGTTCAACAACAACACAGTGAAAAAAAATCTCGATAATTCTAGTGTCAGCAGCTAATAATAACAACTGTGATCTACTTCACCTGTATAAAAAAAGGATTATTTTGATCCAGGCATCTTTAGGAATGATGGATGGCTACAGAAAATTATTACCTGACTTTGACTTGAAGTTTTAGGAAGCGTAGACATTTTCTCTATTTCCTTTTCTTCAAGTTCTTTGTCCATGTGCTGCTTAAATGGATCTATTTACAGTAACAACAAAAAAAATAGCCTGAGAACTATTGCAGTTAATAGCAGAATTAAGCTGCAGAATGGATTTGCAAATGAGATGAACAGTCTCCATGCTGGCCAACACCACAATTAAAACTAGTTATTTCAAAGCACTTGGAGATGAGAGAAAGGATGTCAAATTCTCTCTGCAAAGAACAGAGAGAACAGATTTGACAGATTGCTTTTAAAAAAGAAAAAGAAGCACTTATGGAAGTACTAGAATTTTCAAGCACTAATCAGACGTTAGACAGGAAAACAATATGTACTGGAAAACAGTGGCAATTTTTTGCCTTAAGCTCTGGCACGTCCATTGCTTGCAGGTGAAAAGGGCTGTCAATAGTAAAGTCCCAAGTGAACTTGCTAACCTTCCTAATTTACAAACAGTTCTGCCCAGTGATATGAACACAGTCTGTAATAAAGCAGAGAAACATTAGGCGAGTTTTGGAGACGGGGAACAAAAATTGCCTGGAGTGAGAAAAAGTCTGATTTATGTAATCAGCATTTCTTTTTGGAAAGGAAAAGAGAGGCAAAGAACTGTTAAATCACATTATACTCAAAGACACTGGCAATGCACAAAGTCACATGCAAAGTTAATTGTGAAAGCCAAGCCCTGTATCCTGCTTGCAGCACAGCAGCATTCACTGCATAAAGAAAACTAATTAGGGAACACTGGTGCTTGCCAACAAATATCCAGCCCACACACAAGTTACCCGGGCAAAAGTCAAGACATTTACTGATCATGACAATGAAAAAAAATTGAGAAAATCTTTCCAGAAATGGAAATGAATTGGATATCATTTAATTGTACTGCAGTATCTCTCCTCAGTTGAGTTTTACAGATTCCAACATTTCCCCAATAAAGTAGAGGGAGTAATGGGGTGCATTTTCAGGAATTTTAGTGACCCCGGGACCAGAGTAGAAATGAATCCTTTTTCTGCTGTCTTAGGTGATCCATTTTCTGTAATAGATTATAAAGACAGTTCCAAGCTGCAAGAACCCACTGAGAAGTAGTGCATCATTTATAGGTGGAACAAAGCTGTTAGGATACTTAGCATGCAGTTGGAGAGCTACTGTTCTCATTAAAATGCAATGCCAGCAGCCTAAGTCATATTCTCATGGTAACAAGAAGGAGCTGTTTTTTCTATCACATGGCCCTTTGATGCTTCCACACATTTCATGTATCACCCAGGCTGCCTCCCAGATCTAATGTCAGCTGCTGCTCCAAGATGACAAGCCAGCATCACTAGGGATGCTACAAACATATTTCTCCCTCTCAAACGATGCCATCTGATATTAAAGGCACAGAGCATTAAATACGAGCAGAAGCTGTGCAAGCACCAGTGCGTGCCCTGTCGCTGAAGGATCGCACACCCCTGCAACACAGTTATTTTGTTACATATGGTGGGATAACTCCAACACTGGAGCTTCAGATGCATCCATCAGTGCACTGAGACTCTGGGATACACCCTTAAAAGACACTACATGTGCTCTGCTGATGCTTCACTCTCTCCTGATCCTGGTGCAGCCAGACTCTCCTGCATAACCTTCAAAATTCTGAGAGTGCTGAGCATTTGTCTAAATTACTGTGGCTGCTCCAAGCTTCTCAGAATCTGACCTCTAACTCCACTGAGATGTGAAGGATGCCCTCACAGGTCAGCTTTGTGATTATCTACTGTGCTGTTTGTGCCAAGAACATCTTCCATAGTCAAGTGCAGGCTTGCAGAGCTCTTTGTATTGCAGTGGATTTTAAAACCACTATTAAAGCAGCAGAGCAAGAGAACATCCTTCACACACTTTTCTAGGTCCTGATACTTTAAACTATACCAGTCATAGCAGAAACCCCACATGAATCCCAGTCCCCAGGGGCTACAGAGAACAAATGGCTCAGCTACACATCTGCATTAGTGTTAAGGGTCCCTTATATAACCAGCTCACATGTGGGCAGCATGAATAATGTAGTGGAGGAACTTAGAAGCTGTACAGCCCATTGCTAGGGTGTTGGACAATTTAAACATGTTTACACATACTCCTCTAAAGGCAGATCCTTAAACACAAACACAGTTTTTTACCTTCTGGAAGGGCTTGTGAAGAACTGCTGTCTTTCCTATCTGCAATGCAATCTCCACTCTCCTCTTCCATGAAATTGGTTTCCAAGCTAAATTCAGATTCGTGTTTCACATCAGTAAACTCCTCAATTACTCCATGATGTGGGTCACAAGGGGTATCTGTGCCATCAGCCTGCTCCTGGCTGAGCATCTGCTCTGCTGTGTCTGTGGCTGACAATTGTGAGAAAGAAACAGGTTATTCTCTCCTGGAAAAGTTACTGTCTGTAGATGTTCCCTTTGAGTTATCAATTTTCTTCTCCCAAAACTCCATCAAAAAAGATAAGAGCAGACCTTGCATTCTACCATAAAGATGACTTTTGGCTAGCATGCCAAATGTTACATAACACAAAACGTGGCCCCCCAGACAAAATTAAAGAAGTAACCTGTTTGGGAAATTTAACTTTTAGTTTCTGAAGACCCTAAATAATTGGAAATTATTAAAGGTTGGCTCCTCTCTCCCAGCATTTCTTTGCAGATTTCATGAATGAGGACACCTTGCCATAAAACTGGAGGTTTCCTTCCAATTTCCATATTCTTTCCCATGCTGTGAGGCAAACCTTTCCCTCCTCTCGGTGGCACAGCCAAGCCAGATGCTGCTCGAGGGAACAGCTTGTGTCTCCCATGAGTGGGTGAGAACCCCTGGTCTGCTGCTCCATGTGGATTTCCTCTGTGCTGCCGCACAAACAACATCTGAGGAAGCAGCAGCAGGCTGTCTGGCACAAAATGAGCACAGCTACCCTTTCCCCTGCTAAATCCTTCAGCAGCTGCTGCTCCTACCCACACAGAGCCAATGGAGCAACAGACTCTCCAAGGCAGAAGAGCACCCAGCCAACAAGACAGTCTACACCAGGATCCTGGCTAAAAACATACGTTAGTCAAACAACGTTCACCAAAGAAACATGGGAAAAGACAAACCACCTTCTTCCTCCTCTGGAACGTCATTCGTCTCTTCTTTGCCTTCCTCTGCTTCTCCAGTCTCCTGGGACCCTTCACTGCCCATTTCTGCCTCACTTTCCCCAGCTTCTTCGGATTCACTTTCATCTTCCTCTTCCTCACTCTCAGACTCAGGCGAGGTCTTCAGGGTAGCCAGGAGCTTATGATATCCAGAGACCTGTTCCACTTCAGTCTCTGAATCACTTTCTTGACTTGATTTATCAGAATCATCAGACTGGAAAGCAAAACAGAGTGTAAACAGCAACAACAGTAACAGCCTACAAAGCAGCAGGCAAATACCCTTACTTCTACTTGTGCTATTATGTTTCCCCTCTCACATTAAACCTTTACATAGATGCAATGGAATTTTTCAAACCCCAGTATTTTATACCAATCATTACACTGGACACCTCCATTTAGGTTTTGAAAGCATCTTGGGAGACAGACTGAAGTGCCTCTTTCTGCACCAATTTGACTTGGAGCACCACAAAACCCAGTTCTTTCAGTCTCTTTCAGCTGAGTGAGGACATTTGATCTCCACAGACAAAGCATTTACTGAACCAGCACCAGATTCTTCTAAGAAAACCACACATGGATTGAAAACTGTAGAAAGGCACCCATACAAGGGACAGAGGATGCTGGAAATGCTTCTGGCTTTCAAGAAGGTAAGTGAAATAGCTGTCAGTGGGCAATGGTTCCCTGGGGAGTTGGTCAGGTTTGGCTCAGCTGTACAGCTCTACACTTCAAGCAAGCCAGACTTGAGCCGGTTCTGTTCTGGGCTTGCAGAAACCAATGTCCAGATTACAGCCAAAACTATAGTGAAACCATGAGCACCAACACAACAACATTACCTCCTTTATTAGTTTCCTTTACTAGCCCCAAAAGGAAACAATCAGTAAATACTGCATTAATGCACAAAATTGCTAAAGGAAACAAATTAAACAGAGTAATTACTTTTTCCAAATTAAAGCTTTGAAGTCTTTCATTAATCTGATGATAAAGGAGGTTACCAAATCCTGACTGAAAGAAAAGTAAAGCACTGGCGATCTGAAGAAGGAGTATTAACATATTTCTTTGCTCAACAAAAAGCCAAGTCTCCTAACTCATGCAACACTAAGTTTACCAACATTATTAAAACAACTTAAGAGTATGATCTTTCACTGTGACTAATACACAAAAAAGTTAAGAACTGCTGTTATTTCCTGCTGCTGCTTCTGCCCTCTGATGGTATTACAGTTTAGAGGCAGACATTACTGAGAACAATTCAGATCCACACAAAAATCACATTCATCTTTTTCTCCTAAATACTGGATTTCTAAATAGAACAACTTAATCAGCCTGAAAAAGCTGGAAACATGAAATGCTAAGTTCTTCACTTCACTAAACTACACAAGGATAAAAGTAAGGAAAAATACATTACCAGTTCACATATTTGAGTTTCTTCTGGTCTTCCAGAAACCCTGAAAAGAAAGCACTAACATGCCTTACTCTGCCAATGACGTCACACACAGGATGAAAGAAATGAGGGGAAGAGTGATTTGATGAGTTACGCAAGTTTAAAGAATTAAAAGGAAACCCAACCATCACACGTCTCCCTAAGAAAACAGACTGGGTGTTTACCCTTAGGATAAACCTTAAGGGTCTTCCTCTCCTCTTAGGTCATGCGGCCCTCTGCACATGAAGCCTAAGTGCTCAGGAATTACAACTGATCAATAAAAATTTTGAAATAAAATCCAGTGTTAATCAGAAGATGAGGTCTCAAAAGGAATTAAAAGCACCTAGCTACAAGGGTAGTTTGTAAAAAAGTTGACCAGAGACAGAGACTACTTGTAGCGCTAAATATTGGTCTGTGAAGGGGGAAACAGACACAAACTAAAGGAAAACCAGCATCAGTTAACCAGTGTTGGGACAACAGTTCTTCAAAGAAGCCACTGTGCAAGCTGGGCTTAAACTAACCTCAGTTCCTCCAAAAAGATACAGAGTCTTGTGTGGGACTGAGCATCACTGAATAGGTGACACAGGACATTCCCTGCAGCAGGCCTTCCACCCCAATGCAGACAGGCCAGGAGGGTCCCAGGGGACACACAGACCTTAACACTGCGTACCTACTCCTACAGGCTTTACAGCAGCAGCACTGATCATCGGGACTAAGCAGCTCCTTCCTCAGAAGTTCATACGTGGGCACAAAAGGAAGGAGGTCATTTTGACACACGGGCATCCCGCCGAGGAGGGAATGGCTCCTGTCACACAGATCTTCGCTACTCTATTTTCATACCCTTCCCGAGATCAGAAAAGAGCACGGAGTAAACAGTGGGAAAGCTGGAACCCTGACAAGCCAAGAGACCGGCCTGGTATCAACATGGGAGCCCACCTCACACCACTCCTTTTCCCCACTCCTGGCGGCAGCCTCCGGGCTGCACCACAGGAGTTTGCATTTGTTGCAAGAAAATCCGAGCCGAGATTTCCTGCTTTCCGCTCTGCTTCCGAGATTGCCGGCTCGCGAGCGGCAGTGCTCCATGCAGCTGCTGCTCCCCTCCTTCCCTCGGAGCCCAGGCCCAGCCTGAGCGGGAGCGGCGGCCGCCCGGCCCGGCCCGGGCTGAGCGGGGCCCCTCGGCCCTGCAGCCCCGGCACCGAACGGCGAGCAAGGGCCGGCCCCGCCCGGCCCGGCACTCACTTGTCATAGAACGGGTGCTCCTCGCCGAACTCCCGCAGGTGCTTCTTCTGCTTCTTGCTCAGGCTGCGCAGCAGCTCCCGCCCGCCCCGCCGCTTGCCCATGCCGGCCCGGCCGCTCCACGTGGGTGCCCGGCGCGCTGCGCTGTCGCACGGCGGGGCGGTGCCCGCAGCCCGGCGCCGCCCGGTGATGCCGGGAGGGCGTCGCACCCTGGGAAGGCGGGGCCGGGGCGGCTGGAAGGAGAGGCGGAGGGGGGTGAGCTCAGGGGCCGAGCCTCGCCCCGCCGGCAGCAGCCAGCGTGCCGTGCGGGGAGCGGGCGCGCATTTGTTCCTGCGATCCGCGCTGGGGAACGCAAAGTACCGGCAGGGAACGCTTGTCCCAGACGGTGCCCAAATCCAAGCCCGTCCCGACGCTGCGGCCCGCCGCGAGCCGAGCTTGGTGCGGGCCGTGACGCGTTTCCGCTGCCGCAGCCGCGGTGCGGGCGGTGAGCAGCGTGTTGGCAGCGGGGCGGGTCCCGCACACCCGCGGCCCGGCGCTGCTCCCGGGCTCGCGGAGCGCAGGCAGACACTGCTGGAGCCACCGCGCTTTGTCCAACTGACCCGTGATCTGCGGTGCTAACAGCTACACATCTTCTGGGAAAAGTACAGTCAGGCTAGAGGAAGAGACCAAACTCAAGTCCTTAATACTCAGGCTTCCTTATTCTAAAAGCAATCAAAAGCTCCAAATGAAACCCCTCTGAAGTCTGACTCTTGACATGTCACTGCTGAATCTTACTGAGCGCTGCTTAAACGTGCTTTACTGCATATGGAGACAGTTTTTCAGAAACAACCATAAATTGTGTCAAATACAGTAAATTCAGTTCTTTGCTTTAGAAGTTCTTTATACCCCCGTGTTTCTGTATGACCTAGCTGAAACTTCTCTAATCTTTGGTAACAAAGGGCTATAGATGGTGTTGTAATTTGCAAAGCACACAACAATAGGTTTCAGTTTGTCTCTGGAGTACAAGAACTAAGAGCGACATGATTCCAAAGAGGATGGAGGCATGGAATATTTAACTTTGTAGATTGTAGCTTCTTGACTATCTTGACCTGAGGGCACCCATGGGTTTGACTGAAGCAAGCAAGCACATTAACTGCACTTCAGGTACACGGAAGCCTCTGGGAGTTATTCCTGCCTGTTGTTAATCCCATGGCCAGTCCCTTCAATAAACCCCTCTGGCCTGGGGAAAATTGTCTCAATCCAAACCATTCCACCGACCTGCTTTACCCAGTACCCCACAGCACACAGACAGCAGCAGCAGTTGGCTGTGCCCAGCAGCAGAAATTCCCTTGGCAGGTTCTGTCAAAGCTAACATGTTATGTAACAACACTAAAATAAACGATTTCCAGCTAGCAGGGTTTTTTTAGTGAAGTTGGCTGTCATGCTCTGTAAGAGGAAAAATATTGCCAATCAATCCCACTTCTGTCAGGAACGTGAAAAAGGCAGTATATTTTTATGTTGCAAAATTGTTTCTTGTTGACTTACAATTTGGCATTGGGAGACAGCAGGAAGAGCAGGAGTCTGTTCAGAGCTGAATCAGGAGAGCTCAGGAACTCTTTGGGGATTGCATTCTTGTGTATTAAAAAGGGAAAATTATAAGACCTTGGTGACAGAAAGCCTGTAGCTCAGACTCCAGTGTTGTCTGTACACTCTTTCCAAAATTCTGGCTATCACACTACCTTGTGGAGTTTCAGCCTGCTTTTAAATATTGCCTTATGAATTAAAAATGCATGGATCTCATTATTTTGTTTTGAATGCTGGCACTTGCTTCTGTGGCCATTTATTCACACTTTTTTCACCAGAATGGAAAGTTTTTCTACCAGCTTAGAAGATCTGGTCCTGTAGCTTGAAGTCTATCCTCACCCCCTTTTCTTCTTTCCATCCTGACTTCAGTTTAACCATTGAAACCAATAATGATATTCCTGGAATTTTTTCCCTCTTTCTGCTCAACTCCTTCCTCCCTCCTCCCCATTCCTTGTGTGAGAAGGATCCTACCTGGGCAGTATTTGGTGTTTAGGATTAACTACTTAAAATGTTGTGGTGCCATTGATGTGTGTCTTAGAAGATGTTTTTCCCAGGAAATGAACACCTCAGCTCTCTCTCGTGAGGCATGGGCAGTAAAGCAGCACTGATGCTGATATCCCATAGACCATTGAACATGTAACCACTGTTATATGATAATCTCTTTCCTAAATTACATCTCTCCACTTGAAAATTTTAAATAAAAATTTTAAATGAACTTGTAAAATCACCCTGGAGCTCCTAGTTGCTAACATGGTAACATATCACCAGCAATATTCTTTTTACAGATTTCTTATGCACCAGCATCTCTAATTCCAGCAATAATACTGGAAAGAAAGGAAGGAGAAAAGCCTGCATTATTTGAAATCTGTTCTGCTGACCCCATTCTGTCAGCAACCACAACTAAACCCTGTCAGCAGAAATGTGCTGCTGCTACCTGTGTGTCTCCAGCACTTTTATCTGCATGATGTTCCAGAGACAGATGGTTTATAAAAGCCACTTCCTTTATTTTAGAGAACTCTGCTAATATGAACAGAACAGATTCCTCCTTGTTGGCTTATTGCCTTCACTCTGTTGTCTCACACCAACTCCCTTTCATGCCTTTCTTCATACCTGCTTTTCCACCTCGGTTTTGCCCTGCCCCTTGTGAGATTTTTTTCGTTTTAGTGCATGTTTTTAATTGAAACAAATGCGTTGATCACACACTTTCTATCCAAATTCATGAACGGAGAGCTAAAGTGTCAAATCATTTTGCCCTAAGTTTCTTAGGCAGCGTAAATTACACGATGGACTCTCATATATAGCTTATAAAGTTGAATGTTTATTTATTAATATTGTATGCATTTCTGTGAATATAATGAAAAGAAAGATGTGTAAGGCACAACACTGGCTTGCAGCAAAGAGAAAGGTAAGAAAGGAGTTCATGTCTTCCCTTTCTGTACATCACTCCTTTCATATTCAAACTGGAATTCTAGCAAGGTAGGAATGTGATGCACATTCCTATGAAGCACACAGCTCTGCTGTGATGCATGGAACATCCCACGTGGCATACACTGCCTTTGTTTAAGGCAATGAAATTGCTGATCCTGATAATTTTGCTATATGGATGCAAAACTGGGCACTTCAGACAAAGATCATTTAAACTTTGGATGTCTGACTCCTAGGAACACAACAGAGCAGGCTCAAACTCTGATGTCTGTAAATCGTATGAAGCATGGAGTATTTATTGCAACTACAAATGTTCTGACTGAAAAATCAGAGGAGTTGGTCAGTAGGAAGGAAGGTTACTTGAGAGGAAACCTAAAGCAATGGTGGGAGTGGTGCTGTTGGCACTCGCTAAGAAATGTGGCAGGAAGCAAAAATGGAGAAATGTGGTATAAGTAAGGGAAAAGAAGATGGGAAATAGTTTATCCAACAAAGTAGTTTATCCAAAATTGATAAATTGATGACAGTCTGGCATCCTTAATATTAAACATGACACAAACATGAAGTGGATTTGGAAGAATTTCAGCATTCAGAAGCCATCCAGTATCAAAAGGAGATGGTGAATTTATATTTATGTATATATACACATACTTTTACATATATAAGTAAAAATAAACTTTAGCTTTCTACAAACGTTTTACAGATTACCACAGTCACTGATCACAGAACACAGTAAAATTTCTTCTCTTTATAGCAGTTCAGTCTACATGTACCGGAGTTATGAGGAAAAATAACTTGATGAAACAAGAGTTTATACAATTTCTTTATAAGAGAAACTTTATTTAACAATGGACTGTCTCAGTAAATGAGGTTGATAGGAGCAACGAATTTCAGTACTAATGAAGTAGCTGGTGTGTTCATGACTTTACTTCAGTTTCTTCTACTTGAGGTAGTGTATCCCAAACAGGTTTCTGAATGTGCTCTGGTATTTTCTCTATCTTAGTCTAAAAGGAAAGAAAAACAACCACTTACTGTACCAGCCAGCTCACATCTAACTGCTTTGCTTTATGTACTCTGGTTTGAGACATGAATCAGATTTAAAATGCCACCTAGTGGCACTTCCAAGCAATACAGCCTCTTTTCCATCCAGTATTTTGGAAAATCTTCCAATCAAACTACACTCATTTTCTCTGCTGACTTTCTGAAGCCTTCAGTAGTTACTGGTACTTGCATCAGGACTCGTAACAGTTAACAATGTGGGGTGGAAACTGACCTTTTTCACTTCCATGGCAACCCCTTCAGGTAAGTTTCGTTGCACGTACTCCAAGTAAACTGCAGCAGTACTGCTTGTTAGGTATTTTAACTGAAACAGAAAGATTTTTTTTTTAATGAACCACTATTAATAATACTTCAAACAGAATTAAAAATAAATTGCCCTGGCTTCTTTAGCCCTTGCTATGGGGACCAAACGTTACAGGAAGCCAACTTCCATAATATTCTGAACAGAAGCAGTTCATCTGTACTCAACTCTCATGCAAGTGTAAAGTAGTTACTCCATTCCACAGAACTGCATATGCTGCCTGGGAACACATGCACTGAGTATGACAGAAGTGGTGGATCTTAACACTGCAGCTTTCAGATGAAATTAATTACAGATTATACAAAAATCACCAGTTTTTCTGTACTCCCGAAGTTCAAGCCTGTTATAAATCCTGCAACTCCAGAGTTCCACTGAAACCCTGATTGTTTAATTTCTCCTGGTTTTACTAAATTACTGATCCTTTAGGTTTTCCTGGAAGGCAAGAACAGGGCTTATGGTCTGTACTCGTACTGCACTCGTGTCAAGGGACTTAGAGGTCCCATTTTGCTAAGCACTGTGCAAATATACAGTAAGACACCCAGGAGCCACAAAATGCTGGAAGTAAACCTTTCTTCTAAGAAAGTCAACCACAGCTGCATTCTAAACCATACAGATGTCTGTGTCATCAGCCACAGAGCTGGTGGTTTGTCTATGCTTCCTTTCTTCGACTTCCTACATGCAGTTTTAGTTTGCCACATGATGCTGCACAGGACAAAAGTATGTCTGCTCAAAAACATCAGTCCAATTCACAGAGAACAGAACCCTTAGTGACTGGCAATGCCAATGACTTATCTGCATCTTCTTCCCTTCCGGAGAAAACTCTCACCCCAGTGATTTTTGGAAACCAAGAGCATAACACACATCAATTCTACCTTACTTTCTTTAGTCATTTTTTCAGCTCTAAAGATGATGGTAAAAATAAAAACTTTTTGGTCCAAAATTGATGTAGGCTGTGCATTCAGAATAACTCGTGTTGCGTATTATGTAACTAGGTCAGCCGTTTTCCAATATTCTGCTGCATTCTCCTCCCCAAAACATTTTCATTTGTGCATTAGCACGTAGTAGTATCTCTGAACTGTGCATCTAGAACAATTTTGTTTCCTTCTTTCTTACCTCTAAACACATGTAATGTGTTCTCATTTCATACTGAACTCTGTGCTTCTTGTAAATGTGTACGGATTTGAGAAGTGTAAATCGCTCTATCGTCTTCGGGGGTTTATCTCTGAGCAAAGAAGAAAAGGAAATTTTCATGTTATATAAAGGATGGTAATACAAGTTGATCTGAAAGATTATGCTGAAATCTCTGTTCTTATTTGACAATTAGAATATCTACAAGGAAATATCAAACACTGGTACAGTTTGTTATTAACTCACATGGGCATAGTTAACATTCAGGTATTATTAACCAGCCCTGGATCAGGGATCTCCAGCACTGACAGCTGTACTGAAAGTACTGTCAGTATCCTTCATGGAGATAAAAAGCACTTCCACTATGGCAGTGCTGAGTGCAGAACTGCTGCTGCTTTCTCATCACTGTCCTCCCAGCAAAGAAGTGTTAGGTCTATAATCTGAGAAAAAAAATGCCAGATTACAGCCATTTCTTAGAAAAAGAAAAAAATCCTTCTACGCAGAGGACCTGAATTACAGTGGATAACAGCAGCATCATCTCACTCCATAGCACTCTACAGATCAGTTACTTACACTTTTTCAACAGAGATGCCAAGTTCTTTAGCTGCAAGCACTGCAAAATATTCATAGCTGTCCAACACAGCTTTATCGTGGCCTTTAACTAAAATGGACAATCTCTTGTACAGCGTTTCTGGCTCATCTGAAACAGACACCTGCATTTGTGAAGAAAGGACAAGAGTTACCACACCACGTTCCCCTTAATTAATGCATGCACTGTGTATTTACTTGGCCTGCATGCCCCATTTGTAAAAGAGCAAAAACACCCCACAACCTGTTGAGCTGCTTAGTTTAGTTTATCTAACAGAATCTGCCTGCATTGCCTTGACTGACAGATCTCACTCTACCAGGGAAGGCAAAGTGTGAAGAGATAGCTACCTTCTGAACATTTAGGTAAGATTTCTTCTACCCAAAAAGGAATGCCAGATGGATATAAGGAGGACAACACTAGCAACAGCAAGAACAAAACTCATTGTTGAAGCAAGTCTGGAGCACTGTTTGTATTTTATAGAACAGTGTGCAAATACCCAAGAGTTTGCTTGGGCATTGAAATTAAATAGACCATTATGGACAGCAACCAGAATTCTCACTTTACTAAGCTCTAAGACTACTTTAAACACAGCAGTCTTCCCCAGGTGTATGGGGAAACCTTCATGTTTGTACAAGAGCAAGTTTATGACTTTCAGTTAGAGCTTCAATTTCTGATGGTCTGGGCTCACTGTGATCACTGGAAGAGCCTTAATGAGTGCACAAGTGCTGATTTTCCCAGAGGTTCCCTCCTAGGCACACTAAATGCAGCAGTACCAGCCACAGCAGGAAGGCAGGAGCAGCACTGTAGATCTAATACTGCTTGTCAAATGTTTCTGAAGCCCTTGTCAAAAGGCTGCTAAGCTGCTGCAGGCACTGAATTGAATATGGCCAAAAAGTTGGTGTTTCATACAGTTACAGCTGCACAGAAAAGGGAGAAAGTTACTGAGAGGCAACTGTGAGCTACAGAAATCCTGCTGGGAAAAAAACCAAAACCCACACCAAAACAGAAGATCTCAAATACCAATAATCTAAATTATTTCTTTCTCTATGACAAATTTGACATCACTAAGGCAGACCTTCAAAAAGCTGCAAGAAAAGAATTCAAGTTGTTCTAGATGTCGTTTTTATTACTAAGAAAACATATAAAATACTGTGTTACAGAACACTCACCAAAGGATTAGTCTTGGGCTCCTGTGTCTCAACATGGGATCCAGCCAACCGTGCTCCCATCAAGGTGGAGCTCCTGGAAATACAGTCATGGGAAAAGCATAAAATAAGTTGTTAAAGTTGGATTTGATTTTTTCAGGGACTATGGAGGAGCAGTGGAAGGAGGAGGGGCTGTTACACTTACGGAGGAAAATACTGCTTTTGCATAATTCTGCTTGCATAACTGACAGGAAAAGCTGATCCCTGTATAAAACAGATAAGTTATATTATGGTGATCTTCCCCAAGCCAGAAAGCAGCCAGTTAATACAGGTTTATTAAAGATTACTTTTTTGCACACCAAAGCACAGCACATTCCTAGGCACTGATTTGACAAATGAGAAAGTTTGCTCCATTGGAAAAGACAGGAAATTAGGAGCATGGAAATGTATTTCAGTATACAACAGCACCTAAAAAGAAGCACATTAAGGGCACAGTAACAGTATGCATTTACTACTGAGGCACCTGAGTAGCAATCATAAGCATATTTTTAACAGAAAAAAAAATTTTTGTGGCATCAGATGCCATTTCAGTATATGATAATATTTTCTTTTTAGTTTTACCTTCATGGTACAATATATGAAAGTTTTGTCAAGTGCCAAGCCTAAGTAGGACTTAAAAAAGTCTATAAATGCAAAAATTTAGTCTGTGAATTTAGGGAGAAATTTACTGGTTTTTTCAGAAAAAAAGTTCCTTGAACTTTTGTTCTTTGTTCTCCTCAATTCTGAACACCTGTTCTTTTGAAGAGAACATTTAAATAGAAATATTTCGTAGAAGCCAATGAACCATGTTTAAAAGTTAACATGATTTTCTGTTAGAAAAGGAATATAGTTGTTAATCATGTAACATTACTGTCTTTCATACCAGAATAATTGTTCCCTTCTGAACATTATGTGGTTTCTAGCTTCCTTCCACTAATTCTTAATTTGGCAAAGTTATAGACTGACTGCTTGAGGGGGGGAAAAGGAACTCTGACTTATCAGAACCTCAGAGCTGCAGCAGAATGCTGAAGCCAAATTAGTTACTTATCTTGCCCCCTGATGCTCTTTTCTGCCATGTGCTGGAGTCACAGCTTTAAGAGAGAAGACAGATACCCACCCAAGAGTTATACAGGTGACTGTCTAATCAAATCATCAGAAACCAGCCAGATTTTACACTTTTTCAGGTAATCTTACTGCAGTTGCCTGTGGATATGCATAACCGACACTATGATGCCACTAGGTCCCTAACCTTTTCAGTAGGCACCATACATTCATTGTACATGAGCAGTGAGCAAAACTTTTCTGAAGTAATTTTGCCTCAGTCACAATTTATCCACAAATGCTGCTTCCCATAGAGAAGATGGCTGCAGGAAGAGGAGGGGAGATTTCTGTTTACAAAGCTGACTACAGTACTCCCCTTAAGCAATCCTTTCAAATCCACACCTTCACAGAGGCACTAATGTTACATTTTTTAAGTGCATAACAAGATAGGCAATTTTAGGAGCACTGAATATCTGTCACTGTAGTTGGTAGTCATTCAGAAGGTTTCAAAGTTTATGCTGGGAACGATCTGACCCTTAATAGCTAAAAGAAGTGAAATACAGCTAGTAATTGTCTAATGACAAATGTAAGGCTATTAACTGTAATCATAAGTGATTTTTTTAATCTGTTTTGGGTTTTTTAATGCATGTGCATATGCAGTCTATGCTATGTATTCTTTTAATTATAACTACTTGACTTAGTAATAAGGATTTATTATTTGCATGCAAAGATAAATGCACTCATAGGTATTGTGCTATGTGGTTTTAGATACAAAATTTTCAGTCTTAACATAATAAAAATGAATAAAACAAAACCTGATTAAGCAGCAGAGTCCTATCCCACACACTAAGGTCTGCAGCCTTTCCAACATTCTATGACTGCACATGTTATTCCTACTACATGCCATTTCCCTTTGTCACTAATTAAGCAGATCTGCATCAAGTCAAAAGATTTTGTAACATTAAATGAAATGTGTTCTATGCAAATTTTGACAAAATGATACACTGAATACCTCAAGAGCTAGATATTACATTCAGTGGGCAGGAATTCGTAAACAGCTTCACTGTCTGGTTTAATGACGTGCTCTTGCTAAGGGCCATCACAGAAGGTGGAAATGACACTCAAACACTGCAATATAACAGAACCAAGACTTTGCACAAAACATAATTACCGCCTCCTAGTGCAAAGTAGCCTCAATTTTGTTTGGCCGAGAGCCTCTGAAGTGTCAGGGGGAGACAGACGCTGAAAGGCAAGTCCAGAACACACCGCATAGACAGAAGAGAGATTAGGGCTTCAGAAAATCCAATTTTCTCAATATGGGAAAAAGCAATCACTGTTTTAAAGTCCGAACTAGCAATCATCATCAGCGCACTACGCTTTTCTGTTATTTTACGTTGTAACTTCCAGGCTTTGAAACTTTTTAGACTAAGAAACTCGCCTAGCACACGGCCTCCAAATCCAAGTCACCTGTTCTTCACTATCCCTTCGACTCACTGCGGGAAAACCACAGAACTGCAGCCAAGAGCTCTGAGGACCCGCCAGGCGATGATGGCGTGCAGAGACACAGTCTCACGCTGTGCAGCCCCAGCCCTGCCGGAGCCCGAAGGACAGCATTTGCCACGTCCCCTGTTCCCACTCCCCTCAGGAATGAAGACACCAAGGGAAAGTACGAGGAGGAGGCAGCGGGCACTCCCGCGTCCCTTGTCCCGCCGCACACCGCACCTGACAGAGCCGCCGCCACAGCCAGCCCGCCGCCATCTTGGCTCCGCCCCTGCCCGCCCTGCCGCCCGGAAGGAGAAGCGCGACCGCGGCCCGCACGTCCTTCCCCGCCAGGGCGGCAGCGCTCGGCGGCGCGGAGGCGATCTTGGGGCCCCCATGGCGCCGCAGGAGCCGTACGAGCCCCAGCTCGGCTCCCCAGCCCGGTCCCGCCTCCCCCGAGCGCTGCCTCAGTGCAGCACCGACGGAGCAGCGGCTCCCCCTCAGCCGCCTCCCGCCGGCCCCCTCACGCCTCCCCGGCCTGTTCTCTAGGAATCCTTTCAAAAGAAACCAAACCAAAACAAAACCAATTACACGAATCGTCGTTTTCAACAAGCCCGTTAGAGCAAAACCCATTCGGTGGTATTTTACCGATATATAAAAATGACTGGCAATGGCACATAATTCCCTTTCTTTTCACACATACAAATAGCGATTAATAATACAACACAGCTTCTGATCGGTACCAAATCTTTAAAGGGGGTAGGGAAATAAAAAAATGCTGATTTATGCCACTAAACGATCCTTAAATACACACAACCAGGTAGGCAGTGTAGAGTGAGATTAACCTGAAATTAAGCTGTGTGCAAGTCAAATGCTAAACACAGGAACCTGAAACCAGCATAGATCACAAGCTCTATCAAATGTATATATATTTTTTATTTTGTTACTCCTTTGCCACCTAAAATTACAGTCTGCTTTTTACACTAAAACGCCTAAAATATTTACACAACCATCTTCTAATAAAATAACAGTTAAATATTGAAAATAAGATTTTTCTCATAAAATATGTTTTCTGTATGTACACGTTTTATCAAAGAGGACTAGCTCCAATATTGAATAGTTTTCCATCATCAACCATCAGCAAGAAAAAGTTTTCTGAAACAAAACTATGTTCAACTCATGTACAAATATGCAGAACAGCACATTTAACATCAGCCAATGCAACACTTAACGACGAAGTCAATGTTTGAGGCCTAAATCATGTACTGCTTAGGAAATGTGCATTTATCTTTTTTCCTTTATGAATAACTTCTTTGGTTATCATTGTTCTATTCTTGGCTGTACAATAAAACAGCACCCAATTGATGTTACTTAACCAGGCATATGTATATGTGTATATATATTTATAGGTACTAAGTTTAGCACAGGTCCTGTGCAACTGTTACTAAAAAAGTGTCACTGTAGATTCTTTAATACAGAGCTACTCTTCAGAATCAAGCCCCTAAATTTCTACTGTATTTCACTCAGTTCTTCAAGCAGAACTCCAATTTCAATCATTATTTTGCTTAAACAGTTTTTAACCACCAGGAACCTGAACACCTGTCCGTTTTCCAGTGTAGAGCCTTTCTCACAAAGATCCTTAAAGGTTGAAAATGATACAAGCTTGGGAGAGGAAGAGTAGACTCTGCTGGGCTGTTTCTAACACAGACTCCTGAAAGCCAACACGTTTTAATGCTCACAAATCCTCCACCACTTTGCAAACCATGAAGACTTGCAGTATCTATGAGGTTTTTTGTCAGTGGGTCTTGCTGGTGGTACAGAGTTGAGCACCCAGGCTGCTGAACCTGGGTTGCATATGGCCCCTGTGAAATGTCACAGCATGGACAGGAACTGCTGGGCAATGTGCTGAGTGGCACATTGGCAAAGAAAAGGCTGCTGCTGCCTGATCTCCTGAAGCTCAAGGGTACAATGACTGAGAACATCACCTCTTATGCGACGGGAGAAATGCCACCCACTGGTCAAACCCTACTGCAAAAACCTCTGGAAAACCCCGCAGAACACAACAACAATCACGTACCCAGGAAGAACTTCACTAACCGGAAACTGAGAAGTTCTTTCCATTCTCCTGAAGGGTTGTTCTTTAGCATCAGAACATTTGACCTTAAGTAGAAACTTGAGACTTCACATATTTGGCTTTGACAGAGAAGGCACCTCTCTCTGTCAGTGGGTCCCACTGGTTCTGAACTTGTGTGGTCCAGTAAATCCTATAAAAGTGCTGTGATTTACCCTCCTTTTGCATAGTTAAACAAGGATAACATGTAGAAAATAAGACCCACCATCCATCAGATTCTGGTGAAGAACCCAATAAAAAAGAACCCAATAAAATAAAACCCAACTTATTAAAAAAAAAAAACCAAACAAACAAACCTGAAGCCTGGAAGATCTGAAATAAGTCTTATAGTATTTTATAAAGTTAACAAAACTCCTCTAATGTGCAAAATTCACAAGAAAATCAGTGCTGCTGACTCTGAGAGCTCTGCAATCAGCATTTGTATTCTGTAATTAAAGGTCCACTCAACCTAACTCCATTTCTTCCTTGTTTTATTCTGCAACGTACAATTCTTTCATATCCTGTTTAATCAGAGAACCAGATCTAAATTTATATAAACTCAGGTGTCAGGTGTCCAGCACATAGATCTGAACCTAAGGGAGGAGAAATGGTCATTAAACAGTAGCATCAACTCACCTCTGCAGCATGTTTATAGTAAATAAACAACAGCTGAATTTGATGCAATGAAGAGGACTGAAAATGGCACAAGGGTAACACATATACCTAGGTGCTGAAAGCACATCAATCTCTTTTCCAATGGCAAGAATGCTTCCCTGTGTTTGCCTGGTGAGAGAGCAAGCATTGCTTGAGCACACACTACCCTAAAACCACAGAGATGGCTATTCCACAGTGTGATTTATTGTCATGGGACAATATTTCCAGTGCAATCTGATTACCAAGGCAGTGTTCCTGATTCAGTGTTCCCATCAGAGGATGTCAACCATAGAGCAATCATTTTCCTTCTTCAATCTTGGAAATTAGGTCATTTTCAAATCAGCAGATCAAAACCTTGCTAAATGGAATGTCTAAAATGTCCTGTGTAACCAAGACAGAACTGAAAATGAACTGTGACATTACTAACTCTTTCACAATTAAACCAGATCTTCTTCCATCTTGCTTAAAATGGCGGCACAAAGACAAATAATGTAATGGTATCTTTAAGAGAGATGACATTTACTCTCTAGAAGATGCTGGAAATGATCCAATATAGACAAAAAAAAAAAGTTTAATCAGAAGTGTGTGAAATTTATTCTTGTAATTGGGGTAAAATGAAACTTGGAAGAGTTAAAGACTAAAGATTCTACCAGGACCATCTGGTAGGAACTGATAGCAGAACCATGAACTTGTGTAATTAGTGGCCTTGGAAGTTATCAGCAAAAAGAGCTCAGATAAAAACACCTTATAAGAATATTTGTACCAATTATTTATTTCTTCCCCCAAGACACAAATTAATAAAAAAAAAAGGGAAAAAAGCAGATTTTTTTTCTAGACCTGGATAAAAGAATTATAATTTTCAACAGGTAGTTTACAATCAGTGGGAATAAACAAGCAGTCCAGGTTTCCTGATTGATCCATTCAGGGTGTGCTCAGTAGCTGTCTATCAAACAATTTTATTTACAACTCAGCATCATCCTGCAGTAGATCTGGATCTTCATCATCCAGTAAGAGGTCAGCATCCATGACTTCATTCTCTTCCATGACATCACCCAGATCCGGAACAACATCATCATCAATGTCACCAACATTTTCAACATGTTTAACCAAGCTCATGTGATCCAGGGGGATCAAACTATGCCCAGCTGGCCCAGTAGTTCTTGCAATAGTGGCTGCCATTTCTGCTGCTACAGCAGCTTTCTGAGCCTTCTGCCTTTGCTGTTCTTCTTGTTGTCTGTGAGTCTTCATATGAGCATTGCGGCTTTTGATTTTGAAAAAGACCCTAAATTTTAAAGGGAAAAAAAATCAGATTAAAATGCACTGCTTTTGATGAAATGAGCCAAAAAAGACTCAACAACTTATCAGTACATTTGCTTCCTTGTCCTGAAATAGAAGTCAGTGAAGTCTGCAATGCCATGGTGTGAATTTCAGGGACATATTACCAGATTTATACATCCTGATGGTATCAAAATGGCCTACTCTGATTTTGCCAGAGGTAGTTTGTAGCTCCCACACCTGCTTCAGTATCTATGCACATCATAATTTTCCCTCTATCAGTTTCACAACCATCTTGCACAACAGGAAGAAAGTGAAGGATTACCATGATGGACAAACTCAAGCACAGAAACTCAGAAAAAGTTGCCCACTGTCTCATCCAAATCAGTGATGAAGCAGGAAGCTGGAATGTCAGATGTAAAAATTCTAGCAGGTAAGTGGAAAATAGGAGTAAGTACTGCAGGGGCATCCAAAATGTCATGCAAACCTATCTCTGACAGTTTTGGTAAGAGAACAAATCATCTAGGGGGAAAACTTCTTCCAAGACAATCAGAGCAAAACACAAGGTTTGTTCACAGCACTGCTGGTATGGAATCTAAACAGGCAAAGGCAATGCTGTCCTGCAGACAGTCACACTTACCTGCCACACTCCTTGCAAGGAAAGATCGTGGTTGGGTCTGTCTCGCCGCTCGTTGTGCTGTGGGCAGGGGAGCTCTTGATGGAGCAGTATCCGCTCTGCGTCCCGGATTTCTGCTTGGTGCCAGGCACGGTGCAGCGCGTTTTCGTCACCTGGTTTGTCCCTCCGTGAATGCGAGCGTGGCCGTTCAGCGCCTGCCGGGAACTGAACACCTGCAGGGAGCGGGGTGGAGGGGAGGGGAAAAAAACAACCCCAAGAAATCACAAGGCAACACTGGAACTGCAGGAAGTAGGATACTGAATGCATTATCACAACAGAACAAGTGTACATGTCTAATGTGCACCATCTCCTCGCTCAAATGCTGCTTGCTTTCAGCAATGTCCCACTATAATTGAAGATAGTCACAATAAAACAAAGCAGTGAGCTATCCTATTATTAAAGTTGTGTAACCTACACAACTTTAATAACTGTGGAGCTGTTGGAGCTGTTGCCATATAGTATTTCTAAACGGTACATCATCTCAGAATTCAGTTTTCTGTACAGATCAAACTGCTTCTATTTTATGGAATGGGAATTAAAAGGAGTCAAAATCACAATTCACTAGTTTACACATACGACCACCACCACCATCCTCTCCCCATTAAGTATACCAAACTCACGTACAGCACCACAGTTTGGCATTTCACAGATGAAGGAGGATGAAGACAGTGAAAGACCCTGAACAGCAGGTAGATCTATAGGTCCAACAAGAGAGATTGCTGGTGGGTCAGGTGACTTCTGCATTTCCCTTTCTTCCTTTCTGTCTTCTTCAATCTCCTCATCTTCCTCTAACACTTCCTCCTCTCCACTTGTCTAAAACAGACAGTGCATTTAAGGAACACTAGAAATATGGTCAGACAGCTCTGGATAGTAGGACAAACACAGTTCTGGAACAGCATGTTATTAAGTTGAGTGTGCTTCCCAGTATCACTGTTTCTTCCCATCCTGAATGAACTTCTGGTCTTACTGGAGCTACCATCCCTTAATGGATAAGCTATAGCACATAAAGCTTCTCTGCAGTGCTCAAGGCAGCCTCCATGTGTATTATGGAGCTGTGACTCCAAAGATCTGCAGATTCCAGGTGCAGTGCCATCCTCCTGCCATCAGAAAGGCCATGTATGCTGTACTTGTAGTCAAGTTACTCTAACAAAACCCCAAAACGACCAACCAAAAAAACCCCAACCCACAAACCAACACATCCCAAGTGGTATTTGTATTGGAATGTTAGAGCAGCCTTTAGGAGCAGACATGAGCACAAGCATAATTTACGGAGGTTTCCCTGGACTGCAGTTAAGATAATGCACTTTAATCTGGTTGCAGTCCAACGAAACAAATCTTAAGGTACCTGAGGTCACAAAATGTTCATACAGAACATAATTTAGAGTTATGGAATAATTTCCACTGGAAGATACCTATGTCACCTAATTCAACCTCCTCCTCAAAAAAGAACAAACAAAAATAATCAAGCGTTAAACCTTCTCATGTTCCTTTAGACTTACCAAGCATTCATCTCTTTTCTTCTCTAGGCGCGTTCTGTGTTTCCGTCCCAAACGCAAGATTTTCTTCCAGGTATAGTAGTACTCCACACATTGTGCAACTGTCTTAGACTTAACCTGCAGTTAAGGAATTGCAGAAATAGTCCCATCTTAATGTTCTGCTTTCATTCAACACAATTTTAATATATTCCAACAGGTACGCCTTATTCCTCAAACATTCAAATGGATTAAATAAAAAAGGCAGTTTGAGTACAACAGGAATACTCTTGTAGAATAATTATTTTTAAGATTTTTTTCAGTCAAATTTGTGTTGACTTTTTCAACTTCAGAAGATTTCTCTGGGATTCCTTAAACTCCAGACAGAAAATTACTCAGAATGTACTCTTGTAGCTCAGTTGTACAGTACCACTGAGAAATCTAGAAATTAAGACTTGACTCACGTAAATCCACATATTTTTCAACATTTGAGCTAACAAGTAGGGTACTGTGCCCTGAGATTTATAACCTTGTCTTTTCTGCTTTTGTGGCAGAACATGAAAAGTAAGCCCAAACATGTTTTCTCTTTATTAAGAGGTTTCAACCCTTCCTGGCACCAGGCTCAATGCCAGCGACTCTGGTACCTGGTAACAAACTGCCAGAGAATACTGAGATGATAACAGAAAATCATACTTGTCCCATACATAAAATGCCATGATTTGGATTCCAGGTGTGAAAACTTTCACATGCAATAACAAGAGGAACAACTTTTAATTATTTATAACTGTTTTTTAGATGTATCTAATGCACAGCTACAAACAATGCCTATTGGTGTTCTTGTAACCACTGCTGCCTCTATGCCTGCAACCAGCTAGTCTGGCGCTGGAGGGAAAATAAAGAGAAACAGCATAGAACAAAAGAGGGAAAAAAACCCCAGCAACTGACAGAAGAGAAATAACCTTACCATTTTCTGTACAAATATGAAATCTTTGCTGTAGGTGGACAATGCCTCTTTGAACAGTCTCCTTTCTTGATGTGTCCATTTGTCAGAGCCTTACAAAGAATGTGAAATCATTATGAATGATAAAAACTCAACCTTTATGCTGATGCTGTAACTGAAATGAGAACCAGAAGTCTCAAGCTTGAGTGAATGATTGCTGCTACCCAAATACAAGCATGGCTGTACTGACTCAGACCTGAAGTCCATCTAACCAGTATTTGGTCTCCAGCAGTGGTGACAGGCAGTTGCCTTGGAAACAGTAAGATCAGGGCAAGCAAATACAAATGCCTCTCCCTAATTTTTCCTAACCTCTGACCATGTTGGGCACAGGGGATTTCCTGAGTCTGTTGCAATTTGCTTATTTGGTGACTACCCTAGTAAGTGCTGAGCCACTCTTCCTTTTAACCAATAAACTTCTTGTACCCAAACCATCCTTTGCCAAGGACTTTCACAGATCAGTGGACCCTCTGCATGAAGAGCCACCTCCCTTTCTTTCTTTCCTGGCTCCCAGTAGCTTCACTGGATGACCCTTCATTCTTCAAGTGGAGGAGAAAGTGATCCCAACCTTGACCATCATCTCCATGCTATTCAGAATTGTGTGCCCTTGCTATCACTCCCAAACATTTGATCATTACTGCTGTCCCATAATGAACCTTTTCCAGCACTAAAACGTTCCTATAAAGACAAGAGGACCAGAAAGGCACACAGAAGTCCACATAAAATCCAGGCTTTCACAGTGGTATCACCGTGATTTCTATCCTCTTAATGCTTGACTATTTTTTTAGGTGTTGTAAAATACAGTTGATACTTCCTTAGAACGAGCATTACGATCCCAAACTTTTATTCTAATTGAGAAATACCACCACAGAGCTCATAATTTCCTATGTAAGGATTGAATTGTTTATTCCCATGTATGCCACTTTACATTTGATGACACAAAAGTTCATATATCCTTTTGTTCTCCTTTTCTAAGATCCTTTTGTAAGATCCTTTTGGAGCTCTTCACTTGCATGGTTTGGGATAAGACATTTAAATCCTCTGTGGCAGAGGTCACAAGGAGGTAGACACTGTAGCAATGTGCACTATGCACTGAGTGTTTTTTATAATTTAATGGAAGCTGTATATAAAATTTCTGAATATTGTTGTTCTGTGTTTGGTCCCCTGGCCTAACTGCCCATGAAAATGTGAAATAAACATTTAAATTGAACTGAATTTATGCTTTCTCAATATTAGGCAAACAGAAGGAACACAGGATTGCTCTGCTGCATCAAAGCAATGTTCTGTTTGTTAGGAGTGGGCAGCATTACATACATTAAAGGAAGGATATGCAAGAAGTCATAAAGTAAGTCATTGAAATGACTTACACTATGAGAAGATTCTACTTCAGTCTGAGAATTTCTGAAACATCTAAAACTTTTATGAAAAGAAATCTCTAATATTCCCGTCAATGTTACTACTCTCCATAGAAATGTTTGCCTCTGCACTGATTCAATTAAGTTGGGTCTTGGCACCACACATGGTATTGAACCCTACAAGTTACTTTGTCTTAAAAAATAGCAGTATTATTAACTGCAAATTTTTTTTATTTCATCATCAGCTTCCGGGCTTACAAGCTCAGAGCAGGTATCTCACCACTCCTTTTTATGATGAAAACCACAAAATTACCTTTTCTGCAACCTGTTTTCTGTAGGCTCTTCCAGTACTGGATATAAGCATGCATTAGTTATTTCCACAGAGATTTACACTTAAAGCTCTCTTAAGCATCAGAGAAAGGCACTGGCTTCAAGCCATGAGTTTTACTTATTCTGTTATCACCCAGAGATCTTTCTGCTGACACACTGCCTTCCATCTCTTCCCACCCTGAACCAGCATCAATCCCTTCTTACACAAGCTGTCACTCATGAGCATTTACCCTCCCTTTGTGCAGGGGTAAATGCACTCGTTCAGTCCAGGAGGCTACTCTATTATGCCAAAACATAACTTTAAAAAGCATGACAACACAGAAGAGATTTTCCTTTTTTCTAGTATTCTGCTCTCTTGCTTCTACCCCACTCTCCGAAAAAAAACCACAATAAAAATAATAACATGGAATCACTTCCATGAACTAATTTTGTTGTACACCTATGGAATATTTGGGCCTTGCATACTTTCCCCAATAGCTGTGGTATTAGCAGAGACCCTTATAAGATTATGCGGGTTAATTGGAAGTAACCTAATTAATAGAATAAATCCTGTGTAGGAAAAGAAACAGAAGAAAAGCTGTTTTTAACTCTGGTTGCTGGGAAACCACTTTTGCTCTTGTTAGCTTGAGGGAGATATAGAGAACGTGCATAGAGAGAGATCTGCAATGCAGCAAAAAGAATTTGGGGCTTTAGAATACAGATCAAATTTTAAAGCTGCTCTTTATGTTCAGGTATTTCTTCTACATTTTGTTTTACCTGCCATACTGTGTTTGCACTGACATTAAACTGACATATTTAACTGACATTAAATATCTTCTACTCATTTGTGTGCTTTGGGCCCAACTTGTGGGTTTCAAGGGGGCTATGTGCACACCCAGGGAGCCCCATGGAGAGGCAGCTGATATCCACTACGCACAACATCTGCTGGGTCTGACCCACAGCCCTGTCACAGCACATACAAGAAGCTTCCAGACTGCCTGAAGTGCCCTATGTCAGAGACCATCTCTCCTGCAGTTCTCACTGCAGAACTTCAGACCTGAGAAACTCCACTGTTCAAAGGAGAACAGTTCAAGTGCTTGCAACAGTGCCCCTCTTGTACCAGTATGTGCTCCCTCTCTCCTCCTAAACACCATCCTGACAGATGGCAAAGTGCTAGGACAGAGATTAGGGTGTTCTTCCAAGGAGCCCTGGGTCAGCATGTCCAGCTCTCTTGGCACACACCAGAAAATCCTCAAGTGTTACAAGTGGCTTCCCTCACAAGCCAACAAGTCTCATAGGTGAGCTATTTGCCAGTACCCTCATTCAAAGGCAATGCTAAGGGTGAGTTTGGGTATCTGTTGTTTGTGGTACGCTAATGAGTTAATTCTCATGAGTAAGTGGCATGCTTTGTTCCAATGTATTCCACCTTTAAATGTGGTAAGCCTGAGAGCCTTGATTTCTGAGTATGGAGCAGAAAACATGAAGTTATCCCAAACTGATGCCACTTGAAGTCATATTAAAGCTATTCATGGACTAGATTGTGAAAAATTCTCATATGCCTCGAGTGGCTGATTATCAATCAGAAATAAACTGTTATTCAAGAGCTGCTGCACAGTGCTAGAGCAATGCTGTCAATATAAGTTGCAATCACATGTTGCATGCAAAAGCATTAGAAAGCAGTGCTTTGTCTTCTTATTTTATGGCACTTAGATCCAGACTGATCCAGGTAAGATTTTATTTCATGCTGTGATAAGCACAATCAAACTTGCTTTCCTGTTTAAGAAACAGGGATTCAAAGGTGTCCACAGGTCTCAATGCTATTTACCAAGGATTAGCATCATTTCATGTGAGAGATCAAACAAAACAGTCTCTTGGCTCCTCCCTGAATCCCAATGAATTCTTTTTGAAACTACTGTGAAGTTCCTTTAGTAAAGACTATTCTTCCTCTGCCACACAGGCAGAAATTTCTTATCTGCTCTGCGAATTAGATTGTTTACTGATGAAGAGGCTGTGGGATATCTCCTCATCTTCCTGCTCTCATGCCCTTGAACTGTCTCACACATATTTGGTGTCGTCTCTTCAGGCAAGAGACCCTGATCAAAGTTCCTGGCTGATGTCCTCCTTCCCCATCCACTCCCATGTTCATCCTTTGGAGTGCAACACAGCTGCTACCACAGGCACCAAGCACCTCCCTCGGACAAAACCAAAAACCTGACATTAACATTTCTTCACTGACATTATTAGCTACTATCAAACATGTTTCTGTTCTTGTTCTCAGGCCAAGGGGTTAAGGAGTTGCTTTACAAAGACTTCTTGTTACTTGGAAGTCTTTCCAGTGGGCTGCTACAGCCAGGAAGTAGACTGCTTCTATAATTACCTTGCACAGTGACTGTAACTGAAAATTGAGTACAAGACCTTGGACACTGTGACTGACTGACCACCAGGAGACTCTTAACTTGTTTCCTATTGAGCCTGAACTGCAGATGAAGTTCTAAATGCCTTCTGCAAAACCCTATTCTGTGTCTCAGCAGCTGTTAGCCACTACAAAGCATTAAGCAATAGCATGGGGGGCTGCAGAGGTGAGACATTTGCCATCTCTGCTCAGGTGACACAACTGAATCCAAAGGCTTAACACCACATTTGTATTTCACACCAACCCAGACTTTTTTGAGTAGATCCCCACACAGAGGCTCTGTAAGCAGCACTAAGATCCTAGTGAGAGTTACAGCACTGCCTCTTTGAAAGGATGCTCGTGATTATCATATTCATTTATTGTGCACCATCACCTCAGAAGAAGCAGGCAGGATGGTAGATTGCTTATGTACCAGAAAATTAAGACACTAGTGACACTAAATTATAAATTACAAATAGCAGCAGTTTTAAAAGGAGATGAAATTGTTAAATTTTAGTTTAAAAAAGAAAAATAATCACTTGAGGCAGTTTTAAATCTGTAAAATCCTCCACAGCAACATGGATGCAATGCTTCTGTACATTGTCAGTCATGTATAAAACTGCTGAACTTGCAACAAACAGCTCTGGGAGTACCCTTGGCACTGCTCACATCATCTCTATTAAATGCTGCCATCCCTGCAGCAGACAGCAGAGAGTGCAAGGTGATCCCATGCTCTAGCCTGGGATGCCAGGCTTGGACTGTGGAACAGATAGAAAGACCTCAAGGAAACCTACCAGCATAGTGGTAATTTGACAAAGGATGACACTTCAATCTCACTGGCTTTCTCAACAGCAGCTTTTCAAGAGCAACCTAAATGAAAAAGCAGGGAAAAAAAGAATTAGGGAAAGCAATCAGCTGTGGCATAAAACTGCATTTAGAAGACTATTTGGTATGAGGATATGAATTAATTTTCTCTCTTTTCTCTTTTCTGTCATATAAAATCACATCAAATTACTCCAAGGCCCATTAACACTGTACCTCACAGAAGAGCACCTAATGTGCACCTGTCCTACCTTAATGAGCACAAATGTGACTATTACTTAGCAACTTCCAGCTCTTTCCCTCCCTTCTGCTTGCCACAAACAAATACATTTATGGTGTTTGAGTTGATAGTGTTAATTAATACTAATATTGAATGGCTTGTTTGACAACATTAATATTTATAGCATAAAATATTTTAGAATATCTGTGTAAGTCAACATCTGTCAAGAATGACTGCAAATATAGCTAATTGTCCTTCAGATCAGGAAAACAGAGGATTTATGGATCCCTAAATTTTTTTCCCTGAAAATGCATACTCTCTGTAAAGCAAATTCCACATCCTGACATTCTCAGACCTCTCAGATAAAGCTAACAGAGCCCAAGGAAACTGGGACACAAGCTAAAACCCACTGTATTAGCCAATCCAGTGAGACTCATTCCAGCCCCATGTTTTGTTGCATTTGGTTTTATATTGGTTTTCCAGAAACTGGTGCAAGAGGCCTTGCCTTTCCCTAACACTGGGGAAAATTGATGTTTTGCCTTAGTTAATAACATTCCCATCACTAAACTAATGCAAATATTTGAAATGCATTATTTATATAAGAACTGTGTTCAATTACCTCACAGTTCTGAACAAATAAGTAGATGTGATTGCTGCTCCAAAAAGAGGTTTTTTTTATAAGGGCTAGAAGAGGACTAAGCTCTCTGTGACCAAATATAAAGCCTGTGAAATATCAGGGCTGGAGCAAGCACTGGGAGACATTCAAAGCCCCAAGGCTATAAACTAAGTAATCTTATCTATATGAAATATACAGTAAGCCTTCAGAGAGGCACTGCTTTGAAATTTAAATTTATTAGAGAATAAAGGAAAAAGTCATTCCCCAAAAATGTTACAGGATGTTTAAAGCATCATTTCAAATCAATCAGAAATCTTTTTTATATAACCATATCTAAATCCATTTAATAAAGCATGCTAATTTATCTGCAGAAGAGGATCATATCTCCCCTTTCAGCTTTTTTATCTTACCATAATATCTCCTTTTGCTTCAAAGAGAGAGTGCAAAGCGTATTCTGAGTTAGTTCCTCCACCAGGTAACACACTGGAACAGCTCATATTTAAAAGGTCTTCCACTGTCAGAAACAAGTCAACATTTTACTGCCAATACAGTAGCCTGTCAGTCAAACATCTGGAGCCAAGGATTCTGTAATGCCCCTCAAAGACTACATGGCTCAGGGCAGCAGATTCTTTCACACTTTTTCTCCTCAACATCTCATCTACTTGTTTTAGGATCACTGAGGAGAGGATGTAGCAGAGCCCAGCATTAGGGTGGGACAGGCTATTCCAGAGCCAGAGATCTGCCTGTGAGGCAGTGACTTGCACACACCAGTGACATTGCTGTGCCAAGGAGGCTCCAGCCAGGCTGGAGAAACAGAATGAACCATGTTAGAAACAGGAAAAAATTCTGCTCAAGACTGGTAGAACCCACCAAGCCTGCCACATTTCCTGTCACTGTGGTCACAGGACAGGCCCAGGATGCATCAGCTGCCTCTCAGCTGCCTCTACCAGGCAGTTCAGTACCCAACTTCCCAGCAGTAACCTTTCCCCCTTGGCTGCCAGAAAACCATTCATCCAGACTCCCCTTTAAATGCCACCATATAATGCTGCTGCCCTGAACCTATACCATGTAGTTCTAGTCTCTTGCTCTGCACTCTCAGCAATTAATAGTCTCTTGAACATTTTGGTCAATACAGACACAAGAAATCAATGTGTATTTCTTCAACAGGCACAGGCTGACGTAGGAACTTCCAAAATGGCAAGTCATTATACCTCTTTGTTGGAAGACTTTGTTCTCCAGTTCTGGCCATGGTTTCCAAACCAAAGTAGCCTTGTGCACATCCTTCTCCATTAGCAATCTGTCCTGCAGCTCAGGAATGTCAGCCTGGAACCTGGACCCAATATTGATTCGCCTATAAAGAAGAATAAATAAGTAAGTATTCAGCTACACAATGTGTAGAAAATACAAAAGTCAGATTAGCGTTCACTTTATTTCCAACAAAATTTTTATTGCACTGAAGTGGCAGGAAATGGTGTCAGATTGCTTTACGCAATGCTTTACTCCCAGTGGGATAAGTATTTTGAATACTAGAGAGAACTGATCTCTTGGGGAAAAACAAAAATTTCAATATGCAATTTGAGCCATACTGAGACATCATACCTTAGGGACAACCCAAGCTAATTTATATGCATGGCTAGCAAAGAGGCTAGACATCAGAAACAGCAAATTTGTGTTCCACAGAGAATGGTGCTCTTCAGCAGAGAGCAAAAAGAGCCATTATTGCTGAGGGATAATCCTGTTTGTACTTTGCCATGGGGAACCTACCAGGTAACACCACCACTCCAAAGCTCCACTCTTATTATATATATATATATCTACAAAAGCAAGAGTGCTGGATTGGCACATTTTCCTCACAGTACTCTTCCCAGCCATCACTTACTTTCAGCCATGACACCTAAATTTTCCACAGCCACTTTGCTCCAAATTTCCTTAGCCACCATCCACAGAAACATTAAATGCATCCAGTCCAACATGATTTCAGGCAGTTTAATACTTCCTGCCTGGTTCAAAACACTTCAGGCCACAGGCTCTAGGTTGGAGCTAATCTATAAAAGCAACAATAAAAAATATTGTTTTTCTTACGGTTCAACAGTCTGTTCTCCAGGCCCAGGCGTCACTGGAATGACACTTCCATCAATACTATCTGAAACAGAGATTGGAATTTGAGTATTGCTGTTTTGCTGCTTGTGACCCTCCCAGGCTGCACTGCCACCTCCCTACTAACACCAACATTACTCCAGTCTATGATCCAAAAACGGCCCTTTATTGATACTTAGAAACAGCCTAAATTATTACAGGTAATAGAAATGTCTGACCTTGCAGAGGTTCCTACTGCCCTGTTCTGAGTGATTACACACCTTTTCTTGCGAAGTATTGAACAACAAATACTTAACATGAACCCCATGTCTCAAACTAGGTCTTTTTCTTCCACTTCAGAAGTCCCAAGTGTAAGGCCCAGAGAATCAAGGTGATCCTGTCTTGAGGCAGACCACATGGAATGATCACAGCCTCACTGGCAGATTAGGCTCCTCTATTCCCTTTAAGCCTTAGCTTTGCAAAATGCAAGGCAAAACTGCCACTAAAAGGTACTTTTCCTGTGAAGTAGCAGAACTGGCCATGCCTGTGAGCACACACAAACCCATCAGTGTGGTGACAGGAGCAGAGAGGACAGTGGTCCCTCAATGCAACACTTACTAGACCGGCACAGGAGCACCCGTGGCGTGGGTGTCAGTGGAGTAAGGGGCAGCTGAGCGTGGGCCGTGCTGTGGGAAGTGAGAACACTGCTGAAGAGGCCGGAGCCTTGCCGGACGGGGCTGAGCATCGGCGGTGGAGTGTAGGGGGGCAGCTCGTGCGTGTGGTCCAGCAGGTGATCCCCCAGCACGCGCGGAGAGCGCAGCTGGCTCTGGTACAGAGTGGCACCCGAGTGGGATATGCTGAGGTTGAAGGAAGGAGGGGGTATGAAGAGAGGTTCGGGTCTGTGCCGATACTTCTTCTTGTCCTGCAACGGTTTGAAGCTTTCTTCTGATTTTACAGCACATGGATGAGGTTTTTTGCTAGTTTCCTAAATGAGAGCACAGAGAATCTTATCATTCAGGCATGCTTCAATGTGGTTTGCACACAATCCTCTACAGCTCTGGGCAATGGCCACAGAAAAGCTGTCACCACCAGGCAGTTCTTTGGGTACCACTATAACAACCCCGGGCAGTACAGTACCTGGCACTACACAGAAACCTCAAGAGAGTGAGAAAAACCAGGACAAATTACCCTTCACCTCCAGCAGCAAGCCCTCTGGGTCAAGGTAGGGCTGAGCCACAGAGGCAGACATGGAGAGGCTGCTGTCAACTTATGAAAATGCAGAGAACTCCTCTCCCAGACCACAAGTCTCCCACACCCTTCTTCCTCGTTACCCAGACACTCTGGGCACTTTTGTTTGCACTGAACACGCACACAGGCTGCTGGGAGATACTTCATTACCCAGGCACAGTTTACTAGAAACTTTATATGAGAGGTTTTCTAATGCATTTATTAGTGAGACCAGAAAGGACACATGAGCTCAGTGAAATTACTGCAGTACTCAGCAGCAGGAAAGGAAGAAAAATGTAATAAATTCAAATTCTTTGCCTCTTATCACTACATTCCCATCAGCTTGATTACAGTCCAGCTGCAACAAATCTTGAACTTAACTCTCTCCTCCTTCCTTGGAGAAAAAAGGGTAGTAGATGACCATTGGGAAATTCACACACTGTTAACATGCCCAGACTTTTAGAATTTGAATGTTAAAAATAATTTAATAACAAATCTCTAGAGTATACAGAAGCAGAAGGCACAGAATTTATGCAAATCTGGAATCTGGATTTCTTGGGGGAGTGGAGATAAGGTAGGAAGAAAAAGGTCCTCAGGTTGTGCTTTAAGAACACACAGAAGTTGGTAGATGAACACAGTATTATTAAATGTACTGCTTTTAGGTACTTAGGCTGTAGGCCATCTTTGGAATAAATCTGGGAAGCAGAAGAAAATTCTGACAGCATTACTCCAGAATGTCTGCATCATCTCGTAAACTATAATACTACATAAAGCAAATTACTACAATGTATGTTTAGACAACATACATCTTTATACCATGGGTGGTTCTTGAGAATCACATTCACCCAATAAAAATCATGTTAAACAAGCATTAGCACTGTCTCCCTTTATCCCTTATGTTAATAAGTTCCAGCTTGAGGAAATGTTTTTGATTACAGAGGTCCTGTCCTCTTTGTTAGATCATGGCTGCATCCTCTCCAACAGCTGTTGACATTTTTTTCCCTGTAAAAAAAATTTAGTTTTGGAAGGGTTTTGCTTCTGCAGGGAAGAAAATGCAGCTTTGCAGAGGATTTTTTAGATAATGGACATTCAGAACAGTGAAAGCTACCCGTAATGACAGATAAAGTCCATCAAGATGGTGAACATTTAGTGTTCATACAGGAGAAAGGGGGAAAAACCCTAAACTCAAGGGAAAAAATCCAAACAACCCAAAACCTAAAAAAGAAACCCGGCAGGCCATGTCTTTGATTGAGGGCTCTGTTCTGCTCTCCAAGTGTGAAAGAGCTGGTACTCCTTTCTCACAAGTGTAAAGCAAACCAGTGCAACATCTTAGAAATCTTAAGCACCTCCATCTCCTACACTGCTTCACCTAGAGCATACCCATGCCAACACTGCTTTCAGAAAAGGTCACCTTGAGCAGTAAAGGAGATGGTGGTGCCCGTGGGCTCTCAGTGCACTACCACCCCTGAAGAACCACCCTACTTTTCTGAAGTTCTAGTAACTGATTCCCATTATCCAAGACAGAATGCATACTTTTGGGCCCTGCTGCTGCACCTTGATAGATCCACTCTGGACAGACCCTGATGGATGTCACTTGACTGCTAGCCTCAGCTCACCATCCTGTAGCCTTGCTGAATGTTTAGTTCCTTTTCACTGTTTCAATTTACTGATTCCTTGAGTTTTGTGGGAGCTTTTCTGGACAACTCAAAGCACAGTATCAATAAATGCAACACAGCTTCAGTTCTTCGGTATTAAAAAAATTCCCTCTCCAATGGCATAATCTCTTTACAGAAGAGGAGGAAACTGTGGATCTTTTGATCTTTTAATGTTTCCAATGCTGCTGCTTATATAAAAGATAGGGTCCAGAGAGGGAACTGTGTGAGTTTGGTTTGCTTGGGCAGTAACAAAGACCACAAACATAATTTTGAAGGAATGAATGTGCATTTTGCCAAACACTGGCAGATTTAATCACAGTCACTTTATATATGTTGCAGAAATACACAAGTCCAAGCCACCTACTCTGGTGTCTCTAGAGAAGATCTCCCACTCAGAACTTGAGGATTCAAAAAAGACTGTCCCTATTCTTTAGAGGAACTAGAAATAGAAATGAAGAATTCTACCGCTGAGTTACTAAATATTGCGAAATGACAGCTTTCACAGTAAAGTGGAAGTTTATATGTAAAACCTCTGTCTTAAAGGAAGAGAGGAAAGATTTTATAAATACATGTATATATTATATATATTTAAAATTAGTGGATATGTCTGAATGAAGAGTCAGGAGTGAATATTGTAAGGAGTCACCCATGCTGGTATAATGCTGATTCCTCATTTGTCCATCAGCCTCACACGGAGAAGGAAAATCAAAAATATCACAAGGATATTTCTCTGCATTGTACAGATAATACCATACAGTATTTATACTCCCCAGTAATCCCTTATCATGGTGTAGTCTGCCAAAATGGATTTGAAGGAATGAGCAGAATCCATTTCTACACCGGAACACAAAATAAATATTGCTTGCTCCAGGACTCCTTCAGGAAAATAATAATGAGCATTCTCACATCTCATTCAAGCACTCATCAATTCCTGGTGCTGCCTGACCATTTCAGTGTTATAAGCGAAATGTAAGCACTAAGCAGAGCTCTTTTTCCAGTATCGGAAATCCCAGTGATTAACCCTTAGAGCTAATGCATGCAGGGAGAAAGGGAAAAATTACTTCACTGCAGAACTCCGAGTTTCATATAGCTTGGAGCACACACTCTAAGCACTGCACTCTCTTTGGCTGAAATGACAAGCACATATATCTGACTTCAGAAAACAGGAAGAAATAAAACTGCCGGTTTTAAGCAATAACGTAACAATGAAGCAGCCTGAAAAGGAAAAAACAAAACCAGTAAAAAGATAGTAAATCCCTTTGTTCTAGTGGGATGAAAGAATATCACATTCCAATTTCAAATTATTTGTTTTCAACTGAGATCTTGATTCCTCAGCAAGGGAAAATTAATATTTTTAGATGATTGAAGAAGAAATGCTCTGATGCTAAGAACTTTTTTGATTTATTAGGAATCATAAAGATTCCAGAAAATATTCTAAAATACAGATGTTTTAGAAAGTAGCAGCACTGAAAGCAAAGGGATTTAACAAGCACAGGACAGTTAGTGGCAAGAAACACAGCACTCACAGAGGATGAGCAGGGGTTGGCCACTTTTGGACTGCACGGTGGAGAGTAAGTCATCTTCACGAGAACGGGCATCTCGTCATCTGACACAGAGCTGGCAGGCTTGTCTGTGACTGTGGCACTGCTGGCAGAGGGCTGTGTGCTGGGCTCAGGTGACAGAAGCTTTACAGGGACAGACACTGGCATGACGATGGGCGCGAGGCCATCCACCTCTTTAGGCAGCGGCTGCTGTGGTGGTTTCTCTCCTTCATCCTGCACAGACAATTAAAGGCTTTCAGCCCAGTGAGGGAGCACTGCTCTGATCGATGCACCACGCAAGGTGTGCACCGTGGCTGAAAAGAAGTGGCCAGGGTTACAAACACACAACAGTGTTCCTTCCTGGGACTCCTGCTTTGCCTCAAATGAAGTCAGCAGGTCACTTGTGACTCCTACACAGGATTTAGTCTTGGTGACATAATCACCTGCAGCATCTCTGCGAGGTAACTTGCAGGAGGGGAGACAACCATGTCTCTTTTTATCGCTAAAAACACAGAATTCTCCATCACCCAACTAAAAACAAAAGCATGAACTCTGGAACTCTGGTAGCTTTTTACCCTCCTATGGTTTTCCCTGTTAGGACAGAATTTCTAAAATATCAGAATAAAGACTGACTGACAGGGCAAGTTATTTTTATGCAGAACAACTCAAACACATTTTTGGTTTGGTATTTGTTGATACCTATTACAACTAAAACACTTTGGAAGAAAGCTGTCAAAGATTCAACAATTCTGCTCCTCCAGTTAAAGCCTGGGAAGGCTTCCAATAAATATTCCTTAGTCATCCTAGTAGTTAAAATGAAAATAAGGAAGACTTGATGTTCCTGGTATTTCTAATATAATAAACAAACATGAGGAGGAAAAAAATTAGACATTCCTGACATGACTTGGTAGGGTGTTCTGTGACGTGCAGAGAAACAGAGAAGGACAAACACTGATCTGTCCTCCACCACTGCCTCTGTCTTCAAAACAAGACTTCTGGCCTACAAACTAACAGAATTATGTGCATTTCTACTTCCATGGGGTATGACATAACAAAACAGTGCTGAGAAGAACAAGTTTTGACAGCAAAGCAAAGCATGGCAAAGCAAGCAAACATCAACACAAAAGGACTGTGCCAAACACTGAAGTCAAATGGACTGCTACCTGTTTGAAGTTAGGAGATGCTCTTACTCCTCCATGTGACCTCATGTGACCATTTAGAGCAGGCAAACTCTTAAATTCCTTCAAGCATATTGAACACATTAGCTTGTTCTTCGCATCAGCTCTCTCAGGAAGTGTTTCTCTGTTCTGGCCACTATTTTTATTTTCATTTTTCGAAAGCATGGAACAGAAGAAAAAATATTAGTTTGGCATGTTCCCTTTGTTGCAGAGGGAGCTTTTTTAGTCAAGGAAGTTTATAAAATTTTACAGTTAGATGGTAATGAAGTCACAAGTAAGTATGTGGTGACTGCTGTGGAATACTTGGCCAATAACCTAGATCAGCTGCTCCCAAGATGGGGAAAAGGGAGGTTTTGAGCAGGACATGCTCATCAATATAGAAAATCTGAGACCCATGAGGTCTACCATGAGAGACCTGCATTTCCCCACTTGTGACAGCAATTAACAAGTACTTGGGCACAATGTCTCTAATTTATGGTAGGCAACCACTCTGACGGACAGCTTGGCCCTTCAGAGGTGTGACCTTAAGAAACAAACAGAAGATCTCTGCTGCCAAAGATACAAATCCAGACCAGACAGCATCCCTTTTCTTATAAATGCAACACTGGAGCTCCCTGCTACTGTTTTTTTCTTTGGTTTCCTTCCTTTTTTTTTTTTTTAATTAATATAAAGAAGTATTTATTTGAGTCTATTGCTATGGGTGGGATGCTGAAAATCATGCAAACTTAAGAATCAGAAAGCACAAAACTAAAGGTGCTTCTAGAAGAGCAATAATTGTTACACACCCAGACTGTATGCTTTTACCTCTAAATACAGATCTCCTTTGCATTTTTCATATTTTATTAGAAAGACAGAATCTTTTAAAAATACCTTTGTTCTGGGGACAGTGGCTGCAGTCTGCCATCTGGAAGTTGCACCTGCTTCCAAAACAGGACAATGGAAAAGAGAGGAAAAAGTTGAGAAAATAATTTTTCAGGAAATATTGTATAAATGAAGGTACTCACAGCATTAAGTCTGCATTTTACATACTATTTTACTACTATTAAAAAGCCTCTGATTTGAGAGACGGACATCAAATCCGCCCCTGTGAGCACTGCTAGTTCAAGTTTTCTTCACTCACCTGCTGTTTGAAGCCTTTGCTTTGACCCAGAAGCACTGCTTTTGGAAACAGAGTTGACTAACTGCTCCTGAACAACTGAGCCTGCCGTGCTGAAAAATGAGCAGGCAGGATTTGTTGTAACTGGGTCCCTCCTTCCCAGAAACTGAGGCAGAACTTCCTAAAGCCTCTCACAAGGAAAGCAGCAGCCTCGCAGCAACAGTTCTGTGCTGCTGCCAGCCTGGCCCAAAGCCAACCCTGAGCTGCAGACACAAGTGTAGTAATGAAGTTTCCCAATAGTTCCCCATCCCAGAGATGCCCACAGCTCACATCCTAACCTCCTGCCTCTGCCGAAACCGCTTAGTTTCCACACTTTGCTACTCTTCTGCAAGCAAATTTGGCTGGGCATGGATCTAAAACACCACCTACCTGAGGCCACGTGGTGCTGGGAGAGTCTTGCTGAGAGCTTTTGCTGTTCAGATGAACTCCCAGGGGAGGCAAAAGAGTTCGATGAGGCACAGCATTACCTACAGAATTCATGTCCTGCCGTGCGGGATCCTCAGCGCTCTCGGGTGGAGTGAGGCCGACGTGGGAGTTCAGGGATGGCACTCTGCTCTCGCTCAGGTACTGCTTCTGCTGCTCTTGCTGCTGCTGCTGCAGTAAACTCTGCGGGTACAAGTGCCTGTACTGTTCGTGCGGGTCCTGGAAGCAATACTGAGGCACTGCTCCCAGCTGGATAAGCTGCACAGGATGACCGGGATCCTGAGAGTACTGGTGTGGCTCATGCATAGTCTTTGGATCGGGTTCCCTGTGATACGGAGGAAGCGGCAACTGCATCTGCTGCTGCTGCTGCTGCAACTGCTGCATGACAGGCTGTGTTTGGTAATACTGCGCGATCTGCACGGGACACTGCCGCTGCTGCCGAGCCGGGGGCTGCTGCTGCATCTCCTGGATCGAGAGCCGCTGGTGTCCCTGCTGGGGCTGCCCGTAGTACTGAGGCTGCTGCAGGTGCTGCATCTGCTGCGGCAGGAGCTGCTGGGACTGCATCTGCGGAACGTGCGCCTGTCCCTGCTGGAACGCAGAATGCATCTGCATCTGTGATAAGTGCTGCTGGTAGTCGTAGTACAGCTGTTGGTGCTGCATGACTTGCATTTGTTGCTTTTGCTGTGTGCTTGCAAAGTTCTGGTGCATTTGCTGTGGCACTGGTTGGTACCTTTGTACGGTGGAAGCTACGGGCTGTTGCTCAACCGCCGGCTTCTGGGACAGCAGCTGCCGGAGCGCGCTGTCGCCGGAATTATCCACCATCGAAGACTCGGTGTGCAGAACCTGAGCCATGTTGTTGACTTGAATTCTCAGATTTTGGTTAGCAAATACTTGTGTAAAGGAGTCCAACTTGTGCAGGACGCCACTGGTAATTTTTTGCGACCGGTTTTCGCTGGGTTGCGGGTAAGAATATTGGTATCCGTCATGGGACTCCCCCTGCCCGAGGGGGCTCCACATTGAGCTTTGATTATTCAAACTGTTCCTCGCTGGGACGTGGTTTCCTGAGCCAGAATGTGTCCAACTGGTTTGTCTAGATGTATCCATCGACCCAAGACTTTTTGAACCTACAGGCAAAGCTATACTGTCCCGTGAATCTTGGGGAAATGGAGGGGAGAGGGGGGACGCCTGGGGAGCATCCATAACAGATGTCCCATAGCTATGATTCAGAGATGGAAGGGAGTTCATTTGGTGTTGTTCGTAGTACAAGTTCTCGTTGTTGTTGGCAGTATGATTAGTTTTATACAATTGCTGGTCCCCCATTTTTGGTCACTTCTGTTCCAAACTTACAGGCACACAAACCATTGAAATCTCTATGAACCCTGAGATAACTGAGTGAGGGGAAGGGAGGGGAGGGGAGAAGAAGCTAGAATTACTTATAATTCAGCATGTCCATCATGTGCATCACAAGGACTGAAATTTCCTCCAGTCTGTCAGTAATTCCAATCTCAGACTCGATGTTGTTTCACATCTTCAATGAATGGACCACAGCACAAATCCTACACAGATCAGTAAGTTCAGTGTGCCAAGCACCTGCAGAGTAAGAGAAAGACAAGGTAAGTGCTGGTTCTTTCCATAAGCTCTTATTGTTATTGCCTCAAAGGAAACTGTAAAATCTTCTCGTTTGAAATACATAATCAGATGCAAAATTGTAGCAGCTGGGCTATTTCAGAGCAGTTAGATTACTTCATCTCATCCTGTTATCCTGCCTCTCCTCTAGTGCTCCGATAAAATCATTCTGCCAAACCAATAAAAGCTTATTCTTCAAAACTGTCTTTTCCCATAAAGAATATAAACATTCAAGCAGTTTTACTCAGCCATATACTGTGCTCTCATGACTAGTTTTAGTCAGTTGACTATCAAGGCAAGTCATAGACTCACAAAATTACAGAATGGGTGGGGTTGGAAGGGACCTCTGCAGATCATCTCTGCAAACCCCTTCTAAAGCAGGTTCACCCATGCATATCTCCAGAGGAGACTCCACAACCTCTCTGTGCCTGTTCCAGTGCTCTGACACCCTCAAAGTAAGGATGGATAGATCATATTTAGATGGAACTTCCTGTGTTTCAGTTTGTGCCCACTGCCCCTTGTTCTGTTGCTGGGCACCAATGAAAAGAGCCTGGTTCCATCCCCTTGACACCTGCCCTTAAGATATTTCTATGCACTGATAAAATCTCATTTTCTCCAGGCTAAACAGCCTCTCCTCATAAGAGATGCTCCAGTCCCCTTATCACCTCTACAACCCTCCACTAAACTCTTTCCAGTAGTTCCTTGCCTTTATTGAACAAGAGAGCCCAGAATTGGACACAGCACTTCAGATGAGGCCCCAGTAGGGCAAAATAGAGGTAAGATCACCTCTCTGGACCTGCTGGCAATGGTCCTCCTCATGCTCCCCTGGACGCCTTTGGCCTCTTGGACCTTAAGGGCATTGCTAGACATGGACAGCTTGTTGTCCACCAGGACTTGCAGGTCCTTCTCCACAGAGCTGCTTTCCAGCAGCTGAGCCCCCTGGGTTGGTTTAGGGAGCTATTCTTCCCTATTGCACCCTGCACCTGCCTTCATGGAACTTCATCAAGATCTCTTCACCCAACTCTCCAGCCTGTCCAGCTCTTGCTGAACAGCTACCCAGGCTTCTGGCAAATCAGAAATTCCTCCCAGCTCTGCATCAGGAACAAACTTGCTGAGAGTATATTCTGTCCCTTCATCCACACCACTGAGAAATAAGTTGAACAGGGCTGGACCCAGTATTGGCCCCTAGGGAACACCACTAGCAATGGGCCTGCAATCAGAGCCTGCACCACTGCCCACAACTCTGGGACCATCCCTTCAGGCAGTTCTCAATCCACCTCACCAATCTAACCCATACTTCCTGAGCTCACCTATGAGGATGTTATGGGAGACAGTGTCAAAAGCCTTGCTGAAGTCAAGGGAGGCACTGCTCTTCCCTCATCTGCCCACACAGCCAGACATTCCATCACAGAGGGCTATCAGATATTACTTCTCCTTGGTGAATCCCTGTTGACTACTCCTGATAACCTTCTTTTCCCCCACACCCTTAGAGCTGGCATCCAGGATGAGCTGTTTCACCACCTTTCCAGGGATGCAGACGAGGCTGACTGACCTGGAGTATGTCTGCTAAGATCAAGCCAGTCAATTGAAATAATTTCTGACCAGTCACCTTACATGAGGAATGCTGAACTCCAACTTCTGTTCTACCTTCTCACCCCTCCTTCTTTGTGTTGCATGATTTTAACAGACAAATTTATACTGGATGCAGCCTTTTATAATTTTTAGTGCATAAATTGTAACTCAAATAACATTTTACAGATGTCTGTACTGTTTCTGAAGAATAAAAAAATACATAAGCACATGATAGGATTGTTTTACTACTCCACAATATGAAGCAATCACTGTGTCTACAGTCACACATATGCACGGAGGTACAAAATGCTTATGCACTCACAAATACATACATAAAATAAAAGCAGACCCTGAACTTGAACAAGAACATAGAAATATTAAACCAAAACCTTAACTCTGCTTCCTTCACATCTGATTTTCTAAATGCAGTGCTCTCCACCAAAGACTCCTGCACACTGATGTTCTTACCTTTCTAACCTGAGAAGAATCCTCCATTGATGTGGATAAATGTGAAGTCACCGATGGAGAAAATTTTAACCATTGCTGGATGCATATTAAGGAGAGTTTGTGCTAGCAACAGCAAATAAGGGCAATACATAGCTGCAGGCAGAAAAAAACCTTTTCCATTCTAGCATAATGTATACCAGAAAGCCATACTTTCAATGAAGAGCCTTTGCAGTGTGTATAGTTTTTGTGTAAACCATCTGCAACCATTAGTATGTAACATCTTCACGTGACAAATAATAGCTGAGAATAATTGCAAGTTTATTTCCCCTTTCCAGAAATATACATTGCTTCACAGTTTCTCTGAACACACTCCCTTCCAGATTTTTATAGATGAACAATTAAAGAAGATAGGAGTCAACAATGAATAGTCAGGCTGCCAACAGGGTTTTTCATCCACGACCCAACTTCAAAGACTTCCTATTAAAAATTATGAAGGGAAACTAAACAAACCCTCCACAAAACATTAAAAGGGCATAAAAATAAACACTGTATGGTGTTTCACACTGAAAGGCCATCAACATTTAGAGGAAGAGAGGGAACGTGCATCTCCTTTTATGCCTAACAAGTTAAGGAAGCTCAGTCAAGATGCTCAGAACACATCTTCCCATAAAAACAGTACTACTGGATCTATAGGCACATCATTTGTATAGGAGCTATGTTCCATTCCATCTATTAGCAGAGCTGTAATTCACACTAAGTTCCCTGAATTTGGACCTTCTTTTAAAGTGACAAATATTAGTCAAAGGACAAGAAACAATACAAACCAATGAGGGAGAACAGATGTCTCAGGAAACAATTAAAAGACCACAAGAATTCCAGGAGTAAGGACAGTAAGAGACTTAAGGCAGCAAACAACCTGATTTCATTACAAAAATGTATCAAGGGGCCAACCGGGCCCCTAAGCCCTTCTCTTCCCACAGGCAGGAGCACCACAGTGGCAGATGCTGTGGACTATACCAGCAGCCACAGCTAGTGCTGTAGTCACCACAAGAAGTGATGTCCCTTGGGCATGTGCCAAGCTCCACTTCTGCACCCTTTCACCTGGGGGTTACCTCTCACAGGTTACAGAACACTGGAAAGCAATCAAGAGGCTTTATATCTGTGGCATCAGCACAGACACCTTTCTTCCTCTCTCTCAGAACAAAAAAAAAAAAATTAAAAAATTATTTATTAGCATTTTCTCTTCAGCAGCTCTAGCATCCTCAACTCAGCTCTGGTTTGAGAGGTGGGACATGCTGCTGTTAGGTAGATGACAGAGTTATCATCAGAGTCATAGAGAAACATTTGTAAAAAGCTCTAAAAAATATGGGATATCACATTAAAATACCAATCAAGTCACAAAACGACTGGAAACTTTAGTCACTATGAGAATCACATTTGAAAAAAATTGCATTGTTTTCAAACACCCATCTCCCCTCCCCCAAAATAAAAATAAAAGAAAGATGAAAACATTCCTTTCAAAGGCATCACTGATCTGGAGAGAAAAAAATGCAAATGTTTAAAAAGCATTGTTATTCTACTTTCAGGTAATAGAAAAAACCCAGATATGCGCACTGATAAAAGCATAATCAGTAATCAACCAGTCCCTTAGATACCAAATGGTTTTTTAGTACTCGAACTAAAGGCTTAAACTCAAGGGCTTGATGCTGTATACACAGCATTTGCTATCAGCTTTAACAAAATCCTAACAGTATCCATTTCTTGTCAGATTAAACCAGAGTCTATAATGACATCATTAAGGCTCAGGGGCAGCAAAGTTAGTCTCTGGCCAAATGAGAAACCATTAGCAGTATACTGAATTATTTCAATTTAAGAGAAAGGAAGAAAAGGGTGCTATTTCTTCTTTGTGTTTAGCACTGGTGCCTAAACACCCATCACTGCCATTTACCACAACAGCTCTGACTACTAAATGGTTAAACTGAACAACTAACCTGGTAGGAGCTGAAAGCAACAACGGTTCTGCAGTTCTGTGTTTCTTCTCTTCCTAACAGTCATTTGTGCTACTTAACCTATTACATTTCTGACATTACAGATACATCCCAATTATGCAATCGTTACAAAGAAACATGAAAACAAATGCCAACAGACAGAAACATTTCTGTAGGCTGCCTAGAAAAAGAAATACCCTACTTAAGTTTATGGATGAAATCTGAAGTCAGGCTAATGGTAGTTCAATTGATTTCAACAGAGACAAGGGTTTGCTCCAATTCTTTTCTCATCATTTCAACAAGGTCCCCTGCAACTTGCACAGCTCCATTCTCCAGACTGAAAGCCAGGGGCCCACCAAGCTGGCTGAAAAGCCTTTACACACTCCAGCTGTCTCCCTCTTCAAACACAAGTAACTGAAAGGCAATACAAATAGGCTCTGCTGGAAGCATGCCATAACTTAATTCTGGTAAACTGGAAATGGGAAGGAAATACCAGTCTTCAATAAAGGTGATCCAATTTTTCTTCTTTGTAAACTCTATCACCGTAGAGCCAGAAGCAGCTGTGGGGTTCCCAGCACAGGAAGGACATGGACCTGTTGGAGTGAATCCAGAGGAGGCAACCAAGATGATTACAGGGATGGAGCAGCTCTCCTGTGAGGAAATGCTGAGAGCACTGGGATTGTTCAACCTGGAGAAGAGCTTGCAGTGATCTAATTGTGGCCTTCCAGTACCTGAAGAGAGCCTATGAGAACGATAGTGAGGGACTTTTTATGAGAGCCCGTAGTGACAGGACTTGGAGGAATGGCTTCAAACTGAAAGAGAGTAGGTTTAGATTATGTACTAGGAAGAAATGCTTTACTGTGAGGGTGATGAGGCACTGGAACAGATTGCCCAGAGAAGTTGTGGATGTCTCATCCCTGGAAGTGTGTAAGGCCAGGTTGCATTCTGAGCAGCCTGGTCTAATGGAAGGTGTCCCTGCTGACAGCAGAGGGGCTGAAATTAGATGGCCTTTAAGATCCCTTCCAATCCAGGCCATTCTATAAACTTAGAGAAGACAACAGGCAGTGAAATACTAAGAAGATGATAGTTATATAAAATGAACACTTCTGGCTCCATCACACACCAGAGAAGCCAAAATCCACAGAATTTTTCAACTCAAGTAAAATTACAGATCAAATGACAGTCACACAATTGAACTGCCTGAATTCACATGAATTTCAGAACGAGACATTCACTACAAATAAGTCGATGCATAAAAGTTGGGCTGGGTGTGTGCTGTAAAACCAGGGCTGAATGTCAGCCAGAGCCAGTTTCAGAACTGAGTTAATGGAGAGGGATGACAAAAGACTGTATGAGAGCAAATGCTGAAGGAAGCAGACTCACTAAAAGGCTGTAAAGTTATTACAGATCTAATCTAACCCATCTCAGTAGGCTGCATGGCTGTGTATCAAAAGGGAATTGGATCCTACAGTTTGTCCAACTTATTTCAAGTTTTTCAGCCGTCCCTTTAAGCTAAAAATCTACATGCTTTTATAGATTAATTACTAGCCTGAAAAAAAGAAGACTGGATGAGATAGCAAAAAAGCCCACACTCCTCCATGTTCAACCAACTTTTGCAGGACCAAGTATCTGTAGCTACTCACAAGCAACAGCATCAGCAGATACTCACTTGCTGGGGACCATCCCTCCTTGCGTCCCTCCCTCCCTCCCTCCCTTCCTCCCTCTGGGATGGTAAAACATCTGCTAAAGCAAAGTTAACCACCACCCCTAGCAGCCTAAAGTGTGTTTTACAACACCTAAGGCCTGCTTAGAAAGGTGTCATTGCTGTGTGTTCTCATGTTTTATTGGTGCATTACCACCCCTCAGTCACACAGGCTGACAGGGCTCTCGAGTGACTGCCTTTCTGCCACTGCAATATAAGCTTCATTCTTAACTTCAGGTAACATGAAAGCCAAAATCAAGTTCTCCTTTCCCCTCTTTCATTTAAATTTTTCCCCTACTTAGCTTCCATAGAAACAAAACAGTGTTTCTCTTATTCATTTTTCAGCCTTTTTTATGGGAAAGTTTTTATTGACCTGTTTTGTTATTCAGAACTGTCAGATCTCCTGCCAAGCTATTCCTAAACCAAGACAGCCATCATTCACATCATCTTGCTCTCTGATTTCCTTTAGGATAGACACAGGAATAAACAGCAAGTTCCTTCCCTGACAGCCTGCATTCTGCTCACACCAGTGCCTGACCATAGCCCAGCCCTGAAGCTGGGCACACACAGGCACAGTAGACACTACCACCCCTGTGACCCCACCCAGAGGAGCAGCTTTGAAAAGTAAGGGATCTGCCCAAGAACAGACCCACCTGCACTGACACACACAGCTCTTGGTGGGAAGCTGGTACTGTCCCTAAGTCTTCAGACCAGAGTAATGCTGGAAGGCTGAGAAGCACAGAATTAGGAGAGTAAGAGTGGCAAATTTCAGAGACCTTTGTGCTCTTGTGCCCTGTTTAGATACCACGTTTGCCCTCATAACTTTTTATGCCCCTGCTCTTTTTTTTTTTTTTTTTTCCTTGGGAAAGAACATAAGCCTGTACTCAAAAGAGTGTACTCAAAAGAGAATGAATAATTTCCAATGCCAGGCAAGGTGGTTGGGTGAGCCAGCTGAGAGGAAAAGGAAAAGAGAGGTGAGATGATAACTCAAAGACCTACTTTTAAATTTTTTTTAAGTGTCTATAGAAATCCTGAAGACATCTGATATAGCAATAAAGAGAGGCAGAGACTGAAAGTAAGGGTCACTAGATATCAGGCTCACGGCTGTTTTGGTTAGAATAAACACTGAAGTAGCAATATGGACTTCAAGGACCAAAAATTTTCTACCTCAAGGACAAATGTTTTTAGGGATGAAAACCTTCTCATCCCAATCCTGAATACAATTGCTCCTGTGGTTTCTGCTGCAATTCAGTTTTGGCTGGTTTTGAATGGCAGAGATCTCAAACCCACGCCTGTATCTGCATTCAGCCCCAGAGGTTGACGTTCTTAGGCAAAACCAACAACAAAGAACCCACTTCAGTATATGAGAAAGTATGCAAATAGAGGAATTACAAAAGGGAAGAGAATTGAAAGGAAGCAAAATATTTAGTAGACTGATTTTTATAGCAAGCATAGTAAGAAAGCTATATACTCTTAAAATGGAAAAGGAAAAATGGATAAGCTGCTTTTTAATATTAATGCTGGTAGTTCTTCAACAGTTGCACAAATCCTTCAAAAATTATCATTCTCTTTGCAGCTAAGCTTCTGCAGTGCAGTTGGAAAGGCTGCTGAGTCTCATGTGGCTGCTCATTTAAGCTGTTCCCATTTCCACTCTTAAGAGAGACTAGAATGTCCTAATTCAGTTTAATAAAAAACACATTGGACTTGGGGGAGGGGAGAACAACGATGGCACTGGGAGAGAACTGAGCAATTTTTCTACTTCAATGAAGTTTTAAAAAAGGCAGCAAAGAAAAACCAAGAAAAAAAACCCCAAAAAACCAAACACCAAACCCAACGAACCCAACAGGAAAAACAGTTGATCATGTCAGGAAAGTCTCTAGAAAAGGAGGAGAAGAAAGGGGGAAGACAAACAGAAACATCTTCCTCTTGTTTTGATCTATGTAAAAATGCATTCTAAGGCACTAGTAATTTAATGAAAATGTTTTTTCCCCCAAACTAGCAGAACTATTGTGGTTATTCAAAAAGAGAAGGCTGATTTCTAAATAAAGCCATAAACTGAATTTTGTTTAAGGAAGATACAATTTCATGAGTCCCAAAGAAACAAAGCAGGTTGCTTCAACAAATCTGATTATCTTTGCTGTCAGTGAATTGTTTCAAGGTACTCTGAAGGATTTGGAGAACTGCAACAAAAGCAGGTATCACATTACTTCATAAAAATGGCAAACATAAAATGATGTGATTTCCTCACAATACTGATGAGAAATAAAAACAAAATACAAACCTTGACTTAAGGCCAGAAGGCACTTGAATTGTATATTCCATGACTAAGCGACTAAAAGCATACCAAAGACAGCACTAACTACAGGTGACAAACACAGTAGTTTTATTTTTTTAATATTTGCTAATACCTTAGTGCATATTAGATCAAGTGAAACTTGATTTGAAATCTCTTCAGCCAACCAGGATTTGCTGACTGCTATAGCTGAGACAAACTTGCATCCCTACTGCCAAGTCCTACATCAAGGGCAATAATCTCAAATGCTTCCTGGAAAATAAACACGTCCTATCATCAAAATTGTCTTTGGATTCATATTTTAGTTTACTTCTAGCACTGAACTGACCCACTTGTTATTCCCCAGCAAGATCCTGGTTCTGCAAACATGAAATGAACTAAGGACAGAGAGGTCAGTCCTCATTCAGTTACTGTATGTGGCTACATTACAACCTCTGGTCACTGCTGTTGATTTGGGGGAGAGGGGGAAATTTTCAAACATTAATCCATCAGCTATTGCTGTGACCACAGGCATGATAAACCTGCAAGTTTAGTTTAAGGTGAGCCCCCTTGTAATGCACTTAAGCAGTTTCTTCCTGACCTCTGCAGTGTTTACTCTCTGCTGAGTGCAATGCGATTACCTTTTTCTCTAAGTGGAAATGCTTCAAAACAGGCAAAGAACATATGCTAGAATTTGCAAAAACAGGCAAGGAGGAAACATCCTGAGAGAGATAATCAAAAAAATCAAGCACAAGTAGTAGTATGTGGAAAATAGCATATGGCTAAGCTTTCAGTGGCGAGGGAACAGCTAGTTTGAGCCTGGTGTCTCCCCCAAAGGAGAGAGTTTTGAGAAATGCAGTTGCAGGACCCTCTGAAAAGTCCATCCTCTAAAATAGGCCATGTTGGTGCCTAGCCAACAATGGAGCCAAGTCAAATCCAATGGCTAAAAAAACCTGGCCACCATGGTTGCTGTTTCTTTTTTCCTTAAGTTAATGTCCCTTTGCTGCTATGAGACAATATAGCCAAAGTAGTCCTTTAAGATATGTGTGTCTATCTCTTGTGTCATACATATTGTGGAACACAAAATAATATTCTACTAGGTGCACACACCAGATTTGAGAAGTCCATCAATAAACTCATAGGGACTTAGAAGCCCAAACTTTGAAAAAGTCTCAAAAAGCACTGAACCTGATTAAAGAAGACAGCCTTTGAAAAACTGGACATAGGATGCTCTGACATTACCTGATTTTTGAGGATTTGTGAGATTCTTGTATCTTCTTGTGCTGTCTTTGCCATCACATTTCATGCTGCTTTCATTCTTTGATCTCAAAGTGACGTATCTAAACAAAACAAAAGAATGGAAATTAGATTTTTCCCACATGTGACTATCTCCCAGCACCAGCTTGCCCAAAGCATGAGCAGATTTGTGACAATGAGTTTCCTATTGCAACACAACAAAAAACTAACTTCTATTCAATACAGTGTCTCCAGGTTACTCTATCTTTTAAGTCACTATGGCAGAGGGCAACTATCAGCACTCCAACTCCTTTAAAGAACAACCAAGAATCCCTTTCCCTTACTGATTGTGAGAGACTGCTTTGTTGTCAAATCTCTGGGATGGATACAGACCTTCAAATTACAGACTAAAATATAAGTTAGTGAATCTTTTATTCTTACTCAGCTTGGTGCCTACTGCAAAATGAGGAATGGGTTATGTTGATGCAATAAATAAAACAACATCTAGCCTCTATTGCAGGGACCATAAAGATTTCACAGCACCTCCTGCTGCCTTGACAGAACCCAGAGGCAGGGTGAATGCTCTCCCTGAGAGGAGATTTGCTGGCCCAGAGCTTGCAACCTACATGACAAGTATCACACAAACAAGTGCAGGTACAGCAACCAGGAAGGGAGGGATTAATTAAAGTCAAAGATGTGGGAGATACAATCAGGCTGTCACCCAGTGCAGAAGAGGTATCTAGACAAGGCATCTTAAATTACCTAAATGAAAACAACACATATGTTTTTGTCAATGCTGCTGCCTGGATGGCTTTGAGGGAAGGCCTTCAGCACCTGAGGGTGTTAAGAATGTTGGCTGAAATCACTGCAAGGCCACTCTACATAATCCTTGAGAAGTCAAGGGGGCTGGGGGACATCCCAAAGGACTGGAAGGTGGCTAATGCCACCCTATCCAGAAGAAGAGCGTAAAGAGGGACCTGAGAAATTATAGGCCCTTCAGCCATATTTCAGTCCCTGGAGAAAGTTCCAGAACAAATCCTGCAGGGAGTTATCACAAATCAGATGAAGTGAGTGATTGGGAAAAGCCAGCATGGATTCACCAAGGGCAAAGTGACACAAGTGTGGAACTCCAACAGTGAGCCCAGTGCTGTTTAATACATTGGTAAATGGTTTGGAAGACAGAATCAAACGTACCTGATAAAGTTTGCCAATGACACCAAGCTAAATGGGGCAGCAGAGCCTTCACCAGGAAGAGCCACCCTGCAGAATGCCTGAATAGGCTGGAAGAGTGGGCTAACAGAACCCTTATGGAGTAAAACAAAAACGTGCAAGGTCTTCCAGACTGGACCAGATGGCCCTTGAGGAGCCTTCCAGCCTGGCATTCTGTGATTCTGTGAAACAGGCCTGGAAACTTGGGGTGCAATTCACAGCTCACTGATATCAGTGGAAAATGCTTCATCTGCATTGAGCTCTGCTGGGTTTTGCGAAGTCATTCCAAGCTTAAGAAGAAAATGTAGAAATTAACACAGATAACCTCAGTGACAGCAACCAACTTCATCTCACTGTCACGCTACATTCACTTTTAAAATTATTCTCTTAAAATCTCTGATATTGGGTCCCAAGCACTGTGATGCTGCGACATAGAGCAAGAAGCCACTCCCCAAGTCCAGCAGATCCTTGCACAGAACAACAAGTGCTCTCCCTTAGTTATCCAGCAAGGTGAGGGAGAAGAACCCAAGCAACTCCCTTGTCCTGCCCAGTGCCAGTCTCTGCTTTCCCCTCCATCCTCCCCTCCCAAAAGCCCACAGAGAACAGCAGAGCACAACCCAGACATGAACCCATCCAAGCAGGCACCATGAGAGAAAGCCCCTCACAAAGCCTGACCTGCCTAAAATGTCTTTAACAGAACACCTCAGCTGATGGTCAATACTGGTAGCACCACATGGATTTCCTTGGATCTAAGTGAGTTTTTGATTACAACATTATCATGTTGAGCCCCAGTAACTAAAACCTGTGTGCACCCATGTCTTGAAAGAAACATGAGCCGAAATTCATAAATCCATCAGCCACTTGCATCCTGTCTGCTCACAGTTTTTCTAGGCAAGTCCATGAATCTTTGTTGGAATAAGATTTTAATAAACTCACATCTACTTAATGCTTTATCTGACTTGGTTTTCACACTGCTATTTAAACACCTCTAGGTTTATAAAAAGCATATTGAATCTTGTAACTGACCAGAAGTTGAGCACCATTTGTTTGTAAGAAAAAATATTCAGACACATGGAGAAAACCTGAGATTAACATCAGTGGAGCCAAGAGGGAAAATGTCAGGTTTTTTTGCCTCAGTTTAATACAGCTATTTAGAACCTGACAATATGTTTAAATTTGATTTTAAAAATATCTGCTATATCATGAGCCATGACCGAAGTCACAATATATAGTTTTGCTTTCTTTGTCATTTATCCATCTGCTCTGAACAAATGTTGCTACTATTAAGCCTAAAAATCCCAAAATATTGTGCAGACAAACCATTCCTGGTAGTTTCCTACAGAGGCTGGGCTGATGGACACTAGGAAAAACAACAACTGAAATACCCAGAAAAGCCCTTTCCTGTTTTTCATATTTGTTCTGGCTGCTTTTCCCACTGTATCACTTTCATCATTAGAGCTACAATACCACCCCTATGCAGGGTTACAGAAATTATCAGACATGTGCAAAGGTCTCATACATAATAACACAAATAAAAAGTAAAACTCTGGACATTTCAGAGCCAGAGGTAGAGAACTGATCGCAGATAAATATTGAAAACAGTCCCAACATAATTAATGCAGGAACAAACAGTGCAGATGTTCATCAAATTTACAAATGAGATTTTAATTCCTTCCATCGAATTTTAACCACCATCTCATTTTTGAGGTTTAGATTAGAAAGCAATCTAACTTTATACTCCTTTGCCATATTCTTCAGTTTTACTTCCATCCCTGGTCTTAGATTTTGCATACAAACAAAGCATAATAAGGAGAAGCTGAGAAGTGAAGCCTACAGCAACATTTACAAATTAAGAGCTAAGTCAGAGATCAGCTATCCCGTATACACAATATAAATTTTCAGTCTTCCCTCTTCATTAGGATTGATGACACTGCTGGAAAATAAGGAGCACGTAATACCTTTTATGGGAATGTAAAGCACAGATGAATTAGCAGAAAGAAAATGCAGCTGAATCAATTTCTCATCTCAAGATAGTAATGGAGGCAATTTCTTGAACTTTACTATGCTTGTAACATATTGATCAGCAAAGCTTCACACTGCAAGTTAAAGTAGGTATTTTCCCAGGAATAAAATGGAGGATGGCAGTAGAACTCAAGGCAGCACACCAAAGACAAGAATTTTTTCCAGTCAAGTTACACTGAAGAAAAATCAAAGTTCCCACGTGCTTGCATATTATCGCAACACACGAGAGGAAGATTTATAGATGAGAGCTGAATTAGGCCTGCAGGAGCATTCACAAAGCAAATTTAGTGACACGACTGGGGGAATGGTTTCTAATTGAAAGCAAGTAGGTTTAGATTAGATATGGGGAAGAAATCATTTTCTGTGAAGGCGATGAGGCACCATAACAGGTTGCCCAGATAATCTGTGGCTTCCCCACCCCTGGAAGTGTTCAAGGCCAGGCTGGATGGAGCTCTGAGTAAGCTGGTTTAGTGGAGGTGTCCTGCTGGAAAGCAGAGATGGACTCGCTCTGTCTGTGCTAGACAGCACAGCAGAGCAGGGAGAACCCCAGGGAGGCTGTGAGCATTCCCCCAGCTCTCCCCACCTGCAGCCTAAAGGACTCTGTCTGGCCCCAGAGCAGACAACAGGGGATGCAGTATCATGAAGTCACCCCAAGACACCACGGCAGGCAGCTTGGAACTAGATGGTCTTCAAAGTCCCTTCCAACCCAAACCATTCTAGCATTCTATGACTGTATGATTTACTTAAACGGCATTAACTGCTGTATTATTTGACATTAAGAACTTAACCAAGGTGTAACAATTGGGAACCCAGACTTTCTGCAGATGACCAGAGTACCCAAAACATGATTCTGAGAATATACCAAAGGGGAAAAAAAGAGCCATAGCATTGAAGAGTGTAAATTGCTTGCTTATGATCAAACAGTGTTTAATTAGTTTTGGAGCAGGAAAGAGAAAAGTTAGCCATTGTAAGATAGAAATAGATAAGAACAACAACAGAGTATGTCTATTAAACAAGCAATATCTACAAAGACTGTAATATCAACTGGCTAAATCAGCAACAAAATAATTACCAGTATCAAAATATGATCATCAATCACACACCATTATTCCCATTAACACAATTATATCAGAGCAGAGTCTCTCCTCACATGCTGGAAGTCCTCCCTTAATCATCAGCCTCATGAATTTATTCCCTTTCCCTGGTTCATGTGCAGCTTCTTCCTTGCACCTTCCTAGGAAAACTCTAGGAATTCAAATTCTCTTCTAAGGACAAGATTCTCCATGCATGCATAATTATTTTTATGTGCTCATTTCTGCATCTTTGAAATGCTTCAGGAATATTGCATGACATTTATTTTCAGAGAAAATGGCTTTGACAAACAAAGCATCTTACAGATGAGACGCTATTCCACAGATAGACTACAAATTCCAAAATTTATAGGTTTTTCATATGTAGGGTCCAAGGCTTCAGGTAACACATACAGTACAACGTGAGATCATGTTTAAAGTGTCTTTGACATGGGGTACTGCTCAGCTTCATCCCCACCAGACAAAGCAAATGCTCTCATGAAAGGAGGCAGTGACACCACAGGACAACCCATCTGCACCAAGTGCCTCTCGCTGGCACTGGCCAGACAGCAGGGCTCAGCTTGGCCCATCCAGGAGAAAATTCCCCTGTACCTCCTACCACATAACCCCTACTTGTCCTCTCCTTATTGAATTCAGAGAGTGGCTGGCAGCACAGGAGCCCCAGAGCTGCTGCAGAACCCATCATCTTCCCCCTCCCAGCTCTCCTGTGCTCATCTCCTGCTCACCTCCTTGGAAGGACTGCAGATGCTCATGCCCCATCTCTTTTTTTTGTAACATTCATCATTTTTGCAGGTCTCCTTCCAGATCAAGGACTTCTTGTGGTTTTCTGTCACCCCATACTTTGTACTCTTCTCTTTTACAACACTTTATGGACTGGAGGAGGTGAAATGGGAGGCAGGGAGGACCAGAGCCACATATGATATTGAAGACAGAGGAGCACCACACATTTACACAGCAGCACTTTCATACTTTCTGGTTTGTTTTCTGTTACCTCACTATCAAGTACTGACACCTGTTTTGTCTATCATTTCACTGCCATTTTTACAGGACAACAGCAAAGTCTCCTCCAGAGCAGTTAACACCTGGTGAAGCATCCATCAGGCATGAACAGTGACTGCCCTCCTCCTCCTCCTCCTCCTCCTCCATGCATGGCTTTCATTTATCTACAAGCAATTTCCTCCAGCATTTTATCATCCAATCATTCAGTACAGGGAGTTCTGCAACACATTTCAGCCAGTCCTTCTTTTTGTTATTCTTAATACCTCAAGCCCACACTCTTGCAAAATTTCAGTTTCTTACTTAAAACTATAAGGCAACTAAAACTGTTCAAACAAAATCATTGCCAAAAATGACATCAATAAACAACTCTGTTTCCTTGAAAAAACCTCAAACTATCATTTTCCTTTGCAAAACTACTGCAAACTAGCCACTCTCCTAGAAGAAATTCCCCAATCACTCAAAAAAACCCCCATCTAAGTGGACACTCCACTGAGCTTTAGCCCTAATTGTTCCAATTTGGCAGCGTTGGGAACACGTCACAGCAAGATCTTGTCAACAGCCTGATAACTTGACGTTTGGACCTCTCACTAATGTGCCAACCCTGCCCTAAGAAGATGGAGCAGGAGCTCCACAGCTCAGGAAACAGCACTATGAGACCAAGAAAACCCCCAACCTCAAACAAATAAGCTGACAAACCTGAAAGTCTAACAGCTATTTCTTGGCTCCAGATCTTCCCTGCAGAGGGTGGGTGGGAAAAAAAAACCCCAACCCATCCCACTCCTCTGCAGACTGACTCCTATGCACTGCCAAGAATATTTTGAAAGACATAAAATGTATAATAACTTTTCAACTGAATATTAATTTCTGAATTGAAGGGAAACATCTTAAGGGCGAGTGGGTGTAAGGAATGATTCCTCCTCGGCACTGCCGTGCTATTTATTAAAGGCTGCAAATACCCACAAGAATTCAGCTTTGGCCTTTGCACTGTACACTAACAAGCTTAGTTTACTGACATTCACAAAGCATATGAAGCTCTGCTTCAAATGATCCCTTTGAAAGAGACAATTACCAGACAACTGGAGATTGGATGACCATCAGAGCTAATTAAATTCTTAAATCCTGTTTGTATTTTTATCCATATCTTTCTCACCATTCTTGCTGAGCAGGAATATGGGTTGGCTTGGGAGGCTGAGGGAACAAAAATATGCCTTTCCCACACCCCCATTCCCTTCCAGTTACAGATCTGTTTGGAACAAAACTTGAGACATTAAATCAATGCAGCCAGTGGTGGAATTCATCTTACTGTGACAGAAATATTCCATTTTCCCTAGCTTATATTTTAAATTGCTTTCTGATATACCAGGTTATTATTTTTTTAGCCTCTTTCGTTCCTTACATAATTAAATGCCACGCCATTCAGTTTTTACAATTACTTTTACCATTTTCAGAAGAACATTTCTCAACTTTCTATGAAGAATTTATTCCCCACAAGTATTAGCTCCACTGACCATTTTCTTCTTCATTACATTAAAAGCTCTTAGCCATCCCTGTAGTAATCTTCTCCTTAACACAGACTTTCCTGTAGGGTGGGTACTATGTGCCAATCCTCAGTTTCCTTTCTGAGAATTCCACATAACCAGAAGCAGCACAGAAGAGGGAAAAGGGCACTACTTTTTAATACCCAGTGCCTTCAGCTGGCAAGCAAGGAAGAAGGGCCAGGCACAATTTATGGATACTTTTTTGTAAGAAATTGAGATTTTGCGTTTAATACTTGCAAAAATAACAACAATGCTCCCAGAAAGGTCTCCTAGGACCGTTTCACCCATTTACCCTCCAGGTACAGCCAGGCAGCCTCTGAAGCTTTGAGTTCTGGCTTCTGTGATTGCTCTTCAAAGATGAGCTCAGTTTTGGAGCAGGCGTGCTCCCAGCCCTGTAACTTCATCTTCAAGGTACTGCCCACACTCAATGCAGGTCCAGCTGCCCAACCCTCTCTAAAGCTTGCCAACTCTTCACAAAGCACACAGAAAACCCTAAAGAGGCACTTTATTGATACAGAAGTGACAAAGTAAACACGGATCATTCTGCAAGAAGCAAGTTCATCCTGCTTAATGCTTCTTTGAGAGAAATATAAACAACCCCCCACAGATTAGAGTAATGCCTTCCTGGGAAGGCTAAAGATAATTATTTGGTGAGAGGAGGTTTATTTGTTTCAGGGTTTCATTTGTTTGTTTTTATTTTCTGAACAACTGGGGGGGGAGGTGAGATGAAGAACAGAAGAGCAAGGAAGAAAAGGGTCTTTTAAATAATTTAACAGCTAAAGCTTTATTTCTGACCAAAATGCCATCTTGATTCTTTGTAGAACAGGAGGAAGGAGTTTCCAGTGAGTGCCCAACAAGCACCAGGGAAGAAACCTCTGTGGCAGGCACAGTACACTACCACAGCATCTTGTCTTGTGAATTATAAGGAGGAAACACTTTGAAGAGGATGATGAACTTGCTTGTCATCTCTGTCTCACCAACTGACCAAGAAATCTTTCAGGATTACTGAAATGTTACCAAGCATCACGCCTCCAACTGAAAGCAATGTATGCCTGACCTGCTCGTACTGTTTTCAGCTCTATCACAGACAGAGCTTGAATTATTGTCCCAGACAATGCAAGAGCCAAGAGGCTCTGCCCACATTTACCCATGATCCCACTGGCACCCTGGCACAGTGTTTTGCATGAAGGTGGAGAAACTGGGGACTCCACAAGAAGAGCCAGAGGATAATGTCTCATTTCATGTCCCAGTTTTGTCTGAGGTCACAATGACCTGAATCTAGCATGAATTACACACAATCGTCCTCCAAGCAAGTGGATCTGCGCCAATTAAACCTCGTAAGTTTTGGTTGCTAGGAGGTAGCAGTGGACATATTCTCAAGTCCTGTTTACTTAAGCCATTGAGGTTTCCTCACTGGAATAACCTTCCACAGGCTGCCCACTGGTTTATCTCTCCTTGAGACATCAGACTAGAGCTAAATTCTGTGATTTCCCATCTGCTGTCATTTAGAGAAGCCTCTATGAATTATCTCTCCAAATAGTCTGCAAAAGACCTCCAACACCTCCAGAGCAAGCTCATATCTCTAAACACACCAGATAACACAATTAGCACAAATCCTGGTCACAGAAGTCTTGCATTCAGACATGCGGTTGTTCAGATGGACATGCACCAAGTTCTGCATCTCAAACCCCACAAGCCAGCACAGCAGACAGAACCTCAGTACCACTTCACAGAGCTTGCCTTAAATTTTCAGTCTGTTCTCTGTCCCTAAAAGATTTATCTCAATGGACACACAGTATTTGTACATCAACATTTATTATCAACTGTTTTACATGGATATTAAATTTCAGAGTGTGCTATCTGGAAATCCTGGCTGCTCCGGATCATGCTTTTAAAGACTTACTCTATAATTTTCCTATCAGTTTGTAGGAGATGCATTTTTGTCTTCTGATTTAGGAACATATAAACAGATTTTTCATGGTTATCTTAGCTAAGATTGGACTTGGACCATTTATTTATTGCATTGTTTACGTGTACTGTGAGCCACCCGATGAGGAAATGGAGAAATAAAACCAACCTCCTCCTTTAGACCACATCATTTCTGACACCATTTCTACTCAGAGATCAGCTCAAGTTTTGTTTGTTTTATGGAGAAAGAAAGTAAGCAAACACAGACTTCAGTTTTTCATCATTTACTGAACCTATGGCATACCAGACTCATTTTTCATCAGGCCTCAGACTCAAGCTGAAATGCTAATTACAGACACAAAGAAAAGGTAATGCTTTTCCAATAATTAGTAGGCAAGCAATTCTCAGAACAGTGTTATCAGATTTATCACAGGATTCTGGAAAGATGGTGATGCTGACACACATGGTTGTGGTTTCTCTTCGCTTTTCATTTACAGCAGATTCAAACCTCTGGATTATCTACTCACGACATCTGACTGGTAAAGTAATTTGTCACTCTGAGCAGCATGGATGTTCCCCACTGAAGCACAGTGGCTACAAGCAGTACAACCAGAGGATGGAGATGTAATGCCATGGACCTCAGGCATTTTTAGATCTGACTGTGGACTTCATGACTGAAAAATGCAACCAAAAATGCTATTTCTAACAACCCTCATCACCTCAAACACCAGATAACATAACCAGGAGCTGTGGAATGGGAGTGGGGATGGATTGTGAGTTGATGTTAAAAAAGCTAAAAGAGGAGGTAAAACAACTTCAGTAGAGATAAAAGGTGAGAGACATTGAAGTGTGCTGATCAAATCAGAAGCAAAAGCAGCTCAGGCAACACCAGCCAGACCTCAGCAGGCAGTGCGTCAGCTCCCCAAAGCATCAACGCAGCCAGACACAAGGGCAGGTATGGCAGGGGCACCAGGCTCCTGGGCATCCCTGCCTGGCGACACCCACTCCCACTCAGAGCACAGGGCACATGGTGAGAGGGAAGGCTGGTGCCGCCAGTGTGGCCTGCAGAGATGCTGAGCCCTGTCTGCTCTGCCTGCACTTAGCTCCAATGGCACACCCTGCACTCCTGCCAGGGAAACACTATTATTCCTCCTGGCCAAACCATGGCCTTTACCTTAGGTGTGGGCTGCAAAACTTGCACAGCACCAGGGGGCCTGAACAGCCTTCCCCCAAAACTGCATCCCAAGGAGGAAGGCACCAACCTGCATGAGTGCCAGGTAGGTGTTCAACAGCAGCTTCATCTGATAAAGATTCCAAGCAGAGACCTCCCAGGTAGGGTTACAAGGCTATTAAAATATTTTCTCCTAGTATGAACAACGTTACATTTGTTCCTTTATCTTGCAATGGAGATTTCTTATTACTGTTCTTCAGTTAAAAGACAATAAGAATGGATAACATGTAATGAAGGCACTGCACATATGATTTAAAGTTGCCTCTGAATACCTAATGCACAAAGATTTGTTTTCCTTCAGATGCCAAGAATCAGCCAAGAACAACAGTAATATGATTTTGGCTTGTACAAAACAATGTTTTATTTTTTTAATAGGCAATGGTCCTACATTAAAAAAAAATAAATTAAATCCAATTGTCCTTATGAGAGATTTGAAGACAAGCCTTCTGGAAAAGCAGTAACTGCACAAGACAAAAGATAATCAAGAGTACTGTTTCTGTCATATTCTTAGCATTTCTGGACTGCAAATTCAGGCTACCAGAAAAGTCTCTATCAGATGCTGTACCAGATAACAACAGCATGAAAATCTAGACATTTGAAAAGAGTTGAGAGTTTCAGTAAGCCTAATTTTAAAATTTTTAATTTTTTTTTTTAATATTGAGAACCCAAGTATAGATTTGATTTTCATTTTAGTTTTTTACAGGGCCTTGCCTTGGAGAAGACCATTTCACAGGAAAATCTTCAGACATTCTTTATCTAATCTTTCCCTTTATTAATGTCTCTGGTAATGCAGGACCCAGATCAGTTTATGCAGTCTCATGTGACCCTACTGGCATATTTTCCAGCAATGCCAAGCTATGTCAAATGCTGCATCTCTCTCCATTTTCTACATTAGTTTAGCCAGTGGCCTGATTTCCACTGGGATAGAGGTAATTTTCTTTCTGGTAGCTGGTACAGTGCTGTGGTTTGGATTTAGGATGAGAGGGAATATCATCCCTCACATTTCAGTTGTTGCTAAGTAGTGCTCACTCTTCGTCAAGGACTTCTCAGTTTTTAATGCTTTGCCAGTGCAGAGGTGCACAAGAAGCTGGCAGGGAGCACAGCCAGGACAGCTGACCCGAACTGGCCAAAGGGATATTCCTTACCACAGAACATCATGCCTGGTGTACACCCTGGGGGGAGGATCACTGCTCAGGGACTGGCTGGGCATGGGTAAGTGGATGGGGAGCAGCTGTGCTGCACTACTCTTGTCCTTCTCTCTCTTTTTGTTATCTCCCTTCTCCTTCTTTATTTTATTTTATTTTATTTTATTTTATTTTATTTTATTTATTAAACTGTTCTTATCTCAAACCATAGGTTTTACCTTTTCTGATTCTCCTCCCCATCCCACTGGAGTGTGGCTGTGTAGTACTCAGCTGCTGGCTGAGGTTAAGCCATGCCACCACATCTGGATTCAAGAATGGGCTGACATTCCTCTGCCTACTGAAAGCTTCATTAAGTCCAGAGTTCTCTCTTGCAGAATCCTCCCTGAGTTCTGCAAGGCTAAAATGGTCTTAATAGACCAATTGCAATGCCCTGTTCCTCCTGCCCTTTTCCAGAAGAGAGATGGCACAGTCGTCTTCCTTCAGAGAGACCTTGAATTACCAGATTTTTCTGACACTTTCTGAAGCCCTGCAAGAGTGAGCCACCAGTGCCCTTCTGACACACAGATAATGTTTTCTCCTCAAAAACTATTACAGTGGTTTTGCACAATACAAACACCTGTTGAAAACAGGAGTGCTGGTCTGGTGTGCCTTCCAGAGCCAGCTCCAGCCTCCTCTTTTTGCCCCGGGGTACCAGCAGAAACCACAACCCAGGATTGCTCTCCTTCCTCACAGAGACATCCAGAACTGATGATGAATGGAGAAGATCTTTCTGTGTTTGTGCAAGAAGAAAAACACCTCTCTGGTACTCTGTGCACAGGCAGTGCTGAGGCAGCTGGTCATGCTCTCTACATTGATCAGCAAACCACAGCACAAGTACACAGCAGAGTCTTGAGATCCATTTGATAAATTATTATGTCCTTATTTCCAATAGATACACCTGCTCTTGTCAAAAAAACCTGACCATGAATTTCAGATGATTTATTCACTTGTGTGAGCTATGAAGTCCTGAACTGAAAAATATTTCTTACAGTAAAACATACAGGACTAGTAATTTTCTCTAGACAACACAGGACTACTTAAAACGTGAAATCCTGAGATGGACAGATCTTAGACCTCTCTAATTCAAGGTTTCTGGTGAGAAAGAGGTGATTTGGCAATCCCCACAGATGTCCATCCTTTTCAAAGCACAAATATCAGTGCAGCCTGTACTTCTCCAGTGGTAACAGACATGCAGTTTCACTCTACTCCACATGCAGTCTGTGCCTGCATGACTGTTCTTACATCTTTATGGGGTTACACAGTCCATTTAACCCAAGACAAAGATGGAACTGTAACTCTGTGGACATGACTTCACTGGTCTGCTGTCCCAGGCACAGACCTTTCACACAAGCACAAGAATGGTGTATTTTATATGCCCTCAATAATATAACACTGAGCCACTGAGAAGCTGCTGGTTTGTGTTACTTGAACAATTTCTTATATTTTAAATTACCATCACCTACTTCTTCCAGATTTCACTTCTATCTCTCAGCTTCAATAAGCTCTTAACAAGATGATGCTCAATGAAAATAGGATCTTTGGCAAGACTTCGGCAAGTAGGTTCATTTCCATTTCAATTTTAGCCATATCCTCAAATGGATAAATTGCCTCAGTTATTATCAAAAGGAAGTTGCCCTGGACTTGAGAACGGCACAATTTCCAGGGAGTTCCTGACTTTTGGAAGGTCCTAAACTGAAAGGAGCTAAGATGGGAAACCCTAACATAATTCAGGATTTTGACTCCATCCCAATGCCTGAAGGACAACCACAGACGACCAGTTCTAGGCTCACAGGGCTCTTATAATCTGCTTTGTTTCTAATAAGCAAGGTAAGCAAAGACTCTCACAGCTCCCACTCCTAAATCTGGTGAAGCAGCAAGAAAAGAGTTCTTGCCATCCCCACCAGGTGCTTAAAAAAAGAAAATCAACATCCATGTGAATCAAGAAACTTGCCGAATGATTCATGGCTGTCATCTCTGAACAAAAAATTACCCTGTCAATATGCAGAATAAAAAAATATAAAAATTACGCTGCAGATGATTAGAGCAAAATGCATGAGTATTATGGATTCTGAACCTTAATGGATGACAGACTTCCTGCATCTCCTTAACATTGGGAGGAAAAAAAAAATCTTTTTGGTGGCATAGCACCAGCCTTTGCAAAGAGGGTAAAAATAACATGCAGCACAAGAGACAGGAATCCAACACATTAGGTAATCTGTGATGAGAACTCTACGAATAAAGCAGATAATATGAAACTAGTTAACTAAAAAAATCCCCAATGAAACACCCATTTACAGATCAAAAGAATACCTGCCTATGTGTTTCAAATTAAAAACCAACTGGAATGACAAGTATTTGCCATTTTAAAATAAGCAAAGAACCAGATACACAAGATGATCTGGATTTGCCCACCCTCTTAGACACATTGGGTTTTAACATTTACAGAGTGCTGAAGCAAACACCCCACCGCTTTTATCTGGATTTGATGTTGATTTGGCACAAAACTTTCATGTTCAAAAAGAGACTTGGCTTGACAGCAGATGGAGTATTCCATTAAAACATGAGTGGCAACATGTGCGCACCCTCCCAGTCAAAAGCAGAAAACCACTTCTCAGGAATATCTGCCCATAAATCACAACATGCTCACACCAAGCTTACTCACAAAATATTTTTTTCCTTGCTCTTGTTGAAAACTGTTCTTCTTGATAAGTAAATTCTGTAACTAATTTTTTTTAATAGAGAAAAAATTAAATAACGAAACAAAACAAAAAATTCCCCAGCCTCAAGAATTCATTTATCCAGAAAAGTGTATGGAAACACTAACAGCAAGAAGTGATTTCAAGTTAAGGGTAGGTAGGAAGAAGAGAAGCTTCATTCACTTTATAAAAAAGATATGTAGTAATATTAAAAAAAAGAGAGTAAGACAGAGGGTACATTAATTATGATGGTTCTGTGGTTCTTCTGGATTTCAATTAGAAACCACTTTATTTACAGCTCTTGGCTCGGCAGCAGGCAACCCAATGAGAACATTTTTTATGGTGCAGTTTCTAATGCAAATAAAAGTAAAGGCAACCCTAGAGTGGTTTGCTAACTTATATAATGAGACAGGAAACAAATGGTGCAAGTGAATAACGATCATGTCAAATGCATTTAGAAAGACCACAGGACTAAAATAATAAATTCTCTGACAAGTACATTTACCTCAAAGAACTATCTAACAAAGTTCTTCTTCCCCCTATAAATATATAAACACTTTCTCCTAAGATCTCATTTTAATAATTTAAATCTACATTCCACAAAAATACAAAGTTGAATCCATTCTCTCCACTCCCAAAACAAGAAGCGACCACTAGACAAAAAAATGTGTCTTTTCTGCTCAGAAAGATCACATTTACTGACTTCAACCAGACTGAAGCACAGTTCTAAGAGGCAAAGCTGGGACCTGCCCAGGCACCCCTTTTGCACTGTCTGCAGCAGCAGCACACAGGGAGGTGAAAGGAATTGTAGGGAAACTCCTGTGGTTTCTCCCACAAAATCCATATGTGGGAGAAACTAGTGTACACAAGCAGGCAACATGCAACAGAATGCTCCCCAAAAATGGCTGAAATGTCTCCCTGAAACCAGGGCAGGATCACCAAGGACTGACCTCACGTGTTCCAGCCACCAACTCAACTCTGTCACCACAACCCCTCTGGTGACAGGGCTGAGGTGCAGCCCCTCACAGATGGCACTGCTCCTCCTCAGATGCCAGCAGCCCAGGCTGCAGTGGCACCACCCTCACCCTTCCACCCCTCAGTTCACAGTTTACAGCCAGAAACAACCAACCCCAGGAATGAACAGCAGATCTGCCTGCTCAGAGGGCTCACACAGGCTCAGATTATTTCTCTCGCAGTTTCCGCTTCCCAGAGGACCTCATCCAACAGCCTTGTCCAACTCATTATGCTTTTATTCAACATGGAACATCATAGAGGAAAATTCCTGCAGTCATTTCTAATTTAATTTTTAAAATGGAAACAAAATAAATTTTGCCTGGTTTAACAGCACTTTTCTAAATTATTCCACATAAAGAATTTTCCATCTTTTCAAACACTCAAAGTTGTGTCAAACACTTGCATGCTCTGTCAAAAGATACTCCCCTCCCTGGCTTGTTGGGTCACTTAGGAAAGAACCACCTACATTTTGGGTACCATTTGACAGAATACTTCGAAGGAGTTTCCAATACATAGAAAATGCTTGTCAGCAGCACAGGAGGGATCTACCTGTACACAGATGCTCATATGCTAGTGAGCACTTCACTGAAAGCAGTAAGAGATATGTGTTAATTTCTGCAACCCATCTGACTAGAGGACTACAGTTTCAATCTGTTTTTTGCTCTTATCAGAGAGAAGATTATAGAAACCATCTTGTATTGCTGTCATTTACAAAGGCCTGCATTTAGAAGACCAAGAAATGCAGATCTTTATTTCTTTAAGATGTAGCATTCCTTTAAGTCTGTAAAAAACACTTTACACTGGGCAAACTATTTAAACAGGTCTTCCAACCAATGCCTTCACTGTCACCCTCCAAAGATGCCCTACCTGGTAACTGTGGGTACAATTGTGCAACTTATACCACCAACACCCTGGCTGGCTCATGTCTCCAGGTTTCCTCTACAGCCAGTATAAAAAGGGAGAAAACAAAAAAAAAGAAAATGCAAGGAAACATTTCTAGAAGAGAACGTGACCAGAGCACTGAAATTCAGTTTCTGCTGAGCTGCCCTAAAGAAAAGAACCTTTGTCTCTTCTGATTGCAAGGACAAGTCAGTTGTCTAAGGAAATTAGCTGGTCCAATCAGAAGCGTAAACTTAGGACAACTCAGAACATTCCATTATTGATAATTCTGTCTTTTGAAATGAACTGCAACAGGAGGAAGTTCAGTTAAGCCTTTTTTACAGCTATCCATTATCAGCATCTTAGGGACATCATCTCGTTTGTAGAGGGGCTACAGCACGTTGTTAATGAAGACAAGGCTGGAGGAAAAGCAGGCTGTGATGAGGCAGATGCAACTGGTACAAAACACAGAGGAGGGAGAACTCTTGGCCAAGCAAACATCAAAGATCCAATACTTTCCTGTTGTTGTGCTAGAGATGGATCACAGGAGAGCCACCTCTGGAATTGTATTTACCACTGAAACACCTCAAACCCAGCCAGCTGACAGCCCCCAGACGCACAGAGCTGCCCACCCAGAGCAGAGCACCTCAAGAGGCGCCTCCATCGGTGCCGGAACATGCCGAAGCGCCGTGTGCGCCGCCAGGGCAGAGAACCCCTGTGCACCACAGAGCCCTGCTCACTGGGCAGCCAAGCCAGGAAAACAATTCACCAGCACCTCAGCAGCCCTTAAAGCTGCTGTCATGCCTGAAAAAAAGAATCCTAATGCACAGTACCACTCCCACAAAAAAGGGATTGAGCTTGTTCTTATATAAGTATGTATATTATTTAACACTCAAAACCAACAGTTCCATCACATCTATGCAGAACCAGACGCAGTGAAGAGCTGAGAGTGGGAAAAAAACAAAGCAATTTCTACTCTATTGTATCCATCCATTTTGTTTGTTTGTCTCAGGGCAAGTCAAGGGCCCTCAACACGGTGCAGAACAAGGACCACTGTCTGTTTTCTTTTCCTTCCTTTGTTGTCACACAGGGTGACTGATGCAAGTAGGTGTAAGTATAATTCACACAGTATTTGCATCTATTAGCTGTTATCTCCTAGGACATTATCTTTTGGATCTGGGAAAACGTGATTACAAAACACCTTAAAGGTGAGATAAACAAATGCACACCATGATCTCCAGGCAAACAATTATTTCTGCTTTTGTGGTCACCGGAACAAGTTTTGCTCTTCCTCAGATTAAACAAACACATGCTGCCAAGATGCAAGCGTTGCTTCTGAGGTAGATGTGAAAGAGAAGGCCTAGGTGACAAAAATAACTTTCAAATAGATGTTAGTATATTCACATTGCAAAGAACATAAAAGGAGGCAGGAAGCAGGGGAGGGAAGTGTCTCTCTCATATCATATTTAAGTGACAGTACAAGTAGCAGTGACTTTTTTTCCCTGAACTGCTCACAGATATGGGACCATTGCATAATCTTCAATAATCCTGTAAATTCTATTCACATATTTTCTGAACATTACAGGAATTCACAGAATTAAGAGCAAAAATCATGGTTTTTTCCCCTGACATCACTCAAAAGAAACAGATGCAATATAGAGCAAGTTTTCCTGTTAAAACAGCTTCGTCCTACTTTATGGACTAGTTATTCCAAACTCTAACCACCTCCCCTCACACAGAATATTATGTAGTGCTAAGAAGCTTCTCCAGTCACCAGCCATGTTTTGCACAGTAGGTATAAACAAGCTGGTTTATTGCAAACAGAAATCCATACACATGCAGAGGAGTGTCAGAGCTGCCTCGTGGAAGTAGGTATGCCTGTGTATCCCAAGCTTAAACTCACCTGGGTAAGTAGCACTGGGAAAGGACACCCAAAAGAAGGGAGAAGAGGCACAATTTGGTGTAGAACTGGAAAAAAGAGGGTGAAGGAAATGAATGCATACATTTTTGAAATTTTGCCCTGGTAAAATCTTGGAGAAGAAGAATTTCAAATGACATTTCTGCAGATACAGAGATAAAAATCTCTAGAGATGTAATGTGAAAAGTTATTTAAAACAAGAACAAATTTAATTTGATAGTCAGCCTTTCAGTCAACCTATTTTCTGCACTCCAGTGAGGGCAATGGCAGAAAAATACTTAAATCTTACAAAGTAATATTGGAGAAAGACATTTTTTGTTTCAGAATGTATTATAATTAAAACCACATAGAAAATATCCTTCAAGGTTACCCACCCTCAGTGGTATCTTAGATGGTCTGCCTGACAAGCATGTATCCAATAAGCAAGTAATTCAGTGTCAACAATATAAAGACAAAAGCAAGTGAGATTCAATTTTACTTGAAGATGTGGCTTTCTAAAATACCACAGAGAAAAGAAAGGCATTCCTGCAGTGAAGAGACAGTTGGGGCTTTGCATGGCATACTTCAAGAGCAGCAATATATAGCCTTTGTTGTATCAAAAACCTTGAACCTTTTCCAAACCATCCTTGTTCTCTGACTATTTTTTTTTACCTGATGTCTCTCCTGGCTTTTCATTATATTTCTGATGGTTCTTCAGTTTCACAACATCATCCTGGAGGACATTTTTAAAAATAAACCCAGAATTTGAATCACCATACTCCTTAGTCCATGTCCAGGCCACTTTGCTATTTTTCATACCAGTGCTGCCTTACCCCAAGCAGTCCCTGAGCAGATGCAACCTGTGCTCTCCACCCAGCTTCACTACTCAGTTTGTATTCCTGTAAACATCCAGCTCAACAGAAATAATGATTTCCATTTGAATCTAACTTCCTCTGAAGTGCCTGATGTGTCCTTCACAATCAGTTTTCTTCACCTGTTCAACAGTAATCTACTATAATCCATTGTGCAAGTTTCTGAACCTAACTTATTTAGGTTCAGAATGACTTGAAAGGCCATTAAATGCACCAATGACATTGATGTGTTTTCCTGATTCAAGTTATAGACAGGAACAAAAATGCCTAGAAACGCTTTAGTTCACTCTCCTGCAAAGTTTGGAAGAAACTTCCTTGCAATTTTGTAGAAAAGCACACTACAACTTTTCCGCACAAGTAATTAGTAATTTAGAAATAACACGCACTGGAAAAATATTTTTGAATACATAAGAAAGTAGATGGTAAAAGCATGATACTTCCATGGTTTCTGAAATGAAATTCAGTATTAGACAGTTTCCAGTCAGATCAGCTTACTGTGCCTCCTCCACAATGTTACCCCCTCACACCACAGCTTCCAGGGCAGAGCTCACGGTGCTGTTAGGGTGTACAGATGTGCGTGTGCATCCCTGCACATCTGTGTAGCATCATTTTCAAAGTGTCTCTGAGGAGGCATATTTACTTCTTCCTCAGGGGAAAGCCATGGACTGGAAAGAATAAGCTCTTCAGTATTAAGTTATTTAATATTTCAATGGTGTAACAGATTAAAAAAACCAAACATAAACTGAAACTTATACAAAGACCTTTTCTTGCAGTGGTTTTAAGGCAGAACCAAAATTCATTTACGTCAATGAAGCCCTGCAAGTGAAATCTACATAACTGGGTCAGAAACTGTATCCTAGGCAGAAGAGCTGTTATTCCTTAACTCCTGAGCTTCAGAGAAACTTTAGGAAAGTTTCTTTGTAATATTTCCTTCAACAGATGCCAAATCATCCTCATATACTGCCATCTTACCCTAACCCAAACAGAACAGGCAAAAGGGAACCAAAGCCCTGCTCACAACCACAGATGCTGGGAGATCAGTGATGTGAGTTACAAAGGCTCCCCACCACTTACCTTTGTAGTGTCAACTTGAAAAAGATAAACTGGCATTACTGGGTAAACTTAGTTCTAGTCAAAAGCCTGGCAAGCCCCACATGACAGGCAGGACAGAAACACACATTTGCAAGCCAGGGCAAAACAGCATCTCTGTTAAACACCACAGGGACTGAGGTCTCTACCTTGACAGCAGAATAACAGCACTCGCTGGGCGGGTGGCAAGATGGAAGAAGTGTGACATTTCTTGAGGCTTCCAATATTTTTATAAGACATTTAAAACATGGAGAGATGTCATGGCTTTTAGCGGTATGTATGGAACAAGGCAAAGGAGGAAAAGCTGGGGAGCTTGGTGCAAAAAACAAACCGCAATCACCCCACCCCAATACCCCAAAAATCCCAACCACAATTTTCCTTCAGGTAGAAAATTATAAAGAAGGATAATTTCAAACTATTTCAAGCGACAGTAAGACAGAAAGAGTTCACTGCATTCAAAACAAAATGAGCCTACGCAAAGATTTAGGATGTAACAAAAAAGGCTGGAGCAAGAGTGTCCTGAGGGTGGAAGAGCTATAGACTTGGTGCACACAGCTCTAATATTTCTGACAAAATAAAATTTTCCAAGCCTAGTTTCTCCAACAGATAAACACTTCCATACTTTTCTCTTTGCTGTTGGTGGGTACTTTTGGCTTGTTAACGTAAGTACGGATTCAAGTGCAATGGGAATTGCACTTGAAATGATATTTGAAAAAATCCTTCTATGCTACTAAGAAAATTGAGGTTTATTAGGGAGAGCATGCATGGAGATTTGAAAGCAACAGAGAGACACAGAAAATGCATGAGAACAAAACAAACAGCTTTCCAAAATAGGGGTCAAGGGAGGGATGCCCTCAGCTCTAAAGCAGGATAGCAGTGTGTCATATACTCCTGAATGAACTGAAAAACAGGAAGGCAACACCTTCTCTCCCCTCCCCATCAAAAATCTGAACAGCTAAAATCCCACAGATGACAAAATGTACAGTTGTTCAAAACCAGAGAAGACTGGAAAGAATTCTAGATGAACCATGCAAGGCCAGACCAAGGGGCAAATTAAATCCACTGCAGATCAATAAAAAGCAAAGTGCATTTAAATGAAAAATGTGAAGCACTCAAAACTGATTGTTGGGTTTAACAGTTCTGGAGTAACTCAATATTTGAATCAAGTGTTTAGCAAATAAAGGAAACACACTGCTAGATACACAAGGATACAACTTAGAAATATCATTTTTTTTCCATTTTCAAGACGAAAGCATTCACATGATTATCTAAAGGATAAGACGTACAAGACTGTTGTGCCACAGCATAAATCAGAAGCGTGTTCTCCATCAGAGTGCTGTGTTCAGCTCTTATCATCTGATCTCTTCTTGAGATAGCAGCTGTAGTAAAAGCCTCAGAAAATGGGGACAAGAATAATTTGGAACAAAGACATATTTCTGTAGAGAAGGAAATGGAGAAGCTTGAAGCAACCACACTAATGGGAAATGAATAAACTATTGAGGATGCAAAAAAAAAAGGAATTGTGGTAAAGGCAACAGTGCTCCTATACACTCTTGTCAGGCAGAAGCAAAGGCATTTTTTTAAACAGCAATACATTTAGAGCTGCTAAAAGGAAACATATGTTTTTTTAGTTGGTTTAGTTCCGTGGCAGTGCTCTGTTGATCTAGTTTTATTTTGTTTATATTCAACATTCAATTCAATTATATTCAAGAATATTTTGCCACAAGCTACGACGAAGATCTCCGAAAGATTCAGAGAAAGACTAGAATTTTATGAAAACTAGTAGTCTACTTTAGGTAGTGAAAAGATCAGAAATACCAATCTGTCCTCTGTATTTGTAGGAATTAAGATTTTTACGGTACAGGACCAAGCTGACAGAAAATACACAGCATTTCCCCTTTGGGCCTTGAACATAAGCAGCTACCTTAGAACAAGGGACACGTTAAGAGTGTTGGAGACAGCCCTGGCAAGCAGCAGGCCAAGGACACCCACACAGGTTGCAGAACTGGTCTATTAAGACGCCCAATCCTCTGCAGAGTGGTATGTCCACACAGTAAGGCAGAGGAATCTGGGAGCAGGAGAACACGAGAAGCTTTGCCACAAGGCTTTCATCCCAGGAGTGCCACATGCAGGGTACTCCTGTGCTCTGCTCAGAAGTGGCCCTCGCTACGTTGGGAACAGAGACTGCTCTGATTTCTCACCACAGAGGGCTGACACACTGAAGAAGCTGCTGGGCTGCACCAGGGCAGTGTCATCACAGTGGTCTGGCACCAACCACCTCCTTCAGCCCCCATTCCTTGGCAGCGCTCAGGGAAGTGCCCATACATAAGGTATTTACAACAGGAGCAAGGTATGCCTGTCCTTAGTACTACTGTGTACACTCCTCACCAACTTATTCCTGAGTGTACAAGCTCTGTGCTATGCATGACAGCATGAGATTTTTTTTTTTTTTAATATCTAGAAACCACCCCAGAACTAGGTTAGCCTGGCAGGCTTGCAGCACTTCATTTACATATGAGTCAATCCTTCTGCAATACAAACATTAGTGATGCATTCCCCACTGTCCTTCTATTTATACTCACTATTTCACCTGCAGGCATCCCGAGTTAATTAAACAAATCAATCCCATTGAGATAATTGTGTCTCAAGCAAATTAACACAATTAGCCTTATAAAAAGAAAATCCAAGCACTACTATATTTCTTCATATAAATCATGTGCTTGTTCCTCCAACTCTAGGTTTGTGGCTATCTAGGAATCTGCATTAAAATGAAGAGTATGACACACCAAACTGGCTGATGTGTGAGTGTTACAGCCAACAGCCGCTCTGTCTGCATCATTCTCTGAAATCTGAGATGCCCATCAGAAATAAATGTTCTTCAAGGAGAAATAAGCAAGGAAGGATCTCACTGCAGTGGACACTTCACAGCTTTTGAGACAGCCTCTGCTCCAAAACAGTACATTACCTTGACATTTACAACCAGGGCAAGATATGCAGTGAGCTGGTTAATTGGATGTATCAGGGGTTTGAAGCACTCTCCTTTCTTCTCTGGTCAGGCTTACAGAAACCCCTCTGGAGCAAAGCTGAAGTTCTACAAATGACATCTCAGTACCCACACTTTTTCAAAGACCTGTGCCTCCAGCCCTGAAGTGTAACAAAACTGCCATGGCAGTTGAACAGACACCATCATTTTTGGCCACCTGCTGTGTTTTCAGGGAATTTTTTCCCCTGAGGCAATCTCAGAGTAATCCAGCACACCTCAGCCTCCCCAGTCACAGCCCATCCTCTATCCAAGACCTCGACCACCCCGCAGCAGTGTGGCCAAGGCAGGGGCTGGTGTCCTTCACTACCACTCCTGGTGACAAAAGAGGCCACAACTTTTGGCTGAAAACTGGAGATTTCTCCAAGGTAAGGCAGGAACATTGAGCAGAACTCTGTCAGAGTCTGCAAGGAAGAGCAATGAGAAGTGATGAGCAACCTCATGGAAAACTTAAGAGGTTAGTGTGCAAAACCACCACCTCGTGAGCTGAAGCACCTAACCAAGGCCACTCCTTCAAGAGGTGGTGAAACATCCTCACAGCACATTCACCATGCTCTGGACCAAGGCCCGGGAGGGTTTTGCTGCCTCTTTCAAGCAGTGAGGCTTGCTTGAATGCAGGAGACTCCGGCACTCCCAGATTTCCCAGCTGGTGAGAACTCCTAAGCAGAGGCAGGTGAGGGTGTGTGAGCACGCAGGAGAGGCAGAAAGCAAGATGCTAACAGAGCTCCCCAGTGATAACTGTGCTCTCCTGTGTCCCTGCAGATGATGCAGGGAGCCCAGCAGCTCCTCCCCTGTGCCTCCCGTGGCTGCTAAGCAACTGCAGCAGTGCACGGGGCCAGGCAGGCACCAGAGAGAACTTCTCCTTTTGAGGGGCTTACGAGAGTACATGAGCTGCAAAACTGGTCACTGGTACTGAGTTCCTGAGAGGAATTATGGGGCAAAGAGAAGAAAGGGAAGAGAAGTAAGTGATGGGGGGGATGAGGAGAGGACAGCAGAGGACCAGGCTCGCACAGAAGGAGGGTATACAGAAGATCATTTAATGGAAGACTTCCCATCCTTTTTGGAAGTTGAAAATACAGCACTCTTATTTTTTTAAGTATCCCAAAACTAAAGGCTTTTTCCCTCTTGGCAAATTTCTCATCCATGTGGCACTGTAACCAACAAATCACACTGGCTCAGCAGATGTGGGTAAGATGGCTGTGGAGCTGCTCCATTTGCAGTCACTCCAAACATGCTTCCACACCATGCTGACCATGCACAGCCATGCTCCCACTGGCCCAGGGCCCTGCTGCACATCTGCCCTGCACAGCTCCCAGCCTTGATCCCAGGCAGCTGCCCCTTCACTGAGACAGCCCAATCCAACTGTGCACCACAGAAAACCAGGTTACTGAGATGGGCTGCTGACAAAATGGCCTTTCCCTTGTGGAAAATTATTTTTCCAACTGGGATCTTTTCACTGGCTTGGTTCACCAGAGAGCTGCACAAGTCAGTTGGTCAGCACAGGCAATGCCAACCCCTTCAGCCACACACTGGTGATGAATGTCAAGTCCCCCAATGTGGCAGCACAGAAAAGCAAGGGAAAATGTTATTCCCAAAGTCACGTACTGGGCCAAACAGGTATTCATCCCACATTTCTTGTTTCACCGTTCTGAACTGTACACTACATTTAGCATTGTCATTACCCCCACAAACTACTAGCAAAACCAGAAAGCAGTTCTTATTCTGAAAAAAGTAGTAATTTTTCAAAATGAGTACTGTCTTACAAAAGAAGTTCTCTTTAGGAAAGTTAGAAGAAGAAAACTTAATTTATGAGGTACAAAAGTCTTTCACTAACTCCATTTTACAGAACACAAAAATCAGACTGTTTACTTATAAAGGTAGCTTCTAAATATAAAGTGAACTTAACACCATATCAACTCACAAGAAACAGTACAAACTTCTACATACATATCTATCCATGTATCATTTAGGAGTCAGAACAGATAACATACAGCAGGAATACAAAGGTACTGTACTACAGGACAGCCTGGGAAAAGGGATAGATATCTTATCATAAAGTGTATTTAGAAAACTAGTTCCATGACACAGAATCCACGGGTACAGATGTCCTGTTATAAAGAATTCATTATTTACAAATATGCTACAGAACATTCCATTTGCAATGAAGTACCATAAATAATTCACACATAATACGTGGCAGAAGTGAAGGCAGTGGCATTTTCTCCACCATCCTCAGGGAGCTTCCCATATTAAGTGAAACAGAGCTCTGCTGTAACATCACAAATGCAATGAGAACATTGGATTGTCATTAAAATACAAAACTTCTTTCTCCATCAAAGGCTTCTCCACCAACACAATACAGGATATATTAATACATCTTATATCTCCAGATAGTCTTCTATACAAGCATTGCTACTGTTGGGTAGCAACATCAAGCAAGATGTGCAATTCCTTAGCTTTTAAATTGCATGTATGAATTTTATTTTCACCCCTGTGAATAATATGGAATTTCCACCTTGAGTGCACTGCCCAGGCACTGCAGTGTTGCACAGCTCTACCCCATGTCCCTTACTCCAACCCAAAGAGGCACATCCAGAGGCAGGCAGGCAACTCCGCTAGGGTTGACCTCCCTCTCCCTGTGGAACACATGGCAACATGGCAATTGTAAAAAGCGTGCCAGAACTTTGAAAAAGAGATGGAACCCCCTTTCTATCTGAAATTAGATTAACACAAATTTTATTTTATATGGATGAATAAAGAGTCACCAGGAAAATAAAAATAATCTGTTGTTACTGATACGGAGTGAATCTGGAAAACCAGACTAATGATGGAAGTTCTCTCTTGTGCAAATTGATTTCCCATAAGATCAAACACAAATTGAATAAAACCCTTGACAGTAAGTTCATCTTCCCCTCTATTCTGCTTGTCCCATTCTTTTCTCCAGCAGGACACGCGCACCCACGCAAAACTTGACTTATATAACTCCTTTAATCTTCCTCAAAGAAACAAACCAAAAAACCCCACACCCTCAACTATTAAATAAAAAACCCCAAAGCCCCTCAAGATTCCCTGTAATCTAGCTACAGAAGCCACTCTCCACATGGATGGGTGGGCAGGACTTAAATTTTGTTTTCTCCCTTCTGAGTCACAAATCAAGACCCAGTAGATTTGCCAAAGAGAGGAAAGAAACAGCAAACCAAGAAAACCTTACCAGCCTCCTAGGTGACACTGGATGATGTGGAAAACAGAAGAGACCACTGCAATCACCTTGCACCCAAGGTGTGCCACAGACCTACATGCAGATACATGGCTGGCTATAAACGTACACACAGCACTGCTCTCCCTTGCTAAAAACACGTCATCTAATTCCCAGGCAAGTGATTAGGAATCCGTCACGTCCAAAGGGAGCTGTTTTAGCGAATTATTTATTCTGTTTAATTATTTGTGTGTTACAAGTAGCCCAGATTCTTCTGGTTTCAACTTTCAGCTATTCAATCTCATTACACCTCCTCCTACTAAATTGAAGAGTTTTGTAGTTTTTTTCCTCTATAGATATTTGCAAAATACAACTCATCCACTTCACTTGACGCAAGCATGCAAAGCTTTTTATTTAGAAAAGAAAAGTCTAACAGTAAAACAGGTTTTCCAACTGTAATCAATCCCTCAGCTTTCTGCAGGCACGTAAGAATTGGACTCTGTATTCCAGTAATGATCCTGTGCCATCACACACTGGTAAAACATTATATGCTCCTAGAAGACACGCTTGGCTTTTGCATCCAAGAAACATATCCAGTCTTTCAGCAGTCCTGCAAGGCCTCTGTGTTTTGTAAGCTCCTGCCCACCACCCCATCTCCCTTCCAATGTAAACTCTCCCCTGAATGCAGCAAGCCCTACCCTCTGCAGAATGTACAGAGCTGGACTGGCCTGTGCTAACATTCAGACTACTCAAACAAGCCCATACCACAAGGAAATTAACTCCCTGTGTGACAGAGGACATATTTGCTGTATCCCTGATTTTTCGTGTCATTTTCGAATTTAGAAAGAAATAGCTTTGTTCAGTGTAATTACCAGTACCAGGCCTTTACTTCTCCCTTTCCTTTCCAAGTAATCACATTGCCTCATCACGCGTTCATACTCACTGCACTAATTCTCTATTTGCTGCATATATGTGCACATACATAAATGTGATGGAAGTCCCAGCATGAAGTCTGTTCTTCTCTGCAGAAAAGCACTGAACAGCACTGGGTGCATATTTGATGTCCTCTCAAGCAACAGTACACAACTGTCCAGCACAGTGTTGTGTGCTGATCCATGCAGAGCACTGGATGCAGCATTTTTAGATGTGACCTCCACTTTCCCTCGACAAAAAACTTAACAAGTTAAAACATATCCTGGTTAAGTCAGTGCAGGATTGCAGTTTGTTGTTTTGCTGTTTGGTTGGGTTTTTTTCTTTATGTAGTATCTAATAAAGCATCAGCAACATGAACATTAGGGTTATTGGTTTACTTAATATTATGATGTTCCATTAGACAAGGCATAATACAATTGTAGGCTGGAAATTAACTATGGAAACATGTTGATATGGTTATATGAAGTCATGAAACTTTTTCAAATGCAGAAGCACTGCTTCTACAATACAGTTTAAACAAGTTAACTTATTTCAACTGTATATGCATAATAAACTTTTGCTCTATGCTGTCATAACAGATACTCATTCTTCCAAAACAAAAATATTTGTTTTGGTTTTTTAAATACAATAAGGCATTTAATGACTATAAAAAAACCCCTGTGGTTGAACTTGACTCAGAACATAGTGCTGCTTCTGCTTTCAGCCCCAAAAAGAGAATTCCTATCACCATTATTGAACAGCAGTAATATTTATAGACAAAATAGCAATTCAGTTGTACTACTTTTGCTTTTTTAGAGTAAGAGCACTTTATCTTTTAGACAAATGGCGCCAGCATTGCAGTGGTGTGCTGGAAAAGCAGCAGGAAGGGGAGCACAGGCAAAAGAATCTGAACCCGTCATGACAGCAGACTCAGAGGAGGTGAGCTCAGCTGATGCTACAGTGTGTATGAGAGGATTCCCTTTAAAAGAAGGATCTAGATGCCAGACCTAAGTGCTCAGTGCTGTTTTTCCTGTATGGATTTATTCCTAGAATGGGAATACAATGGAGACCTAAAGGTGTTCTCCCAGGCTAAACTTTAATAGGGTTTTAACTTTTTAACAAAGGTCAAAGAAATTTCAACACAACTCCTCAGGTTACTGTTGCCTAAGTAAAACCTATGCAACCCTTTGATGAACCCTAGCCCAACAGCAGAATTAATTGCCAGAATTAATTACTAGCCACAAAGCCTTCCCTAGGATATTAGAACATATCTACCACAGCTCATTTAAAAATGGATGTTTCATGTGCCATACCTAACAAAGGATGGCCAACTTGTCCATCAGGAGAACACACCCTGACCATCACGTAGTTGTTCCTAAATAATCAAGCTGAGGACTCACTTCTCTGAATAAGTGGGTTTGGGGCTTTTTTTAGTGTTTTGGCCTCCATCACAAAGTTAAAGCTATTTCCTCATTTCTGAGCATGCCAGTATCCAAGCAAGGGAGAGGCAGAACTTTCACTTCTCACCTGCTCACAGAAAGGTCACACCTCACTGTTAACAACCCAACTGAAACACAGCAAGAGGCTCCAGCCATCTGAGACAATGGGAACCCTTCCCGTTCTCTGTGAGCTGCTTTCAAGCAAACCACACCATTTTTGTAAGCCCACATCAGGCCTGTGGCAGACACCTGGAGAATGGGCAGGACAGAGACACTGAAGCCGGGGACAGGGCTGCAATGATCCCCCCACTACGGAGAGTCCCTTCATCTCAGTGACACCAAGCAGCATGGATAAAGGCATTGCTGTAATTCTGGAATAAATTATTTCCTGTGAGGGTGGTGAGGCACTTGCACAGGTTGCCCAGAGAAGCTATGGATGCCCCATCCCTGGAAGCGTTCAAGGGCAGAATGAGCCTTGGATGGAGCTCCTTGGATGGAGCTCTGAGCAGCCTGGTCTAGTGGGAGGTGTCCACGCCCATGGCAGGGAGGTTGCAATGAGATGATCCTTAAGGTCCAGCCCAAAACATTCTGTGATTCCATGAAAGCACAATCATTCTGTGGACATGCAGGTTAAAATGCTGCCAATTGTTATTCTGCAAGCAGGTTGGACATTGGCCTTCTTTCAGCTTTTGTATTATCCCAACACCAAAGTAGGCTGAAAGAGTACTTCTTGCAACTTCATATTTCTACCACAGGCTCTAGCCAGTCACTTTTCTTTTGTGGCTGCATGTATTTCCTATTTAAGAAAAGGACTGCAGCAGTTCCTGGTTTGCCACATCTTCAAAGAGAGAGTTTGCGCAGCAGCTTCCTCTGCCCCGCATTACTCCGCACTGGTGAACACCCTCTTCCCTCCCAGCCTGCTCACAAATATGCTCAGCCACCTACAAAGCCAATTGGCAGACACAAGGTAACAAAATGAAGGATTTCCAAGCCACATCCATGATGACAGCCCAAAGGACTTTTTGCTCCAAACCTGGATTTCAATCCTCCCTTCTCCATCTGCACTTTCTATCTCTTTCAAAATAATGAGCAAACATTTCTCCAGCTTCACAAATCTGGCACATTTCACCTTCCTTGTCATTTAAGAGATACTATTAATACCAAATAGTTTGTGTGTAAGAACATTGTGCACTTTTGTAAAGCTTTATTCAAAGCATCCTCTGATCTTCCACTGAAAGCAGTAATTTAGTACTTTCACCGAACTTCTGAGGCTTCTATTATAAATTGTCTCACACAGGTGGAAACTCTGAGGCCAAAGTGACTTGCTGTTGGGCTAACCACCAGAAATCCTCATGTCCTGCTTCCCAAAAATCTGTATTTCAGCATTTCTGGACAACCTTTGATCCAGTGCTTCCTGCCCTGCATCCAACTTCAGATCATCGTTCCTTTCTCTACAGCCACACCTATGTAGGTGTCTGGCAGAGGTTCCTAGATATTTTCTTCCCCCAAAGATTTTCCAAAATTAAGTAATTAAATGATTAAGGAAAAAGTTCATCGCCTGCTAACAAAACTATTTATACAAACCACAATTCTACCTACAACAATCTGTATAGTTGTGTTTCCATGTCCCAGGCACACTGCCTGAACATGAAAAGCTCATGTTTAGCTTAACTGAACCTTCCAATTAACCCCTTCCAAATGAAAAGAATACTCTCAGGACCTGGTCTTTAAAGATTATTTCCCTGGATCAGCAAGAGACTAGTAAATATCAGGTAAGTCTCAATTTGTTTTAAACAGGAGAAAAGTAACACAGAAGACCTATCTCTCACCTTCAACGATTCTTGAGGTGCTATTCTACAATTAAATAAAAGTCTATTTCTTTAAGAAAGAAGAAAATATACCCATATATAAAAGACAAGCAATCAGAAATGGAGTAACACTTTAGCATTACATCAGCAGCTAAAAACATAAGGAAATAATTTAAAATTTAATCAGTGGAGACACCAAAGCCATGCATGGAAAAAAGGCAAAGGCAACCTATGCAATGTGAATGTCTTGCATGACAGAGAGCACAGGATCTCCAAACTGTATGTGACTCACTAGTCCCTAAAGAGTATTGCTTGCTTTGATTCTTGCACCAGGATCCATCAACATCTGGCTATACAGTCATCTTTCTTGTTTTAATAAAAGCACTCCAATAATGTAAGAGAATACCTTGTATTAACCAGTATCACCTATGGCTTTGCTGAACAGTGGCCATTGCTACTTTCACTCAAACCTCATGTAATACAAAGTCTCAGCAGAAACCAATGTCAGAACTCCAGACCGTCCATCCTCCAGATGATCCTCAACTACTGATCCTGCTGAAGGCTACATTAAACAAGAGCTTTCACCTCCTTTTGTGTGTTAAGTAATCAGAGCTACAAATAATTTCAAGACTCATTCTTCATCAGGGTTATTCAGAGCATGTCATCTTATTCCTTTCATTCCCTCACACCACATCTGAAAACTGGAGAAGCAAGAGCACACCCTCATCTGGCTCTGACCCTCAAAGCAGAACTGTGGAACAGCAGCTGCTCCCTGAGTCAGTGACACATGGAGCACATATGTAACAATTGCTAGAGATCACACAGACATCCCTGGAGAGTTCTCCAACAATCTCTCCTGGAAGAAATGCCAAGTTTTCTAGGCAGCATGGGCCATCCAAAAGATCATAGAAGGAAAAAGTTACACAGTAAGTTGCACAGGTATATATCCCAGGCACGTTTTTCAATCAGTAAAAGCTTGTTGGATATCCTACAAAAAAAGTTCTGCTTCCACTGAGCTTTGTTAGTGGGACTGATGGTGTAACTAATTCAACTTCAGAGAATACTTTGAATGAAGACTTCATCATCTACCTCTCTTAAGGCTACTAAAGGGGATGATTTTTTAAGCTGCAAGTCAGGAGAAGAAAGCAGAGAGAAAAATGACACAGATAATTTGTTCTTCCAAGTTGTCTACTCAAGAAATCCAGAGGAAGTTTAAGTGGTACACAGTCAGGTTTACTCATTTTGCTGTCTTTTAACAGCACAGACAGGTAAGGGCCAGAGTGTGCAGACTTCTCCTTTGCAGAAGAAATAGCATGCCATCATTAAGAGCAACACCCAGCAATGCACAGGATCAAAGTGACAACACTAGCATATATTAGAGGTAAAGTTCATCTGCAACAGACAGAGCAAACAGAGCATTCCCTGACCAGCAGAAGATGGCTTTGGTACCATCACTCAAATCCCCACAGCCTTCCCACACTGCCCCAAGGCCACTGAGTCACCCCACAGCGAGATGCCCAAAATGAGGCTGTGTACAGCATCTCTATGGAAGTAAATGCCTTGACCTTTTTAATCTCCACGAGGTGTGTTCAAATACTACAGTCACTGGCAACTGTTGAAATAAATCATTTAAGCAGTATACTGTTAAGGCTCACCATTTGAAAGCAAAAGACCAATAAAGTACAAAAGCAATGAGCCTACTTTCCTCCTGATAAAATGGAGGAGGAAAAACAGACCCAACCCTGCTGGCACACACTGCAGTCAAATTCCTTTTGACAATTTATGAACTTTTTTTCTTCCTCCTGTTTAACAAAATTACTTCAGCAGTATAAAAGTTGGCAGCACAGCTATCTCACAAGAAAGTTGCTCCATTCCTTATTGGTAAGCAGTGCACACACTCACACAAAACCCCACACCCACAGGAAATTGAGAGCTATTCATTTAGTTTTAGCCAAGTCTTTGTGAGACTGTACCTTTTGACTATTAGCTGATGGTAAACGTGCAACTGTCTGGTACTTAATCTCATATAAAAACTAGACAAAAAACCCTATCAATATTAAATTTAACCTTCAAAAAAGAACACAAGTGGTATGAATGCAATTGTCTGGAAAAATGCTACTTAGCAAAAACAAAACAACTACTCCCCCACATACATGCAATATTTAAAAGAAAGAATTCAAAGCTGTAATTATGTTCACACAAACCTAAACTGCAGAGTACAAGAAGTTCAATGATACAAAATCCTGTGTTATTTGTAATGACACCGTGTACCTCTTCTTGTATTTTTTTCTTGGTATTTTGGGGGCCTGATGGGATGCTGTCCATTGCCATTACCAGGGATCAGAAGGAAAATATAAAACCAATTCTTGTCATCTGTACAGAACATGAAACCTGGAGCAATGGGAAGCTAAACACTAAAGTATACTTTTAGCTAGGTATAGTTTGTCAGAGCAGCAGCTGGTTTTAATACAGCCATGACACAAAATGACAAACTTCTAGGAATTAAAAAAAAAAAAATTAAGAACATCAAGAGATACTCTTGGGGAACTGCACTTGGGAAGGCAGCAATCCTGTAAAAAATGACTGGGGGTTACAGAAGACACCATCTAGACACTAAATTTCCTGCACAAATCTGCAGCTAAGGGAGGAAGTGTAACCTCTGGATGGAGAAAAGCATTTTTTTGTATAAGGCAAGGCAGGGAGGGAGAGTGTTATCTAAAAAACAGTAACAACAAGGGCAACATGCATTTCTGGTCTATTCACTTTGGAAAAGAAAATACCACAAGAACAGTGAAAGATTCAGAGAATACATCTTATATAAAGAGTTTAAACAGTCTGCATATTTGGCTTATCCAAGAGGATAATGGTTATCAGTGACTTACCAACAAAATGGCTAAATGTCTCTACCAAAATTTACTCAGAAGATAAAGAACACATTAGCCAAACCTAGGCCCTCAAAAGAAGCTTCTGGTCAGATGAAATGGTTTTGAAGAATTCAGAATTAATCTTCTCAGCCTGACTGTACATAATTACAGTTGATTGATATGATGCGTAGTATGCTCAGAAACTCATTGACAGCAAGCTTGCTAAATGCAGTTTCTCCAAGCAGCACTTTCTATCTTATCCAGCTGACTAAAATCTTGTGCAATTCCTTTGGCATTTACATCCTTCCCACTGCAGCAGTGCTATCCATTCACAAGCACAGACCTCTGCATTCAGTTAATCCCAACAAGTATGGCTCCTGGAGCACAACTCTTCAGAAGCACCTGCTGCTCCCTACACACCCTTAGAATATTCAAATCAAGGTTAATTTGTCTTCAAAGCGCTCCAAGGCCTCAGTTCAGGGTATTCAAGGCTTTTGCCAGAGCTCCAGGACAGAGAGCAATCTATTGTTCTGCTGCTCTACCTGATGTTAATGGGTGCTGGAGATTCAAATTTTTGTGTGGATAAATGAGGCACGTGAAGTGATTTCCAAGTATGGAAATGGCAGGTTTGAGAAACAAAGTTTATGATATCCATCTGTGTCTCTCTCCACTTTTTAACTGATAGCAACTTGTATTTAACTAAAGCACTATGCATTATACTATGCATCCAGGTACTATATTACATCTCTCCATGGATAAAGAGAAACAAAAATGGGACAGGCCTCCTACTGTCATTTACAGTCAGAAAAGGACATCTCTGTAAGGTAACACCAGAAGTTATGGAGTCACTAAAAAATCACTGAGTGAGAGTTCATGATCTGCTCTAGCAGGACAGGACAAACAGACACCAGATGCTCATTTTGGGGACAGAAGCCTTTGAATGTACTTCAGAGACTCTGTTTTTTAAAACTAAAGCCCATTCCTTGGGCTTTATGAAGTCCACAAGTCACCAGGGCCCTGGCTACTGTCTGAGCACCATCAGGGCCACCAGAGAGTCAACAGAGTCCCACCCTGTGTGCTTGGCTGCCTGGGCTGCAGAAAGGCACCCAGCAGGAGCACTGGGAGCTGCCTGCTCCTTACACCCCAGTGGGTGGAAAAGGGAGAACTCTCAGTCCCTTCAACACATCCTCTCTTCCACCTGGAGCAGAAGTTACCACCTGCAGCTGGAGGTCACTCATGAACCCAGACAACACATTTTTTCTGGGACATTAGCCTTTGGTGTTCTCCGAGCTGTCTGGGTACCTTAACTAATATCTTCCTTTCATTTAAATATCTAGGGGGTGGTTAAGTTAAATTTAATTTCATATGTGAATTTTGCAATTCTTCACTCAGCCACTCCCCCAAATATTATTTTTAGACTTGTTTATTTTATATATTTTTTAAAAGCCAGCAAGTTACTAGCATGTCTGAAGTTGGCAGCCCACTCTGAGCTTGGAAACTGCACAACCTTCACACGGAATGGGTTTCAGAGAAAAAAGCAGAACATTTCTGTATCTCACTAAACCAGTAGCAAACCCTTAACCTCACTGCTAGGAGCCTCAACTGAAATTTTCCTTTTAACTCTATCTGGCACCCTGTCTTTAATTCAGGAAAGGTTTGATATGAATAATGGACACTCAGGAGGGTGATGCAGAGATAAAGGAAAAGAGGACGAGAGGGGCCAAGATTCAAAAGACTGGTAGTGGTGGTTGGCACTTTGGTCATCTTCCTGGAGCCAGGCTTAACAAAAGCAGAGAAGGTTCTCCATACCAAGGGCAAGAATACATGGCAGGACTTTGGCACCTGAAGAACCATAATTAATCACTTCAACAGTAAGTATCATCCTCTTTTTACTGAAAGGGGAGCTGACTCAAAGACAACCAAGGGAGTTGCCCAAAACCACATCACCAGTCATTAGCAGAATGCAGTTGGAAGTTTCTGGCTGGCAGAGCTATTTTCAGTCACTGAAGTTGGCAGCCAGTCCCAGGTGCAGAGCTGGTGCCCTGTGTGTCACCAGGGGAGGGTCACCAGGGGAGGGTCACCAGGGGAGGGTCACCTGCTCCCCACTCCCCATCTCCCAGCTCCATCACACCACCAACACCAAGGAATGATGAAATGAGGGTGTGTCCAGCCAGGGTGGCGGGCTCAGGGGTTAGCACCAGCACTGATGCTCCCATCACCCCACAGTCCTGCTGGAGTGAGTGCCCACCCTGAAGGGACAACTGCAGCCCCCAGGAGCTGCCCTGGCACCCCTCTGTAGCCCAGAGCACCTGGGTCAGGAAAATAACCCTAGGGAGAAGTGTAAGCCAGTGGTTCTGGCCAGGTTCAGCACCCTGCTCTGGCTCACTGGGGGGAGTGAAAGACAGGCAATAGGCACCCAGAGACCACACACCTCACCTACCCCTCCCCTTTGTGCTCACACACTCCAAGGGGAACTTCAGATCAGCTCACTTCTCAAGCAGAAGCTGAAATGGCTCTTTCCATCTCATCCCTATAGCTTTAATGTGCATTTTACAGTACTGATTTCAGTTTCTTCTAATTGCTTAGTCAAGACTGCAAAGTTACTTATTTCTTAGAGAGCCAGCTCACAAGGATTTTCCAAAGCCAAAGGTAGTCCTTTTTGTAAGGGTAGTTGGAAAAAGTATTAAATAGATTAATTTTCTTTCTTAACTTTCACAGAAGCAACACAATTCTTGTAAGAAGCAGTTTGGGAAACCCAGTGTGACAGAGGGGGAAGTGAGTACCCTACACTTACACTAAAAGCAGAACCACAGAAATCTGCTTTTTGTAGCATAATTAGTCTTAATTCATATATAAAATTACATCTAGGTCGCTGGTATATTAGCTGTACTCCCCTCATTTCTATATTCTGCCTGATACCTGCCTATACTGAGCTCTCCAGACATTCCTTCCAACTCACTTGATCCTTTGAAGCTGACAGTTATCTACAAATTCAGGCACTGAAGTAATTTATTCTTTTAGAAGTGTTAAGCATTTAAAACTTGCAACATCAGATTGTGCAAATATTCAAATTTTCTGGAAGAAAAAAGAAAAGAAAAAAGCTTTTACCTTGATGTCTACATTTATGTATATATTCTCCCCCTACACACTCTTATCTAGAGGCTTTTCCTCATGCATGAGATTTCCCATTTTTCTCCTTGTGCTTTCCAGGTACTTTCCACATATTGTGACATAACAGCTAAGTAGCACAAGAAAAGAAACTCAAATTACCTGTTACCGTTTTATTCAAATTACCTTTCTTACTGAGAAATTTTTCTTCTGTAGAGACAAAAGTATTCACTGGTAATGTCAAAGAAAATTATTAAAATTCATCTAGCAGTGATGCAAGAGGTTTGTGCTGACCTGCACTAACACAAGAAGAAACCACAATTTACCAGTTTAGACATAAATAATTCCTGGACTTTGCCTCTATTTGGTCTCATCAAAATCAAGCATTACTCCCAGTAAACAAGACAAACACACCCAAAATGAAAAAAAAAACCAACAAAACCCACACAAACACTTCAACGAGTTACTGTGGTTCTGCATGTGTAAAATCGAGGGTTTCACTGCCAAGACTTGTTAGAAAAGAACAACCAGAAAATGTTTGCAAAACAGATTACTATTATGAAGGGCATTAACAGCTATTAATAATAGAATATACATCAACCTACTGCTTTTTAGATAGTCAATATTAATTGGCAACCTAATTTGGAACTGTTAAGAGACCTTGCAGACACCATTTGTCAGGTCTAAGCTAACAGTGGGTGAAAATAGGCCTGATAACAGTTACTTCCTTGTCATTTCCTTTCACAAGTGACACAATGCTGTTTCAGCGATCAAAGTAATTTTTATCTCGTAAGTGTAACTCTGAAAATAGATGAGGCCTTATAGAATGATTTTATATTTATGATCTGAGCTATTGAGCAGACTTCATGAGAAACTGGACTTGCAATTCACAAGGGCTCTGGATTGCTCGGAAGGAAGCAAGATAAAGGCACAGGGAAATATGGGGGAAGGAAAAGAAAATATTGGGTGAGAGGTCTGGCACCTATCAACATCACTGCAAGCTTGCCAAGTCTCATAATTTCATCACAAGGCTTCAGGAATATCAAAAGAGCTATTATTCATTTTTTTAATTCTACCCTGTCAAGTAATCAGGAGAAGAGATGCCAAAAGCCAGCCATTACAAGGAAGCCACCATGGCTAGCATTAAAACAAAATTATTTCTGCACAGAGTGGACCATCTATTGTTGCTTTAAATGGTATCTAAACCCCTTTAACTGCAAAGGCAGCATGAAATGTGGGAGTGCATCAGACTGACTTGTCCTGAAGAAGAAACAGAAGGGAATGGGTCAGGAAATATCCATGAAAACTAAGCAACCAAGGAAAAACATTGATAGGAAACACAGTCAAGACATGAAGTCATGTTTGGGGCAGAATCCAGATGACTGTATGGAAGGAAGAAAACCTAAATGTAAATGAGGAGAGGGAATGCAGAAAGGAAGCAGGAGGTTAAAAAAATGAAATAAATGAAGTAACACTGATGACATCTTTAGTAGCTAGGGATGGTTCAAAGAATGAGTGACACCTGCAGCCTTGAGAAGGAACATGACCAGGACAGACACTTCTTGGAACACAGGAGGACCAGGAGTGGGACAGTAGCATTTCTCCAGCCCAGGCTGCTGGGGAAAGGATAAATAAAGGCCTCTTGGAGAAAGAAGAGCAAAATACACCCATTCCTAGCTCAGAACTGAATTTTACACTGAGAAGGTATAACACAAAATGAGGACAGAATATTTCCTTTTAAAGGTGAAAGATGACAGCCAGTGGAAAGTACTACTTCTTCATCACATAATCTCATTTTAATGCCAGGCCACTTGCTGGGATCTGCCTCACAGTTTGCATGTGCCCAGGGCTGGCAATAAAGCTGTGGTGAAAGGAGGTGTCATGGAGGTGACATGGCCTCAAGTTGAAGAGCCTTCTAGAAACAGAGCCTCCTCAGTGTTGTTTTACAAGACAAGGGGAGAGTGAACTTGCACTGGGAGAGACAGTACAATAGCAATCAGCTGCTGTGCTACAAGAGCTGCCCATGCTACAGCACACAGATTTGTCAATATTTACTCCACAGAAGAAAGCAGTACACAAAAGTACACTGTAATATATGTACAGTATAAAATACATATATAATACATGAGAATAATGTCTTCAGGAAAAACCAGCAGTTGAATAACTGAATTGTTGTCTCACCAAACTGTCCTGTCCCCATTGCTGACGCACACCCAAGTCCCCCGCATTGCTTTGACGCTGGACAAACAGACTTCTCAGTGAACTGAATCTGAACAAAGCAGCCTGAACATGAGCACTGCTACCTGTCCCGTCCTAGCTGTGTTTCTTTTCAACAAGAGCTCACGGTGGCAGTGCCACAGTGGGCACCGCTCAGCCTCCAGCCACCGTGGCGCTGCTGGCACCGCGCGACAGGGGTGGTGCACAGGGCTGCCAGGGCACTTGGGCTGGGAACTCTAAAAGGTCCTGAAAACAATTTTAATTATCCATTCTTGGAGGATAGAAGGACTGGTTGGAACACGTGCAAGCGAAGCAGCTTGTTTACATAACAAATGAGGTATGCGAGGTGCTCTGTGTAACAGCGCTGCACACTGCAAACTCTCTCACCTGGAGAGCTGGGTTTACCAACTATACACACACAGGACCACCTTCGTGTAGAGAGTAAGCCTTACATAAAATATTCATAGCAAGATCCAACAGTGCCATGAAAGAGGGTGGTTTGAATGGACAAAATGTCTAATACTTGCAAAAAAAAAGAAAAAACAGGCAGCCACCAAGTCTTTGATTCTTGCATATACACAGTGCCAAGAGTCATTCGAAGTTTTCAGTTCTTGCTTGAGCAGTCACCCTCCAAAAATAAATCCACCCTCCTTGGAAAACAAAACTTATATGAAAAAAGAACAAACAAAAAAAAACAAACAAACCAAAAAAACTCAAGAGCGTCTACAAGAGCTAAATGTCTGAATCCAAGGAAGAAGTCATTTAGCCCTGATCCTCATACAATGGCATCATGCATTTAGCTGTTTCCATGACATTTTCCAACCAAAAGCCAAAAAGAACAATAGGGATTTTTGAGGCCTGTAAATTGTACAGAACTCAGGAAGAAGGGGGAGACAAACAATGAAACAAACAAGTGATAGAGCTGGATAGCTGCAGCGTGGATTGTACATTGAAAGACAGTGACAATCTCTAGGTAATACTACTTTTGTGCTTGGCTCTTTGTTGTTTGAATATGGTTCTCCCAACACCTGAGAGTTTTACAGACATCTACTCCTCTCTAACAGTGGAGACCTCTGAAGTAGAAACCGTAAGGAAAAAAGAATCCACCTAAACACTACCTTTTAAAAATGCTATTAGAAGATAAATTTTAAAAGATCAGCAAACTTGCAGCTTCCTTCAGCACATTAGGGACAGCAAATATTAATTTCAAACTCAAATCTAGAGCATTTCTATACATATATACTCTTATTCTAATAAAAACCAGTCCAAATGTGAGAATACTGCAACAAGAAAAACAAGTTTTAAGGTGTAGAACTTAAAACAGCTCAAAGATCTTTTGAACTTTTGATATCTTGGGGTGGGGATGTGGGGGGAGGCAATATCTCAAAACGAAAGAAAAACTTCTCTACATCCTCTGTTACTTGAAAAAAAAAAGCTCTGAAATAATAGCGTGACTACCTTGCTAATCCCTGTGCCTCGCTTTTTGTCTTCTGGTCTTTGTACATCAGTTCACCAGGGGAAAGAACTGGTCACAAGCTGTAGAGAACAGAGATGGTTTCTGCTCATAAGCTTAGAGGCTTAGAGATTTAACTTCAAAATAATTATCACAATTATTTGCATGGTTCTGCCAGGAAAAAAAAAAATTATCCTCAATCCAAAAAACCATCCAGTGTGACAGCTTTGTGTAGGAATATGTTTATCTTACCCTCTTCTCTTACCTTATCAGACACATCTCCTCATCCTATTCAAAATACAGCAAGTCATGAAATTCCATCTGCAACACAAGGAAAAGCCCATTAATACCTCCTGATAACCTTACAACAGAAGTCTAATAAGCAGTTCAAGAAAAAAAAAAAAAAAGTTAAAGTTCTCCTGCCATTCCAGTATAATCTACACCCCAGGCAAGTCGCCCTCCAATCTGTGGCAATTTGGGAAGCACGGATAATAAAGGTATTAAAGATGTTGTAACATGTCCTGTAAGAAACACGCTCTTCCTCCTTTGGCAGGGCTAACAGAGGTGGCCAAAGCATCCAAGTTGTCCTGCAGAGTCATAAGTAAGTCTGCAGCATCCTCTCATTAAATTAAATGAGCATCAAATTACATAATGTGAACAGTTGTAAAATGAGACCAACGGTAATGGCTAGAAATAATCCCAGCGGTGTTATACATCGTGGAGACAATTTTCCATCAGACTATCAAACCTGGGTAGTAAGCAGCACTTTTTATCTCCAGGCCAAGAAACTGTCACCATGCAGCCTCTCTTAAATAACAGTAAAACATGCAAGAAATGGATGGAACAAAACTCTCATGGTCAAGTTTAAATGATGCCTACCCCAAACAAGTACATTTAATTTCCTAACTCCTTTACAGACCAACCTTTCAAAGCAACCAAGGTGTTTCTATAATATAAGTAAACATGACATAGTTTGGCATACTTGGGGTCAGATGAAAGAATACCACACACCTAACCAAAAAATCTGCAACCTTAAAATTGTCAATAAAATTTACAGTCTGGATAGACTCAGGCTTGAACAAACACTGTGCCATGGCACTATGAAGAAGAGACGACATGACCTGCAATCCAGCCAGTCCATGACTCACTAGGGCAGAAGAGAGATCTCCCACCTGGCAATCTGAAAAACTAAGGGTTTGACTAGAGTGAGAAGTGTGAATCAAGGACCTAAATAACCAAACAAACCAATCCCTTCACGCTCTTTTAGCCCCTCCAGTGTCCTGCCCACGAAGTCCAGAAACCTGCTAGTCCAGTGCCAGAGAGGAAAAGGTCTGAAATGTGCAATGGTCAAATGGCACACAAGAGAATACTATTAAAAAACCAAACAAACAATGCTTAGTTTTTCAATCCAGTTATCTGGGGGAAGATACAGTGGGAATTAAAGCATTTGAAGCAAAGAGCTTTCATGTTTGCCTACCTCTTCTCTTATGATGCTACTAAAGGTATCCCTGTGCTTAAAGTAAAAAAATGAAAAAATAGGTGCATCCTCACTTGTTTTTTTTTCAACACCGAGCAGCTGCAGCCATGATGTCAACAGACCCCACCAGGAACCCACAGGGGCTCAGTGCCACAGAGAGGCGACATCCTTCACCACACTGCACTGCCATTGCCCCACCAGCAAAATGGGGAAGGCAGCATGTGGTCCCCAGCCAGTGTCCAAATTGCCAGCTCTGGGGCGCCTCCTTTTTCCCCTAAGTGCTAAAAAATAAACCTTTCATCCTGTAAATACCATTTTCTCAGATTATACTGATAATAATTAATTTTTTTGGCATTACCAGAATAATATGACAACTCATGACACCACTATGGGGTTTATTTTTTTAAAAGAAAAATTTGTTTTGTTATTTCTTGGGTTTTTTTTCCTTATGAAGAAGATATCTTCTGTGCACGTTACAGAAAGATTGAACAAAGAGAGCCACTGACCAAGAGCCCACTTCAGTATCCCTACCCTCCTATTCCCCTGCCAACCCAGTAAAATTCCTCAGAGCACAACCTCTTCCTGGCTATTTTCAGAGCAACTGTAGCAATCACACAAGAACAATGGGGAAGTTTGTTTTACTCAAAGAGTAAATGTTTTGCAGCTTCCAATGTAAATATTTTAATTAATGGAATTTTTTTTAACTCTCTACTGCCTTACTTGTGTTCACATTCACACAGAGACACCAGGAGAGGAGCAGCACTCAACTGCTGTAATACAGGGGAGAAGAGAATACAGCATAGAAACATGAGATGCTGACTTCAGAAAAAGCATCTTCATAACCAAATCAAAATTCAGTGGGCATTTGCTGGGGGAGACTTGTTGTAAGAATTTAAGAGAAGCAAGTCTGCTCTTGCTCTGTGTCCAGCCAAGGGCCCATATTAGTTCCCACTGAGATTGTGGGGCTATTTTCATAGGCAGCTTGTAAAAAACCACAACTCAGTGTATTTCTGAAACAACATTATGCCCAATGACCAGACCACAAGGGAAAAGTGACTTATCCTTTTGTGTCAAACATCAATATGGTGGCTTTTAACCACTCATCACTGAGCATCCACTTCACAGAAATGCTCAAATCTCCTCTTAATAATCCATAAAGCAAGTGTTGCAGACTGTCAGCAGGATGGGACTCAGATTCACTCTCTCTAGGCCAGACTGTTTTGGTACTACAGAAAGTGGCTGCACTGAGATGCCAAGCCTTCCTGCACATGCTCCCCTGATGGTTTCTGGATCCAGGAGCACCCCAGCTACAGACAGCTCTTTCTCTTTCAACAGTGCCTCTCACCTAAGAAACTCTCCTCCTCCTCTGTCCCCAGATACCAGGATAAAGTTTGGATGCACTATCAGCAGATGGCTGGCATTCAAGATTTTTTTAAAGTTTCTTTTTCAAATGAAGTAGGACACAGATGGTGACGTTCCTGCTTTCCCAAAGCCTGGAACATGAACATAGACCTGTCTGAGCTGGGGAGCTCAAACCCATAGTACGTTTCTGGAGAGCTGCACAAATTACTGCACGGACTAGTTTAGCCTCAAGCAGTCCCACACGTGGCAGCATTTCCCTTCCCTGCTTTTATCTGAATGGGAGGTTTTGTTCTTGTACTGACCTCACCACACTTGACGCCTGTTAGCAACATCCTTTCAGAAGTTTAAACAAGCTCTTTAGAAATTCCCTGCCACTGTAAGTAACAGACATGCATACCCCAGGTAAAATCCTCACTGTACCTTTCAAAAAATTACCACAACTGTACTCTTCCACCACCTCATGCAAGGTGCTGGTTGCCCACTCATAAGGCTCCCTAGATTCTGCAATTCTTTTAACTCCTGTCCACACTGGCAGATCCATCACCTCCAAGCCAGTGGCGGTGGCACTTGGCTCATCACATCCTACCAGGCAGTGGCTAGCACTGAAAATGATGGGAAAAGGCCTACTGCTCTCTCTCCTGCAGGAACTACTAACTGAGGAAGGAGCAAGACCTCCCAACTCCATTTCATCAAGGACAAACCTTCCACAGTGCTCAATTAGCAGATGCTGACTTATCAACCACTCCCCACTGAGGATGGGGAGCAGCAGGAAAAGAAATATCTGGCTCTTACTTAAGAGAGACCCCCCAATTTGGCAGCAGCAGGACAACGAGGCCGCTGCTGTTCCTGCACAGGCAGGCTGGTGTCGTGCAGAAGGAAGCAGGAGCAAGCAGATCCACCACTCCTCACGGGTGCACCCACCACAGTACCTGACTCCTAGGCAGGGTAAATGGGCACCAAAGGACAACGGCAGAGAGAGCTCTCCTTGCAGCAGCATCATTCAGAAAGATGTGTTTGCAAAACCCTTCCTTGTCCCTCACAATGCCACAAAGTGAAAGTAAAACTCCTCATCTTACATTTGAGTGTAATATCATTGCTATGTACTGATAACATAGACATTTATACAGTATCACCTTCAGCTTCCACATCAGAAAAAACTTTCCTTAAAAAAACCCCAAGAATAAACAAAACCCTCCCATAATGTCTTTCCCCATACTCCCCATCAAATTTTCTGGCTATACATGCAACATTAAAACAGAGAGTAAAGATCAAAGAAGAAAGTTTCTCTGCTTGGAAAGGACTTTTCAAAGTGTGTCTAAACACACTTTTCATGGAAGACCCAAGTGAGGAGGCAGACTTTCCATGAAGCCCTCAATGTGCACGGACTCTGGAAAAGATCTCCGAGAAAGTGAGCAACTTAGGCTTATGCCAGTCCTTCCATCTTCCTCTCTGACCTCTTCTAGGGAAACACTGCATCTGACTTCCTCATATGCCTATTTAATCAGCAATGTGAAACTTGCACAACCTTACCGGTGTCTCTGTGGTCTTCCCATCAGGGCAGACACACCCCAAAGGAGCAGAACATTCATAAGTCTCCCATGCCCACGGGATGGAAAAGCGAGTGGGGAGAGAACAGATGAATGTTAATCTCTCCTCCTTGCCGCCAGCAGCAGTCTGTACTCTCCCACGCAGACAAGAGGGAGGCTGTACAATTTGTTGAGGCCAAACTGTCTGGAAAAATGCAAGGAGAGAAAACTGATGGCAAATTCTCTTCTCTATCTCTTCATGTACTGTAGGGAAAGTGAAAGTCAGTCTCAGAGTTGCTGATAGAACACGAGACCACAGGGTCTTTAAGGGGCTGCTTTTATGCAAACCGCAGCACTGGGCTATGCAGGACTATCAGTTCAACATATTCACTGCCTAAAATATTCTGCTCACACACGGCTTGCACTCTGACTTCTTATGGGAAATACTTTGATTGGCAGAAATGTTTGATCATAAGAACACAAAAAGGACCTGATATCACTCCATTATGGATGTTAATTCACAAATGTAGGACTTTACTCTAGCCTACATGACTCCAAATATCTACTTCCTAACCACCAGTAGGTAGCCAATAAGCACATGAAATACTGAGCTTGGAGCAGTTGCCACCACAGACACTTCTTTAACTGATCTGTGCCTCAAAGGTGGCTGTCAGCACACAGGGCTGTACATGTGCCAAACGAGAGCATGGGAGAGAAGCTCCAAGCAGGAAACAGAAGCTTGTCTTAGATTAGCATAGCTCACTCAAGTGTAGTGCTATGCTCAGATTTGGTTTTGATTTGCAAACCTTGCTGTCATTGGCTAAGAGAATGTTTCAAATTTTGTTAAAAAAGGCAAAAAACAAAACCCAGAAAGCTGAAACAAACATACAAATGAAATTTGCCTGGCAGCAGTAAGTACCTATAAAACGATGCAAGATGCAGGTTTCCCAAACGCCGTGTTACTGCTTGCTTCTCCATCTCCCCTTCCAGCTGAAGGCAGCATCTTGGATGGGCACCTCCCAGGTCTCCAGCAAAACATATTCAAAAAGCAGAGAGAGCAAAAGGAGAGTCTCTCTGCTGCAGCAGTTTGAGACATCATCAGTCACCTCTGATCTTTATTGAGAATCCCTCCTCACCATCCCCAAATCCATACTACAAATGTGCTGCCTGTTGAGATATCTTAGAAATAAGCCAAGCCCAAGACAAATTTGGCTCCAAGGAAATTTCGAATGGTACTCTGTTGAGCTGGTGGCATGTTTCCAGTCCTCACTGGTAATTGCAGAATTTAGAGTCCCGGAGTCACCATACTGCCTGAAGACAGTAGATCCTACCCTCAAACACACGTGCCAGCATTGCAGACGTGGTTTTGATGAATACCTGTCCAGCGGGAACCACTCCAGAAAAACCACTTGCTTACTCTAGCTCACAATAATCACAGTAGCAGAGACATAATACAACCAGTATCTTGATCAAGGGCAAGGGAAAATTTCTTTGGTAATCTAGAGAAGGAATCTGAACCTTAAAGGGAAAATTTAAGCAAAGAAAGGAGGGGGGAAAAACCCACTATTTAATGTTAGCATGTATTAATGTTTAGCCTTTAACTGTGGATAAACAGAGAAGAATCTCTCTGCTTGTGCACATATTTAAAAGACTGTTTACACATCAAGTCCAAAAGGATGTCCTCATTTTATAAATAATTTGATCTGATGACTACATCAGAAAAATGTGCAACTTAAGGCTACATACAGAGGCAAAATACTTGGCTATTAATGTCTAAACACAGGCGAGGGGGACAAAGACTAAACATCAGAGTCACTAAAACTCAGCAAATAGTTTATAGTTGAAGCTAAGTGCCTAACATAGTGCACATTCAATATACACCAAACTGCAACTCTCCTTAAACGCATGAAGCTGTCCTTGCCAGTAGGTCATTTAGGTATTCAATATGAGAGTCTCCTAAAAGCAAACACTTCCTCTGCTCCTCATACCTGATAGCATAAGCCATCCAGCAATGCCTTACTCCTCCTGTGGGGCGGGCACAACACCTCATACAGCACACTTGTGGAGCCACAGGGTCAGGTAACAGCACTGGGAGCAGCTGAAACTTCTCTCCCACAGAAATGAGGAGAAAAGGTCCTCAAAAGATTTACTCAAAGCCTGTGGCTTTGTTTTCCTTTGTCACATGCTCCTGCATGTGCATATAGATGTAGTTCCATGTGTGTGCACCTTGCTTAAGATCAATCACTCTGCATGTCAGTTCAGTGGGGGAAACAATGCACACAAGGAACTCTGTATTACCCTAGGAAGAAATGCTATTTCTAGGTAACATTTCCTCTTCAGTTTAGCTGAATGCCCAAACTTGGTTTCCAAGTTTTTTTCTCAACTGAGAACCTGTAAACAGCCCTGTAAGAATATTATCAGCAGTCTCCAAAGAGGATCGAAGTATTTGCTACCCCAAAATTTTTATAGACTTCCTAAACTGAAAAAAATTGGGTTTTTTTAATGTTCTCTATTTACTGCTGCAAGCAGTAATGCCAGGTCATACTCCACATAAATTGCCTCTTACTTTAAGCTCAAAGCATGCCCTTGTGCAATCAAGAGGCCTGCATGCAGAAGAAAGGAAAAGAGGATTAAAAAAAAGGCAGCACACATGTAATTTTGGTGGAGCTAGATTTTCTATAACTACTGATACTGTATATAGATATCTGATATTCACTATCAGCAAGGAGTATCTCACAATGAAGTACAAATCTGCGATTTTAAGAAAAACTACATTTCTGACCAAGGAGCAAAGAGGACTGCAAGCATTTAACTTGAAATCAGCAACCACACATGGTAAGAAAGGCCTGCCAGGATGTGATCCTTAATTATGACTTCATCCTGCACAGCTCCCTTGAAAAAGGATCAGCTGAGACTCTTGCCCAAAGCAGCTTCTACAGAGCACAGCTCAACCAAAGAGAAGACCAGGGTGCCAAAAATAATAATAAAAGAAATTTTCCCCACAAGTAATGAGGTATCCCTTATAATTCAACCCTATAAAACCAGATTTGTCAAGTTCTAAATTAGGTTGCAGCAATATTTCATTGCACCATAAATCTTCCTACCACCCTAGTAAAGATGCCTAATAATTTAATATGCCATAATTTTTTTTTTTTTAATCTGGAACTCATCAAAAATTGCCTGAAATAGGCATCTCTTTTACAGTCCATTTTCCACATACATACAGATTCCAAAAAGTAACTGGTTTGTATTTTTTGCAAGGAAAATCGTTTGCAAAATGCATTTACATGTAGACTACCAAAGGTTGTAATTATCTCTCTTGGGCTTTTTAGGTAGGTCAGTGAACATCCTACAAAGGCTTCTGTATTATCCATCATATTCATTCAGCATCATTTTTTTCAAAAGCAGTACAACCTCCTTAAAGAATTACACAAACAAGTAATATTTTCAGAAGAAAAAGTGTGTTTCCAGAGTCAGAAACTTTCTGAACTTTTTTCTTTACTTCTTATTAAAAGTTTCACAGCCTTTTTTTTACTGAAACAGATTACTTCACAAGAATGCTGAATTCCAACTGCCTCATGTACTTCTATTTCAGTGGATAACATGCACCTCACATAATGACTTAAAATAAAAATAAAAAAAAAAGCGGAAGATATTTAAAGGGGGGTGCATGAGATACTGCCAGTACTTGTTATAAAAATTTCTAATTCCCATTCCCTCCCAACTAATCAGGTCTGTAATAAAAAAAAAACACTATTTCAAAGCAGTTGCCACGTCTGTAAATGCCAGCACTGTAAAAAGTTAAAAATATGATCACATCAAGTGCTATGAAAAATACACATTTTTCCTCATGAAATATATATGATGAAAACACCTCTAGAACTTTAAGACTGCTTAAAGTTTGAAAAAACAGTGATGTCATTATTTTCCTTCTGCTTCTGAGAAGTTTACATCCTTGCTTCCTGCTGCCTCGCTTTACTTTTCTTAACCCAAGAAACACAGGACAGGCAGTGCTGGGATCACTGGAGGCAGTCAGGACAAGTCCATTTACATCTCACCAAGCCTCCCCTACCAGCAACTCAATAAAAGTTGCACTTCCAGAAGCTAAAATAAGAGGTGAACTGTCCTCTTATTTGCAGTGTCTCTGTGAGTACACAGTCCATCTTTTCTTTCCTTTACCCTGCTCAGTCAAGGGTCACAAGCAGTGTATGGAGAAGTTAATTTGTGGTCCTGGTCCTGCCAAAGCCCACAAGGAACAGGGCAGAAAGCAGCTAAATGCAGCAATGAAGACGTGTTCCACTACTCTGCCTATGGCATGATTGCACTCTCTGCCGTGGAGTCTCCACACAGGCCTTAAGTCAAGGCAGTGACTGCCACAACCATTGCTCAGCTTGCTGGCAGATCACAGAGACAATTTTAAAGACAAGAAATACAGAAAAAAAAAGTGTTGGGTTTTTTTTTTTAACTTCAAATGCTTTACACTGGGGCAAGGCATTAACAAAAATGTTATTTTAGGTAACTGACTGACTCATTTTTTGCTAAAATTAAAATTTATCAGCCAATTCCTAAAGAGCCAGGCAATCTAAAAGCAGTTCCCTGCAAAAAAAAAAAAAAAAAAAAAAAAAAAGCTGAGTTCATACTATTCAAGGAACTTCCTAACCTTGATTTTTCGGCTAACATACAGCCAACCTTGATATTTCTCTCCTGATTTCCACATTGAAACAGGAAGAATTTTATTTTCTCCTTTACTTGATTTACCAAACTGCTCAGTTTTCTGTGCTGCACATTTCCCTCGGGGGTGCTCAGGCTGGGGTGCCCCTGGAGAGGGAAGGCTTTCTGTCTGGTGGGCTTCTCAGAGGCTGGGCCAGGGGGGAGGTTCTATCTTGCTTTTTCAAAAGCTGGGACTAAGACTGGTAATGGGAAACTGCTTAGTTAACTGATTCTCCCAGCATTCCCAGGAAACTGTCTGTCTGAAAAAGATATCTTTTCATTAAAAACAAAACAAAAAAGCCCCTCATTAACCAATTTGTGCAAGATGAATGCTTAGCTAGTTTTGCCACAGTTTTTACGAATTGGCTCTTCCAGCCAAGGAGAAAGTGAGGCCAGATTCTGAGAGCTGTTGGGCTGATACTGATCTGCAAAACTCCATGGAGCCCAGCAAAATTATTCTGCATTTATTTATAGCTCCACCAATAAATGCAAAATCTGGTAACAACAGTTTTCAGATATTGAAACTGTACAAGCCATAAAAATTTCCTTCTAGACAATTTCTGACATTTCAATTGCTCAAATAAAGAAAGGAGCCATCTCAATACCTGTTTTTTTAAATCTGCTTCCCCAGCCATCTCAGTTAATTCTGTGCATCTACATTTAAAGCTTACCTCTGTTATTCTACTCTGTGCTTTGTATTTTACAACATCTTTAGTTGTTTATATACATGAAATGCATATTAGAATTTGTTTATTTTTAAACTAGTAGCTGTATAAGTAATACAAATATCTGACCTTGCATTACCAACTCACCAATACTCTAAGCATGAATTTTTATTCACTTAGCACTCTTTAAAACACACACACATATCCCAAAGGAAAAACACATAAGAAAATACAAAATCTTATCCTTAAGAGTAATATTTACTTACTAAGAAAAGTTATTTCCCTTAACTAGAACATTTTTATAGCTGGGAAAACAATTCATCGTGAATTTACTACATTCACGTGCTTGTACATCTATTAGTTATAATCTTTCCCAAGGAAGTTTAACTAACAGTTATGTCTAACATGCATGGTCATTAAATACTGCAGTCCACAAAACACTACAAACAAAACTATTTGTATAAACAACAGAAGAAAGATAACATGTTTATCACACAGGTTGATTATCTCACCAATGATATTCAGCTTTTATGGCATTACAAGTGACAGTATAAATCTTTAACAATCACAGCTTTGATTAGTCTTTGTACCTTACAGACTTTGCATCTACTACTTCCAATGCACTAAGTCTTGATTTTGAAATCAAGATACACCAATTAAATTAGTCAAATCCTCAACACTTACTAATCCCCTTCCTGTCTTCCAGTGACCAGAAATACTCAAAACCAACCGATATCCAACACCTCTTCCCAGAAGTATGCTTTCTAGGTTTTCAGATACAACAAAAGCTGGAACTTGGCACAACTTTGATAACTGCATTTTCAAATTAGAAGCCAGGAAATTAGTCATGGTAGGGCAGCATCTCTAGGGGACAGTTTGGGTGGCCAGCAGCAGCCAGATGCGTGTGGAAGGCTGTGTGAGAGGGCAAGATTGGTATCTACCACTTCCTCCCTTCTGCCATAAGCATCAGAAAAGCTGAGAGAGTCCTCCCTCACTTACTGTGGGCTCAACCCCAAGCACAGGGGAGCGCCAGTGCAGGTACCACAGCACCTTGAGAAAGAGTAAGATCAACAGAACTGGTGGGCAAAACTTGAGGCCAAAGACGTGGTTTTGCCAGTTTGGTTAAATAGTGACTTAAGTGTCTCAAGAGAGCCACACTTACAACAATTAGACCTTAAACTTATAAAAGATCACATTTGCAGGAGGACAGTTTTTTCCAGTCACCAGCAGCTACACAATAGCTGTTTGACTCAGCAAAGTTATCACAACATCCTAAGACACACCACCTCCTCACCATGGCAAACCCACAAAAATGGCTTCACATCAACCCCCTCCTCCATCCCCAATGGGCAAAGTAGGACACCATCATGCCCCCAATAGGAAATATAATAGGAAATATAACAGGAAAATCTCGCTAGATGGACTGGGGCTTTCTTTGGGAGCTGGCTGATGCCCCAAGCCCAGCACAAAGACCATGACCCAGATGCCAGTGTATGACCAGACTCACCCCAACAGCAGCTGGCCAAAAGCAGTGCTCTTCCCAAGGACATTTTAGAAGCAGAAGCAATGCAATCCAACAGATTTAACCTGTTACACCAAGTGTGTGCCAGCTGCTCACAGCCAGCTCAGCCTCACCTAGCAGCCCTTTGTCCTCAAGGACAGCACCTAAAAGCACCAACACTCCGTCAAGTTTTTTTACTACAATCTGGAAAAATCCACGGTGCAAGCAAGGAGACAAACATCCTGCTAGACTGAGGACATGTCCACCATTGGGAGGAAGGGAAAGAAATGGAAACTAGTGGCCTGAACTATAGGACGTTCAAAGCCCAATGATGGCTGCTCTGCCTACAGGGACACAGTCAGGGAGTCAGAGCCACAACAGCTCTGTGAGCATGGCACACTGAGAGGAGAACAGCATTTCTCTTCAAGGACATCATACTTCCTAAATGATCTCAGGCAGCCTCCACACTGCTGCAGCACCCTGACCTCACAAATGCCTTCCAAAGGCTGCAATTAACACTTTGGGCTGTGCTGCCTTCCCACACCTCTCACCAGACTCCCCTCCTCACATCAGTGTTCGGCGCAGGTCTGGGCACAGCAGCACTGCCCAGCACCAAGAGGTGAGGGAGCCAATGTGCCTGAGCAAGCCCAGGGAGAGGGAGAGGAAGGAGAAGGAGCCCCCCCAACAGAAAAGCAGAGTTGGGATGCCAACCTTAGCTGGCAGCAAACACAATTTGGCCAAACCTAACCACCCCACCTGCAATCCCAGTTTCAGTGGGCTGCTGACTTCAGACTTCACAGGAAACTAATTTTTGTGAATGATGCTGTTCTGCTTTATCCTCATTAACATCACTTGCTTATTTTTTCAAAAGCAGAGATGCTAACTATCACTTCTGCTCAGGGCTCTGTAACACAACTAGAGGCTTTCCTTTTCCACGCTGAGAAGCACCTTACAGAAAAGATTTCAGCTGTCTGTGCTTAGACAAGTAAGGTTTAGTGCTTTCCCTTTAGCATCTCCACCACACAAAAACTACACGGGTTAGAATCCTTCTTCTGAAACTTCATATGTTAATTAACAGTGAAAGGGCAGTGTTAATAGCTTTGCTGTTTTTAACCTTGCTGGGATCATTACTTCACTCCACATAGCAAGGAAAGAGGAAAATGTTCCCAATCAACAGCAAGAAGTAAGCTAGAACTGGCTGTGGATCAGTAAGAAAAGCAAAAATTGATGAACAATGCAGGAATGGTGAATTGGGTTATTGAGTTGTATGTACAGACATGACTGTGTGACAGGGTGCAGATTTTTACCACACACAAATGTGTGGTGAGTTGGAGTTTCTCATCTGCCTTCTGCCATGTTCATTTATGTAGTCTGCTCCCACGGCCCCCACCAAGAGCCACGCTCTCCAACACCCTGCACTGTCTCCTGGGGAGGGAGAAGCCCACCTTTGGCCCAAATAAGAGTTCACCATGGGTATTTAATGGGTATTTTTGGAAGTAAATAAAGGGCATTTCTACTAGAAACAATTTTATCCCAAGACAGAAGATGATACAACACAAAACTATACAGCACCATTTGCATTTTAAACTCAACAGTTTCAAGATCAATCTTCTTGAGCTATTAAAAAGGATTCAAAAACATGCTGAGTGGAGGCAAACCTTACACTTCAGACACACTACTTCTGATATTTGAGAGGTTCAGCACAGACACTATCCCGTAAACTTGCCAGCATCATATTTATGAGCACATGGACACATTTATTTCTCTGGATAGAAAACATGGAATAGATGACCATCACATCACTGGTGAAAACTGCTATGTCATAAAATAACCCACAACTACTGGAATTTATAAGTTCCTGTAACCAAGCAGCATGTGCCAAGCCAGGCAATCCTGATGAATTACATTAGAAGCCTATAGACTTCTCAGAAATTATTAATTTGTTCAGAGTTGCATCTGCACAAAGACATACATACACTCACATTTCTGAAGGAAAATAAATTCTGACTTCTTACATTCACGTATTTCCCCTTGAGGATAAACCTGTAAGATTATTAACTGTAATAAAGCTCTAAAATGGATGCTAAAATGGTGTTTGAGGGCAGCATCCATCAGACACTCCAAAAACATATATAAGCTAAATTCTAGTGCACTATATAAAGCAAGTTTCAGCTAGAAAGCTTTACTGTGATTTGTGGCACTTTAAAAGCACTCTTGTAACAATTTTAATAGTTTAAAATATTGGAGTTTAGTCCCAAAGAGATGTAGCTAGTGCTAAACTGCCATTTTAATGGAATTTTTGCACCCTCTCTCTATGCTCTACTTTATAAATAAACCTCTAGACTTTTTATTGATTTCTTTTAACATGATAGATTGAACCTCTCTGGGAGAGAGGGTGAAAGAACAGCACACGAAAAATTACAGGTTCACAGTTTGTGAAAGGGACAACAATAACAAAACCCCCAAGAGAAAACAATTACAACACAATGCATATATGCCTGTGTTCACTGCTTTCAGATCTGCCTTGTGTATGTGTGCATATATATGTATCTGCCTCATTAAATTCACCATGAGAAACAAGTAAAACAATCATGTACAGCTGATGATGTGCTGTACATCCTTTCAGTTGCAAAGCCTAAACTTGACTTCAGCATATCTGACTTCAGTAGCTCGGGCTCTGAAGTGGGGTAGAACATGCCATCAAAATTACTTCAAAGGTTTCATAGTAGTCTGAGGTCGACATTCTGCAGATGCAGAAGTGAAAACACCCGAGAATTTTTTTTCTATTGTATATATAGCATGAATTAGGGTAAATTAATAGAGCTAGTTGGTCCTAGAGGGTCCTGTGCCAGACAGCTCACCAGGATACTGTCCCGCTGACCCAAATTCTGCAACCAGCTCTGCCCCTGTGAGCACTGCCAAGTGCACTTGTGGTCAAGCTGTGAGATCACTCCTCCTCCCACGATCCAGCTCAGAAACATACTACAGAAACACACCGTGGCAGAATAAAAGCTTACTACCCCTGTGCATGGATGTCCACCCACAGGAAGGAGAAACTGTTAGTTTTCTGACACAGAGACAGACCTACTTTTAAGTCGTGTGATTCAGTTCTCAGTTGCCAACATTATGCAAGGGATAAGCAGAACAGCTCATACACAGGTTTCTTTCTTACATAGGAAGAACGTGAAGGACAACCAAACAAAAAGAAACAGAGTACTGGCAGCATGCTAAACTAGGTAAGTACAGTCAAAAATACTTAGCAGCCTTTTGACTTTATCCTGTTTGGTTTACCTTTCCTTACTGCAATGTATTTTTTAAAATCTGGATCCGTTCACTATATATGTGACTAGATTAAAAAGATTCCTTGAACACATGACTGTGCAATATGATTTAAATTCTTTGCAAGATCTCACAAACTCCTGTGTGCTTAATTTTAGAAACAAGGACAACAAAAAAAAATCAAAAACCCAACAACGTCTGCCATTTCCATATGTGCTCTATATTTCACTAGTTCTTTACCAGAAATGAAGAAAAAAACCCCAAACCAAAACCCCCCCACAAAAGAATGTTAGGGGCGTTATGTCTTTCCTGACGCTTTGAAATACAAGATACTTCTGACTTGTTGGTCACCTAGACATCTGTTACACCCAGTTCCCCCAACTGAAACACAGAAGGAGTGGTAAATTCAGAGAGCTATTTGTGGAGATAGGAAGATGATGTGACAGCAATATCATGGATAATGGGGGATTCTGGTCATGCAATGCCGCAAAATGATTTTCAGTGGACACAGCCGAATCATTCCAAGTCCAGAGTGAGTACAAATCTCTCCTCTTGGTGGCTGTTTCTCAGATGATGGAAGGAGATGCAACATCAGCAATTACTATCACAGCAATGATCCATGGGACCCAAAGCACAAAGGTGCAATGTAACAGCAGCCAGTTATGCAACCTGAACAGCTCGGGATGCCTGGCAAACACAGGGGAAAGGCAGGTTCAAAGAGTGGGAGTCTGCCAGACTTGAGATTTCATGTCACATCTCCAACCAGCCCGGTACCACCCAAGTCACCAAGAAGGGATGCAGCACACATCCAATTCTGTTCCTGGGGGCCGGGTACACACTTCAGAAGGGACTTTGTGTTTTCCCCGATTTAGCCAAACCACATATAAAGACCCAAAACTGGACCTCTTAACTACTTCTTGAAGGTCACATGAAGGTCTACAAGTGGATGGTGGAACTGAAAGACCAGCACTGCTACCTACCATGTTACTGCTCTGTAAGGAACACGACCTCCACAGGCCAATGCTTTCAACCTGGTCCTTTTGCTGGTACTTAACTCACACAATGCTTTAATCCCATTAAGCATCTGATTTTTAAATACTGCTCCGCCTTGGCTCACAGGCACCTGCTACTGACAATTATCAAAGAACATATGTAAGAAAAAAAAATAGCATATGGCCACACAAGTAACTGCAGCAATGAAGCGCTCCTCGCAAGCTCTAAAAGAGACAAGTAATTGCAGCACTCTGTGGCGCGTGCGAGCACTGACCGCTCAAACGCGCGGGGTTACACCAACACAGACCCTCCCAGCACATCCCTCAGCCCTTCCCCCTGCATCCTCTCGCTCCGGGCTGGGGCAGAAAAAGAGATGCAAAAAAATACAAAGTGTGTGAATGGATATCGGTAACTTTCGCAGGCCATGAACCCAATCCAAAGCTGTTCCTACAAGTCTTCCTGCTGGAGGTCTCTGGAGGCCTCCCTGCCTTTCTCCCAGGGCAGAGAGGGCTGGCTGAGACACACAAGAAAGGAAATCTCTCCACATCCACTGAAGTGTCAGGTGAGTTTTTTTCGCTGTGGTTTTGGGGTTTTTTTTAAACTTATTGGGATGAATCCCATCCCCATGGCCTCATCCCTCCCAAAACAATAAAGATAAATTAAAATTCTAGTAAAGATAAATTAAAATGCTCTACACATTGGGCATTATGGCTGGAAATTTAGCAGGAGAGTTAAACAATAGTTGTCCTTTTGTCTCTGTGCACATTGGTACCACCACCAGCTCGCTACCAAGTCTGCTGCACTCAAATGCACAAATTCAACATTTCTCCCATTTCTTAATGTATTTATTTTTCCTCTGGGAAGTGACTTACTTTAAAAATTGCTTTATGATTAAAAAACACAGCAATCAACTTTTCAAAATGTCAACTTTAATTTGATTTTTGTTTCCCTCCTCCCAGGTCCTCAGGCTCTCACAGGAAACCCCATGCCTCCATTTTACTTTGCCACAGCTGTAGCCCTACATTACCCCAGGAGAGCAGCTCCAAAAGCTGGAGATTTCTGGTGGAGATGAGGAGCTCTCAACTTCCCGACACGGAGCTCAGCTTTGCACATGGGACATTCATCATCAACATAAGAACTTCAGTTCAAAACTTACTCAGTGCCACAAGGGCAGGTTTTGCCTGCAGGGCTATGGGGACATAACCTACCCAACAATGTGCCATAGCAAACTCCTGACCTGCTCACCAGAAGTGCCAACAGGCACAGTGCCGTCCTTTGGATGTTTCCGCTGCAGCAGGGATCCTGGGAACAGCATGGTATTAGGGGGCCACCCAGTCTGAAGGCACACACAGCAAGGAAACGAGCCACATTCCTACCAGTTCCAAAAGGCTTTACACCAGATCTTCCTTTCTCCTCACTGCACAGAATGCAGAGCATTTACAATGAAGTTATCGATGTGCCACAGTTAGCCAAGCAAGACTTGCAGCACAGAGCTAATGCTCAGTTAATAACCCAACAGGGAGGAGAAAAAACCTCTGAATTTAGCATGGCTGATGTAAGCTGTGATGTCATTTCCACACATAGGCTAGTGAAAAAAAAAAAAAATCTTTTTTTTTCAGATCCAAGATGCAGAGATATGTAAACTGCTTGGCTTCCATTTCAAATAAACAGTGTGAGATAACCCCAAAACTTAATAATGCTTTCAGCCTTCGCTGCTGCTCTTCAGAAGACTCGAAGCCTTCGACAGGATCAGCTCCCCGGGAGAGCAGTGCGCCAAACCACTTGTACAGGCACGCACCCTCAGCACCGTCCCACCCAGCAGTGCCAGCAGTCTGGTTCTCACTCTTCAACAAGATCTTTGGTTTGGGCTTTTTTTTTTATTTTGGAGGAAGTAATTTTAAACAAAGAATAAGGAAAAAAAAATCTTGCTCTAACAACTGTAAAGGATTTTTTGGTCCGATTATGGCCAAAATTAACTATTCTCTAAGGACAGATTAAACAAGCCAAGCAAAACAGGTCAGAAGATCAGAGAGAAAGGGCATCTTAGAATTATGAAAGATGCTCAGCTAAATTAACAAAAAAAAAAAAGAAAAAACAAACAAACAAAAAACTTCAGTCTAACAGAAGAAACTGCTGAAAGAACAATCTAAAAGTACAAAAAAACTTGGGTAAATTTGGGTAACCTAGAAAATGCTGCAGAAAAATGTTACCATTTTTTAAAAATAATAACTTCCTTCAAATTAAACCCCCCACTTTTTCCCCTCAAAGAAGTAACTTCTTAACAGGAACTCTGCTGTAAGTGCTGTGCTTACCTATTCTGCCAGTAAATAATTTCAGAACTTGAGAACATTTATAAGAAAATTCAACCTGGAGGGTAATTTTCCTGAAATTTCTGTTTGGCAAATGAAAATAGTGTTTTCAACAGATGAATATCCTTCCCTGTAATTGTTATTCTGTTGCCATACACTAAATTGGTGTTTTACACAAATGCAGCTTGAAACCTACCTACTGAAAGAAAAACAACCCGAGATAAAACCAACCCGCACAGAACAGGGTAGAACAGTACTAATAACATGTAAGCACAGGTTTCTAAACAGTAAAAAAGAGGTCGTTGCATAATTTATTCATTTTCCTACCAGTTTCACAGATGAAGATAGCAGCACCATGAGATAGCCAAAAGATTTTTTTTGCCTTTAGCTCAGTAATTTACAAGCCTTTGAGTTTCACTGCATTTTGTTGTTGTTGTTCACTGGGAAAATACTGTGGAAATAACATTTACCTGCATTCTCGGTCTACAAGGCTTGCTGAGTGCAGCTCCATAGAGACGCATCCCCAGCGAGCAGCACAGAGATTTACCGTAAATTGGTGACTAATCCTTACGGCGTACCCTGTACGTGTATCACTGAGTCAGCCTGAAAGTTTGTTCATTCACTCAAACACCACTTCTTCCATTCTCCTCTCTCTCTGATCGGCAGGCAGGTGTGAAATCTGCCTTTCCTCCATTCAAGGACAGCTTCTTACTGCCTGAACAGGCAAAAGGTGCAGGTATGAAAACTTGCTGCTCTTGCGGAGGAGTGCCCTAAGAAAGCGCACGCTTGCATACAACAGCATAAAAACAAACACACCAAAAAAAGAAAGCCCTACATTTTCTTTCAGCAAGAAACTTATGTGTATGCAAGGAAGGAGCCCTGCAGGGAGGGACTCTCCAGGGGGCACAAGCTGACCCTGCTACTGGAAAAACTTCCCAGTTCCCACATTTGGCAATCTAATCTACAAAGCCTGCGAGAAATGCCCAGTTTGAGTTTTACTGGTAACAAAAGCAGCAGCAGAACAATGCAGGAAAATATTCTAGATAGCTGTAATGGCCACGTATGACTTTGCATTTGCTGAAGCCTAAAATAAGATGCCCCACTCTTTTGTTCTCTTTTTTAGTTTCTTGCAATTTACATAATTAGCAGTACGGATTTTCCAGAAATAACCTGAAAGTAAAAGTTTTACCTGAAAAAAAAAAAAAGAAAAGAAAAAGAGCTGTTTATGCAAAGGATAGCATGGGGCTTAAATGTAAGGATTTTCCTTACATAACTGAAGGCCATCATCGACTTTGTAATTATGATACTTCAACTAGAGAATACCATTTTATTACAGAGTAAAATAATTACAACAAGGAGCTGCAGTCAGTCATACTCAGACCCAACCTTGCACCTTATTTCAAACAGTCACACAGGTAGTTCAACCAACTATAACAAGAGCAGGCACTGCTACAGATGAGTAAAAATTGAAAAATCCAGTCCAATACTGAGCACACAATCTGACAGAAGCCTTCCCATCAGGCAGCTTTATGTAGCAATCTATGTGCCATTGCCCTATAATGTCTGCACTGCAACCTTACTCGTTTTGGACCATCGCCTACTGGCTGAGAGGAGGCCTTTAAAACCAGATGAGCCCGTGTTACTTTAATGAGCCCCTACTTTAACTAACGATCAAGCAGTTAGCCTAGGGATTGTATGCTGACAGACTCCCAGCATCAAAGTACAGCTCCTTTCAAAAATTAGAGTAATTCTGTGGTATTAGTCTATCGTTTATGTATGTGCATGCAACGTCCAGATTACAACTTCTGAAAGTTGGAAATCGTTGAAATAAAAGTCTGCTAAGGCTTTATTTTATCATTCCCACTCATGTTAAGCAGTACCTTACTATGCAGGCAACCACATTTGGCTTAACTTACATTCTTTTCATTAACAAAACAGTACTTAATCCAATGTCTTTTTTCTGTGAACCTCCCTTTTCAGGTGTATTATTTCTTTAAATCTAAAGCTGTTTTCAACTTCAAAGACCAACTTTTTACTACAAGCAATATAGAAGCAGTAAAATTCATCCTCTGCAATGCATCTTTGGTTTTCAAATGTATAAAGGGTGAAATCTTTTTTCATTTTACCTGCAAGGCATATTCTCTTATTCATGCTCTTTCATTATAATAGCAGCAACTTTAGAAATGTATTAAAGTTAATTATAAACCATCTCTTACAAAATTTCATAGTCCTAAAAAAACCTTTTCCTCACTTTAAAAAAAAATTGCCTCTCATTTTCTAATGTTATCAAACTACTTTTTCATTGTGATCCATGCTCACATACCAATTTACTGAACTCTGACAGCATAAAACAAGCTTAACTGACAAAAAAAAATACAGAGAATCACTGTTCACCATCACAACTGAGAAACTTCTTCAAGTCTTTGAAACACAGCATCAATTGAAGAATGAGAGAGAACTTGCCTGCCCATACTTCTGCAAATATTTTGGCTCAGAGGAATTACTACCACCTTAAATGGAGATATGTCCCTGCCATATTCAGAAATACGGGTTTAACGTAGTTATGGATATGAATCTCACTTCTCCAGACATAAATTGCCTCCTAATTTAGAAACCTCTCTCCACTCCCCCACTCCGTACCTGATGCTCTGCCATGCAGACCTGCTGGAACACACGGCGATGGTCTGCAGGGCATTCCTGAGGATGGGCATGGAAAGGTCATCAGTGCTTCGCTGCCTGTGCTCAGAGACACCTTCTAACAAAGCAGACACTTGGTTCCTACAACCTGTCTTACCTTGGTGTGATCAGAGGAGTGAAAGCCCTTCCAGAGAGAGGCAAGAATGTAATTTCTGACACTCAAATGCCTCCATGAAAAGACGGCATCTTGCCTCGTTTGGCACGCTCCTGCTCGTGGCAAGTGTGTTGCCAGAGAAAGTTAGAACTTCAAACAGCTTTACTCAACCCTTTCAAATAATGTATCCTGGTTCAGCATCTCACCAGTAAAGCACGTCAGTCTACGAGATGGTTTTCCGCCTTATTTTTGCCAGAAACTCATTAGAATATCACTGCAAGTACTTGTTTATTATCATTGCTCTGATGCTGAATTCACGTTTTTACAGTGATCAATAAAAACAAAATCAGCTCACTACACACTCAGCCCACACATGAAGAAAATTAATTTAACAAGATCAAAGTTGTCTACCTTCTACTGCTGTAAAATCACAACCAGCCTGATGTTTTTTGCCAGTTATCTTTGAAGAATGATTGGAAATGAATAAAAAAATCATTCTGGAAGCATATACTGAAATTGCAGATACAAAACAGAGATAGGAGGACACATGCAAGCAACCACATGGGAGACCTTTGCTTGAATTTGAACTGCGTGGCAGGCCAAAGCATTAGATCCCTTGCAAAGCTGCACCACTCAGTGTGGCTGAACATGAAGCATTTCTGCTCTTTCACCAACATACATAAGGGTTCCTCTGCAACACTAAACACTAAATATAAGCTTTTGAAAGGTAACCAAGAAACCCCCAAAATCATGCCAGTGAGTTAACATCTGAACTGCTTCCACACATTTCCTTCCAAATATACTAGGGGCACAAGCAGCAACCAAACGCCTGCGTTCAGCACCGAGCCATACGTGGCGTGTACTTGTGGTTCAGGTGACTACAGGCTCCAGCTCAGCTTTGGTAATGGCCACAGAGCTCAGGGCTATCTCAAGGCCCACTGTGGCCTAGGAGTCATTGAAGGTGCTTTCAGCCTCCCAAAAGAGTGCAACGTGCAGCCCTCTCCTTGCTGAAAGCAGCAAGGGGCCAACTCAAACACCACCATCTCTCTGCAAGGTAAGCCCAGCTTCCACGCTCATGATAAAATAAAATATAAAAGAGGCAGACCAAAAAAGAAGCAATTGAGATGATGTTTACAAAACTTTAAGTCAATATCCTACATATTTCAGGGCTTTGGCAGCCTACATTTTAGGGTAAAGAAAGCTCTGTTTAGCTATGCAGGGTCTTCCAAGTATTCCTACTTGTGAACCAGGTGAAGTCTGATCAGCATCCATTATTTTATTTAATACACTGCTACTGTTGCTAACAATGCTAATTTTAACATCACAAAAAGAGAAAATAGGTAGCAAATCTGCTTACAAAATTGCAACAGCCCTATTTACCAGTCACCGTTGTCTTTCTCTAGTACAAACAAGATCTTCCACTTGGACATTTTCTCCAGCAGTGGAAAGATGCAGCAAGGTAGCAGCAGAATGAAGCACTGGTGGTACAAGTTCAGGAGGCAGCACTGCAGCTGCACTCCTGCAAAAACACCCAGCACCTACAGGCACTTGCCAAAGAAACCCCATCTACCTCCTCCTCCTCCATCAACCGCTGCACTGTCCAAAAGAGTAAATAACTTTTAGTCTCTGATCAAAATGTGTATTAAAATCACCTCATCTTATGTCTCCAAACTTTCACAGATTTGCAATGCAGTACTTCCTAACCTGCAGTACTTAAAAATTGTATTCAGCATTAAAGTACATGAGATCTCTTTGGAGGAAAAAATATTATTACATGTGAACAACATACTTCATAACTCATTTCCTGCTCCCCAATAAACTGTATTCAATTCTGCCTGGAGAACAGAGGGCTATTTGAAGTTATGCAAAGCTCTGGCAGCATTGATTTCATTAGGACCCCCTTAAGATCACATCCTTGCAAGAGGACCCATACGCATTAGAGCCACAGGACAGCAGCTTTACCTCACTGACATTCCAGGATTGTAGTGGGTGCTGTTTAAGAAAGTGAAAGAAGTTACTATGTAGGTCAAGTGTGGAATTAAAAGTTTTTAAAAAAGCCTAATGTAGCTGTAATTGGCATAACCCTCCAAGTGTAAACAGAGATCCTTCCAGGAAAATGCACTTCTAGTTCTGATTTGCCATGTGAAACATGACAGTACTGGGAAAAACACTTTCCTACTAGTACAACTGGAACTCAGACAGGACCCTCACCCACACAGAAGTGTTGCGAAACCCCTCAATGCCCCGATAATATTCACTATTCACCAGCAGAATATTTGGTTTACTAGGGAAAATGTATTTAAAGTCATTTCTAAACACACAAGCATTAGCTATTTTTTATTTTTAAATATAAAAACTAGAACACAGACTTCCTTCCTATCCACCCTCATGCCCCCCCAAACACACATACACTAAAAATATATAAATAAAGGAAATGAAACTTCCCCATCAATGAAAATTGGGGGGTGGGGGAAAAGACGAGAAGAAGAGAGGACGGAGTGGAGAACAAAGACAAAAATTACTTTTTTTTTAAGACAGAGAATTTCAGTCATTCTCAAGTTTTAAACTTGCTTTGCAGCATTGGGTACTTTTTTTGCACAGTCTGATGCTGAAATTATTTAGGATTTGACATTCACTTAAAAAGAAAGTACCTGATATAAATTCTGCACCTCAAATGGCCCCTGTCCTTTAAGAGTCCTGGTAAGCCTTGTTCTAGCCAGATGGCGTGAACAAAAACCTCACCATCAGGGATCCTTTAAAAAGGAGGTGCTGATAATTTAACATTTAACTTACACCTACCTGCTTTGCTGGGGCAATCCTTCTCAATCTCTATTTTTGCAGTCTTTACACTCCAGGGCTAGCTGGAGTAAGTTTTAGTACCTAAATCTGAGTTTTTGCTTTTTACTGAACATGAGATTTTTGACACAGAGAGTGGGGAGGGAAGGAATCAAAAAAGACCATCTACAACAATTTTGCTTTGCTATAGCTGCAATGAACTTTAAACATGAAGAGAAAAAAAATGGCAAATGAAAACAAAACCTTGCAGCTCTGCACTTCAAGGACATATCACAATGCGGGTTCTATAAAAAATCTTACCATGAGCAGTTGATGAGTGGAGGGAGGGGAAAGACAGAAACCATTTTCTTGCTGAACTAAACAGACAAGAGAAAATTTGTGACAAGACCCAGGATGGCTGCTTTAGACATTGGTGGGGTGTGGACACTTGGCATTTGTCCCCATGTGCCTGGGAAGTGACAAGAGCCCACCAGAGCAGGGGACGGAAAGCCGAAGAGAAGCAATTTGTCTGAAAGTCTAACAAAATTTAAACTGTAAACTGGAGAATGACAAACTAAAATGATTTTTGTTTTAAAAAATCAACTACCTTTTGACTCTGCCTCATATCAGGATTTTGGGTCTTTCCAGAGCAAATCATCAGTCAATTATGAAAACTTAGGTGGGCTGTTTGTGTGCGACACATTACTCTTTGTTACAGAGTAAGCTGAAACCACAAGACTCATTTCACTCAGAACCTCAAAATATACCTAACGCTCCAGGACTACTCCAAAACCCTGCAACACCCCACTCTAATGCAAGGAGTTTAAACTTAAAAAAAAAAAAAAAAATCACACACTATTACACAGTAATAGGGCATATATTTAAGAGCATGTCCTGAGTTCCCCAAACCATTATCCTCTCAGTAAGAAAGTAACATAAATTATGTATTTTCCTTCAAGTTTCTGTAGCAGCAGGTTGTAGTCTGAGCACATTTTCCAGTTTTTCCCCACACAAATCAATGGTTTGGGGTTTTTTTTCTGCTGCTGTTTTGAGCAGGTCCAGGTGAGCCCACATCCCCACCATCACGGAATGACACAGGCAAGTGAGAAAGAGAGAAAAGAAACTGCTATCAAAACACTATTCCTTCTGCCCACAGAAACCAACATCCAACAAGAACCAGTGTCAGTATGAGCTGCTGGCAGACTGTGTCACCCACTTTGTCCTCCTGGCCAGCCTGGACATACAGTGGCAGCAGCAAGGAGAGGATGGTGCAAGAGCCCATTCTCGGCATTTCAGATCGAACAGGAGATACTCCCACAAGCTCCATAAGTTAACTTAGTGCCTAAACGCATGCTGCTCAAAAGTAATTTCAGTCAATCTCTTAAATCTGCTTGGTTTCAAGCAAAGAGTTGTTAAAGACAAAAACAACCCAATAAAATTGTTGCTACTGTTCTTTGAACCAGGTTCAGACTACTCTTTGAAGGAAGAGTCGCCTTTCTTAAAATATATTTGAATGTGCTATTTTAGTCTTTATCTTAGAAGGCCCGATTTCCCCTCACAGCCCTGCAACTGATTACAGTAATAGGTTTCTCAGAGATGGACAAGTTAAGAAGAGGTTTTGTAACTTCACATACAGCAAAGAGTAAGGAATTTGCTGCCTTCCTTTTTCTTTAGTTCTGAATGCAGCTCCCCAGTCCCTCCCCACTTTCACACACGGTGACTCTACCCTAGTAAGCAGTGCCATGGAAGTCAGTGTGGCCACTTGTGCTCCTCACCTTATGTAAATAACCACGAGTGTGGCAGCTACTCCAGGCAGAATTCACATGTGCACTTGAAGATGCTTTTGCCTACTACTCTCAGGTGGATGGCAGGTAAAAGGATCTGCTAATTTCAGGGACAGGAAAAATTGTAATTCTGATGATAATTTTTTATAGGAACCATTCAGCTCTCAAAAGAATGCAAGGGGAGGAAACAAATTGTTTCCACACCAACCATTATTTTGTGTTTGTCAAACGCTGCTTGTTTTTTTTTAAACCAAAAAACAAATACATATTTCTAAGGAAGCTGAAATGAAACTGCCTTATCTCACAGTTATTGTGACACATACTAAGGAGGTGCAATGCAGGGCCCTTCTTTTTTACACTGTCCCATTACAGTATTGGCAAAGGGAGAAAAGGGCCTTCTCAAACACTTGACTGAGAAAGTTTTTAGGTGACATATCTCCCCCACTTGATTAGAACAAACAACAACAAAAAAAAGATGAAAATATTCACAGCAAAATGTTAACTTACTGTTTTAGGAAACAGTACTTTACAGAACTGCTCTTATACTCTTCTCACCCTCCCTGCCAGAGGCCAAGTAATGAGCCCAATTTATAATAGCAAGCCTCACTGTATCACTTCAAGAATTAAAATGGCCAGAAGAAGAGAAGCAACAGTTTTGAGTTTAAAATCTAGGAATTCCTTTTTTCTATCTAAGCTAGTTGCACGCTACCCAGAGGCAAAAAAAAAAACTAAAACAAGGATTGCTTTATGGTCTTAAATGAATACTGGAGGACTCTCAATAGGCAGGTCATCATCAGTAACATACAGGTTGAGAAAATGAAATGGCTTAGGCATGGAGACTTTTTCAGTCTATCGAAATACATCATGAGTCAATGTTAGGTAGAGAGGTTAGTCATGCTGTGGTTTATTTATGCTCATGTTGGCCCCAGATACTAAACACTGGAGGCAGGATGCCGGCCTAGCTACCTGCGGCCTCATCCCTCTTCCCCAGGAAGGGATGCCAACAGCAGGACATACACTGACACTGTGACTGAGCTCCAGTGTTATCCTATCACCAGAAGGCCAGTCCTCCAGTTCACACTCAGGCCAAGTTTCACAGAGAAGTACCTGCTTTACCTGTATCTGAGTTTTTTTGGCTTTTCAAGATACACAGGTTTGACCACCACACCACAGTGCTGCTCAGGTCCTCACTGAGGTCTCCAACTTCAGAAACACAAGCTGCTAATCAATGGTAGAACAGATTGTTCTAGAGTGTTCATTTGCACCAAAACTTTTTGAGTAGGCTATACTTAAACCTTTAATTTTTCCAAAGATTATCAGAGTATCCTCCACAGAAGCAAGAAAAATGCATACAACGCATTTTCTTCATAAGAAAAATCACTTATCTAAATTCTAGGGAAAAGTCTATTTGTTTTATGCAAAGCTGCATAGTATGCTTGCATAGAGCACGCATGCAGCAGCCCTTCTATTGTTATATGTGCCTTGGACAACACTTAGAAAAAAGATAAGGTACCAACCAGGGCATATTAAACTCTGTCACTTCAGTGGGCAATGAAGCGAAATGGGTTATTTCTAGATAGAAGCACCTTATTAATGCAACGGCTCCATTCTGATCCAACTGAACGTCCAAGACCACGAAGCAGATAAGTGATGACAGCAATCAGCTGCATGTACCGCATGCAAGAATAACTCATGCACACGCTGGCTCTGTAATGTTGGGTCAGTGACACTATACCCTGAGTGAGGGCAGCAGACAAATCCGTGCTCCCCAGGGCAGCTCTGCGGGCCAGAGGCCCAAGCAGGATGGGTACAGAAAGCAGAGTGGCCCTGTCGAGCAGCCAGGCCAATCCTGCCAGGTGAACTCTCTCCTCTTCCCATATCCACAGTAAAATTGTACCTACCAACAGCATAAAACTCCCCCCTCAGTGATTACATGCTTAAAAAGTTAATCATGCAGTTATACACAATATTTTCCATAAATATTTCAGCTATGGGTCATCCTATGTATTTTGCTGCCATCATGTCAGTCTGTAAGAATGTATGAACCTCACCTGTAACTATCTGAATGACGACCAGCACTGATGCGCAAGGACAGCAAGTGCAGGTCAGATTTTACTGGATGAAGGCAATAACCCGGCTAGGTTTACATCTCGATCAGTCAAGCCTGGTTAGTTGACAGGCACACGTGAAAACCACTCTGTAAAGTCAGCAGAAGGATGAATAGCCATTATCCATTTATTAACTGGTTAACTGCCGATTAATTTCACTTGCAAATCGCCTCTCCGGTATTTAAACAACTGGCTAAGAGTTTTTGTTCCTTACCACCCCGTAATTTTGACGGGCCAGAAAGCCGGAGCGCCCCGCCAGCGCCCAGCCCGCCGCGCGCTCCTCTCCCGCAGGAATGGAGGGAGAAATCCCCATTCCTCCGAAACGAGCTCGCCCCACGCGGTGCCGCCCGGGAAGGGCTCCACAGCCGAGCCCCGGGACCGCTCCGCTCCCAGCACTGATACCGAGAGGGCACCGAGCGCGCTGCGGGACGAAGGACGGGAGGAGAGGCGCGTGGGTCGCCCACTCGTGTCAGGGGCCGTGAGGGGCAGCGCGGCTCGGGGAACTTCCGCGGCGAGCCCCGCCGAGCCGCCCTTCCCCGCCTCTGCTCCCGGCACGGCGCGGCGGCGCCCGGGACTCGCTCGCAGCAGCGCCGCGGCGGGGGCGCCCCGCGCCGGCCCCGCCGCCCGCCCGGCCCGGGCAGGTACCGGGCAGCGCCCCCCGCCCGCCCGCGCCCGGACGGGCAGGAGGCGGCGGCAGCATGCAGGGCCTCGGCGCTGCAGACCGAAAGTCAACTGCGAGCTGCAAACTTTTTTCTCCCTCCTCCCCCACCCCCCTCCTTTTTTTTTCTTCCCTCCTCTCCTTCCAGCGCAGCCCCGGCTCCTGCAAAAACGAAACTTGCGAAGCGTTGCCCCTACCTGGCGCGAAGTCTGCAACAAGTGCAGGCGGGGGGGGGAGGGGGGCGGGCGCGGGGCTCGTGTGGCGGTGTCGGCGAGGCGGGAGCAGATCGCGATATTAATTTATTACGGAGCTGCCCCGGGCTCGGTCCTACTTCACTTACAGTACGGCGCCCATCCTGTAAACAAATATCGCTCCGCCAGGAAACGCACTCCCCCAGCCCGGCCCGGCGCGGCCCCGCTGCCCGGCACCCACCCCGGCGGCGGCGGCACATGGAGCGGAGCGGGGCGGGGGCCCCGCGCCGGGGGAGGCTCCGGGCACCGGCACTTACCTTCGGCACGGCCTCCCCCGCCCGCCGAGCTGCCGAGTCCGTGATGCAAAAAGAAAGAAAAAAAAAAAAAAAAGAAAGAAAAAAAAAAAAGAAAAAAAATCCCCGGTGTCAGCAAATCGCTGTCAAATAATTTCCTTGCAGCAGGGAGCCGGGAAAAGCAGAAGCAGGAGGGGGAGGAGGCTGCGGGAGGCGGCGGGATCCCTCCGCCGCGATGGGTCTGGCCCCGGGTAGCGAAGCAGGAAGTAAGGTGTCGGTGGCGCCGCGGCCGCCCGGCCCCGCGGCGGGGCGAGGGGCGCCCGCCGCCCCCGGGGGCCCGCCCGCCGCCGGCCGTGCGCCGCCGCCGCCGCCTCCCTCCCTCTCTCCCTCCCTCCCGCTCCGCCGCGCCGCGGTCTGGCCGGCAGCCCCTCCTCTCAGGGCGGTGAGCGCAGCGCAGGTGCCGGGGCCACTGGCGGCGACCTGTCAGCGGCTCCCGCCGGGTCGGCGGGGTGCGGGCGAGGGGCTGCCGCGGGATCCCGCCGCATGCCGCAGGGCGCCGGGGCCGGGCACCGCTCCCGCTCCCGCCCGGGCGGCGGCGCCGGGGGACGACACCGCGGCAGCCCTGGGGCCGAGGGGGTCCCGCGCCGAGGGGCTGCGATGCAGGGGTGCTCCCCCGGCGCCGCGGTGTCATCCGGAGCGGGACAGCCGCGTCGGGGCCGGGGGCTGAGGGCGCTGTGGCCCGGCCTCCCCCAGCCCCGGGGCGCCGGAGGGTGAAAGTGGCCGCGGCAAAGTCGGGCTCGCTCTCACCCGGGAGCTCTCCTGCCCTGAGCGGGGAAGGGCTGCTGCGCTGCCGGGGCCGCCTCCGGCTCCAGGGCGGCTCCTCCGCTTTGGGTTAATTTAGAAGTTAATTCTCTAATACAGCGAGCGATGTAGGAACTTGCTCCTGTGGTCACTGATCTTTGCCATTGGTCGTCCTAAATGATTTTTTTTTTAAAGTCTGCAGAAACATTTTGGTGAAATACCTCATCGGTCCTTCTTCCCTTGGGCTCGGCATTTGCATTAGATTGCACCAAAATGTTTCCTCGCAGGGAAGGATTTTACATCTTGGGGACAGATATGTGATGCATACAGCTTATGCAGTGCTCTGTTTAAGCTCACGGACAATGACAGACTGTAAGAAACCGTAGCTGGGAAGAGAGAAACTGAAACAGGGATTGTTATAGGCCTACTTCTGCCTTCAAAGAGGGAAAAAACCCCCAACAGACAAAACTCTCAAGGGTTATAACTGGAACAGAAAAAGGTCTTTGGTGTTAGCATTTGTGATTCAGACTTACATTATAATGGTTACCAGCAGCCTCATTTTCTTTTTATGGTCATCCTGGTTTCCTGGTTGCATGACACTTCCATCGGCCCACTGTTCTTAATAATTTAACCTTTTATGAAATTGTTTTGATTTATAGTGTAGATTAGAGCAAGAGTGAAAAAGTATGATATCACCCCTTGGCTATTAAATTTCTTTGAACTATGCACAAATGTGAGAAAGTCTTGTTTTCTTCCTCGCTAGCTACTAATTTTCTGATTTTATTTCTACTTACCTGAAGAATACCATTCCAATATTGTTAGTTCTCTGCGCTGAGCTATACTAAATCTATGCTGAGTTTTGGATTCAATGGTTGGCTTGTTTGCTTGCTGGAGTCCTAAGTCATATAAACTATGATGAAAATAGAATTAAAATCCCAACTCAAAATGTGCTTTGCCTCTGTTTGTTTTTTGTGTCTAGTCTGGAACTCAGAATAGCCCATATTACTTGTGATTTCCAAAATGACCTCTGAAAATAAGCAATGGAATTTAACAGTCTTTCTAGGTTTGTCTCAGCATCTCTACTTGTCCAGTAATCAATACAAGCAAATCTCTGTTGAATCAGCTAGGTGTTATTTGATTTGCCTGAAACACAAAGGTTTGTGGTATAACTCAAAATAGAAGCAAATGTCTAAATTTCAACAAAGAATCATTAGCTCAGTTTGTTAGGGCATGGTGCTAGTAAGGCCAAGATTGTGTGTTTGCTTCCAGTATGGGCCATTCACTTAAGAGCTGGACTTGATGATCCTTGTGGGTCCCTCCCAACCCAGAACATTCTGTGATTATCAAACAGCCTTCTGACATGCTATAAATTGGACCCATCTTACTCTGCCATAACAAGTTTAGCTACACAAAACTCTTAGCTCAGGACAACATTTCCATCAAATTGTGTGGGCTGGCTATAGCCAGACTGCATTCTTTGTGTTTATCCTGCCAGTTATGAGTTGGTCTCCATCAAAAGCACAAAACCTTAATTTGTGTTCTCAGTTTTCCTGATCCTTCTTCTAATCTTTGAAGGATTTGAGTATCAAGCTTCCCACTTTTGAATAAAAAAAATCAGACTGCGGTTTACAGTATTCAACCTTAGAATAATTCTGTGGGCTTGTCGTGATTGATGCTGTTCAACAAGGATTTGGCAGGGATACCTGGCGAGCTGGGAGCCCTGAAGCCGGGGTGAGGTCCTGGCCGGCCCAGCCGCCCGCTTGCTGCTGTCAGAAGAGGGAGACCTTGCCCTCTCCTCCCTGCCCGCCCAGCGGGCTCAGCTCGCCAAGCCAGAGCACTATTCCCTGTCTGGGCTGAGTTCCTGCCATTTTGGGGAGCTGCCTGTGAGATCGGCCCGGGGAGCTGGGGGCTGCGGGGCGGGGAGGCCAGGGGAGCCCTGCAGAAGGCGGGCACGGTGGCTCCTCTGCCTCCAAACCCCCAGCGCTTCCGAGCAACACAAAAGCAGCAAATGTCTCACAGTAACTGCCATCCCTCTGTCAGAGCCTTGTCAGCAATTAATGCATTTTAATTTTTTTCTAAGCGGGGCTGTTTCAGAAATGAAAGCATTACAGAAGTTTGGAAGTGACAGAGGTCTCTGATCATCCTCCTGGTTCGTTCCTTTCTGGCACAGAATTGCTGTGTCATTATTTTCCCAAATGCCTTAGTTTTTATTAGAATGCTCTGCCTTGAATTTGTAGGCTTTCCAAGAAAGACAATGCTGAAGAAAAGAAATACTATGGCTGTGGTAGGAGGCAACATACCTTTGTTCAACAACTGGAGTCATTAAAATAAAACCACTTCAGACACAATCACATCTATGCAAGTATCTTACTGGTTAAAGTCGCAGCAGCCAAAATACAGATGTTCATCCAGTTCCTTGGTTTTAGATGCCTGTTCCCAGGTGCAATTTTGAATTGTGGAGGATATCCTAAAAAAAAAAAAAAAAACAGACTGTAATTATCTGATTTCATTGAACAAGACTAATGACAGGCTTATATTTGTTTCAAGGGGGAGCTTTTGAGCCATAAATTGTACTGATGGATTTAGGTTTAAAAGCAAGTTCAGTTTCAGAACATGACATTCGACATAATGCGGACTTTATATTTGTAATTGAGATTATGGCCTTATTTTCCAGAAAAATAAAAGCCATTATGGAAATTTCAAGAGATGACAAATCTGCCCTTTGGTACCTGTTCTTTTGGTGTAATTACTGATCCACCCTGTCATTAAATGCTTGACCTTGATTTTTCTTTTCAATTTGTGGGTTTCCCAGCATGAAGTTGCTGGTTCTTTCCCTTCTAAATCAGTTTAGTATCATGTGAATCTCTTAGATTTAGTCAGTCATTTGTCTCTTTCCTTTTAGATTTATAAGACACACTGGGGTCCTACAGGAGTGGCACAGGTAGAATAGTTTGAAAAGGCCAAATGTGTTTTCTGTGATCACATTCCCTGTGCAGCGAAAGGGAAGTAGACACAGCTTCCACAACCTAAACACACACAAAAAAAATACATTATTATTGGCAATGGGCTTGCCCAGAAAACAAATGCGTAATTCCAGGTTGTCTCTGGAAACATTACCTCTGCTTTGTTTCAAAGTAATGTTAACAACACTGCTCTCACCTTGGTGCTCTTTTCTTTCATGTACCTTGGGGTGTGTGCAGTGTTTCTCCCTCTTAGGTCCTGTCACCAGGAAGCTCAGGACATGGAGAGCTTCCAGGATAAAATACCTTACCCTCTTCAGTGTCACTTCTGACTGCATCCATTGTGAGTTAGAAAAAATGGCCAAGGGTTGAAATGGAGCTAAATATTTTCCATAGAAATTAATAATTTCTATGAAATGAAATTATTCATTCTAGAAAATGAATAATTTTTAGTAGAAATGCATCAGGACCCCAGCTACTGCAAACTACCATGTATTTACTTCCCTTTGTCCACTTCCACCACCCAGTGAGGAGCAGGCCTGTGTCAGAAGAGCAACATCCCAGCCTTGCTGGTCCAAGTTGGCTCTTGTCCAGTTAAGTGGCTGTTCTGATTCCAGATATGAGGCAAAGTCATGGATTTCACTGGCAGCCTTATATGATCTCAGACCATACTGCTATAATTTGAAAACTAATCCTGGAAGTAAGAATTTTTAATTTTATTTTTTTTCTTTCAGCCAGATTGGTTTGCTGATTGCAGAGCATAAGGAATGGTGCAGGAAATGTGCCAAGGAGGGGAGAGGATGAGAGCATGCTGCTTTCATTCAGACTGCCTGGTGAAAGCCCTGCTCACAGGGCCCCTCACTACAAGAAAAAAACTGAGGCTCTGGAACTTGTCCAGAGAAGGGCAACAGAGCTGGTGAGGAGTCTGAAGCACAAGTGTTATGAGCAGTAACTGAGGGAACTGGGGTCATTTTAACCTGGAGAAATGGAGTCTCAAGGGAGACCTCACTGCTGTCCACAGCTCCTGGAAAGGAGGCTCTAGCAGGATGGAGGTTGGTCTCTTCACTCAATCAACAAGCAATGGAACTAGAAGAAATGGCCCCTAGTTGCATCGAGAGGTTTAGAATGGGTATTAGGAAAAAAATCTTTATGGAAAATGTCGTCAAGCATTGGAACAGGCTGCTCAGGGAAGTGGTGGAGTTACCATCCCTGGAGGGATTTAAAAGATGTGCAAGATGTGGTGCTAAGGGAGAGTGGTGGATTTGGTAGTATTAGGTTAATGGTTGGACTCAATGATCCTAAGGGTCTTTTACAACCTGAATGATGCTATGAATCTTTTCATGAATGCTAAAACAAAAGTGAATTGTGATGGCTAAGGTCCTGCTAGCCCTTATGCAAGTTACTGCCTCCAGCTCCATGGGTTTGCCTCCTGTTTGCACCCAACGCTGACACTACTTCCCTGGTGAGCCAGATCACCTGCCAGTGCTGGCAGAAATGCCCTGTCATGTTTCCCACAGATAGCTTCACTGAGTCAGCCAGACAAGCAATAGAAAAGGAGGCAGGACTGGGTGCTCAAAAATGGGATTTACAGCCACACCACTTGAAATTGTCTCTAATTGTCTCAAAGCCACAGCTGCTATCTCATCTGACAGATAAGGTGGTCTCTAAGAAGGTTGGTCCAGGTAGTGGACAAAAGCAAAAGGAAAACTGAATCTGCACAGCTGTTTGCACTGCAGTCAGCTCTGGAAATCCACAAGCACTGGTTTTCTCTCAATGTCAACCTCAAGAATGTTTTAGCAAAGCTTAGAGTTGCCCATCTCTGAGTCAGACTCTGAGCTGTGGAGCTGCTCCTTCAGCACAACCTGCAGTAGCTGCTGAGCCCTGGGGCTCTGGCCCAGTGCTGGTGGAGCTGGGGGCTGCTGGATGAGGGATCCTCATGGCAGCTCTTGGTGGGACAAGGCTTTGACCTTTCTGCCTTCCTCTGCATTTGGGCACCCACGAGATACAATGCCACCACACAGGAATGCCCCGAAGCAAATGAAACCATGTAAAGTGTTTAGGAATATTTGGGTAAAGAAATTACAGATAGGCACGTGAGAAATAGTGATGACTTAAAGACTTTTTTTTCAGTAACATTATTGGTGTTTTGCAACTGTATGTGAGCCCTAGAGAGGAGAAAGAGCTAGAGACATTCTTGCTTCATTTGGTTTGTGCCAGTTCCCATTCCTCTTGGAAGAGTTGCTTATACTATTGTGCTGTCAGGAATAATCTGTGGGCATACACATGTGCACACAAGAGATACAGTGACACGGGCCATCTTGCAGGATCTTGTCCTAGTGAGCAATGCTCCAGTTTGTGTGACTTTTTCACATGCCAGAAAAGAGGAAATGTTTTATTTTATACAATACACTGACATATGTATTTATAAATTTACAAATTTGTTTAATATATTCACATTACATAAATTAAATAACATATGTTTGTAAATTATGAATGCATAAACATATAAAACTGATGAATCTTTTTAAAACTAACATAAGTGAAAATATTTTTTTAATAATTTCCAGATTTTAAGTTGATGGCATGGTTTGAGCTACTCTGCACTTTAAAACCATTGACTGTGGATCTGAGTTGGGAATACGATCAGGGTAATACTGTCTCCATTTTACAGATGGTTAAAGCAGGGAACAGAGGTGGTCCAGTGTCATCCAGGAATGTAAGCTGCAGAGGTGAAGTATGAAAACAGTTCTCCTAGGTCTTTGCACCTTGTTATGTCTTGATGAGTGACCAGTATTGTTCAAGTGAATCTTATGCCCAATTTGAAATGTTTGGAGCTTTGGCTGACATGCAAGAAGGTTTATCCCACTGGCTTTTTATGCACTCCCAGTGGTAAGAGCTGAAAACTGCTCTGTGAAGAAACATACCTTACTCTAAATCTGCTGCTGTTGTACTTTTGGAAAGAAATACATAGTCCTGTTTGCAGACAAGGATTCAATTAAATTACACTATTTAATGAAAACTGCCTTTACAGAGGCACCATAAACTTGAAATCCAGTGAAATCCAGTGAAGGACAGATTTAAGGTACTGTTTCCTACTACTTTCATTGAATGCCCCCACCAATCTTTCTGAATTGTTTTATCTTGGCTTTAAAAATCTGTTATGTGGTAAAGCTGATATATTAAAAAGAGGCTTTAGGATGGCTTCCTACAGAGAGTTGTATTAAATTCTAATGTGTTTGTAGAAGAAGAGAAATCCTGCTTTTGAGTACAGAAGGAAAAATGAAGCTGATTACAATCAAAAGTTTTCTAAAGATAAAAGGTTATAGAAAAGACATATGATGAGAGTAGAAGGAAGCCTGGCATATTACCTTTAAGTTAAAGTTAATCTAAATAACTTTCTGTAACAGAAGGATAATATCTAAATACAAATATGATTAAGTCACTGTGGTTCTCTATTGCAACACGCAATGTGTCTGAGTCCACACTGGCAACTGATATCAAAATTAAATTTTTATTCCTTTTTCAGAATTTTGTCTGTTGGAAGTGGATGCAATATTGGCAATAGCACACTGCATATTGAGTTGAAGAGCACAGACAGTCACCTGTGATCAGAACTATCCCTGTCATCCCATCACCCTACTTTCAGCCATTTCTGTTTTCTATTTCATATTCCTCAGACAGAAGCAAATCAGCAAATTTTTCTGATTTAATTCAAAACTGTATGTATCCTGTGTAGGTTTTGTTGAAGGAGTTTAAAACAGCCATCCACATCTTCTGCTTTGAACTTTCCCATTCAGAACTGTAACCTGAATTTTTATACAAGTCTTTTATAGTCATATATACCAGTTACTACAAGGTCTCACTGTGTCTTACTTATTTGTTTCTTACATATGTGACAGTGGGCAGATATGCATTTAAACTGTATGGATACAGCTGTCAAGATTTAAAAATGCTATTAACTCACATGGCTAGACTCATACTGTATATCCAATATTTATACAGTATATTCTGTTTATAGTGATGTAGGGCACTTTACATCATCAGATAGAAATAAGCTGTACTGTTTCACAATTTTACAGTGATGGGAATGCACTTACAGTAGAAGACAAGCTCCTTTACATTTTTGTGTCACTGTTTTCCTTTGGTGGCCCCAAAACACTTGAAGAGGTGAGAGAGCTGCACAGAAGAACAGAAAGCAGAAAATGCAGTGAAGTTACTTTACATCTGCAGTGAGACAGAGAACTGCAGGGAACCCCTATAAAGCAGGTTAACAAAATTAATAGTAGACAAAAACCAATTTGCTCTATAGCTAAGAGAGTCTTTCCAGCAGCAGCTGAAGGGCAGCAGATGACAAATCCAGGCAAATGTAAACATGTGAAGTCTTTCTGATGGACCAATTTTGCTTCTACAGACTCCATCACATGGCCTGTGAATTTCCAAACTAGTATGTAAGTTTGGAAATTAAACAGGGGACCCCAAAAACAATCTCCTGGTGCAAGCTTAGGTCTGTGAGACTGAAGTTCTCAGACTTTTAGGTATGTTCTGCTGAGAAAAGAGGCAGTGGTGCAAATTAGGCATGAGATTTTTTTCATAGGTGAAAAAGAAGAGACTTTCTTTTGGGCCTCAAAAGTGTGGAATTTTCCTATGAAAGTCTCCAAGGTTTTCTTCTAGACATGGGTAGTATGAGCTGGTCCTCCCATATCTGAGAGCTCCCTGGGAACCCACCAACAATGACTGGATAACCTAGGGACCAGAAGGCTCATCTTTTAAGTCTGCAGTGCCTACAGCATTGCCAGCTTCTAGAAAAGCTTGAAGAAATATGGGGAGGGAAAAGAGGTTTCTCAAATCAACTTTTGCTTTAGTTGATGTGTTGGTCTGCAGAATCCATTTCACTTTATTCAGAAATTCTAACAATAAACAAGGCACAGCTTACATTTGTGTTTCTCTGGGTATATATTTTACAGTTTATGTGTCCTCTTATCATGCCAACACATCCTCTAAACCCCCTTGGGAGGACAAGTACAGCTCTGTGGGTGAGTCCCATGCCAGCTGACTGACTAATCTAGCAGCTACCAATAGCTGAAGATTGAGGCACTGATAATTCCTCTGCACCTCAGACAGGGGCAAAGGAGCTAATTATACTCTGATTGTCTATCAGTTGAGGAAATCCCCAGATGAGGAGTTGTGGGTGTATTTCACTTTTCATACACTACTTGAGTGATGCGCTGGGAACAGAGGAGGGCAAAAAATAAATTCAGCCCTAATTACTCATACTGAACTTGTGGCCTTCTTAAACTATGTTCAACTCAAGAAGCAAACCCAGGGTTGAGAGAGACTTCTTCCAGACTTGTTTTAAGAGTGCGCCATTAGAGGCTGTTCTCACTGAAGTGCCTGCCAAAAACCTCTTGAGTCTGTGTTTAAGGAGCAGTCCTGCGTGGAGGTCCTTCCCTGGTGGTGTGCCAGTGTTTTTCCCTTCCTATTCGAAGACTATCTGAAGATCTTGGACTTGTTCCACTCTTAAACTCCAAGCATCTTTATTGTCTATCTGTCCTTACAACATGATAGGCCAGAAACTTTTACTGTCTGGCCTTTGTAAGCCTTGTTTCACAATCCGGGTAATATAGATCTCTCAGTTTCCCATTTCCACTTCTGTAATGTTTGTTATATTCAATTGTATGTCTTGGGGTTCATTTCTGCAGCTCCTGCCTATGCTTTGTGCAGTTTTTCATCTGATCTGCAATTGCTATCTATACTGTCAATCAGCTCATCTCTCTTTATTAGCAATAGATCCAGCCAGTTCTTATGTTTGCATACACTCTAGGATGGTAATGTTTTGTCTTGCCAGCAGACAGAGATTTTAAAGTTGTGATAATCTATATGCTTGTCTGAGGGATGTGAAAATAGTGTTATGAATGTTGTTTATGAAAACTGGGGTTTGCAACCTTCAGTCGTTTTCACATACTGTAGCTGACTGTCCTCAAAGAAGTGACAAGCAGAACAGACAGCGTTGGCAAGCCCATCGTTCACATCTGATCCTAACTAACTAACCATGAAAATCCTCAGCATTTTCCCCCAGTTACCTCTTTGTAGATACCACTTTGAGGACAGTTTTATTTAAATCATTCTACACTTTCTTTGCTCCAATTTAAACTCTGATTGGACCTTATTTCCTCTTCCTAATTTTTTCTTCTACTGACCTTGCACTATGCATAAACATTCTTCATAGGGAAATTAGTGAGCTATTTGTTGTTAATTTTTTATGTCTTAGTTTTTGTGCCCAGTACATAATGATCCACTTACATCTCAACTTGCATGCTGTAACCTCCACTTTCCACTTCTCTTTCCTGCCAACAAAGCAAGTTTATTTTCTAATAACTTAAAATACCTCCATTTATCCTTAACTCTCTAAAGATGCTTTCCTCCTTCTTTGTTAATTAATCCTCTCTGTTTCCAAGGATCCTCTGCCTAGGATTGTGCCTGTCTCCTTCTGTGCCATGTTCTGCTCTGAGCTGGGGAGCGACAGGTAGGTGCTTCTGTCCCTCTCCCATTCCTGAGCCTTGAAGTAGAAGGATGCCAGCTTGCCCAAAAAGGGCTCTTGGCCAGTTTTTGAGTAAGTGTTTTGAAAACTAGTTAGGCAGTTTTCCCACTGTAGACAGGCTGGTGGAAGGACCATTAATTACTCACTGCAGGCTTAACTATGGGCAGAAAAAGGGGGCTTTTGTGCAATTGTCAAACCCTCACCATTATTTCTACATGTTGGTTTTGTATTTAATAGGATTACATGACTTCTTTGCTCTATATGCCAAAATGGATGGTTCCTTTCAGTAATAAAACAAAGCCAATAACCTGAAAGGAACCACGTCTCAAAAGCACAAACTTGACCTCTGAGTGACCTTGGCATTTACAGACTAAAAAGAACTTTTCTTTGAACAGACAGAAGTCAGGGAGCCAGCAACAACCAGGAGAAAATGGTTTTGTTGCTTTCTGATTACATTGTTTAAACCAACATACTACATGGTTTACAATACTTCATTACAATGTATTAGGGCCTGGAGGTGATTTAATGTCTGTTTATAACTGAGACTAATCTTGAAATAAACAAATGAATGTTTGGAAAATGGATGAAGCTGTTCTGCTGGAGACAGCGTTAAATGCATCTCTGAAGAGTAAATCATGACTGTAGAGCACTTAAATGCTTTTTATTTCTACCTTCAGTTGTATTTCAGTAGTTTTATCTAACAAAATTAATCATGGTGCAGTAAAAAATTTCTAATTGGTTAAGACTGCGTAGCAGCCATACATTCTATAACAAATCCACAATTTAAAAGCTGTTTAGCCCTTTAAAATCAGGGAAAAAGATAAACTAGAATATGCTGTAGCATTATACTAGGCACCATGGTGATCTAAATTAAATCTGTTACAACCTGTTCTAATTTAAAATTGCTCCGTTGTGTGAATGAAGGGGAAAAGAAGAAGAGTTAGTTCACTTGTTCAGAGCATTTTCATATTCCCAGATAAATCTTTCATCCACCCTACTTTTTCTTGTGGGTTGTATGTTCCCATTTCCTTTGTGCATCCTCTGCATAACTGCACATAAATGTGGCTTTAGATGGAGTCAAGAACTCTTTCTCCAGAGGTTCAGTATCAGCTCTGGTCTCCATCAGCCAAGAACAAGAATTGTCACCGAGTGTCACCACAGGATGCCCAACTGCTCCTGACATTCAGAAGCTCCTCTGCAGTGCTGAGGCAGAGACCTTGCTACAGGAGGTTGCTCCAGTTTCTTCTCCCAGAGGATAACTGCAACACTCATCCTGCCATCCATCTCTGCAGGCAACTCCTTGGCCACTTCTTCTCCCTGTCCTGCCTCTCCTACCACCCAAAACCCCTATTCATGGCCCCCAGACACAGCACAGCACATTTCTCTTCTTCTAACATCTGACTCATTTCAAAAATGCCTTGAATTTCCCGAAGTAACAGCCACTAAGCAGTTAACGCTTGATTTGAGATGGGGGAGAAATAAAAAAGTGAAGTCTCATGGCTGCTCCAGCCCCAGCACCCACCCACACCCTTCCGGCTGCAGGCTGGAGCGGCGGGAGCCGGGAGCGCGGGCTGGAGCGGCGGGAGCGGGGCGCTGCTTCAGCGCCGTGCCCGCGCCGCCTGCCGGCCCCTGGAGCAGGGCAGGGAGAGCAGGGAGAGAGAGCCGGGCTCTTCCCTCGCCGCTCCTGCAGGAGCCGCCACAGCGAGCATGGCTCAGCAGGACTGCCTAACCTGCCTACCCCACCACATCCTGCTCCGGGGCCCCGAGCTTTGACAGTGCACTCGCTTGCGCTGCAGAGTATGCTGAATGCCGTGACTGCTCTTTCTTAGTGCAAGGGTTCCAGAGGTCTGGTCCTACGGCAGCACAGCATCAACAGTTGCACTTCATACCCTTCATATGGCTGACTGCCTCTCTGGATACCTTCCTTCCTGCCACTTTGTTTGCCACGCAAACACAAGTGGTAGAAGTCTCAAGACTATTTGAGTTTGTTCTAACTTGAAAAGTAGTCAACCACGTGAAAAAAAGTCCCGTGAAGGGGAAGCTTGCAACATAAGCCTGTACGTTCATTGGCATCAATAAGGGAAACGACGTTAGCTATACAGAACAAATTTCAAGTGGTTCTTGCACATTCCTAGGTGTTAAAGCTGACCACCTCTGAGGCACAAACATAGACTTTCATATTACCAGCTCACAGATCTCTTTGTATCCTAAAATCATAGAATGGTTGGGGTTGGAAGACACCTTAAAGATCATCTAGTTTGAAACCCCCTGCTGTTAGCAGGGACACCTTCCTCTAGACCAGGTTGCTTAGAGCTCCATCCAACCTGGCCTTAAACACTTCAGGGATGGGACAACCAGAACTTCTCTGGGCAATCTGCTCCAGTGCCTCACTACCCTCACAATAAAGCATTTGTTCCTAATACATAATCTAAACCGACTCTCTATCAGTTTGAAGCCATTTCTCTTTGTCCTGTCACTACAGGCTCTTGTAAAAAGTCCCTCTCCATCATTCTTGTAGGATCCTTTCAGGTACTGGAAGGCCACAATTAGAGCACCCTGAAGCCTTCTCTTTTCCAGGCTGAACAATCCCAATTCTCTCAGCATTTCCTCACAGGAGATGTGCTCCATCCCTCTAATCTCAGCTGCCTCCTCTGGACTCTCTCCAACAGGTCCCTGTCCTTCCTGTGCTGGGGACCCCAGAGCTGGGCACGGCACTGCAGGAGGGGTCTCACCAGAGGGGAGCAGAGAGGCAGAATCCCCTTCCTTGGCCGGCTGCCCAGGCTCCTTTTGATGTAGCCCAAAGCACATTTGGCTCTCTGGGCTGCCAGTGAACATTGCTGGGCCATGTCCAGCTTTTCATCCACCAGCACCCCCAAGTCCTCGGCAGGGCTGCTCTTGATCTATTCATCCCCCAGCCTGTATTAACTGTTGTGTCTAAATACACACTAGCAGTGTTCTGAATTTACAGTGAAAACAGATGAGATCAGGCACATTTTTGCATGTGCAGGTTTTTTTCCCCTTTGCTCCCATGTTAGTTTTTCCCCCTGTGCAATTCATTAGAGACTATTATCTAAGTGGCTGTTAAATCTCTTTTAGAGGTTGATGTTTTAACTCACCAGCTTGAGCTCTAGACTGCTGACACGTTACGCTGCAGAAAGCAGTGAAATTATCATGGACTGAGTTGGCACTGTATTTTTTCCAAGGCACTGCGTGATGAAAATAAATCATGTTGTCCCCTTGACATGATCCACTAATGAAGATGCACATTCTCTTGCCCTGCCTCCTTACTGGATGTAAGTGAGAGCCCTTCCTCTGTCTTTTTTCTTCATTTCCAGTGTGGAAGAAGCTTTCTAATTCTGCACATTGGTTTGCTTAGCAATATTGCTGTTGCCTAATGCAATAAAAATCAGTTATGTAACTGCCTTTGCTAGACTTGCAGAGAGCGTTCACCAGACGGGAACATGGCCACAGTATCTTTATGCTTTCATTATGCCTCCTATATTTGCTGTTATTATGCAATATGCTCTGCTTTCAGTATATTTTTAAAAATCATTTTCCTTGACATCATGTTTAGGATATTATACACTTATAATCTAAGCTCATGCAAAGACAGACCAGGGAAAAGAAATGAGCTTATTTGGATTTATTGCTAAAAGGGCTGATATTATAGCACTAGTGCCTCCAAAGAACAAAGAATCACCTACAGGTTGTCAGATAGTATTTTTAATACTCTAATTCTGAACCAAATTCCTAAAATAACCTGTGTTTGCAGATTACCGTGTGCTCTTTTGTTCTGAATAATGTATTGCTTAGTGAACTATGTCTTATCAATCCACCAAGTACTGGGTGTCATTGTTCACCTCATTCACAATTCATCTTTTAATTAACATTATCACAGGAAAAATTCTATTTTGGTCAGCATAATTTGTCTTTGGAATTGGCAGTACAGAAATAAAAGAATTACCATCTGAATTTATCTGAAGACTATGAAGGAGATGATGACTACAAACCTACCTCATCTGGCACTGAAGAGGAAGGGAGGGAAACCATGTAAATGATAATGGCTTTAAAAATTGTATTTGCTATGTAAAAATCACTACTTTGGCCATTCAGTATCTACTAAGCAAACAGTTCCATCAAAATTACTGTTACTGAAAATACAAACCGGAATTCTACATTTAGACACATGCTTTTTTTTTTGGTGGAAAGAGTTGCTGACTTAGGGAAGATTTAGAAAATACAAATGTTGTTTCAAAGTGTTGTTTTTATATATAGGTATGCAATACCAACTTCATGCAGCAAAATGCTGATCATTTGCCTTAATAGTTAAACCTCAAATTAAGTTGCAAGTGCATCATTGTTTTAGTGAACAGCCATGGAAGTGCCTTTAAAATGTTTTTTAGCTGTACCAGAAAACATTTCACAGAGAATTGAAACATTTCTGAATCTTTCTCATAAGACTCACCTTTCATAATGATTTCCAGAAAACTCCATTAAATAGCATGTTGTTTTTCTGAGTCTTCTTTATAGACATTTATCCCTGCAGTCTAGATATGCAGTATTTTTCTATTTATATTCAAATTAATACAGTGATGTCAAATGGACTGCATCTAAGGTACAGTGAACACACCAGCAAACCAGCTGCTTAAAAATTCCCTCCAACATCCCATTACCTCTTGATTTCATCCATTTCTAGTTGCAAATGCAACAGGCCTTGAAGATGAACATGTTCAAGCAGCATTCAGCCGGGATAACAGGAATTATTGTGTGCTGAGTCCTCTGAAGCATCCTCTACTGGAGGTCCTTTCTCTTTCAAACCAGCTGGGCTTCAGCTTGGCTGCCATGGGTGAGTTCTGGTGCATCAAGAAGCAGTCTTCTAGTGGGTGTTTCCTTAGTACCTTCTAAAACAGATTTAAGAAAGGAACCATCAGTCTCCCCTGTGACAATTAATATTTCCTCGATTATGCCTATTGTGCTGGTTTAGGATGGAGTTATTTTTCTTCCCAGTGGTTCTCTGGTATGGGGCTCTGTTTTGGATTTGTGCTGAACACAGGGTTGATAATATGGAGATGGTTTTTCTTATTGCTGAGAGGGGCTGACACAGCTTTCTGTGTAAGTTGGGGGTGCATGGGATGTTGGGAGGAGACACAGCTGGGACAGGTGACCCCAGCTGACCAAAGGGATATTCCAGACCATAGGACGTCATGCTCAGAGTATAAAATGGGGAACAGAAGGAAAAGGGAGGAACTTTTTGAGTGATGATGTTTGTCTTTCCAAATTAATGCTACACGTGATCCAGCCCTGCTTTCCTGGAGATGGCTGAACAGCTGCCTGCCCTTGGGAAGAAGTGAATTGATTCTTTGTTTTTATTTGTTTGTGAATGCAGCTTTTGCTTTACCCATTAAATTGTCTTTATCTCAAGCCACAAGTTTTCTACCTTTTACCCTCCCAATTCTTTCCCCAATCCTACTGGTTGGGGGGTAAGCAAGTGGCTCTGTGGTGCTTGGTTGCTGTCTGGGGTTAAACCAGGGCACCTTTTTACACTGTGCTCTTAACAAACACAGCACTGATTAAAAATATTCATTGAAGTTAATTGATCCCCAGTAAAACTAGCATTTAGGTTTTGGTTTTTTTCTTTCCTTTTTATTTTTAATGGCAGAGGCAAGCAGTTCTTGAACAGACAGGCTGGGAGATGAATGAGGTATAGATGACATCTGCATCTTTCATAACCACGGTCTGTAGCATTCTATGGGCTGTCTTGTGTGTTGAAAGCATGGTGAGGCTCAGAAACATCTCACCTAGAGCAGAGAAATGCCATGAAGGTTTACTGTTAACCCTGCTGAAACATTAAAATTGTCTCTATTTCTCTTTTTCCGTTTTTATCTGATAATAGACTTGGTAAGACTTAGACTTTTTGACAGAAGATAAAGGCAGTCTCCTCAACCTTAATTATTACTCTTGAATCTGAGTAGTGTCTTTGCTTATGAAGTAAATGGCACAGGCCATTTATTATGGAAAATTCTTCCCAAAACTGAAAAAATTATACTCAGGAAGTTGTTATGTTCATATTGAAATAATGGCTTTGTAGAGTCATTTCTATATGGATTGCCCACTTTGCTAGGTAAAATAAGATGCTTTTAAATTACTAAACTCCGGGATTTTTCTAACATTTTCTTCATACAGCCCAGAAAAGGAAACAGTTAAGTCATACAGCTTTTCTTCACCCTGTGCTATTTTCCAAAGATTCATGTTCTGCATTCCTTAGGCATGCACAGTGCATGAATGAGAAATAGTGTGGGCTTTACTGATCTTCTGAGGAATATATAATTATTTTCTGTGTTTTAAGAACAATTACTTAAGAAGTGGCAAAGGAGATAAAAATAAGTACAATAAAATATGTACCCTGCATATAGGAAAGGTACATACAAAAGAAATTTATGCATATTCTTGGGAAATTCGATATGTAAATTATTAATTGAGAGAAGAATGAGGAGAAGGGAGAGAAAAGGAGATAAAAAAAAGGAAGAAGCAACCATGCATACTCACTATAAGAATGGTTACAAAGTTTTAAGGAATATAAGATGTGAAGTGGCACTCACTTTCAATGCACAGCTTTGCTGTAATTTAGCACTGTTTGGCGAAGGCAACCTTTTAAGGTGCCTTCAGCTAGAACTGCAGGCAGTTATGACTTGGTCTGCCTTTCCTACCTGTTTATTCCCCTCCCATGCATTGTCTAGCTTTGAAAGTGTAAATTCTCCAGAGCAGAGATTTCCTCAGCAGGATTTGCTAGGTTAGGGCCCTGCTGGGAGGGTCCTCATCTCAGCCATGAAGGCTGATAGGAGGTGCAAGGTAGAAATAGTACTCAGTTTGTGCTTCTGTCCATGCAGAAGTTGCCAGCAAGTGAAGGAAGGCGTGTTTTTAAACCTCAGCATGCTCAGGTGCCCCGTGGCTGCCCGCACGGTCAGACACGTCTGCTTGGTTTGGGCCCAGCTGTAATTAGAGAGGTGCAAGGCAAGCCCATGGGTACAGCAGTGGTACAACAGGTTTGCAGAATGGCCTCGCAAGATGCTGAGCCTGTATGTGCTGAAAAGGAGTTATGGAGGATGATTGTCTGCTGGGTTTTGTGGTGGTGGCTTGTTTTTTGAGAGGCAGACTGGCCTCCCCGCTTGAGTGAGCAAGACATGTCTCAGTTTGGGTCGCCCCCTGGAAGCTGAGCAACAGAATTTATGGTTTCTGCTATTTAGTAACACTTGTCTTAAAGCCATAGATGCTGCATTCATATAATTTACTGGTTTATTTTCTTTCCACCTGCATGAAATGTCAAGAGGCTTCCAGGGAGCCCTCACTGCCCCCTGGTAGCACTGACAAGGGCACTTCAGCTGAGGAGGGCACCCAGTTTTGCCAGCCACACTGGAGATGCCACAGTCTCCAGTCACTTGGCACTGGGGGAGACTGGTGAACAACAAGCTGGTGGTGCTGCTGTTCAGCAAGCTGTCCATGAGCCAGCAGCGTCCTTGTGGCCAAGACAGCCGACAAAATCCTGGGGCGCATTAGGAAGAGCATTGCCAGCAGGTGAAGGGAGGTGACCCTGCCCCTCTATTCAGCTCTGGTGAGGCCTCATCTGGAGAGCTGTGTCCGGTTCTGGGCTCCTCAGTACAAAAGAGATGCAGCAGATCAAGCGGAGGGCAGTGAGGATGACTGAAAGACTGGGGGATCTCTCTTAGGAGGAAAGGCTGAGGGAGCTGGGCCTGTTCAGCCTCAAGAAGAGATGACTGAGAGGTGCCCTCATCAATGTCTACCAAGATGTGAAGGGAGGGTGTCAAGAGGATGGAGCTGGGCTTTTCTCAGTGCTGCTGAGCAACAGGACAAGAGGCAAGACGTAGAAAGTGATGCACAGAACTTTCACCTGAACTTGAGAAAGAACTTCTTTACAGTGCAGTGACTGAGCATTGGAACGGATTGTTCAGAGAGATTTTTGCAGTCTCCCTCACTGGAGATACTCAAGAACCGTCTGAAAGAAAAACTGTGCCGTGTGCTGTGGGATGACCCTGCTTGAGCAGGGAGGCTGGACCAGATGTGGTTCCTTCCAGCCTGACCCGTCCCGTGATCCTGGGATTCCGTGAGGCGACAAGGGCAGGCGGCCGGGGGTGGGTACGGACTGCTGGCCTGGCCCGCAGCTCCCGGTTCTTCCCCAGGACCGTGTAGGCGGCACGGAGCGCCGTGATCTGCCGAGCGGCGCCGCGGAAGGACTGCAGCCCCCAGAACGCGGCGCGGCGGGCGGTGACGTGCGGGAGGCGGGGCGGAAGTGTGTGTTCCCCGGGCTGGGCGGCCGCCCGGGCCCCGTTCCGGCTGTCCCGGCCTCGGCCTCGGCGGCGCGGGGCAGGGGGAGGCAGAAGATGGCGGCGGACCTGGAGACGGAGGTGCAGGCCATTGACAAGAGCCTGCTGGAGTGCTCCGCCGAGGAGATCGCCGTGGTGAGGCGGCGGGCCCGACGCGGGGAGGGAGTGGAGTGGGGGGCTCGGAGGCCGCGGCGGGCACCGGCCTGGGGAGCCGTTCCAGGGCCGAGGCGAGGCCGCTCCGCGGGCCAGCGAGCTCTCCGGGAGGGGGTGTCCCTGCCGGGGCTGGCTCTGAGGGCACCCCCGGCCGGCAGCCGTGTCCCGCCGTGGCCTCAGCGCGCTGTTGTCGCCAGCGTCGCTGTTGCAGCAGCCGCGGTCCATGGCAGCGAGCAGCCAGCTTTTCCTGTTGTGCCGGCTGGCGCAGGTGGCTCCCTGGAAGCCGCCTGGACGTGGCCATCCCCTGCCGGGGGCGGCCGGGCATCGCGCCCCTTCCTTAAGTGCTTCCTGAAGTTCATTCCCTCCGCCTCTGCTGCCCCTTCGCCTCGCTCTGCCGGCAATCGCGCCTAGACCTGAGGAGATGCCCCCTCCCTATTCATTTAGGTGGATGGCTGACCCCAATACGCTTTTCAGTGTTAAAGTGCTATTACAGGATTCTTCCTTCCTCCCCACTACTTAAGATGCGGTTCTGGAAAAGCTTGCAGGAGTTAATCTTAGGATTAATAGAATGGGGTGTTTGTAGAGGAAATATTAGTAAAAGCAGTGTAGCATTTGAAGAAGTCCACTTCTGTTTATATACTTTTCCTGCTCTTCCAAAGAGTAGTTGAAAGAGGAATGTAGTTTCGAGGGTAAAGTTTTAAGAGGAAGTTTTGTTTCTGACATAAATGTTTGTCCATTTAGACACTTGGGCATTTGAGGAACTGGGTGTGTGTGTTAAATTTTTGAGACTGCTCACGTGCATATGGGTAGGATAAAACCTTGAAGACCTGTCTGTGTGTGTCTCAATGGGAATTAAATTGGCTGTTTCCAAATGTAAATAAAACACTGTTATAATTCAGATTATCCTCAGATTATGCTTGTGTATCTTCAGTACAGACAAATGTATGATTAAATGGGCAGATGTGCCCAGTTAGCTATATGCTAGCTAGTTTAGTTCCAGGATTAGTCTTGCTTCTTCTCTACAGCAAACCAAATACTTCCATCAAACATTTATAAAGTAGTCCAAATTGAGCCCAAATTACCTTGTCTGTGTGAATAGCAGATGTTTTTTTGGGTCACACTGTAGGTAAACTCAAGGCAATCATGCATCCAGGGGAATGCATTTAGGAATTTGCTAGGGGTAGCAGTGCCAGTTTAAATGTAGTAAATTCTTTCTTATTTTTATTTGTCACCTGCACAAGCTCCAATTCTGAAATCTGTAATTCAAATCTAGTGTGGTTTTTCTGCCTCCTTTGCTGATAGCATTACTTTGCTGATAGCCCAGTATTAACAAAACAAATACTACCCCAAGGCAGTAGCTGCTGCACTTAAGGCTTCAGTTTGTCAATTTAATGATAAATTTCCAAAGAACAAAAATAATAAAAATAATTTCTTTTTAACATAACATGAGCCTACATGCAAGTATTTTTTCTGTGTAGCTAAAAACCCCATAAGTTGTACCTTTTAGCTTTTTAAACAGACAAGTGAGTTATTTTACGGCTTATAAGTATTCTAAATTTTTTTTTCCTGGTATCTCTTACTTAGATGGGAATTTAATATAAACCCTGATGAACCATTAGGTATTTACTTATGTAAGGTGTTGTTTGATCAATACTTTGCACTTTTTTTTTTTCTCCAGGGCAGTTAAAGTTGTTCCAGGAGAGTAAGTAAGTGTGAAGAGGGAGGAAGTGAAGAGGAATACACTTCCCTTTTTAATAAAAATCCTTTCTTGCGAGAGTAGAATATTAGCTTGTCTTGCGTGTGAGTTCAGGTTAGAAGAAAGACAAATACTAATTGAAACCTTGCCTAAATGCAGAATGCTTTTATGAAAGAGCAAATTCCAGAGTTTTGAGTTGTTTTTGTGGAGTTCAGTGCTCCCCAGGTGGCGATTTAGAGAGGCAGTGCAACCTGTGTGTGTCTCTGTATATGTTTCCATTAACAGTCTCACTTGCACAACAGACCTGTGAGCTGCCTTCCTGGCAGCTCCTGGAGTCACATCTGTTTCCTTGTCCTAGTAGCCTGGATTTCCTTCTGGTATTATTTCATCCAGGACCTGATTTTCCAAACTGTATGTGCAGTTGTGTGTATAGGACTGGCTCCACAACCAGATTTAAGTGTGGTGACGTTCATCATTGCCACACCTAACTCTCAGACAGCTACTCCCAGGATTTTTGGGATGGGAAAGCCATTTACTCGAGGAACAAGAATTTTCTCTGCTTGGGTATTTGTCTGAGCTTGTAGTGTAGCTAGTAGGCACTGTGTGTTTTCTGGGTAGAAATTAGTAATATACTGCTGAATTAAAAGACTGATGTTAAAGATATTTTGCTGAAAAATTCCTGCAATTTAATAACTAGCATGTGCTATAGAAAATAATGCAAAAATAAGCTTAATAAATAGAAATCATGGAAAAGATCAGGTCACTGCCACTGTGATTGAGTTGGTTCCTGGCAGTAGTAGCAATTTGGCAAAACTGATGAAAGAAGAGGAAAAGATGAATAAATTGGTGGGAAAAATTAAATTCTTGTCTAAAACTTTACTTTTTAATCCTTTTTTTTCCTATGACATTCTCTGAGTCGTGGTGGGAATGGTGAGGTAATCTGTAGGTTTCTAGACTCTTGACTATGGCTTTTTGGCAACCTGTTTCCATGGACTTCCTTGGGGAAAAACTGGGCTTTTACCATCAAAGCTAAATAAATATAGAAAGATTTAGTGAAACTGAGGAAAAGAGAAGTGAAGAAGGCACCCTGACAAATAAGGGTTTTTTAAAATACCAAGTTCTACTTCAGAAAAACATATCTAATAAGTGAAACTTCTTCAATATATTTTAAAAAAGGCTAAAATGCAGCCAGTCTGCACAGATGCTCAACTGACTGAATGTCTGTATCCCAAGGAACTTACTACAACTGTGTTATCTCAAACATAAGTTCTTTAGAGTAAGTTATAAATAATTCAGAGTAAATCAAGCTCTAATATTTGATCACCAAGCCCATTTATTTTGGCACAATTAATTCTGCATTTTCATGTACAGTTTTAGGTTGATTTTTAACTCTTTTTTTGGAAGCTGCCGGGGGTATCTGGTTGTCACATTTACAATGAGAAATGACATGCTGAGGCTGTTTATGTAACACAAGATTTAATCAGTGGACACTTGCAGTATCTGCTTGCTCCCATTTGTTCCTTATAAAAACCTTGCAGTCTTAACTTACAGTTTAAACCTTTCTAAATTTGTTATCTACAAGGCAGAAATAAAACAAATGTTGTCCTCGAGTATTTTTTTATTCTGTGTGTATATACTGGGAGAAAAAAAAATCAAACCTAGGAAAAGCTGTGAGTTTTTAAGTGGTTTAGGGCAGCTCAGTGGTTTGATGCCTTTTAAAAAGGGCCAACGTTGTTTTTTACAATTGATTGACTAGGAGAATTGTAGTGAGTTGACCTTGGCTGGGTGCCAAATACCCACCAAAGCTGCTCTCTCACTCCCTTCCCCAGCTGGAGAGGGGAGAAAATACAACACAAGGCTTGTGCTGGAGATAAGGAGCAGGAAAGGTCACTCACCAGTTACTGCCATTGGCAAAACAGGCTCGACTAGGGGAACAATTAATTTTGTTTTTCTCACCAATGAAATCAGAGTAGGGTAATGAGAGACAAAGCCAAACCTTAAAAACACCTTCCCCCCATGGTTCTCTTCTTCCCTGGCTCAAGTTCACTCGTGTTTTCCCCACCTCCTCCCCTGAGCAGCACAGGTGGATGCAGAATGGGGACTGTGGTCAGTTCCTCATCTTGTCCCTGCACTCCTTCCTCACATCCTTTGCTCCTGTGTGGGGTCCCTCCCATGTGGGACAGACCTCCATGAACTTTTCCAGTGTCAGTCGTTCCCATGGGCTGCAGTTCCTCATGAACTGCTCCAGCCTGCGTCTCTCACAGGGAGTGCAGTCCTTGAGGAACAGGCTGCCCTGTGTGGATTCCCTGTGGTGTCACCAGTCCTGCCAACAAACCTGCTCCAGCTTGGGCTCCTCTCTCCTGGGTTCACAGGTGCTGCCAGGAGCCAGCTCCAGCCTTGGCTTCTGCTGTGGAGTCACAGCCTCTTGGCAACATCCAGCTGCTCTATCTAGCATGGGATCCCCCATGGGCTGCAGGTGGATCTCTGTTCCCTGCTGGATCTCTGTTCTGGTGTCAGGAGCACCTCCTGCCCCTCCTTCTGCATTGATTTTGGGGTCTGCAGAGCTATTATTCTCCCATATTCTTTCTTACATCTCCCAGCTGCTCTTTTTGTCCCTTTAAATATGCTATTCCCTGTTAAATCTGTTATCCCAGAAGTTCTGCTGCTCTCTCTGATGGGCTCAGCTTTGACCAGCTGTGGGTCCATCTTGGAGCCATCTGGTGTTGGCTCTCTCAGACATGGAGAAGCTTCTGGCAGCTTTAATAGAAGCCAGCCTGTAGCCCCCTTGCTACCAAAGCATTACCTCACAAACCCAGTGCAAGAATTCATGGATCTAATATCACACTTTAACTGAGCAATTCAGATGAGTTATTTTGGTTGAAGGAGAAACTAAAACTCCATTTTCACAGGTGATTTGTTGAAATTAAATGAGAAAGGGACTGTTACCTAATGCTGTGTTTGCTTTTCTCCATGTACTTTTTGTCTCTGTTCCTTGCCAACTCCAGGCTCCCGCTGATCCTCTCTGTCCCGAGCTGGCAGCATCTGTCTGCACTCCAGAGAAATGTGACCAATACAGTCTGGACCTTATCTAAAAATCACTGCCAACATTTTACTGGTCATTCATCCTGGAGGAAAATTTTAGTGATTTTTTTCTCTTAAATGTTCTATATGTCAAAAGGATAAAATGTGTCAGCAAGGAAATAAATTCTTCCTTTCCTGATGTCTATCTTTTGTGATTAATTAGCTTTAACACTGAAAAGGAAGCATGGCTTTCAAGTTTTGCAATGACATTTTAGATATTTTGTGTAGAAATAAAATAACCTATAGGGCTAGAACTGTGTTTGGTGAGTTTATTAATGAAGAATTTGTGTTCTCATTTTTTCTATTATTAAAGAAATGGCTGCAAGCAAATGACCTTCAAAAAGAAGTATACCAGCATCTGGCCTATTATGTACCAAAAATCTACTGCAGGGGTCCCAACCCTGCCCCTCAGAGAGAAGACATGCTGGCACAACACGTTTTGCTGGGACCAATGGAATGGTATCTTTGTGGTGAGGATCCTGCATTTGGTTTTCCAAAGCTTGAGCAAGCAAACAAACCTTCCCATCTGTGTGGCCGCGTCTTTAAAGTGGGAGAGCCTACGTATTCCTGCAGGTAGTTCAGCTTGACATTGTGAAGTATTTATGATTTGTGTAGTCATGGAATATTTTGCAATAAGAATATGCTGTCCTAATGAAAAGTTAATAACCAAAATATATTTTTAAAGTAACCTTGCAGTCTTTCATGGTAAGTGGGATTGGGGAAAATTAACACTACAAATATATGAATGGAAAAATATTAATTAGTATAATGTAGAGTGTTTTCTGTACAAAAGAAATGCAAGATTGAGAAAGAATTTGAGAAAGTGACCTTTCAGGGTGATTTAAGGGCATTAATCAGAAGTAAGTGGGCAGGTGTAAATGTGTGTATTTTGTTTGTTTAATAGCTGTGTGTTTAATATCAGCTGTTAGTGCTGATCTTGTCTTTTAGACCTCCTTCCATGACCTCCTAAACCAGTCTATCAGATGCTTAAAACAAGTGTATCAGCTCCTTACCAACCTCTATCTCTAGATCTCTCTAAAAATACTTTTCCTTGAAAGAGAACAGGAAGTTCCTAACCAATTACAAGTATTTAAAAGAATTTTCAGTTTTAAGCCATTATGTTACTAGCTGTAGGTTCATTTTCATCTTCTATTTTCTGAACTGTTTGTAGTTTAAAGTTTTGTTTGTGTCACAAATTCCTGTCATTTTGTGTAGTTTCTAGCACTCATTGGGACACTTGAACACTTGGTGAGGTGACATGGGGACAGAATGGACAGAATGTCTCTCTAATTTCGAGGGTTTGTTTGTCTGGATTTCCATCCCCTTCATTTACAAGGAGAGAATGATAGTGGAAGAATTTTTCTTTCTAGTGCTCTCCTCTTCTAGAAACATAATACCTTACTGGCCTTTGGGTCTGGAAATGTTTTGAGACCTCTTTATAATGAGAGAGATAAGATTAAACTGGTGGGTACTTCAGATATATACTGAGTTGTTGGTCTTGAAAAAGCAAGTGTGTTTAGAAGAAAATTACAGAATTCCCAACATTTTCATTGCTCCATATGGGCAGTATTTGATCATTAACATACTGAGGATAGAGTCCCTCTCTTTTTTTTGTTGATCAGGAGACATTTGATTCCTGCTGTGGGCTAATTTTCTTTAACTTACAGCTGGTAATGAAGAATAATAAGAGTTTAACTAAGCTTTTGTGGAATACAGCAAAGAATTATTTTCCAAGTCCACATTAAAAAGCAGTGGATTTTCTGTGCGGTTGTACAACTTTCAGGTCTGCTTTATGTATAGGCACAGTTACTTGTCTGAGAAATTACTTGACAAATGGTACTGAATTTGTAAGTATACTGCCACAAGTTTAGAGCTCTGAGGAATCAATATTCTATATTGTAGAACTGCTTTACCAAATCTTGCATGCATGTTGTTGCATGAAGTGGTAGTTTGTTTGTTTGTTTGTTTTAATCTAAAAAAATAATACCTTGGACATAAACTATTCTAAAAGAGAAGAGTATTGTGTAATTTTGCTTTGACATTTTCACCTTCAGTGGCACCTCTGGAGAAATTAAGAGAATATTTGATAATGAAATTTCATGTGATCTCCAGTGTTTTCTATTGAACAAAATAAGTTGTTTCTCTGAATTCTGGTTTTAATAATAATAATCATAAGACAGGCATTCTCTTGCTATTTATTTTTACATTGCAAAACCCACCTGCCTTAATCTTGAAGTGCCTTGACGTCAGTTGCATTACATGAGTTCATGCATTTTCAGTGTTTTTCAGGGAGACAGTTAAATAAGATGCTTAATTGTCTCATTTGGTTTAGCCCATTTTACTAGAAATATTCCTTCTGTCTAATACAGGAGTGTTTATAGACAAGACCTTATTGTGGTCTATGATCTCCTGGTTGAGAAAATTGTGTTCTTGCAGCTCGTCAGTGAGCTCGTAGGGCTGAACTTGGAAGCAGAGGTTTGATTTAGTCTGTTGAGTGCAATCTTTCTACCCAGTGTTGAGTGAAAAATGTCTTCTCTGGTTGCTGGAGGTCATTAATGCTGGTGCTCTGTGCTTGAGAGGACTTACTTGGGTTTGTTCTGGGTTATGTAATTCATCTGTTTACTTGCCTGTGTACTTGTCTCACCTCTTGAGGGCAATGTCTGTATTACCCAAACCAGACATACTACCCACACAGTATTTTAAAGGCTCTTCTGTTATGAGAACAGATTTTTTTTCCTATTTAATTTGTTCACCCTCTTAAAAGCCATCCCTTTCCTCTTTCAGAGTAATATATACATTAGTTAGAAGGTTGATATTGGTGATATTTGAAAATTGTCTGTTGTAAAATGTGTTAAGGCAAAAGCAAGTGTTTAATGTTTGGTTTTTTTTTTCTTTCTGTTGTTGCTGTTCTCAGAGACTGCGCAGTTGACCCAACCTGTGTGCTGTGCATGGAATGCTTTCTTGGGAGCATTCACAGAGAGCACCGATACAGGGTTAGTGATCCCCTGGGATAATGGCATGGTTATTAGTCATTTTGTGTGTGTGTGTGTGAAACAGTTTCAAGTTTGAGAATGTATACAGAATTTCCAAATGCTGAATGAACACAAAGTTCTGAATGTCTGCAGTAATCCTATGTGAACTTGAGTGTTTTGGTCTGAGTGTAGCTTCTGGAAGTTAACACTTTAAAATATTGAGCAGTTAAAATTTATGTGCAACAAATGTCTGTTATTTTTAACACATGCCTTTTAGTGAATTTTACAGGTTTAGACTTGGGTTTTGAATTGTTCTGACTTTTGTGTTTGACTTTTTAAAAGCTGTTGAAAAACATTTATTAAGAAGCCACTTCTATGCAAAGCTTAAACATGAAGTTAAAATAGAAAATGTAAACTGTAAATGCTGTTTATTTTAGTAATATGCTGTTATTAGTAGAACAGATTAGTTTAAAAACAAAGCCAGGAAAATGTTGGTATGTTTTTAAATAAGTTAAGTGAAAACTACCAGTGCAGCCTTTCTGTAAATCTGTTTTTTGCAATACTGCACTGTAATGTAAATGTAAATCTGTTCACTACATGGTTACATTGAGCGCTAGGATTCAGGAAAACACTCCAAGCACAACTACTTTTATCAAGAAACCCTGCCAAATTTGTTGATACCAGCTTACTTCTTGTACATAGGTTTTTACTTTTTGAGCCTATTGAATTAACAAGTCTGGGTAACATCCAAAAGTATAAGCAAATGCTCTTTCAAATGTCCATCTAGTTTTGTTGATAGTGTAAGATGTGCCTGTATGTACAGAGTATATCAAGTATGCTAAAGATAGGTGAAAGAATTCTTCTATGCATGAGTTAATAGCTGTGATTCACAAAAGAAGTATTATCATTCTTATTAACTTGAGGTAGTCTTTAAAATAAATTTTATTAAAACAGTGTAAATATACCATTAAAAATTTCCAATGCTTTTTTTCTGTGCTTACATATGTGAAAAGTTGTAGTCTTTCAATTCTTTTTGTCATAAAGCATATCTTTCACTCACTGTATAATAGTGCCATGTGAAATGATTTAACTTTTTAGATTAAAACTGAGAATTTGCCATAGTACAGATGTCATGGCAAATAACAGATTCAGAAAATCTGAAAACTTCAGGTAGGGCAGAATGGAGGTATTTGAAGGTGTTTGTTGTTCGGGGTTTTTTCTTTTGACATAGGCACCCTGATGAGGTAGACAAGCTTTCAGCTGTTGGGTGTTGTGATACTGTTTTTGTAGTACAGCTGTGACTGCTCATTTCTTAATGTGCATGTATGATATATATGCATATTCACATGAACTGCTTTGTTTTTAAATAATTTTAGATGACAACATCAGGTGGGGGAGGTTTTTGTGACTGTGGTGATACAGAAGCTTGGAAGGAAGGTCCTTACTGTCAAAAGCATGAACTTAACTCTTCAGAAACTGCAGAAGAAGAGGTAATTACATTTGAGGCATCATGTTTTAAAACACTGTTAACTGTTTATATATGTGTGTATATGTAAATTGTTCACTTGAGGTTATTTTTAGTCTGCATGAGAGGGTGTAGGAACTTTATTAGTAATATTTGAAGCACAGTGTTAGACAAAAATTATATATCTTAAGAAGTTCCTTAAAATGTTTTATACTTGAAGGCTTCATTTTGTATGTTCTGGCTCACCTCTGCAGTTTTAGTTCTATTTCTTTGTGTTTCTGTATATTCTGAGAAGTCAAGGGATTCTGCCACAGACAAAAAAAACCAAAAAAACCCCCCCAAAAAAAACAAACAAACAAAAAAACCCCAGAAAACTGTATGTAATCATGTGCACCAAGAAGCCAGATTCAGCTGTCTGTGCAACAAATATTCTGATTCTTACTAAAGGGAAGTGCACAGATTTTTAAAAATCAAAGTACCTTGCTGTCACAAGAAAGTCATAATGGAGATGCAAGGCAGAGGTCTCTAAAAGAGCTTGTTTGGTATGGAGAAGGTAAATAGAGAACACATCTTCACCACAGAATCAGAGCATAGCAACTTGGACATGTTAAATGCAAAAGGACATGCCACATTTTACAGGAAGAACTCCAACTGTTGGACTAACCACTGCAAAACACTATTGTTTAAAGTTTATACATGTTTGAAAGGAAATGTAACATGGTTGTGGAAGGAAAGATTACCAATGGCCATTTGAAATTGTAGGTACCATCTTTGGTGTGGGAGGTGTTAGTGTCTTAAGTTACTGGAGACTAGAGAAGCATTCTGTCTTCTGCTTGTAATCTTCTTATCTGTTATTACATCTCAGGAATGAATGTGGCTTATTGGGCTTCTGACCTGGCCACTCACATCTGTTCTTACATGGTATATAACTTCTGTGAGATTTTTTTAAAAGGGAACATCTAAAGCAAGCATTGGTAATTTTGCTGATCTGATGGTTTAAGTGAAGCAGCTGTAATTGTGTTTTCAGTGACAGTGGTCTTTCTAAAATCTGTTCCCACTCTCTCAGCCCTAAGACTCTAGCACTGTTGCTGGGCTCACCACTTGGTCTACGTGCCAGTTTTCATTAGTCAGCAGCCTTAGGAAACTCTTGTTCTGAAATCTTGGGTGGACTGCTACTTCTGTGCCCAGAGATACTCACACACTGAGTGTGCCTGACAGAAAAATCAAGGTTCTGGGCAGGCTTTGTGTTTCTTCCCCATAAACCAGGGAGATTGAGATCTCTTGTGCAGTGCTGTGTTTGAGGTAGATAAAGGATGGTTTGTTGAGCATTACTGGAGCCTGTTTTCTGCCTTGCCCAGATATGTACTTTTTTGAAAGTGCTGGGAGTGGAGGGACAGCTGCTGCTTATGGCTTGCCTTTGCTTTTGGTGGCTGATAGTTCTTCATACCCTGGATGATTTTTAATGAAGAGGGAAAAAAAAAGAAAGGGAGATGGCAGTTCTTAACTCTCTTGTAAAGCTTCCAAATATTCCCAAAGAGTCTTGGGGTGGAGGGGATAAATTTTATTAGTACAGGTGAATTGCTGACTGTCAAGAGCCTCCTTTAGATGATGCAGACTTAAGTCGAGAAATTCTTATTGTAACCACTTTTATACAACCTAAGCTGTAGTGAAGCACAGGATTTAGTGTTAGGTAATCCTAAACCAGAAACTGGGCCACTGTTAAATATTTTAATTGTCTAGCAATAACACATATGTCAAAATATCAAATGATGAATCGAGTCAGTGACCCAGTGTACAGTGTAAATCCAGGTGACCTGCAGGCCATGCAGTGTTCCCTTTCCAGGTTTGTAGAAGAGGAGCTAGTTGTTCTCAAAATTCTGATACAGTAAAAAACAATTTCCTTAAGAGAAGAGGTTTATAATGTTTTCTGTTCACCACCCTTGGAATGGACTGGTTTGAAATGGCAGTGGTACTGGCACTATCTTACTCAGAGTTGCCAGTGGTTCTCATGTGCTGTTCCAAAAAGTGGTCCATCTGACTTGGCAGACTGAGGCAGCTCCCCTCTTCCTGCCCTTCACATTCCCATCCCCCCACCTGGAGCAGCCTCCATTCTGCTCTGGCACAGAGAGCAGGACGAGTTTGTGGGGGCTGCTGCAGTTGTCTAATGGAGAGCACAGAATGGGCACAAATGGGTGCATGGTGCACAGACACAAGGGGAGCAGCTCTCTGTGAGCAAGACTGAGATGTGGCCAGATCATTATGAAACACCTATTTACATTTCAGCAGTTAATTGTTTATATACCACAGCATATAGGAGACGTGCATCATAAATCATGGTGCCAGTGTGCTGCATGTTGTATAAGCCTGGGTAGATAAGACTTATGCCTTTTAATGCATGCTGCATATAAAACAGGACAAGAGATGCATGGTCCTTTGTATTCTGAGGTTTACTAATATTGATAAGTGGAACAAAAGATACAGGGATCTGAAATTATGGTTTTGAGGGCATAGCAGAAGAAGCATGTTTTAATGCAGCTGAGGTTAAAGTTCTTCCAAAGAACTATCTTAAAAAGTGTGCAGGAGTGAGAACAAGGAGACTGAGAATGGAAGAATGTGTGAAAATGTAAATAGGTGATCAGAGGCAAGTTAACATTCAGGTACTGAATGCTAGATTAGAGCTTTGGTGACTGTCAGTGTAGAACTGGAAGAAGAAAACAGGATGATTATTGACTCTGTTCCTTTCAGCTGAAAAGTCATTTGAAGAAAGACATCATTAAAGATGCTTACATCATCTTTGGTAAAGAGAGGTGCAAGTTTGACAGTTTGTTTTGAATGTAATTTAATTTCTCATTTGCTATTTATATTTTCTTTCCAGGATCCTCTTGTGCACTTACCAGAAGACATGGTAGCAAGAGCTTATAATATTTTTGCCATTACATTTAAATATGCGGTAGATATATTAACATGGGAAAAGGAAAATGAATTGCCTGGACTAGAAATGCTGTAAGTATAATATTTGTCTTCTGCCTTTTAAAGCTTAGAGATATTTACAGTTGAAAATGCAGGTTCTGATATTAAGAATCTTTTCTGCCTTTCCTGAAGTTGTCAGAAATATTTTGTATAAAATAATTGTAGTAGATTTGTATTTCTCTTATTTTTTCCTTTGCTCTTGCTTTTACTTTTAACATTGTTTTGAATGACATAAATTCAATCCATGCTTTGAGTGACATAAATTCAATCTTTGCTTTGAAGTGAGAAGAGTGACACTTACTACTGCATGCTGTTTAATGATGAAGTCCATACCTATGAACAAGTTATTTATACTCTTCAGAAGGCTGTCAACTGCACACAGAAGGAAGCCATTGGTTTTGCAACAACAGTAGATAGAGATGTAAGTGAATTAATTGATAGAACTTTTAATTACCTTTATCTAATGTTTGTTTTATGATTATGCTTACTTTAGTCTGTTTTCCCAAAGTGTGTGGTTAATGTGAGTCTGTGAGTTCTGTGTGTCATACCACCATAAATGCCTTAATATTAAATACTAAATGTCTCAGTGCCTAAATGCTATTTGGCCAGTCCAAACCAGACCTGATACTGAATATGTTTCAATGTAAATGGATTCTAGTAGGTCTTATAAGTGTAAATACCAAAGTGTTTCTCACTTCTCTGTCAAAAATGGGCAGCAGCTTTGGCTGAACCATGGAGCTGACATTGAAAGAGCCCCTAAATATGATCCAAGCATAGGAAATGCTTCTCAGAATAACACCAGTTAAGTGTGAGGGATAAAATCCATAACTGACTGCTTTTTTTCTGGTGCTTGTGGAACTGTTCATGATTTGTGGTTTCTTTTTTCAGTTTAATTTAATTTTCTTTTTCATAATTGTCAGATTACAGTGGCAAGAAGAGGTAAAAGCATTTAACACAGTTTTTAGGAGGAGTAGTGAGTTCAGAATCACTATATGCTGGTTATAATTGTAACTAGTATTTCAGTTTCAGAAGTACTCTGTGAGCTGAGTTTGTAATGTGGCTGATGTGAATTTTTTTAAGGAAAGTGATACTTCATTGAGTAACTGCAACTTGTTATTTTTGCAATGAACCTGTGCTTACAGGTTTGTAAGCACAGGTTGACATGAAAGAAGTGTCTTTTTTATTGGGCTTATTGGCTTGTGTCTATTTTTGGGGTTTTGGTGTGGGGAGGAAATCTTCTCTCAAATGGCAATGGGAATGTAATTTTGTATGGTTACAGTACTTCAGGGAAGTCAGTGGAGCAGGAAATATAACCACTTCATATTACTTAACACTGAACTAGACTTTGGTTTTGTGTTATCACTGCTCTATCTTTTATGGTAACCAAAGGATTCACATCTGATCCCTGAGTATGAGCTGACCTGAGCATGTCCTGTGTGTTCTGGGATACACTCAGATTTTCCTACTGTTGATGCCTTCTACTCCTAAATGCCATGAATGCATATATACATGAGCATGTATGTGAAAGAAATGAGAATGTTATGCCTGGAGCAGTGATTTGGCATCAGATCTAAAGTGCCCGTGAGTTTTCCAGTCTGCAATACACTATAAATTCAATCAATTATCTATTTTGATGTGTTGATTGACAGTAGGGAAAGACTGAAAACCTTCTTTTGGAATAAAACAAGTGCTTTAATTGTATGTTTAAAAGAGCAATTAACTTTAATATCTGCTTTTTTAAAGGTACTGAAATATCTGAAATATCTTCCCGTTATATCAAAACTAATGAATAATGCCTTTGTACTAATTGTTGTATGGCACTAATCGATCTTACACTATTGTTTTCAGTATTTTAATAAAAGAAGTGTAGTTCTTTTCATTGTTTATCTTAAGAACAATGTTATACACAGAAAATTTAATGTAACAGGTAAATGAATATATGATACAATTTTATTTCTTTTTAAAAGTACAGGGTGTATTTGGGAAATCCAAGTATCTAACTATATATAGTATTAAAAATTGAAAATAGCATGAAAGGCAGAGTAGTTAGCATGCATCTGAAGCTTTTACTGTGTTTTTTATACTAATGTAGAACACAGAATTGGGACTCCCTGTTTAGGAGCTGGCAGTAATGTTACATCTGTCTGAATTTGCAGGGCCGCAGGTCTGTTCGATACGGAGACTTCCAATACTGTGATCAGGCAAAATCAGTAATAGTGGTAAGTAGTGGGGTGGGATGCTGTCTCCTCACTTGCCTCATCTTAAGCAGAAGGAGGCTTTGCTACCCAGTTTGTGATACTGTTATCATAATAACTCATTATATTTTAAAGATACAACGTGTTGAAGATGCTATTTACAATACAGTAGTGGTATCAAAATACTGGTTTATGGGGTTGTTGTTGATCTTTTGTTGGGTTCTTTTTTCCTACTATTGGCCTACCTGACACACAAAATAATTATTTAATAAGAAGTTTGTAGGCAATTTTTTTCCTTCATAAAACAGATGTGGCCAGGAACTTTGAATGAATCTTTTAGAATTACGTGCTAGTTCAGATCAGTGAAGTTAAATTATTACAATTTTTCTCCTGTAGTGTAAAGTTGCTTATGTCTTTAACAGCAACAGTTATGGAAGTTATTACTGATTGAGTCCAAGTGTGAAACTGCAAATACTTTCATTTTGCATCTAAGCATTTATATACGTATATATATTAATATCTATGTACTGCAAGATTCTTCCATGTAAAAATGTGAGAATAATGTTTTCTCTATATTTTTTGTTAACTGCTGCAGTGCAGTACTTAATCACGTGAAATAAATAGCTTATGTATGCTACTGCAACCTTGTATGAAAGTGCAACCTATGTATGAAAAGCAAATGCTGCAAGTAGAGTTACTGTTCTTTAACTACTGAAGATATTTTGAAAGCATTAGTATATTTTTAAAGATAATGTTGTACAGTATTTTTAACTTGCTGGCCGTGCAGGCAAAGAACAAATGGCTTTTATGTGTAACATCTAACTATTATGCTTTCTAACACATAGATGAGGGTAAATTCTTTATTTTAACTCAGTGTATTTAATTTGTGTTTTTGAAAATAGTCTGTGCTCAGTCAGTTTCCATGATGGGCTGCAGTGTGACTTGCCTGTCATGTTGAGAGGGACAAACACACGTGGCTGTCTTGGGTTGAACGTGGGACTGCTTATCAGTAAAATGCAGCAGATCAGTGTGAGCATTGATAACAGGCCAAGAGTGGAAAATGGTTTGACCTAAATATGCTGATACTGCATAATAAGGTTCTTCAAATATTAATAGGATAAACTAAATGCACTTTTTTTGGGTTTGTTATGTACGCGTTAGTAATTAGAATATGTATTAATATTATAAATTATCAAAATTAATCACAGGAATGCTGCATTTCTGTATAGAAGTGTATGCCTGTCTTCACTTAAATATGCATTGCCTCCTTTTTCCTTTTCTTTTTAAGAGAAATACCAGTCGTCAGACAAAGCCATTGAAAGTGCAAGTTATGCATTCATCTATTGTTGCCCATCAGAGCTTTGGTCTGAAGCTCCTAACTTGGCTTGGCAGTGTTATTGGATATTCAGGTGGGCAAAATTTATATTTTGAGATAAGATAGAGAATATTTGTGAGAGGAGCTGATTTTCTGAAGCAATTTTGTCTACTTATTTGAGATATGTAATGTATAAGGCAAAGCTATTAATAACTTGTCAGACTTCATTCTATTTTCTCTTACTGAAGTGCTGTTCTGAATTCTAACTTCCATGTGAAAGTGCTACCAGTCTTACATAGTCTTTTCTGTTTAGTTGCTGTTGAACAGAAGCTGAGACTCACTGTCAAATGCAGTATGCCAAAAAGCTATTTTTTCAGTCTCTACTTCTTTTTAAATGAATGCAGTAAGCTGAAAATAACCTGTCTGATTAGATAAAACAAAATTATTCAGAAGTAATTTGATGAATGTAGATGAAAGCGATTGCTTCAGATTGTTTGCTAAGTAGAACAGAGAAAATGCAAGGAATTGTGGAGGGTTTTGGTAAGTATAAAAGCTGACAAAGTCTTAATCAGATTTTTTAAAAGAGGTTTCTTCAAAGGAATCAGGATGCACATTATCAGATTTTATGGGAATGCTCAGTTTTTGTTTTGACTTCATTCCCCCTTTGTCCTGTTAAATCATAAGATTGTAAAGATGTAGGGTATGGGAGGAAATAAAGGAAAAGTGACAAACTGCTGATATGGAGAAATGTAGATACAGACCCCCTTGGAATTTGTAATTTTTTCATCTGGAAATGTTAGCAAGGAGTATTAGCAAAGAACACTCAACTTTCATATTGCACATATGTTCTGCATAATTTCTGCAGAGACTGTATGTTTATTAGACTGATATTTGGGAAACCAAGATTTCGTGCACAGGGTCTTTATAACATATTTTAATTTTTGAAACTTAAATAGTTTATGTTTAAATTTTGAAGATAAGTAAATAAAACTTCTGAACAGTAGGTATTGGTAGGTAGAAGTTATGAAGAAAGTTTCCTTCTGTAGGAAATTTTCCTTTCAGTGAAACATGAAGCAGGCACTGTCTTTCTCATTTTAAGCCCAGTGTTGTGCCACATCATTTGTGCCAGGTGCCACAGTCATTAATTTTCAGCACTAAATGACAGTTGCAAAAAGTAATTTGAACATGTCATTCGTGTCTCATATTGCAGAAGAAGGTACTGAATTTTGAGTTGTGTATATAGTGTTTGTGAAGTTCTGAAGAGTTCAGCTCGTTAAATGCTGAGTTCTTTATGATTCAGAAGGGCCAAGGGCATGTTTGCCTGTAAACAGCACACATACATTTTGTCTGTGACCAGTGTGCTCATTTACTTGAACTGCCTTCCATGTCTTGGGGTCTAATCTTGTACTCTGAGTCTGGTTTTGTGAAAGGCACTTCTGAAAGAGTTGATTTCCCTTAGCTTTTTACCAGACACACCCAAACAATTCAGTTCTGCTCAATCTTTTAAACAGTCTGTTACCCTTCATCTGTGACATGAGGGCATTGAGTTGCTGCTTCAGTGGTTACACTGAAATGTCCCTGACAATGGCTGAGGGACAGGTAGCAGAATCTTCTGCTGTGCCAGAGTTAGGTTGGATGGTTGCTGTCAAAGGAATGACAAATTCTTGTCATTAAAAAACACCCAACAGAAAAAACTTGCTATGGAACTTAGTCAGAAGTTTGACCACTACATCCTTCCTGGCAAATATCTGTTCTTCTGGATTTGAGATAAGATAGAGAATATTTGTGAGAGGAGCTGATTTTCTGAAGCAATTTTGTCTAGTTATTTGAGATATGTAATGTAATCCGTTCCTCTGGAGTAAGTGTCTGTTTAACAATTGCTGAATAATGCAGTAGTTTCCATTAATTTGTTGTCCTTCATAACAGTAGTTGGCAAAAAGGAATAACCCCAAACTGCTGTAGGGGTTCTCAGAGTGCATATTCCTGCACCATGCAGCACGTGGTGCAGTGTGCACAGCACTCAGCCACTGCCCACTCTGCCTGAGGAGCTGAGATGCCAAGCAGGGTGTGGAAGTAAGGGCTCTGTAAGTCCCCTAGTTCTGTGGGAATGTGCATTGCCTGCAGTGCAGTGCCAGGTTGAACATTCTTAACAGGAGCATGTCTGGGCTGTGCTGTGCTTCAGATGCAGGCTTGTCTGCAGGCATATGACCTACAGGTTCATATAATTACACACTTGTTGTTTCTTTCCATTAGGAAAAAATATGCAGAGAAGCCTTAAAATGATAGCATGAATATACAAGTAATTTCATATATTAATTTTATTTTCCTTTTCATAGGCATCTAATCAGGAAAACTAAACCCTGGGAAATTAGGCTGTTTCTTGTTTTAGTTGGTCATTTTTAAGGAAGCAAAGTTTAATTTGATAACTTTAAACCAAATAATTTTGTTTGGTGATTTTCACTATGTTCCATAAGGCTAGTGTCAAACTTGCAAGGTGTGAAATATTTGTGTTTGTGTCAGCACAATATGAGTGCTGTTATTCAGTTGTTGTGAAAAAGGGGGCAGTGTGAGGGCTTCTGTGATGTATGAAACTTTCAGGATGTCAAAATAACACGTTTGTGTTTGAGCTGTAACTAACTTGTACCATTTCCCTTCATTAAGATGGCCTTCGCCGGATACTGTGTCAGGTTGGTTTGCAAGAAGGGCCAGATGGTGAAAACTCTTCTCTTGTAGATAAGCTGATGCTGTATGATTCTAAACTGTGGAAAGGTGAGTTTTCTCAAAGCTCTGGAAAATGCTAGAGAATGCTATGCCTAGGTTTTCTTTTTATTGTACCTGCTAATGTTTGATCATTTTTGCTGTGGTGTATTATGGATAATATTGCCTCATTTGTTACAATCTCTCCCTTCATGATACACTCCCAAGTGTATTTAAGACAAGAACATACAGAAACCATTTGGAGATGGGGCTGGTTATAGGTCTAATTTTTCAAAGTGGTCTGAAATTAAAATTGACTTGATAAATGCAGATGATAGTGATAGTTAATGGAAATTGAGTAAATGATAGATAAATTGTGGGTTTGTCTGCTTTATAGGATGTCAGCATCCATTTAATATCTACCAAAATGCCTATTTTTAAGGGATAAGGCAGAGTCTGCTTTGACTTGTGTTTGTGTTCCTTAGGTATTCTTAAGTGTTCTGAGAACAGAGAAAATTACTGCTCTGTTGTTTTAGAGTGCTTGAAACTTTGAAAGGCCATTTGATATAATGGAATTAGCTAACAAAGTTGTAATTTTGAGGAAGGTGAAGTGTAGTTAATTTCTGTTCCATCATTGATTCTATGTCTGATTTGATATCCTGAAAGGATGTGTAAAGCCAGGTGTACGAAAGAGAAGCAGAGAGAACAGGTAGGGAATGAGGCAATATGACTGCCTGGGGAACTTACTGGAGTACCAATAAAATAAGTAAGAAGTAAGGTGGAAAGTGAACGTAGCATGGAGAAAATTATTATTTTAGGCTGTGTTTATCTCATACTGTTATCTTGAGAATGTATTCCTGGCACTGCAAATTTTGTAATCTGAAAGATACTGCTTTTGTGGAGCATTACAACATTTTTAATGCACGTTTTGTTAGGTTAACGTCTTTCATGTAAGCAAGTAGTAACTTTTGCATCTCTATTTTGACATCAGTGTTTCTCTACTTTTTCTCATATTCCATAGTTCTCTGCGTTAAGGAAATAGTGTCACGGCTTTTGACTTAAAAGTGTTCTACAGAAGAAATCATGCATATGTGCATTGTTTCCAAGCTACATAGAGATGAATATCATTTGTATTGATAATACTTTCTGGGAGACTGTCCAGACAGACTAGAAATTCAGAGATAGCTTAGCTGATTATTTTATGGAGATATTCACAACTAGGAAAATTTGTTGCAGTTCCCAAGACTTCTCATAATAGTGTTCTCTTCTTTTCCCATCTAAATCCCCTGATTATCCTGTGAAGGAACAGAGTTCTGTTCTTGTTTTGCTGACTTCCCTTATATTTGATGACATTCAATGGCATTATCTTATATACGAGTAATAAATAATGCCTCTTGAAGAATTTTGATTTGTTATTCTTCTTTATCCTTTGCTACCACCTTACAGACATAATCAAAGCAGCTTCTACTCTGAAGTGCACATTTACCTCATTCTGTAGAAGTTTACTTTTCTAAATGTTTCCATAATATATTGATAGAAAATAGTGACATGCAATATTTCATTCATTTTTGTTGACAGGAGCTAGAAATGTGTATCACCAGTTATTCATGAGCAGTCTTCTTATGGATTTGAAATACAAGAAACTTTTTGCTATCCGCTTTGCAAGGGTAAGTATCTTTCTTACAAAGAGCCATTAAATGCTAAAAATGTCTACTGAAGAGAGTCTAGTTAGCATACAGTGATTTAAATGAACTGTTACTCAATCTTTTCCCTTTTTATGGAAGTGAAAACTTGAAATTAAATGCTGGAAATCTTATTTTGCTCTTCAGTATATTAGTTATAATGGCATCTCATCTCTTGGGAAGGAAATGGCCTTTCAGACACCCCAGAACTAAAGCAGTTCAGATGTTTTTGTCTTCACCATCAGCTATGCAGGCTATCACTTCTTAAAAGCTAATCACTGCTCATTGTTGAGGTGTAAGCTGTTATAGCACTGCTTAGAAATGGTGCTGAAATTCAGTCATACTGATTAGTATTTCTGCAGTAACTGCTATTCGAAATGCTTTAAATCAGCACTGCAAAATTCTGCTCACTCTGCTGCAGACTCTTGAGTAGAAAATAAAATAGTAGCCTTTATTGTGAAAATGAGAGTGAGTAGATCTCACATGTGAGCAGATTAAGTTGTCATATTCTTTGTACAAAATACAGTAATAATAATCCATTAGAGCTACTCTTCCCTTTTTCGTGGCATTAAAGTTTCCCAGAGCAGACATTTAAGTTAAAAAATCAGGTCAGTGTGGATTAGAGGTGAATTTCCCCTTGTTGTTTAGAATTACCGGCAGTTGCAGAGAGATTATATGGAGGATGATCACGAACGGGCAGTATCGGTGGCTGCTCTGTCTGTCCAACTCTTCACTGTACCTACTCTGGTGAGTAGTGCCTGTCTTTCTTTTAAAAACTGATAGTTGGCACTCCTTGCCTTTTTTTGCCTCCTTCTTAATAGAACTATGAGCGATTGCAGAGTGATTTTATGAAAGATGACCACGACAGAGAGTTCTCAATTGCTGACCTCTCGATACAGATATTCACAGTGCCTTCTCTTGTAAGTACTAAAAGACCAAAAAAGGAAATCTTTATTTGTTAAAAGCCTCTCAAGGTTCATAAATCAAGGCTGCAGATTTCTTTAACATTACTGTGGAAATGCAGAACAGTCAGACTGTTTGCATACATTGCTATGGGTTTAGAAGTTAAAGCATTCAACATCAGGAAGTTCCAGACTGGCTTCCCAGAGAGGGCTGGATGTTTCTGGTTTTTCTTTTGACATTTTTCTTTTACTTTTTTTAGAAAGGTGCTTTCATATTTAGTTAGAGATACATACACATACCATTTAAATTCCTCATACTGAGCCACATTTACTGTTTGTAGAAGTCCATATTATGGTTTGCATATTGTGGTTTCAGAGCACCGTTCTGGTGCAGTTTTATAAGTGATTCACTTTATGTTCATTTTCCAGTCAACACAAGCGCAAGCAAGAATTGTCTCATGATACTCCCTACTTCCTTGGGTACTCTGTGTCTCAAGACAGTGCCTTCTTTTAGATTTCTAGTTAACTTTTGTTTCAGTGCTACAAGCACTGTGACTTCTCCCAGCCTACTAAATCTGCTGGTCCTTCACCAGCTTGTTTGGGAAAAATTTTCTTTTGTTCCAGTCTCCATTTAAGTCTGTCTTTGCATTATGAACTAGACAAATTAAAATTTAAAGCTGTAATGGAATAAAAGTCTGATTTTCATACCCAGAATTGTTTTAAAAAATAAATGCCTCTGAAACCTCCCAAATTAAATAAGCTTCATTGAGCTCTTGAATTCAATAGTAGCATGGCAATCACAATACTGAGCAAATTTCTTCCATTTCTTAGGGATGGATGATATTCATGGGAATTCAACAGGAACTCAGGATTTTGTTCCCATGATTCAGGACAATATTGGATTGCCTCTTTTAATTATGATGCTTTCAGTAAGAATGTTGCCAATATTCAGATTTACAGTTAGACTTAACCAACTAATATTCAGATGGTTATGGTATTTTTGCCTTTGGCAGATGGGGTGGAACGATATTACTTTATGAAAAAGTAATTCAAACCTTTCCTGAGGCAGAGTAGTTACAGTGCCCCTTTTGTATGTGTTCTATTTAAAAAACATGCAAAAAAAGCAAAGCAAATGCCTTTTGACTGTTGTGCAGAGTGATAGAATAGATTGATGACATGAAAGTAATTGTGATAAGCTTCTATCACACAAACTAAGTATTATTTTTAAATATATTTATAGCCACTCATTCTTAACTAAATGAGTAAGTTGAAGAGTTTAAACCACCCCACCATCCTCCATTAACATTTTCAAACTGATCTTAGTAATTTAAGAGTTTGAGCTCTCAAGGAACTGTGGTTTTTTGGTTTGAGGGTGGATGGACAGCTCTGTTGGTGATGATTTTTTGGGAGGAAAATGTTGATCATTAGATTCTTTTCCCCCACTGCAGTAGCATTTTAGAAGCTGTTCTGGATTAACATTAGCAGCTGCAGAACCTGCAAGCTCTAGTCAAGAGCCACAAAGTCATTGTGGTAGATCAGAGTGGCCAATATTACTGGGTCTACTTGCCAATCCAAGGATTGCAAGGCTCATCCCATTTAACCTGGAGGACCAACAGAATGGAGGAGTGGTGGAAGTGTTCATGAGTAGGAGCTGGCAGTAGCTTAGTGCCCCCTCCTGTCTTGTGGAATTGGCTTAGGTTAGGCTGGGTGAGGAAGACAATCTTTGTCAGACTTTGCAGATTTGTTTCATGCAACACATGCATATATGCAGTAGACCTTGAGGAAAATTAGAGGTTATTTAATGAAATTTCCATGTGGAAATTGCATGTGCAGTTCTTATTGGCTCAGAAGAGGCTCTGCTCACCACAGCTCTTGACATTTTGTAAACAGAAAACAGAAGAGCTGTCACTCCCCTAAAGGGCTCAAACTGTATGAGAGGAGACAACACATACTTAAAGGGAGGTACAAGTTAATTATAAGACACATAATAACATGTCTTGTGCCATAATTATATAGGTTAGCAGGGGCCTTACCATAGAAAGCCTTCTGTACAGAAGGGATCTGAGAAAAGAAATCTGGCTTATGATAATTTTTTACTAGATTCCTTTTTTTTGTCTTCTGTGATTCTGTGAAAAGAGTGCTTTTCTGTGTTCTGTTCTAATTATTGATGTAATTATTTTGGATTTAAAAAAATAATGTATTTTATAAACTTAATGGTGCAGTGTGAAAATCTTGTTAGCTGTGTCTGTTAATTACAGCAAATTTCAATGTACTTTGGCATAGGCTCGAATGCTAATAACAGAAGAGAATCTCATGACCACTATCATCAAAACTTTCATGGACCACTTAAGGCACCGTGACATCCAAGGCAGGTTTCAGTTTGAACGTTACACTGCTCTGCAGGCTTTCAAATTCAGACGTGTCCAGAGCCTTATTTTGGATCTCAAGTAAGTATGCTAACTATGTGCTGATTTGAGAAATTGAGGAGTTTAAAAAAAAATCAGAAATGAACACTTGCACCTTTCTAATCTCCCAGGTATGTGCTGATAAGTAAGCCAACAGAGTGGTCAGATGACTTGAGACGCAAGTTCCTCGAGGGTTTTGATGCCTTCTTAGAATTACTCAAATGTATGCAGGTAGGTAAATCTGTGAATTACAAAATTTGGAAAAATTTAAGCAGGAAGTTAGCTATTATGATGTCAAAATAGAAGAAATGTGATCTACTCTTCATTTTTTAACTTCAGTGCTGTATCACTTTTGGAGCCATTGGGTTTTCCTAAAACATAACATTGTGCCTTGCTTCTTAAAATGTTGTTGTAGAGGACAGTAGAAAGGAAGAGCACTTCAAAACGAGACATGCAATTTGGGGCATGTTTTGCACTTGTAGAGGCAGACAAGACAATTAATTCTGTGAATAAAATCTGGTTCATCTTAAGTGTCAGCAGAGTTACTGCTTGTATTGAGGAATAAATTGTTCCTGACACACAAATAGACCTCTTCACTTGTGGTTTCATTCCCTTTCATTCCCTCAAGGTTCTTTTTACCTGTTGCAGCAACAATATGTTATAAGGATAGCTGTCTCACACCAGTGATACATTGTTGAAATGTGTAATCTCTTCTTGTTCTAGGGTATGGATCCAATAACTCGTCAAGTAGGACAACACATTGAAATGGAACCAGAGTGGGAAGCTGCATTTACACTGCAGATGAAATTAACACTTGTTATTTCAATGATGCAGGACTGGTGTGCATTAGATGTAAGTTCCTTTGGAATTGTTTTTCTGTGTGAACAGGGATAAAACCCACATATTAATAATGTAAAAATTGACCTAAACACAACTTCACCATAAGCCAAAGGCATCTTCTATGAGGAAATGCAAATCTTTACTGTATTTAAACACAAGTGTGGTTTGTACTGACCAGTTCATAAGAACATGGTTCAGCCTTTTGCAAATACTGCAGAGAGTTTTGTCACACATCTGAAAATTGTGATTATCACAAATCTGTCAGGTTATAATTTTCAAAGAGGAGGGAATGGAGGACTAGGCCCTGGGTCTACCAAATACTGCTTGATTATAAATCATGTTTCTGCTCCCTAAGTGTTTCAGGATTTCAGAGCTTAAGCATGGTAAAATGCAACTGTGGAATAAGTGATCCTGGAATACCTGAACATTGAGGCTGACTTTAAGCTGTTACTGGTAGTTAATGTGCAGTTTTTACTAGCCCAGCATGACCATTCCTCAGAAAGTTAACATAATAGTTACAAAAAAACCCCAAACCCAAACAACATCCTAGTGTGTGCTTTTCTAATCAGACATACCAGTACGAGTTTTGCAGTTTGTGCCCTCCTTAATTTGACTCTTTTGTTGGGTTCCTTATCGTAATTTTGCAGGACTGTTGTTAAAGGTAAAAATTGCAAACCCTTTAGGGTCATTGTCTGTATTATTTTTCAGAGCTGTGGGTTTTTTTCATAATCTCTTTAATTTGCAATCTTTTTTTCAGGAAAAAGTATTGATTGAAGCTTACAAGAAATGCCTGACTGTGTTGATGCAGTGTCATAGTGGGTTTACTGATGGAGAACAGCCTATTGTCCTCAGTATGTGTGGACATTCCGTTGAGACCATCAGATACTGTGTTTCTCAGGAAAAAGTTAGCATTCACCTCCCAGTTTCTCGTTTACTTGCAGGTATGAACAGTTGAAAAATATTTCAGGAAATGAAAAATGTTCTGTAGGTGTGATTTGTGTTTGTGTGTACATGAAGACACACACAAGCGTTGTTTAAGGCCTGAATAGGATGAATTTTGAATGTTTGGTAACTTCTAGGCCAGATGTTCTCAATCAACAGAAAACTTGTTATCATTCAGGCTGGGGGAGATTGTCTCATGCCTCTGGATTTGTATTATAGGCAGCTACTGCTGCTTTTGCCACTTGAGTGATGCAAAAGAGCTGGGACAAAATGTGGACTGTGGTTGACTGTTTGGGGATATGTTTAGCTGCCAGCTTGAATAGACTAATCAACATTCTGCTGGAGAACAGACTTATCAAACAGATGTATCACCAGAAAATTGAGCTATGTCTTTCTCTTCATATTGTGCCTATCTTCTTCAGCAGTTGTGTTGAAAAAAGCTTTGTGAATTTCAGTTTACAGAATCAGAAAGAATGCGATAAAAATAAATTCACAAATAATGAAGTGAAAAAGGTAATTCTTAGGTAAAGTGCCATGCAGCTCAGTGTCAAATGGCTTTGAATATTTGAATCTTTGTGCAAAGTCCTTGTGACTTCAAAAGAAAGCAAACCAGAAAACCTTCATGTGTTTTGTAGGGGCTTTATTCTAGTTCCTGAGGTATTTTATAAACTCCCCAAGGTCTGATAAGAAGGATGGGGTATCTGCTGTGGATTGTTTGTCCTGCCAGACCAAGGACTCTTGGCTCTCACTGTGGGGACATGACAGAGTCAAAAAAAAGGCAAAAATCTCACTTGTACTGCAAGGCTTATACGGATACAAAGGGAAAATTTCAATTCTCTTTAAATGTCTTCTTTGTAATATGTTTCTTTAGGAAATAACTGTGTAGCTGCAGGGTGATAAATCTGGGGACTTGTCACTGTGTCCAGAAGAATGATCTGAGAGTGAATTAGATGACCTTTTTTGTCCTGTTTTAATCACATAAAATAATGTATGTAATATTCTGTATGGTTTTTTCATGTCTTTTTGTAGGCTTGCATGTTTTGCTGAGTAAAACTGAAGTGGCATATAAGTTTCCAGAGCTGCTACCCCTGGTATGTAATTAAATGTTGTATATTCATTAAATATAATTCATGCAGAACATGAAATTGGTGATGTAAATGTAGGATGATATTAAATAAAACAAAGGGCCTTTGTACTGTGAATTCTACTCAGAGAGACTATCTTTAGTATATAAAATTACCTTTTAAAAGATTAATATCTAGATATTCATGACTAGAGCATAGACAGGCAGCATTGCTCTCTAAGGTAACTAAGACTCAGGTTGCATAACGTCCTTTTTGTAATAGAAACTGTTTTTAGGAACCCCAGGCAAGATCTGATTCCTTCTCCTTGGGCTGGGTTCTAATTTTCTTCCCCAGCTGTTTCTTGCCTGCTGCCTGTTCTTATTAGTATGCTATTTCTTTAAGGGGTAGTCAAAAAAGGTGAAATGAAGGAGCATAAAACCTAACAGGGCAAAGAAATTTCAAAGTCTTTGGAAAGAAGTAGTATTTAACCTTTGAATGAAATAAATGAAATTACAGTTTTATTAAATTGCTGGTGTTGATGTTTTAAAATATGAAAGCTACTGTCTTTAGGAATAAACTAAAGCCCTCATGCAGTAGCTGTGTGGGGCAAAAACAGAATGTAAGTGTGATTAACAATGATTTCAAAGATTGTGAATAGGTTCATCTAACTTGTTTGTTGGATTTGCTTGCCTTGTGTAGTTCCCAAATATTCCAATGATCTCAAATATCATCCTCCTTCATTTCAGTCTCATTTTCTATTATTTTCTCTGTATACATCAAAATATTGCATTTTCTTAATGCAGAGTGAACTTAGCCCACCCATGTTAATAGAGCATCCTCTACGATGCCTAGTCCTATGTGCCCAAGTGCATGCAGGGATGTGGAGGAGGAATGGCTTCTCTCTTGTTAATCAGGTAAGTGCTCAGTAGCTGTAGAATCTCTCTTTTCTGATAGCTCTCTCAGGGTAATTTCACAGAATCACAGAATCAGTTAGGTTGAACAAGACCTCTGAGATTATTGAGGCCAGCCCTTGGCCAAACACCACCTTGTGAGCCAGACCACAGCACTCAGGGCCATGTCCAGTCGCTTCTTGAACACCTCCAGGGGCAGTGGCTCCACCGCCTCTCTGGGCAGTCCTTTTCAATTTTTAACAACTCTTTCCATGAAGAAATTCTTCCCAATGTCCAACCTGAGGACATTCTCCCCTGGCACAACCTGAGGCTGTATTCTCTTGTCCTGTTGCTGGTTGCCTGGAAGGACCTTTCTGTATTTCTTGAAGTGAAGGGCTTCATACTGGAGACAGCACTCAAGGTGGAACCTCACCAGTATGGAATATGGAGGGAACTCTTGGTCTTTCAGACCCCAAAACCTTCTGTTTCTGTACTGATTTGGAATTTTACTTATGTCAGTCTTATGGAAGGCAGTGTGAGGTAGGCGTTTTTATCAGCACTGGCATCATTTGAGTATTTTTGCTTTTAAACTTGTCTTGGTTTTTTTTAGTCAAAAGTTGCTTTTTTATTTTAGGACTGCTGCAGTAGCCACTGAGCTTAGTGCTCAGTGTATAGAGTTTCAATTACTGCAGTTAATGACTCCTGGCTTTTTCACTGTGTACTGTGCAGCAGCAGTTGGAAGTGCAGAATTAGATCTGTGCATCCGTGGTAATGCATTTATCACCTCCACATAAAAGTGTCTCAGATATAAAAATATGCAGCATTATGGTATTATGGCTATTTATATTTATAAAGTAGATGAAATCCAAAGACCCCACAGAACCATTAGAAACAGTGTAGAACAAAATGTTTCTTGGCTTTTAGCTGTAATACTTCTGGAGACTTTCATTTCTAAACTTATGTTCTCAATGTTTGTATAAATTAGGTGTTTCAAGCATAGCAGCTATAAAATGGGTACTGTGGTGTCAGCACCACCCACCAGGGTGATTGTCTCAGTGATTTTCTCAGCAAGACTTAGATTACAACAGGAATAGGGTGTAATTCTGTGAGGTGTTAACTTGATTTATTTGCAAGAAAATTCCTTCAGTCCTGTCAGCCCTCATCTCCATTAGATAATTGCAATGTATATTTGCTAGGACACTGAATTAAGCTACTCAAATATATTATATTCTGACACTTCTTGACCCTTGAAGGATCTTCATAAGGTGGTGTCCTTGTTGTCATTACAGCAAAAAGAACTCTAGTTATGTACAATTATAGCAGTGCCCACAGTGCTGTAGATACACATCAAATCTGGAATTTCAGCATAGCTTTTGGTGGTGATATAAGTCTCTGTGTTAATTTCCCCTGATTGTCAGGATCTTGAAGTTAAGAGCTTCATTTAGTTGAGATAACTTCACTCCCACAGTCTGCAAGTCCTTTCTCTTTACTTTGGCTATGGGTAGAGCTCATGTTCAGCCAGCTCCTTTTGGATCTTTCCCAGATAATAGGAATGGGCATCTATATGTGTGGATTATTAGGATAGAGAAGAAAGGAAGGCATGCCTAGCTGTCTTCATGCAATTCTGGTGGAAATGGTGTGTGTCTAGAGGAGACTTTAGCATGCTGAAGTGTGTTTCCAGGCCTGTGCAGAAACTTGTCAGCCTCATTTATTTTTCTTCTCTTGTGGTAGAACCAAACTTTCCCACCTTTCAGTGCCATGCAGTGATTGTGGTGTTGCTGCTGCCTGGCTCACTTCTGTTGAGTTTTCCCTGGGAGGGTTTGGGTTAAGTATAGTTCTGTCACAATATTAACATTTTGCTGACACTGGCAATTCCTGAAAGATGGTATCTCAAATGATTAAAGAGGAATTCATGAAGCGAAGAACAAACATTTCTTCAACTGCAAGGGCTTTCTCTCCTGTGAATGTCAAACAGTTAATTGCTAAACAAATATATTAAAACATAAGTTAAAGAGGTCAAAAAGATTTTTGCTTGTAAGTTTATGCAATTCAGATGTTGCATCACTACAACGCAGTCAGTAACTATGATTGTCTTGTGTTTTTTAAAAAAGCTTTTTGCCTACAGATAAAATTGTACAATTTTTTCAGATCACAGATTTATTTTTTGTTTATGAACACAGTATAGCAAAGTTTGTTTTTTACAGAAGTAAAATAATTTTAGATGAAATATTATCTGTGTTAATGATTGTGGTGTGGTGTTTTGGGTATTTTTTTCAGATTTATTACTATCATAATGTGAAGTGCAGGAGGGAGATGTTTGACAAGGACATAGTAATGCTTCAGGTAACTGTATATACCAGTTTGCATTTTTTCAAGTCTTTTTAAGGATGTTTTTGTGTTTATGTTTGTCTTCATCAGGACCTTTTTAAAGAAAAAATGTCTATTTTTTTTGTGGAAGGACTTCAATTTTCTTATTATATCTACATAATTATGGAATGATTTTAAAAGGAAATAACTATTGTAATACTTATTTTTTAACTACAGTTTGAAAAGTGCAGAATTTTCTGTTTAGTGTATATATGCCATATCTTCAAGAATGTAATATTTTAACTAATGGGTGGTACTTTACTGGCAGTTGCATGAGTCTGCATGTTATCAGAAAGGCAGTCAGTGTATGTGTTGATTTATTTTGTTTTCCCCTTCAGAAGAGATTTTGCAAATGTGGCAGTCTGTTTAGCTCTATGACAGATGCAGTGCTTCCACATTGAGAGCACTATCATCTAAAATTTGCAGCTCGGGTGCATAGTTTACCTGGACAGCAAAATATTATCTTGGGAAGTCCCTCAAATCTTAACTGGAGTTAGCAATACCCAGTAGGATAAACATGCCTCAAGATATTTCTGCTTTCAGACACAGTTCCCTGAGGATTGATCTGCCACTGATTTTTAATGATCATTTTCAGCTGCCAATTTGGGTAGATAGCCTTGAGCTTTCTTGGAAATTTATTCTGTTTTAAAGATGGTCCCATTAGCAATAGTAAACTAACAACAAATATTTGTAATTGACAAACCTTGTTTAATAAACAGAAAAACTTCAGCCAGTAGTTTTCAAAAATGGAAATTTCTGAAAGTCAGTGTTTGTTCTGCATTGAAACTTGAGTATTTTTCATTCCAAGAAGGTTTTGGAAGCTTTGCTCTACAATCTTCAGCCTTTCTTTAGAGGCTTGGATTTTGTTGTTAAAATCTTCAGTGGTATATACTAAGTAATATTATGCCTGCTAGAATATAAGCTAGCAGGAACAAAATTTTAGAGATAAAAACAACCAAACAAAAGTCTCACTGAAGTTTGTTTAGACTGCTTAAGATAGAAGGAGCAACTCTGAATATTTTGCATGATGCCCTTAAAAGGGCATCAGAAATTCTTGATAAAGCATAGGATTCTGCTTGTCAAATGGGCTTACACTTCTGTTCTTAGTGTCCTAAGGGAGTAAACTTAAATGTTAAGTCTTCATTCATAGGATTGAGAGAGAATTAATTCTATAAAGAATATACAGTGAACATCATATATAAATATACAAACATGCTGTGATAACACCCAATCTTTTTTCTCTTGGTAATTGTTTTTTTCTTTAATAGACAGGTGTGTCTATGATGGATCCAAATCACTTCCTGATGATAATGCTGAGTCGCTTTGAACTTTATCAGATCTTCAGTACTCCAGACTATGGCAAAAGATTTAGCACAGAAAATACTAACAAGGTATTTTATGCACTACTGCAATAGAAAAGCTTCAGTTTTGTTTTTCAAAGTGTATCAGGTGCTGTTTACTGAGACATTTCTTGATAAAAAAGCAAAGCTTAGCCTATTTTAATTTCATTTGGCCAGTTTGAAATATGCATAAATGTTTTTACCTGTCAAACTGGTAAATATCAGAAAATGTTGCATTATTTTTGCACTTATGACTGTGTTTCACTGTAGCTTAGTTTGGGAGTACTAAGGGTGAAAACAGACAATGTTTTGAATCACTGAAAAGGTATTTTCAGCATATGGTATAAATATTGAAAAATATATTTTTTAATTGTTTTACTTCAGGATGTTGTTCAACAAAATAACACTCTTATAGAAGAGATGCTATACCTCATTATAATGATTATTGGTAAGTTCAAAACATATTTAATTAATTTTTTTTATTTAGGCTTTTTAATAGTTTGGGCAATTTTTTATTGCTATCTCAGGTTCAGTTCTGTTGTGAATGTCCTGTAGCTCTGACTTCTTTCCTAGTAGAAAAGCCTTGGAACTAGCTTAGATCAATGTAGTGAACTTCGGAACACTGGTGGGTGAGCACAAGATTTCACAGAAGGCACTCTAATTTGTAATTTGCAGCCTTTAATATAGAGAAAAAAATAAAAAGTGTTTAAAAACCACAAAAAAAAAAAAAAAAAAGAAAAAGGTGTATTCTATTTCTGCAGGAGAAAGGTTCAGCCCTGGAATAGGACAGGTAAATGCAACAGATGAAATCAAGCGAGAGATCATCCATCAGCTGAGCATCAGGCCAATGGCTCACAGTGAATTGGTGAAGGCACTCCCTGAAGATGTAAGTCATGGGTGTGGAGGGGAGAACCAACTTCCTCTTTATAAGGCTGATTGCTGAAAAATTGTCTTAGGCAAGTTCCTGTCACTTAATGTAGAATGAGAGCGGCATGATTACGGTCAGAGCAAGGTTAGCATGAGTGCAGGTAATAGTTCTCGTGGCAAGGGTAGGAAAGAGGCAAAGAAGGACCAACGTATGAAAGAGGCAGGAATCTGAGAGCTTCTTCAGCTCCTTTCTCTTTTTAATACTGTTTCTAATCAGGCCATCTGGCCAGCAGCCTCTGCAGGCTGCTCGTACACCCTGAATTAGATGTATGGAAGTGGGCTGTTAGAACTATCCAGAAATATAAGCTGTTATATTTTAAAGCCTAACAATAAGTGAAAAGACATGAAATCAGACATTGTATTATGACTTGTGTAACATAAACGCTTCATTTACATGAACATAAAAATTTATCTTAATTCTATTGTAAGTACTTCTGTAGGACAGCAAAGCTTGCTTTCCTTTCTCCTTTTAGTATTTTTGAAGCAGTCTTTTAAGAATTCGTTTTGAAGACAGTCAAAATTCCAAAGTTAATGTTTTACTGTACTGATAATAATTGTAATGATAAATTATGATATAATATTTCTATTTTTTCTAAATATTTTAAACAATTTGAAAAGTCATATTTCAAAAATTATTTAAGAATAATGTAGGGTTGCATGAAAGAGCAAGTTTGATTTAAGCTGGAGTTCTAAATTATATTGTCAGTCCTAAACACTTTTTCCCTGGCCTAGTAACTGCAATGAAATATGCATTGGTGGAAGGGGATGGGGATATTGAAAGAAAGAAAATTTGTGTGTAAAGTATTGTTACATATTTGAGCTGATGTCTCATGCTGCCTTTTGTGGTTGTTTCAGCATTTTTCAGTAACTAGTCTTTTTAGCTTTCCAGTGTTTATTTCAATTTAAAGGCCTAGAAATCAGAAATGCTGGCTGTGTATTGTAAAAATGTGCTGAGCAAGCTAACTTAGAGTTTTCTTCTGCTATTGTTACATCTGAGTTCTTTATGGCAGGGAAAAGCAGTACAAATGAACCACTTAGAATGGCATGACTTTTTCAAAGAACCTTTTGCAAAGATGGTGTTCCTGAATGTATTTTCATGTTATGTGGTTCAGTGTTCTCTTGAGTGCCATTAAAATGACTTTGTACTACATTCATTTTGCATGCTTTCTCTAGTGTTGTGTGATATTGAGTGTGTTTACTCCAAGAACTCCAGTAACACACTGTCTTGCCTTTTCACTCCATGTAGGAGAACAGAGAGACAGGGATGGAAAGTGTGATTGAAGAAGTGGCGTGTTTCAAGTATGTTTCCCTTTATTCTAATGATTCAACTTTAGAAATGGAATGTCTCAATTAGTGAAAATGAGAGAATGAAACAAAGAGGGCTGAGTCATGGTGATTTCCCATGGCTTTAATCATGTGCAGAATTCTTAATACTGTTGCTTAATTTCTACAATGCCTGTTAGGCAGTGTTTGTTAGCTGTTCTAGTTAACTATTCTCAGATGTTAAGAACCAGTGGATGTGAAATGTTTTGTTTCTTAAATTTTTTTGTAGGAAACCTGGATTAACAGGCAGAGGGCTGTATGAATTGAAACCAGAATGTGCCAAAAACTTCAATCTGTATTTCTATCACTTTTCAAGGGCAGAGCAATCAAAGGTAACGAGTAGTTTAACTTCATGGGGCTTGCTTATTTTGTCCCTTTTTTTTCTGTTTGCCTTTTTCCAAAGCTTACCTCTGTGAAGTATTACCAGCTGGATATTAGAGAATTTGCCCAAGATTTTTCAGTGATTTCTGTGCCACTGAATCCTGTGCCCTATACAGAGCTATTGAAATCAGTGGGCATTCAGGAGCTTGTCTGTGGGTTCCCTTGCATCTTATTTTATTGAAAGTATTTAAAACAATCTGTATTTTCCCTTACCTTTATGGAAATTGCCATTTTCGCTCGAACTTGCCTTACAGTTTTATGCTAGGGAAAGAATCCAGGCTGGCTCTAGAGGAAAGATGAATTTTGAGGTTGCCTGCCCTACTTTACAAGTAGAACATAAGACAAACTGCAAAGATATGAAAGCTTTCATGTTTATTTAAGGCTGGGAAAAAACAGTAACAATGTAGTAAAGCGTGAATGCCTTTTTTTATTAGTTTTATATTGGTACAGATTTTGAGTAATGCTGGCAATGTTCTTCTGTTTCAGGCAGAGGAAGCACAGAGAAAGATGAGAAGACAGAACAGAGAAGATACAGGTATTTATTTTTGAGAGGAGATGGGAGAAGAGGGAATCGCCTATCAAGCTGTGTATTGCCCTGACATTTATACCAACTAACAGCCTATTCAGGGCTAGAATAGAAGTTGGTTAGAAATGAAGCAATTTCCCTTATGTCTCCCTGGCTGTAGTCAGGGATCTGATTAATCATGGAACCAGCCTTCTGACGAGTTATTCCTTTGGCTTTTCTGTTACAAGGCATGCTGAGTGGTGCAGCCTGTACTGGTAGCACTGTTCATCAAGCAGCTGTGTTCTGCCTTAGGATCATGGAAGGGTTTGGGTTGGAAGAAAGCATAAAGGTCATCTGGTTCCACCCCCCTGCCTTGGGTTGCTCCATTAAATCAGACATTTTAATTGGGTGTTGCAAATTTTGGAGAAATGTCAAACACACCAATTTCCCTTTCAGCACTTCCACCACCAGCTCTTCCTCCTTTCTGCCCACTTTTTGCCAGCCTGGTGAACATCCTGCAGTCTGATGTCATGCTCTGCATTATGGGAACTATACTGCAGTGGGCAGTGGAGCACAATGGCTATGCCTGGTCAGAGTCCATGCTGCAAAGGGTATGGGGTTTTTATTTAAACTAATGCTTGTGCTAATGGAGGAATAGTCATTAGAGTGTTTTGACATGATTTTATAGATTTAAGTTGTTTACTTGGTGTCTGAAATATACAGAATACTGTGAATGAGAAATAAGTGGTATTTCCTGATACACAAAACTAGGGAAACCCCTCTGCCTCTTGATGCAATTTGTTTTTTAAGTGAATGGAAGACCCAGGTAAATTTCTAATGGGATGCACATGAGAGGGAAGAATTCTGCTTGAATCAGGAGCAATAATGTTTTTTGTGGTAGAGAACCCATTAATCTGAGTTGTTGCATATTAAGCAGACATTGATTTTTTTCTTGATGTTCCTTTGCTTATTTTCAATTTAGGCAAAATCACTTTAGGAAAAAACCATGAAAGTTCACAAAAAAAATTTTCTAACTTGAAAATGTATCCACTTTTGAAAACTTTACTGAGCTGTTTGTTCCTTGCAATTTGTAATGATCTTTAGAAACCTGGATGGTTATTGCAGATTTTGGTGTCATGATCACCATTTTCTGGGATGTGCAGAGATGACTAGTAAACTGCCATCCAGGGGCTCTTTATATTGGGCAGAGTTGTTGGTTTAAGGTCCAAATGCAAACTTTTTAAAAATATTGATGCATTTTTAAATAACATTTTGCAATGAAGCCCCAGTTTTGAAACGGAGTATTAATTTTTTGACATCCAGTCGTATTGAGTGTATATTACCTTTTACAGCTAACTTTAAATTAACATAAGCAGTTATGTATAACACAAAAAAGTTGAAAATGGAATGATATATTGGTATTATAAATCACAACAATGTAGGTAATCACAACAAACCACAACATTTAGGTAATGTAAGAATGCTAGATTTTGGAGTAACTTTGAATAAAATAAGTTGGTTAGGTTTTTTTTTTTGACTGAACTAAAATTCAGCCATTCTCAAAACTGTGAAATTCATTAGAGACCTATCACTTGCTCAGAAACTTATGGCATTTCTCTGTGATGCTGCCATGCAGTTGTACTGCAGCTTTCCCAAGTCAACCACTTTTGTCTTGGAAGACGACAATAGATGTCACATATACACCTTTACACTTGTTTGTAAAGGTGTATATGTGACATCTGCAAGAGGTGGCGCATGCCTAGTGAGATCTTGTTAAATAGATGTGACTGACTGAGGAGAAATTAACTGTTGTTTATTAAAACAAATGAAAAAAAAACTTCAGGACTCTCAACAGGTTTTGCCACTTTTTCTGTCTGTTGAGTTCTAGTTGTGTGACAGATTTTCAGGTGATTATCCTTTCCTTACATGGGTGTCAGTGTTGAATTCCAGGCATCAGTAAACCTTTGTGTCTGGAGCATCCTGCCAATTTGTATAGGATTGTGAAGTGACAGATGCAGCATGACAGAGTTTGCCACCAAGAATGAAGTATCTCAGCTTCAAAATGCCATTCTATCATAGTGCTAAATAGGGTAATTACATTTTTTAAGTTCAAGGACATTATAGCTCTTCACTGACCTAAAAAATCAACATTATTTTATAATGTGTTTCTAGAGAGAAGAAATCTAACTTACAAATTTTAATTTTTTGTTGCTAAACTTTGTGTATAAAAAAGACTTAAAGTCTGCTTTGTGCTTGTTCTGTCCAGAGACTTGCAATAGTAACATGCAGGGGATGGGGAGAAAGATAAGTACTGACTTCTCACTCATAGTCAGGACAGCAAACAGAAAGAGGCAGTTATTTAATATGGATTTTATATGGTTTCAAACAAACACTGTTGCTCCTGTGTAGTGTAGCTTTGGAATTCTGTATACAGAAATAACTTCAAATATATTCATAATATATAATTGTATTATATGACTTTCTTGTTTCTTAATGAATTACTTAAGCTATGTAACAAGATTATATGAATTATGTAAGAAAATTACTAAAATTTGTAATTTTTACCTAGGTTTTGCATTTGATTGGAATGGCACTACAAGAAGAAAAACAACATCTGGAGAATCTCAGTGAGGAGAATGTTATAACATTTACCTTCACTCAGAAAATATCAAGTATGCCTTTCTTTTCAAATGTATAGCAAATTTGCAATAGCTGAAAGTGCCAGGATCTCATATTTTATTCTTTTGAAACTGTATTTACCAGAAGAATATATTTGTTTATGCATCAAAATGTTATCAAGGTGACTACAGATAAATGCTTTCTACTTGTGTAGATTCTATGATGGTACAATACTAAAGGCATTTTCTAGAGGAGAAATCCACAAGTGGAGTAATTCTCTCTAGATCTGATTCTTAATATCTTTGACATCTCAATAAAGATTGCTGCATGTGATCAGATGCAATTGCAAAAATCATAGTTGCATTCTTAAATAGTCTTTTAATCTTGTCTCTCTTTTATATTGTCTGACTAATGCCTCTTGTTTTGCTAACACATGAAAGTTCCATTTAAAGTAGTGGGAAATAAAATATTGGAGGTTCCCTAAATGAAAACAGCCAGGGAGCACATACAGTACATTTCTTTTGTAAGAAAATACAGTAAGTGAGCAAAAATTTTCGGAATTTAGAAGTTTAGAAGTTTTAGAACCTTCATGAAAAGGTTTGCAATGAGGGAGAATTAAAAATCACATACTCTTTTGAAGGAATTCTTCAGTTGCTGAACAAGCACTGTTGTTTCTTGTTTTACTGTTAGTGAGTGATTCATTTGCCAGTAATGGTATAATCAATTTTCATTGTAATTTTTCTCCCAGAACCAGGAGAAGCACCCAGTAACTCCCCTAGCATACTAGCTATGCTAGAAACACTGCAAAATGCACCTCATCTGGAAGTGCACAAGGACATGATCAGATGGATATTGAAGGTAGATGTATTTTATATTACCACTGAAAATCATGGAAACGAGACTTTTGAAACTTTCCTAATTACACTGGGATGATTTCATTATTTCCTGTATGTATTTGTTGGACCTAGTTTTGCTCTTATGGATTCCAATACTTCGCACTGTATAGTCAGTATTATAGTATATAATTGTTGTATTCTCATGACCCAGACAAATTAAAGACTTTTTTTTTTTCTTACAGACCTTTAATACTATTAAAAAGCTAAGAGAAAGCTCTTCTTCAAGTCCTGTGGTTGAGACAGAAGGAAATATTATGGAGGAGGTAAAAGCAATCTGTAAGAGCTGATCTGGAGCAGGTCTGGGTGGTGACTAGCAGAGGACTATATTTCTAATTGTAGCATCAGTGACTTCTGAAAATCTGTCTCAGTTTATAGATCAAACTGAGTTGTTTAAAGAACCTATATGTAAGGTCCCTAAGCTGTGTTTCTTTGTTTCATATTTTGTCATCTCCAAGTCTTTTGTACTTCTGCTCCATAGAATTGTGTGCAGTACAGTCACAGCATTTAATGTTTCTGCTGCTCCCATAATTTCAGACTCCATGGAAAGTTGCTGAAAGAAATGGTTGTTTGTATATTCTTACCATGCATATCATTCCAGAAAAGCTCTGCCAATGTGTGCAGCTAGACATGACATTCTAGGTACTGCACACAGACCTTGGAGTGCTGTAGTGCTCCATTGAGGGATGCAGCTGCTGGGGAGGGAGAGCAGCACCAGAGATGAGACATGTCACTCTCTTACCCTGCTATCCTAGGAGTGCTTAAAGGGAAGAGAAATACAAAATGTAGTCAAAGGTTGAGGGGAAGAGGTTCCCCTTTCTAGATCTGCAGTTCTGCCTAGCATTGAACACTAGCTAAAGAAAAGAGGTCACAAAATAACTCTTTGGTAGACTTTTCTTTTGTCTTTCATGAAATTTTCATTGCTTTGAGGTCAGTAGAAGTTACTCATGGCAGTAGCTAAAATAAATAATCTGCTATAACAAGGCTTCAGCAATGACTGAGTGAACAATGCAATTTCAGAGCTCACGTGACAAGGACAAAGCGGAGCGGAAGCGCAAAGCTGAGATTGCCAGGCTGCGCAGGGAGAAGATCATGGCCCAGATGTCTGAGATGCAGCGGCACTTCATTAATGAGAACAAAGAGCTCTTTCAGCAGACTCTGGAGGAGCTGGATACTTCAACCTCGGGAGCCCATGAAAATAGGTAAAGGCATCTTGTTTAAATGTTGTCTCATTAATGTTTACATCAGATTGTCCTTTTGTTACTGCTTCAAAAAGCTCTTTTTTTTTTTTTTTGATCTTGATGTAAAAACATTTGTTAGTTTCTGAGACAAAAAACCAACAGTAAATGGAACGCTTCCCTCCCCCTCTCTGTCAGAATTGTGGGATAAATATAAAAATAAACATACAAATTGCTTTTTGTACAAAATCACCAGTAAATTATTAATAATGCTGAAGAGACTATGCTATTAAGCATACTAAGTTGGAAAAAGTTGATTATGTGTCTGTTGAAGATCTGGAAGAAAATCTGTTTGGTAGTTGGAAATATGAATTAGAGAATGCTAATGATTTTCTGGGGAAGTGGAGAGTGTTTTCAAAATTCATATCAGACACTTAAGGGATGGTGATGATGGAGGGCTGCAGATTCAGTTTCTGTGTTAAACTGGAGTGGTTATGCTATTGGGAGGGTTATGAATTTTTTCTAGAAAATACATGCTACTACTGGGCACATAGAAATTGTTATATAAATGCCAAAGCTATTTTTTGTCAGGGAGCATTTATAATAAATTTAAGAAACTCACTAAGCACACATAAGTCATGATCTGAATTATAATGTTTTTCAAATAATTTGCTCACTAATATTCTTTAAATATTCTAGCCCTGTAATTTCAGATGCAAAACTCACAGCCTTGGGTCCAGAGCAAACCAGAGTAGCTGAACCCAGACAGGTTGTTATGTGTATATTGTGCCAGGAGGAGCAAGAAGTTAAAGTGGACAGCAGAGCTATGGTCTTGGCAGCATTTATTCAACGATCAACTGTGTTGTCTAAAAATAGAAACAAAAGTACTCCAGACCCTGGTAAGTGCTGTTCATAGTTATTTTAAATATTAAAGAGTGTTTGGGTTACTGTGACAACAACATTTTTTCATCTGAGACACTGACATAGTCTTCTTAATTAACTGTTTCTGAATGGTTTCATTGTAATCAGTGGCAAAACTCCCATATTTTTGCTGAGGTAGAAATGTGTGTGCTGAATAATGTAAATCACTGTGAGGCATGAGCTCAATGTTCTGCCATTCATTTGTGAAAAATTATTTGTAACTGTTGAAAGAACCCTGAAAATCAGAAGTGTTTGTTCTTAAGCCATGCCTGTAACATCAGAGAGAGGAGGTGTTAAGGAAGTGCTTTAAAAGCAGATGATGTACATTTTCTTCCTCTCAGTTACACCATCTGAAATGCCTCTTAGTGATAATAAAAAAATACTGGATTTAGGTACTTTGTGAAACAGGTTGGTGAGCAAGGGCATTGTTACAAAGATTTCTCTGGGTTCTGTATGTGTAAACAGGTAGAAATCTTTGCACTGAATTGTTGCTGAACCACCAACACTGCAGGTTGATCGTGGGGCCCAACACCTCTGAGAGCTTGGTTTGAAGCACTTAAGTACAGTACATACACCCAAACCAAAGTAAAGTGATTCTTATAAATAATTTAAACAGTTTAAACTGTTATGAATTAGTTGTGTTTTATGCTTATTCAAATGAACTACACTTGTGTGATAAAGTTAAATAATAATGGTGGCCACATTAATCTGCCATCAAGTTTTATGATAAATGTTTATTTCAAAGTTTGTTTTTTCTTTTCTTTTAAATACAGAAAAGTATGACCCCTTATTCATGCACCCAGACCTGTCCTGTGGAACACACACGGGTAGCTGTGGACATATTATGCATGCTCATTGTTGGCAAAGGTGAGAGGCTGTATTTAAGTTTTCAGTTCAAATAACATGTTATGTTATCAGTTGCCTCATGGCACTAATTTTAATGGCAAAATTCCTCCCATGTAGTAAACTTGAAAAGGAATTTCAGGAAGTGATTAAAACAGCTTTCTGTTGGATAAAAAGGAGTAGAAATCAAATGTTGTAAACATACTCAAAATAATTTTCATTTACTGTTATCTTGGTAAAGAAGAGTCCAAAGGCATACATGGCAGCTGTCATTGCCCTTCCTTGTTTATCCTGATGCATAATTCCCTGTGGTGCATATATACCTGGAGCTCAGATTTTTTGGGTTATTTTGCAGTTCACTGCTAGAATGCTTTTGCTGCTTCTTCTGCTCTCTCCTGAGGTTTTAGATAACAGTGCACCCCTTGCACTCTTAATTCCTCCAACAGAGTTAATTTGAAGTAGAAACATCAGCATAAACTCAATTTTATCCTTTGTTTCCTAGTATTTTAATAAAGCCTTTTGCAGTTATTTTTTATTCTTTGATTTTTGGAGGCCTATAAACATGCTTGGTGCTGTGGTGCTAATGCCACGTGACAAATTCAAACCATTCATGCCTCTGACTTTGATTAGGCCCTTGCTTTGCTCCTTGGCATGGCTTATGAAGTGCCTAATTTCAGATTCTGCCTTGTGTATGAAGAGTGTTAGGAGCTCCCAGAGATTCTGTGGCTATTACCACACACAGGTTTCATTTATGGTCTTTGATATCACTGCTCACTGAAGATAGGTTTTTAATCTCCTTGTGTAGCTTGTGTACAGTCCTTTGTGGTTGCCATAATCCCCTGGAAATGCCCTTAGGTGCCTGTATTCAGGTCATTTTGGGGTCATCACTGGGCATGCTTTAAGCCACATCAGAGGCTTCTGTAATAGCAGTTACATTTAGCAAACCAGTGAATGCAGTTCCTTTTTCATAGAAGCCAACAGGTTTTTTGGCTGCTGCTTGTTTTGGTTGTGGCCTATAATAGAAAACACCCAAGGATAATGCTCATGCCATCCTTCTAAAAAAATGATGTAAAAATTAGTTGGGTTTTTTGTTTTGGTTTGCGGGATTTTTTTGGTTGGTTTTTTGTTTGTTTGTTTGTTTCTTAGTGATTTTTGTTTGTTTGGGGGCCTTTGTTTGTTTGTGGTGCTTTGTTTTGCTTGAGGTTTTTGTTTGATTGGTTTGGTTTGGTTTTTTTTAATGCTTTGACTTCTCTCTGCCTCATCTACTTTTTTCCTAAATGTACAGTTCAGACTTAACCATGATTTTAACAGCCCAGTAAACTTCAGCACTTTGGTAGATTTTGGCAGCCAAAAGCACTAATGCTTTATCAGTCAGGGGGTGGAGGTTTTCCTTCTGATAATAATCTTACCTATATTTCAGGAAAGGCAAAACTGTGTCTTCCTGAGAATTTTTTAATTTCTATGTTGAAGTAATAATAATTTGCCACTGATGTCTTCTCTTTTCTAAAGGTATTTTGATGCAGTCCAAGCAAAAGAGCAACGAAGACAACAAAGATTACGAGTACACACAAGTTATGATGTAGAAAATGGTGAATTCCTTTGCCCACTTTGTGAATGCTTGAGCAACACTGTTATTCCTCTGCTCCCTCCACCAAGAGTTTTGTTTAACAGGTCAGTTTGGTTTATAAATGTCCTCAATAAATGTAAAAAAAAAACCAAGATGCCAAACCAGCTACACCCCAGAGCATCTTCCTGAATGTTTGTTGTCTTCTGTTGTGGTAAACTCAATTGGATAGCCTGTCTTATTGTTTTAGTTTTTGGATTTTACTTTGTTGTTGTATATTAGGAAAGCATAGGACCTGCAGAAAAAGAACTAAACATAGAAAAATGCATGGGCAGCAGAGAAAAAGCTCATTGAGAAACAGATGAATGATGTTGGAATGCTTATGAAATACTAATTCTGTCTTAGAGGTTGTTTTAACAGTTTTTGGGTTTTTTTTTTGACAGGTTAGACTTTTCAAGCCAACCAAACCTAACTCAGTGGATCAAAACAGTATCCCAGCAAGTAAAAGCCCTGCATTTACTTCGAAATGAAGACTGTGCAAGTAAGCCTGAAGAAATCTGTATATTTGTATGTGAAAATTTTATAATACTCATGGAAGAGACCAAGCACTTTGGTTCTGCCACAGTGGAGTAGAGAGATGATGGCAGAAGTGGCAAGAACAGCTTGGGATTTGTTTGTGGTGATGGAATTTCAAATTCTGCTTCTGCACTTTTCTATAACGTAGAAATTACATATAGGTGAATAATCAGTGATTTATTACTTTCTGTTTGTACAGGCCATTCTGGTCATTCAGAAAAAATGGATCAGCTACAATTACCTGAAGGATTTAGACCTGATTTCAAACTGAAGTATGTATTTACATATGAGCAAATCATTAAAAATTCATAAAAATTCATAACGTCATAAATCATTAAAAAAAATCATAACGTCAAAATAGAATGTAACTTCTGTGCTAGAAGGTCACAATAATTATGGCAAATATATGAATTTTACTTTAATTAGAAAAGTTAATATTATTATGATGACATTGAAGTCGATCCCAGAAGTCCTAAATAATTCAGTAGAATTTCAGACATGAATGTGCAAAGTCATTGTGCAGAAACGTGTTGCAGTTATATAAATTACAGCATGAAGATTAAGTTTTGTTCTACTTGTAGCTGGATGAAGGATTCATCATTATAGCCAGCAGAACATGTGAAACATGAAGGAGAAGATTATGAAATGGAGAGGATGTTAATATGTAATTTCATCTGTAAAGGTGTATTTGTATTTGGTTGCACATTCTCTTCACTTCAAGAGAAAGCACCAAAACGTGTTATGTGGTGCATACTTTGGTCTGCCAGCTGCGCACAAAATGCAAGACTCTTGTCCCAGCTGATTAGAGGTTTAGCTTTCAGTCACACACATTTTGTAATTTAGCCTTGACTTTATTGTCTTTGAAGACTGTATGTTCTTAACACTAAAAATGAGATTGGTTCAAAAAAAAAAAATCAAAGAATAATTGGGGATCTGTCACAAAAAAATGAGGTTGCAGAATACCAGATCCAAAGAAGGATATTGGAGTTGTTGCTTAAATTTGAAAACTCCAGTTGTTCATCTGTGGGGTGAATGCTTATCATTAGAGGTACTGTGCTGCCAGTGGAGGAAAGAATGAATTAGTAATATTGTTTTCTTTGTTTCAGGAATCCTTATTCTGAGAGCATAAAAGAGATGCTGACAACCTTTGGTACGGCAACTTACAAAGTAGGCTTGAAGGTTCATCCAAATGAGGAAGACCCACGTGTACCTATCATGTGCTGGGGCAGCTGTGCTTACACAATACAGACTATAGGTACTGATCTGTTCATTTGCCTCCTTTATAGGAGATTTTCAGAATTTGGTTAAACTCACAACAATGATTCTTGTGGGGTTTTTTTCCAGAACGAATTTTAGCTGATGAAGATAAGCCATTATTTGGTCATTTACCTTGTCGACAGGTAAGGAACAAGTAGCAATTCCTTTCTGAATTGGTGGAAAAAAAAGGGACTTCTGTTTCATTAGTGAGGAATATCTGCATTTTAAGTTATGGTTATTGGATAGTTTTATTTGTTGGACCCTATTGTTTAGTTGATCTGTATCTGATCATTAAACTATTTTAAAATCACATCTAGCAAAACTGTTCCTATAAATACATAATTTATTAAAGCTGCAGTTTCTCATGGCAACAGTCAAAATAAGAATGCCAAAAGGAACTTGCATATTTGCATAAACATAAGTATCTGTCATATACTTACACAATCAAACTGCCCCCATAAACTGCAGTTGAGAGGCCTGAGAAAAATGCTGTTAAGTCAGAAGACCTTTTCATGTTGAGGAGCTTCATTAACTGTGGCAGTGTCTCTTTTTTCATTGCTTTTACAGGATGACTGCCTTACGTCGTTAACGAGATTTGCAGCAGCTCACTGGACAGTTTCACCTCTTTCAGCAGTACAGGGTCACTTTTGTACTCTATTAGCATGTAAGTTTGACACCTTATGCTGGGTTTTTTGTGAAGAGATATATGAGTACTTTCAGAATGACTGTTAGTACTGAGCTGCTATTTTCACCTATATGTGTTGTGTCAAGAAAGAAGACATTCTTTTGGACTGCAGCTCCAAGAGAAGCATGGATATTTTGCTATGAAGGATTTCTGTTGATTCTTCATTAGAGAAAGATACCTAGAGTAAAGGAGAAGGAAATGTGGTCCTTCACAAAAATAATCTACTGGAGCTTTAAACATGAAGAAATTAAGATTAATGTAGTGTGGAAAGGATATTTGCAGAAGTCTGTAATACATTTGCAAACTTCTCTCTCTGAAAAGTAGAATCTCTGATAAGACAGGACTTACTATGTAATGTCATATGTTAACTGAGAATTTTAATGAGAACAGCCAAAATGTTCCAAGCTTGAAGCATTAGTAGATACAGATGAAAAGTCTGAAGTTCAGCCTAATGAAGTAAATGCCCATGAGAGGACAGTTCTGAAAGGGGATTATAAAATGGGATAACTTTTAATATCTCCAGTCAGTAGAGCAGAGAAACTTTTAAAATGCATTGATAAAGTGAAATTACTAGTAGATGGAAACCAGCTACTTCAGCAAACAGCTGGCAGCTTTATGGGGAAAAACTTAATTGACATCAGTTTGTAGCATAATGGTTGGGCTGTTTTCTGTGTGACGCAGAAGAGAAAATGCTGCTGGCTGTTGGACAGGAACTTTGCAATATATGATGTTCTGAGTGTTTTGGGTTTTCTTGGAAACTTGAATCAATATTTCTTCAAAACTCTTCTTCCTTCCAACTGACAGAACCAACTGTACTGCTTTTGTTTTTATGAAGGCAAAGTTTCTGCTATTTTATTTTTTCAGGCTAGGGATAATGAAAATTATGAGCCTTTGATCTGTCTGTATTCTGTAAACAATACATAAAGATGACTTATTGAAAATAAGTTTGGTTTTGAAAATCTCTTGCTCTGGTCATGTTTTTGATACGGAATTTTTCACACTTTTGGGTTGAGTTCTCTGGCTATATGCTGACAAAATGGAAATCATTTGAAATCTGAGATGTGGTGAAATGTTTGCTAATAGAAATAGCTTCCAACTGTCACCTGTCTTCAACTCTCAGTTTTTTTGGCCAGCAAGGCAGCAGTCTTCAACTGAAGTATTTTTAAGTTGTCATGATGAGACTATTTTTTAATCTAGTAGTGTTTTTAAACTTGGCAGCTTAATACTTATAGCTGTATTGTAAAATATACCCATATACCCGGAGCTGCAACTTTATTACAAATCAGATTTTACTGCTTAGAGTAAAGAAGTAAGCAACTGTTCCTTGATTGTTACTTAAAATATCTTGTAGCATTTTTCAAAACACTGAATTTCTGTATACTTTTAAATGAAGGTGCTTGGAATTCATTAAGTGTGTGAATTTCTATTGTCGGCTGGAGTGCTTTGGTTAACACTTTGTTGTTACTGTAAATACTGCAGAGAGGTAGAGACCAACACTTAGCTCTACCTTAATTAAAGTGATGAATTCAAGAGACTGTAACAATGAATTTTTGAGTAAGTAAGGCAAATAATTTGTGTGAGGCACATTCAGGCAGTCTTGTGAAGCTAAGCAAATTGCAGAAGTTTTACTTGAGCAGCTGTCCAAGAGACAACCATCAGTGTTCCTGTTTAGTCACTATTGTTTTGTTTTAATACAATAAAGTAGGCAAGACTCTTTTCCAATAATGTTGAACAATTCTTGAATTGACTCTGGAAAAAACAGGTACATTTGTATTTTAAGTTCTTTAAGCATGTAAATGAAGGAGATGGCTCTCATTTTTTAACTGAAGTAGACTAAAATATTTTCATGTATAAATGTTCAATTAATATTTTTTTTTCTCTCCAAAATACTTAGCACTGGTGCCTAATGAAAAAAATGAGAATCTTCCTTGCATACTTGATATTGACATGTTTCATTTATTGGTAAGTATTTCTTAATATATATTAATAATGTTTTGATCCAGTAACCACTTCATAAAAACTATTGAAAACTTTCTCTTTACTCTGGGTTAGGAGCCTTTCAAAATGTTCAGGTTTTTAGTATTTTTTCACTACTTAATACACTTTCAAGACTTTAAATTTAATGAAAGTATTCTTAATAAAAGTATTGAATAAAAGTATTGTTTTCTATAAATTAAAAAGGAACAAGATGAGACAGAATGCATACTCATTGTCTGTTAAAAACCCAAAATACATGAAACACCCACCCCCACAAAACAACAAACCCAAAAAACAAACAGACTCAAAAGTCTCCTGATAGATAATTGTTTTTCTCTTAAATAATGTCTGTGTAATTAGCTTAAAAATTAGCCTTATGTAGTATGCTGCCTCCAAGGCCCGTAGCTGTAGCGTGGGCAGAGAGAAGGGGAAGATTCAAAAGGGGAAGGAATGTACCAACTTTCTTGTTTTCTTTCACAGGTAAGCTTGGTGCTCTCTTTCCCTGCCATACATTGTCAGGATTTTTCAGGGGTTAGTCTTGGCACTGGAGATCTTCACCTGTTTCATCTTGTCACTATGGCACACATAATACAAATTTTACTTACCTCATCAACAGGTAATGCTACTTTGTCTCAACTTCTATTGAAACAATTCCTCCAGTCTTTACTTAGGAAAAAGCTATGATGCTGCTGGTAAATGTGTGCACTTTACAGTTACAAAATAGGATTGTTGGTGCTGCCTTTGAGCCCACAAAGAGTATTGATAAATTGTACTCTGAGTCCAACTTCAGTCACGTTGTCTTTATTGCTCTGCACCAGGAGTTTCTTGGAGCATAGCTAGTCATGAATCCTGGCTTTCCAGCTACTGTAGCAGTACCTGGAAATGTTTATTGTAGCCTTGGCTTAGCATTGGGTGATGAATGAGTTGCAGTTAGCACAGTAAGGAATTGATGTATCTCCTGGCAAGAGGAGCTGGATAAGGTGGAAGTTTTCCAAAAGCAAAGAACTCCAAGCAAGTATGTCAAGAAACCTGAACAGCTGAACCAGCAGCTTACTGGAGCTGACAATAGCATAAGCTTACCACATCAGGTGTGCAGCAGAAAACTGCTGTCCAGTACCTCATATTCTGTCTCAATGGAATACTTCACTTAGCTTGGGCATTTTTATCAGAACTTGAAAAAATAACATTCTTGTTGTGTAAACATGTATATAGGAAACAATTTGTTAATTATTTATTTCTTCTTCAGAAGAGAATGGCATGGACCAAGAAAACACTAACAGTGAAGAGGAAGTAGCTGTGCTTACACTGTATAAATTTCTTTGCCAGTGTACAGGAAGGTAAAACCACTATCTTTTGCTAAAATTTTGTTATTTTTCTCCCTCCTGAGCTGAACATTAACTACTGACTGAATTCTATATACTAGTGCTGTCAAAGATGATACTTTTAAGTTGGGAACTCTTACATCTTGTTTCTAATCCAGCACTTCTAGATTTTCTTAAGTAACTATTCCTGTAAATTCACCTGTGATCAGGAAGGGACCTGCTCATGAAGATTGTGTTTGGAAACATTTTTATTAGGCAGTGTCTTTTTTATTCTTCATTTTCATTGGTCAGAATCTGGAATTGGCAGTGTCTGAGTACAGTTAGGATGGCAATGGCTTTGAATGGAAAGGAAGTAGGTTTTAGCTATTAGGAAGAACTTGATTTAGGTATTAGGAAGAAGTTGTTTCCTGTGAGGGTGGTGAAGCACTGGCACAGGCTGCCCAGAGAAGTTGTGTGTGCCCCATCCCTGGCAGTGTTCAAGGCTGGGTAGGATGGGGCTTTGAGCAGCCTGCTCTAGTGGAAGGTGTCCCTGCCTATGGCAGGGGGATTGGAATGAGATGATCTGTAAAGTCCCTTCCAATAAAAACCATTTTGAGATTTGAAATGTTTATGCAGAATTCTCCTTAAATTACTGTCTCAGTTGGTTACATTTTTATGAATCTCTGGTTTGTTGTTTTTCTTGGAGATTGCTTTGAAATAAGCCCTTTGCATAGTGATTGTTTCAGTTGAAGTCAGTAATTTAGTATGCAGTGTGACTGCTGACTTACTAAATATAGCTCTCAAACTGAAAATATTAAATAAAAGCAAACTTTTTTCTTTTATTTTCTTAAGTGCCTTGAAAGAAATTTCCTCAGGCTGGCACCTGTGGAGGAATTTAAAAGCTGGAATCATGCCTTTCCTGAGATGTTCTGCTTTGTTTTTTCATTACTTAAATGGAGTCCCAGCACCCTCAGAAATTCAAGGTATTGTCTGCTTTGCATTAAATTAGTTTTCAAGACATAAACGTTAATGGTCAAAATAAATTACATTTAAACTCTCTTGTCGGAAGAAGCTGATTGAATTGATGTGGGTCTGTTACCAGTGCAGCATCATGTCAGCATAATGAAAAAGGCAAAAAAAAAAAAAAGGGTTGTTTTAAAAATGTATTTTTAATATAATGGTAAATGCTATTCTAGATTACCTAAAACAGAGATTGATTCCCTTCTTCTTAATAATGAAATTTTGATGGTTTCAAAGCTCCTATGGATTGTTGTTTTCAAATGAGACCTACTTATGCTTGTATTGATTTCATTTAATCAGCATCTGCTAATAATTTATATTAAGGCCAGGTAGGATGGGACTTTGAGCAGCCTGGTCTAGTGGAAGGTGTCCCTGCCCATGGCAGGGGGGTTGGAATGAGATGGTCTTTAGGGTGCCTCCAGTCCAAACCATGGATTATTATTTCCATTATATACTATTATATCTCTGTAAATTCACTGTTACACCCCAGATAATTGATGTTGGTAACATTCTTTACTGTCCTCCACATATGGCATATGTAGGGATAGAATGTGAACCTGAAAGTGATCATCAGAACCATTCTAAAAATGAAGTTATGACAATTGCACCTTTTTTGTTTTTCAGTAAACGGAGCAAACCAGTTTGAACACTTATGTAGCTATCTTTCCTTGCCAAACAACCTCACTTGCCTTTTTCAAGAAAACAGTGAGATTCTGAACACGTTAATAGAAGGGTAAGTTGTGGTTTTGTGCTTAGTTTTAATATAATAAGGAATCTTGCACAATATAGTAGTGTAAGTATTCTCCCAGGAATACCTATGTAAGTGAATCACAGGTTTTGATCAGTGTTTATGAAGGAAGTGTTTTGAGAGAAGCCATTTTGGTTGTGTTGGTTTTTTAATAGATGTACTTTGGATTTTTTACTCATTTCTATTTCTATCATCTATTGAAGTTAAAAGCCAGTATTTTTCCTTGTAGTTGGTGCAATAACAATGAAGTAAAAAGATACCTGGAAGGCAAGAGACATGCTATCAGGTAAACATAAAAACTTTAATGTTGCAGCATTCTCAAAAAACTTTTTCTAATGGGTGTTTATAATAACATCATATCTGTTCTGCTTTGTTGAATAATAAAGATATTAGGGAAGAAGTGATTTTTTTAATATTGTAAGAAAAGGAAATATTGCCTAAATGAGTAGATTTCAAAGGTGAAGTTTAATATTAGGGTTTTATTTTAGACTGATGTGCCATCATAAAATTTCATCCCATGTTTCCTATTACTTTGTACCTTCTGATGCAAAAAATATGATGTTGCTAAAAGATGTGTATAACCTTTCTTTAAATATACCAGGCATTGAAGAGCTTTTTAAATTATCTTTTTAAAGAATCCAGTTCCTTCAGTAAAGCTAACACTGAGTCAATTGCTGAAAAGAATATCAGCTTTTCATACATTTGTTCTTGCTGCACAATTACTTTGAGTTCAGAATGCATTTAATAGTTAGTGGGTGTAGAAAAGCATTTAGGGTGTTGTTCTTTCTGAAGGCTGGGTAAAAATAGTGGTTAACAATTATCCTAATAATTAGAAATGAATGTGAAGTTCACAGTGCTGTCATTAAAAACATATCCCTGCTTTTTAATCTCCTGTGCTAAATACATAAAGGTAATATTTTAGCATTATGGATACAATAAGGCTGTGATAAAAATAAAAATTAAACACTCTGAGAAATACCAGACCATTTAACAGAATTTCTTACACAGTAAGAGTATTTAAGTTGTGTAATTGATTTCCTGCCACATGTGATTGTTGGGATCTTTTCTATGTGTTTCTTTTGCTGATTCTTACCTGCTCTTCCCAATCTTATGTCTAACTTGACAATGATGATTTCTTTTTCCTCTCAGCATGTTCTTGTACATTGCTGCTGTTACAAAATTCTGTTTGCATTTCACAGTCTAATTTGTATTATTTCTGGAATTGACGATTATTAGAATTTTGTGTATAGTATCTGTTACTTTTAAATACATTTCAAATATTTAAGTATTTGATATTAAATGGGTCATTTACATGGCATGCATATTTCATTCTCTTCAGGATACAGCTTGAAAGTCAGACTATTTTTATTCAATATCAGTAACAAAAAGAAAATACAAACAAACTTATACAGGAGAGAAAAAATATTTCTTTAAATCTATAGTGACCTCATAATTAGGTTTGCTAAAAGTATACAAATGACATGTATTTTCCACCTCTGCATTTTCCCAGATTCATAAAAAATAAGACTAAGAAAAGGGGAGGAGGTTTATTTGAGAAATGTTGTGTGTTCATCTTTTTATGTTCTACCATTTTACTGGAAGAATGTCAGAAAAGAGGGAAACTTTAAAAAATTAATTACTCACAGATGCTGTTTAGATGAGTCAGGAAAACATGAATGAGTTTGAAGCTGCTTGTGTGTTATTCATTGAAATATGAGTGCTGATTTGATTGCTTTATTCTAGCTATGCAAGAGAATCCAACAAATTAATAGACCTTCCGGATGACTACAGCTGCCTCATTAACCAAGCATCCAATTTCTCGTAAGTTGTGTGCAATTACAGAGCGCCCCAAAGTCTGCTGCTCCTTTCATCAGCTGGGAAACCTTTAACCTGAAAGTTGTCAATGGAATCAGAAAAGGCACATGGCATTTATCAGCCAAACTGCCCTGTATTTCAGTGAAACAGGGAAATGGAAATTTTAGCTGTTAACTGTATAAATGTTCAAAAGTAGTTCTGAATCTTTTTACTATCTGGACTTTACACATACAGTGAGTTTCTTTTTCTTTCTTTTTTCCTAATGAAAGGTGTCCGAAATCAGGTGGTGACAAAAGCAGAGCCCCAACATTGTGCCTTGTGTGTGGGACCATGCTGTGTTCTCAGAGTTACTGCTGTCAGACTGAACTTGAAGGGGAAGATGTTGGAGCCTGTACTGCACATACGTACACCTGTGGTTCTGGAGTGGGCATATTCCTTAGGTGAGGAGCTGAACTCCTCTGCTCTCATTGCTGGCTTAGATGGTGTGTGTAGTCACTAAATTAAGAGTTCTGTCTATGTGATTGCAGGCAGTGTTTTGTTAACAGCAGGATTGCCTAAACACTGAAGTGTATTCATCATCTTCCTGTGCTTTGGTGTAGGGTTCAGAGGTTGCTTCTTTGAAGATAAAATTTCAAAGAAAGTTCAGATTTCATTTTCAAGGGAATTTGTTTTGCCTGTGCATTTATTTCTACTTAAGTAGTACAAAATTATGAAGGTAAATACTTTGTTTTGTTGCTGCTGTTGCTGGTGAAAACATGAAAATTCATTTTAGTTGTCTTCCTGCATACAGGGAAGGGTTAGATAATGTCTGTTTTCACTTTGGCAAAGATGACTGAGAAGCAAAATTGTTTAATTTTCGTGTGGTTCTCTTGAGTATTTTACACAGCCTGCAAATATTAAGACATGAAACAGCATTGTTTTAACTGCTACTGAAGAGTTATAACAGGTAGAGAATGAGAGATGTAGCTTTAAAAAAAAGTGCATTTAAAAATCTGTACATGCAGATTGTACAGAATGAAAGTAGGTGAGAACTGGAAAAGCAGTGTCTGTGAAAGTAGGAGACACTATTCACCTAAAAATCAATACCTAAAAACCTTCTCTCTGTTTCTCTCCAGAGTACGAGAATGTCAGGTGCTATTTTTAGCTGGGAAAACCAAGGGCTGTTTTTATCCTCCTCCTTATCTTGATGACTATGGAGAGACAGACCAGGGACTCAGGTAAATATTTTAAAAACCGCATCTTTTAAAGACAGGAATTATAGAACTATCTATAATTAGGAAAAATAACATTTTATGTAATCTTTTTATTTTAATTATATAGGTAACATTATTTTTTGACATTGCTGCTGCATCTAGTATCTTCAGATGTTTTAATGTCAATGTGTAGGTTTAGGTCAAAAATATTTAATGGATGATCTTCCCCAAGTTGAAAACAGTTGTCCTGAAAACTGCTTAAAGTTAAATCTTTCTGGCATCTATGAAGTTGACTAGAAACTAAGGCTGAAAATTTCATTTGTATCTAGTGCATTTGTTTTTATAACCAGTATTAATTTAATACCAAGTGGAAATACTTTGGTATTTTTTTATTCAATGTGGTAGCTCTTTGTCTTAACTCCTGTCTCTGCTTCCTGGATGAGGATAATTTAGGGACTTGATATTGTTAATGCTTGCTATTTCTGAAACTGGCCAAAATCAGAGAATATGAACTGGTTCAGCCCAGAGAGGCTGCTAAAACCCATTATTTGGAGTTCTGTGGGCTGGATTTGAGGTTCCCAGAGGCTGGAGGGAACTGTTGAGCTGTAAGGAAGGGGCACCAGGCATGGCAGCACTGCAGGTATCTCATCCAAATGCCTATTGATTTGCTCTGATAACAGAATAATGTTAAAGGGTTATCTAAATGTTGTAGTATTTTATGGGGTTATTTAATACTTAGTATGTCACACAAGAGTGTTTGTGCTTAGTTGCAGTGTTTTATCATTCCTGATAAGTGTTATCTCCTTTTCAGACGTGGGAATCCCTTACATCTGTGCAAAGAACGATTTAAAAAGATTCAAAAACTCTGGCAGCAGCACAGTATTACAGAGGAAATTGGACATGCACAAGAAGCAAATCAAACTCTAGTTGGCATTGATTGGCAGCATTTATAATGATTATCTGCTGAAGACTGGAACTTTATTAAAGATTTTTGTAATTCAGTAAGCTTTTCAAAGGAGGGATGAGGAAAAAAGTCTGAGGAAAAAACCCCCAACAAACTCAGTGCTGTTATTTAATCCTTGTTTTACAATGTATTTCATAAAGATACCAATTAACATTAATCAAGTAAACTTCTTTCTATGTAAGCAAATTTTATTAGTCCTATAATTTGCACTGTGCTTCCTTCACAGAAATGTCTTGGGTTATGAACCTGGGCAAATGAACTTAAGTTTCTGATAAAAAAAAAGAACGACTCTTTTTGGAAGTCTGACTATGATTTTTCACATGAACTGAAGAGAAAGAGACTGCTGAAACAGAAACTAGATAGAGCACAATTCTGGATTGTGTTTTGCCCCTTGCTAGTAATCTGAGCCGGTTTATTTATTATTCTGCATTTTAATACTTATTCTGTGTGTACATGCAATGGAATGAAGTAAGGAAGCAAATAATGTAGCAAATGGATGTTTCTGTCTGCATCAGTGGATAATTCACTCTTTCACGTGGTGTATCTAAAAGGATTTTGTCATTTGTACTCTTGCAGCTTTCTTGCTTCCAGTTGTTTTCTAACTAAAAAAACCTAACACTAGCTTTACAAGTAAAATAATTTAATTTAAAGCTTTTTCCAGAGCATTGCACTCCTTAGAATTATATAGTTTTTAATTTGAATTTAGCTGGGAAACCCTTTCACTTTCAATTACGTGATTGGTTATTGGTATTCAAGGATTGACATTGTGCTTTAGAAGTTATTTTAAGGTAACAATAATATGTAAAAGTCACGAAAGCTAATTTTATGTTAATTTTCAGAAGCACAGAAGATAATTTTCTTCATTTTTGCTAACAGTCAACTTTCAAGGTGCAAATCCCATCTTCTTTTTGTTGCAGATAACCTGAGTGGTTTCCTCTGGCTTTGCAGGGCCACAGTCACACTGCCCACATTTTTGATTTTTTTTTTCCTGTTGTCCCATCAAGTATATTTACTTTTTGGTTTGATTTAAAGCTCTGTAAAGATGTTTGCATATAGTATATTTTATAAATATATTCTATAACTGCGCAGATTTGCACTTGATATGAGGGTGCCTGAAGGCAGTGAGTTTTCTAGTTGTATGTAATTAGACCTCCAAGGTGTCTCTAAAAATCACATTATGCTTACTGATTTAAAATAAAATCCATTACCTTTCCCTCTCCTATCTTCTGACAAATTAGTAAAATCTTAATTTACATAGTTCTGTTTCCTTAATAGTCTGTGGTTCTTTTAGTTAAGTCTTAATTTCTGACTGCGTCTCGGCCCGGATAAACAATGCCCTTCACTGTCTGCCAGGTCTTCAGTTACACTTGGTCTGACTGAATTGTTCCTATTTTTACAGATTTAATGCTTCAGATAAATTTTGTATATTCATGGTGTACAGGACAGTTTTTCAAACATTCAGTAATAGTATTGAGTGGAGATGTGAAGTATCAAATAAAGAAACTTGGCCAATGTGGATTTCCTTTTCTTACCATCAATACAGACTGCTTTTGTCTCTGTTACCTGTCATAGATTGGGTCATTAAAATATTGCTGTCACTTTTTAGGAAGAAACATGGAGAAGTTGCAGGGGAAATGACATTTAAGGCTTTATCTTTGCCCTTCCCTTCTTAAGGTGGTTGACATACCAACAATTTTCTGTGCATGGTACTTAGAAATCCCACTTTTTTGGTGATGTTACTATTCTTTGCTTTTTAAGCTATGTGCCACAGTTTCAAATAACGTGTAACTGCATTGAAAAACTCTTTTCCTGTAGTCATAATATTAAAAAGATAATGATTCTGACAGATTTCTCTGTGCAAACCAAAATACTGACAGCAAGAAGGATTTTTTGTTTTTCCTCTGGGATACTGCAACCACAAACACTTGCAAAGTACACAATTTATAATATTTTTTGCAGTTTGGTCATTCTTTACTCAAGACTTCTGTTTTCTGGTTTGTTTTGCATGTGTTTATATTAATGTAGAAATATTTATATATAACATTGTTTCAGTATCAGGGAAATAATATCTGTAATAAATTGGCTATAACGTTAATATTTATGGATTATGTGTACAATCTAGAATATATTATGTGTGTTGGGGAAGGAAAAAAAAAAACAACAACAAAAAGTCCCAGGTACAAAACTGTCATCACAAAATACAAAACAAAGCTGAAGGCATAAAGTATGAGCTTTTCATGTCAACGTTCAATAAGTACTTTCTAAATGTTGTTTCTAGAATTTTGCTGAGCTTGTTCCTTCAAGTGTGCCCCTTGTTAATCACAAGCTGACAGAAATACCTGGATGTGCAACATCTGCAATTCCCTGGCTATAAGTGTAAGATGATTATATTATTAGTGTCACTTGCTTCAGTCAGCTAAACCTTTCTTGACCTCTACCAAAAAGTCTAATCATCTTTTTAAGGGATTGTAAGTTACATTTTATAAAGGGCGCACATCAGTAATGTTATTTACTCTGTTCATACTAGAAGGTAACATTTTTACTCCCCCTAGTCTGCCACAAGAGACTCATTTTTACTCTGCTGAAAGTTTATAACCAAGATAACAAACCCCTGATGCCTTCTGACTGGTGCCAAGAGCCAGTGCTGCCACAGCTCTCCAACCACTTCATGTGCTGTTGCAGGGAATTTGGCTGAGATGAAGTGCTCGTGGATTCTCAAGACTATTTCCATTTTCAGCTCTCCTCTGGTTCTCTGCAGCTTCCTCCCATGTCCCTCAAATCAGTCTTCAATGCTGATCACTAAGCAAGTAAATTTCATGCCTTCCCACTTCATTAGCAGTGGGAGCAGCCTGCACCTGAAGGGCTCAGTGTGTTCCTGCACTGTACAGTTCACTCCTTTTCCTGGAGCAGTGGACATGGGGTGAGCAGCTGCACAGACCCTTTTCTGTCCTTTCTCATTCAATGTGAACCCGGTCCAGCTCTCGTGCTTGAGCCCTGGCATCTCATTTTAAGTGTATTTTATTTTTTATTTTATATTAAGTGATGGTGTTCTGTTCAGTTCTATCATGAACATTTTCTCTGTGGCCTGAATTTGTAGAGGAGAAACTGGATGCTCAACCCACCTTCAGCATTAAATCCCAGCTGTTTTCCTGTCTGGAAGATTAAATTGTACAAGGGGAATTGCACCTCAAATCTCTTCACAATAGTGTCATGTCATGATCAGCTGAGTTTTCAATCAGCCTCCCTTTTGCCCTGGACTCTCCTCTGCTCCTTTCTAGGAATTTGCCTCTAGCAGGAAGTGGTAACCCTCTATTTCCATTCTGCTGTTGAGATTATTGATTATAGAAGTCAAATATGACAGTGTTCAACAGTTTGGGCTTGAATATCAGCCCCTACAGAATTCTGCTTGTAACTGGTTTGCTTCCAACTGTTCAGTGCCACCCTCTGAGCCTGAAAATCCAGCCAAGATTCTGTCCACCTTGCAGTCTGCCTAGTTTATATCTCCCCAGATTGGTTATGAGGTTGTCAGAAATCATAATGAAAGTTCTTCTAAAGTAAGACATTTGCTGTACAGAGAAAGTGTTTTACAGCAGCAGAATATATAAAAATAGGCACCTCTGGTGATGGCAAGAGATACTGGGCTCAAGTTTGAGGGGTTCTGTGGCTCTTGGGATCTGAGTATTTTTGTATTGGACTCAGCTTAGGTTTTGTTGAGCCAGTCCTGTGTGACAGTGGGAACGGAATGGTGCTCTTCATATCTGAACTGACGTTACAGAAAATTCCATAGGCAGGCATCTTCTTCTGTGCCATTAGCTGCTCAGTTCCTCAGCTCTGTACAGTGCTGATTGCCCCAGAGCTCTGGATTCCACATGGAGAAGGTGGCAGACTTCATGGGAACAACACTGGATTCAGTTGTTATCCAGGCTTGCCTTTTGCAGGACTGCTTCCAGGTGCTGAAGGAGTGGTGCAAGCCAGGGAGCCTGCCAGGCACTCTGTGCATGCACAGCTAGCACTTTGCAGTTTGGCTCTTCTTTCTCTGGGTAGCTGGCTCAGGCTGTGTGGAATGGCTTCCACGTCTCCTCAGGGACAGGCACACAGAGGTTGCTTAGCAGCCACGGGAAGTCTTACAGGCAAGTTGTCCTTAGGGAAATGTCTCTCTTAGCATAAATTCTTCTTGGTTTGTTTTTTTTTTTTTTCTCTTGGGATTTGAATGTGGAGGAATTAGAGTAGAGTTGGTGTTTCTTTTTGGGCTATGCCCATACAAATGCAGGAATGATCTCTCAGGAAGAACTTTGTACATAAGTATTGCTGGAACAAAAGCTGTCCATCTGTTAGTGACTGATGGAAGCCATGTGGATGCATGGATAGCACACTTTCATCTCCCTTTGCTGATAAGCTCAAGTTGTGAGTGAACTTTACCCTGAGGGAGTGTCATTTGTTGGTTTGGTTTCACTGTAAGCCTGGGATAACCACATAAAACAACTTGCCTGCTTGGCTGCTGGGACTGCAGGGAGAATACACACCACAGGCAGCTCTGGAGCTTGGAGCATGGCCAGGAGGAGCTGGAACCTCCCTGCCTCTCCTTGCTGCCAGCCAACAGTGCCCATGGAGTCTGGGGATACTGCTGTAGGGGAAGTTTGAGCTATTGGGTCAGGGACAGGGAGGAACTTGGGGATACCAGTCTTGGCTGAGGCTCTCCATCTGTCAGTGCTTTTCCTCAGACCAGGTTCTGGAAATTATTCCACTTCATTAGCCTGACTGAAAGTCCCACAGAGGTGTGCTTTTCAAACAGTTAAACAGCTTTTTTCAGTAAGGAAGAAGGGCTTTAATTTTCCATTTTATTCCAAGGCTAAGAGTCAGTAGAGATAGTGATTCCTGGTTCTGTTCTGGGAGAATCAGCTCTCTAATGGCTAATTCAGGTGTGACTTTTGTGCAACAGCATTGAGCTATTTTGTTGATAATACTGTTTGTCACCTATAGTAGTCAATGTGTGTTAGTTAAATGCGGTACAGGATGATAGAGGAATATAAGCTGCAGTAAAATAGTTCAGGTTTTCACAAAGCAAAGCCCTGTGATTACCACACATTGGGCATGCCTTGTACCCCTCTGCTCATGTTCGAGTGTTTTGATGCAGCTCAGTGCCCCTTGTCACCAGCTGGCCCCAAGAAGTAGCTGAGTATCTATGATGTATTTATTTATGAAAGCTCAGTACTAAAACATCCTCTCACTTCAGCTTGAGACACTATGGAAGGGCAGGGTGATTTCTCTTGTTGAAGTTCACTGTAGCCACCCCCACACACCACTCACACCAAGGGATGTGTGTCCAAGCAATCTGGCCAGGACTAGGTGCTACAGAGGACAGGCTTTTGGAAATGTCTTCTATATCCTTTGGGATTCAGCAGGACCTGTGGGACTGTGTTTTGCCTCAGTATCCTGCTTCACCTGCTTCACAAGTAAGGCTGCCTGTTGTCTTTTCCTGTTTGGGGGGCCTTGGCTGGTACATAATACTGTGAAGAGGAATGGCACACAGCACACTCTCCCTCTCGTTGCCAAAGCAGGGTCTGCTGCTGAGAAGGCGACTATACCACGGCCATTTGGAGCTCAGGCTTCCTGGGCTGGGTGGAAACAACACATTTCTCAGCATCTTCCCACTTTATTGCTGTCAGTCACATCCCTTGATTATCCATACATGCTGCTCTTTAAAGGCTTGCTCAGTTATTTCTTCTGCTGCTTCATACATGTACATTTCTATTCATACTTCATTCGTGGCAGTTTTAACATTTCTTCTACAAATCTTTGTTCCACAGATAAAAACTGCTTTGCATATTTTTATCTTGAGTCTTTTGCATATTCATCCTCTTTTTTTTTTTTTTCCCCTGCTCTTCTGCCACCTTTCCCCCTCTCCTGGCATGCAAACATTAGATGCCCAAATCTTGCATCTTTGATGGAGAGATTTGTCAAGCACTCCTCTCTTGGAGGAGAAAAGAAGAGGGAGAGTATGAGGACTTTCGCAGTGCGCCAGGTGTAGGAGCTACGAAATGGCAAGTACTGATCTTCGTCTCCATGACAGCAATGATTAAATGTTACTTTTTCATCAGTTTGTGAATATATATTTTCACAGTCTCTTTTCAGACAGCGTGAGCTTGGAGGTGGTAAGTTTTCCAGCTTGTCCTTTGCGTGGGATCCTGGAAGGGAAGCCAGACTGGGTAGAGAGCCCTGGGCAGGGTGGGACAGCTGAGCTCAGGTTAGGGACGGTGTCTGTGCAGACCACTGCGGAATATTTTAGTGACTTGTAAAACCTGAGTGTTGATTTGAAATCAACCATGTATTTGAGGAACAATGTGTGAAATATATTTCTGTACTTGCAGTACTCTTAAGTGTGGAGGATGGTAAAGTGTGTTAATGAATAGGAGAGAAGATTATGTAAAAATAACGAGGGCGAGGGGATCAGCAATGTGTTCACTGATGTAATTCACTAGTGTCCTCTAACTAGAGATGCCTGCATTAGGACGGTGCTCTTTGCTCCCTGTCAAGCTCCAAGAAACCTTGGAGTATTTTTGCAGTGATTGTATCAGAGTCTTGGAATGAACGTGCAATTTAACACCAAATACACTTGAAGAAGAAAAAAAATCTGCAGTAATTGCTAAGCATCTACTTAATGCTGTTGAGCTAGTCAGGTATCTCATCTGTGTGTAATAATTCCTTCCAGGTCAGGTTGTGGTAATTCATAAAGAGCTCTAATAGCTGAAAGCTTGGAGCATGGCATGAACTCTGAACAAAGAACTTTGTGGGATTTTTTTCTGTGTACTACTTTGTAACACAGGCTTTAAGCTCCAGTCTGTCAGCTTGAACAGGATGGAGCTAAAAACAAGGAATTCTGAGTTGTTTTTTTTTTTAATGGAGTGGTAAATGCTCTACACTAGCAACATGTGTGTCCCTTGGAGCATGCAGTAGTACAGTGTTTAACTGGGAGGCTGGGGGTGACTGCTTCTAATGCCAGCTTGTGTGAGATGAACACTTCTGTGTGGGCAGCATTTCAAATCATTGGGCAGATGTGGAAGAGCAGGGGTCCCGGCATTGAAAGGTGTCACATCCATTTAGCACAGCAAACCCAAGACCACATGTGGGTGCTTCACTGCCCTGGAGCACAGTGGGAGCACAGTGGCTGCTCAGGGTGCTCACCCTGCTCCAGGCAGGGCTGCTGAGGTGCACGTGGCTCCCAGGGCTGCAGCAGCAGTGCTTGTGGTGGGGCAAGGAAGGGGTTGGATCCTGCTCTCAGAGATTTGGGATCTTCTTGTAAGCCTTCTCCAGTGGCAGAGACCTGGACCTGGCTGAGAGGTGTTTGAGGAGGGTGTGTGGCACTGGGAATGTCGACCTGTGGAAGCAGCACTCCTGCTCGAGTGCCACCTTGCAAAGAGGGAGGGACAGGACAGAAAGTTGTTTCCTCCCACTGGAGTCAGGGATATGGTGTGGTAGTAATTGTTTGAAATCTATAAACATACCACTGCAAGTTTTTCCCTGAATAAAATGTTTCCTGAAATGTATTTGATCCATTTCTAATATTACCTAATCTCAAAAATAATCTAAAATATTCTAAAATAATTTTAACAAGCAACTTAGAGAAGTAGAGAATAAATTTGAATTTTAAGTCCTAATTACATTTAACATTCTAGGATGAAAACAAGAAATACTGTCAGAATTTACTTTAAATATGCCAACAGCAACATTACAGAATCAATTTTACTGATGCTCTTGATTAATTTATGTCATTAATGAAAGATTCATTCATACAGAGTTGTGAATTCACCTTGTCCTTGTTGATATGTCCCCATTGTGTTTTTGTAATTTTTAACCTTAGTTTATTATTTGTACTGGAGAAAACATGTGTAAATGGGAAAACTCACACCCATCTGTCTAAGGCAGAGCTGTGCCACCTCTGGACAGGTTATTTGGGTGGCTGGGAAGGCAGGAGGTGATTTGTAAGAGGAAAACTTTGTGTTTGGGGACTGTGTGTGCCCTGGAACTGATGAACACAGCCAGAGTCTCCTTCCAGCCTGGGTATCCTGACACTGCTGCCTGGCTGGAGCAAGGGCTCTGTGTGTCTCCAGCTGGGAAGGACAGCATGTCTTTGGTGCTGCTGTTAAATTCTGCATCATCGCAGACTTCAAAGTGACTTCTGTGGGGATTTTTTTCACCCCCCCCACAAAAGTCTAACTAGAATGAAACATTTTCACCCTATTACCAAGGGAGTCAGTGTGGGGAATTGTGTGCCTGAGATTCAGTGCTGTGCTCTCTTTGTTTCATCACCGTCCAGCTGCAGTTGTGCCTTTCCAAGTTCCCCATGCCCAAGTCTCCTCACTTCTGCTTTGCAATGCTTGACCCTGTTTTGCCTGGGGATGTGTACTTGGCTGCCTGGTGCAGGGGGTGTGCATCAGTCTGGTGGCAGGCTGCAGACCTGCCCTTTGGTCCTGGTTTCACTGTTGGAGTGGTTTCTCTGATTCCTGCACCACCCTTTGCTCTGGAGAGCTGTGAGAACAAGCTGGACATGTACTTCCTCGTGGTTTATGGGCTGTCCTCTTAGTAGAAACAACCAGGCAGTAGTTGTTTGCATGTGCTTTATGGGGGGCTGATGGGATGGGAGGATAGGAGGTGGGAATCCTGCTCAGCCTTCCTCTGTGGAGCCCTCCCAAGTGTTAGGGAGGAACTGTAAAAAGGGGTATCCCCCATGGCAGGGTGCTGCAGAGACTGTGATGGAGAGTCTGCAAAGCTGAGCTCCAGGCCAGGGTTTCCTCCAGCTGTCCCACCTCACAACTGTGCTTTGGATTCAGAAATACCTGTGAAATGACATGGGAGCAGCAAATGCAGGTGCTTTGAGAGAGGTGTTTTACTAGTTCAGTGTTTCAGTCAGTCACTGAACACTATAGGTCTGATATAAATCAGAAAAGGGTCCACATAGGCATGACTTCAGATTTGAGATAGCTGCATTGCTGTTGCCAGAAATAAATTTGCCTAAGCCTGTGCCTTCCCCACAGGGGGCTGTTATCACATGGCTCCATTCTATTTTTCTGGCCTTATCTCTTAATTAACTAATCTCTAATAATGCTCTTTCTTTTTTTTTTTTTTTAAATAAGCATTTGTGATCCGTCCCCTTTTTCCATTGATTATGCTAAGAGCAGCGTTGGCTTCTTTCACGAAACAAGCAAGTTGGGTGTAAATCAGGAACTGTTTTGCTTTGTTTTCTTTATATCAGCCTTGAAAAAAATCTTCCCAGCCCATCAGCCAGGAGGCCCATGGTGCCTGTGAGCCCGATATAGCATTCCCATGCTCTTTGCTAAGCTGCACACTTGTGTTTGTGTGGTGTTACCAAATGCCCAAGCCCATGTAATGCATGGAGGCTAATCTTATCAATTGTATTAAGGCTACTTAGGAACTAATAGCTTTAAGGAAGCTGTTTATATTTCCTCCTTTAAAGCACTTTAGTCAATGTTCTGTGTCCCTTCAAATAAATGTCATTGGTAAAATAACGTACATTTTGTCATTCTTTTAAAAGTGATATTTCTTCAGAGTTGACGCTTCAAGGCCTTGGGCTGACTCTGAGGTCTGGGTACTTGGATTTAAGCTGCTAATCCATATGGATGTACCTAAAAAGAAGTGGCCTGGTTTGCATGAATTAAGTTCACATCCTTCTGAAGTTTATTAGTTTGAAAATCAGGGCACGGCTCTGGAAGTCGTCGGATTGCTGCAGGGAGATTTGACTTTGTGAGCTTTAGACTTAAAATAAGAACAATGTTCTTTTGAATGTCCATTGCAAGTTAGATTTAAACGGGGAGAAAAAGGGGTTATAAACCCATCTGATTGTCAAAGACCCTGAGGATGCCAGTGGTTTCACTGGTTCAGCATGACCAGAACATCACGTTCAGGGCTGTGAAGATGTTCTAATTCCTGTCTACTACAAGAGGATGCTATTAAAATAGCACTGCAAATTTTGTTTCTAGTAGGAGACCGGTGATTTAGGGGTCTGCTTGCACATCCTGAGCTTAGCTGTGAAAAGAGGAAGGTTTGCTTTCTCTCAGAGCATTATATAGAGGTGGGGAAAACTTTCCCACATATAGGAACATGTAAAACAGATCCAAAAAGTGAAATCAGAAGGAAAAAGTCAACAGTAATGCAAATTAAAGAAATCTGTATTAAATCGTATATATTTAAACATTTTCTTTAAAGAGGTCTTTACTTGCAATAACATTTTAATACCTAAATTTACATTTGCAGTCAGCAGAAATATCTTTATCTAGAACAGCATTTGCAGTATCACAAGAAAGTATGTGTAAGATTGGACAAGTGATATATTACATGTAATATTGTACAAAGCAGTCATATTACAATCTTGTGGTAATCATAAGATGTCACAAAGATCTTCATCAGCTGGGAGGCTTTATTTTAGACAGCATTAGCCCATGTACTCTTTGTTCCCTGGTTCCAGTACTGTTCTTCATAAACCTGTCTCAGATGGTCTCTTTACCTGCCTGATACCATTGCTCTGGGAACTGGCTTCTCCAGTGTGGCATTGAAAGAATGGCTTGAAAATTTGTTATGTTGCTTTAGCAATAATCTGATAAAAAACAGAGACCACGAATAATTGGAGAGTCCTGTCTAAATTAGTGGCCTAAGCCAGATTTCTAGGGCAGCAATAAATCTAGATCTCTTTGACAAGTCAGTCTAGTCAAATAACTGGTATAGATCACAGCTCGCTGAAGCCTCCCAAGGAGAGACTGTAATGAATCCTTGTATCGCAGCTCCTATCCACATGTGACTCCTCTGAAAAGCTCTTTCTGGTACATGTGGCCACATTGTGTGCCATGCACAACCCTGCTCTTCTCTAATGGCCAGCTGAGAGGGGAGCTGGCCCCAGTGACGTCCTGCTGAGCAGGGAGGAGCTGCTCTGGCTGGTGCAGTTCTGTCCCTCGGCAGAGCAAGAGACGATAGGCTGTGGTGAATAGCAAGTTGGCCTTTTGTCAGTGCCCTTGTCCTAGTCTTACGCACAGCAGAGGAGAGTGACTTTTTAACTCATTATTGTAACTAAATTCATGACCACAACTAAAGTTGAAAGCTTTGACCAGCTTTGAGAAGGTGAAAGGGCACCACAGACACCTGTCAAATCAAGCCTTGTGTAGAGGTGGCCCGAAACAGCCTGGGCACTGAGATGGAAACTATGGCGTGATGCGTGGACACATCCCACTTGTCCTGCCTTGAACTGTCTGTCCATCCTAGAGGGAATTGGGGCAGGAGCTGGAGGAGCTGAGTGCTGCTGGGGCAAGTGCACAAGTGATTAAGAATGAAAGCCAGGGGGCTGTGCAGCGGTGACACAGCTGCAGACACTGCTCCCTTTGAGGGCTGGCCACCAGCCAGGGAGAAGGGACCCACCGAGAAACCTCTCCCTGGTACACCCTGAGAAGCAGAGGGTTTGCACAGCCAGGGTCAAAGGGTGGTGCCTGGCTTGCAGGGAGGGACTGAGGGCTCTGCAATCCTCGGTGCAGGGGGCTGGGGCTTGTTCTCTAGGGTTTCCTTCCCTTTAGCTGAAATTATCTGGCAAAATAAACTCAAGATGATGCTTTGTTCCCTCATTAAAGGCTGCACGCCACAGCAAACTCTTTCCATGTTTTATTCCAACTTGAGAACAGGATTCTCCAGCTATGACATTATGTTTGGAGAGATGCAGCATATGCAAAATGTGCCTTCCCTTTGATTTAAAGTACTCCATCCCTCATAAAGTGAAATTTTCACATTGGGGATTGATTTAAACTCAGTTTTCCCTGGTCTGAAAGGATGAGGCTTGATGTACTTGTGGATGAATGGTGTCCACTTTCTAGGCTCCTGGAAAACATTTAAAGTATGAGTTCTAACTGGCCTGGGTTTGGGTCTGGATTTGGGTTTGTCTTTTTCTTGCCTTAAAAATAGTTGGGCTTGAATATTCTGGAGCAAGTTATGAGATGACATACTCTGTAAAATGTCCAGAGTAACCATAACTGGCACATGCTCATAGCCTGGATTCCACCCACTAAAAGATGAATCTTCTAAGCTTCTGCAAAGAATTTAAATACAGGGTGAAGCATAAGTCTACAACACATGCATTCAAGATATACAGCCTGCAAAAACCCCTGAGAAATAACCCCCATCAGTCTTACCTGAATGTTGTTTTTATGATGCTTGGCTGCTTCATTAAATTACAATTTTTGCTTAGAACATAAATTCTCAGCACAAGTTTGCATCTTGTTCTATATATGTCTTAAAAATACAGCAGAAAATACCATTGCTTAGCACATTAACAAAAATCACATATGAGAGGTTTGTCAAAATACCTGTATACTAAGTTATATACAATTCTGGAAATCCTTCTTTCTTTGAATTCTATCATGATACTCTCCAGAAACCCAATCTGTTTGTCCTTAAAAGCTGAAGTACAGAAAGTATGCTGATGAAACAACTTGAGCAAAAAAAAAAAAAATTAACTTTTCCAATTCCACTTTTAATTTCAAAATAAGATGGAATGGATTGCTGTGTGATGCCAGCAATCTTTTTCTTTTAATTTTTTTTTTTTCCTAAACTAACTGTCTCTGATAAGGGAACATGTGAATATTACAAGTCCTAGTCGGGGTCATATTCCCCAAAGGATCTGGATATGGTGTACTCACATGGTGGATAAGTGTTTTATCCCAAGGTGCACTATGTTGTATGCTCCCGTGTATAAAAGCGAACGTGCGTAGAAATGTGTATTCAGGTGGTTGATACATAGCTTTTCAAATGTAGATATATTCACAATTCTCAGTTTGTGTTATTTTTCTCTGAGAAAAAGTCCACCTCAGCGAGCAGCTCAGCTGACTGTTGTGATGGCTGGCGTCTTCCCGCCTTCCTCTCCTTCGGCCCCTTCGGCTCCTGCTTCCACCTGGTTGAACTTACCCAGCTTTTTCAAGTTCTCCAGCGCAGATTTGAAAGTGTCCTTCAGGCTGTTCTCCAGGATCCACCCTTCACTCTCGCATTCAGGGTCTTCAGGATTGGCAATGCTTTCCAGGGAGGTGTGCAGCAGGCGCAGGCCAACCATCACCGACATCTGTGCCGGGCAACGGGAGAGGCAGAGAGTGTCAGCTGGGTCTGGGCACTCCATCCCACCTCCCTGTGCCTGCCCGGGCACCCTGGAATGCTGCTCCCAGGGGCCATGTGCCCAAGGGGCCTCTCCACAAGCCCCATCAGTGTTGGTGCCTTCCCAGAAGGCTTTAATGCATCCCTGGCTGCTGTGCACGGGGTGTCCACAAGGCAGTTTGGATGTCCTTCGCCACCACCCGCTTAGTTTTAGCTAAATATTTTGGCTTTGCATTGACCTTAATATGCTTGGTGAGTATATTAAGCTGATCAAGGAGATATTAATGAATCACTGTCTCTGCAGAACGGAGCAGAGTTAGGATTTGAGCCATTAGTTTGTCTGGTTCAGATTCTGATTTTGTTTTAATATAGGTATATGTGCAAATAAGGAAACCAAGGCAGTGGGTGATCCCTCCCTGATTCCACCTAAAACAAATTTTATATTTCTGATTAAATATTACCTAGTCCCAGCAGCCCTGACTGAGACTTTTTCTACTGTACTGTGTAACCCTGCTGACACTGGCAACACCCTGCACCTGCCTCCAGAGAGGAAGTGTGGTTTTAGCCTGTTTCCTGCCTTCTAACACTGTTCACAACAATCTGACCTCTCCCCTGTGGTGCTTGTGAAGAAAGTGATTGATGAGAGAAGTAGAGAAGGACAGAAGAGCAGCTCCCAGAAGAGGCAGCCTGCTGACGTGGTGGGGCTGGTGGTTGGGATGGGGCAGCAGTAGGATTGGTTTGGTCCTTCAGGTGCTGGGTGAAGCTCAGATGGAGAACACCTACTCCTGGCAGGACCTCACAGGACTTGTTCTCTAAGGGAAGTGCAATGCCTCTGTCGCACTATCCAGTTTCCCAAGGAGCTGATTACCTTTGGTCCTCCTCAGCCCTGAGGGCTGAAGAGGCTGGCAGGTTTGAGTTAGGGATGCAGCCACATGGCAAGGGCAGAGGCAGAATTCACATCTGGCTTTTGGGCTCGAGGCACTGCCCAAGCATGTGCTTCCATGGACCATCCATCAGCCTGTCTACTGTGGTCATCCTACTTGTATATGGTCAGTGTCTCCAAACTCTTGGAAGACTAAAGCTACACTTGTCTACTCGGAAAAAGATTGGTCAAACAAACAAGTTTCATCCAGTGCTTCCACATCCAAAGGCAAATGTTGATACTGCTTAACACAGGAATGTATGACTAGCCACACTTTGGTCACTAAGGAAGTTTCTAGTGGCTCTGAGTCTGAAATAGTCTCATCTAGCCAATAATATGATGACTTAAATCAGTTAAAGCACTATTCTATAAAAGTCACAACAAGTGACAAATCCCATCACATTAGTCTTGGGATTTAAAGCCTTTGACATCTCCTTTCCACTCTGAGTCCCAGTTTTGCTGCTCTCACTCATGGGGCTGATATCTTTGAAATCAAAAGCTGTTGCAAGTGCAGGTTAACAGGGCTGGGTGCAGGAAATGGCCTCCACGTCGCTCTTTACTTGTGTTGCCTTGCTGCATGTCAGCAGGAGCTTTGTATTGTGATTGACTTTACAAGTGCCACTGTTTGACTGCCTGGTAGGTGGACTGGCTTCCTGGATGGCTCTAGGTCACTAAATATCACCATGCTTTTAAAAAGGAATATGCTTGTGCAGCACAGAGCATCTGACCTGTCCTCGGAAGAGATTTTGTGGTATTTTCTCTCAGTTTAAGACTTTGTTTTCTTAAAAACCTTTCTGAGCAAGATTTTGAGTCCCTGAAGCTGAGATTCCTTAAAAGCAATGCAAAATATCTGTCTCCTTGTCACCCCCACTGATCTGAGCCTGCCTTCTCTGCCAGATGAGAAGAGAGCCCAGGAAGTTTGAGACAAGTGTCTGGTAAATCATTCTCTCTCCTGTATGATCACAGAGAGTCTGGGACCCCAGGTTTAGCTCAAGTCTTGCACCAGGGAAGGCATAATCCCAGGCACCAGTACGTGCTGGGGGTGACAGCAGCTTGGCAGCAAAGGGCCCTGGGGCTCTGGGTGACACCAAGCTGTCCCTGAGCCAACAATGTGCCCTTGTGGCAGAGTGGGAAAACAGGATCCTTGGCTGCATTAGAGGAATAATTGCCAGCAGGCTGAGGAATGTAATCCTTTTTCCCACAGCTAAACCTCCAGCCTTACCCAGCCTTGGGTAAGTTGTAGGTTTGAGCTTAACCACAACCCAGCACAGAAGGCTGTGGGGTCAGGGCCCCGGAGCAAGGCCAGTCCTGCTGAGGGATGATTTCCCTGTCATGGAAACTCTTGTCACTTTACAGCAGCTTTAAAGTGTCTGGAAGAACATGGCCACAGTGTTTCTCCAGGGCTGCAGGGCTGGGCTGGTGGATCCCCTGCATCCCAGCACACTCAGCTGCTCCAGCTAGGCCAACAGAGCAAACTGTGTCCTTCTGGAGGGCCCCTGCTGCCTGTGGGCTGGTTTGGGAGATCTCCAGGGTTCGCTCCTACTGTTAATGCATCAGAAAGATTGCTCTCCAACACAGGACATGCAATGTGCCTCCTGTGAATGTCTCAGTGCTCTCCTGGAGCTCAGCCTGGGCCCAGTCTGTGGCACATGAGAAGTGAATCCCAGGGTCTTGGCTGCTGTGGCAGCTGGACCCATTGATATCCACATGTTTGCACAAGTGGAAGACCTGGAGTATCTCAGGAACCAGCCTCAGCTCTCTATTCCTTTTGAAATGCCTTATTCAGGGCACCCTTGAGCCCCTCTTTTCCCCTTTGCTGGCTGAGGCAGGTCAAGAAGACATCCAGGCTTGCTCTTGTTGACCTTCTGCAGCGAAGCCCATCTGCTTGCCAGGGTTTAGCCTGAGGCGGCTTAGCCAGAGCAGAGTGTGATCTTTTTTTGTCACCCTCATGACTGGTTGTCACACATGGGAAGCCTACAGCTTTTGTTAGGAGGAGCAGCTTCTAGATATTAGCATTCTTTTCAAACAGAAGTTTTGATGTTTCAAAACACAGGTTCATCCTTCCTTGTGCCTAGTATAGAGAGGTGAAACAGAAATGCCCTCCCTAAGGTCCCTGTGCCTGTTTGGCATGTTACCTTTTTCTACAGCTCAGAATAACAGCTGTCATTAGTATTTCCCCTCCATGTTCTCTCCCCCTTCCCACACCTCAATTCCAATAACCCAGCTGGAAGAGTTGTCCATGACCCCCAGAAGGGCATTGTTGGAGAAGCCCCTGGTTTGAGTCCATGGTGGCTGCAGGTGCAAAGCAACCCAGGATTTTGCTTTTCCACTTTTCTGTGCCTTCCCAGAAGTCAGTCAAAGTGGAAATGAGGAGCACAGAGCCAGCACAGCCTCTGCCCCTGGGCTCACCCTGCTCAGACCCACACTTACCTTGGCCAGGAGCTGGAACCTCTGCTGCCCTCCTACTCAGCATAAAATTGTTTCCTATCCTGACTGGAATTTAAAGGAAGTTGTTATATTTCAAGGGAGACTAAATTAATGTCAGTTTCCTGCTTTGCTTCCTCCCTTCAAAGAGAATTTCAAACCCAAATCTGGTCCCTTTATGGTAAAATATCATGCAAGTAATAAATACTCAGGAGGGCAAGTTATTGTAACCCAGGATCGTGTTGTTTCTTTCAAGTTTTGCCCTACAAGTCCTCTGATTGCCTGAAAAAAAGTCTCACCTCCAATTTTGGAAAAAGCAAGGAAAAGAAGAGAAGATCTTATTTCTCATTATGCCACAGCTGAAAAAAATACCCAGGTGTACTTTGAAGAGTTAAGCATAAAATACTGCATTTTTATCACTGTTATTAATGTTAACATATCACTGTCATTAATCTCTTTCAAGTTAGCAGAGCTATGTTACAAGTTCCTAGTCATGATTTTTTGCAGCTGGCATTGGTATTTTTGTGCATTTTTCCCCTGAGTTTTTGAATTTCTTTGACTTTTGAACACAGTTAAAATTCCCCTCCCTTCAAGAGCTCTGCACTTGAATCTGGGCTAAAATAAAGACCTTCTCTTTCTTTTCTTAGCAGAATAACAGAGCAAAGAGGTAATACATTTCCCTGCAGCTTGGAGCAGTTATTTTTAAAACAACACAACATGGAGTAACTTCATGATTTTTTTTTCAGTTCACAGATTTAGGTAGGTGTTTATTTTCTAAAAAGCATCTTCATTCCTGGAAGGCTGTAGGCCAGTGCTTGTATCAAAATGTAACTCATCTTTTTTTAATTTGCATGTATCTAAATTTTTTAAAAGGCAGCTGAATCATTTAAAATAGGCAATGCCATTTGCAGCAGCCATTCCAAGGATAGGAAAAGATCTGCTGCACCCCAGGGAGCTGCACCCTTCCTTTTACCAGCAGCTCCTGCCTGATCTCCACATCCAGCACCTCACGTTCCAGCCCTCGTGCCACTGCCAGCCCACGCTCCCCGAGCATTAGTGTTGATTAAACACCCTGGCTGGAGAACTGGCCATCTCCCAGAGGCAGGGGATTCATTGCATTGGATGAACAGTATTTTATCAGCCAAGCTGCACTTTGGTGCCCACAGACACCTGCCTTGGGCAGTGCTGGCACCTGTTTGCATTTGCATCGTGTTTTGGGAAGCAGAATAAAGTTAATTTAATCCACTTGCTCCACCTAAACCACTTTTTCTGACCAAATGCTTTCTTGGAGCTGATGAAGGTCCACACACTGCCTTGAAATCTCTCCACTGTGTGTGGCTTAAAGCCTTATTTTTTCAGGGTGTAAACCCTTTAACTGCATTTTTTGTCCCACTAATTACTGTCACACCTTTCTGATGTGCAGCTTTTTTATATTTCTCATTCCCCACAAATGGTGACACATGTAAAATTAATGCATCTGGACAGCAGAGCCCTTGCGCTCTCTTCCCTGCTCAGCACCTTGCCTTGGACAGAAGATCACTCCCTTTTCCCTCTTTTGCTGTGGGATACTGGAGGCTCTGGCCCCTGCTAAGAGGGATCTGATCCCACACCCCCTCCACCTCTGTTTCCAGCCTGGGACCTTTCAGCCCTTACTCAGCTATCAGATATTTTCTCAGCCAAACAATGGGGATTTGATTTTCACTCAGAAAAGCCCCCTGCTCCTGCAGAGCTGGCACTGGACTGCAGTGTGTGTGAGGGGAAGGGGTACCTCGAAGAGCCACACGAGGAGGATGACGGCGCCCATGGAGCTCATCATGCTGCTGTAGTAGCTGAGCAGCGCTTCCCGGCAGCCGCGGCGCCACAGGTTGAGCTCCTCGGTCTGGTAGTCGTAGCTGTAGTGGGCAGAGTTGTTGGTGACCTGGTACTGGATGCAGGGCCTGGGGGAGCTGGGGTTGCAGCAGCTGAAGGGGACTCCATCCACCAGGTACCGCCCGTCCACGTTGCTTTTGATCCGGCTATGGGCAAGGGCAGAAGGGAGCATGAGTGCACACACACACACAGACATACACACAGACACAGACATACACATAGACACACACACAGACACACACAGATACCCAGGAGCAAATCTGCACGAGGACAGAAAGCAAAGGCAAGGAGGATTTTCCACCATGCCTTTTCTCCATGTCCCCCTGTTCACGTAGCGGTGTTTGTCCAGGGTGTCCTCTCTCTCTCTGTCCTTTCTCTCCTTTTCTATGTCAGGGCTACACTGAGTCTGTAATTAACTCCTCCTGGTGGAAATGCACGCCCTTGGGTCACTTCTTCAAAGAAATTAATTTTTAACAAAAGTGAATGATGAGAGAACTCAGTCAGAAAAGAGCAATCACAGCATAGTTAGGATGGAAGAGAGGTGCTGGAGCTGACCTGAACTTGGAAAAGAACCCAGAGCAGCCTTGGAAGCCACTCTATATCTATTGATCCAGCAAACCTAATAGCTTCTTTTTGATGATAACATCTCCAAGGAGGGGTTGTGCATTTATTCTTGGCGTGGGAAGGTAGCCAGTATTGAAAACATGAAATGTGCTTCAGCAACAGGATGTTGCAAAATTTCAAAATTTCCAAAGTCCTTGCAGGAGCTCCCCCAGCTATTGTTCATCTGACACTGTGGTTGTTCTCTGTTAACAGTCATTTAGCCTGGTGTCTTAGGAGATGTTTAGAGGCAAGATAACTTGGAAGGCAAATAGTTCCACTGACTCTGCAGAAAGACTATAATAAAAGGACTGCAGTTTTAAAACAGGCCATTTTCTTAGAAAATCACAGAATGGAGAGTCTCAGTGGTGTAGAGAGGCGAAAAAAAATCTGAGTGTCCCTTGTAGCTTTCTATATGGATATTTTTAAATTGTGTCATAGAGAGAGAAGTGATTCCAACAACCTGGTGAAGGGAAATTCCACTTTGCAATCATGACCTAAATATATCTAAAGAGCAAATGCAGCTGAGGTTTTCTCTCTAAACGTAAAGTGTGCTCTGGATTGGGTCTAATTCCCATTCATGTGTAAATGCTCCACCAGTTTCAGAGAGATTGGATATTGGATCAGGCCTTTGCTCTACAAATAATATAAAAATCCCACTGTGAGGGACAGACTCCCACCTTCCTTGGAACTACGGAGAACTTCACCATTGGCTTCAAAGGGGCCAGACTATCCCACCAGGAATGGGAGCAGAGATTGTGCACCACCACGTAGTACAAACCTTGAACTCACTAAAACCCATCTGTAGATTTTTAATGCCCTAGTTCCTGCCTCAGTAGTACAAAGAAATTACCTTGAGTCTCAGTCCCAAACAAGGCATGAGTTATTAAGGACACTATAACCCCGTTTTCCCCCTGTGCCTTGCCCTTCCACTGCTGCTGGATTAAGCTACAGCTCTCAAATCTCCATATAATGCTGGCGAGGTTTTTTCAAGCAGTTATTTATACCCATGGGCATACCTTTGCAATGGGAACATCCCCTTATCCAATAGTGAATGTATTTGTTATAACACCCTGCAGTGCAACGGGTTAAATCTGTAACAGTTTCCACTAAAAAAAAGTCCTCATTCAGAACTGCAAAAACAACCAGACCACCCAACAAGTCAAAGGAACACACAGAGAGACACACACGAGATAAACACCATTTACACAGTCAGGCAGGGATCCCAAGAGATACACAAAGCTTTTTTTCAAAATTACTTCAGACATTTTTAATACGGCAGTATATTTAAAAGGCAGATTGCTTCCAGTTTACAGGACCCATTATGCAACCACAGAGCATAAATGTTGACAAATGATGTTCCCAAAGAACCCGGAATAACCATTTCTTTCCCCAGTGCTTAATTTTTTAAAAGTTGTGGGTATTTATGCCTAATGCCACTTTTTAATTTCAAAAGTTCATTTTGTTCTCATGCTTATTTTCTGCTTGAGCTTACTGCACCTAACCTGATTTTAGGATTACTGCCTCTTTGGGCACTGACATCAAAGCCATTAAGGTGTTTCTGGTCAACAACCTGATCTGGTTTGTACAGAAACAATAAACTAGTGCTGCTTTCATGTGAGGTTTCAAAAAATTAGGCACAGGACAGAACTTAAAATACATATGGCTACAAGGGCCACTTTGTAAAGCTAAGAACATCAATTGATGCTCGGTATTATCACAGCACTGAAGCAGTCCATTGAGTGAATACAAAATAAAATTCTAAATCTTAAGGATCTAAAAGACAAGAGTTATTGGCAAAGTGTTTTTGCCTCTATTTATTTCCATCCATGATTAGCTGCCAATATCTGAGTGGAGTTTTAAAAGTGGTATCAACAGTATATCTCCAGGGAATTCTTTTTTTAGGAAATTAATCAATCACATTGACATCTGCTTAAGGATCAGTAAAGTTCTGCTACTTTCCTGTTGATTTTGGGAGTGTGGCTCAAGGTAATGGGTTTATAAAGCAGTAGAAGACAGTAAAAACTATTTAGCCTGTCTGAGTACGAGTGGGAACTGTAGCTTGGTACTTTTTATTTTATGTTATGGATGACTTTGGAGGAATTTGTGAGGGGAGGAAGCAATCCAGCTGTCATTTGGGACGATTTATGACACAAGACCCCATTTTACACAGACCCCCTTCCAGCCAGCGCCTGTTGGCACTCGAGGCCAGCACTGACCAAACATGGACACTACGTGACACAAACCCCAGCGAGTCACTTACTCTTTCACTTCTTTGGAGCTGAAGTCCAGATATCTGTTGCTGATCCATTGGATTTCGAACCAATCTTTGTAGCCGTTGTTGCCGCAGCACTTGAACTCAATCTGGAGCATGTCGATGGTCTTCTTCATGAAGCACCTCCCGGGGGTGTCCGTGTCCCGGTAGAACTTCATGCCGTTCTTCAGCCCCTGGGCCAGCGTGCTCTCCAGGGAGCCCCGCATGAGAAAGCAAATCAGAGCCACGAAGAAAAGGAGCATGTTAAAGACACAGCACAGAGCCAGGTAAGGTTTCAGCAAAGGCTTCCACTTGGCAAATTTAGCGGGATCCAGAGAGTCGTAACAAATTTTTCCAGCAAAACCATTGAAGGCGCAGGATAATATACCCATCAATATCAAAGAATTGGGCACAAAGTGGCTTTCAGAATTGTCCATCACCTCGCTTCGCTTCCGGAGCTCAATTTTGAGGAACAATCCCATGCTAAAAACAAGGATTCCAGCAAACACCGAAAACCAGTTCATGAGCCATAGTCCCTGTGCTAGCTTTACCCGTTTCTTCTGATTGAATTTGACTTTCAGCAGTGCCATCTTTGTAGTGGGAGATGTTGGAAGACTTCACAGCCTGGACCCCTCTTCTCAGTGTAAGCAACTCGAGGAAGAACCATTCAGGCGTCGGAAGAGATCCCGAAGGGCGCGTCGGGAAGCAAGCCGCTGCACAGTCCTTCCATCTTGAAGACCTCTGGTTAGGATTCAAGTGAGTAAAATATTTAAAGGTCCCAATTAACAATTTCACATTGGTGAGAATAATGGACAATTAGCACCTACAGCTATTTCTGGTGGTTTCTTCCAAGCAAAGGAGAAACACTCTCAAGGTTTCAAATGATTTGATCTGGATCTGCAAGACGTCATTCTAATACCTTTAATCATTTGATCCAATTTGGAGAAATGTCTGTCAACAGATGAGTGGAAGTAATCCCTCATTTTACTATTTAGTAGATTTGTGCTCTCCTACGATAGGCTGTTGGGTGGAATATGAAACGCCAGAGATATAAAAAGATCTTTGTTGCCAGAAGAATATGGAACCTTTGAGGAAAAAGGAAGAAGGCTCTGGATTTAAAAAGGCTGTTGTATACAAACATACACTTCCTCACTGTGATCCCAACATATTCATATCTACAGCCAGACCTACGTTTGAGTCCTTATCCTTCTGTGCTGGCTTGAGATGACATCCTGTGGCTTAAGTATTCTGAAAGGAGATAAGCGTGTAGTTTACGGTGACCTAAAAAAACGAAGCTTGGCATTTTCTATTTACTTCCAAGGCTTGCACCATCTCAGGAGAGCAGGAGAAAGGAAAAGTGCAGAGAAATTTAACAAATAAACCCCGGGCTGAAATCTAGAGGTGCTTTCATAAAAAGTGAGCTGGCATGAGCAGCTTACTGGATAACCACCGGGCCGGGGAGGGGAGCAGGGCTGCCCAAGGAGACCCACCCGGGAGCTTCCATCAGGGAGGAATCCACCTCATGGAGAGGGACCCTGGGGATGCTGTATCTGAGGGCACGGGGGGCATCCCGGGGGTGCTCCGGCTCTGCAGAAGGACCTGCAGACCTGCAGCCGGCTGTGCTGGGGGGCACAGAGAGGGTCCGAGCCCTCCTGCGGCTGCCGCCTCCTCCTTGCGGCACTCCGCGGTGCCCGGCTTCTTCCACCCGCCCCACTGCTCCAGGAGCTCTGCTTGCTTTGAAACATCATCTCCCACTCGCCCCGTAGGGCTTTGAAGCTGCTGGGAAACTCCTGCACTGCCTCGCCCCTGTCATCACAGCGCAAAATTAACCTCAGGCTACCCCCAGCAATGGAAAATATCCCTGCAGGTGTGTGAAGGCAGGACTGGGAGGATTCTCTCCTGCCTGCCAACCAGACCTGCTGCTGTCACCACCCGCGTCCCTGGGGGCATCCTCTAGTGGCTGCCAGCAGCATGGCTACCAGCCCCCGGCGACACCGAGGGGAAGGAGAGTGCCAGGATGACCCCAAGTGTGAGAAATAATAACACAAATAATTAAAAAGCCCAAGCACTGAAAAAAATAACGTTTTGATGGTCAGCAGCTCCGTGGTACTGTGGATGCTTCTCAGTTACCATTTGAGATCCTGGAAGGCTGAGGGTTCCTTCAGGAAGGACAAAGGCTGGCAACTCACAATTTCCTCCTGTCCTAATAGAAGGTGTTTGTGGTGGACCTTTCCCAGCCCATCCTGGCGCTATTGCGCTGAGCTGGAGAGCAGCTGGTCACTGGGATTTTTCTAAAGCAAGCCTGGTGGTTTGCATTGCTGCTGCCCTCGCTGGCGAAGAGTGAGTGTGTAAAATGAGAGGGAAGGTGATTATCCATCAGCGACTATTCTCTCCTCTTGCCGTGAAGAGGATGAGAAGTGCTGTTTCTTGAGAGAGCCTATTCATGTTTTTGTACAATAAGAAATAGCTCTGAAATAGCATCTCTCCTGGCAAAATATCCCACAACCATTGTAGCACATGTTGTGTTTCACTGACCCTTTTGGGGCTCGGCTAAGAGACTTGAGTTTGGAAAATGTATTTATCTGACAGCCTGGAGTTAATTCTGGATAAAGGAACTTGAAACCATTTCCTTTCTTGTCAGTGATGACAGTGAAACTGTAATTAAAGTGGAAAAGAATTCTGCACCAGATCTGCAGGTCATGAGGATATACAGTGAAATACTTCCTGCCCACAGCAGATGAAAGCCTGGTGCTGCTCTGGATATGGGTAATTTTGTATTCAGGAGCACAGGTGAATCTGAATAACTGTCAGCTTAATAATTTAACATTTAGATACCCATGATAAATCTGATGCAGCAAAATCATGGAAGTGTATACACTACGGTGTTTCCTGTAATTCAGGAATCAAAGTAGTGAAGTAGAACATGCAGGACGTGCTTCAGGGCTCACTGATCCCTCCAGATTGACTTTTCTGCCTATAAACAAAGGAAACAGGAGAGGTTCTCATAAATCACTGCTAAATTGTTAGCTGGGAGATGATCAGGAAAAATCCTGGACCTGATGTTCAGGAAGGGACGCTCACCTACTAATTAGACCTTTGAGACTTCGGGTGGTCCCTCTAAAGTCATCAGGGATAGCAGTCAGCACCACCAGAACAATGTGGATCAGGAAAAGCGCTGTTTATTTAAGTAGTTTTCAACAGCTTGATACCAGCTGGGGACTTCAAGTGGCAAAAACTACCCCACCCATCAACTTGACTTGCCCTGCTTGGGGGTTTTAAAGGGGATTGGGTAACACTTTTTAAGTGGGAATGAATGATTCCATATTGTCCCAGGCCTGGAGCAGACAAACCCCTGTGCAAGCATCGGCACAAACCGGGCAGCCAAGGGCTGTCTCTGGCAGAGCAGCCTGGAGGAGATGAAGGTGATGGGAGATCATCGAGAAGCGTTTCAGGGTGGGGATAGTTTAAAAAAGAAAGCTTTTTTTGCCTGGCATCTGCTTTTCTGCTTTTCTTGAAAAGCTTTTTCTTGGCTGCTATTCGTCTTTAGTTTGGCACTTACTGCCTCTTCAAATAGAGTATGCTGAAATTGATCCATAGCAGATAAAAGCTAATTACTGCAAGAATGTTTGAGTTAATGGTCTCCTCAGAGGTTGTCTATTAAATTCAACTGTATAATTCATATGCCAATATTGGAGAAAAAATGGTAGAATAAAATATTCAAATTATTATTGATCTCACCATGAATCTGTTCAAATACAAAATCTAGTTAAAAATTATAATATGTATGTAGACCAATACAATATTGATACCTTTTCAAAAAGCTATGCCTGCTAACCTACATATAGGGTACAAATTTATCAGTTAAGAGAGAGGAACATAAACAATTTAATCTGGTGTTTGTTAAACAGTCTGGTGCTCGGCCCTGGACCAATCTTAGTCTTTCCATCTTCAGGGGTGTAAGATATAAAATACATACATGCCTAAACTGTGGAAGTGCCCTCGGTAAAAAGAATAATTTCCTGGCTCAATCTTTCTTTCACACTGCTCTGTGATATGAAATGTGTGCCTTTCTGAGGCTTTTTTTCTCCTTTCCCTAAGAGTGGCTATATTTCACTGCAGGAATAATGATGTCTAGCTTTACCTTTGATGGGAAGCTATTGTGTAGAGAGGTTTGCTCATGTACCCTCACCTATGGCTTTGCTTTCAATTGTAACTCGGTGGTGTGAACAGGGACACTCTCGAGGAACAATGTGATAAAAATGCTGTACCTCACTGTACAATTATCAGGGGGAGAAAAGTCTGATTTATGACTTTCTTTTTACCTCCTTACACAGGAAACTTGGTAGGCTACTATTTTTGCGCCATGTGAGGTGACTGCAGGTTCTGAGGCTGGAAACAGAGGCAAGTTCTAAATTCACTGCTGGGATTGTTCTAAATCCTGGGAAGAGTGACATGACCTGCTGTACTCTGTGGCTCCTGCACTTTGCTGGGGCACACTGTGGGGGTTTTGGTGTGGTTTTGCTCTGGGTAATTCCCAGAATTTCAGCCATCATTCATATGGTGGTGTGTAATGTGCTCAGAAAACACAGCTTTTTTTTGACCTCCAAGATGGTTATTATGAGTATTTGTTTGTATTATTGTGATGCCTGGGGTGTAGCATTCACTGCTGAAAAAATAAGAGTTAGAAATCAAAATTTGTATTTGCAGAAACAGGAAAGAAATATGCTGGGAATTAAAAGAAGCTTACAAAAAGCTCATTATAGTCATTACTGCTGGAAAACATCTCAGAACAACAGGTGGATCCCCCAGTCAGTCAGATAAATCAGGTCATGATGTGAATGGAAATGCTGAAATTTCCCCAAGTTGCATAGATTCTTCTTCTTGCTATTCCTGTCTTTCCTTGTATGTGATGAAATTAGCTGTTTAGTAAAACCTGAAACAATTCCAGGTAAAATCACTGAGATTTTAACCTTGTCTACAAGCAGCTATTGCTTAAATAAGACACTTCAAAAAAAAAAAAAATCCAAGCCTCCAAATATATAATGCATAGAAGCGTGTAGGAAATTGTCTTATGCATGTATTTCTTACCTGATTTTTTTTTCACAAAACAATTCTACTACAGCTCACATCAGAATCTATTTGAATGAAAGAGAGCTGGCTAAAGAGAGAATGCAGTAACTCCATTTCTGTTCCTGTGACTCAGAGAAGCAGGGGCAGACAGAGGGAAAAGCCTGGACTCCAAAGGGAACCCAGAGGGAGTTGATCCCTCTCAGGACAGACCTTGGGTGAGGGGATGGCCCCATGGAAGCAGCAGCAAAGATCCAGCTGCTTCTCTGGATGCAACTTTTGGTCTGTGCCACCCCTCAGAGCCTCAACAATGGCAACACTCAAAGCTCTGTTTTGAGTGAAAACAGCCTCAGTTTTCTCCCACGGGCTCAGCGTTGTGTGTCTTTGCATAGAAGTGTTTTGTTCCCCCCACAGACACACACAGGAGCTTCACAACGCTGAGTAACAGCCATGTGGTGGGCTAAGGAACTTTCACTGGCCTTAAAGATTTTGGTGAGGCCACAGGCTGGAGGAGGCCTGTCCAACTAGGCTGTCTTTCAAAAATGTTTGACACAAGACTGCTTTCCTGACTCCTCATGGAACATGTTTCTGCAGCTCAGTGCCCCTCACTATTTTGATAAACTTTCTGCCTGTAGCTTCTCTTCAGGGCAAATCTGCACAAGGTTTGTGGTGCTGATGTTCCGTTATCCCATGCCTCCAGCAGGCATTTGTTTGCAGCCCCTTGTGATGTCTAGCATCATTAATTTCTTTAAAGTAAATTATTTTTAAACAAGCTCCTGGTGGAACTGGTGGCACTGTGATGCAAACCAGAGCTAGAGTTCTTGAAGAGACATTGTTCACTTCAGTTGTACAATATGCAGGGTAAGTGATTGCTGGCTGATTAGAAATACTTAGGAGTTTGCCTTCTCTTCCTTAGAGACCCAAAAAAGTTGCAATTTCTATACTGAATAGCCCATGAGCATGCTAGTAAACCTTTTACTAGTGCTTAAATTCTCATACAGCATTAACAGACTGTTGTTTCAAAACAGTCTTGAATTTCTGTTATGATTCTACATCAGGGAAGTACAATTCAAAAAAAGTGTATGGAAACATGTGCAACTCTGTGTGTGTGTGTATATGTATATACATTTATATATATATATGAGATTGTATGTTTAGAACTATAAATCACATTTAGGTAATTGCCTGACCAAATTTTTCTGGACTTATTGAATCTCATTTCACACCATGCCTGAGCAAGAGCCAGTTATGTGTTCTGTATTACAAAGGTAATGCCAAATCTTTAGGGTAATTGTCTGGCACCAAGTTCCTGAAAACTATTACCTGCCAACTGTGGTTTGACCAAAGTCAAGTGTTTGGAGCAAAGAAAACAGTAGGAGCTGGGATGTCAATAACTGGTTTGTGAAAAACATCCCCAAGGAAGTAATTTCAGAGAGAAACTGAAGTTCAAGCTTCCATGTTTTGACTCCTGTTGTTTATTCAGGCAGAACTGCATGCCATGGCAGGAGCTGGAACAGGACATGGCACTTCCATGGGAGGAAGGCTGGGAAGCCTCAGTGCACCCCTGGTACTGCCTGGGGTCTCTTTCCCGGTCTGGATCTGCCAGGATCCATCACCACAGGAAGGAGGTGTCAATGTTCAGAGCTTGGGGCAAGCAGAACAAAGGCATTACTGTAATTCTTGCAGGCTGAACATTTTGCAATCTCAAGGCTAGAGGATGCTAACAGGATTGATCTGGAGAACAATTAACTACAAAATCAGATTCTGTACCAAGATGGACGTGTTAAAATAACTTGACAGCCACAACTGATCACATCCCTCTACAAAGGATATAAATGATTACATTAAAGTAAGACTGAGGGTGTATTCTTTAAATCATTTTATGCTGTCAGTGCAAAGAAGACTCACCAGTAAAGGAACAACTAAAATAATTCAAAACAAGTATATTTGAAATGCAAAATCCAATTCAGTCAAAAAATATACATTAACAGAAGTAAACAAAACTGAAAATTGTCAGGAATATTAAAAAAAATCCCTTTTGCCCTCCCCCTTTAAATTAAATATGATGAAAACAACTTATAGAAAAACATTTTCTGCTAAAGACCAGACAAGCACCTAAGTGAAGTTTCAGGTACTTCTCCTGTGAGTGATGCAGTTCTTGATAGTTCAGCTAGGATTTAGTGTCTGTTAGAGGCACATAGATGATGGCTGCACAGCATAAAGAATTTTAAGTTTTACAATAAAGCTTTATGCTAAGGCAAGATAAACAATTATTTATTGAAAAATGTCACAAGTTAAGGAGGGGTGTTAGAAACCTAAACTGCTATGTATACTTTATATATGGACAGTGGTCACTTCAGCACCACTAACAGGGCACTGTTAAGACACTGCATTCCAGTGCTGCTACTTTATTACTATTTAGCAGGAGTGAAGAGACTTAAATTATTCTGCACTTTATGCAACATGCAAATCTGGAATTGGAATATAGCACCTCTTCTTTCTGTTTCACTGACTCTCTCTGCCAGCACTGCACACATGCAGCAGCAGAGTGCTGCAAATCAGGATCACAGAACACAAAGCCTGCCGTCTGGAAAATTAATGGGACATCCCTGAACATCTCTGCCCTGAAGCTTCAGCTTGCAGAGGAACAGTTAACCCAGCTTCTGTGATGTTCATCAGCACTTGCTGGATGCCTCCAGCTGCTTACAGAAGCAGCATCCTTTCACATGGCATTTACAGATCGTGAACCTTTAGTATTTATACAGACTCCATAAGTTTCTGAATTTCGAGTAATCAGTGTATTAGGAGAGCATTAGATATTTATTGGAACACCTTTTTCCTTTAGATTTCTCTCACTTGAAAGAAAAGCCTAAAGCCAACTAAGAGATTTAAACCAATTCCACAGAAACTGGCTCATCGTTGTACCATAGCCTAGGACGCCTCTCAGTCTGCTGCACTGTGCACTTACAAACTCTCCCTTTGAATGAACCTTTTTTCACCCCATTACCTCACATCAGTACTGACCTGCACTCCCCCTAAGAGACACTGTGCTGCCATCAGAACATGAGAGCCACACAAACATGGGAAATTTGGTATTCGATCTTTTCATTCCAGTACAGTTTGCACTACTTGCAGCTTTTTCAGTCTGCCTAGGTGAATGAAAGCAGCACAACAGCTCTAACAGAGGATCATTGTGGTTTGTGTATCAGTGGCCTTTGTCCCACCTTAATAAGTTTTAACTCACAATGAGGTACTTCAGAAATTGGCAAGTCCCACAGTGATACATACAGATTACAGCAGCAACTTGTGCAAGAACAGTAAACTCTATTTGACTGGTATGCTTCAACTAAGAAACCCAGCCATATATTGTAATTCGAAATTTGAATACAGAATGGAATAATTTAATGGTATATCGGGGATTAAGTCCCACAGTTTGTGGATCAGTGCGTTTACACGAGGATCTCTAGCACGGCAGAGCTGCCTCCGCAGTCAGTCCCAGCTAGTGATTCTTTCCTGCTCGGGGATCACGCTCCAGTTGGGCGAGGGCCTGTCAGTCGCCAGCCAGTCAAAGTCATCCACCAGGTTCCAGTTGTTACTGTTTCTGTCCAGCCCAGACGACTCGAAATCTCGCTCGATCCCGGGGTAGCTCCAGGAGTAGGGGGCGAAGGAGACCTCGGAGCAGGCCTCGATCACGGCGCGGCTGGTCACCTGCACGTAGACGCGGCAGTCGCGGGTGCGATGGGTGCGGAGCTGCTGGCAGGCCAGCGCCAGCAGGCAGTCGCTGCAGCCGTCCACCAGCACGGAGGTGGACACGGGCCCGCAGAGCACGGTGCAGCCGCTGCAGTCGCGCACCCGCAGCGTGTTGGGGTTGCCGCGGAGCCGCACCCGGCAGCCGCGCAGCTCCGCCAGCAGCACGTCCCGCTGCAGCAGCTCCGCGGGGCCGAGCTCCAGCTCCGCGTCCTGGGCGCCGCTGAACCCGCACAGCGGCGGCCCGCCCGACTCGCCCTCGGCGATGCCGGGGCCCGGCTCGGGCGCGGCGGGGTCCGGCGGGGCGGGCTCGGCGGGGCGCGGGGCGCTGCCCGGGGCCGCTTCTTTCTTGAGGGCGCGGAAGGCGAATTTCTTCTTGGGCTGCAGCTGCTGCCGCCGCGCCGCCAGGTCCCCCTGCAGCCGCGCCACGGTCTCCTGCCCCTGCCGCACCTCGTAGGGCGCCAGGAACCGCACGCTGCCCGTCAGCAGCTTCTGCAGCGCCTGCAGGCGGGCGGCCGCCTCCTCCAGCGTCCCCGCCGCCAGCAGCGCCTCCACAGCCTCCCGCTCCCGGGCGAAGGCGGCCAGGAAGAACTCGCTCTGCTCCTCCTTCACTACCTGCGCCTCCTTCTTCTGCCGCTGCCGCTCCACGCCCTGCTGCCGCTCCGCTTCCCGCCGCTGCAGCCGCTCCGGCAGCACCACGGCGGAGGCGGCCGAGCCCGCGGCCATCTCGGGCTGTGAGGGAGCCGCCACGGCCGCTGCCTCTCCCGGCGCCGCCATCTTGCCGCTCGCCTCCCCTGCGGTCACCAAGCGGCGCGCGGATTGGCTGCCCGCAGCCCTGGCTGCGTCGCCGCCGCCGATTGGCGGCCCGGGAGGCGCGCGGCGGGGGAGGGCGGGAGGGCCGGAGGGAGGGGTCCCCCGCGGTCTTAAAGGGGCCGCCGCCTCTCCGCGGGATGGGGTGAGTGCTGGCGGCAGGTGTCGTGCGGGGCGGGTTATCCCGCTTCCCAAATTAGCTCCCGGGATATAAATGAGCCCCCGCCCCACTCCCCCGCTGTGCCCGCGCGGAGCTGTCCGCTTCTCCCCGCTGCTGTGCTTACACCCACACCTCCCCTCCCGGGCCGCGCCCGTCGCCGCCGGCCCTGGGCACGGGAGCTCCCGCGAGCGGCGGGGCCGGGCGGGCTCGGGAAGGGGCGGCTCGGCTCGGTGCGGACTCGGGCGGGAGGCGGAGGGGCCGCAGCCCAGAGCTCCACCTGCCCTCCCGGGCGGGCTCGGGGCCGCCCCGCGCTGCCCCTTGCTCTCCGGAGGCGCCGGGCGGTCGCGGCCCCGTGCCCGGGTGGGGGCCCCCGGCTGCCTCGCACGGCCGGCGCCTTCGGGAGGCTCCGTGCTCTAGTAAACCTCCCCTGCTGCCTCCCTCTCCCCAGTGAAGTGGCCGAGGAAAAGGCTGCTGAGCCTTGCAGGTAACTGCAAAGGTGCTGCCAGGTGGATCGAGCTCTTCCTCGCTGCTCATTTGGTTTCTGGAGTGTTTTGTTCCAGAAGAGAGCTCGGTTCTTGAGGGAAAAGTGGGAGCAGTGCCAGTGGATTACTGTGCCCCTGAGGGAGGGCTGTATGAGCAATCCACTGAGGCCTATATGGAGACATGGGAAGGAAAGCTTTTATAATTAGGAGATGTGTATTAAAGTAAATTTGCAGCAGAAACCAGAAATTAAGTACGCTGTCTTAAAGTTAAAAAGTGACTATTGTTTTGCTGTATTCGAGATTTTTTTTCCTATTATTTGGATTTTAATTTGTGCAAAGAAAGTTAACACTAAGCACTCTTTTAGTAATATGGAAAAATCTAACTCCTGTGTATTTCTACAAATACCATCTCCTGCCCCTTGTCATTTTGAAGTCACTTGTAAAAAATTGACAGCACCTAAGACTGTCCAATGAAACAAAAAGGTGGTAAACCCAAGGTAGATAATCTGATTTTTCTGTCTTCTGCTTGGCAATAGCATGAGTTTTTTACCTTATGTTCCTGTTTGGAAGTATAGATTGTTATGTCCCTTAAGGTTAGCATTTAAAAGTACCTTCAGCTTCAAAGTAGCTGTTGTTTTCTGTTTCCTGAGAATGTGGTTTAATTTCTGTGATATGATATAATGTTGTTAGAATGTATGGAGTACCTGAACCTTATATGCAATAACGTCATTCCAGTTTGGATGACAGAGGAAAGGCAGTGAAATGCCTTTAATCCTTGCAAAAGACTCACGCTAAAATAGAGAATATTCTTTCCCTAACAGCGTTAGCATATAAACTGAGGGGATTGCCCGGGATCCTTATGCAACAGTAGCACTTTGGAGCAGGTTGGATGGGCAGTGGGATAGGTGAAGTGTTTGATGCACTACAGCTCTTAATGCAGCATTACGTCTGTTGCACTACTGCAGTGTTCAGAATTTTGGTTCTGAAGAATTAGATTGAGTCTTAAAAAGTAAAACCTCTTATGCTGTAGAATGGCACGGTGCTCAGACATGAAAAAGGAAGGGTTTTGAAATATTCTCACTTGATATTTTTTCCTAGCAATGTGTTTAAATTATATATTTAGTAGTATCATTAGGTATTTTTTTCCAATAAATAGTAAATCCACTCCTGTAGTTATTACAGCAATGTTCCATTAGACAGGAATATGGTGCAATTAATTTTCCATAAGAAAAAAAAAATTCTTATTTCCATGTTGTTGAAAGATGTGAAAGTTTCATTTTAGCTAGGAGGCTCTGTTTGCCTTATGCTCCCTTGAGTCTAGCTAATACAGGTGGTAACAGTGATGGAAGTGCTTATCCTGTACGTGAGGGTATTGACAGAAAAAGGTTTTTGCTGTTTTTCATATGCACAGATATTCCTGGAGTATGGCTTTGGTGTCGTTAATGCAGATGTGAGCCAGTGGATGAACTGACTGGGTAAAAGAACTTCATGTTGGAAGGATTGCAAGCAAGCCTTCGTGTGCACAGCACAGAATAAATGTGAAGTACTTTATGCTGTACTATAATTACTCCTTATTGTATCTGGGCACTTAGAATGCTAGGTATTCTGAATTGTTTTTTCTATAGGTGATTGGAGGTTTAAATTAATGAGGACCAAACACCCTTGTGAATAGGAGCGTCTGGGAGAGACTGGAAACTTTTCACCTTGCTAACGTGCACAATTGTTATTTTGGTCAAAAAGCAAAAGTATACCCAGAGACAAGAAGGTAAAATGTATGACCATAATGAAAAATTCAAAAGGGAGCTGTAAAATTCTTCCAACTGTTTCATCCTGATGTTCCAAAATTACTTTCCACACTTACAATTTGAGGTTTTGTATAATTTATATTGGCATGTGCATTTTTTTTTTTTTGTGGTCATACAAAGACTGACAATTTTCCTCCTGACTTTGCTGGCAGCAACTTCTATGTTTTGAGGCTGCTGTGTGTGCCAGACAGTAACCACCTGAATAAAATGTAAGCATTCTAGCTGAGGCTTGGAGTCACTTGGGTAAGCTGTAACAAGTAGTTTGGCTGTTTGAGGATATGAGAAAAAGTAAGGTACATAATTCTGTGTTATATTTTTTCCTATATTTTCCCTCTTGCCTGTGCTTTTGTTCCTTTCTGGTTTGAAGGCAGATAGCAGTCATTTCAGTAAGACCTTGTGCCATTGTTTGAACTGTACAGTGTCATTTATTTTATGTGAAGGTGCAGATTGCACTTGTTTACTTTGATCTAGTGCTGTGAAAGTCTGGAAACACGAGCTCCGTGTGTGCTTCCCGGTTTAAATCTGTGTCCCATGGTTATCAGTCATGAATGCTATCTGCCTGAAATATTTCCTACTGCTTTGCTATAGCTCAACAGCATTACCTCACAGCCTTTTAAGTGAGATGTATTGTGTAGTTCAGCTGAAGGTTCAAGATCCTGTCTCGTTCCATCATTATTTTAAGAAGAGTGGGGAATAAAAGGGAGATCCACAGAGGCAACTGTGTGCTCAGCCTCATAATAATGGATTCTTACACCTGAGGTTCCTGTGCTTGTAAAAGTCAGAGACCTCATAGATGTGGCGTGATCTCAAGGTGTAGATTTGCAGTCTCTCAAGCAGAGGAAGGAAGGAAGTAGAGTTATTCCTTCTCATCAGTATGTATTCCCAACACTGACAATTTTTATTCCAAAGGGTGTTATGCATGTGTGTTGCACCATCACACAAAAATGCTGTGCGTGTTTTCAAGAAAAGCAGCAGCCTCTGTGCCTCGCATGGAGCCCTTATCTGCTAGATGTGATCTGTGTCTGCTAGATTGAGTTTCTGCAGCAGAGATTAGCAGAGCAGCGTAATTACTTCTGGCTACAAAGTAGGTACTTCAGTGCCTTGTGCAACCAGCGTTTCCACTGATGGTTTTAGTAAGGGCTCTTTGAACTCCTCTGGCTCTGTGATCAGGCATTAAAGATGTAAGCCATATTATGATTCATTTAAGATACTGTAGGCTGCACATTTGTCACGGTGCAATGGGGCTTCATTAAAAGTGAATGTTGAGTTACTGTATCTCGGTTCATTTGGAAAAAATAAATTCTTTGAACATACTGATTGATTTTTTTTTTTTTAAAGCTTTTGTTTGCACTAAAGTGTTGTGCTTTATATATATCTGACCATATGGAAAGCCAGGACAATGTAAAATACATGTGTTTTTAAATCACTCATTGAGTGTTAAAGCTAAAACTATGAGACTTACTTGGTGCAACTTAATTGCTGTGAGTAATGCCCAAGCTTTGAATGTAATCCTTGGGAATGCTTAAGATACTAATTATATTCCAACCAGTCAAGGTGCACTTGTTTTGAAACTAGTCTGAGCTGGTCCCTTCTGAGAACATGGTGTTTCCAGTGCCAAAGGTGGAGAAACAGATTTCCACAAAAATGAGTTATCCTTCAAAACCAGGGACAGGCTTCAAGGCATAGCACTTTATGACAAAAGGTACTTTCAGATTAACAAAGCAAGGCCCAAATATGCTAAACACAAGACCTCAAGAGCAGGAAATGACTTAGGTTTGGTTCAGGTCTAGCTGCTGACTGCTATATAGAATCCTAACTTGCTAATTGACTGTAGGTAAATTCTGGAGACTGGGTATGTAAGCTACAGTTACTGTTTAATGGACTCTCCCTTTAAGGCAATTATTCTATTAGTTATGGAGTTTCTGAGAGTTTTTTTCATTGCCTTGCTTTACATTTCAGATACTTTTACAATTATTTTTTTAAATGGATTTCAGAAAACTGTGGTTGTTGGACTGGCCAGTTCAATGGACCACCTAGGTTCAATAGCATATCAAAGTTTTCTATTTTAGAATTGTGAATCTTACTTGCAAACATATTCCATTTATCTTTCTGAGTGATTTAAATAGAATTAACTCCAAGTCATATCCAAGTTTTCCTATTAGCTCTCCTGCAGTATATTCCCTAGTGGATAAAACTATACTTGTATTCTTTTTGCCATTTATTCATCTTAGGAAAAAGTCTGTCAGCTATAATTTTGAATGAGGGCTTCCTCCTCCTATTATTAGCATTTGTTCTCCAGTCTAAATCTGAGAATAAATTCCATTCATACTGATACCCATTCTAGTCATAATATAAAGACTTATTTTACAGCAATCTTCATTCATATCCAAATCTTACCCAGTTGATTTTATAGCAGGAACTCAGAAATGTCCAAGTAAAGCTATTCTGTTTCAAAAGTTCTGACTTAGGTGGTGCTTTATTCATAATGTCCCTTCTGTTTGTCCATTTTGTCTTGTCCTTATACAAGTGTAGCTTAGCAGGTCTGTGTTTCTTTCAAGAACACAAACAGCTTTGGTATAATTTACTATTCCACTGTCTTTCTGTATCCCTATATCACCTATATCCCTATATGGTATAATTTACTATTCCACTGTGTATCTGTATCCCTATTTCATATTTTAGGCCTCCTTTTTTGCTTAAATTCCTCCCATTTTTGTTTGGTTTTATTTTTTTTTAAACAACATCCACAACACCTCAGTTGTATTAGGAATGCTTCTCTTGTTAGTTTCATTGCCAGGTTGCTGTTTTTAATTAGTACTATGTTTAAAAAAAAACCCAAACCAACACCCAAATCCTTGTGTCCAACTATTCATTAATATGCTCATCTGTATTTTTGTATCCTTACTTAGCTGATTTTTTTCCATTAATTTGTGCTAGCCAAATCAACTATGAATATGATAGAAGGTTGTCCCAATTTCTGCCATCATTTTTAGTTTAAATTCTTCCATCAGTTTTGGCAGTGTTAGTTGGGCAAGATTACTTCTCCATTTTTTCTGTAATAAAGCTCTGTCTCCAGAGGTGAAGGTATTTTTATGTTTTTCTGATACATTTCAGTGGCTGAATATCTTAAGATTATTCTAACCTGGAAGTGAGAGCTATTACTCTTTCAAAATTAATTCTTCTTTTTAGGGTACTTTAGGCTGAAGAATATGAGACTATATTTAAATAACCAAAGAATGATATAGTAATTCTTGATCTGTTCCAGTAATAATTTTGAATTGCAATTTGTTTAAATGGAACCTCCAGTCACCATGTTTTCTTTGGCTTTACTTAATTGTCTGCTGTGTGTCAGATCCCCATCTCAGAGAAGCACAGTTCTCCAAAATCTGCTTTTTAGATTCATCATAGACCAGCCCTGTTGGCCTTCACACAATCTCCAGTCACAGAAACCTGTCTGTCTTCTGGTATTGGTGGAAATCTCCTGTTCTGAGATTCACTCTTCATTACCCCCTCTTACTGCCCATGTCCTTACCAGTCATCCCTTAAGATACCTTTGGTTAAGTAGTCCTGCCTTTGGTGTGATGAGTGATACTGGAGTCATGCAGCTTTACAAATTACATTGTGCAATTATGACCCAGGTTTTTAAGTACTGTTTTGGATAAGGAAAGCATGGTATCAAGCTGAACATTGTAATGTTTAGGTAACTTTTATAGGTGAGTCATCAAAATAGTGGTGGTAATTGTTCAGAATTTGGTGGATATTGAACTGAATTTTTCGTGTGGTATGTTACGTTTATGTTCCAAGTTAAAGTCCTTGTCTGCTTTCATGCCGCTGTATTTGGGTGCTCTACTTTTCAAGTGACCTCTACCTCTCTATTGCCTGTGCCCTTTAATGATGACTTATTTGTTTCTGTGCCTTCAAGCTTAGCTATTTTTTAAAATTTAAATAATTAATTAAGCCATGTGTAGATAAGTAAAAGGTGTGACTGGTGATGAGCTGACATAAGAAACACATTAATGAATGGAAAGAAAAAGCATGGGAGGAAGAAGTGTCATCAATAGAGCTGAAGGATTCAGTCTGAGGAAGCAGGGCTGCAGTGAAGCAAATGGCATTCTTTTCCTTGCAATATATCTCTGAAAGGATGCAGTGATTTGAGGTTACAACCATCTATTAATGCAAAAACCTTGGGATGGCTGTGGAATTAATTCCTTTAATGCACTAGTTTAGTCCTTACATTCTTCCTTATGAATCTACTGCTGCCTTGCCTTCTTTTGGGGTACTAATTTATGATTGAACAAGAATTGGAGTGCATGTGATGGAGACCTGAAGAAATGGGCTGAATACCAGCAAACTGACTTGATGTGGGAGAAACCTGAAGACAGAAAGAATAAGGGTGTTTTGTACCCCCTTATTTTCTCCCTCTCAATATCTAAGCACAGTTTTCAGTTCTTCACAGTCTGTCATTTCAGGGCAATGTATTGGAGCGCTCCAAATGTCATTTGGTGTCTTTGCACACCTATGAGAGTGGTATTTGTTAAACAGCACGGTCACAGTTTGACAGCTGGTGTCAAAATACAGCCAAGTAGTTTGTTGTGTGATGAGTGCACGTGACGTTCCCAGTCGCTGTTTTTACACCAACGTCTCTCAGTCTTCCAAAGATTTATCTTCTTCCTTCTGACACTGGTCTTTACTTTCTTGTGCTTATTTCCCCTTGCTCCTTATAAAGCTGCTACAGGAAAGAAAATGTATTAATGTGATGGTGGAAGCTAAAGAAGGGCAGCAACTGATTGTGCATTGTACATAGGACTCTGGTTGAAGATGACAGCTCTGAGCAGGTGACCTTGAGGTAGAAGAATGTTGACATACAAAGGTCTTTTGTATTCAGGCAGTAAGGCAGTGAGAAGAGGGGCAACCTCTCGGGGCAGTGACACCCAGTTCTGAAACACCACGTGGTGCTCTTAAAACAGCATGAGTACCTGCCAGAAAAAAGCAGTAGTTCTTTACAAACATGGTCTGAGAAATTTTGTAGTACACCTGGAAGTGGTAACATTACAGCTGATGGCTGCATTCAGACCTCTTGGTATTGAAGGTAACATTAAGTGTGTACTTCAGTATGACCTATGAAGTTACATCCAACCCTAGATTTTTCACATTTCTACCTGTGAACAAATATAGCAAACGTGTGTAGATACGGAGAAATCTAGTTACTGCAGGGTGCTTCATTGTATAGATGATGTTAGTTCTCCTTCCCTTTTCATACTGTACCTGCTTAGTAATGCTGTTGTCAATGCTGCCTTGGAACATCTTTCAGGGAAAGTAAGTTATGGTACCATCATGGAAAACTTATGTAGGATTCCTTGTGTTTCTTATGGTGACAGAATCCATTCAAAATCACTTGCCTTCCTTTCTGCAGTTCCTTCTTTGTATCATATTGCCTGCTTCCTATTTGTGGTTTCTGTAGGATTGGGAGAGTAATAATAATAACATACTGATCAGATGCTCGGCCTTGTAACCTCTGAAGTTAAGTTCCTTCCTGTTAACCAAATGAGAATGCTGGTGGTGTTCCTCCATACAAGTTCTCACTTGGGCAATATTCTCTAAAGCCAGTGAAGCTGAGCAGGTTTGAATTCAGGGCAGTTTGGCCTTGAAGCATTTACTGAAGTTAGGAACCTTGAAATGTTGGCCTTTTGGATTTTCTAATGCTGGTGCCAGGAGTACAGGCTTACAGCTCCTGCAGAGCTCTGTGGCACGTGGTGTTTGAGTCCGTGCTGTGGCTGTTGGGGTCCTTGGTGCAGTCATGAAAAGTGCAGTTGATAATCTGGCTGATGGCCAAGGCACAGCCACGTGCAGGTTCTGTCTGGGCTGCACAAAGGATCTGCTGCACTCGGCTTCTGTGCTTGGGCCGGACCCTTCCACTTTGGGAGCGATCTGAAACCTCACCTCACTTTTCTACTGGGGGTGTGCATGGAAACAAGGTTTGTAGGCGAGTCTTGGCTTTGGCAAAAGATTGGAATTGGCTGATTAATTAAAAAAATAATCAGATTGTAATTGGAAAACAATGCTGAGGTGCTGAGATTTTTTTTTTAAGATAAGCAATCTGGCCAAGTTCTTTGAGAAGGTTCACTTAGTACACTGCCCTTAACCATTTTGACATAGTTACTCAAAAAACCTAAAGCATTGTGAGAGGGTTTTTTTGAGCTGTGTGAAGCTAATAAAGAACGATATGCTACTAAATAAAGTCTTCAAATCCTTGTCTCTAAGGAGTTTTAACAAAGTTACTTAGGAATAAAATAGTAAAGTCCTTGGGAATTACCATAACTAGCAGGAAAAGGGTCTTAAAGAGATTTTTTGTTGTTGTTTTTAAAAGCATTACCATACATATATCAGCATGCTAAAAATCTACTTTCAATCAAAATGTTTTTTTTTTTAATAAACCAGGCTTCTCTGAATTATCTACAAAATGAATTAATTTTTTAGAATTAAATTGTTTCCAATCAATGAATGAAGTGAATGGTGGAAACTGGAATAGTTTTCTATAACAAAAAAGCTTTGAACAAAGTGATTAATGCTTTTAGCTGAAGTAAACTGTAGAATAGCATTAATGAACTCTCAATGCTATAACCTTTGACTTCAAATTAACAATTTTAGGTTACCCAAAACTTTTTAAAGTAGTTGAAGTTCTTGAATTTTGTTTCCAGCAAGGCTGATAACATATCTAAAAATACTTAAAATAGTATAGCTTGCCGGGGGATCAAACCTTGTATTTTTCAAGGTGACCTTGCATTTATTTTTCCGGGGAGCCCCCTGCACTTGCATTTATTTTTCTGGGGACCCCCTCCCACCCACCAAGCTTAAAGTGATTTACAGCTTTAATATGAAGGAAAACGGCCAAATTGTTAACATTAACGTTAATAGGATAAAAACTTTGTTTTACTTCCCTGTAACCCCAAACAAACCCCAACTTTTAAGCTAAAGCCAGCAGCCTAGGCTAGGTCTCCAGACCGAGGGGTTTCTGAAAAACACAACCCCCCCAAAAAAAGGAGCCGAAGTTTTTAAAGGGTCTGGCTTTAAACGCGGAGCGAGGATCGCGCCGGGGCTGGGGACTCATCATGCCAGGGCGGCGGTGCGTGTGCCCGGGCGCCGGTCTGCGGCGTTGTGTCCCGGCGGAGCTGCGCGGCCGTGCCGTGCCGTGCCGGGCCCGGCGGCGCGGTGCCGGTGGCGGCGGCGGTGCGGGCGCGGAGCGGAGCCGAGCGGAGCCGCGCTCTCCTCCCGCTCGCTTTCTCTTTCCCCCTCTCTCGCTCGCTCCCTCTCCCGCTCGCTCTCCCCCCTCCCTCCCTCGCTCTCTCGCTCTCCCTCTCTCTCTCCTACACTGCCAGCCCCTGATGTGATGGCGAAGAAACCCCGTTGACAAGGCACTGCTTTTTCATGACGGTGAGTTTCCCTTTGAGTGTATTATAATTTTGTGATAAAAATTTCAAGGAAAAAAAAAACACACAACCTCCTTCCTCCCTTCCTTCGGGGAGGGAAAAGAGAGGGGGGAAATCTATCTCCAGACAGACAGAAAAGAAAGAGGAGCAAATTAACAACCAGGAGTTGCCAAAACCAGGATATTAGGTTTCAGCCCAGAGAGCTATTGGCTCTGGGGCTATGTATATAAATATATATCTAGAGAGAGAGCGAGCGAGAGGGGAGACGAGGAGGAAGAAGAGGAATATTTTGTGGGTGGCTGTTGTTTGGGCAGATGTGGATTCACATGGAAATGAACTATATATATTAATTTTTTTTTTTCCGCGAGGATGGTGGTGGTGGCTGCTGAGGGCACTTAAAAAAAAAAGTTGTTTCTTAAAATAAAGGCGCGGGGGGGGGGGTGAAGGGAGAGATAAGGTTTCAGGTCCAGGCTGATAGCTGCAGAGAGGGGAGAGGTTTGGGGTGGGTTTTTTTTTTTTTTTTTTCTTGCTGATGCCATGCAAATTCAGGAGAGGAGGGAAGAAAAATCTCTTTTAATGACTCATTGATTGAGCCGGTTTAAAATTAGTTGTTGTTGTTGTCTTTTTTTTTTTTTCCGCCCCCTTGATGGCCATCAAGAGAGGGATGGAAAGAGGAGAGGAGGGAGAGAGAGTGTGTGTGTATGTGTGTGTGAGAGAGTGAGAGGGAGAGAGGGGGATAGAGAGAGTGTGTGAGGGAGAAAGAAAAATAATCTTTTCAAATCTCCTCCCTCTTTTTTTTCCCCCCTCGTTTCTTTGCTTTTCTCTAAAGCTCTGTGGTCTGTGAAACAGTCTTTTCTTCCTCCTCGTCGGGAAAATGGAGACACTTCGTCTCTCTCCTGGCTGTGCAGCTGGGAAGGATTTTTCTTTTCTTTTTTCCTTTTTCGCTCATGGCTTGATTTTTTTCTTTCCCCCTTCCACTCGCCACCACCCTAATCTTGTCTTTTCTTTGAGCTTGTGTCTCAGAGTTGTACCTGCTGGGGATTTATTTTTCACTCATTTCCTCGTTTTCGGTGTCGCCACTAGATTTGATTTGATTTGTTTGGTTTTTTATTTGCAATTTCCTCCGAATCGCTCCGTGCCTCCTGCTTTTAACCGAGGAATGGAAACGGTGCCGCTTTTTGTGGGTGCGCGAAATGCTCGGGCGGTAGGTTTGGGCTAATGCGATTTTTTTTTTCGCCTTTTCGGGATCGAGTTTTTCGATGTGCTTTTTATTTTATTTATTTAATTTTTTATTTTTCTTTCGGAGAGAGAAAATATTTAATTGTAACGCCTCTTTAAAACACAATAAAGCGTCTCTTTCTGGAGTGACCCCTTTGGCTTCGATGTAGAGTGGATGTAAACCCGATCCTTTGTGCTGCTGGGATTATTTTGCGTAAAAGAAGCAGTATTTTGTAAATAGATTTTTTTAGTTGTGGCTTAGAGAGAGTAGTAGGTTGTGAAGGGGGTTTTCTAAAATGGTCACTGTTCACATTTATTGAGTCATGGGCGGTATTCAAGTATGTAAATTATATTTTGTTTTTTGGTATTAATTACAAAATTCAGTTATAGATGATGGCAGAAAACAGGTACAGAGACGTTAAAAGCCGGGCAAAATCGAACGACGTGTAGAGGGCACGCATGTATTTCCTTAGAGCTGTTGCTAATCACTGTGGGGAGGAATGAGATGTGGAGGCCTCTGCCTTTCGCCATTCCGTGCTCGCCGCTCCCCTCCTTCCCCGGGCTCGGCAGCGCGGTGTGGCCGAGGGACTGCCGGGCAGAGAGGAGAGCGGCTCCGGCGGCTGCCCCGGCCGTGCCCGGGCTCGGCGGGCAGGCAGCCCCGGCTGCGCGGGGGAGCGGGAAGATGGCGCTGCTTGGCTCCCTGCCAGCGTTTGTTGCGCAGTTTCACCCGCTCTCCTCCCCCACGGGCGCCATTTTAAAGTCCTTTCTGCTGTCGCCGCGCCGTGTGGGGCGGTGCCGTCGCGCCCAGCTCGGGCCATATTTCTGTGTCTTGTCTGGGAAGCATTTCTGCTTTGGGCTTTGGGAGCCGAGATCTCCCCGAAATCCTCAAAGCCTTGCTTCCCTCCCGTACCTCCGCACTCCTTTCCTAATCCTTCGCCACCGTCTTGAGGGACGGTTTAACAGCCTTGGCTCGCCCGGGCCTGTGCGCGCAGCTTCGATCCCGCCAACAGCCCTTACAAGCTTGTTTTCTTTACCTCTGAAATACGCGTTTCTTGTCATTCAGCGTATAGGAATTAATAAAAGATTTGAAAGAAGTTTTTTTTTTTTCTGAACGATGGCCGAAAAATAAAACATGACATTAAAAAAAGCAGTCCACTTTTAAAAAATGGTCCGGTGTAGTGCATAGGGCAGGGTATTCTTCATTGAAGGGGTTTCAGTAGTGCTTGCCAAAATAAAAGCATTGGTAATTTTTTTGGTGGGTAGGTTGATTGTTTTGTTGCTGGTACTGTCGTAGTAGTATCTTGATGTGGGGAGGGGACTAGCATATTTTCAAGTTTTTATTGCTCCTTTATGTCTAAGGGGAAGTTGCTTTTCCCAAATTACTTAATTAGACAGCTCCACCTTAATATATTTTTAAAGTTTTGTTTTGGTGCTGTTTTTAGGACGAGCACTCCAAATACCTTTTTTTTCAAAACCACCTTTTTTTTTGACATTTCTGTATGATTGCTCAGAGCTCATGAGATTTCAGCTTAATACCAACATCACCTGTACCTGGCAAGAGGAAGGTGTGCTGCCAAGTCAGTTTATGCTGTGCCTGCTAAGGAGTGTGGAATGCTTGTGTAATTCTTGGATTTCTGTTTTTTCATACATCAGAGGTCAGCTTCCCCATTCTCATTGCTCATTCCTGATAGAAGTGGGAGATTTTTTAAAATTTAGAAATAATCTTAAGATGTTTTTAATTATTTAAATGTTTAATTTTTTTTTTTTTTGCCTGTTGAAGGGTTTTAAGCAACATTTCTGTGAAATACATTTACTGCTTGGAATATACAAAAAATTGTCTGGATATAAACTGTCTTTTTAAAAGACTTTCCTGGGGACTTGTTGGCATTTTAGCTTTGAATAAAACACCATCTATGAAACTTATTTATAGAGATTTTGAATGTAGAATACAGTATTTGTTCACATATTTCAGAAATCTTAGAAATTCACTGCTTCTTGAAGTGATTATTTTCATTAACAGGAATCTTGGGATCAAGGTGGTGAATTATTTTTTTAATGGTGGCATATCTATAAATAATAAAATTTCTCTCTTATTCCTTGAATGTCTGGGAGACTGTGTGTGATTTTCTTCACTAATTTGTGAAAACAGTGAAGAAATGGCAGAAACAGGATAAAAATGACCACTTTATATTCTCTCAGGGCCTAGTACTTGCCAAATGACTATATATAATCTGCACAATAGCCTGTTTGCATTAAAGCACAGTATATTCTCATTTTGCATTGAGATCTTGGTTGGTTACTATTTAAATATTCCAGATCTGTTCTTTTTAGATGTGTTTTTGTCTCTCCGAGCTTATAAGTTTGTGGCTGTTATTGCAAGCAGCACTTTGCTTTGGGTGTCACTTGTTTACCCTTCTGGAGGAATGCAGAGCTTGCTCACCATGTTGATACAGTAGCCCGGTAGTGCTTCCATTGATACCCCTTGGCTTACTCACTGGTGTGTGCTCACCTGGGTGTTCAGGTGTGTGCTTGTTTTGGGCATGCTTGGAGTGCTTGCTCTGTGTGTGATACCTGTATCCTGGGCTTGGAAATGCTCTCATTAAATGTGTGGCCTCAGCTACAGAGATGGTTGTATTGTAGCTAAGTATTTACATCACTTTGTGCATGTGCAGCTTTCCTGCCCCAGCTCCTTCACATGTCCTTTCCCAGTACAGTTGATGTATTTATTTTCGTTCCACTGAGAGGAAAGCCCCAAAGTTGTGCTAGTATGAGCTGCATGTGCAGTTTGCTCCAAGGTCCCTTTCTGTATGCATGGAGTTTTCCAGCAGAGGAAAGCCCGTGGCTGGAGCTGAAGAGCTCTGGGGTGCCTGGGTGTGCTCCCTGCTGCCTTTGCAGAGTTTTGCTGGTACACTTCTCATGGTTTCCAGAGAAGTATCTGTAACTGCAGTTGGGTTTCACACTGAGGCTCTAATGGTCAGTGATCGTGCCTCTCCGTGCTGCATTAGGCTTGTGGTAAATCTAATGGCTGCTGCTTTTTAGGGTAGCTGTAGCAGCCAGCGTCAGTGTGTCATTGCTGGCTGAGTAGTGGCTGCAGAGCAGGCATGAGAGCCTCTTTGATAATGTAGTCGCTGTTCAGAGAGTTGGCAGAATTCCTTACTGTGCTTCTGCTGGAATAAGCTGCATCTGTACTTGAAAGGTTTTTTTATTGCCGTATAGACATGGGGATTGTCTACAAAAACAAGTGTGTTTTCCTTTCTTATGGTAGAGGAAAAGCAGTGACAATAATAAACTGTTCTAACATTCATTGTGACCTGCCACTGTTTTAATTTGAAAGTGTGAGCAGTTTTGGGAGGGCCCTTGTTAACACCACCATAAATGCATAAGCACCAATCTGAACTGAGGTTTTTTTCAGGTCATTGCATAGTTAAATGAATATGTGTGGTTTTTTTCAAGTATGAATTTGTTCCTGCTTTTTTTTAGTTGGAAAAAACCCCCAACTACTCTGTCTGTAATATTTTGCTTTATTTGAGAATTGTTGAGGTTTTAGACAAAATAAAGATTACCATCATTAACTAGCACAGAGACTCTATCAAGTTTTTTTTTTAAATTATTCCTTTCTTTTCTTGCACTAGTTTAAAAAGGTTCTAGGGCTAAGGGAATCCTTACCAAAAGAAATGGAAAGCAGGCAAAATCTGTAAAAACCTAACACAGTAACCTTTTTCTCATTGAAGGTATTGAGAAGGGGTGGTGAAATGGAGAGGGAAGGTCTGGAGAGGATTTAACTTCATTGCAAAAGACTGATTGATTAGTTTTGTAAAGTCTGATCTTATGCCTTGTCTCAGATGGAACTTGCAGTAGTTTTACTGTGAACTTGATCCAAGCGTGGAATTTCAAGACGTGGTGTTGGAGCTTGAATTTGAGATAACTTCTGTAGTTGAGTTATCTTGGCCCCGCTGAAATAGGTGGTGAAATTTCCATTGGCAGTCAGCAAGGCATTGGCTTCAATGAAGAATGACAGCATGGAGGATCTTCAGCTTGGATTTGGGGTGTTGATAAGGACTGCACTGCTGAAGTAGTTACACATCTGTCAATTAATCCTGTTCACTTTTCAGTAGTTTCCCCAAACATAGTAACTGAAAGGAGTATAAATGGCTGTTCAGCTAATTATTGGCAGTTGGTAGCAGATACTAACTAGCTCATCTGGATCATGCTTATGGCAAAGTTTGGTTTTTAAACTAGTATGGACTAGAGTGGCAGTGAAAAGGTATTAATTGGGCATTGGTTGATAAATGAACTGAGAAATGTTCAGTCCATAAAGAAGTTATGGGCCCGCAGAATATTTTTTCAACATCTCTGAAAACTATATCTCACAATAAGAAGCATGAAACTTGAGTATTCTCGAGTAGAAACAAGGTAAAAACCATCAGAGGGACTGAGCGAACATTTCTTGGAGTATTGTTTTGCACAAAGAACATATGCTAGCAGTCTGTACTATAGCATACAGTACTTTGTAGAAATGCTGAAGCACCTCATATCTTCTGGGCAGGTGAATGTTTCCTTCCTAAGGAACTGCTGAGATCATGCCTCCTGTGTCTCTTGTGGGATGAAACCAGCACCTTTCAGAATGTTTTATGAATATTGAAATTCCTGAGGAGCTGTGTATGTGGTGGAGCAGCTTGGAGGACAGAGCCCAGAAGAGGCCATAGGGAGTGATGAGCATAGTCACTGCTGGAGGAAAGGTCTGAGCCCAGCCTTTAGCCTGGGAGATCCCGTGGGATAAGGCAGCGGCCTGACCTTCAGGTTACTCTGGATTTTCTCTATGTGGTTTAAAAAATCTGTTTCCTGATACAAGTCTTGTTAATGTTTTTGATATTGCCAAGAGCAGCTGTGGATGCAGTAGGAAAAGAATTGTATTGAATAAATCAGAAATGGTGTGCTGAGCATGTGTATCTCAGGGAAATGACTGTAGACAGCCACACAGGGTGTTCACTTGTGTACCTGTAGCTGGATTAGCCATTACTATCATACCTACTGTTAATTGAGCTGCACATTTCCTTTCTTTTCCCTAACATACTAAAATATCACTGTAGTTCTTGGAAGTTTGCTAAGTTGCCGCATTTGACAAACTCAAATCAGTATTTTTTTAATGGTATACTAAAGGGAATGTAGGAGTTGGATAAACAGCCTATTGTAGCTTGTCTGTGGTTTTTATTTACCCTTCTGTGTGTGGAGCTGGATGTGTGAGCCCCTCTTAGGTGCTGGTCTGCCAGATCTTAAAAACCATGAAGAGGCATAATGTTGTGGCTAGCAATTCCTGAGAGGAAGCACTTTTGTGTTTCTTTTCTTTTTGCTATTTTCCTGATTCCTGAATTGTTTCTATTTTTTAGAGTAGATTTTCTTAGAAAGGTTTTTCATCATTCTTTTGAATATTTAAAATTACCAATTTCTTCTCATACTTTGTTGCATACAGATGTCTGAAATGCTGATGATTAAATTCAGTTCTACAGCTAATTTCAAGCATTGCAAATTTGTCTTAGAAGTACTATTCAGATTTAGATTCTTGGAATGAAAACTTATTTTTGAATATTAAGAAGGTAATGCTTGCATAATGTGCTGTGTTTCTAGATTAGATTTTCAAATTTCTTAGTTTTCTAGCTGTATTTTAGAGCACAGTTCTGGTAGATTTTGCAACAGTGTAGTAACCTTTGATTACTCTGGAAAAGAAAATATTCATAAGGAGTAATTTCATATTGTAGGATATAAGTACAGCATAGTTAGTTTATGAGTGAATAGTAAGTCTTTGTGTTTCACAAAGTGCATTTTAAAATGATTATTTGTCCTTACTCCTGTTGTCTTGAAATGACCATTTTTGGATAATTATGACTTCCGAGTGAGGTTTTAATTTGCAAATAATTTTTCAATATTTACTTCTTTTCCATTGAGTACTTGTCATTGTTCTGCAGCACATAATTTTTTTACAGTAATGGGAGGGAGAAGTGGAAACACCTCTTAATACCAATTTTTGTATTCTGTCCATGTAAAAATCAATTTCTTGAAAACAGAGGGCTTGACATGGTAAGCAGCTCTTAAGTTGATTATAAGATGGAGTTTTGGTTACTTACAAGAATCTGAAATTCACTTTGCGAAATACTAGATTGCTCAAAAGTAGTATTGACGTGAAATTTAAGAATAAACTATATGATGATAAGGATTTGAGTTTATACTTTTTTCTTACACTTCTGTGTTGCAGAGAATGCAAGTGAGGTCTGGTTGTTCCTGTCTAGGAGTTTCCTTCACTGAATCCGAGGCTGCCTGTTGGATAGGAACCTGAGGGAGAACTGACAGGGTAAGGCAGGCAGTGGTAACAGCACCTTGGCAATCTGAAGTGCACACTAGGATGATACATTACCCAGGGGATGGTGAAACAGCTTGGGGGTTTTTCCCCCTAGTTCAGAAGCACACAGAGCAAAATATTAGCACTGTGGAAATTAATGAGAGTTTTGGTGGAAATTTGTGTGAGGAAAGGACTTTGTTTCTGGGTGTTTGATCTCTGCAGTCAGTGTGGGGTCACTTAATGCTGCTGCAATACTTTTATGTAATTTAGCAAGGGATGGATGGGGTTAAATAGAGTTATCTTACTCCGTGCTCAGAAAGGTTGTGAGGGATGAAAACACCATGAATTTGATGTATCACACTCAATTCGCAGCAGTACCATTCTCTGCAGTGATTGTTGCAGTAACTGATTTGTTCTGGTTTTGTTTTGTGGTGATTGTTTTTCCAGTGGCAATGCATTTCTTCAGGTATTCCATACTTGTGTTGGGATTGTACATTAAAATTCTGAATGGAAAATGATACAGAGCAACAGAACAATTTAAAAGATCTTTCAGGACAGGTTCATTATAAAGCACAAGAGAGATCTTGTCAGAATTCCTGCTGACAGGATGTGTACAGAGGCATACTGAAGTTGTGAGGATCAGTGGGTGTATGTCATAACTCCAGCAGTAATTGCTTCAGGTGCTGGGGATGTTCCTGTGTGCAGTTTGATTATCTCCCATTATAAAGGTTTAGCTACAGCAGTCATTACCTTGCTCTAAAGCATCGATTTCCAAAGGTCACTGTTCACTCCAAGGAGTCATGCTGCCAATCAGGAATTGATCTCGTGTATTTGCACAGAACTCTTGAGTCTAGATTTTTCCAACGGTTTTGCAGAGAGATTTATTTATGTGTGACTTAGCAAGGTTTGATGTTGATTATATCACACTTTTTGGAAATCATTGTTCTAGATGTTGCTCTTCTAAGCTATCCATTAGCTTGTGCTTTTTACAGGAAGTGAGAATGGGTTTATTGCTTTGTATCTGAAACAATCTATTAAGGCTGTATGAAATTATAAGTGACTTTGAGAAGAATAATTCTGTTGTTGCAAGCTGGAATATAACTTGAGTAAATTTAAAATCCAGTGTTTGCAGCTCTTAGAATATAGATAGTATCTGAAGAGTGTGTGAATAGTTGGACTGCTTCTGGGGGAATCTGGTTTTAATGGCACTGCAGGTTGTAGGCCCTGCATGTGTTACATGATACTGTGGATTGTGTAGCATGTTGGTTAAAAATTTACTATGGTTACCTGGCCCTGCCCCCTGCTGTAAGCAAAACAAGCTTCACAGTTAGAACAGGTTGGTCAGGGCCATTTGTGCTTTGAAAATTTCCAAAGAGGGTGATTCCAACCCCTTGCTTGAACATTCTTGTTTGTGAATGTTTTTCCTTGCATCTGGTTGGGATTTTTTGTGTTCCATGTTTTGGCTCTTGCTTTGTGCCGATGAGAGACAACCTGCTTGGCTCATCTTAGTCCCCCTTTTAGCAGGCTGCAGGTAGCACCTGGGTTTGCCTTCTGCTGTCCAGGCCTAAGAAAAGCAGTTCCTTCCTGTGAGCACATGATTTTACTTGCACTCTGTTGGACTCCTTCACATTGTTTTGTATTCTTAAGAGCAGTGTCTGTGTGTAAAAGCCCAGCAGATTTCAGCTGGGAGCTCAGAGTGCTGCTGGAAAGGGAACAATCGCTCCCCTGGCCGCTGCTTGTGCCGAGGTGATGTGTGTATTCAGTGTGTGCTGCAGCCCCACATGTGCTGTAGGCTGACTGAAGCACTGCTGCCTTCCCCTGTGTTTAACTCTCCACCTACCTCATTCCCTCTCTTGTGCTGGCGCCAGTGCTGCTGTAGCCCTGTGGCAAGCCAGAAGCAATCAAGGAGCTCATCCTAAGTTGAAACAGATCAATGTATTTTATCAGATCAGTTTTTGTTCCAGATGACTCTTCAATGCCTTGAGCTGACCCAGGGAAGGTGGATGAGAGGAGGGCAGGACTGCTCTATTCATCTTCTATTGCTCTTTGCTCTGTAGTAGGTCAGAGTGTTGAAATGAAGGCAGAGGCTTTAAGGCCAAGTAATAAGAGTCTCCCAGAGGATTGGCTTGCATAGCTGGGATTTCCTTGTCAGTTTTATTACTTTCAACTTCTCTTATGTTCCGCTCAGGAACGTGTAATAAAGGGCACTGTGGTTATTTCCCAGAAGGGATAGGCAGGGCTTCTTGCACAAGTACATGTTATCCAAGTTGAAATATATCCTATATTCACCAGTGTGGTAGAAATATGAAATAAAATGGTAGGGGCTTTGCTAATAAGCTATAGGGAATATCTGTGCTGGGTTGTGACTAATTAGCGAGGATTGCCCTTTGTAAATTAGTTGGATGCACCAGCAGGGCTGAATTTGGCCTACTTCTTAAAAGCAGATTTTTTTTGTGGCTTTTTTTTTTTTTTTAAGACACTGTAGTATTGATAATTAGATATTTGCTAGGCTGCATTGTAACAGTGCTCCAGCAGTTTGTGTGACTCTTCCCAAAGTGTATTTTCTGCAGCTTTCTCTAGTGTGGGCTCTTGGCAGGGCCCTGGATGCATTGATGGGTCCCAGTGGCCCAGCCAGACCTCACCTAGAGCCCTCCACTGGCTGAAGTCTCCAGAGACTGATCCAAATATAGAAGTGAGTCAATGTTTAAGGGTCTAGGCCAATGGTCTCCAGATGTTTGTGATTGCACACTCCTATTGGCAAGATTTTTGAGCATGTGTCCCCAATATATTTATATTAATTTGCATACACAAGTATATTTGTGTATAGTACAACTTCATATACCAGTGAAGTTTTAATAATTTCTTCTTGCACCCCACTGGATTTTCTTGCACACATCCTGCTTTGAAGACCACTGGTTTAGGCTTCATAACTCTTTAACTTCACTCATTGTAGCAGATTTTATTTTCAAATTCTCATGGCTTAATATGGTTTGTACCCATTTCATACATTACTCATTGCTGTGGCCCACTGTATGTTAACAAACAGTGAGGAGGACACAAAACTAGAAAAGATAGTTGGCAAGAAAAGTGACAAACTTTTCTGTCATTTGTGCCGTAGGAAAGGTTTTAGGAAAATTCCTCCGGACAGCCTTACTTTTGTTAACTCACTTTTAAATGATCATCTGTGTCAAGGTCACATGGTGCTCAAATTCCACTTTTCAAAGTAGACTGCATGGCTACTTTTGGGTGAATTTGGTTTTGGGCATGCAAGTACTCTGATTGTTTGCTGCTGCCTCTGTTGCTTTCCTGGCATTACCAGGGCACTAATCGTTTGGTAATCCTTGTTGAAAATAGGCATTAGTTAAAAAGATTTAAACCTGCAGTGTCCTGGTTTTGGCTGGAGCAAAGTTATTTTCTTCCTAGTGGCTGGAACGGTGCTGTGTTTTGGCTTTAGGTTGAGAATAACACGCTGATGTTTTAGTTGTTGCAAAGCAGTGCTTGCACCAAGGCAAGGCCCTTTCAGCTTCTCATACTGCCCTGCCTGTGTGGGGGCTGATTTGTGTTTGTAATAATAAATCCTGTGACCAGGACTGGAGGGGCCCTGCCTCCAGCTGGATGAAGGAAGGGGACTTCCAGCTTTGACTACCAGGTTTCTTGGACTGTGGATATGGCACATGGAAGCCACAGGACATACAGGACTCATTTTCACAGCAACCTCATGGACTCCTAGGTGAAAAAGTTGGATATGTCTTCTTCCCTATCATGCATCAGCCTCTGGGAAAATCCAACAACACAATGGACTGTTCAAGGCCACTCTGAGAGCAAGGGGTACTGGGACATACAGACATTGGGATAGGGGAACTGCTAAAAGGGCTGGCCCTGCCCAATCAAAACTTTCACATCCTGTAGAAGTAGATACAGTTCCTATAGTGCGCACAGAAAATGGTGTTGTGGAAAGCAGTCTGGGTTTTTCCTGTCTCAGGTAAAGGTAGACCCATCCATGGGATTGGATTTGCTCAAGGACCTGGGTGCACTTAGTGGGTAATGCAGAGGGATGAAGTCTGGTGTGTACTCAGGGATATTTGATTTTGGGGTGGAACAACCAGTGAGGATGTTAAGTGCTGTATAATGCTGTATTTCATCACTGGTTGCTTTATGCCATGGCAATGGTATTGCTGTAAGATTCATGAAGAATGAGTGCTGATGAAACTGAGCAAAGTGCAGCAGCAATGATGGAACCAGACAAGCACAGCAGTGATGAACCAAACTTCAGCATGTAATCATCCCAACAGCATTTACCATCTCTGTCACTTTGAAGGAATGATATGACAGATGGAGCCCAAAATCCTGGACTAAATGAACTCAGTGGACGTCTTAGAGGGTGGCCCATAGATTATGGGCCTGCATAGATTATGTATGTCTGCATATATGGTGAAAGACAGGAGAGGTGGCTGTGGTTATGGGGGATGCATTGGAAAGTGTGGGACCGGGGCATGATGACATTGGTATAGAATAAGGGGTGGATATTGTCTTGGCTTTGACTGGGGTAGAGCTACTTTTCTTTCTAGTAGCTGTGTTTCGGATTTAGGATGAGAATAAAGTTGGTAACACACTGGTGTTTTAGTTGTTGCTGAGCAGTGTTTGCACCAAGTCAGAGACTTCTCAGCTTCTCACAGCACCCCACCAGTGAGGAGATGGGAGGTGTGAAAGAAGCTGGGAGGGAAATAGTCAGCAGATCAGACCCCAGCTGACCAAAGGGATGTCCCACACCATATGGCATCATGTGGAACAATAAAACTTTATTATCTGGCATAAACTTGTAGGAGTTTGCAGTATGTTGGGTAGATTTTTCATGTATCACGTTTAGCTCATAAAGCCAAGTGTGTGTTCAGTAGTGGGTGTAGTAGTGAAGATTATGTATTGCTGTTAGGATTTTCTGACACCAGTATTTACATGCATTTTATTTTCCTTCTGATCATTCTGTGCATATTTTGAAGAATTCGGTGCATTTAACAAGTTTATCTTAATTTGTGTCAGTTGTTTTAATACCTCCAGAGTATTAATTGAAGAAAGCTCTGTGGTATCACTTCAGCTAATAGTGAACCCTTATTATGATAAAATCATAGAGAATATTTGGTTATGTAAAGGAAAGACATTTTATGATGTTTAAATAATGCTGTCAGTATTTCCACAGACACATGGGTTGGGATATACAAAAGTAGGTTTGCAGTGTGAAAACAAGGATAATTTTGACTTTGTATAAATTTTTGCTTTTGGTTAGCTAGGAGACTTTGGAACCTTGTTCTTGAGACATGGGTATGCTTTCAGCAGTTAGAGGAAATAACAGCTTTCTGTAAGTAGTACTATCAGTACAGTTAAAACAGAATGCTAATGGCTTATTAATTTATTCTTAGTAGTACACATTTATATTTAAATTTCTTGACATCATACTATGTCATGCCATTTGCTTAGCATTGAATTGCAATATCAGTGCTCAAGCTGGTGGCTCTATGCAAGAGTAAGCAGCTGGGTTGCTGAATCATGGGAGAAATTGCTTTTCTTAATGTGCATAGTCACCTCCTGAATGCTGATTTTTGTCAACCTTGAGGTAGTTCTCTGTAGCTGTGCTTTGTTTTTCTGTCCTCCCTGAGAGATGATACTGAACAATCCTCACACTGACATGAGCTCCATTTCTGCCTCACCATCACTGTAAGCTAAAGCACAGAGACAGACAAAATCCAGATAAGGCTCTGCAGTATAGAGGACGCAGTACCCTCTGCTAGTGTACAATATAAGCTATTTTCAGAACCAGTAGAGTATAGAAAAATTTCAGGATAGAGTTTACAGAATAACAAGACAGCCAAGGTGGGAATGAATATGTGGAGATCACGTTATACTCTGTCCTGCTCAGAGCAGACTCTACCAGAGCAGGCTGCTCAGGGTCAGAGCACGCAGGCCAAGGCTGTGGTCCAGCTGTGTCCTGGCTATCTCCAAGGATGGAGACTCCATTACCTTGCTGAAAAACTTGTGCCAGTATTTGGCTACCCTCAGAGTTTTAAAAATGTTTTTTTCTTTTGTCTACATGGACTTTTTGGTTTATTGTGTTTTGATTTGTGCCCTTTGCCTCTTGTTCATTCCCTGGGTATCACTGAGAAACATTTGGCTCAGTATTCTTAGCGCTCTCCCACCAGGTATTTATGTACAAGATAAGGATTCCCCCCCCCATGGTTTTCTGTTCCTCAGGCAGAACAGTCCTGGTGCTCTCAGTCTCTTGTATAGCAGGTGCTTCTGTCCCTTCAGTGTTTTAATCATTATGGAGATCAGGATGAGGAATGACTCATGTGGATCTGGTCAGGGACAGTATGTTTCTGTTTGTCAAGAAATAAGAGAGAGAGCAGAATGAATTAAAGCCAGAACTGTGTTATAACATTTGAGTGATAAGTATGACAGCGCAGTTTTAAAGGGAATTTGAGAAAGAAACAAGCATGGAATGCAATGATCAACTTGATGTGAGTAGAAAATATGCTAAATATGAGATTGGATAACTTAAAGGAAGCCGGGGTACCAAGAAGTTTTGGAAACAATAACATCAGTTGGTATTTGAACTGGTGGATTAGATGGGATCCTCACAGTTATGGGCAAGGGGGATGATAGTCTGGTATTGGAATATGAATCCCAATATTATCAGTTAGATTGGTGCCTGGGTCAGTGTGACCCTCGCTGCTGAGCCAAAGGCAGCTTCTGTGGTGCTTTACCCCAGAGATACCTTGGCTGATGGAGATTGCAGCAGGGCACTGAACAAGTCCAGGCTTGTCAGGAACTCCGTTTACCTCAGGAGAGAGAGCTTCTGGCGATGGTGAAGAGAAAAAGGAGAGGATTCTGCTGGAGGGTTGTCCATATGTTTATTCCACGGTTACAGAGGTCTGAATCGGGGCAACTGCTCCACCAGAATGCCGGCTGCATGGTCTCATTAACCTTTTAAGCTCGGGGACAGGGGAAGGGGAGGGGACAGGTGAGCTACCAACCAGGTGAAAGGGGCAGGGTCTCAAGGGACTAGGGACACCTATACGGGCCAATGTCCCCCAGGCCTGAGGAGCATCCTTTGAAATCGACCAACCACACGACGCCTTGCTGTTATGTTAGCCTGATTGACAGGGCACACTCAGCAAGGGGCGAGGGGGAAGGGAGAAGGGAATATTGGCACACCTGAGAAAGGGACCCGGAAGCTAAAAACACACCACAACAGTCTGGGATGAATAGGAGAGCCCAGAATATGCAAACAGAAGCTTTGAAGGAGCAGCAGTTGGAGGGGAGAGTGAGTGTGAGACTTTTTGGTGCAGCAGTCCCTGATGGAGTGGGCAGTGTGTGAGGAGTTGGTGGCTGTGACACTGTGAGGCCCAAAGTGCTCTGCACTCGATAGTTGCCCTCAGGGTGGGCAGTGCACATGGATTCCCTCCCTACCCATCGTTAAAGGGGCTGTCAGAGCTCTGTACTGTTAAACTCAAGTTTAAGTGCTCTCCTGAATATTGCTGAGGAGAAACTGGAAGTGGCCACACTGACACTGAGCTAGTGCTAAGAAAGGTCTGTTAGAAAACAGTGTTTGTTTTAATGCTTTGTCACATTTTGGCTATCGTTTTGATTCTAGGCTGTAGCAGCATCCTTGTGACATAGACCTAAGTTTATTTACCTTTTTGGCTGCTCACATTAGTGGCTACAACCGCTAATTTGTAACAGTCTTTGTAGGCTCTGTAGTGTTTAGTTATTCTCTCTCTGGGATTAGCTGGAATAAATTCCTGTAGAAGCATTTTAATTGGAGTCTTAGATTGCATTCAGTGTTGATATTTTTGCTACTTTAAGTCTTAAAAGTTCTTCTTAATCAGTTTGGTTAATCATTTGTCTTTTTCTGATTTCAAATTCAAAAAAAACCCTGGATGGTAAAACATTGCATAGGATTTTGTAAAGTTTTGCATGTGACTGAATTTGATTTTGAGATAAATCAGCAGACAGCTGTAGAAGGTGCAGGTCTACTTAAAGACTTTGTCAGTAGTAGACAACTGTCAACTTCTTAAATTGTTTAATAAAAATACTGAGATATTCCAAATTGGTTTTGTTGTTGAAAACAAACTTTTGTGTGATGCATATCAAATATCCACCTTCTCCTTTATTCTAGTTGTCATGGATGATGACGATGATGAATCCTGTCTCCTTGATCTTATTGGGTAAGTTTTCCACAAGAGTTGTTGCGGAAAAGTTGGGAATAATAATTTTTCAAAATAATCTTCTAGAAGTTGATTCTGTCTTGGTATTGTCTAAAGATGAGGTGACTTGCAGTGAAATTAGTTGACATCCTTCATATCTTCCACGTGGAGATGTGTGGAGTGCAAAGCCTTTAATCCCCGTGGATGCTAGCTGACAGTCCACTTGCTGACATTCTTCTCACAGGGACTAAGGAATGTGTGTTCGTGGAGAGTGGATTCCCTTCTCAGGCAGTGCTAATACCAGATCAGTGTTGATGCATGTTACTGCTACTACAAACTTCATAGCAAATAACTTTTTTTAAACAAATCCCCAAAGATGTCAACTTTTTTGAGTCATGGGACTAGATAATTTTTTAATACTAGGCTTGTATTTTAAGGGAAGAGTAAAATTATTTTTTCCTGAATTTGGAATACTTAAACATTTCATTTCTACTAGTAATACACATTTGCATCTAAATGTTAGGAAAAAAGAATAGCTCTCTGTACTGTTTCCTCTTCACAACAAAGAATTTACCAGCATTTTGGTCGAAGATAGTTGGTTTTAATAGAACCAGGGACTTTGAATGGACATATGTGTTATTATTTCCCTAACAGATTTATGTGGAGTTATATAGTTCTGTGTGGCAATCTCCAAAAGTAATTGGGATAGCTGAAGCTTGAACAAGTTTTGTGTGGATTGCTATGTGACAAGTTGCCTTCCTTTGGCTATCATTTGTGTCAGTATTCAGGAACAGATGATATGCTATAAATGCATATAAAACACAAGAAGAGAATTGAGCTTTTCATGCCCAATGCTTTGTTCAAACTCTGCTAGAAATTAGACCGGTATCAGTCTCATAGCTGCTGCTAAAAAATCATTCCCAGTTCATACGAGAGTTTTTTGCTAAGTGTAGGAAATAATTAGACTTTTTACCTTTCTCACACACCTGAAAACTTGTAGTGAAACCAGTGAGAGCTGTAACTTCAGAAAGCCCAAAACAGCCCCGAGTGGCTGCTGTGGTTTGAGGGTTGCTCTGGATGCTGTAGCAGAAGCAGAGCCAGTGAAGGCTCCGTTACGTTCTGTGGAGTAACTGATTGTGGCCGTGTGAAAACACTTCCTCCTTGGAACATGAGCATAAAGATGATCATGGGACAATTAAGTGCTCTGTCATGAGCACGAATCATGACGATCCTGCTACAAGATCACAGGTGGTCCAGGAAATGAAGTGCTCTCTATACAGATGAGTGTGTGTGTGAAAATTAGTGTTGCTGCTCCTGGCAGCAATTATTGTCTTAAGCATCTAGAAGAATAGAAAACTTTTTTTTTTAATCTGATCTGTGATTTGGTAAGTGCCATTTAAAATTCCTTCCTTACTAAAGACAATATTTAAGGTTATGGAGTGTTCTTAATTTTTAATTGCATTTTGCATGATTGGAGGACAGTGAGGGTGATTAGTATTAATGGCCTGGTTATTTTACTGATAAAACTCATGAGCATAATACAACCCTATATGAGATCATGAGTTCTGTGCTCCTTAATTTTTGAAATGCTGTGAAATCTACTATGAAAATGACATTTGCTTCAAAATATATGTAACCACTTCAATATTGTAAGCATAATAGTATAATAAAGTTCCTGCCAAGTACGGTCATGTCTTTTGTAAACCCATGAACACAGTTTTTTTTAAGAAAAAAAGGGACTGGAGGTGTGTTTGTCCTTCTAGAAGAGTAGTTGTGAGCTTGAAAGATCTTTGACTTTATGCATCTTTATTTTCTAGGACCATCAAGCAAGAAGGAGACATTTTTAGTTACTGCTTTTTTACATGATAATCTCCTGCTTCTAAAAAATGTTTCATTATTACTTGTTAATCAATGAACATGTTTTAAAAATCAGAGAAACCCATGTCAATGTACTCCTTATGCTAAGGGAAATGCTGTATAATTATTGCATTATAATAATCCCATGTAACACAGCCTTGTATTCTTTTTATTTGGTCTATGCATACAGCTAAATTAATGTATTTGTATTTGTTTGAATTTCTGACACTGATTCTATCCAACTACATTTTTAATATGAGTTCTGTTTAGTGCTAGTGCTAAGTTAATTAAATACACTGAAATTCATAATATTTAGTCAATTATTTCTATGGTTGGTTTCACTTGGAAAAGGTGCCACTTTTTCTTCATAAGGGGACTGTTACTCTGGCAATCATAAATTTTTATTAACTTGTGTCAAAGGTGACAGAAAAGCCATCAAAGAATCAGGTTTGTAAATACCCTCCTAGATACTAGCTAAACAAGGCATTACAGTTTAGCTGTAGAAGAGGTGGTACCTGTTTTAGTTCTCACATTATTTGGTGGTAATATATTCCTTAGTTTTTGTACTGTGTGCTGTCATAAAATACCATGTTTTTCAAGAGAATATGAGTATCACCCTCATGAAGGGAAATATAGTAGAGTGCAGCTAAAATTTTGTGATCAACATGGTTTATTTGCTTGAAATGCCTTGTTGCAATGGCAGCAGAAATGATCAGCATCTGGAGGTTGTGCTGATACAGAAACACAGAGCCCCAGATGACACAAACTTTCAGCTTTGCATTGGATTCAGTGAAAGGTGTGTTTTTACTAGAAACCTGATTTACATGAGTACAGTATGTACTTACTAAATACTTAATTAAATTAGCCTCATTAGTAAAAAGGACTTCCAAAAAGTGTAAATGTCTTTATTTTCTTCCCCCTTCAGGGACCCGCAAGCGCTGAATTATTTTCTACATGGACCTAGCAGTAAATCTGTAAGTACATTGCTGTGTGTTAGACATAGATAAACTTAATTGACTGTATTAGTTCTAAACATTATTTTTGTCTTTTACCAGAGCAATGAAGACTTGACTAATGCAGAATATTCTGTAGCCAACTCAAATTCAATTTTCGCCAACTCCAATGTAAGTGCTCAGGACATAAATGACATTAGTATTGAGATTGCATGCTTCTGTGTGGCTGTGCTTGGCTTCATAAAACTGAATGAAGTAGATGTGGGTTTCAGCTTTTTCATGTGAAAGTTCTGAATACTAACATAGGACCTATCTTGTGCTGTTAATATTTTTAGTATTTCAGTGGGGAATTAATTGAAAAATACTGCACTGTTGGGATGTGTTTTGTAAATATGTAAAGCAGCTTTCTGAGCAGTGAAAATGCTCTCTGGTGTAATTCTTCAGTAAACTGCATTTGTGGCTTTAGTGAATGTAGGAGTAGTAGTGCTCAAAGATAGACCTTGAAAGTTAGTCATTCATATGCTCTCTGGGTATGTTAGAATCCCTTTTGTTTCTTAGTTTATGCAGATTCTGAGCTGACAGGTTTTCTTTGAATTAATGAGTGAGTTGGTTTTTGGTTTTTTTTTTTTGCTTTTTGTATTTTTTTTTTTTTTTTTAGACTCAGGAGGTAACTTTGGATGTGTCCTTTCTGTAACTCCAGTGTTAGGGAAGTTGGTTTAAATTCATTAGGTGTTGCAGAAGGTCTTCAGTGTACCTTCTTGCCAGGAATGTTGTGCAGCCCTGGACCACGTGTCACACAATGAGGTTGTGGAATCCCAATCCTGGTGATCAATTCAAGGCTCTAGTGTGGGTGGGAGTCATGCTTTGATCGAACATTGGACTGGAGGACTTAAGGGATCCCTTCAGATCCACATTTCTTTGGTTTCATTTGTGTGTTTTTAAAAACAACTGAATTGTTAATCCCACAATTAAGTTATTTGAATACATAGAATAGGATTTTCTTGGTAATTCCTCTTTCTGTGGTTCTGTTACCTTATCTGTTTGCCTCATTTTCATAACAGATACATGGATACACTTGTAGACTTAAATAATTGGCATGCAGAAATTCTGAAAACTATTAATCTGTGTGTGGAGAACTATTGACTTTCCTGTAGGCACAGTAGTGTAAGAGAAGCTTGTTGAGATAATGGTGAGGGAGTAGGGTACCAAGAGTAACATGCCCAGTTTTCAGCTGATGGGGAACAGTGGCTTTCACTTGGTACCAGGCTGTGGCTATTAGCCTGTCTGTGTGCAGCAGTGACAGAGGTGGGGTTTAAGGATTTATACTAAGAAAGAAATAGGTTTGGGGGAAAAGGGTGACATGACATGAATTTGTCATAGCCTAGACTTCCTAGTTGTTCCTTGTAGGCATCCTTCTGATGAGCATGACTAGGTGGGAAGGAGTCAGGTGTTTCAGGTGTGTTTTCAGAAAGTGAGTTTCTTGGAATAATTTTGAGGGGCAGTGGGAGATTCTGGACTAGGTGGGAGTAGCAGTTGGAAGCAATAAAATACTTGGTGAAAGCTAAGAGCTTTCTGGTGTGTGAAATCTGGGGTAGGTAGTCTAGAAGGCAGGTGATCAGAGGAGTGGGGATTCCTAGTACATGTTCCTTGGATGACATACTGCAGTTTGGTGCTCAGCATGCTCTGTCCTCATCCTTTTGTATCTCACAAGGAGCACCAATGCCATCTTGTCTTCCCTCCTCCCTCCTGTGAGAGCCCTGTGCTGACACAGGTGAAGAATGACTTGATTACAAATACAGATTCTTACAGTTCATTGGGAAGGAACAAGTGTTACCATAAACAGATGGTTTCATAGTCCCTGCTTATAAAATGGGATACCTGAAAAGTTAAATGCTTCTGAGGCTTTTGCCATTAAAGTTTTTGCAGATACTGAAAGTTCTGTCTTTGTATATATTCAGAATTGCTGCCATGAAGTAGGATTGACTGTCTTGCTGCCTGTCTCAGCCTTTCAGTGGCAGAGTTTACAAATTCAGTGTCGAGGTTCAGTGCTTCAGTGGGTAAGCAGGCTCAGCCAACACCTAACACAAGCAAGATGAAGTTCCTGCTCACTGAAGGAAAAGAAAGCACTCTTCCCACTCCCTTACACTGGCCCCCATGCCCCATCCCAGCCTTCCCTGAGTTGAGTCTGTACCACCTCTGCTGATTCCAGATTGGTTTGCTGTGGCTGTTGTCATGAGAGGCTTCCCCAGGCTTCCCCTGCCATTGCCCTGTTTCCTGGCTTGTACTGGGTGGCTGCTTCCATTCTCCTGTTACAGTAAAATAGGACAGCATAAGACAGCAGAATATTCATGGAGCCAGTGAGAATAAGACTCTTCTTGGGAAGCAGATTCATGAAGCTGCAGAGGCTTTGGTTTCTTCTTGAAATTAGTGTGGCATTCTGCATGGCTCTTCTCAGTCTGGACAGTAATTCAGATATTAACTTGGAAGGTTACAGTTTTTGTACATAAAATTATTTTCTGATGTTAAATAGTTGTGGGAGCAGGGAATGAAACTTGGGATTCTCTGTTCCAGCGGGAGAGTTTTAAGCTATTAATCATATTATTAGTGTTATTATTGGTAGTAGTAATAGTTGTATTGTTTGTGCTAACTGGAATAGCATTACTGGGACTGTTTAGGTTACACAGTTATAAAAGATTTGAGTTTGGTCATTTACTTGGGGACAACTTAGAGATGCAATAGGGAATCCCTCTGAACCTGACAGTAAGAGTCCTAATTATGGCCTAATTAGTGATTCCTTTTTACTCTGCCCAGTGGTAGCTAGGTACAGTTGAGAACATGATTTGTAGCTTTAGGTGTTCCTGAGGTTCAGACACTGAGAGATTTGAACAGTGGTTTAATTCCTCTATTAACATAAATGTTTAAAGCTTGCTGTAGTTAAATAGTTGTAACTTGACAATATTTTATCTAATCTTAAGAAAAATATTTTAATATTTAAAAACATGACTGAAGTTTCAAAAAATACAGATTGGGTACAGAAATACAGATTAGGGTACAAGTGTGAGTAAGTATGCTTGGGGAACTGAAGTTAGGGTGGGAACATCATTGCATGTGATAATTACGGCTTGCAGCACCTTCACACTGTTTACATGAGGTGAAAACAAGCGTCTATGACCTTCAAGGAATGAAGGCTCAGAGTAAGAGTGTAACTGATAATTGCACACCCACAGTTTCCATTTATCCTGACCTACAAAGAAACTGGTTATTACTTCTGAATAGCTGAGGTGTGCTCATGCAATTTAGAAAGTTGTACTTTGCCTAACTTAAAACTATCATGAGTATTATTATGCATTTAAATTTGTCATTCCATCTTCAGAAACATGATGCTTGTGTTATCTGGAGTTTCTGGACAGAACTTTGTTTTAGGAAAATCTTGACAGTAGGCCAGAGTAAATAGGTTGTGATTTTCCTTATCACGGTGTTAATGGATGTGGATTTGACCGGTTTTTTTGTTAAAGGTGCCATTTAATATTTGTGGTAGTTCCAATGTTTATAGATCTCAGTAATCTTTTTATGAGCATAAACCACAGTCTGTAACATTTTTTTTTCTTACTCCCTTGTTTCTAAAATTTTTTCAAACAAGGAGTTTGCATAATGCCTTAACATTATGAAATGGTCACTGGTTTGCACCAAGTGATTATAGAAATGCTGGCAGGATTTTGGAGGCAAATCTTGTTTGATAGAAGTCGGTGGAAGAAAAGCTTTCTTCTGCCTTTTCTCTGCTTCTACTCTTGCTGCTGAAGCCTTGCCCCAAACCGAATTAGAGTGGAGGTGTTTTCTCTCCTCGTTTCTTTTATCCTTTTGTCAGTAGAGTGCTCAGCTTGAGGAAGGGAAAATGGCACTTAGAGAGGGTTTCATGTCCTCTTGAAGCAGTGCAGCGGCAGAGCTAAGTGCTGTGTATTGAGAGATTTGAGAAGGGAAAGGAGAGAACTCTCCAGCAGTCTGAGGGTGTGAGTGGGGTATCCATGACCTGGTTTGTGCTGGCTCATTGTATGGGATCAACATCATCCTGTATAATTCTGTGTAAAAAGTTTGCTTGCATGAAAAAATAACTAACGAGGAAACAAGGCAAATACTGGAGTTTCTGAAAGTGATTTACTTCTTGTTTTGCATTTCAGAACATTGATCCTAAGTCGTCTGTAAAAGGTGTAAGTGGTCAGCTTGGAGAGGGGCCTAGTGATGGACTGCAGCTGTCCAGTAGCCTTCAGTTTCTTGAAGATGAACTTGTGTCTTCTCCTTTACCTGATCTTACTGAGGATCAGCCATTTGACATTCTTCAGAAGTCCTTGCAGGAGGCCAATATTACTGAACAGACTTTGGCGGAAGAGGCATATTTGGATGCCAGTGTAGGTTCTAGCCAACAGTTTGCACAAGCTCAGCTTCATCCTTCTTCATCAGCATCCTTTACTCAGGCTTCTAATGTTTCTAATTACTCAGGTCAGACGTTGCAACCTATAGGAGTTACTCAAGTGGTACAGCAACCTGTTGGAGCATCTTTTGCAAGCAATACAGTTGGTGTGCAACATGGCTTTATGCAACACGTCGGAATTAGTGTTCCCGGCCAGCATTTGTCTAATAGCAGCCAGATTAGTGGTTCTGGGCAGATACAGCTGATTGGTTCATTTAGTAATCAACCTTCCATGATGACCATCAATAACCTCGATGGATCTCAGATAATACTGAAAGGCAATGGTCAGCAAACACCTGCGAACATGAGCAGTGGCCTCTTGGTCCATAGACAAACTCCAAATGGGAACTCGCTGTTCAGTAACTCAAATTCAAGTCCCGTAGCACAACCTGTAACTGTTCCATTTAACAGCACAAATTTTCAGACTTCATTGCCTGTCCATAATATCATCATTCAAAGGGGTTTGGCACCAAACTCTAACAAAGTTCCTATTAATATCCAACCAAAGCCTATTCAGATGGGTCAGCAGACTGCTTACAATGTGAATAACTTGGGAATACAGCAACATCATGTACAGCAAGGGATTCCATTTGCTTCTGCAAACTCACCTCAAAGTTCAGTAGTTGGTCCTCATATGTCTGTTAATATTGTTAATCAACAACAAAATACAAGAAAATCAGTTACACCTCAGACAGTTAGCAATGCTGGAGGTAGTATTGTTATCCATTCTCCTATGGGACAGCCTCACACACCTCAAAACCAGTTTCTCATACCTACAAGTTTGTCTGTTAATTCTAATTCAGTTCATCATGTCCAGGCCATAAATGGACAACTTCTTCAGACTCAGCCTTCCCAGCTGGTTCCCGGCCAAGTGTCTGCTGAGCACGTAATGCTCAACAGGAACTCTACAAACATGCTAAGAGCCAACCAATCGTATTCAGGACAGATGCTGAATAATCAGAACACAGCTGTTCAGCTTGTTTCTGGCCAGACATTCACAGCTCCTGGAAACCAAGTTATAGTAAATCATGGAACTTCCCAAATTGTTGGTGGACAGGTGCCGCTGCAGCAGGCGTCGCCAACGGTGTTGCATTTGTCACCCAGCCAAGCGAACGTTTCCCAAGGCAGGTCCAGTTTCACCACCATGTCACCTGGCCAGTCCACAGCCTCAAGTATGCCAGCTTCTGGTCGATTTGCTGCTGCCAGTTCTTCTGGTTCCGTGCTCCCCAGCCTGGGAGCATCCGTTCAGTCTGTCGCCTCGGGAGGGAACTTCGCGGGGGATCAGCTGGGCCAGAGCAGAGCTCAGGTTGCCGTCAGCGCGTCGCATCGTCTTCCAGCATCCTCCTCCAAGTCTGTCAGCACCTTCAGTCACACCTCGGTGGGAGTAACACAGCAGCAGTTTGCCTTTGGTCAGGTAGGAAAGCTGCCTGACAATGTAGCCAAAGAAAGGCTTCTAAGGTGGGCTAAAATTGGCTAATACACAGAATGTTAATTTTGCTGGTTTGTATTGTTACAAATACTGTGGAGCTGCTGCAAATTACTGTAACCCAGAGTTGTCTTTTCACATGGTATTTTATAAATCTGTCACTCAGTGAACATCTCTGCCACTTCGATTAATCCCAGAGATTTTGTTGGTGATTTATAGTATTAGCATTAATTTATGTCTGCTCCTGTTTAAAGGAGTGGGCATTGTAAGTTTATACAATTGCAAGCTCTCCTGTAAACCTTACCATAGGCTAGATGTAAAGGTTCAGGTTCATTCTTAGCACTTAAAAGTCTTTTGACCTCACTAAAACCTATGTATTTTCAAGGTCTGACTTAATGAAATTAGAGATGAAAAGGCTTCTTGGGCTTTCTTTTGTTATTTATCATATTGGTGCTTTTGTTACGTGTTTCTGCAGAAGTTAGAAGCTTTCAAATTGGATACGAAGACAAGAAATGCTTCTTAGAATCCTTAAAAATAAATACCTTTTAAAGCAGTTTGTAAAAGCATAACATTAAAAATAATCCTCTAAGAAATCAAGCTAGTACTTAAAAAAAAATTTGGAATTCACTTTTAAGGTTTGATGTTGTTTATTTTGTCCAGTAGATACACTTGCAGTATATATTAAACTCAAATTTTTCTGTTTTCATAAACAAACTTATAAGCAGTCAAAAGTTTAAAAGAAAAAAATTCATAAAGTTACAGAGTGAATTGCTAATTTTAACTCAGTGACTTTTCACACAATTAACAACAAACTATTCAATTTCTGTCACTTTTTAAACTTTTTTTTTATTGGTCATTTTGAAATACTGGTCAATCTCTCAGAATGCATTTGCACTAATTAGATCTTTCTCTTTTCTCTTTTACTTCTTTCACTTAGATCTTTCTTTTTTCAAAGGCCTGATGGTTTTTTTTTTAACCAAACCCAAAATCTGCAGTGAAACAATGTCTTAGAAAATAATGTGCTTTTAAAAAATCAGTATGAACATGTTGTAGAAACACATTTGTAATCTTTGCCAAGATTCTAGTTCAGGTTGTAACATTTTGTTTGCAGATGAGTAACTTGAGGCCTGTCTGATTTCTCTTCATGTGTCTACATCTTCCTATTTGCAGGTCATGTGCAGGGTCAGTGAGTTTCAGTGGATATAAAAGCAGATTATTTTGTATTGCTGTAAAAGATCATTTTGTTCTTGTGCTGGAATTCAGGGCTGTAATTGGGAACTTGGAGAGAACAAATGCCACTATTTGCCAGAATCTTTTTAGTTTGTTTGTACTTTTAAACATTGTACTTTGTATACTAAACCATGTATCATTCACTTGCTAAGCAGTGGAGGGTTTGTTCCACTGTGAGTTTTTTTTTGGTTGGGGAAGCAACTTCATCATCTTGCAGTTTTGCAACTGTGAGAAGCTGTGTTTTCTGAGGGCCACTTGTAGTGGCAAATGAGTGGTCTTGTAGAATGCAACTGGTATGTATTTGTGCTGTTAGTATAATTTCTGTTCCCCTCTGATTTACTTTATAAAGTTCTTGAACTTGGAGGGATGTGTAAAATTTCACCACTGATGAGTTTGAAGTTAAAAAAGTATACATGGAGATGAAATTTAGGTGCCTTTTCCTTGTTGATCTTAAAGCTTTCAGTAAATACTTCACTGTGATTTTTAAAAACATTGTTCTTTATTTTATGTATGTGCCACAGAAAAAGGCTGTGAACCAGACATCACCAGTTTCTGCATCGAAGACACAGGACAATTTGAGGCAGCCTCAGCTAACAAATCTTCTGAGCAACACACTATCAGGTCAACTCAGGTCTTTTTAACATAATTTTCTTAATTTTCTGCAGCAACAGAGATTCGTTCTACTTCAGTGTGTCAGACTTACATAGATGCCTCATGCTCATAGGGTTCTAAAGGTTGTTGGAATTTTATTTTTAGAAGAATTGAAGCTATATTTTTTCAGTATTGAATGTGTGCTTTAATTTTTCTCAACCATGGCACTTCATTTTCTTGAGAGAAAAATTGAATCTTCGCAATTAGCAATTATTTCTCTCCTCTATAAAATGCAAAATTATACCTTTTTTCATTTTTCTTTTTTTTTTTTCAGCTTAGGAAAATAGAAATACTTAATTTTCAAAATAGACATCTGCTAAAATTCCATGAAAGTTCTAGAATGTTGAATGTGGTGGCTGCTTCAGTTACAGAGATAGGTATTACAAGGTTATGTGCAGGCTGCCATCACTCACTTTATTCTTGAGTGGGTCCCTTTCAGTTAGAATAGTTCATGCATCGTTCATGGCAGAACAGCAGCTTTTCAAGCAGCACCATGCTACTGAAAGAACAAAACCAGCATGTTCAAGGCAAGCAGAAAAATGCAGTAACCTTCCTGTTCTCTGTGTGCATAAGTAACCTTTTGGATAAGGTCCCATACTCTGCCTTGCTTTTTTTCCCCCCTTTGTACTGTTATGTATAAGCTGTCCAGGCAATTCTGTACAATCTGCACAGTATGCTGGGTGTCTTTGGGGAAATAAAACCCAATAAATTCTTACTTGTTTCGGTTGTAAGGTAGCATGACTGATAAGATGCTGTTTGGATTATGAAGCAAGGCAATTGGAGGAAGTCTGCCTATCTAAAAAAATCTAGGGGAAGAAATGTGCTTGCTGTCCTGGAAGAGTACTTCCAGGAGCTCTAGAAAAATTTGGGTAATCACTTTTGGGATTGAAAAGGGAGGATTGGTATTGAAAAGTGTGATAAAATTTACTGTATGATTTTAGGCAAATTGTTGGGACACTAAACTTACAGCACTTGAATTTCTTCTTATGTTGCAGTACCATGGTGTGATTTATATCTGAGGATTTTTATTGTTTTCAGGCAAAATATTAATTTTTATGAGCTGGTTTCTCCACAGGACAGTTGTACTAATGCTTTTAAGCATAAGATATAGCTTTCTTAGAAACTCAGGTGAAATTATCAGGATAGGGATACAAAATTATTCCCCTCTTGCTTAGGATGACAAGAATCTTTTAAACTTTTTTTTATAGGACAGGACTCTGGAGGAAAAATCATACAACAATCTCTAGGAACAGCACAGCCACAAGAAAAAGTGATAGGATCATCATCAGTTCAGCAGAGTATACAGGTAAGAACACCTCTATTTCTATGTTTCCCTGTCTATCCTGGTTTTTTCTGGGATAGAGCTAATTTTCATCTTAGTAGGTGGTACAGTGCTGAGTTTTGGATTTGGGCCGTGGATAACATTGATAACACAGCAGTGTTTTAGTTATTGGGCAGTGCTTACTCTGCAAGTGCCAACCTTTCCAGTGCCCCATGCTGTGCCAGGGCACACAGGACTGCTGGCCCAAATTGCCAGAGGAGTGTCCCATTCTGTGGAACCATCCCATGGTGTTCTGGGTGGAAATGTAGGAATTAATTGCCTGTGAGCCACTGATTGCAGCTCAGGAATGGGGTGGGTATTGTTCAGAGGGTGCTGAGCAATTGCTTTGGACATCACTTGTTTCTCCTGGGTTTAATTCCCCCTTTTGCTCTTTTTCATTACAACTTTATAATAACTATCATTATTATATTGATTTATTTTGTTTCTGTTTCTTTTCAAACCATGAGGTTTACTTTTTCCTAATTCTCTTCTCCACTGGGGTGAGGGGAGGTAATGAGTAAACAAATAAGAATCATTGTAGGTTTATTTGTAGAGTATATGAACTCCCTCAAACTTGACAAATTCTACCTTGGCATAGTAAATGTTGATTATTTTGCAAATTGATACACTGAATGCTGCTTTGAGATTCAGTTCATTAAGTGGAGTCTGACTGTACTGTTCCCTGAAGATAATTTTGTATGACAGCAATTCTTCATTGAGTTGGCCAGTAGTTTGACCTGCTCTTCTCATTATTTCTTACAAACTCAGCTGTTCTCTGGCTGATTGGGAGACAGTGGTTTGTGAGAAGCAGCAGAACAGTTCCACCTGGTCTTTGTCTGTTTTATTCCTTACTGCAGTCTTCTTCTTTACCATCAAAAGTTCTCCCACATAATGCAAGTATGTACAAAAACACTGTCCAGGATGAGGTTTTTTTGGAGAGGATCTGACTTAAATTTTTTGTTAGTAAATGTATTTGTCAATGCAGTAGGACAGGAATGTTTTTCTATGTCTTATTGATGTACAGCTAGAACAGAAGGTACAATAGTGCTCAGTTAGGAGGTCAGCCTGGTTGTGTAATAGTTGGTCAGATGTTCATTCTGCTTGGTGGTGACTACTTTTTGTGATCTGAAATTGGAGGCTTTTTGAGGCAAATACTCTTCCAATGTGTCTGCCATGAATCTTTACCCCCTCAGAGAGCCTCTGGTCTTAGGAGGGTGTTCCCAGGAAAATCTTGATTTCATTAAATGTCTAAGCAAAGGAAAAAATGACTTGGATTGCTACCTGATGGGCATATCTGTATCATTGACACTGAAATAGAATTCCTAGAATGACTTTTACAATCCCTCCCATCCACTGTGGCTTTTGAGAATTTAAGTGCACAACCCTAGCCTGCTTTCCTCATAGATACTCTAATCCATCAACGTCAGGCAAGATGACATCTTCTGAGAAATGCAGAGTGGGTTTGTATGAGCAGACTTATTTGTAAAAGTTTTTAGTTGTATTTTTCCTTCTTTGCACCTGCCAACTTTGATCTTCTCTTTCTTAGTGAAGTATGTATAATGCAAAACAGTGCAATTTCTCTACAAACAGCATTTTGGACCTTTGCTTTATGTCACTTCCCTATTTTGTGGGTACACAGTGCCCTGTGAAAACAGGAGATAGTTGAAAGTGTTTATACTTATGTGGTGGTTACAGTTAGTGTTGGTGATGTACCTAATTGACAGAAACAACTCCTGAAACTTAGGCTTTGCAAATGAGGGGCTGTATTGTAATTTGTCTTTTATTTTGAACTTAGGTCGATGGTCATTTAGTTGGACAGAAAAGGCCTGCTGCTAAACAGTTAACTAAAGGAGCTTTGTAAGTCACTATTTCATTTTAATTTTGTTGCAGAAACCTTAATTTTTACTTTTGTCAGCGTAAAAACTCTGTACAGTACTTTAAGTATATGCCATTAATTTTTTTGTAGTATTCTGCAGCAATTACAGAAGGATCAGGTACATGCTGTGACACCAGATAAAAGTCGGTTCAGATCATTAAATGATGCCGTTCAGAGACTCCTTTCTTACCATGTGTGCCAGGGATCACTGCCAACAGAAGAAGATTTAAGAAAAGGTAATTTTCTTTTTCAAATTTGGCAGTAAATTTGTAATCAGTTTGTATCGAGAGAATTCTAATGTAAATTCGAGCAATAAGAAAAGGATCATTTTAAAATTTGTACAGGTTATTGAAGAACAGTGTTTGAAAGTGTACTTTGTCTTTCTAGTGGACAGTGAATTTGAATCTGTTGCTACACAACTTCTGAAGAGGACACAGGCTATGCTGAACAAATACAGATGTTTGCTTATAGAAGATGCAATGGTAAGGTGTAGAACCCACCACTTTGTTTAAGGGATGGGATTAAATTTGTTGAAGCAAAATCTACAGAACAGGTGCATGAACTTCTGTTCTCTGGTTCTGCTTTGCTCGTACACTGAACAGGCTGTGATGGTCCGGAGGGTGATTTCTGTGTATTTCTGTGGATGATGGAACCTGAAGTAGTGTTGATGTTGTCCGTTCAGAGGCCTCCAGCCATATAATAATTAGAGCCAACTCATATTACAGTTTAGGAAATCATTGTCCTTAAAAGCTAGGTGGAACTTCATCAGAAGTGCTTCTGATTAAAGTGCTTTCACAATCCCAGGTATGAGGCAAAATAAAACAGACAAAGTTAAAGAATGTGTTTTACAAGGATCAGGAAATGCCATTGTGACCTCAGATATGCTGGTTTTCATACCTGGAAACGTTTTGAATTTGAGTGTAATAGACATTTAGATATTTAGAGACAGGGATACGTAATACAACTGTTAGAATTAATATGATTCTGCAACTAGCAGTTGCATTGTAGTAGATCCTAGCCATTAAATATTTGCAAGTATTTGCAGATGCAAAGAGGATGGAGGTTGAGATTTGTTCTTTTAACATCTGGTATGTTGTATGGCAAATCCCATTTAGTAGTTTTGAAAGGTTTGTTTCACATAGTATTCAGGTTTGAAACTGCGTTATGGCCTAGTGCAGTGACCATTTTCTGTGATGGATGAATCAAAGTGGCTTGAAGGCATTGTCAGCAAAATGCAGCTCTGACCAGCTAGTTACAAGGATAGGAGAGAAGTGCAGGGAAGATGATAGGATGGTCCCAGTTCAAGATTTTTGCTGGTTGATCCCCTAAAAGAGAAGGATACTGTATGAATTTAAAAAATTGTGGTGTACAATAGTAAGCATACTCAGTCCTTAAAAAGTACAACTCATCCAACTGGAATAGCAATTCTCTTTTTTAAAGTCTTTCCCAAATAAAATTTGCAGTACAATGTGAGTAATATTTCGTTACTGAGTTTCAGTAGTGGTTGGGTCAGAGACAGGATTGTTGAATTGTGAATGTTCTTTGCAAATAAGTAGTAAAGGAAGTTTCTTTTCTCTGAAATTTAACTAAGCTGTCAATGTTTTGATTTGATACCAACATATGACTCAGTGATGGGTTATGTTTTCCCTTTTCCTCCAGCGGATAAATCCCTCTGCAGAAATGGTTATGATAGATAGGATGTTTAACCAGGAGGAAAGAGCATCTCTGACCCGGGAAAAGCGTCTTGCACTTGTGGATCCTGGTAAGTAATGCTTAACTTCGAAATAAAGTGTGGAGTGTTTAAAAATAGTTGTGGCCACAGTGAGGCACTGATTGCTGTGGAGTCCAGTTAGTGAAATACTGAATTAGCATTTGCAAGATAAGCTTTTATAACTCCAGAATTCAACAATCCAGAGACACTGTAGGGTTGAAGCAGTTATTTGTGGGGGATAAAAAGAGTTATCTCTTTGGCAGAGAAGTGTTCAAGTTTCTTTTGACAACAGTTATGACTTCTGTAGTGCCTCCATCCTAGCAGGGAAGAATCTCTGAGTTTACTTGCAGCCAGAAAGACCAGCACTGTTTGAAGCATGAATACTCTTGTTCATCTTAATGAAGTGTTGCTCTTGGAGTGCCATGGCCATTTAAATGGCACTGTTTTTAACTGGGATGTTGTTAAACGTAGCACCTGGAAGCACATTAATTGTGTATGATTACAGCTGTGATTTGTTTAAAGGTTCTGCATGATATGCATATTTTAAAAGATATTCACAGGTTGTGTTGTAGAAAGTATTAATCTTCAGAGACCATATTTGCATATTTAGAATGCTGGGAAGTGCCCTTAATCTGGTTTTACAGTGCACATGCGTGAGCAGTGTGCTGATTAATTTAGTGCTAATCTCCTGCACTGTATGCAGCAGAACACTTAAGCATATGAACATCTCTTAAAGACCCAGATCTGTAAGCTGTGGATGTTATTTGAATTTCAGTACACAGAAACTGTGTTGTCAGTTATTTGGATGTGTAGGTGATTTTAGTAAAATGTTGCTACTTAATTTTCAGATGGTTATCAGGCCGATTTTTGTTGTTCTGCCAAACAATTTGAGAAAGCAGCTGAAGAAGCACAGTCCAGCAAAAGTGACCATCAGTCTAGCAAAACATTACCTTCTCGAAGTCAGACTACCAAAACCCAAGCCAGAGACCGACCAAAATCCAGCTCAGCAGAGTCCACAAATCACAGTAAACTTCCTATAGTGCCTAACAACATTCTGACACCACAAGAAGGAAAAGTTTCTGCTAAAAAATCCGAGAGCCTCACTAAAGCTTTAAAGTTTGAAAAAGCTAATTGTTCTTCTGAGAGCCAATATGTGGCCCTTTCTGAAGAAAGGATGAGTGGGAAAGATCTTGCCAAGTCCACCGAGAATTCTTCGAGTTCTGAAGACTTGTCAAAAATAGTGTCAAGAGGCAGTCATGGAACACACAATAAAATATCAAGGAATGCAGTTCAGCCTTTCTCAAAGGTAACGTGTAATAATTCACTTCAAGACAAAACTCTGAGGAGCTCTCCAAAGAATGAGGTTTTGCATCCTGATAACAGGAAAAGCTCTGGTGAACCCCAGGAAGACTTACTGCTCAGTAAGAGTTTAGAAACTACATTTAAAAACATCTTGGAACTTAAAAAAGCTGGGAGGCAGCCACAAAATGAGGCAGCAAGTAGCGGCTCCGTTGAATTAGAGTTCCCTAATTTTTCACCTATCGCTTCACAAGAGAACTGCCTGGAAAAATTTATTCCAGACCACAGTGAAAGTGTTGTAGAAACTGACTCTATTTTAGAAGCAGCTGTAAATAGTATCTTAGAGTGTTAATAGTTACAGTACCATGGACAAGTTCTGTTTCTCTTAGCAGAAGCAAATGTGAATGACACCACAAGTACAGCCTGACATGCATTTAAGGTTAACCTTTCTAAACTAGATTCTGTTCTGTGTTTGAGAGCAATACTCATTGTGGTTACAGTGAGATATCCAAGTAAAGTTAATCCTTGTTAGAATGCAGTCTGTTAGGGCCTTACTGTTTCAAGTATTATTATGATAGTGCTTTTGATTACTGCAGCGTAACAGGGTTGCAGGTTGTTAGGCCCTACATAATACGGTAATATACTGACAATCACAGTCATTTGAAAGGATATATTTATTAAGAAAATGTTTTTAAAGAGTGATGGAAGCAACAATTCTCCCCTACCCTTCTCTTCACAAATCATCAAAATTTTAGTTTTTCTGGAAAACCCACTGTACCTCTATTCAGAAGTGATTATTTGCTTTGTTAATGAATCTGTATTCTAGGATTCTTAAGGTGGAAGGAAATCATCAGTGTGTTTACAAGGCTTCATAATTTAAACTTTAAGTGCTTTTCTATTGCTTTCTGAGCAGAAACTAGTACTTGATATATTTGTAGTGGGTAACTTTAGTCTGTGGGATGATATTATATGATCTTAGTCACAGTGGCATGATATGAAGTAATAAATGCTTGACTAAGGAAGGTAGAACGGAAGCCAGTAAATAGCAAAGTGTACAGGATGAGGCCATGATAGAGCCATGAATTTATATATATAATACATATATATGTTATCTCTTGAGGAAAAGATTTTGCATTTTATAATTGGATGTAGTCAGCCTTGAGTCTTTCTGAAGTGGTATAAATGTTTTTTTTATTTGTTGGTTTTTTTTTTTAGACCAAGTGTCAAAAGCACTTTGATTTGAAAACTGTATTTGTAGCTTATATTTTAAGAAGATGTTAGCCTTACTCTGAGTAAATTTAAAGGCCAGTGTTTATTTTTGATTTTTTTTGCTTTTTGCTGTCAGAGAATGTTAAATCATCCACCGTAGCAGTCATTATTATCAAGATATGTACAGACCAAAGTTGATCAGCAATCCCATTGTTTAAACATATCAAAAAATGTGTAATTATTAATTCATATTGTAAAGCCAAGTGAAGCCATTGCATGGTTTGCATTTGGCTTGCTGTCATGTTGTTAAGATAGAATCTTATTATTTTATTTATTTATTTTAATCTATGACTTTTTTGCTGCCCATGCTGCTTTGTTCTAGTTTACTTTGGTCATGAGTGCTTTTGTGCACATAAGCGCGCTGACGTTGGTCACGTGTGTGTAGTACATATGTCTGCTCAGGAGGATACAGCTTTTGTGGTTTCTAAGGTATGCTCATGTGCTCCCCCACAACTTCTCCACCATTTCTCAGAAACATTACCAGCCCTTTTCCACACTTGCTGATTTTGATTTTCACGGTGTAAGAGGCTCATTGTGACAAGCTGTGGTTGTCTGTCAGATTGCCAGGAGAGAAACCAGAAGGTTTTGCTGGTGTGTAACTCAGTCCATCTGAACGGCACGGAAGGAAGCAGAACTAGATCCTTGGGATAGTAGAACATTACAGTGCAGCTCAGTACTGAGCTGCAGTCCACTGTCTGACCACTAAAGGAAACCAAATCTAGAAAGCAATGAGAGAGAGATGAACTTCCTTAAAATTCATTTCCCCTTCAACACGAATGGAAGTACTGGTTTTATATGTTACTAATTGCCATTTTAAAAAAATGTGCCAATTTTAAAGTACATGTTTGTAAAATCCCAACATTCCCAAGTGTTGTATGTAATATTAATAAGTATTGCCAGTTTTAAATTTTTGGTTGGGTGTCCACAGAGTAGACTCTCAGGCAGTTAGTTGTTTTCTTATTGGCAAAACTGACAAGATAGTCTTCACCTATTGCCTTTTTAGATTTAATAATCTTCTCATGGCTGTGTATTCTGACGCATATTTTATCATTTTGGAAATTTTATTAATTTATCATTCTGAACTATTTAGGAAGGAGAGCAGTAAGTTACACAGCTGTATGCTAACTAGTTAAATTTTTCTTTTGAGGAAAAAAAAAAGTGAAGTTGCACATTCATCAGTCCCCTTGCTTGTTGTGCCACCTCGAAATGGCTATGGGGTTTCCAGCCTCTCTACAGCAAATACATAACTGAAGCATCAGGTTGTGTGTCTTCTATTGGGTCTCATTGGGAAGGGGGGACAATGGCATATAAAAAAGGACAAATTGCAAAAAGTAATCGTGATTGATTTGGTCAGACACATTTCTCTGAACTGCTGATGAGAGGAACCCCTTGAACAATCCTAGTAAGATTGATCTTAGATTGGTAATGTTCTGTTGTTCACTCCTTTGAATTCAATTTTAAAGGAATTCTGGTACGTGGTGAAGCAGTAAATGAAATAATTGTATTTTTGTGGTGCTTAAAAAAAGTTTATTAATCATATGGGCTCAAGTCCAGCAAAGTATTGTGAATATGCATGACTTTAAACATGTTTTCATTATTTTGCTGGATCAGCATTGTGATTTCAATGTTATTTAATACTGCCTAATATTAAAACAAATTTTAAACTGGCAATTAAGAAAACTATGTTCATTTTGAAGATTTTGGTATAATTTATCTGTTAGAGTAGGGAGGCCTTACAGACTGACTTCACTTAAAGAGGATGTGTCACTTATTGTCAGCGTGGTATGGACTTTATTTGCTTAAATACCTTCATTTGTAAAGTATGTCTCACTTGAAATTGCTTTGTATACATTTTGTAAAAATATTTATAAAATGTTTTGTAAAAAAAGTATAACAAATTGCAGTTTATTTTGTTATGTTGGATAAATACTGTTAAAAGACACAAGTCAGTAAATATATTGTTAATCCATGGATAGGAAATGTTTAGTTGGAGGTTACAAATTGAAACAACCATTGCAATACAGCCAAAGATTTGGGAAAAAATGTCTATCTGTGATTGTCTTGATTTAACCAAGTTGAATATTCACATTTCCAAAAGATGATTGGTGTCAGTTTTAAGTCTTACTCCTCTTCTTTTCATGATGCAGCTCTGTTGTAATATACTTAGTAGGCCAACTTTCCATGCTCCTTATGCATCTTTCTGAACATACACACTATTAGGATTTATAATATTTTTATACTGGGGCTTATGTTTATTCCAACTTATGGGGCAGAATTTCTGAAAATTTTTGTGTGTGTGTTAATGCATAGCTGATTTAAGAAAGTCAAAACACTGTTCATTTTGAGGATCTGAATGAAGAAAAAAAAGAAGCCAGGATCCGATTGGCACAAGGAAAGGTAAGTGTAAACACTTATAAAACTTAGAGGAATTCCTCCCTTCTTTTTTTAATAAGCCTTTGAATTTTTCCTTTCAAATCATACACGTTTCCTTGGAGTTTTCACAACAATTCATTTGTCAGACAGCTTAAAGAAATGGGAGAAATTGTCTTTGTGACCAGAGGTCAGCTCTCTTTTGGCTGAAGAAAATCACTGGAGAAAAGGTCTGGTGAAGATCTGCTCATGGCAGCTCTGGTGCACAGATGCAATGCACGCACATATTCCATATGAGTAGTGGTGGGTGTACTCAGTTATTTGTGATTTATGGGGTGGCATTTGTGGGTGCAGCTGGTCATCGTATTGGACATGGAAAAAAGTGTGCATAATAATGAGTTACAATGGTAAACAACAAGTAAGCTTGAGGGAGCCTCCTGTGCTAGGGGAGAAAACCTGCAAAGGACACAGAGTGTCCAGCTGAACCAATGTTTTTGGTGTAAAGAAAAAAACCTTTAAAGTTGCCCTGCTGTGTGCTGAGGATAAACCCCATTTTATTTCCCCATTTTATTTTTTTATACAGTGTATCTTACCTTGTGGGGAAAAAGTGCTCTATAAATGGAGGAGCTAGCTGCATCAGAATTTTAAGGCTCTTGGTATTTTTTTCACACACACACACGTATATATATACACACACATACGTGTATATATATATATATATATATATGTGTGTGTGTATATGTGGAGGGTGGAGATTGACCTCTTCTCGCAGGCAGCTAGTGACAGAACAAAGACTCAAATCTCTGCCAGGCTGGATATAACAGGAATTTCTTCACTGAAAGCGTTGTCCATCACTGGAATGGCCTGCCCAGGGAGTGGAGTAAGGATCATTGGAAACCTGCTATAGCTCATGTCACAGCGAGGCATTGCTGGGTGTATCTGGGGCTGACAAATGGCCAACAGCGTAAAAATGCATGGATTTAATGTTATTGAGGTTGAACAATTCCATGTTGCTTTCATGGCAAAACGAATCAGGGATTTTGGAAGCCTCTGTTAGCAGGGGCAAATAGAGTGTCTGCTGTGCCTGTGGAAGGTGCTCTACTGAATGCTCAGGAACAGGGACTTGGAAACCTTTGTGTCCCCAGAAGGAAATTCACATGAGGCTGGAGGAGATGAGGCTCCAGAGTTTGGAAGAGATGAGCAGGAAGGTGAGTAGGTGTGTACAGGATGGATTTTTTTGGGATCTGAGATTTAAATTACTTAAATTGGATTTTAGTAACACAGGATGTATTGTAGATACAGGAAATTTTACAGTACTATATCTCTTTATGTATTAGATAACATAATAATATTAAACACACTGTTCTTTTTGTCTTTGCACCTGGGTGAAGAATGGATTTAGTGAATATTTTACTCAGATGAGGATTTGTGTGTCTTAAGAGTTGCGAGAATTGGCTCAAACACAGTTTGGAAGCCATTTGTGAAAGAGCATATCTAATATGCAAGATTTTATGTTAATTTGGGCAAGAACATTGCTAAAAACTAAGAGTCAGTTCCCAAATTATTGTGGAATGGGGGAGGTATTTTCATGCTACTGAATGAGTGTCATTGACAATGTAAGTCTTTATTAAAGAGGTGAGGAAGGTATGGAATCCATTTGCTACTATACTGTGTTTTTTCTGAGGTTAAATTTGATTAATTTTGAGTTTCTAGTGAAAACAAACCTTAAGATATCTGTAGTAATTAGAATTCCCTTTATGACAATGCATTATGTTACTCTCTATTGAGAAGGGCAGTTTTAGTCCTGTGACAACCAGTCTGAGAGTCAAGTCTCACTTCCCAGGAATTTGAGGACTGCTTTTTTTAAAGTGAAATATTAACACATATGATTTTGTTAAAGCTTTAAGGGAGATACCACCCCACTCTGAATTTGGTTTTTTTATCCTTTGGCAATCAAATTTTAATCTCCCAAGTAATAAAGCATTCTTGGATACTTCTAGTTTAAAGTCACTTTGACATGTTTCTTCAGCAGTGTTCTGTCAGAGGCTGCATGGTTTGTTTCAGAGGAATTTTGATAAAGCAGGATCCTACCAAAAATTGTCATCTTTTACATGCTCTCCCATTTTCCATAAATTTTCTGTAACTTTTGGAAATTACTGTTTATGTGTTCAATTTGTAAACTCTCTAGCTAAGAGACCCCCTCTGCTATTTGCATGCAGATGTGTTTAGCATTTACCCCAGTCAGAGTGAAGGTATTTTCTTCCTTATCTGGCTGGGTGGTAGAAATAAATTCCAGGGCAAGATTATTGAAGGCAGGGAAAATTGCATTTATTTAATTTATTTTTTTTTATTTGCCATGCTTTTTCAGACTTGAAGGTATTAGTAGTTTTATGGCTCTGAATTCATTGAAAGAATTTGAGACTGAAGACTTTATTAAACCATGCCACAAGTGGTGTGACCAGGAGCCTTAGAACCTTATACTCAAATACAGAGCTGCTTGTTTGTACTGCAATCCAAAAACAAGATTTACCTTGAAATCCAGTGGTGGTGTGTGTATGGAGAGGAAGAGGGAAGGAGCAGATGTAAATTGTTACAGGTGTGTTGATTTTTAGAACAGAAAAAAGAGTATTTTCACTTGTTTCCTTTATCCCCTCAGTTACTTAAGAAGATTGCAGGAGCTTTGACATGGGTGAGTTGGCAATGTTCTGTAAGAGGTTTAAAAATGAGAAGCAGGGTGGAAAGCAGAATATGCAGCTCTATTTGTCCATTCCAGAGGTAGCTCAGTAACATCAGGTTCTGTGCAAATAAACAGTAGGTTTCAATTATCTGTTGCTAATTATCACCCAAATTTGATTTGCACTCTCTTCAAAGGGACTCATATCTTTCCATTTAGTTATTTGTTTCAGTGCAATGAGTGAGTTTAATTCAAACCAAACGTGGGTCAATTTCCTACTGGAAAAAAAAATGGCAAGGAATGTATTTATCCACAGTCATATCAGTTTAATTTTAGTTTAATGTATGTGGTGATTCACAGCCTCAGTGAGGAGGTGAATTTGTGTCAATCTGTGAATTGTGTTTGCTTGCTTGGCAAGTTTGTAAAGGACTTGGTCAGCTGTAGAAGGTCTTCAATAATTGTGCCAAATGGGGTGGTTCTGGTGGGCTCTGAGTAATGAGAGGAAGTTTTAACGTTACACAGATGTAACCAAGACTCATTGTGAAGACTTTTCCCCCCAGATATTATTTCTCTTACACAACATCAAGCCAGTTGGTCTTTCACACAGACTTTTTTTGTGCTGCAGTAATTATCTTTAATCTTTATAGACAGACTGTATTTATTCCTCTGTCTGTAGCGGTGCAGCCAACAATCTCTGAGGGCATTGAAACAATCCTCCTCCCTTCACCAAAAGCACCTTCTGAAAACTATAAGCCTAGGGAAGAAATGAGGCAATTTAAGTCATGTCTGATGGAGCGATTGACTAAGGAGATCAAGCAGTGCTGTGGAAATCCTGCAGTACTGTCGTGTGGACACTGCTGGGAAACATGCTCCAGGTGACCCTGCATGAGCAGAAGCCTTAGACAAGGTGACCTCCAGTCATCCTATGCATTCTTAACAACTCTATGCTAATAATATTCAGTTAACATTGCAGAGAAAGGTTATTTAAAGTACTGGCTGCAGTTTTCAGTTGAACTGTATGGGATCACACAAGTGATGGTACTTGAAATCCAATCTTGTATGTATGGAGAGGAAGAAGAGACGGAGCAGATGTAAATTGTTAAAGGTCTATTGATTTTAAGAACAGAAAAAATAGTATTTTCACTTGCTTCCTTTGTCCCCTCATTTACTTAACAAGATTGCAGGAGCTTTGACAATGTTCTATAAGAGGTTTAAAAATGAGAAGCAGGGTGGAAAGCAGAATATGCAGCTCTATTTGTCCATTCCAGAGGTAGCTCAGTAACTTCTGGTTCTGTGCAAATAAACAAATTATGGTATGTATTGAAAAATGCATTAATTTTTGCTTTTTATGGCTTAGAAAGAGAATTTACTGTGAGAAAGATGTTCAAAGATTGTTACCAGTCAAATGGTTAGTATTTTACAGAAAATAACAACTGTCAGAAAAGTAGGCATCATCTTCAGCAGAGCTGTCCTGTGACTGAACATTCACCAAACACCAGCAGCTACTGATGCTCTGCTGGGGAGTCTCCTACATGCTGTAGCTCTAACTCCAGGCAGTCATTCATAAAATGTTCACTGCATGCAGTGAATGCCCTTCATTTTAACATGTTTTGTGTCTTTTCACCGTTAAAAATATTCTATGTCCATCCTCATCCACAATCTCTTTTGCCTGGTCTGTTGCCCACTGCTGCAGTAGCTGCCAGCTCCCCCCTCCTGTCTCAATCTCTCCCTTCAGCTCATGGTGAGAGCAGAGCTGGCAGCTGCTCTCTGAGCACAGATGGCAAACTTAGCCAGTCCTTGTGCAGACACTTGAGCCTCTGCTGCTTCTGTCCTTTGGAATCTGTCCCTTGTGATAAAAACATGATTGCTTATTTAGTGCCTTTGTGGTGTGGTGGATGCAGCCAGGGGGCAGTGTGCCATGCAGCTGGCCGGGCAGGGAGCAGCCGCAGCAGGGAAAAGGGTAAATCCAGCTGGGAGCTGCTGCGTGGAAAGGTGACAGTGAAAGTGTTGCTGGCCCTGGTAATTGCTAACAGCCATTTACAGGGGCAGAGGCTTTGGGTACATGTACTTGCTAAAATTTGTATTTGGGATTGTGCACTCCTGTTTCCTCTCTCGCATGTGGGAATGGAAGGACCCCTGGGACAGAGCCCTCACAAACCAGGGACATGCAGCACTGGCTGGGTGTGGATGTCAGAGCTGCCCTGGCTGCACTGAGCCTAACACAGAGCTCTGACCTCCTTTGCCCTCAGCCAGGTGAGTGGGTTTAGGCTGAAATCACTGGTATCCCTGGATAAAGAGCTTTTGGGAGTGTGGGGTTTGGTTTGTTTTGTTGAGGTTTTTTCAACTTTGCTTTTTTTCTCAGGAGAAGGAATGGAGAGCTGGTAAACACCAAAATCTGTGTCAAAGCTGAAATTTGCCCTGCAGAGCATTTTTATTCTACATTTTGACTACCTTTCAGAAAGAATAGTATGTATAGATTCTGTAGGCAGACAGACACAATAGCACTGCAAAGTGTGAATTTCTTCCAGCTGTCTTAATGGAGTGTTGATTTTAAAACCTAATTTCACTGCTGCTTGCAATGCAATTAGCACACAGTGAATGCATTGGCTTAGTTCAGCTGTGTGGTCCTGTACTTTGTGTTGGGGTGGGTGTCATTATGGATCCTTCAATCAAAACATCTTTGTTAGGTAAGTGAGCAAAGAGCGAACAAAATTTGAGGAAATGAAAGCAAGAATATACCAGGAAAACTGGTGATATTTAAATTCTATCAAAATATATTTGAATGAAGTGTTAATTACTCTTACACAAAAAAAAGCCCAGCCCAAAAGCCCCATCTACTCCCCCTAAGCCCCGCCCCCAAAACAGCCTAAACAAACAAACAAAAACCCAGCAAAAGTAGAGTTGAGATAAGAGAAATTTTAAATCCACAAAAACAGTTTTTTAAGGTATCAAGTAAAGTAGAACCTGACAAATGGGCTGATCAGGAGAAGATTAATCTGATACTGTCATGTAAACTTGAAATGAAGGACAATAAGACAGCTGATGAAACAAAGATAAGCACCTATGAAATAAACCCACTTTTATTAAGAATATATCAGTTCCAGAATAGAAGTAACAGAGTCATTGTCTTGTGTAGTAACAATAATATTTACTGGTACAAACTTTGGAGCACGGTGAGATGAAGAAACTCACCCTGACTGAAGAGATTGTCCCCACTTTCTAATGATAGAGCAATTCATAAATGTTATAACTTTCCAAGTAGCTTAAGATCTGACTATTCCTTCTCAGTAGTGATCTCTAAGTTGCTTCTCTGAATCACTTGTTTATTTAATGATGTTCTTCACTAATAAGAAAAAAAGAATCTTTTAAGCACTTAGGATAGATCAGATGGAACAGGAAGGTATTTCCAAAAATTCTGGAACACTCTGGGGTCGGGAAAGAATTTTTTTTTTAAATATTGTGTATTTTAGCAATTTTTGGTGTCTGCGGTTTGCAGATCATTCTCACGATTCTCCACGAGGTGGAGGAAGCGGCTTGTGCTTGGGGCTGCGGGGCGGCGCGGGGCTCCGGCTGCGCTCCTTTCCCAGCACCGCAGCCCCGCTCCAGGAGGGAGCCAGGAAGGGCTCGGAAGCGTTCCTTGCTCGCTTCCTCCTTCTAAAAACCATAACGGGGACTTCAGTGGTGAGATTCACCAGGAGGTCTTGAAAAGGGCTGCACAGGAATGTGCTGAGTTGGAAGGGATGCACAGGGTCTGTGAAATCCAACTCATGGTCCTGCACAGGGCATCCCCAAGGATGTGCCTGAGAGACTTGTCCGAGTGTGGAGGATGCGGAGTGTGATGGGAGAAGCTGGTGCCACAGCTGTGTGCTGCCTGTCCGTGGTCATACAGCCAGGGCTGGTGGGTAGCCCAGCTTCTCTGAGATTTGGTGGATGAACCAGCTTCTCTGAGATTTGCTGTGCTGCTTGTCTCTGGTCATGCAGCCAGGGCTGGTGGGTAACCCAGTTTCTCTGAGATTTGCTGTGCTGCTTGTCTGTGGTCATGCAGCCAGGGCTGGTGGGTAAATCTGGTTCTCTGAGATTTGCTGCCTGCTCTTGGTCATTCAGCCAGCCAGGACTGGTGGATAAACCCAGTTCTCTGAGATTTGGTGGATAAACCAGCTTCTCTGAGATTTGCTGTGCTGCCTATCCATGGCCATTCAGCCAGGGCTGGTGGATAAACCAGCTTCTCTGAGATTTGCTGTGCTGCCTATCCATGGTCATTCAGCCAGGGCTGGTGGGTAAACCAGCTTCTCTGAGATTTGGTGGATGAACCAGCTTCTCTGAAATTTGCTGTGCTGCAGTGTGCTCAGTGCTGCAGGGCTGCTTCACTGAAAAACTGCTCTTCTTTATGGATAAAGTACAAGTAGAGAAAATAACAGCTGGTGTCTGTAATTAAAAATGCTGTAACTTATACTAGATTACTGCTAAAGGCTCTGATTTGTGAGCAGTGTTTCAGGTTTTCTGTTGACTGTGGTGAGATTTGGGAAACCTTACCTTGCACAGTTATCCCTGAACTTGCCTGTTGCAGAGTCCTGTGTTTTCAGTCTTTGCAGCTCCTAAAGATCAAACTCCATTCAATTTGTAATTTCCTTTCCCTGTCTGAAGCTCTCACCCAACTGATTTTTATTTTTGCCAGTGATGAAGCATGTCAAGCCCAAAATAGAAAATACTAGTTTTAAAATTTGATTCAGTGGATTTCTGTTGAAAACAAAAAACCTGTTAATACTCTTATGTGAATGACACAATAATGCCTGGGTTTTACTGGATCATCTTATGGCAGATCACTTGACTTACTTTTCAAGGCATTAAAATGTGTTTGCAGCCGTGCTAAGGTTGTTTCAGCATTGCAGGCCTAACTCAGGCCTAACTCCAGATAAAAAGTCACTGGAAAGGGGTGTTATCAAGGTGATGTGCAGTTAGTGAGCACAAGAGCAGAACTGCAGACTGAGGTAGTGAATTACTTGGAAAAAAGGCTTGAAGGGGGTGCTGAGGAGCCATTTCATCCTCCACACCTGATCCCCTGAGCCTGTCCTGTTCTTGGCAGAGGCCTGTTGAAGATTGCTCTTGTGAGCTTGCACAAAAGCTCCTTTTGCTTCCTTTTAGCCCAAACATTTTCTACCACCTGCTTGCCTCTGTGTTCCCACAAGCATTGTGTTGCCATAGATGAAGCATCTGAAAGCTGCAGTGTGAGGTTAAAAAGAACTGGGATGAGAGGAAGGTGTGGACTTCATAAATAATGTTGTATCAGGGGAAATATCCATGAAGATGTTATTAAATGTGAGAAGGAGTGTATTTCATTATGTCCCAAAGCTTTTCTTTTCCAAAGGGAAGGGCAAATTGTTGGTTGGTTGAATTGATGCTTGGTTTTTCTTTTTTTAAAATTTATTTTCTTTTTCCTTTACTTTTCCTTATGTGGGCCACTTCCTTAAAGGAAATACAGAATTTATTTTTTTTCTTTTGGCCAAAATACATGGTGGCTTCTTCCAGCATAACCTTGCCAGTTAGAGCCATAATTTCTTCTTGCTTCTGACTGATGCACCTATGATAGTAACTCATCTAGCTCACAGGCAGGACTTGGAAATTTCTAACAAATTTGGATATATGATATGTACTTCTGGTGAAGTTTGGTCCCTCTTCCTTCATATATGTTACTTTATGACAAGCTAAATAATGTTAACAGAAACTTCTGAAAAAGGTTTATGGGATCAAGCTTTGCCAGCTTCTGTGACAGCTAAAAGAATGTATTTTGTTACTGAGAACTTGATTTAGTGGCAATCTGTTAATGTGGTAAAGCAGTCAGATGACCAGGCCCCAATTCCTCTTGAGAAGCTTAAAATTCAGGTGACCATACTTATGATTAGTAGAATCTTAGCTACAATAGAAATTATTCTGCTTTGGTAATGTGGAAATTTAATGGTTATGCTTTCTCTGGGTGGAGGGGCAGGTGTATGGGAGCACTTTCTTGACTTGAAGAAAACCCACATTTATTCTGAAGGATGTAAACTTGGCCAGAGAGAGCTGATTTCTGGAGCTGTGCTAAATTATGTGAGCTATCTGTCCCCAAAGAGGCAAAACTTATCTCCTGAGTCCTGAAAGCATGTTGGCCTTGCTGTTTTATTTTTGATACAGGACTCAAGTTGGGCAATACCTCTATGGGAAGCAGATAGGGTGGGACAGCAGACTCCTTAAAGCTTCACTCTTAAGGTGAAGAGTTTTCTCTCTGAGTGATGAGGAGAGGGACTGCCTTAAGTTCTCTAGCAGCAGCAGATTCAGAGCAAAACCCAGTGAGGAGCTGCAGAGAAAGCTCTGTGGCTTCCTTACAGGATAGGGCTGGAGCAAGGACCAGCCCAAGGGGCTCTCCTTGGTGAGGGATGTGGAATTCATTAATCTGATAACTGTTCCCCTTTATCACAAAATTTATATAATTTCCAATTTTTTAAAAATCTTTATCATCCTCCTTCTATTTGGTGGTAGCTCAGGCCGACTGGGAAAAAAACCAATCTATAAAACATGTGGTGAAGTGAAAAATACACCAAAATTTCACTTCAATGCTCTGGCCAAATCTATCTTATGGGAGTTGCTACTCCAGCCTGCTCTGTGCTGGAGAGACATTTTTCTCTTCTTCACTGTGCTGCAAAACTGTGCTTCCTCTTAGGCTGAGGCCAAGCACATCCTGAGAAAAAACTGCTTGGTTTGCCAAACATGCAGCTGATGACACGTATATTTATGCTCCCTGGCAAACTAAGTTAAACAAACAGGGACTAAGTTGGGCAGACATTATAGGAGGTAATACTTCATTATAACTCAGCTATGAGCTGCTTATTCTTCTTCCCAATTATGGCATCCCCATGCATGGCTTTCCCAAGAGGAGAAGTAGTATTCTGGGGAAAAACAAATTCCAGCATATAAAACCTTGGAAGAGCAGGAACAGTACAGGAAGGGACAGTAGCTGGAGTGAGGGGTCTGAGCAAATGTCATTTTGCCTCTTTTTGTTCAGAGCATGGTTATTTCTACCTCAGCTACAAAACTGTTAAATTAAATCCTGAAAACTCAGTCTCTTGGTTCACAGTGTGCCTGAATTCAAGCCGTGTTCCAGTAACATCAGGTTCTGTGCAAATAAACAGTAGGTTTCAATTGTCTGTTGCTAATTATCACCTAAATTTGATTTGCACGCTCTTCAAAGGGACTCATATCTTTCCATTTAGTTATTTGTTTCAGCGCGATGAATCTTTAATTCAAACCAAACGTGGGTCAATTTCCAACTGGAAAAAAAAATGCCAGGAATGTGTTTATCCGTGGTCATATCAGTGTCTCTCTTTAGTTTAATATATGTGGTGATTCATGGCCTCCGTGGGGAGGTGAATTTGTGTCAATCCGTGAATTGGCTTTGCCTGTTTGGCAAGTTTGTAAAGTCAGTTGTAGAAGGTCTTAAATAATTGTTCCTAATGGGATGGTTCTGGTGGGCTTTACAATAAGGAGTGCAGGCCCTGAAGTTACACAGGCACAGAAAAATCTTGTTAGGCTTCAATTCCCATCCTACCTATAAAAAGCTGTCTGTGTGAGGATGAAGTGGAGAGATGGGGTAATGGGATCTAGGCTCTTTCCTACTGCTTTGAATCTCAACTTAAAAACGTGTGTGTTATATTTTACACAGGCTCCTTGGTTGTCACTGTGACCCTCTGGCTTGTACACCACCACAAAATTTCAGTCGCAGAACTGAAGGATTGCTGGACATTTTTCTTTTTAGAATAAACAGAAAGCACTAAATGCAAGCAAGAGGGCTACAGCAACAAGAAAATTTCATTGTAATAAATACCACATGTGATCACGATTTACGAAGCAGACAATAAAGAGTAATTTAAAAAGAGAAATCCTTCTATTCCCTTTCATGTGGCTAAAGGCAGCATAATTTTTGGCTGTCTTTACTAGAGATTTACTCAAAGATTTAACACCCCCTTCTGTTTTTCTTCTCCTGGAAGCTCAGAGGAGGACACTTTATTAACTTGCTATTCTTTAGATTCACATCTGACCTCTGATTTCTTTATCATGGAGATAGTTGGTAAGAGTTCTGAATTTTTTTAAATTTAAAGAATACTTTCAAGATATTTCAGTAGTATGACGTTGTGTTTCCAACAGTTTTTAAAATTTTTTTTTTCTCGTGACTGGAGTAAATAGTAGTATTTTTGAGAAGTCCATGAATACTGAAAGCACCTTCTCAAATTCTGTATGTTGTCTTTTGATACTTTAAAGATAGGTTATCTAACACCTCTGCAAAAGGAAAACCTGTTTTGATTTGGTGCTCAAACAGTCTGAAGTGGTGACCTAATATAAAAATATTTGCTGTTGGAGTGGAGGAAATATTTAAACTTCATAGCAAGTATTTCTTACTCCTCCCTGCTCTGGGCTTCTGTCAGTCCCAGTTAAAATCAGGGTCAATCCGAAGTGGAGCTGTGATTACAAAATTAACATCCGTGTGCATTTTTACTGTGGCTGTGTCTGTAAGGCACATCTCAACAGGGTTTGATACAGGGAGTTCTTTGTTAAATGGAAACTTTTCTGGTTGGATCAGTGTTTCTGGATTCCAGGGCTGTGTGACTGGTTAGTCTCTGTAGTATTTTTATGGTTTATTTTCAGTCCTGCCAAATCCAATCCAAATAGCTGTATGTTTTCTTCCTATGATGGAGGTAGAGTATGTCCTAGTGCGATTGGCGCAGCATACAAGACACATTACAATTTACAGGATAGAGGATTTTTATTTAGGTTGTCTCAACATTTGTTGACAAAGATGAGGGGTCCTATGGTTTAGGAAACCCCAAAGTAAAAATAAACTCCGGAACAAGTTCTTTCCTGTGACAATACAAGTGGAAAAAGTCTTAAGATAAGGACATTCAGATTCATAGATGTATTTATTATAAATTCTGTGTGTGTTTCGTAAGGTTTGATTGTGATACTCGTAGGCACCTCTTGTTTCCCAATATCTGAGTGAATTCTGCCTTGGTAATGAACAGCAACATTACAAAATCTTTGCTTTTCTATATTCATAGGGTTTTCAGGTGAGTATTAAAATTATTTGTCTCAGAGTGAAGCTCTAAATAAATTATTACCTCTGTGCAGAGATTTTGAGAGTGGATAGTGGTGAGCTTTTTAAAGTTTTTCAGTACTCTGACTATAATTTTCATAGAGCTGGAGCTCACTTTAGTAGAATCTGAGCATTCACCTTTTTCAGGATGATCTGTCTGCAGATTTTCTGCCTGGAATAATGTTCATACCACATGAAGCATGATACCTTTGCTAAAATATCATTGAATGATGCTATTTTGTGGCAGTTTCTCTGTCCCCATCCTCAGGCCTGAAAGCCTCTGAGCTGAGACTCTGGAAACTTGTGAATATGATTGATACTGTTTGAAATTACCAGTTCTAAATTAACATGTTGGCTTTTTCTTTTGCCTTGCACAGTCCCATTTGACAGTTCTCCTTGTGCAGATTTTCTCTTTGGATTGAAAATTCAGAGAGAACAAGGGCTTGAAGATGGGCTCCAACTCATATTGCATTCCAGGCAAGGGAAAAAATCATGGGAGAACCCCCTAATAATGCATTTTTCTGGCATTCAGATAATTTCATTGGTGTGTCTAGCTCTAAGTACAACCATTTCTGTGGGAACAGTTCAGAACTTTAATTAATTTTTCTGCTTTCAAGAGGAGGAGAGTGACCTGAAGTCCTCTTCTAGCCAAGTAGTGTAGAGTAAATGACTTTTAAATATATATTTTTGAAGATATGGTTACTTTAAAATTCTTTTGCTTCAGCAACAAGTTGGTTTGCTGTTTATTTAAAGGCACCAGAATTTTGAATTTTCCTTAATACTTGCTGTTCATGATATTGTGGAGAAAGAGTGAGTGAAAGATTAGGGAGTGGGAAAGATTCTTTCTGTCAGTGTGTCTCCCTAGATAGCTTCTGTGACCCCTTTCTCTTCAAAAGCTTTTTAACTGAAGTGCTCTTTTGATGTCCACTTTTCAACCAGCTTTGTTACTCGGCCCGGGAGCCTTGTGTTGTTGACTCCTCACTTATGAGGAAGATAATTAACTGCAAATACCCTGATGCATCCTTGGTAATTCTGCACAGAGCCTGGGCCTATAAGGTGCTGTGCCAGTTCAATCATAGAGGAAATTGTTATAGATCTTCAGACTGGACAAGAAACTAAAAGAATTCTTTGCTTTGCATGTCTAGTAATTTTATTTAATTGACTGATTTACTCCAGAATAATTTGCACCCCTGCTTCATGTTATTGCTTATAAATTGGTGACAGAGAAAATCTGTGCTTCTGTCCCCAGTCTTGTGCTGGATATTTGTAGCTGGACTATCTGAAATCCAAATTGTCATTATATGTGTAGGAATCTACTCAGCAGTATTTGTTTATTTCTGCTTTTGGTCCAGCAAGTCTGTTAGAACCAAGGGAAGTATTTAGATTTTCCTCCAGTCCTAAAGTACTTTGAATTGTTTGTGTAATTACAGTCAGAAAGCAAGGGACAAAATAAGGAATGTGCAGAAAATCAGCTCAGCTATACATGACTTTAAATAGATTAAAAAAACAAAAAAAACAAAAAAAAAACCAAAAAAAAAACAAACCCAAAAAGCTGCTTGGTACAGCTCGGTCCTGAATTGAGAATGTGAGGAAATGAACTGACTAAACCTTCAGTGGGGCATGGCTGAAACTCTTGGAGAGCAGAGACAGACATTTTATCCACCAAAATTTCCCAAGTATATCCTAGTTAATCTTCACACCTGAGGAGTTTTGAGGCTGCTGTAGCCCCCCATGCTGCTTTCACACAGAGGTAACTTCATTAACTTTGCCAGGGTGAGGTCAGGAAATTCTCAAAGCACAGACCAGGTCGATAGTCAATCTTTTATAAGGGCTCCAAGATTAGTGGTGTCCAGGGCATAAAAACACTCTGAGAAAAGTCTTTGACAAAATATCCATGTCTTTACTCTCCTTATGCTACTATTAAGAAAAATGGGTCTTTTATGTCCAGTGGAGAAGCCTTGTCCCAGCTCTCCATGCCTCTGACACCTTGATGCTGGATTATGTTATCGCCCTGCACTCCATATGGAGCCGTGTGCTGAGATCCTGGAAACTGGAGCTGGTGCACAGTGTGGAGCTCCATGCCAGGAACACCTGAGACCAGCCTTGCTTGCTGTTAATAAGTTCCTGGGAAGAGTTCAAGGTGTTAGTTGGAAGCTCTAAAGCCCCAAATGGGTACCCAGGAGGCTGCTTCCCTTCCTGCAGCACAGCACTCGTACCTGGAATCAGCCAGAGACACCCGAGCTCGGCTTTGGAATTCACTTCCCACATCCACCCTCCTGGGCTGGGGTCTGTCCAAACTTAGTGTGCTGCAAGCTCAGCCTGTCGTGCCTGATGACCTGGTAGGGGATGGTGTGAGGTACTGGGGATTTGCTTTCTCCTGGTGGTGGTGTGTAATTTTACCTACTGGTGAGTACTTTGTTCTGGTTTTTTTGTTTCCTTTCTCTTCTGCCAAAAGCCCCAGTATATTGCTTTTTGAAATGAAACCAGAGCTACACTCTATACCTGCAACCCCATGGCTGGAACCAAGGCATTGCCAGGTGCCTTTCAATTAATTACATTTCTGTTCCATCAAAATCAGTGGCTGTATGGAACCTATCCCTGCTATGGTAGGATTTATTCTCCTAAGCAAAACATTTGAGGTCAGATATGAATCTCTAAAGAAATTCTATATTAAGATGGGTGAGATGAGGAAATCCTGTTTACAGGGCTTCTCTTTAAGGCTGAGAACAGTGATGGGCCATTATGGAGCAGAAATATCAGCTGGAGAATGCAAAGCAAAGACAAGCAACAGTGTGAGGAGAGGCAAAATCCGTGTTGGTGTTTGTTATGGGATCTGCTTTACTCTGAGCTGGTGAAACCAGGTGCAGAAGAGGGGAAGCTGCAAGAGGTGGGATGTGCTTGACCTTGATTTCTGATGGAGAGAGGCAGGATGTGCAGTTGTTTCAGCTCTGCAGTACAGAAAACACCACGTGCAAGCTTAGCTGACTCTTCCTCAGTGCAGATTCCATGAGGTGCCATGACAGGGTCTCAGAGAGTGCATTAAGGGAATTAAAATGGGAAATCCAACCTGGGATATTTGGGTATCTGAGTAATTTTGCATGGCTGTGCTGTGCCCTCTGAGAAAGGGCCTGTAACAAGATTTTTGTGTCTGTAATAATGTAGTTCATGGACAGGAAAAAATTATGACAATTTTTTTTGTTTAACTGTATAAATAATAGTACAAATAATAATATATAACTGTTCTAAGTGGAGAATCCAATGACTTAATGAGAGCAAGATCTGTTGCTTTTCCATTTCACCAGGAACTGTCAGGAGAGGGAGGATAAAGTGTTAGAAAGCTGAGAGTATATATAAATCCAGAGGCTGCAGTGTTTTATTCACCAGTGGCTCATCCCTAATATTGCTTGGCTATAGACCAAAGTTCCCATCTGACAAGACAGGATGTAAAACTCTGAGTAATTCATCCACCAAACAGCACAGGCCAGATTTTTCTGGTTTTGTGTGTAAACAGTTTGTCCCTGGATTTATATTCCCATTTGTTTAGACAGACCCCAAATTTAGGTGTAGCACTATGTGGTTATCCACAGGTGAGAGGTTCTGTATCCTCAGTGAACCCCGTGGGCCTCCCACCCACAGACCCCAGAAAGCACCAGGTCCCAGTGCAGTCCATTCCTTCATAGACAAAATATTCCAGCTGCTTGATCAGCCCAAACTTCGCCTTTTTCTGCTTTCAGCCTCCCAGCTATGGGGATATGGCTCTTTCAGGCAGCCTGGAAACCTGCCTCTCCTTAAAGCCCTAAATATTTGCACAGTGAACAAGCCCCACACGTCTGTCATGGCAAAAGGCTTTTCTTCAGCTGTCGAGCCATCCCGATGTAATTGTGATTTTTCTAAACTGTTCATTCATTGCCAGTAAAGAACTTTTTTTTTTCCTTGGAAAATGCCATGTCCCAGCTCTAGTAAGTTTATTTGTAAGTCTGATTGACATATGATGGGATGAAGCTAGACTGACAGTGAGTGTTTCATTGATGTGAAATTTTACACCATATCTGGACATAGTATATACTCGGTTTATGATCCAGCTGGGCATGCTTGTTAGTTATTGTTGAGGTCAATCAAAGTGTAATTGTAACATAGGGAAAGACGGTCCCAGGGCTGCAAAGGTTTGCTTCCAACAGCTGCTCTTCATTAAACTCTACCTTCTGTTTTTGAAATTAATAACCCTTGGCTTTCTAACAAGGTATCAGACGTGCAGAATATAGATTTAAAAATCAAAGATGCGCTGGTTTCATCCCCAAACAAGAGAGAGCACAAAGCACTTTAGCTAGCAATAGCAGTTGGCAGCAGAACATAGTGTTTCTGTGTGTGGAAAACCAGATGTGAGTTAATTGACCTGAAATTTTTGGGCACTGTATGCTGTGTGTGAGAGAACTGACTGGTGCACAATAAACCCCAAACTTATGGAAGTCAGGGGGAACACTCAAAACTTCAGTTAAACAAAATTTCATAAAAAATAGGGCAAAGTATATCGCAGGTCTGCAGTGGGGGAATGTCAGATGAAACAGGGTTCTTTCAAATTGGCACTTGCACCTCCTTTAAGGCAGTGATTTTGCAGCATCCACTCACCAGTTTGTTTGAAGTGTAGCCCAAGCATTAGCTCAGGACGATGGCCAAAGCAGGCACAAGATGTTGCTGTCCCATGAATCCCATTCCTGTGTCCCTGTGACTGCTGTCTGACTGAGATGGCACATGGAAAAGTGTCAGAACTTTGGAGCATGACTGGGGACAGAGTCATTCCCAGCCAGTCCAGGCACATATTTGCATTTTAACATTTTGTCATCACAGAGGGCTAATACACTGTGGCAAAAATTATGTGCAAGACACTGCTCTGAGTCTGAGTGTCTCAGTGCAGGCCATCTGTGGGAAATATGATTAACTATGGTACATGATCACAAGGCCAGTAACTATGGTAGTGTATCATAAGGTTAATTAACATTGGTCTAAGAGTGTTAACACAGCCATCTTCCCACTCTCTGAATCAGGTCTTTGTTGTCCTTCCTTTTCCTGAGTGAATTCCACTACTTATTCGTGTGGGGTGCTCTAAATCATCACTAAATGTCACATTTATGACATGTTTCTAAGCAAACATTGGGATATCCATTGCACATGAGCATGTTTCCTCAGCTCTGCTGGCCTTGTTGAGCAGCTTATCTACTGTTCTCCCTAAGTCTGACCTTTCATGTTCAGTTACTTTAAAGACACTAGAAAACCAACTATCTACTCAATTTCCTTGTAGCTTGGGGGTAAGGTTAAAATATCATGTAGCTACCGTATGTTTGACATTATACAGCAACAACTGATAAGCAAATATTTTCTTTTTAAATACACAGTACATCTTGCAAGAGTACATAAAGGGTGTTCTCGTTCTTGGTCCTTGTCCTGGAGAAGGCCTGATGTTGTTAAATATAAAAAGTTGCCACTGGTGTTTACCTTGCTGAATCTGCTCACATCAATTGGTTCTGCCTACCTCATATTTCAAAGTGGAATGATGGGGAAAGGTCATATAGATTGCCCTCCTCTTCACTTCTCAGCTTAAGGGTGTCCTGGTTGTAATTAAGGAACAATTTCTTTTGTGGTGGTAGTCAAGAAATTTTTCTTTCACTTCCCTCTTTCTCATTTTTTCACATCATGTTTGGAAAGGCATGTGAAAGCCAGAGAACAGATAATGCAGTTGGAGGATTTGTCATTCCAGAGGTAATTTTGTTTTTTCCAAAAAAATAAATCTGAAACAGCTTCTGTGTATTTGTATTCAAATCCAAGTCCGTAGACTATCAGCAGTGAGTTTGGAGGTGACAGGCTGAAGGCAAAGGTTTTGATTGCAAGGCCATCTGGCATTGTTATGAGAAAAGTTCTTGAATTCTGAAAAGAAACCAAAACCACATTGCTCAGTAGGTGCTGACTCCAATGAAATTGAACCATCTTAGTGCAGGTTTGCTGTCTGACTTGTTGGAGAGACTGTGGGAAAATCAGCTATTTCTATATTGATGAAGTGGCTGTGGCTGAGAATTGTGATTTTACGGGAAAAATGTGAAATGGAATGTTTGGCATGTTGAAGCAAAATGTTTTAAAATTGTAACTAATTTTTTTAGCTTCCTGCAAGATTCATGCAAGCTGTACCTTTATGGAAGGCCAGAAAGAGGTAATCAATATTGTGTTGCTTCAGTCTGGTCTTACAGAGAGAGAGACTGAAGAAAGATAAAATCTGTTTACGGTCACAGAATGGTCTGAAAGTGAGCAATACAGAGAAATACTATTCTGCAGAATATGGAGAGTTTTACTGAGGTTGATTTCCTGAAGTCTGGGTTTTTGGATTTCTGTGAAACTTGATTTGTTTGCCTGCTTTTCTTAAAGTTCATGTGCTGTGTTAGCTTACAGGCCTCACTGCTTGGATGGAACCGAAGGGATTAGAGGTGGGATGCAAGGGCTTTTCAATCCAGGTCAGATTGGATTTAGCACTGACTGAAAATGACACCAGTTGTTCAGTGTTCTGGATCAAATGTACAGTGGCCAGATCCACAGCAGGCTGGGTCATCTGAGGTCATAGTGCAGTGAAAGTTGAGAAAACACAGCCCCAGCTGAAGCAGGGCATTTCCAGCCTGCTAAGCAGGGCAGGGCAGCACTGACTGTTTCCACATGAGGTTTCATTCCTGTATATTTCCCCTTCCTTTTTGAGGATGAACACTTTACTCCTAGATGCCACATGTAATGCATTTACAAGCTAGAAAAGCATGCATCAGGCCAGGCATAACTCTGGTATGTTTTTTTTTTAGTTCTGCCTTTTCCTTTGCTCAGCATAGAAAGGAACAGGAATGGGAAAGAAAAAGGAACTGATTTCTGCTTTGGCACCGAGGACCTGCCTGCACAGCAATCTGGTGAAAGGCAAATGCTGTTTGTCTGGGTCTCCTTTGAGCCAAGTTGGGTTATTTGTGTCATGCCTGTGGAAGAAGGTTCAAGCTGGAATACACTGAGTGACAGCAAACAGCCCAAAATCAAAAGAATGGGGATTTAAATTTTGATACCTGCCTTCTATATAGCAAGCCAGGTGGTGTTGCTGTGGTATCTAAGAACTACAATTAATTAATGGAGCCCCGGTTCAAGGCCTTAGTTTTGTATGGGTGAAGCAGCTCAGCCATGCAAAAAATTAGACTTCTAAGGTTTATAAATTTGACAAAGTGTGGTACCCTCTCTGTAACAAAGATCTCCTGCCAGTGGACAGTGAGCTGCAGTGACTCTGCAGCTGCAGACATGCTGAGCTGCATTGGTAGACTGTTTCATGATTCAGGCAGAAAAGATGTAAGTCTTCATCCTCTGTGATAAATGGTGTGTTAATGAAGACAGACCTTGCTTTGATATGGAACCAGGTTAAAAGAAGAATTCTTCTGATGAGGCAAATCCAGAGAGAGTGATAACAGCAAATTAGGATCCAGGAGTACTTATGGATTATGAAGAGGAATTTTTGTGTGGACAATGTCACGTTCTGTGCAGCTGTACTCACATATTTTTAAGATTTGAGCTAAGATTTAAAGGGTGCATTCACAAGCTACTAGTACAGATGATTATTGAAAAATTTGGTGCTGTGTTTTGGGCACAAGATGTGTTTCCCTGTGAGCACACCTCCTCTGTTCCAAAAAACACAGCTTGTCTCTGTATGTGTAAATGGTCTTTCCTTATTCTGCAAAAATGGTCTGCAAACGAGTAACTAAATGGGAGAAGGGACAGTTCACCCAAAATGCTGTCCGGAGGGTTTGCTTTGAAGATCTCCCATATCTCATATGCAGTGTGTCAGGAAATGAGCCCTCAAATTGGTTGATAGAGGTATGTCCTTGGTTTGACTCACTGCTGCATTATTCCAGTTTTACATTGATGTATCACCATAGGAGTGACCTCTGAGCTTTTTATCTCTGTGTCTCATCAAGGCATTTATTAAGCATCCAGTCTCCTTATAAACTGAGTGCCTTTGGTCCTGTGCATAAACCAGGAAACACTAACAAGGACTCTTCAGGCCTGAATCATTCAGAGCTTGGTGGAATACAGAAAATCTGATACCTGCAGGTTGGTCACATAAGTCCTAGCACAAAGCATGCTGAAGTTACTGGGGACTTACTACAGACTGAAAGGTCACTTTCAATAATGATTATTCCCTTTTTACAGCTCACCTTCTGTCACAATCAGGCTGCACATTTTGGTGTTGCTTGTATTTCTCCCACTGATATTGCATGTTTTAAGGAAGGAAACAGCTCTGGCCTCATCCTTTGTTCTGTCAGGAGCTGAATATCAGGCTGGTACTTGAATTCTCAGTTTCATGTGGATTATGTTACCTATCTGTGTTGTGATCCCTTTCTGTTTTCCATATGATACAGTTGGTGTAGGGTTTTTAATCATATAAATGCTATAACCTGGAAGATCCAATGTTAATTTCCTCTGGAGACTTATGAAAAGTATCAAGGGTGTGCCTGACTTGTGGTGACAGAGCTTTTCAGCATCCCCTGAGAAAGAAGGGCTTCTGGGCACACATGGCAGCCAGATATGGCTCACACTCATAGCAGTGCACACAGAGCACCAGTTATTAGCTTTCCACCCATGGATATGCTAACCAGATACTTTAATTGCACTTCTAATGTACCATCACATGACTGGGGTCAGACACTGGCTGCACCCAGCTGCAGATCAGGCTGAGGTTCCATACAACCACAAACAGCACAGATAAGGTGAAAGCCAAATACCTTTAGTCTTATGAACCCTCTGTCTCAGATATTACATCAGACATTCATGAAAGGACAGACAGAATAAATTAGTCAATGTAAAATGTATCTGAAAGACTGAGATAATCCTATAATTCCCAGTATTATCCCTAATAACATGACTGTAGAACCAGTGATGAAATGGAGCAAAGAGGTCATTGCATGTCAGGGTGCAGATAAGATCTTCTGTGGATTCTTTCCTGTAAGATCTAACCAAAGAAGCTGAAAGTAATTTGAAAAGAACTTTTTAAAGCAGTCTTTACTCTGAAGGGATTAGGAGCCCACAGATGAATATGATGTTCCTCAATCTCCCTGGAAAAAAAAAAAGGCTTCACCGGGGCAGCCTCAAATCACTGTAAAGAAAAATTAGAATTCAGAATTCAATTCCTAGGAACAATGCAGCACATATTTGGTGCGATTAAGGAATGGTAAAAGGGGACTTTAAAGGGACCCTACATGGGGAGCTGATAGAAAAAGCCTTGGGAAGGGTCTTGCATCTGGGTCAGGTTTCTGAGAGGAGGAGAGTAGCTTTTAGGAATGACCTGTATCTTACCCCAGAGTTGCAGCAGAGGTGGTGAAGGAGTGCTGTGAATCTCAGCGTGGTCCTTGGCTGGAGCGTGCACTGGTGGCCTGGGGAGACACCTGCTTGTGGCTCCTGTGTCCTCTGGCCCATGTGGTGGCCTTTTGACAACTGCACTATGGTTTTTATTTTTGTCTTGGGACAGGTTCCACCAGTAGGATCTGATGGATGGAAGGAGGCTGAAGGAAGTGGTTGATGGGCAGGCTCACCTGATGTTCAGCTGGTCCTGTGCCCACAGCTGTGTGCTGAGGATATGGGTGCCTGTGGCCCTCTGGTTCTTGGGATGCTGGGATGGCTGTAACAGAGGGGACACAGCTGGGACAAGAGCATCAGGTGGACAGGTCACCAAAAGTGTGGTGGTGCATGTCCTGAGCTGAGGGTGTAGTCTGAAACCAAGAAAAACTTTTGTTTTCTTTTCTTTTTGCAGAGGGAAGGTAGCAGAGTGTAACCAATTCCAAGGCATCTGTTTATAAATTAGTGGTGCTGGTGATGTCTGGATCTTAGTACCGCAAAGTCCTCCTTGAAACCACTCCTTGTTCATTCTTCCCAGAGCATCCCAGGAGAAAGGGTAAGCAATGCTTTCTGGTTCCTGCTGGAGAAGACTATAAATGCAGAAGGACTTTCTATGATTTTCCCTGGAAAGGAACTGTGGTTGGGACATATGTTCTTCTAATTTGGAAAAATCTTATATTTTCCAGGGTGCTTGCCATAAGTCAGGGAGAGTTTGGGCTCACAGGAAAGATGGGTGGGTGGAAAAGCTTTTTATTTTTTTTTTGCTTGGTTTGGTTTTATTTTTCCAGTTTGGGCTCTGACACACACTGTTTCACTCTGTTGTTTCAGATTTTACCACTAAAACCTTGGGAAGAAAGGAACCCTCTTCCCCGTTGCAAAGCTGGTATTGTTTGGGATACCCTGCTGGGCTTCTGAAGAGAAGTGATGACAGACGCCCTGTGACAGACGTAAAATCCAGCTCTGGAATCCCAACAGCAAATCCAGCGTGTGAGCAAAGGCTGCTCTGGCTTGTGTGGGTCTTCATGGTCGCCTGCCAGTTTCAAACCAGGCTGTGTCAGTGGAGAACTGTAAATGCTTCTTGGGAGAACTGGCTGCTCTGAAGAACTGAAATGGGGAACATAACTTACAACTCTGAAATGGGCAGTGCAGTTCCTGGAGAAACAATGATTGCAACACAGGCATATGGAGATCTCAGCTGTAAAACCCTGTAAGGCAGATAAGCCACCAGGGATTCTCTTGTACCATACTGGGAAGATTCCTGGTCCTCAGTACAGATGTGAGACATGCAGTGAGAAAGAGCTGAGCCCCTCAGACAATTATAATTAGGTCATTAAAGTTAAATGCCAGACTGTATCTTTATATTGCAGTAATAAAAGGGTAGTGAGAACCTCCAGTAAAAGTGTCAGATGATGTGCTATTCCCAATCTGTGATTCCTATGGCTTATGGGTGAAGTCATGGCCAGCACACAGCATATTTCCCATGTGAACAGGTCCAGTCAACAGGCAAGCTCTAGTCAGGTTTGGTTTGACAGCTGAGATTGATTCCTGCATGGAATCATTTCCAGTGCTGTGTGCTGACCTCACCCCACTGAGAGCAAAAGGGTGGAGAAGAATGAGTAGCTGGATTCATGGCAACAGAAGAGGGGGAAAAGCAGCCTAGACCTGATGTGGTTAACCAGGCTTGCTTAGCCAAGGGCTGCCTGGGGAGTACAGACAGCCTCAGGGTGGCAATAACAGCTTTCACTCCCCATAGCAAATATGGCTTTGCCCACTGGATATATCCATCCTGAAGGAAGAGGAACCATAGGCTAATACACATCTTCAGATCAAACAACAAAATCAGTCACTTGGCACACCTGAAATTGCTTGTTGAAATATTTTCTTCCTGTTTCTCTTTCTATCTTGATAACCATATATCCTTGCATACTTACAAGTTTTACAGGGGTTAACTCATTGGGACTAACTTGGGGACAGAAATATTTGGAAGCACTGGAATTCCTGTTTTCCCAAGTGTGAGTGGATGTTATCTGTTCATGTCCAACTGTGTCTTTGATACCTTCAGATAGAAGGTGATGGTGACGCCCCATCCCCTTTGTGCCAGCCATATATCACCCTTCTGGCACCACAACTCCTCTGACATCTGACCTGAGTACTATCAGTTGCAGCACATCCAGTTGTCTACAAAAGCCAGCTTTTTGCTGTAGGGAATACAATTTCCTGTAGCTCCTGGCAGACCTGAGGGGCCAGAAAAATCACTGTGCAGCACTCTCCCTTCGAGAGTGTCCAAAATGCCTTTTTTCAGTTCAGAAGAGTTCATTTCTACGTGTACATAGCTTGTACCTTAGGAACTGCTCAGCCTTGCACAAGGGACAGGATGGACAGTGCTCCATGAATGAACAATTATTCAGAATCATTATTCTGTGGTTTTTTGCTGGCTTTTTTAGGTCCTATATGTTTCTAAAGCATCTTTTACTTATAAAGCTTTCTTTTTTGTGGACTTTTAATGGTGCTGATTGTGAAGTTACCTGAGACTTTTGTATCCATGAATTAATTTTTACTCTGCCCCTGTGAGGGGTGAAAATGGGCCAAACCAGTGGTAGACAGGATTTTAGATTGCAGCAGGGATGTTGAGAGTCTGCAAAAATTTCAGCTGGTTTTGTGAGAGATTAGCAATGTAAACAAATCTGGTTTAGACTCTCAGCTCCAGGTGAGACTCGCAGAGCTGGTGACATGTGTGGGGAGCTGGCGCTGCCTGAGCTGCCTGGAGCCCCCTGGAAGCGTTGCCCTTTGCAAGAGTAAACCTGAATTGCTGAGAACAGCATTCATGTGGGAGCCATGGAAGTGTCTCTCTCTGTACTTACTCTTTGCCTTTCTTCCCAGAAAAAAAGGAAAAATGAGGAAAAAAGCAACAGAGGTATAAATATCTGTGTATGATCTCTGAGGTTTTGTTTGCTTCTTTGTTTAAATTTCACCGCCCCTCCCCAGCAGTGTTGATATTCAACAGAGATTGTATTCTGCCCCACTGATAGTACAAGTTGTTTTTTTTTTTCCCCCAGTATCTTCAGCTGCAGCTTCATCAAACCTACAGGCCAAATCCAAATCGTCCTATACACCCAAACCCTCCGAGTGCCCCAGTTGAGAGTGTTAATGCTCCAACTTTAAGGATTGTACCTTTTGGTGTGATTGCTGGGAAGTTTTGCACAAAGCCCTTCTCCCTAAGCATTTGAGTGTAGGACTCCCCTGTGATCAGTGAAAGCTCAGAAGTGCTGGAGCCCAGCACAAGCCTGTCTGTGTGAGACAATGCACCCCGTGACAAAAGATGCTGCAGCCTTTGTGAGAATTTGGGGGAGGCTCCCTAAGGGCACCAGGCTGGGAGAAAAGCCAGCACAGGAGATTCTATCAATAGCTGTAGCTGAAAATTTCCTTTTGCCAATGGGCTTCCCAGTTAAATGGAAACAAAGGAGGGCTTGTGGCTCCTGACCGAGGGTTAGAGGCATAGGAGAGAAAGACATTTCTGTCAATATGATCCTGACAGTAAAATCTACTAAGCCCCACTTGGAAAGGCTCACAAAATGACCTCTGACAGTCCACCTGGACCACTGAATTTTTCACCCCTACATTTTAAAATTAAATATTCACAGTATTTTTTTCTTTTTGAAGATTGCAGAATTATTATAGATTTGTTAATACTAAAGAATTTAGTGACATAAAGAAAAACTTTGCTTTTTCCCCAACACCCATTATTTGATAAAACCAATTTTGTCCATTTGAGAACAACACTTTCACCAAGGTCTGAACTGAGCTCTGACTTTGTTTTTAAGCCATATTTCATCTGATGCTGGGAGGGAATGTACTCCATTGCTCCTCTGCAAGTTAGAGCTCATAAAAAAGAAAGACCAAGCTTTTCTTGCTGACAGAGTACTTTGGAAATTTAGGTTTGGAGGTTTATATTTTTAATATTACCATGACTTGAAAGTAAATAGATGATTAGGAGTTTTTCTTTTTTTCCTCAGGGGGAGAAATGGCAAAGAAAGATGAGAGAGAGTTCCAGATCTCAGTCTGACAACATTAGTCTCTTGAAACTGGCACTTTGAAGGGCAGTTTCAATCTGGTGATTTGTTTGATCTATTATAAAATCCTATCTACCAGTGTGTAGCTACCACCCACTTATATTTATTATGGAGTTTTATTTTTGCTTGGTAATATTTTTTCTTGTGTTTATTTTAAAAGGTCTGCATTTTGTGGTGACAGTCTCCCATTTTCCAAATTAACTGCTAGCAGATGTTGCTGTGTGGTGTGAAGCACACACAGCAGCTGAAACCAGCAAGGTCTGGATACAGGCTTAGGAAGAAAAAATCTTTGTGTTGTTCAAGCAAGTTTCAGGAGTGTCTATAAAGTGCTTATGTAGAATCTTATTCAGAAAATAAATTACTGTTGTTTTTATAGCTTTTAGCTGGTTTTAGTGTTTGGAATTACTGCTGAAACCTCACAAATCTGTACCATGTTTTAAGAAATGAAATATCATTCGGGCAGTGTTATTTAGGAAAGGATTGGCTGCTGATACATTATATACAGACAAATGCAGGTAAGTCCTACTTAGAGCTACAGCTGCCTGGTTTTGTCCCTTCTAAAATCCCTGCTGCTGTTGCACATGTTCTAAACTCTAGCTTGTGGACCCAAGATCTTCAGTGTGAGCAGAGCACTTTGAGTAGGCTGGTTTTGAAACTATTGCTGACAATAAGAAATGAGAGGTTGTGCTTTTCCTTTTGGAATGAAGAATTTCAATTTGATTGGGTCATTAGGCATGTCCTTGTTTGTTTGTTTGTTTGTTGCATCTGTGAAATTTTACCCAGTTTTGGGCAAGCCACGATGCATTGGTGAGAAAGTGGGGATGTGTGTGTTGCAGAGCTGACTGGCTAGGCTCATGACTAACCTGTCTGGGCATTTATATATCCTGCCACTGCAATTGCTCATCCAGGTAAATAGGTGAGTTATAAGCATTTATTCCCATTCTTCATGTCTGTCATGAGCAGGGCAAGAGGGGAAGGAAAGAGTGTCATAGTGCAGAAAGTGATTCACTGCCCAGCTTGTTGCTGGAGTGTTCAGGAGGAAATGTGGTCATTGTGGCTGTGGCTACATCACAGAAAAGTTTTAAGACCTGTTTTTGTTCAGACCAAAGCAAGTATTGGAGAATCACAGAATAGCCTGGGTTGAAAGGGACCTTAAAGATTTAGTTTCAGCCCCCTGCCATGGGCACTTCCACTAGAGCAGGTTGCTGAAAGCCCCATCCAACCTGGCCTTGAACATGTCCAGGGATGGGCAGCCTGTTTCAGTGTCTTTCTACCCTCATAATGATGGGCTTCTTCCTAATCTCTAATCTAAACCTATCTTCTTTCAGTGTAAGCTTCTTGACTTATCCCTATCTCATGCTGTAGTTGATTCTGCATTAGAGCGGGGAAATGGAGTAGAAAAACTTTGAAGTTTCCTCTAAAATTTACCATGCGCAGTCTGAGCCTTGCTCTGTAGCCTCCCTCAAAGAAATTGGAGAAATAACGGGATTTGCCCCATTAGGTGTGCGCCTGCAGAAGAGCTGCCCACTAGATGTCACTGGTACTTCGCTGAAATAAGATTTAAACAGCCTTTTCTGGTGGGTAGCTAAAAAGGGATGTGGTACAAGTGGCCATCACCCCTGTGCTTGTGCCCTTCTCGGCTGCACGCCTGTGCAAGGGCTGGGGTGCCTCCCACACCATGGGGCATCCTGTGCTGACCCGAGGAACAGAGCCATCCTGGGCTTATGGTGTGCTGGCTAATTCCTCCCACAAGCTTAAGGCTTGAAAACTGGACTCTGTTATATGATGAGGTTTTGAAGAGCCTGTGGACAGGTACAGGAATGCTTTTGGGATGAGCACCGTGCATGCACATTTGGACAAAGTGTGCACATTTCTCATATTTCTGTTTGTAAAAGTGTTTCAACACTGCTCTATTCATCAGGACAGCTAAGGATTTTATTTTCCTTATCTTTCAAAGGCAACAGCTAATTCTGCATTTGATTCTGAGGCAAAACTCCATGCTGATATGGCTTATGCAGAATTTTGTCTGTAAAGAGGATCGAATGTCCAATAATCTTGTTAAAAAAGGGATGTCACAAAGATGGCAGATACACAGAAGCTGGCCTTCAACAGAATTTTTAATGCAGAAGTTGGACAAATTATATCTACTTTATTTCTCTTGACCTACCACTTAAATCACCTGCAGTTGGCCTATAGTTGACCCTTTGTTGACTTATTTAAACATCTGCTGGCTTTCAGAGCGGGGTATGAGCATTCAGAGTGAAATCAGTCCTTGAAAGGGTCCTGTCACCGGGCAGTGAGCCTCATACCTGATCGTCTGCCCGTCACATAATATGAGCACAGATGACAATCACTTACCTCTTTTATGTTATGATATAAGGCTAAAATTGTCTGAAATGAGGAAGAAAGCCATTATTTAATCAATGGAATTGCGTCAATTGAGTAAAATTTGTCTCCAGTGTAAACAAATGGAATGTCTTTGCGCTTTGTGAAAACAAGACTAAATTACTTGCAGATCTTGCAGATAGAAAAACATAGGAAGTGGACTTGTAGGCTGACACATTAGGGGGTTTAGAGTATGCATTTAAAATAATTATCCAGATTACTCTGGATTACTTAATATAGTTTTTGCATCATGCGTATGCATGTTTAATTTTAAAGCAATAAAAGCAATGTTAGTCTTTTTTTCAGTCATGTTTGATTATTTGAGATTTTCCTCAGAACAATGCAGGACTATTACCACTGAATGCCCTAGTTAAATACAAAAATGCCAAAACCCAGTTTTAACTTTTGCAGGTGAGTTGAAGAGCAGTTCTCAGTGTCCTCCCAGACAGAGAAAGTTTTGGGACGTGCACATGTAAGGGATTTGATGTGAGAAAATGATCTTTCTTTAAAAAAAATAAACCTAAGAGTCTACTCTGTAGCCCCATATCTATACAAATAACAGAACACAGTAAAGAATTTAACAATTTTTAGATTCATGCTTTTAACCAATTACCCAGGTTTTGTCATATGAACACTAAATTATTAGTGATTACAGCCTGAAGACCAATCTAAACATGGAAAAACCAGGAGCTGTGTGACCTATTGGGATAGCAGCCTGCGGGTATTTTACATATCCTTAAGTTTTCCTCAGGTTCAACAGAAGAGAATGTGATTGTGTTAAAGATGTGTGCTTCTAATCTGTAGAAGTCCTTACTTGTTAAAGTAAACTTTGTCGGTGCTTTTGTAACTGGTCTGAAGCGACCAGCTGGAGTAAAATCAGTCATGTGCTTGACCTGATGCCTCTAGAAGGCAAGATATGCCTGTATAAATCTTCCTTGCTGATTCAAAAATTGGGTTTGCTCTGCAGAAAAGCTTGTAGGAAGAAGCTAGTCTGGGAACCAGGTATTTAGTATTTTCTTTTATAAATCTTCTGTTATGGCCTTTTGGAGACAATATTAGATGATTCAAATAAACACTGTGGGAAAGGCAATAAACGGTGTGTTTAGATCATGAGTCAAGAGGCTTCCAGGACAGCCCCTCTTCTCAATGAATGCTTGATAAACCCAGCTGAAAGCCATTTAATAATCTCAGCACTTCATAGTGCTGGTCCTTAACTGTGACAGGTGGTAACTGAGAGGCAAAAGGTGGGCAAAATTTGCACCAAAGATCACAGAAGTGGTACAGTAAATATGCAATATGTTACTCCTCCCATCCCTCTTTGAAGAGTTGTCTGGAGTTGTAGTTCTGCAGGGATTTTGAAGGGGTGGTTGCTGCAGGAGGGAAGGAGCTATCAATTGAAGTCTGTACCTCACTGCTGTATCTGCCTTGTGTGTGCAGGCTCTGGCTGAGGGAGCTGCCTGCCTGCTCTGACATCAGCTCTGTGCAGGATATCCCATCAGCAGGGGCCAGCAGGGCAGCACTGCTCCATGCACAGGCAGTGCTCTGTCTGTGTCCTCATCATTTGTCAAGCTAGACCCCATGGAAGAGGTTTGAAGGATGCTGTGCTCCATCTTTTCCCCAGCTGGGCTTAGGGAACAGTGGTTGGGGTGGTGTTGCATTGTCAGATTGATGATCAGGAAGACAAATGTAGAAAGAAAAGGCATCATTGTGAAGCTGAAGATTTTGAGTCAGGGCTTTTGGCTCTGTCCTTGATCCTGCCAATACAGAAGTACAAATTATAAACCAAAGTTATAGGGAAAATGAGGTCTCCTTGCTGCCCTGAGGCGTTGGGTCTGGATTTCTGGCAACACTCAGGAGGGGAGCTCAGCACCATGTAATCCTAGAGATCTCCTCTGCTCCATAGCAGCTCTCACACTCACTCGTTGTGCCACGCAAATTATCCCACAGAGGGATATGAAATTGGAGCTCCTTTGGTTTATTTGAACCTAAGACATCCACAGCTCTGTCTTCACCACCAGCCCTAAAGTCCCAACCTGAATGAACATCAGTCAGCAAATTTGTTGCCAGTGGGGCTGCTGTTCAGCGTTTCCATGATGGCAACTTTAACTGGACCAGACCTCAGACTTCACAGGCGCCCTCTTGCAATGGGGTGTGCTTCCTGTTTTGTGGTGCTGGTCCTTTCTACAGGCAAAGTCTTTGGGAAAGAGTGTGAGTGGGAGAGGGAGAGGTCTATACGTCCTGTAGGTTCATATTTTGGATTTTGAGAAATTAGTAGGAAGGGCAACTGCCAGCTCCAGTTTCACTAGGGTGAACACCCTTGGCATTTGGCTTTGTTTACAGGTCAGTGTAATGAGAAAGTTCACTTCCTTTCATTGCAGGTGTTGCTTTGGATATCTGAATATGTTTGTTCAGAAATGCCTGACATAGCTGATAAAGAAAACACTATGATAGATTTTAGTAAAATAAATGAGTCTAATAGCCAATAAGCAAAGTGACATCTCTGTGTGAGAATCTGATCCTTCAGCTTCTTATTTCAGCTTGAGGGTCTTGTTTCTCTTCTTTTGTCATTTAAGATAATTTGTTACCTTTTAAATGAATTTAAAAAAAGCTCTTTATTGTTGTGCTCTGCATAGTAAAGCATACTTAAGCAGCAAGGTAGAGAAATCTGCACCTTGAGAGAGTATCATGTTGTACTGAGACTTCTGAGAGATTAGCTTTTGAAGAACCTCTTTGTTTTTATTCTGAATATGATCCAGTCCTGGGAATTTAATTTGCTTCTCTAGATCATTATGTTTGCATGTTTTCTAATCAAAGGAGGCATAAGCTTAGGGCATGAGCCTGTAAATCTGTTTTCACATAATTTATTAAAAGTCACATAGTACTGGTACTGTTGAAGGGAAGGATTCTGTTTATCTTTTAACTCTACAGTGATATTTAGTCCTTTCAGCATAGTTTTCATTCTTAAAGGTCAGTGCATATTCTACACTATTGTTTTTCCAAGGATTGGTGGGTTTGTGAATAGAACTCACATACATTTTGGTTTCTTTCTGCTTATTTTTCCTCTGTTCTGCATCTCCTTACAGTGCTCATCATCCAATGAAGTCAAGTTGCTTGTTGTTATTGCAGGATTGGTTTTTTGCAGGATAGTCTTGGCTGGACAGAGGAGAAGAAGTTTAGCAGCCTCTTTAAGCTGCCTGGTTTTTCTCTGAAGTCAGCCAACCTCCCATGTTCAGAGGCCAAATTATTATGCTTTTGTTCAAAAGACTCTTCTCATCCATGTTCCACAAAGAACTCTGAAGAGTTTATTGTTTTTGTGTTGTGATTCTTTAACAGTTGATGAGGTTTGTGAGTGACCTTTTCTACCATTTCTGAAATTTTCCCTACCATTGTGGGATTTGCAGAGGCAAGATTCCAATTTCCTTCTCCTTCCTTCCATTAACACTGAATATCCCAGGGAGTGAGTAGAGCTCTCTTCAGATTCACAACCTGTAAGAAATGATCACTTGCTGGTGAGTTGTGGCAGCGGGGGGACACTACTCATATTTAGGGCTGATCCTCTCCTTGTAAAGAGGGACAAACAGCCCGATTGTCCTTGCACAACTGGAAGCCAATTTTGACTTCAAAGGGGGTGGAGGGAACAGAACCAGTGAGTTTTGAAAGTGGATTTGAAAGCTCTGTCTAGATAATTTGGATCTCCTTCTGTTTTACAGTGTGTAGCCTTAAGAGATGAGAAGTAGAGTGATTGCTTAAGGTCTTCAGCTTCCCCACTCCTGGGCTGGTGAGTTTTGTTTGCCAGGGAAAATGGCTGTGTTGGTGTTCAGGGGCCTTTGGCCCAGAGTGGCTGGCTGGCTGCTGAAATTCCGCATTGCACAGGATGTCCTCCAGACCCAAGCTGGGACACCTTGAAACTCGAGCTGGCTTGGCAGTTCCCAGTGGCTCCTGCAATCTGCCATCAGGAATCTGGGCTGGTGAGTTTTGATTGCCAGGGAAAATTGCCTGTGTTTGTGTTTGGGGGCCTGTGGCCTGGAGTGGTAGGCTGGCTGGTGAAATTCCTCATTGTGCAGGATGCCTCCCAGACCTAGTTGGCACCAGTGCCAACTTGGGCTGTTTTGACAGTGCCAAGTGGCTCCTGCAATCTGCCATCAGGAACCTGGCTAGTGAGTTTTATTTGCCCGGGAAAAGGGCCAGCGATGGTGTTCAGGGGCCTGTGGCCCGGAGTGGCTGGCTGGCTCCTGATTGTGCAGGATTCCACATTGTGCAGGATGCCTCCGAGACCGAAGCTGAGGAGGTCAACTTGGGCTGAAATGATAGTGCCAAGTGGCTCCTGCAAACTGCCATCAGGAACCTGGCTAGTGAGTTTTGTTTGCCAGGGAAAATTGCCTACATTTGTGTATGGGAGCCTGTGGCCCGGAGTGGCTGGCTGGCTCCTGAAATTGCTCATTGCGCAGGATGCCTTCCAGACCCAAGCTGGGACACTTTGAAACTCGAGCTGATTTGGCAATTCCAAGTGGCTTCTGCAATCTGCCCTCAGGAACCTGGGCTGGTGAGTTTTGTTTCCCAAGGAAAAGGGACGGCGTTGGTGTTCAGGGGCCTGTGGCCCAGAGCAGTAGGCTGGCTCCTGAAATTCCGCACAGCACAGGATGCCTCCCAGACTCAAGCTGGCAAATTTCCATTTTCTTCTCTTGGTCTAGATGTTACCATGATGCACAATTTCTTTTTCATCTTCTCTCGAAATGCCTACCATGACACTCTTCCTCTGGACTAGCTGCTGGTCTCATACACGGACATTTGCAGAATAACCTCACTCATTTGAAGTCTATCCAGATTTCCACTATGAATCCTAAGAGCAGTTTATGGGCCTACAAACTGAGCCACACAAATCAGCAATTAAGTCCAAAAATTTTTCTGGGAGGGAAAATTTTATGCAGATTAGATGAAGGTTTTTATCACTTGTTTGCCTACCAGTGAATATGTAAGAATGAAGAAAGGGGACTCTCACTCTACAGACAGTTCAGTGAAGTGTACACAGGTTTTCCTAGGCCATTTTTTAACATATTGCTAAGAACATTGATATCCCAGTCTTCCTCCAGAAAAGTTAACCACTTATTTTCTGATAGTGTCTCTGCAGTATTTTTCTACAATGCTAAACCCCTGGCTTCTTCACTTAAATAAGCAACCTACTGAAATGATTTTTCAGAACTTCCCTCCCAAAAATGGAGGAAAATCTGAATTTCATGAAACAGAAAGCTGGTTGTTACATCACTCTATGAAAAAATATTTATTTTGGCTCTGGCTTTAAGGCTACATTTCTCAGTTCATGCAAGTGGCAGGAAATACACAGAATCTAATCAAGAGATAGTTCACAAGGCTTCTTAAATGAAATGTTAAATCAAGAGCTCTTATGAAAACAAAAAGATGCAGCTCAGGAAATGAGCTTGGTCATCTCACAACTCTCTGTTGTTCTACAGCCAAGCATTGGGTAAACATTAGATTATCATTGTAAACAATACACAGGGAAAAAAATACTAGCAAGATTTACCCTAAAAGTAAGTCTGAAGAGCACCTAAGTGACTTATAAGGCTCAGCTTTATTTTTGAATCTGACTTAAGAGACTAATTCAGATCTTAATGAAAATGAGGGAATGTACATTTTCAAGTAATGCACTTTTAAAGAATTTACTTAAAATATAAAATACACTTTCATGCACAAGCCATAAAAAATGATGAGAAAATATATTTGCAAAATGTGAGCTGAAGAAAAATCCTTTCATGTAGGAGAGTCCTTCAGTGCAGAAGGTCGGTGTTACTAGAAAATAAATAACATGAAAGAGGCGGAAGAGGACAGGGGAAATTGCTCTGCAGAAGAAAAACAAAGAACAGCAGTCACAAACTTCTCATGAACTCCTGAACTACCAAGTTAACCAAGGTAATCTATTGCTCTCCTCCATATTCCAGTCCAGCCTTTCTTTCATCTCTTTGGCCTCGATGCCATAACTTGTGTGCATTTGTAAGGGTGAGCTATGAATTAGCACAGGGAATGTGATCTCTGAGTTTCCAGTGGGGTTCTCAAACTGGTACACATCAGCCTCAGACAAAGCATTTTTTCCAGATTTTGCAAGTGTGACAGCAGTGTCTAGTATTAATATCATTGCCTCTGTTTTTATTTGACAGCATGACTGCATTTACATTTCAGAGAAAGCCCATACAAAGGGATGGCTTTGGAGCTTGGCTCCTGTATGCGCTCCTAGCTCATAACACAGTGAAATTAATAGCTGTTTTTATTTCATCTGGCAGGGAGTTTTGCAGTCAATGTAGGATTGCTTCTCCTGTGACCACAGGATTTCTCACATTTCCCAACAGTTTAATTGCTCCATGCTATGTAAGGTTGCATTTTCTGAGAGGGAAGGAGCTATCTCATACAGCTAGGGCTCTGCAAAGCAGTCAGTGTTCCTGAAACAGTCATTGTTCAGTGACTACTAGGAAAAGAAAATTAGTAAAATTTCAGTGGATAAAGAACAACAATCAAATAAAGGGCTTATGCCTATAAGTTATTATCAGATAAATGAATGAAGGACAAGAAGTTTAAAGCAAAATCTTGAGTATGAAATGATTTAAGTATCTTCATTTCTGATATTAAAATTCTATAACCCCTTATTTCTAGAAGGGGAAAAGGGGGGAAGGAGCAAAAGGAAGAGACAACCAAGTGAGCTGGATGTCCGGACAAACTATGAAACATGGACAATCAATGAAAATACATGTTTTTTCTTTCCTCTCTTCCTGAAGGAATTAACAAAACTCTTGAACTTTTTCAGGGTAGAGCAGCAAAGAGACTGCCTGACAACCCACAGTAATGCCGATGGAAGATTTTAGTGTGAGAACGCTGTATGCTCACTTGGCATTGCATTCCCTAGAGGGATTATTGTAGACAGCATATAGATTAAATTTAGCTAGATTTGGACATTAAGACACATACTTGGTGCCTTGATAGAAAAGATCAAGAGAGGTCATTCTACATGTGGTTTTCTTTGTAGGCTTATAATGCTTTTGCCTTTCTCATTCCTTTTTATGGCATTATTGTTGCATAGCAGACATTCATTCCATCTTTCTTAGTGATGCTGGTTAGACAGTATAGGAAGCTTGTGTCAGGAAAATAATCGATTCTCTGAAGAACACAAAGGCCTTTCAGCGTGTTTCAAAATTGATTTCAAGTGTCTGATGAAAAGTCCCTGTGACACAAATTCCTGCCATAGGAAAACCAAAACTTCAAGTCTGAAATGAGTTTTCTGGGATTTCCTAGTTTTACATGAAATGACACTATTCAGTAGGAATCCTCAGCATGGCACCAGCTAACAACAGCACAGCTATATTTGCCTGTAGCCAGTGCCTTGGAGACAATAAAAAGACTCACTTTTAAAGAATGGTGCAAAAACAGATTCACATCATTTCCCTGCTGGCGTTTCCAGTCTGGAATGCCTTTCAGAGTTTTGGCTCTGTTGACACTGCAGGTTAAACGAAATAAAAAATCCAAATAGAAGCCACAAAACTCAGCAACTCAGTCTTTCTGATCTACCTAAGTGTTTTTATGCCTGCTCATCACCATGGGATCCAAGTGCCCCTTTTCACATTTCAGTGTTTCCAAAAGGATCAAGTCATGGTAAGACCATAATACTTGAGTGGCTGCTGCAAGGAAAGGTTCCTTTAGAGAAGAAACAAGTCCTCTTCCCCAGAAATAACCCTAAACAAGACAAAATAGGGGTAGAATAGGACAGAAAGCAACAGGGCAAAAAGATTTCCTTGGCAAAAAGATTAGTAGAGTTGGCAACATATAGAAGCAGAGTTATAAAGAGGTGGAAGAAAATGCTTTCCTCTAACCTTCAAGTGCAAAGAGGTCACAGTTCTTTCAAAGAGCTTCCCTTGGGATAATGTAAATATGGATCATCCCATACTTCAAGGGTTGAATAACCATCTGAAAGGAGAATAATTTGAGATAAACTGAAATTAGTTCCCTGCATCGACATCTGCTTGGAAAATCTAGTGCAAGGGTCATTTGGCTTGCTATGTTAATGATAATACTGCCAACAACAAGTATCAAAACACTGAGAAATTTGTAAAGATCTGGCACATTACATTCTGCTTAATAAATTCAGAGATTTGAACATGACAGCATATTGTAATGTAGTAATATAATACAGTAAATGTGCAGAACCCGATTCAACCCATAAAGAGACCCAACACCGATTTCAATACACATGTTTACTGCAATCTGAATGAATTGTTTGAATATATACTAACGACACTACATATGGAATGAAGAAAAATTGTGTTCCTTTTTTTTCTTTAATTTATGCAATTGGAGGAAAAATGTATTTTTTCATACTTATTTGTATCAATATTTTTGCAATAAGAAAAAGATACTTTTAAATTCAGGGCAAGATTAAGACCTGGCTGGCATGCTTTAGTTAATGTGGGTTAACAAAAGCACAGCCATTCCAAAAGAGCTACAGCGAGCTTTTTGATGAGGGGAAAGCAGTGAATCAAAAAGATCTGCTTGAGTCACCCAACAAAGACAAACCAGTCATGGGACAATGAAGAAAAGGATGGGATAACCACCAAACATCAGCTTGGGAGAGGCAAGTTACTACTGGTGTCTTGATTCCCCCTGCCCCCCAGCAAATGGTGAGACTGATCATGCACTGGAGTGCCTGAAAAACAGCTCCCTGGCTGTCTTGCACTGTTACCTGGGGTGTCAAAATGAACATCCAGAATAAAAGTCCTCATTCTGCAAATTCCATTGGGAAAGTTTCATCATACATCTTCCCAGAAAGAGGAAAGTTTTCAATTAGCAGAGATTAGTCATGGTATTTCCGCTGGGATGGGCTAACCACCGTGATCATCTTTTCACTCCTACAGAACACCTGAGGAGACGACTGGACAGAGCAGGAGTGCATCTGGAAGGGCCATAACATTGGACAATCCCTATGCTTCCACGAGATAGAAATGGAGAGGCATAAAAGAAACAGATAGACTAACAGTTCCTGTTCTTGTTCCAAAAATGGAGCTGTGTGTGAAGAGTGAAAGTTTTCTCTAAGTTCCTCTGTCAGGAGCATATGTGGGAGAAGTGACCCAATGCTATTTGGTTATCCAAGACACAAGCATACCTCTTTGGCCACATGGAGAGAGCTGGTGGAGGCGGAGGGGGAGCTGGGCAGTGTGGAGAGATGGCTCGCTAATCCTGTCAGGAGAAAAAGTGTTTCGTGTCACTCAACAGCATCTCCACAGGGCAGTCACGGGAGGAGCGCTGACAGCCCCTGAAAGGAATCGCCTCAGCCGTCCTCCAGCAGGAAGAGGTCGGCTTTGACACGAAGCTTATAGGGTGGGGGAGATGAAAGTGTGGGCAGGGACATCTGGGCTCCATGTAGGATTTCACCTTCCTCTGCCCCACCAGCAGTCCTGACTGATTCCAGCCAGCCTGTCCCTTCCGACCCCTTCCCGAATCAGTTCCATGACTCTCTCATACCCCAGCTCTCAAAATTTAAACTTGCCAACCCTGCTGCCAAAAGCAAAGACAGAAATAGCATTGGATTTGAAAGCAATTTCAACATAAGGAAGAGCTGCGGGGACAGAGCAGGGATTCTTGCCACATGTGACACAGAGTACCTACCATACCACAGCACACGCTGATCAGTACATTTCGAGCCAGTGTTACAGATTTATCCTGCTTTTCTTTAGAAAATGTTTAGTCAGGCGCTTTCAGTCAGTGGTGCTTTCAGCAGAGGAAGCAGTAAATAAGTGTAGACAAAGAGGTGAAACATCTACAGAAGGGATAAAGTCACCCAATAGGGTTAAATGAGAAGGCACCTTAATCACATCATAAATGCCTATATTGACACAGAGTTACCACCTCCAATGTACAAATAAGAAATCACACAAGATAAATGTAATCCACATTCTACCTGAGGGCCACAAACCCTCCCTGAGTTCATGGGATTCATCATCCTCACAGATGCACTCCAAGGGACAGGGTATTCAGCTGTGGCCAAGGACCTAAATCTTCCTCCCAGAAGATTTAAACACTTCATGTTTTAAAAACACAAAGGTACCTGGGTTACAGTTGGGTGTTTGGGTTTTTACACAAGATATTCCTTACCATCTAGGAGGTTTATAGAGCATTTTTACTGCAGCACACTGCCTACTATGTGCCACTGTCTCAGTGGCAGCAGCCACGCATCCCTCTCAGGGACCCGTGTCCTTCTCTCCTAGGCCCTCAGAACCCCTTGAAAAACAGACAATAATTCTTGCCTCAAAAAAGCAAGTGAAAACTGCTTTTTCTGATAGATGACATCATATAGGGCAGCCCCTTACCCAACAGTAGGAAATAAAATTCAGAGGTCTGGCTGCTCCTTTGCCTCAGTTGGACTTCAACATCACATTTTCCCTGCTTTGGTGGATTAAAGCTGAAAAGCTTTACAGGAGATATGTCTGTTACGGGGATGTAAACAATAAATAATTATAGGAAAGAGAAAGAAAGACTGATTTATTGAAGACTATTCACTTCTGGAAAGTAAATAACTGCACTTTCAATTTAAATGGACATTTTTACTGCCAAATAAATCTGCTTCCACAGATATGAGAAGAGACTTCATGTAGTACACAGAAAAGGAAAAGTTAGAGAAATTCAGAGTGCCAGTGAGCAGACAGGGCCAGACTCTTGATAGATGTTGTTGGTTTAGACCAACCCAGGATTGTTTATATACTCACCTGCCATTGAATGACTGTAGTGAGATAGAGCAGACATAAACAAATTGCTGTTGAGTAAGGGAAAAGGAGCCACATGCCTATCCAGCAGCCTTCACATCACCAAAACTGCAAAGACCTTGATACTTGCTTTGCCCAAATATGGACCACCAGGACTTTTGAGATAAGCTCCTAAAGTTAGGTACCGCATCTATTTTTATGTTTTTAAATGTCTTCCTTTCAAAAACATTTGAGTACCCAGCAGTCCTCCTGGAACACAAAGGGAAGTGGCAACTTACAGCACTACATCACTGATGTACCTTTGTGGATTCTGATGGAGATGGGTCTGCGGTCTGATATGCATATCCAGAACCAGAGTTCAGGAATGTTCAGTATTGGCCACTCCCTGCCCTGTTGAGAAAGTTCTCCCAAAGCACCAGAGGTCAAATTATGGTTACTAGCCAGAGTACCCCTGGAAATGAGAATGGACTGATAGATCTGATGGGCCACCACAAGAACAATAATTGCACCAGGCTTATTACCTGAATCAAGTGCTACATCTAACACATCAGGAGCTACATTTGGACACATCCAGTTTTTCATGAAGATGAATGTGACCAGCGTTTCTTATCACCTATGGGAAATGTTCAGGCCAAAACCTGAGGTCTTAATATCCTTTGCCGATTTCTGCTCTGCAGTTTCTAGTGCAATGCTAGAAATAACACCATTTTCTTGGTCTATGTGGATTATTTCAACAGCCTAGAGAATTAAAACCCACCCTCCTTAATTTTCACCAGCTACTCCCTCTAACTGTCCTTTTCCAATGAACCAAATATTATTTCTTTTTGATCTAATTTCCCACAAAGTCAAAGTACACTTGACACTGCCTAAAGTAACATAACAGATATGGGTATATCTAAAACATGTGAACTCAGGAGAGATTTGGAAAGTTTTATGTATGTGAAATAATTGAATTCACACACCACTGACTTTTATCTCAAAGGATGGCCACACAAAATGCTGAGTGTGACTCCTAAGTGGTGAGATATTAGATTTCCATCTGATCTGATGGACAGTCTTAACAATTTTATGGAATGTGATCTGTCCCTCAGGCTTAGAGTGAACTCTGACAGGTCATAATTTTAAAGCTGCAAAACATGAATATGTGGGTGAGATTTGCAAATCAAAAAAGTTTTTGTATGAATAAAACCACAGAATAAGACAAAATATGAGAGAAAAGCAAGGAGAAGAAAGAAATACATCCTTTATATTTGTTTTACTGTTATACTTCACTTAATTTTCAATTAATCTATCTCTGAGGCTTCTTCTATTTGTTTCCTTAAAAATTAGTAATCCTCACTTTGACAGTAAAGAGCTGTGTAAGATTATTCTTCATCCAGGTGCAAATACAATGGATCTTCCCAAACACACAGTAGAATTTTTTTAGTCATGGCTCGTGAATTTCAAGAGCTCCCCCTGTTTTGTAACCACATACAAGAAATCCACATTTCTATGGCCAAATCAAGCAGATTGCAAACTTTTCTCTAGACTTGGAGCAGGCTTTGAAGTCAGAGACTCAGAGTGATGAAATTAAAATGCAATAGGACATCAGTTCACTGAGTTCATGTACCAGCAAAAATCTGTTTTAAGATTTGAAACTGAAGTTAAAAGCACAATAAAGATACAAATTCCTGCTAATCTGAAACTTTCTCTTTCTCACCCTGTCATAAAAGCCCTTTGTGCCTGCAGCCACAGTCCCTTATCTATCCTGCAGACTCTGCCAAAAGGAAGCTGACACCTCATCAGAAGATATCTGGGGAGAATGGTACTGCTTGAATCCTGCCTCTATCTTCAGAATGATATTTTAGTCTATAAGGCATGGCAAAGGATTTCCACAGGAGATGAATCATCAGAAAATGTAAGCGAACAGCTCATAAAGAACATGTCCTCCTCATAACCAGACAGTTGGTTTTCAGTTTCATGTTCTAACTTTTAAAAATTAAAAATTCAGCTGGGACTGCATCTTTGTCTAATTCCTCTAAATTCCATTTCCCTAACTGCTACCCTGGAATTAGAACCATAATCATTATAAAGGCAAATAGGTTTTTTTCATTCACTGACAATGCTACTATGGTAGTTGCATAACTTTGTAGTATTAAATGTTAGCTATCCCCCTTAGCAGAACTGCAGTTTTTCTAGGAGATCAGAGTGGGCAACGGCAGCCAGGGCTGTGTGTGAGAGAGTTCAGCCTGCTCAGCCACCATGGGCTGTCTGCAGGGTAAGACTTAGCAGGCACCAGTTCAGCTGCAGTAAAAAGATACCCTTTACCAGTAAAAATCTACACAGAGCCACTTCATACCTCCTTTCTTATTCATTAGCAATATTTCCTTCTTTCTTTTCCCCATGTATTTACATAGCATTTCTGCAAAAGAAATCCTGGATGCCTACGATTTTTTGCTCAGCCATTGTTTCTGACCACTCGTGTATCAGAGTGCAATTCTTCACAGATGCCCCTTTACTGCAATATTTGATTCCAGATAAACAATTCAGCAGAAACACAGATAATGCTGACTATAGAATAATGGAAAATGAATGACAGGTAATACTGATCTTTATTCAGGAGCTTCTTTTATTGTGCATTTAGTCACTAAAAATATTGTTCTCCTAAATACTTGGGAAAAACAAAACTTGCAGTTAGCAAACTCTTTGTGTGCTTACCTTTAAGCCTGCAGAAAGTCTTCCAAATATTTGCTGGAGTAGTCATGTGCCTGGAGTTAAGCCTGCTTAGAAATACTTCACTGGACTCAGAGCCAAAATCTGTTTGCATTATGGTTTGGGAATAGCAAAGGACAGAGAACAAAAGGAACAGTTATTCAGAATTTGGACAAATAGCTGTAAATACATTTTTTGGTGTGATTAAGTCAATATTGGCTCTGTTCTGCATGCACTGACTGAACACACAATCCTAACAATCAGAGCTGAAAAACACAGACCATGGACGTTTATTGATTTAGACAAGATCACTCCTCGCAGGAGAGTGAGCCTCTAGTTTTACAGACCTTTTAATTCCCTGTACACCATTCCTTTCCCTTTTACAAATCTCCTGCTGTGAAACTCTAAAGCACTCTTGAGACACTAGAAATCGTGGAACTAGCTCTGCAAATTATCCATCAGCCAAAAGAGGAAGCAACTCCCAAGATCAAGTAGTGTAGCTGTTGCTATCCATGCTGGTTTTGTCCAAAAATAAAGCAACAGCCACCACATACCATATACTGAAATGTTTTTGCAAAAGATATAATAGCTGCATATAATTGGGTTTTTTAGTGTTATCCTCTAGCCACCTCCCAACACCCCAAAAAATGTACCAAATGTCTGGGATGTCTATTGGCAAAAACCCTAATTTCTTACTTTAGGAAAATCCAACATTCTATGCAAATGGAAGTAATTTCTGCAATACAAAAAGTCCTTTCAGAAAATGCTGAACTGATTAGTATTATGGAAAAGTGGAACTAATTATTCTAGTGATATAACAAAAAGAAAAGATGAAGTTAAAAATTAAAACCATTCAATTCTTGCAAAAAATAATGGCATATTTCCCACATATGCAGGCTGTGTGGAACTCAGTTAAAGGTACGAGCAAGATAACCACGCATCTTCCTAACCCATAAATGCAGGTCTGTCTGTAAATCCTGAAGGACCAGGAGTGTATCAAAAGCCTGCGCAAAATGTTCATGCCTAGGCTCAATTATTCTTCAGGAACTCCCCAAAAGAGCCAGTTTTCTCCCTAGAATTGAGGTTCACCAGCACAAACCTTATCTGTTCTTCCAATCCCATGTGAGTGCAAGGCAGAGACCTTTAGCTGGCCCTTCACTCCATGGTAAATTTCACTTTTGGAAAACAGAGGCATGGGCTTGTCTGAACAACACGTGCCCTCTTTTTTTTGAAAGAAGACTGTCAAGGCTACAGAGCCAACTCATTAACCTATCCCCCAGCAGTTCCATCTGGATGGTCTTATCTGTAGGAATCTGGCCTTTCATTTATTTTTTCAACCACCATTTGTGACACAGTTTCTTAAAAAACAGACTCATGACTTATTATTAGCACATGGGTAGGTCAGCACACAGGTTTATTTGCTGTTAACCAACATCCTAACATGCTGCGTTTAAAACTTCCAAAGGGACTATGAATGGGCTGTAAAAGTAGGAGGCTGAATTCCTGAAGATAAGAGCTTGTGATGGGACCACTGTCAAAGCAACTCATATTTTCCTCTGATAACCCCTGAAAATCACTATGCAAACACATATAGTTCAAACATATGTGAGTCCCTGACAATTCCCTTTTTAAAGGCACTTTGATGACTGGCCTGTAACACTTCAGCCATGCCACTTAGGGACTAACAGGAAAAAAATAAAGTGTTAAACTTTGAAAATGTACAGCCCATCCAGAAAAGGTGAAAGAAGGGGAGAAGCCAGGATCAAGAGAGAAAGGAAGGGAAAGAGGTAAAAGAAAATATTCCCACTAAAGCAACTGCAGCACAATGCCTGCAGGCTATTATGGAGAATAAATACTCCCATTTCTCTTGTTAGGGGCAAGCCCTAAGAACAGGGGTGTGACCAGAAGGACACTGGGGACAATGCCTGGAAGGCAAGATCCCATTTTGTATTTCATTTGGGATTTCTAACAGGTCTCAGGCCATACAGAGCTTCACCACTGGAAACTCTCTCCAAAGTAGCTGTGTCCCTTATTTTCAGTATATCATGCATACACACAGCTGGACACCACATCCCAGGAAATTATTCCTAGTGGAAGAAAAAAATACAGCATCACCTCCAGAAAAAATTATCCACTCACTGGCTTTCATCTTGTGCAAAGCATTGAAAAGTCTGGAGAGAGATAAATGTCTGTTATACAGGGATTTACACATTTCATCCAGACAATTGACTTAAATTTCAAGCATGAGGCCAGAATTGATCATTTATCAAGTTAATCTTTGTGATATATTTAGTGTCTAACCATAATACCTTCAATTGCTTTCACAGTCAGCAGAGACTGGGCAGGGGGAGAGCACCTGTTAAGAATCAAGAACTGAAAAAGAGCTATGCAGTAGATTGGAGTTATAAATACTCGCCTCGATCCTGCAAACTCTTGGCATCCAGGGAGAACCAGTGTGAATGAAGCTACAACTGGCTGCCTTAGTGGTCTGATAATTGTCTATCTATTTTAAGCAGGGACCATCTTCTTAATTCATTGTGGGGCAGGGAAAAGGATTAAAATGTTCAGCTGCGCTCCACTGTTCCTAGCCTCATGAAATGAAGCAGCAAAAGAAGGTAACTCGATTACAGCAGTGACTTAAATCATTAGGATATCCAGTAGCTTCCTTTCACCACTAGTGTCTCGATGCTTAATCATCACTGAGAAACTTTGGGTTTCACTCTCACTTAATGTATTGCTCCTGCCAAAAGCAAGCATTAAAATATATTCATATAACTGTCAATTTTCCATTAATCATTGATTAATCACTCCACTCTCATTTACAAGATAGTTTCTAAACATGAGCTCTTTCAGCCTATTAAGGGTCAGAAACTTATTTTCTTGAAGGAATGAAAGCATAGTTTTGCAAGTAACAGCTGAAGACCCCCAGCTAAAACTGCGAAACCTCTGATCAAAACTGAAGATTTGGTAAGTAAGCATCGTTAAATCAGTCATTTCCTAAAGTTCTGCATCTTAAAATTCAAAACTAAACATTTTAAATTATTTTTATCTTTGCTAAACTGAAGCATAAATACCAGAGAAAATACTACAAATGCTATATGTGGCTTAGAATTTAAATCCTGCTGACTTTTGATAAAATCTATGCTCCTGAATCTCTTGGATATATTTTCAACAAAGCTTAGTCCTTTTTGTAAATGACCATTGCCAATTTTTAACATTTGTTTTGTTTTCCAGGCTATCCTTCCTGTATGTGTCATCTAATTTTATTTTCATTGAATTTTTCCTCTAGATCAGTTTGACTGTAAAAAAAAGAGGGTAAACTATTAATTCTTGAAATCAAAGGGTCCTGTGTCTGCCATCGTAAGTCTAGGAGAGCGTGTGTAGGCCAGTTTCTTGGCTGTCTGTAACCATCACACATCAATGAGTGCTGAGTTACAACAATACTACATGCTGGGGAAAAAAATGACCCCTTAGATCTCTAATTAAATCACCCTCTTCCCTCCCTCTAGCTCTACCCTTTCATTTGATGACCACTTCCAGAATCAGTGGGAGGGGGAAAGCAGCTACTGGGGATTGAGCAGAGGAATGGAGGAGGCTTCGTGGGTTGTTTTCCAACCCACACATCATAAAAGGTGGTTCTTCATTCTGATTTTGTACAACACCTCAACACCACAGAACCCCAGATAAAGACAGGCTTTTCAGCACTCCTGTAATTCTATTAATGGACTTGGAGACTACTGAGGTCATTATTTGGCATCCCCAAGTGAAGAGCTGGGGGGCTGTAGCTCTACAGTCAGGATGCAGAGTAATATAATTACTTCCAGTCCAAACTTAAATACTGGCATTCATATAGTGACCAATTGTAAGGGAATGTTTTAGCTGCCCAGATGAACGAGAAGAGCACATTCAAAATCATTGTTGCATGGATTGTCTAAATTGTATTTTTATATTACATTTGGCCTTCAGTTCAGTAAACCCAAGCACAGATCACTAACACCTGAAGTCAGACACTGCAGAGAGACTAAACCTGTGAATTTGCATTTGCACATTTTTTAACTCTCTGGGGTTAGTTCTGGATTACCACTGATATGAAAAAAAAATTAAAAAAAATTAAGTCAGGGTGAAAATTCACACATGTGGGTAGCAGTGAAACAATGCTTTTTTGTTCATTTATACTCAAAAATGGACTTCATTTCAAAATGGGGGGAAAATACAGGATCTGCATTAATTCTGGGCAATTTGAAAAACAGCGAGAAATACAAGCGAGGCTATCCAAGGTAGATGAAAGCTACTTTGCTCTGACTTTTGCTTTCTTTTCTGAACTGCTGCTTCCCTAAGTGGCAAGCAGTGGAGGTCAGAGGCCAAACGAGAAGGATAAGCATCAATGGGAGGCCCTGTGGTGTGACACAAGTGCATAGTGGTATACTGTCCACAGCCCATGAAGAATTGTCAACAGCTCAGTGAGAACCCCTCAAAGGAGCGTCTACAGTTTCATTGCATCCTGCTCCCTGGAGGCAGTGGCAGATACCCAGGGAAGCTGCAGCTATATAAGCAAGATGGCTCTCTAGGAGCTCTGCTGTCTTCCAGTATTTGTTTTTATATATTGGCAGAAAATGTTATTAGCAGTAAAGGATTCCAAATAACTGGGAAGTTCTACCCACAAGCAAGAGTGGGTAGTTCAAAAAGTAATTATGCCTTAGAAAGCTAGGTGTCAAAAGTACAAATAGTATTTACTAAATTGGATCCTGTTTAAGCCCATTCAAAAATCTTTTTGTGACACCCCAATGCCCAGACTTTCAGTCTCCTGAGAATGATGAGCTTACATAAGTGGGACATCAGGCTTTCATGAACCCAGATTTGCTACAAGGGAAATAACTAAGACATGAAAAGTGTCCTTTTCATGAAAAGTTGGATATCGAGTTATCCTCTGAAGTACAACCTCTTGCAACAGGCAAGCTCTCATCCTTCCCACTGCAGTTATCAAGGCCAGCATGAAGAGCATCTATGATTAAATGATAATGGTCAGATTTTTCAATCCTGGTATACAGCTAATGGAGTTGAGTAAAAGCGAATTTGTCTCATAGTTAAGGAGAAATTTTGCCTTTCTATAAGAATCAGTTTAAAAGCATGCAATAGCACACACATTGCCTTTGTTCTGGTTTTATACAGCTCCTGGAACAACTGAGTAAGAGCCCAGGAAAGGGCTGTTAGGGCCTGAAATGATACAAGTAATAACTCATCTTCCTGATTCTATTATGAAAAGAAACCAGGAAATAAGCTAGAATTGAATTCTGTCTGTAACAATACAGACAACAAAGAAGTTCACCAGGAAAAGAAATCAGAAGAAATTAAACAGCATTTGTTTGGTCGATGAGGCCCAAAAGTGTTGAGGATGGATATGTAGTCAGGTTTGTTCATAAAGAAATAACAGGACTAATCAGAGAGTGAAAGTGTGGGGGGGTGGTAAAAAGTGAAAGAGAGCAACATTTTGTCCTCTTGGCAGTGGATTTTAAAGAAACTGCAGCTTGTACTTCTGTAGAATGGGTAAGAAATGGGTTTGGGGCTACACAGCACATTTTAATGAATCGCTTCTGTCTCTTAATAAGTCAAGCATTCTGTATTTTCTACCTTACTCTCCAACTCTCCTTTAATCATCATTTTAAACACATTAAAATATGCAAGAAATGAAGACAGATTCCAGTATCCCAGTCACGTAACTTTAATGCAGCAAAGGAGTTTTTGCCATCTGAGACGCTGAGTCACGTTTCTGTATTACTTTTTATCATTTGTAGTGGCCTACAGGCATTGTGGCCAGCTTCTTTGACTTTCAGCTGCATTAGTGCAGATCAGCTGTGTTGAAATAAATGGGGTTATGGCAGCATAACCTGAAAAACAGAGATGAACCAGACCCTAGCACTGTAAAAATGATGCCATTTGTGAGATGAAATGTCACATGTTTACATCCACTGCTTCCAGAGCCAGAAGAGCTCAGACTGTCTCACTGAACAAAGTAAGATTGAGAGCAACTAGGTTTTGGGAAATTGACTGGCAAGGAACCAAACCATAACTCATAAATATTAAAAGATGAGTTGAGCTTCTCTGAATGAAATACTGCCCAAGTCATAATAAAATAAATACCTTATGATTGTTAATAACAACAGTAACGTACAGTTGTTTAAACTTCTGAGGGGTCTTGAAAATGCTGGAAAATATCAGCCAGCCAAGCCTGACAGCACCCCACACCATCAAGAGACACTGAGAGACAATAGAAGCACCATTTTCAACTGCAAGTAGAAACCAAGAGTATCCAACTTGGTATAAGTCTTGCTATTCACAGTACTGGCACCTGCATCTCCTGTTGATCCTAGCAGGAGCTGTGGCTGCTTCAAATCTACGAAAATTTGGGTTTCAGATCCCGGCCAAAAGCTGCCATCAGAGCACAGCCCCTCTTGCTCCAAGCAAGATATTTGCATGCAATGTCAGAGCTTGGTAGAGGATGTCAACAGGAGTCCCAACCTTTGGACTGATGGGTCAGAACTTCTACCTTTGGTTCCTGCTACAAATTAATTTACAACTTAGCATTACAAGCACTCAAAAACACCTTGGCACTTCATTCCACATAGCTGTAATGCAATCCCACTCTTAACACTAAGCTTCCCTAAAAGCATCCTGGCCAGAGAACAGCTAAGAGCTGCTTGTTCAGGGAAGAGGAGCAGGAAGCACCAGCCAGCACTCAGCCACGCTGCTGCCACAGGGGAGCAACTGCCTTTGGGCACAAGTGAAGTGCATTGTGCTCTCTGCACAATGCCAGGCTTTGATCAGCTGCCTTTAGGAACCTGGAGGAAACCCCTTTTAAATACAGTATTTGACCCTTTGGCAATAGCAAGCTTTTTAGGGTTTTTTTTGTCTGAAAGTTTCCCAGTGGGATATAAATGCTTAGGAAATCACAGCTATACTCACCCTCAGATGCCACATTTACTGTTTTTTTCTCATGAACTCATTCCCCAGTTGCATCAACAAGGCAGATTGTAGGAGCCACTTGGCACTGTGAAAGCAGCCTGAGTTTGCGCTGGTGCCAGCTTGGGTCTGGGAGGCATTCTGCGCAATGCAGAATTTCAGGAGTGTGCTGGCCACTCTAGGCCACAGCCCCTGAACACAAATGCTGGCCCCTTTTTCTGGAAAACAGAACTCACCATCCCAGGTTCCTGATAGCAGATTGTAGGAGCCACTTGGCACTGCCAAACCAGCCTGAGTTGGCACTGGTGCCAGCTTGGGTCTGGGAGGCATTCTGCGCAATGCAGAATTTCAGCAGCCAGCCGGCCACGCCGGGCCACAGGCCCCCAAACACAAACGCCACCCTTTTTCCCTGGTGAAGCAGCGCAGCTGGAGAAAAATGGTCCTTCTCAGACGCCCTGGCTGGTCCTTCTCGGACGTCCCAGCTAGCGTTCCAGCACTGCTAGCAGTCCAGGGGGTGCTATCCCAATCTCTGTGGCTCGGGACAGCACCTAAGGCAAATGCTCTGTGCTATGACAGCAGCTTTACCTTGTGGTAGGACGTGGCTGGGCTTATGGCTACAGTCAGCAGAAATAAGAGAGCGCTCCCCAGCTGTAGTAAATGCAAGCTTATTGAGACCCACGGGAAACCGACAGCCAAAGAGAAAGTCCAGCAAGTTACAACAGCTTATAAGGAGGGAAACAAGGGAGGAGTCAGTCCTTGGACGAATAGGGTTTCAGAGGGGAGTGGGATACAAATGATTGACTTAGGGAGAACACCAATGGGGACAACTTGAGGGTGGAGATCCGGTCCCTGAGCCAATCACTCGATGCTCTAGTTAGAAGTTTCTAGAGAGTTCCAGAGAGAAGGGTGGGTACTCCAAGTGACAGACACAACAGCGCTGGGGAGGGATTTGAGAAAGGGTACATTATTCTCCAAGGCAACTGGGGAGGAGTTGGGATAACTGGCAGCATAAAGGAGGGAAGGAAGAACCGGGGCAGAACTATTACAAGATAGGGGGGAACAGAACAGTCTGACTTCTACAGACACAACAGAACATCCTGGTAAACAAAACTCACCAGTCCAGGTTCCTGCTGGTAGATTGTAGGAGCCACTTGGCACTGTCAACGATTGTCACCGTGGGATATGCCCCTGGGAGGTTCAGCCAAAGGACTTGAATGTTTGAAGTTTTTCAGGTTTTTTCCCCCCTCAACCATTGTAAGAATAATTTATAGTATTTGGGCAGGGGGGAAGTTGGGAGATCGGGTCAAATTGATGGCAAGCTGCCAAAATCTGCTTAACTTCTTTATCAAAAGAAAAATAAACTTTAATCTGCTTTTCTGGTGTCTTTGAGTGTGAAAATGGGTTTGTTGCAAAAATGAATGTGTAAGTTGCTCTGTAGCAATGAATTTGAAATTCTTAAAGTTTATGGGACATTATTATGCTGTAGTTATGGTGGCATGTTAACAATTGCTAAGTTTTACTAGCTTTTCTTGAGTTCACTTTTAAAACAAAAAGGAAAACTCGGAGTATTGACGCTGCTCTTAATTTCCAATGGTCAATGTCCAAATGCTGCTTGGATTTTTCTGCTGATTGTTTTCATTTACTTCTCAAAGGCCAACATATAATTCACTCAGTCTGGTTCCTGAGTCTGATTATGATTTTTATAGTGCCATCTCCCTGTCTCAGTCTTTGTAGGTTTTCTTGATTGCTGTAGGGCTATTGCAGCTTGGTTTTCTCTTGTGAGCTTTCAGTAAGATGTGCCAGGTCTGCAGGATGGTAATACTTTTTTCCCTTTCTGTCTGATTGTTGTGTAACTGCATTTTGGGAGCAAGTGTGCCAAAGTTCCCAAAATATCCTAATTTACTCTTTGGTAATCATGGTCCTTGTAAGTTCCCCAGTTACTGAATTTGCCTGTGTCTTCTCTCCCCTTCCATAAAACTATTTTTATAAGACACTGTTAAATAAAACCCCTTTTTAGTCACTTTGGCTTTGCCAGATTTTAAATGGTAGCTTTAAATTTTGTCAGGTGTCTGCACCAAGCAGAATGTGTTTGCTTGGTCAAAAAAATACAGCACCACATTCTAACATTTTTCACAGTAATGAAAAGGAGAAAAAGTACCCTGTTTCATTTATATTTTAATTCTTTTCCATTAAAAAGATATAACAAGTATTTATAGCCACACATTTTGAATCAGATACCTGAAAAAGCCAGAGGTTTGAGCATTCGGGCCAGAAATATGTCTTTTGACAACTGTCTTGAAGAATCTTACCTTATTTGATGAAATTATCACTTTTTTGAGAAATCTGAATTGAATTATTTAAAAAAATATTTTAGCTTATAAAGTCTGTATTATATGAAGCATTGACATTTTCTGGGTGCTGAAAATGTCTGCTGTGCTCAGCTGTTACCAAGGTGATGTCTTCTTTGATACTATATTTTAAAATGCTTTTGGATATCATCTTTTGAAGCTACCAGTACTGTTGAATACTAAGAACTCAACTCCCAATTCTGATATCTGGAAAATTTTAAGTAAGGATGGTAAAAAAGATAGGAAAACAAAAGAAGCCCTGTGTCACATGAACATGAAGACACTTTCCCTTCACTCATGGTTAGATGACTCATGGTGGATGTGGCAGGGTCCAGTGGTGAAAGATGCCAGCAGCCATGCAGTTGATAGTCCTGTCATGTAACAAGCACACTGGAAGGACTGAATGAAAACACTGGGAAAGGACAGATAAAGATTTTGTTAATGAGTTTTTCATGGGTAAACCACCTCGACATGGGGAATTTTGGTTGTATTGATTTATTGCAAATTAACACAAAATTTTAATTACTGGTTCAGTTGTGGTGCTCTACCAATAAGCTTCAGTTTTGAGGTGCTCAACAGTGATGCTGGAATAAGCAGGACTTTGTGGAGACCAGCCCTGGACCTCCTGCAAACACAGTCCCTGCATTTCCTGGCTACCCATACCCTGCCATTTAGGTCCAGCAGAAATTTAGCAGCATTTCCTACCTTTCAGTGTAGGTGAGCATAGCCTGAAATCTGAGTCCTGCAGAGCTCATTCAGATTTGGTCCACTGGGTAGAGAGCTGACTTGTGTTTCCCTGCTCCAGGGAATTTTGCTTTACTAAATTTTTAATGCTTTTCTGCAAAAGTTACAATTAAAGTTTTGAGGAGAAAAAGAGACATCAGATATATTTTCCAATATTTTCTGGTTCTGGGACTGAAAAGCTGCTGCAGCTAATTTATCCCTTTAAACATTACACACTGCTATTGAAAACAGGCGGAGAGAAGTGGAATGGAAGTGTCCAATAAAAACATGAGTTTAATGGAAGATTTAAGAATAAAAAACTTGCAGAAACAATGTTGAATATCATAATGTTTTCATCCTACAACATTGTTATGTTGATTTTTAAATGCAGTTCTAATGAAAATAGTATCCCAGCTTACAGTTGAACTGCAGTCAGCTCCCTTTGTGCAAAACACCAATTGATATGGATGAGTTATGCCAGCAAGAAATAAAGATAGAATATGTTATTTGAAAACCATGCTTGTCAGATAAAAGGGGGAATAAATTATTATGTACCTTTGAAAAAAAAATACATTAAAGATACAAACAGTGAAGAGAAAAGCATTGGGTGAAGAAATACAGTTAAAAGAGCACATCTGTTTCAAATTCTTATTTGGGGCAAAAGATCCCCACATATGTTTTTATTTTACATTTGCATGTGTGTTGTTATCCTTGTGTTAACTATTAGGTAAATAAACGTATTGAGAATCCATTTTTCAGTGAAGTTTGGTTAGGAGTATTTGTACACACTGTGTGAGAGATAATTTGAAAGCTAATTGAAGCTTTGTGAGGAACCAATTTCCCACGTGTCCCTTAACTTTTAATACCTGCCTTTCATGTATTAGAACTGATCAAAGGCATTTATTTATTTTGGAAATGAAATAATTTTCTCCTTTGGTTTGTGTTTTTGACATGCCTTACTAGAGAACAGCATAACACAGAACCACGTCACAGCTACAGCTGCAGCAAGAGGTCAACTGTAAGGGAAACTCATTTGGTTTTAGTTAATGAGAATCATCAAATTCAGCTGTGATTGGTTTAGATAGTGATTTTAGATACACTAAAAGTAAAGTTAATAAATATTCTATTTAATAGGTAGGGGGATCTTATGCTAATAAACCTAGCTGTCTGGGCACAAGTAGGAGAAATTCCAGTGTCATTGTAATCTTTGGTAAAAACTATCAGTTTCCTTCAGTGGAACTTGAGTTTTACCCTGCAGGCCTTGTGAGGGTCTCTCAGTTTCATACTGCATCTTTATGAAGAGTCATGGTGAAAAAGTGTTCCCTTTATGTTGCAAAGTCCATGTCATTAGAAAAACTACTGCATGAGCAGAACATCCTCTCCTGCTTTTGTCATCAAATCAAAGCACCTATGTCAGGAGCCTTAACCCTTTCCAAGCCAGTGAAGAGGGGGGGGGCAATTTATCCCACCTGGGACCTGTTTTATCCTCTGGATGTGGTTCAGGAGGGAGCTGCCTTGTACTTGCCCAGGTGGGAGAAGCAGGGCTGTGGAGCTGCCCATTAATGCTGTGGTTCCCTGGGGATCATGAGATCCTGGGGTGGTCCAGGGTGCACTGCTAGGCTCTGTCCCAGGCCCTTTGAGGAACAGTTGCAGGAATATCACAAAAGAGAAGTCAAGGGGACATTTCAAGTTATTCCTTAAGTACCTGAGCAACATAAGTTCACCTTCTGATGTTGGCTAGGGGAGCACACAGGTGAAAAAGAATTTTTACTGTGTTTTGAGGGAGTTAGAAATGCATTTGCTCTTTGAATGAAAATGACTTCATGGACTAATTATGCTCTCTTCTTCACTGTAGAAAAGTTAGTCATTCAATATCATTGCCTCTGCCACTTTATTGCTCCAAGAAATAGTCATAAAAAGTAGCAATAGAGTCATTACAGAACTCTATTAAAACCATCACTGTGCCTCTAACTGCTGCAAGTAAAGAAAAAGGCTTCTGGGCCAAAGTTTTCTGTCCAAGATTTTTGCCCTCTGTAGAGATGAAGGAGACTAAAAAAGAAATCCCTGTCTGTAGTTCTTGCCAAATAGGCATGGCTTCAGTGTTTGGAAAGTCCCTCTTGGGAGATCAGGAATGGTTCAATGTAGAGAGATTTACAGAGACTTAAAACTTATAATGAAACTATTATCTTTGCTCTCTCTCCTCTTCCTAAATCATATAAAGTCAGGTGGTGTGTTCTCACAGTAGTATTAGTAACTGTCAAGTCAGATATAAAGCAAAAATTATTCCTGACTTGGGTAGAAGTTAAAGCTGAGGATGAAAACTGTCAGTGGAGAAGTGATTTTTGTGTTGTCTCCAATAGTAAGTAAGGTGTTGCTCTTGCAAATAATTCTCTATAAGATGGTCTGGTGCCAAGTCTCATTAATTTCAGCAGGAGCTTCGTGAGAGCCTGGGGATTCTGCCTTTCAGAGCAATTTATGTGACTGAGGCTGAGATGGAGAAGCAGCTTTGTGTGTTGGAGGACAAGGTGGGGAGCTGCTGGCAGGGGAACTAAGCAGGGAGGGAGCAAGGGGGAAGCTAGAAAGGTAGTAACGCCATTACAATCAGAGAGTTTTCTTGAGTTAAAATCCAGCTGAAATACATTCCCTGTTCTGCTTAAAAAAACACAGCCCTAATAATCCTGGATTGCCAGGGATCAATCCTGCCTCCACTGAGAGTACTGAAGTCTGTTGGTTGGTTTTACAAGCCTGGGGTTTCAGCCCCTGTCAGATCATTCACAGACATACGTTTCTGACTTGCACAAGGTTGCCAGAGCACTGCAGGGCTGGTTTATACCCTCCCCTGTTTTCATGCTAAGATGGAAACATTTTGAAACCCAAGCCGGCAAAAGTGAAATTCTCAAAGAAAACACAGAAGTCCCTGTTGAATACTCTGGAGCTCATCTTGCATTACAAAATTCTCTAAAGTTGGCTTGATAAATGTGGGAGATTGAGGATGGATCACCCTATCTGTTTTTAGGCTTTCTTCCCCTTTAGCCATCAACAAATTGCTGTCGTGATAATCACTGCAGCTGATGCTCTTAGGAGGGGAAACTCAGATTGTCAGACTGAGGCATGTGGAGAAAGAAAGTGAGAAAATACATTGAAATACACATTTTCCTTTGCACCATGTTTTTTCCTGTAGAGGAAAAATTGTTATTGGGTTTTTGTTTGTTTGATTTTTATTTTTTCTTGCCCTGTTTAAGATCTTCAATTAAAAAGTTTGTTTACTGTAGGAACTGGCCTGTTAACCTCCTCCCCAGACCAATCCTATTTCACAGAGGTCAGCACCATCCATGCCAGAGAAGGTATTGGGAGTGACTGAGATATGTGTCGCTGAAAAACCTGTCTTTATGGTAAATTTCTCCTTTCCTCTCACCCTCTTTAATAAAAGTTTTGCTGTTGCGGTGCAGTCTGAGCACTTGTCATTAATAATAATTAAAAAATAGTGTCTACATGTTTGAAAAGACTGATTGAAAACAGGACTATATGTGATTTGTGTGCATTCAGAGTTAATAGCTAATCTATTTGTGCTGTGTTAATATAAAATTGTTTCAAATAATTTTGTTACTTTGAAAGACTTGCTGTTTAAACTTTTTCCCCAAGTCTCTAAACACTTTTAACCTTACTTTTCTAAATCCTATTCTATGCTCCATAGGTATGAGATCTCATTTTGAACACTTATTGTTAATTTTTATGATTGGTGTAGAAGAGACGCATGGAATCCAGGTCACTTGGATTGAATCCATGGGAAAATGCCCCTAAAAATTAATTTATGATGGATGAGATTGATACTGAAAAGGCTGACTTAATTTGTTTCATTATGTTTGGGAAACAAATCTGAAGGCTTGACAGCAGCAAACTGAGGTGGGCACAGCAAAGCCCATTTCTTGGCAATCTTCACTCGTAGCTTTGTCTGTGCATCTCTCTAATGGTAAGTAATGTGCTGATCTTTGGCAGCTCCTGAACAAAATTCTGAATTAATTTTGCACCCAGGGGAAAGTACAAATCATCAGCATGTTGTTGTTCATGGTGTTTATTTCTCAGAAACTTCAGTAGTGCAAAGAAATGGTTCTGAAACAGAGACTGGCGAAGGGAGAAATGGGAAAAATAGGGTAGTCAGAGTAGGAAAAGAGGGTATTTCCCACCACTGTGTTCAAGGAAAAATGGAGATGGGAGCTTGAAGACTGGGTGCTGATTAACCTGTGGAAAGCACAGGTCCATAGCAGGGATTTGTGCTTCCATGTGCACCATAACTGTTTAGTGCTTCCTGAGCAGCGGTCTGCTGGTGACACAAGGATGTTACACATTAACTTCTGTTTGGGGATGCAACCACCTTAAAGGCTTCTGAGATGACAGCATTTCTCTTCTCTGCCTTTATTGAATCCGACAAAATGCAGAGCACATTTTTTAACTTTAATGTCAGAATAGCTCTCAAATATGTTGTTGTGAGAACTTCTGTCATGAGCAGAAGCATGAACTGCTGCCCCTTCTCATTTGACTAATGAAAGAGATGACTAATGAAGCAAGAGGGCAAGAGTTCACACATAATTTCATCCTATTTGAATTTGAAAATGTTGGGTCACAAAAGTGTTATGAATTTCCATTTGTGGAAGAAAGATAACTGTTAGAACAGAGCTCCTACTTCAAGCTTCTGGCAGGGATTTTCTCTAATGTTGCTTCTTTTGTTGTAGTGAAATACAGAGATTCTGAAAATATTTTTCTGTTTTAAACAAAGGGAGCTGTTTTTCTGAGTTAGCCAATGCTGATGCCGTCTGTGTCTTTCAGATGTGGTCTTGACACTCTGGATCTATCACAAGAAAAGTTGATGGTCTGGAATCTGAGTAACAATGATGGGAATCTACCTTGTTTGTCATCAAATCTTAGTCTGGGGAAAATTAAATTTTCCTTTAAAATAATATGTTTAAACTAATTTTTAGATTAGGCCAAATTTGAGAAATGAAGACATGACTACCTTCTGCCACCTTGTAGGGCACCCAGCAGTGATGCTGTAAGCCACTGTTACCCATGAAAATGGGGTTTCCACATGCAAACACAGAGAAACTTGTGGACACTTGGGTGTTTACAAGCACACAACGTCTGCTTGTTTATGGCTGTGCAATGGTACATGGACTTTGGCCACAGAAATGCTGTCCATAAAGTGCAAAACCATGGCTGTATGCATAAGGGCATTCCCTGCTGATTAATCAGGATGCTGATTAGCAACCTGCCATAAACCCCTGTTGACACAGCTATTGGTTGTGCGTAATCATGGTGCGCGATTTTTGGCCATCGCGTTAAGATTCCCAGTTTCTTGTAAAATCAGTCACTGCAGTACTTTCTTTTTTTTCTCTTTTTTTTTATTAATACCTGTGTGTATGAGGTGTCTGACAGAGTTATTATCCACTTTGGTGATGAAAAACTCCTGCTGAGGTCCAGGGGAACAGGATTGCAAAGACCAGCACGATGTCTGTCTCATAAAGCGCTCATTCTTCGGAGCGACCATCTGTGTGTGAAAAAGGACTGCTCTTACGCAGCAGTAGTTTTGTTGAGTTTGGCCTTGATTTCTTTTTTCCAGATTCTGCCTAGCAAAAAGGGAGGGAGAGAAGGGAAAAAGCAAATTTCATTGGGGAATGGAGGAGGTGGGGGTGGAGGGAAGTAGAGCTGAAAGCTTAAAAAATGAGTAACTGGTGGAAGAGTACAGTAAAGTCAGTGAATAATTTTACTGTCCTGGTCTAGCAGCTTGGGAATGTGCCATGTTAAACAATAACATCTTCCAAGTGAGAAAGGCAGAGGGGGAGGGAAAAGTTGGGGTGAAGTGAGAGGAGGGGACTGGAGGTAAGAGAGGGATTGGATCCTTGAGTACAGTCACTGCCAGTCCTTGGATCAGTTACTTTTTATTTTTATTGGTTTTTTTTTCATTAAATATTTGATACTGAGTCAATGCCCAGGATATAAAAATCTGTACTACTCTGTAACCATTGCTTAACAAATAAAATTGCAGATAGGCTGCTGGCTTCAGGTCTTACCCAAATAAATTAAATCATTATTGCTTCTTTGGGGCCTTATGGACCTCCCTTCCCTAAAATCATTGCATTGCATTGAAGGCAATCCAGAGGCAAAGATGTAGGGCTGACATGCAGCTTGGCCTGGGTCTCTCCTTTCATTTCTGTCCATTCATTACTGAAAATACTATCCAGAGGTTTTGAAGGCTTCACAGATTTATCCATGTTTTCCAAATGCCTGGGAAGGTTATCCGTTGTGACACCTGCTGCGAGTTTGCTCTTAGCCCGGTGCAGCTCTGGGATTCCAGCACATAGGTTATCTTGGTCAGTGTGATGATCTACTAGGAAAAATTAATGTAGCTGGGTGCTTTGGGAAGCTTTGAGTAAACCCTACAGACAATTTCCTGCTCTGCTTCAGGCTGTTTTCTGTACCTGCTTAGCAACAGTGCTGTGCTGCAGGAGTGTTGCTTTCAGGTTTGCCTTGGAGGAGAGAGGGGGCTTTCAGGGCATGATGACCCAGAACAAAGGGGCTGTCAGTTCACTGCTGGGGAAAACCTCTTATCCTGACGGAGATGGTACGTGAGGCCTGGGCAGTGGCCACCCTCAGCCTGCGCTTGGGCTTGCACTGAATGCAATTTTTGTGGTGTCTTGCCGACATCTGGTTGGGAGGAATCTGATGCTGTGACTGAGTGGGGCCCTTAGTTCTCAGTTTAATTAGGAGTGAGCTCCAGCAGGTCTGATGCACCATCTGGTGAGAAGATGTCCCGTGTGTGCCTGGCTATTCATGTGTGGTGTGCCCCCCTCCTCCCCGGCACCAGCGCACCGGGACAGCCGCTCCCACCTGCTGCCACGGCCTCCAGGGATTGATTTCGTGCTTAAACCCGCTGCCTTCCATCGGGGGCTGCACACACCCCCTGAGACACATTGCTCTGGAGCGGTGAAGCAAACAGCACCTTCAGCTGCCTGATTGACTGGCAGGGTTTTTCAGGAGAGTGTGAACTTGTAGCAGCCTCAAGGTTTGTCGTGCAGGCAGAGAGACAGGACCAAAAACCTGAGAACATCTCTGGGATGTTGGGCAGTTTCAGGTGTTTGAGCTAATGCTGGTAGGAGGCAAGCCTGAGATCAACACTCAACTTGTCTGGAAAAAAAACAAACCTCCAAAACCGAACCCAAACAAAAATAAACAACCAAGATAAACAAAATATGTATAGGAAGCTGAGCTTCCTATAACAGGTCCTTTTTTAGAGAGCTAATTTATCATAGCATTGATGGACACCCAGCAAGAGGTAAAAAGGAGAAAGAAATTGCTCTTCTAACTCAAAACTTATGTCAGTTAAGAGGTATTTCATGCTTTCATGGGGATGGATGTGCAAAACCTCCAATAAATGAAAACAATGTAGACAACACTTCCCCAATTATCTAGAACATCACAATGATGCAATAGAAGGAATGGCAACCACAGGAGTGGAAGGTTAGTGACAAAAATCAGTTCCATGTTATTAAAATTATTCCTGATCTAAAAATGGGGACAAGCAGTGAAAGGACAAGATTTGCTAATGACACAAAACTATTCAAGAAAACCTAAACTCAAATCAACCCTGGAGAACTGTAGATACAACTAGAATGCTGAATGACTGAATCTCTTTTCTCAGTTTGTTTTCTAATATGAATAAATGAAGAGCGATGAAACAAGCATAAACTACACATATGTCATGACTAGCAGGAAATAGCTACTCCCACCTGGGGGGGAAACACTTCACGTGTTGTTATGGCTGTCTCTGAGAATGTCACCTCAAAATGCTGGCAGAGTCATCTAGAATGCTAGGATTTGGTAGAAGGGGAATGGAAATCAAAGTATAGAACAAGAGCATCTTGCCACATTCACACCTGATCTTCTATGTGAAACTTTGAAAACATTTAATTTAAAAATCCTAAGCATTTTCAGAAAATAAGCCCCAAAGATATGGATCATAAAGATGGTATGGAATGACTTCTACCTGACAAAGGGCTTGATGGATTTTCTAGGCTGGAAAAGAGTGACTGTAGGGGAAAGATGATGGTTATTTTTAAAAGCTATACGAGTGAATGAAGGATAGAGAAATTAAATAAGGAACTATTTATATATTCATTGTTCCTCACTAAACAAGGACTATGAACAAGTGAAAAGAAGTGCAATGAAGTTGTGGCACATCTTGTCCTGGACAAAAGCATCAGCAGGTTCAGAAAGGGATCAGGCAAATTATGGGAGGATGGGTTTGTGAGTACCTGCCAGACATGATGGTGCAGGTGCCAACTCTCAGTTCAGGAAGTCTCTAGGCTGCTACCTTCCTGGGAGCTGGATGGATACAGCAGGGAAAGAATTCCTCTGTACATCCCTCTTTTTCTTATAGGCATTTTTAGACTGAACTCTGTAGGCCTTTGATTGGCTCAGATGATAGTGCCAAATTATGAGAGATGTTTTTTTCCCCACTAGGTAGGATTAGAAATTGCTTCTTGTTGGGCTGGTACAAGTGATACAACACATCACTGAGTGAATGGGGAGGGTGTTGGGTGGGGAGGAGGGCTCTGCACAGCCTGCCAGGGGCACCAGGTATGTGGCAAGGGTGCCCATGCTCTTCTCTGGCTGTGCAAGTGGAGAGGATGATGGAAAGTGCTGCCAAGCAATGTGCTCTTTGTTTGATACAGATCATCTGTCTTAGGTGATTCAAATCACATCTTTACACCAGAGAAAATGACTGGCCACAGCTAATTTGGGAGACAGAAGTCTGCTCTGGGAAAGTGAACAGCAGCTGATCAGAGGGTCATGTTCTTTCTGATAGAGGGGCTGCTGATGTTTTTTCCATATCAGTGTCAAAGAGGGAAACCAGCAGCTCATGTGCCAGTGGCAGGGATATGTTACCAATGTCAGTACTTTGTAAACTGCTTCACTATACTCCTTGTCTCTTGTCTCTTCTCTTTACCTCATAGTCTCTACTTTAATAAATATTTTAGATGGAGAGATAGTCTGTGAAAAACCTAAATGTGCTGTGTAGATGCACCATAAATGTGTAGAAGAAGAGAACCTCCCTTTACCACTTGCTCTGGATTCCACTCACAAAAATCTGATGGCAAAAATGAGTCGCACAGACTGGGAGAAGTCAAGTAAAAAAGTAAATATGCTTTGATCTAGCCATAAAAACTGATATTAAAAAAAAATCATCAAAACACGTAATAGATCGATGTGAATAGACAATGATTTTCAAAGTGTAACCTGAGTTTTGCTGAGATTCTGCAATATTTGGTTCACATTGTGGGTTTTTTTTTTCATTTCTGATTTTTGTCCAAAACTGGAAGTGCAGGAAATCCCTCAAGAAAGGCAGTTCTAGAGATTTCCAGCTTATTTCGGGGCTCTAGAGATTCAGATAGTTTGGGTAAACCTGTGAACTTTTGGATGTTTATCTGAACTGAACCTGAACTCTAAATCTTCTAGGGTTCACCCAGCTAAGTCAGAGGGAGGAAGGCCTATAATGATAATTTTAAATGATTATTTTCTCATTCAGCCATGGATATGACCCTTCTCAGCCTCCTGAGAATTTCCTTGTGCTGCATGGAACAATGAGAAAGCTAAATAGTGTGTATCACATATGCACAATTAAACATTGTATGCACCATTAGGGTTTCAGCTGCTACACAACCTGGTTGCTGGTTGCTGTCTTTGTAGGAGTATTTAGCTAGAAAACAGATGACTGTTTCCAGCCTGGCATTGTCTTTAGTGATATCTTTCATGCCACATGAAGATAACTTAGGGAAAATGCACTGGAAACAAAATTACTGAACTACAATAGGCAAAGCCATAAAAAGAAAAAAAAATTAAAAAATGTGTAGGTGAATGTGTAGTGTTCATTCTGTCAAGTTTTAAGAAGTGTCTATAGTTAGATTTTCCTTGTCTGACTGTATAATCCCAGTATCTGAGTTCTGGATGTTTATCTATGGAGACCTCTGGGAAACAGAGGAGCACTTCATAATAATCTTTATTCTACAGAAAAGAATTTTCTGTATACCAAAGATAACACCATACCTTTCTTGATGTCAAAGGCAAGGCACCAGCTGATTTTTCTTGCTGCATGATTTTTCTAGTAGAAGTTAATGTAGGAAACCCACAGCAGAGTGAGGAATGGAGTCAAGATTTCCCTCCACTTTGTCAAACTATCCACACATATCCCATCATCCTCAACAATTACCACTGGGTCAAATTTGTGTGCTTGTATTACATGTCCAGTCTGAAAAGACACAGAAGTGCTGCACTGCTGCAGCTCTCATGCCTTCTGTCCTTGTGAGACTGTGTCAGGAATAACAGTGCTCTTGCACACACTGACACACAGGTGTGAGAAAAACAGGGTGTATATTTACAGTGTCCTTCCAGATGCAAGAGAATGAATTGCTAGAAAAGTGCAATTTTCATGTGGGGAGCTGGCAGACAGGTGCTCTGGTTGGAAGTCTGGAGAGGCAGTGTGCTTTATGCTAAAGCTTGCTTCCCAAATGCCTTCCCAAGCCATGCTTCTAGTGTTTGTGAAATCACTGTGACTTTCTTACCACATCAGCAATCATTTATGGCTCTGGAGCTGCCTGTCACTGCAGGGGAAATTCAGAAGAGCTCATTCTATTTTTCAAGGGAATTTGGAAACCATCAGAGCTGTGTTTGAGCTCCTGGGTTTTCCACAGGACTTGGCGTTCAGCAGGGGTATGCTGCTCTCATCAGCTCCTCTCCATGGAGCAGCTGCATGCTGAGACATTTTCCAAACTTCAAGGGTTGCTGTTAGGTCCTTCAGGCACAGGAAGCATCTCTTGTTAAGTTCAGACTAGACTTGTTCACAGATTTTGACAGGACTCTCAAACAAATTGCAGTAACTTTATACTTTTGAATAGAAGCTGTGCAGGATTCAATGATTTTATGGGATTTCCAGATTTTTGAAATTTTGCTATCTCTCTGTTTTTTTCTGAGTATGCAGGCATGAGGTTCATAGATATAAAGTTCTGAAAGCTGTACTTAAGGACTGATTTTCACCAGTCCTTGTGAATGGAGTCTTTCAGCCTGGCTTACCTTGGTTCACATTGCACTCACTCTTTCTAAAATAATGCCTTCTGGAGAGTATGCTTGAAAAAAAACTGTCTAAACCTCATTCAGCTTCTAGGAACATCGTATCAGAAAAAAATTGGATTTTTTTTTCCTCCCATTGAAGCCAATGCAGTGGAACACTAAGTGAGAGAAATGTGTTAATGAACAAATCCTCTGTAGGGAATGGCTTAGAAATGTCCATGCCAGCAGGATGCAGGAATACCTCCTAGATGTATTTAACCCCAAATGTGCAACTGTGTTTATACAGCAGATCAAAGAAAATGAGCTTCTATACATGAGGTCCGAGGAGATCTGAACCAGGGGAATTATACTTACTTGAAGGATATAGCACAGTGAATTTTTTATGATCAAAGACTGCTTTGGGGCTTTCCCCACAGATTGAATTCTTAGTCTTAGCTCAAGCTGTAGGTATAGAATTGATTCAAATGTTCACTGTTTGCAACTTTTGTGGTTTATCGAAATATGTATTGTTCCTCTACTTCTGTCTTATATTGATATTTGTTTTGCCATCCAAAAAAAGGGTTATGATTTTCTTTTGAAACTAGAACATTGGATGCAAGTTACAAACTTGAATCCTTGCAAAAAATACTCAGATGCGAGTCTTGCAACGTCTTTTACTCTGAAAATGTTATAAAGAGAAGTCCAACTTGAAAGCAGGACACCATCATCAATAAGATTCTAGTGCTGATGCAGATTTCTCTCAGAGGGAGAGAAAGGCCAGGTAATAAAAATGGTATTATCAGTGGAAATGAAAACATTCAAAGGACTGAAGCATAAGAATAAGCAGTCTCTTTCACATGCCCTCAAAATACATCTTTCAGCAGGGGCTTCAGATAAGGAAACATTTCTAGTAGAGGTGCAATTAGGAGAAATAATTGGGTTGGTTGAACTCTGAGTGAGTTGACCCTGAGCCTCATTGTGACTTAGGTCTGATCCTCTCTCTGGAGAACAGATTCTTCCCTGAGTCTCAATGCCACAGGTTGAAGCACTGACTCTAAAAAGGCCAACCAGTGGGGCAGCTCAGATCCTGATCTGGATGGGGATCTGTGCAGCATGGTTTGGATCCCCTTTATCCCCAGGGCGCTTTAGCATACTGTGACACTTGATTTCTTTTGCTGCACTTATTTATTTTGAGTTGTACAATTCCGTCAGCCCACAGCCCAGTTCCTTCTCTCCTGATGAAATCGGAGTATGGTGCTTAATGTCTTGTGTTTTGTTGTGCCGTGAGTTGCCATGGAAATAAGTTTGAGGTTGCAAATCTAATGAAGTCTCCTATATTGTGGAACAAAGAAGAGCAGGAAGTGGTGACACTGTGGGCAAGAAGCCTCATGTGAAAATCTCTTGTCTGAGATCAGTATAGGTAAGCCTGGCAGTCCTGGTGCTGCTTATCTTTGTCTTTCAGCACATCAGGGAATCTTACTAGGACTTCCTCTGTTTAGGAGTCATTCATTACATAAATGTGGATTTTAGAACTTCATTTCCTATATGCTTTTTAAAATAATGGCTGTAAAATTCTTGTTGCTTGCCTGCTTAAAAGTTCTTGCTGAAAAAGGAAGAAAATACGACTAAAAGTAAAAATATGTATGGGTCAAAATTTCAAGAATGGCTGAGACAAATACCAACACCCTGTATTTTGGTCCAGGATGCAGTGCTCCATTGTGGATGTGCTGAGAAGATGTGTAAAATCAGAGTACTGTTGGAGTAATGCTTTAATTGTTAAACTGTCAAAAGAGCTGTTAATCTGCAGTGGAGGGACGTCCCAGGGCAGGGGTTGTGTCTTGACCTTTGTGTTTTATAGCCAGTGGTCCTCACTTCCTTCACCTCTAATAGGCTTCAAAATTATACAGAATCATGCAGACTGAAAGAAACACAGAGTTATTAGGGAGGGGTGGTGCAGTCTCTGAACAGCTACTATTATTGTTTCCTACTCAGTCATATTTCCAAGTGTGCAGGGAAGCTGAATTCTTCTTGTACAATTATTCCCCATAATTTGTATCTCACTTCCTTTCCTGGGGTGGGCTTTCTTCTCTTTGGGCATGTGAAAAGGCTGGAAAACTGTATGGATAATGCAGTTGCTCAGTGATGTCCTTTTCCAGAGCTGTGGTGTGTGCAGTGTGCAGGATTGTGCTGGGAATTTCCCCCCTTGTGCTTGAGCCCTGACTACGATTTATAGAAGGATGGAAGTCTTGACATTTGGAACACAGCAATGCCTATTGCTTATTTCCCAGTAGAACTTTCAACTTAAAAGATTTAGATGCTTTTCTTTATTAAATGGAGCAAATACTTCAGTGTTTTCAGCTCAAAGCCCATCGGCATATCTTCATATTTTGTCAGGGGGCCCAGCTGCCAATTCTCAGTGGAAGTGCTGTTAGCAGTGGTGGTAATCCAGCATGGTGGTCCAAGAAAAGGATAGGAGCCAGAAATTTGTGCTCAGGCTCCAGTTTTCTCTCTTGTTATTTGGCTACAGTCACGAAAACCAAAGCTTTGACAAAAAAGTGTCTGGTTTGTGATAAACTAGAGGGTCACCGCAGAGTCAGGACCTGCCCCCCTTGCTTTTGAAAATGTTATCCCATACCTTTGTACCTCTGTTCCTTGATCCATCAGCTCTCGATGATGCTATATTTCTTAAAACAGTCTGGGCTGCTTGCAGTGCAGTGGTTAAATCTAAAGAAATAAATGTGCAGATGGTAAAGTAGGTCATTAATTTTGGTCTGTAATTGCAAACTGAGACTAGAGTAGGAAAAGTCATGCAAAACAGGAGTATATGTTTGAGACTTTAATGTCTGCCTTTCAATTTCCATCTCTGTGTGTCTCTTTCTCTCCCTCTCTTGTGTGCACATGTCCCCAGACCTCATACTCTGGCATCCAGCTCATCCCTGCTGTCACCACAGTGGCATTTGGCAGTCCCTGAGGTGAGAGAGTGAGCTGAAAGTGTGCTGTATGGTGTCCTGCAGCTCTGTCCTGATGCAAAGCACATTTCCCACCTCTAGGATGCTTTTTAATGTCTCCCCTTTCTGAGCGTTCCCTCTCCCCTTACTCCCACAGGACAGCACTCCCTATCCTTCAAGCAAAGTTTTACATCCAGATGACTAATTTTAACCTGATTATTGTTTGTGAAACCAATAATTGGAAGAAGTCAGTCATTGCTTAACAGCTTTAGTGGTAAATCAGTTCCAGCAGCTTGCTGGGCTGCTGCTAGCATGAATCCACGTGCTTCTCAGCTAGACGCTCTCGTCTCTCTCTCCTCCCCTCTCTGTCTCTCTCTGAGATCCTTTGCTAGGTCCATATGGGTTTGGGGATGTAAGCACTTCAGAGGAGTGCTTCAATATATGGTTATGATTCTAATTTTTGGCATCAGCTTTTTATTACAAGTTGTTGACTGGCTGGAGGCGTGAGAGAGTGGGAGCAGCGAGGGTTCTCGACCATGTGTGAAGCAGGGAGACAGCAGTAGCAGAAATAGTACAATAACTCCTCTCTGGAGCATGAAAATGGGGTCTGGAGCAATCCCCTTGGCCCCTAATCTCTTGCTAGCTCTGGGGTTTATAGCATGGACCGTGACAGTTTTGCTGCAAGGAGGGGTCAGGATTTCAACCACAATAAAAGTTGTAGCTCAAGTTAGTAGCATGTAAAGTATTTTGGTCTGGCAAAAAAGAAAAAAAAAAAAAGCACTTGAATTATGAAATCCAAACCTCTGTTTTAAAATAGTATCTATCCTATGTACTGGTGTTCATTTTTGGTATTGTTTTGAGTTTGATTTTCCTGTGGGCCTAAAAATGTAAAAAAAAAGTAAACAGATGTGCTTATATGATAACACATACGCAAAAAAAAAAGCTCCTGAAATGCAGAAATTTGTTTTGTATTTTATATTATGCAGAAGTTAATAATTTATAAATATCCATATTTCCAAAAAAACCCAGTAATAATTGTAAGAGATTGCACAAAATTTTTAGTAAATGGCAAGACACAGAGTAATATCCTCTGATTATCAATTACAGAACCTGGATGTCAGGACCCAGGACATCCCTTTGGCTGTCCTGAGCAGCCAAGACCCCTGCCAGGGGGCTCAGAGACCCTGGCACAGAGCCCAGGATGCCTGTGGTTTTGATTATGACCTGTGGAGCAAATTACCAACCTTAGATGAAGATCTGCCAGCCATGACAAATTAAGTAGAATGACAGTGAATTTATCACGGGGTGGAAAAGTATTTTGGGGTTTTTGATTTGGGGTTCAGGGGGCAAGATGGAGGGATCTGGGCATGTCCAGCCTTTCTCCTTCTTCTTCTTGGCCTCCATCTTTTGCTGTGATGTTGGCACTTTTGGATTGGTTTAGAGTAGGAGCTCACTGTCTAACATAGGTGATAGGTATTGGAAAGTAATTGTAAACATTGTACACACAGTTTTTAGTATAAAGACATAACACTGCCCTGGGGGCAGGCAGAGTGCCTGGACTGTCTTGCTGAACAGACCTCGGCAGGGCAGGAGAAAGAATTTTATAGATAAGGAACAATAAACAACCTTGAGACCGAGAACTGAAGAGCTCTGACTCCTTTTTCAAGCACTGGGCTGGGAAAAGAGACTTTCTAATGCATCTCGGGGTCACTCTGACCAGGGAGACATGCCGACACCTGGAGATCAAAAGCTAAAACTAAACTCAAAAAGGAATGAAAATACTTCAGGGGCAGAATGCTCACGTTCAGGCTCTATGCTGGAATGATCTTGTGTAGCTGCCTTACAACACCTGGCATATTTCTGTGTGTGCAGTACCACACACACAGCTCTCCCTAACAAAGCACCGATGTGCCACGGTTGATGGGAAAACCAGAATAACAGAGATTCCCTAGGGCACAAGGGGAGCAAAAGTATTGGGCTGACTTAGCATGGAGCCAGGTGTGACACAGCTGAAACTCTTCACTCTTGTCCAACATGAGCCCTGCTGAGCATAACCTGGTCACTTTGAGGTTTTGAGGTCCCTGCTCACCATGTTTCCTGTTACTCTGCCTTGTGCTGGTCTTACAAAATAATAATAACCCGAGCAGCCTTTTTGAGCACCCGAGGGCTGAATTTGCTGGGCTGTATCATGCTGAAGCAGTGGGACGAAAACCCCAGGGGATAATGCTGGAGATCAGAGGATTCCAGCTAGATGCAGGTACTAGGCATTTGTGTCCTATTCCTGGGTGCTTTTACCTCCTCACAAACTACATGGGTATCTAAGGTACCTATAAAAGGAGGCTTAGAGATGCCACTTGAGAGCGAGCAGTGAGGTGGACCCTGTGCTCTCATGTAAAATGCTTGCCTGTAAGAGAAAGTTTTGTGGTCTGTGAAATTTTGGATAAGTTTTGGGCCTTACTGAAAGTAGTTAGGGAACAAATGAGTGTACAGAGTCCTTCTGAAGGAGAAAAGGATGAGAGTATTCCATGGAGACATATTAAAGTCAATCCAAAGTGAACTGATGACTTTACAACCCTCAAGCAAATTACTCCAGATCATTTGTTTTGTGCAACAGGATCGTGTATGAAATATGAAAATGTGTACATGACCTTCTTTTAAACTGCAGTGATTTATTACTGCCAGAACCACGAGGGAATCAAAATGAGTTTATGAAGAAATCAATATTATGGGGGATTGCAAAATGATGCCGGGTCTGACGAATCCTTTCTGAAACCCTTTAACCACAAGAAATCTGCTTCTTTGCTCAGATGTTGCAGAGTGGATAAGTCATCCACTCTGATTCCAAAAAGCCTTAGGTCTCTAAATGATTTTCAGGATGGTAATGTTTGCCTTTTTTTATTGTTCTGTGCAATCTTCTGCATGCATTTCTATGTTGTTGTCATGTCTCTTAATTGATGAGAAATCTGAATGATGCTGGGGTTTTTTTGACTGCGTAAAACAACCCAAATCACCTTTTTCAGATTTTTCAGCAACATTTATTTTACTGCATTTGATAGACCTGCTTTAGTTTAAAAGCTACTGTACTCTTTCATATTTGCAATTTGATGCTTTTCCCATTTTTCCATCCTTCTCAATGTCTTCATTCTGTAGTTCTCTTCAGGTGATAGTTCTGAAGCACACAGAAGAATAGCGGGGAGAACAAGAAATGTTTGTTTTCTTTGAAGAAAAGAAAATTCTTTGAGTTGAAAAATGGGACAGCACAGCCTTCAAATCATAATACAACTTGTGTTTGGGAAGGTACCACAGATTCCTGATTTTCATTGCATATCAGTGTTTTTTATAGTATAGGAATAAATCTATTTGATGTTTTAAACTAGTTCTTTTTCTCCTTTTCTGATTTTTGATGCTGACTGAAAGCTTTTGCTAATGAAACCATCTTTGGTAGCAAGATTCCCTTCTTTGCAGAAGAGGAAGAAGATGACACTGCTTTCCCTGAAGCTTCTGGCCATGCAGCCTAGAATAGGCAGAATTTCCTCTGTTTCTGGTAGGAAATAGTCAAGAGTATGCATGACAGGGCTGTGTCCTATATGGACACATTAATTCTACATGTGTCTCATCTTGAGGTAAGTCTGGCCTTACCTACCTTTACTTTGGGGATGAAAGAATGGGACTTCTTTTTCTCAAAAAAAACCCCTCTAAAACCCTAAAAAGAAACATGACCTAACAAAAAAAACCCACAAAAACCAACCAAAGAAGCAAAATTGGAAAAAAATTATTCTCAGACAAGATTAGTGTTTTAAATTGTTTAGAATATTTTGATGAAAAATCATATCCTGTAATGTTTATTTTATTATTATTGCCATGTGTTGTTGCTAGTGCTATTGTTTTCAGTTAAATCTCTCAGTTTGTTTAGGTTTTATTTTCAGAAGCATGTTTTGCCTTGAGACCATAATTTTAATTTTTTTTTTTTCGTGGTCTGATTTGGTAAAATACTGTCCTTCAGTAGGGATGAAATGAGCTCAGGAGGGGCTTGGTCATGTGTTAAGGACACGGATTTTAGGACTGGGTTAACTTGGCAGGTTGCACTTTGTGTCCCCCTTCTCTGCTCCCACATTCTGCTGGTGTGAGCACAGCAATTGGTGCTGGGAGCTGATGTCTGCATGGAGCACATTCCAGGTGCCCTGTCCTGAGCTGTCCCCAGTCTGGGCCTGGAGGCTCTTCCTCATAACTTGTCACAGTGCAGTGGATGCACCACTGGAGTGGATCTTCCAGTTTAGTGTCATAACCCGGTTTGTGAGCCCTGAGGCTGTTTGAAGTGCAAACCAAAGGATGGTAACTGGGATGATGGTGGCATTTGCTTCAAAAGCTTGCTCTTGATTTGAAACAGAAAATTAGTGGAGCTGAACTTTATTTCTTGTGCTCAGTGCTATCTGATGCATTGGCCTCTATGCGAATATCCCTCGCATGGTTAAATCTTCAGAAATGCACCAGTGGTCTCAGGCAAACTTACACATTTTTGACCTCTACACATCTAAAAAAAACCTACCAAAAAAAACCCCAACAACCAAACAAACAAAAAAAACCCCAAAACAAACAAACAACAACCAAAAACCCCAAACAACACCCTCCCCAAACCCCAAAAAACTCTCCCAAACCTCTCCCAAAAACTCTCCCTCAAAATCAAAATGTAAGTACTTTAAGAATTCATGTTCAAAGTACATTAAAACTGTGTGAATGGTTGTCCATCCCATGTTTCAGATCACATTCAGGTCACCTGGAGCAAGTATCTTGCATTTTCATCAGTTCAAAATGTGGATTTATTTTTCCATATTCAGTAGCCTTCAGCAGTAATTTTTCACATCCCCATGCTATCTACAGTGTCAGCTGCTGTCTTTCCTGGCCTGGATTCTTTTCCACTTGCATTACACCTTTATTTCTACATACACCTTTTCCCTGTTTTGCCTTATCACCTGTAAAATATACACTTATCTTCTGAGATCAAAGCACAGTTGGTAACAGGGTGATGTGTCTATCCACCACAGCCCAACTCAGATTTGGGAGCATAACATTTCCTATTAAATTCAGCATGTCTTTCACATATCAACCACTGGTGTAAGTAGAGCTACAAGTCCAAAGAATGTAATTCTGTATTAACCATACTTTTCTACATCTCTATGTTTATAAGAAAACTATAGTTCTCATAGTGCTTGATGTTTCTAGTATGTTAAATATATACAACAAACAACCATTAATGAGTTTTAAAACTGTGATGCTTATTCAGTCCACTCAGTGCTCTTGAATGTGAGCCAACATTAATTCAAGCTCAGTTGATCCTAATAAGTAACTAAGGCCCCATTTCATAAACATGCAATTCTAGCTTGTTGTTTCTGGCACTGGCATTAAGCAAAAGTCTCTACCCTCAGAATGACAGAATTAAGGGATTAGGGATAAACTGAAAATTGTGAATAATTCCCAATTTCTTCCCTCCTCTCCTTCCCAGCAAAAGCAGCTTTAGAGGGGCTCAGAAACTGCTCTCAATTATGCACACCTTTTCTTCTGGGAGTTATGCAGAGGAGTGTGACCTGCCAGTGCAATGAGATTTGCTCATATGAGAGGAGTCTGTAGGACCAGATGTAATATCTGTTACTTTCTCTTGTCATCCTGGGTTCACTGGAACAAAGCACCAGTGCCTGCACTAAAAAGTGCTGCTTACAGTTATCCATCCTGAAGGGGAACTTTAGTGCTCCACAAAGTGTGTTGTCCCAACAATATGTATGTATTTTCAAAAGAAATTATGGCATTTCAAAAGAAATCTCTGACATTTTTTACTAAGATGCAATCAGGGTCACTCCTTACCCTGGCCCTTCAGGTAATGTAGAACATGTGCTATGCTTGTTCCTGGAATAGATTTTCTCTTCAGCTTTCCTGATTTTGAAGAAAGATATTTTATAAAGGTCCTGCTGAATATGAGCAGCTTTGCAGTAGATGCCTTTTGCTACATAAAACCCAGTAAAGTAGGAGCTCACATTAAAGCATCATAGACTGCACAACAGTTGTATTTCTCAGTGCAGGCATTTCTTATCAAACTTTCTCTGCCATGCCACTGGATTTCAAGCAACTGTTGAAGCCCTGGAGCTGTATTTCTAGGACACAGGGGTTTGGAACCATCCTTTCATGTGCTTGCCCAGTGCCCAGTCCCAGGACCAGTCACTCTCTGGCCTTGCAGGCTCTGTGGTGATGTGGAAGAGAGTCAGAGGTAAGGAAACACCTTGCCTCTCTCCTACAGTGAGAATTACTTGCATTCATGAAGTCTGTGCTGTTAACACACTCTTTGGCTCAAAGCCTGAGCTTTCTTGCTGTTGCTAATATGTTTGTATATGCTTATGTACTGTTGCATCGTTGTGACAAAATAATAATAAAAATATTTAGTTAAATTAAAAATTGGAATATTAATGGCCTTATAGACTCACTGTCTTTATTCAGTGCGAGTGAATGGCTGTGCTGTTGGTAGCACTCATTAATATTTCTCCAGTGATTGCTGATGTCGTTATTATCATGGGCTTTCTTTTTCTTCATGTGCAAATATTTTTTTTAACAAAGCATGTGAGGAAATACTGTGCACACAGCTGTGTTAGGAGCGAATTCAGAAAAGGCCAGATCAGTTTGAAAGAGAAATCAGGTATGTTGCCATCAAGTTTTGGGTCAGTAGCAGGGCACCAAGTGACTTTTTTCCTTGAAAAATTGAGTAAGGCTTTTAATTTCCGAACAGAATGGGGGAATGCGTGCAACCCACAGAGACTGGAGTCTCTCCAGGCCTATCTAACATAATGAGAGAATTCTTTGTGAAATGCATAAAATGATGACATTTTAGTGGTGAGTGAAATACTTGATTACTTTTTCCATAACCTAAAATAATTGGAATGTTCTTATGCAGCCCTATTCCCAGTGAGGACTAGGAATGTGTAACCTCACCATATATATTCCTGAGAGACATCTCTGGGGCAGAGTGTGGTGATATGGAAAAATGCATTGGAAAGTGTTTTTCTAAGCCCCTAGGAGAAGTTACAGGCATGTTCATCTGAGAAAACATCTAGGAGATTAATTCAGAGTCGTGGTCACAAGTCTGAGGAGAGAAAGGTTGGTCTGGGCAAGGTTTGCTGAGCTCCTTGGTGGCCACTGAGATAAAGGTGAGTGTGTGAGTGCCTGACTTAGTCTGGCTTGTCCACATGGCTGTTTGTGGAAGCAGAGAAGGGACACAGTGCCTGCTAGCACTGGGGGACAAGGCAACACAGCCCTAATCCAGGGGAGTGTCAGCCAGGATGGGCTGACTGCCAAAAGGACAGCTGGGCCCTGAGCTGCCTCTTCATCCTCTTTCAGCACACCCTGTTCCCTGCCACCATCCTGAGTGCTCCTGGGGCTACCATAATTCCTCCTCAGGTCTGGACATGGAGGATTAAGTGAATCATCCTCAAGGGATTTTGGTATTTTGCAGCACAGCGGAGGTTTGGGGTTTTTTTGTAGTATCTCTGACTAGCAAGGTTTAGCATGATCTTTCACAGGAAATCTTTTCTGGTAGGTTGAGAGGCAGGATTTAGTATTTCAGAGGGGTAAAGAAAAATCAAAACCTATTAAAATGGCATGGAGGACAAGTGTGCTCCTGCAGCAATAGGAGTACTCCTGGGTACCATGTTAGGGCTTGTACTTGATGCACGGACACTGAACAGCCCAGTCACAGTTTACCATCACACTGACACAAGCCATAGCCACCCACAGAAGGAAAGGCTAATCTCTGCCCTGTGGAAATGGCAGCTGGACATTCAGGAGGAATCTCCTAGGTTGAGATTCCCAGCACACAGGGAATTGTACTGGCATGTGGAAGAGGAATAGACAGGCAGTGGGTGATACCAGTTTGATCAGTTTGGGTTGCTTTAAATGTAGACCCAATCTTTCTTTTCCCAGTAGCATCCTAGTCCTGCTGCCAGAGGGTGTACTTGGTCACTGAGGACAGAGTGTGCCTTGCTCAGCATGGCTGTTTTATCAGACTTAGTGGATAGTTCTTTCATATTTTATGTTATCTAAATAGAGAAAGTTTATAAAGATTGGTTTGCAAGTGGTCTGTGTTGGCACAACATTTTGTGGGGACACACAGTACCCAGAATGGCTCTTTCTAATGCAAAAAGTTGGAGCATTTAAAGCTGGACCTGTTTTATTGAGCAGTTAGACCATGAATAGTCCTGTGCAAAGGAGCTAATATCTATAAGAGATTCAAAGACTGCAAAGGGCTGCTAGAAGTTATATATTGACTGAAGATGAGCCAGGCTACATCATGCCTGTTCACCAAATTAATTATTTGTTTCAATATTTATAAAAGTGAATAGGAAACAGATGGCAGAACTGGAGATGCTTGTTAGGTTTCTGTAATGGAGAAAGGAGAAAGAGAGAGCAGAAATCAGAATCTCACCATAAGAGAGGAACAGGAAATTAAAATGTCAGACAACTGACAAAACTGCAGGACCACACACAAATATAAAGAGTTTTCCCATAGGATCTCCAAAACATTTTAAATTTACGTATTCTCTTTTACCACCCAGAAATCAGAATTAAGGTGGATTTTTGTTTTTTTTTGGTTTTTTTTGTTTTTTTTTTCTTTTTTTTAGAGGAAAAAAGTTATTAGAACCCAGTTATTAGAATACAGTGTATTGAAAAAATTTTTGGAAACTTCTCTGAGTGGTTCGGAAAAGTCCTGCTGAGACATCTAATGAGAAGACAGAAAAAAGCAGAGATGGGAGTTGCTGATTTGTGTATTGAGTATTCACATCCTTGTCCTTGGCAGGAAGAATTCATAGTCTTTATTCTGCAAAGACTGGTGGTGTGGCCAGCAAAGGCCCTGCAGATTGGGGTTATCAGGGATCTCAGGGCTGTGTTTGTCCTCTGCACTTCTTGTGGCCTGCCCTTGAATTTGGCTGCATTGAAATTAATTTCCCCTGATGTGCAAGATGTGGGCAAGGGAGTCCTTTTGTTTGAGGAGCATCCTTACAGTGTATGTTCCACCTAGGATGTTGGAGTGGGGGAGAATGAAAACAAGGGGGTAAAAAGACTGGGAATTTTCATATTGAATAGATTTGCTGGAATTGTGCCGGTTGTGTTAACTGAGGGTCAAGGATCCTGAATTCTTGTGGGATTCTGATAGTCCACCTGCAGCCAGCACACATCAATGCATTCCCCATGCATGTCAGTACAAGAGAAATCTGGAAAATCCAAGTTTCACTTCACAAAAATCTATTTGTGCTGCATTATCACCTAAATCAGCTGGATTTGGAAAGTGGTTGAGAATCCAGATAGACTGACTGGTTTCTTCCCCTCTCAGAATTCCTTCTAGGTTTCAGTATTCTTGGGAACACAGGGTGATATGTGCTTTGTCCAATATCCTCTTAGATGGAAGGGTTTGCTGTCACTCTAATAATCTCTATATTCAGCAGCCCTGAGTAAGGGGCTGTCTGCTGACCTTTCCTTCAACAGCTCATTCTGAGCCACCTGCGCTTCTCTGCTGAGATATGGCCTTTTTCCTTTCTTTCAGTCTTTTTTTCTGTCTTGTGCTAGTGTTTTCTGTGTCTCACTTTGACTTTGGCCAAGTGCCTCACAAGCTATGGACCCTGAATACCTGCCTGCCTTATTTGGAGAATGCAGGCTTTTCAGTTGGCTTGACCTCCCAGTAAGCTTCCTACTCTCCTTTGACCAGCTTCTGCCTTGCCAGTCTTTGAAATAAGCTTTTTTCCTCACCTTCATTGTATAAGTTCACTCATCCTTCATCCTTCCCCCCAAAATAGATGAAAAAATTTGAGTAGCTGCTGCTGACCATTGTTCAGTCCTTCTGCTGGTGTTTGATGTTCACCCCAGAGATAAGGAATTTGCAAGTTCCTATTCACATCATGTCAGCAGATGCTCCTGCTGAGGATTATCCTGTAACTTGTAAAATAGCTTTTTTGGAGAGGTCTGTTTCAGAAAATTGTTGCCCATTGCATTTTAGCATTGATTGGCAAATCCAGCCCTTTGCAAGCAGTCTCTATAGTGAGTCCTTGAGAAATATTCTGTTCTGTCTTCCACGAGTCAACTGTTTAGGTTAGTGTTGCTGAACATAACTACAATTTGAGGGAAATGCTGGTCCCTCAGTTGGATCAAGTAGAGCAAGGTTAAACCTCTTAAGTCAACTGCAGACCAGAGTCTACCAGAAAAATGCCTTTGCAGGCAGCTCTTTCTCCAGTTAGCAGCTGGTAATCCACAACAAAGTGAGGAGCAGAACCTGGCATGGTAAAGTCCAAAGATAATAAGATACCTGCAAAGAGGATGTGTTTTGTGATTTCCCCTGTATTTGCCTTCAAAGGGAGAAGCATTGGAAGGAGAGGTGAAATAATTGAAATCAATGGTGCAGCAGTTCAGGAACAAGCAGAGTGGCAGATGGATTCATTCTTAATTTGTCTAGTGATCTAAAAGGTGAGTTTTCCATAAATGCTTTTTATGGCACTTGTTGTGCACAGGTACTGTGGAAACAGCAAATACATTTGGTTTTAGCTAGGTGCTAAAAGGAGGAGTTAAAACTTTGGGTTTTGCATTTCTGCCTTCCTCCAAACACTGGGAGCTTTACCATGTGCTTCCTTTGGCAGGTAGGTATCTCAGGAACCTGGTGCTTCCCAAAGGTCTGAAAGGAGCTTGTCTGAAGTTGCCATTTACTGAGGATGTGATGAAATCAGCAATGTTCAGATAAGAGACACTAGGAACCTGTGTCTTTGCTGGTCCCTGCATAAAAAGAGACTCACCTGTGAAGCAGGGTGCAAAGGAGGTTTGTTGTACAATTTTCATCTACTCTTCAGATACTGCTTCTGATAAAGCCAGATCTGAATTCATCCCAGGGGCTACTCCAAAGATGAGTTGTATCTCGTCCACTGAATTTTTGACTTACAGGCTAAAAGAAGGCATACATGTTACAGAAGTGTTGCCTGTGACTGATTGAACTGTAAAAATAATTCATTCTGCCCCAGAGAATCACAGAATGGGTAAAGTTGGAGGGGACCTCAGAGGGTCATCTGTTCCAACCTCCCTGCTCAAGCAGGGTCACCCTAATGCACAGTGCACAAAACTGCATCCAAACTGATTTTTTTCAAGGATCTGGCTAAAGCAAATGGACAGTCTAGAATAAATCCTAAAGGTATTTTCTTAGAGGTACTTTCCTCTTTTCCTCTCCTCTCCTCTCTACTTCTCTGAATCCTGTAATGTGTTTCCCTGCCATTCCTGCCTGTCTCCCCACCATTGTGCTGCTGTTACTCACAGGGAATTGTCACTGTGAGGGACAGAACACAAACAGGAGTGACCTGGTAAGGCCCATTTCTGGAGGAGAAATGCACTGGAAGACAGGGAAGAGGAGAAGGACCAGCATCAGCACAATATCCCAGGAGCTGATGCCTTTTTCAGAGCTGTGCTTATCCCTGCTCTCAAAGCAAGCCTTTCACAGTGCTTCCTTCACCTGCAAGTCCTGCAAAGCCCAGCCTCTGGTGGGCTGCCTCCCTGTGCAGCAGTCCCCAGGTTACCACACAGCCTCTGCCGTCTGTGTGGTCTTTGGAATTCACACGGCTTGGTGGCAACCAGTAGGGAGGGAAAATAACGTGTTTTATTTATTTAGAGTCAAGCACAGTTTAAAGTCCATTCTAAATAAATAAAAACTCTTAGCCAGGTTCATATAAATAAAAAAGCAGATTTCCCCCTCTCTTTTGGCTGCCGTTAAGCAGCATCAGTTTCAAGACCACACAAGGAGCTGTGTCGACAGCTCAGAAATGTGCAGGAGAGGAAAGGTAGGAGGGGTAGGAAGGACCTTGATAACTTTGGTTTCTAAGATTTGGGTTTCTAATGCATGGATGTTCCTGTGGACAATAAAGAGTAACCCCGGCACTGTGGTGAGTTGAAATGTTAGAGGAAGACTGTGAATATCTCAGGTCTTTAACAGAGGAATATTTCTATAAAAGACCAGTTTTTTATACACATACTTCTTCTTCTCTACCAAGGCATCTGTACAAAAGGTAGGATTAGTTAGCACAGCTGAGCACTATTTTCTCTGTCTCTTAGTATAGCTTAGAGGTGACTGAGCACCCATAAGAAAGCAGTGATTTGAGGAAGAAACATCTTCTTAGGAGGCTGATCACATTTGGCTTTTGGGGCTTGGGTCTGCATTACACAAAGGTTCCCAGTTTCCATCAAGTGGTTCTCCCACACAGGTGCTGACAATGTCGTGTCTCCTGTTACAACCATCACTTAGGAAAACTCCAAGCATGGTTTCATTTTCTTGGGAATTAAATGTATTATGTCTGCACAAGGTTTCAGATCTCTCCTCACTTGCAGACCTGCCAAGATATCAGGAAGGGTGACAAGCAGCTGCTGTGTGGAGCACCTGGGTTTTGTTACTCCAGATGAGAGATTACAACAGGCCTTAAATAGTTATCTGCTATAAATGGGTTCTCCTTGAGGCAGCATTTACTGAGTTGCTCATGGATGAGGATGGGCTGGAGAACATGATTCTGCTGGTTGCAAGATTAGGCTGAGAACAAAAAGAGCCCAATTAATGATTGTTATTTTGTGGCTGGTCAGAGGCCACTACAATTCTGACAAAGAAAATCAAAGAAACACTCTTGCAAAGCAAAGCTTTTCTCACAGTTCATTACCTCTTTCATATTCTGAACTTCCTTGCGCTGGCGGACAAAATGACCAACAGATGTTAGTCACATTGAGGAAAAATTTCAAAGAATAATTTTTTAAACATGTCCTTTTATAGCTTACTTTACCCACTTTATACATTATATTTAAAGTTATGCATGGTCATATATCCCACAATACTTTGGGTTGTCTTGTTTTGTTAGTAAAACATCAGCTCACTTTTCTCTTCCCACTTAACGACACAGCTGGGGTCACTGCTTGTCAAAGGCAATGGTATCAGAACTCCTAAACATCTTCCCTAAACCTTTATCCTGAGGGAAGTTAGTGCATATCAAGGCTGTATTGCTCTGTGGAGCAGTAAAATTACATTTTCTTTGCACAGATGAAGTCATTATACAACTTCCACTTCCGCCGTGCCAACCTGCAGACGGTTGCTTCATCTATCTGAGACAGCAAATCTACCTCACACAGAAATGGTCTTGGTCCAGCCCACTCAAGCCAGAGACATGGAGAATTTCCCTCCTGGCTCATTGAGTCTTCCTCCTTGAGAACCCTCCTTGCCTTGCTGTGAAGAGCAGACACTTGGAAAATGCTACTTAGGAATTACTGTTCTATTTAGTTTTGATTATTTATAGCAGTTAAGCAGCAATAATTCTCACTAGTTCTTAGCAGCTTTGAAGATATCCAAAGTGGGCACTTGGTGGTGGACTTGGCAGTGCTGGGTTGATGTTGGATCTTGATGATCTTAGAGTTCTTTTCCAGCCTACATGATTCTATGATTCTCTGGTGCAGGAACACAGGTAGTGTGCAATAGGCTCACATTGGCCTTCCTGCATGAATTTCAGGGCCCCACAGGTTGTTCCATGCACAGGGGAGTGGATTCCATTTTTATGTGTGCATATTATTATTTCAGGAAATTGTGCTGCTTTTTAAAAACCTGCATGTAGGAGAGCTAGGACAGATAGTGCAAAATACTTTCAAACCTGAATTATATTTATTTTGTTTCTTTTTTAAAAAAGTTATTGAATGCTTTCCACTATGAGTGTATAAAGTCAGTGGCAATGGATTGTATGTGCAATAAACAGCTTTTTGTTTTTAATTAAATACCCCAGCCTTCCAATTTAACCAGTCATAAGTTCATTGATTGCGTTGCAAGCTGAGTTGTAATGAAGGATATCACTTACTTATCACAGTACTCTAAGTAATCATAGTGGAGGTTATTCATTTTCACAACAGAGAATAAAAAATTTTTATTTGATTTTTAACCCTCAATAGTAACAATTAATATTTAGATCTTATATATTTTTTGGGGGGGTGAATTTTCATTCTTTTCTAAAAATGATAGAACTGAGCAAGAAAGCAGGTCTTTTATTCGTGACTACAAAATACCATAGTATCTGGCAAGAATGGGCTCCCAGAGAAATTCTGTGCAGAACAACAACAAATCTAAGTCTTGTAACTCTCAGAGAGATGGAGCTACTCTTCCATGTTAAATATTTTAATGGAATTCAGTGTACATGTTAGTTCTGAAGCATCAGAAAAATTCTAAGGAACAAAAAATGAAATCCTGTGGGAGGCTGTGTTTGAGGAGAACAAGCATAATTATCTGTGTGACTGTAGGCAGTTTAATCTGGTACTGATTCTGAACAAAAAAATTAAAATCTTCTTAGCATATACAATTAGCTAGAGATTAGAAAGTAATTGCCGTCAATGAAGATTGTATTTAAATCTAATTTCATATATTGTGGCCAAAATTAAATGTGATGACCAACTGCTCACTTAATAAACTTGACTGAGATAATTAGTAGGAGATAAAAGCACTCCATACTGCAAGGATTAAAAACATTTTGTAAGAAGCATCTGTGAAAAGGTTATAATCATCATAAGGATAAAAAAGGGTTTTTAATCAGGAAATCAGTCTGGCTGATTGCTAGTCCAGCATTATACAACTGACTTTTTGTCCAGTTATTTATAAATAATTACAAAGTTATGGCTAAAAAAGATATTTTGATGTTTTTTTTTTATGGTAGGACCTTCTCGCAAACCATGGGGGACTCTTTGATATGGGTATGTTTGGAAGAACAGAAGTTTTATCACAGACAGATGTGGGCACAAAGGTTTGTATTTAGGAGGAAGAAGACCCTCCATGGAAAATTTCTGCATGCTAGAAATTGGTGATCCTGCAAGTTCTAGAGTTGCTTGTAGTCATCTAATTTAACATGAGCTTTTAGGCTGCTTTTAGGAGCATGACTTGAGTACTGTGTGGGCAGGTGGGAGAACACTGTATAGGATTGGAGAGTTGATTATTCTTATAGGTAGGACTGATGAGCTCTTTAATAGAAAAGCAGGTTAATTTCTGGTATCTGTTAGAAAAGAGGATCATAAACCAAGCAAATATGGGGAAAAATACCCCCAGGGGTGCTCTAGGGGTCTAGTGATAATAGAGATCCTTAAGGCTCTCAAATACACAGTATGTAACTTGCATGTGTAACTCATATTTTATATATATATATATATATATATATATATATATATATATATATATATATATATATAATATTGATATTGGTGTTGTAATAGATATATTATAACTAGTGTTAAAATTTTTTCTGTAAATATATGATGGTTTGTATAAAGGAGTACATATGTATATGAGCCTGTGGGCTTGGGAGCTTTGTGGCAGCAAGCCTGCTTCTCAATTGCAATAGCATCCATTTAAAAATCTCAGCCACTTAGGGGAACAAATTAATTCTTCTGTCAAGCTGTTGTAATTCAGCTTGCTCTACCTGTCATAATATTTCTGTCCTTAAAGTGCAGCAGCACTTGGTGTGACTGGTATTGTGTGCACAGCTCTAGCCTCAGACAAGCTTCACTGATCTCAGATGCATAATGGACAGTAGGACTTGGCGCCCTAAAATTTAATATGTCAGTCCTAAAATAGTTTAAAAAGGAATTCATGTGTCTTCTCCTCCTCCACACTGCCTGTAACCTGAGAGTGTCCATGTGGCTAAGAATACAGACTTGTCTTCTCTAAATTGAAGACCTTCTGCTCATACCACTGGAGAAACAAACTAAAAAATAAGGCAACCAGATGTTAAAAAATGTTGAAAGTTCCTTTTTTTGGAAAGGTAGCTATGTTAAATAAACATTAAAATGCTATTTTTTCTATGTAACTATTCATTTTAATGTCACCCCAAGAGTTCATCCAAGGGTCTTTGGGTCACTTGGGAGAATGTACAGTATATTTTGGCTTCACAGCCTTCAACTTGCTACAATGGGCTAATTCTTCCAATTAATGAAATAAATGCTGCTGATATAGATGGATTGACAAATTGGTTCAAAGGCTAGTTTGTTGAGGCAGATGGCAAGTCTGATACAGCTAGAATGCATTGAGAGGCTTCCCCTGGCAGGAAAAGGAACCCTTGGAAGAACAAGATTCAGTGACCATTCACCCCATTCACCTGGTGGCATTTTTTTCTGTCCAAGCAGAACTGTGACAAAATTAGAGAGTGTGAAGACTTTTTCTCCCACAAAGCTTTCAACAGGGCTTTTTGTTTAGGGCAAAAGAAACTGATTCAGACAAGATAGTCGGACAAGCTGAGGTAGCTGTAGGTCTGGTAATTCCTCTGGGTGTATTGCAGCTTGATGTAGAATAGCAGGTTAATTTATGGTGCCTGGTAGGAAAGGTGATCATAAGCCAAGAAAATATGAGCAAATAATTCAAGGGAATGCTGTGAAGTTTATTGATACTTGCTCTATGATCACATGCTGGAAAGCTAAACAGAGCAAGGAAGGTACAGGGAGAATTTCAACAACTCTGTTTATGTGGGTAAAATACTCTTGGAAAAATCATGTTTTCCTTCTGAAAAGACATTCTGCTCTTTGAGACAGCATTCTGAAGTAGCTGCATTTTAATTCAGTTTGCAACAATTTATGAGAGCAGATACATTGCAGTGTTGGTATTTCAGGGGTGGATCAGCTCCATGGATTAATGCATTTACGTGCTTCAGGGATGATGGAGGTGGGTTGCTGCACACCTGAGACCCTCTGCAGGGCACACTGATGTCTGGCTGCAATTTCTGAGCTTTGCAGCTTCAGCTAACCGGTGTGATAGCCCCTGTGTTTGCAGGCAGGAAATAGCACTCGCTGTCAGCTGTGCTGGATGTGGTGATGGAGGGCGTGTTCTGCCTTCATACCTACACACATAAAAGGGCTCACAGAGCACAGGCTGGGCCTCTCAGCTGGTGCCCATCAGGGGAACCTCAGAGGGTGTAAGGTGATACAGGATGTTGCACACTGCAGTGATCTGGCTCTACCACCAGTGGCTGGAAATGTGCTACCTGACGTGCCACAGCCCATCTCCCTCAGCACCGTGCTCAGCCAGAGCACAAGGGGGGAGCAGCAAATGCAGGGATCCAGGCTGGGGGAGCTAAGCTGCTTTTCTGCCCCATGTGTTCACTTGTTTGGGCCTGGGCAGCTCTCTGTGTTCTGTGCTGTGCTAGATACCAAAGATCACAGTTGGGCAGGGGGCAACCATCTGCAGTGGAATTAACATTTGTGGTCTTCAAGTCTAGCTCAGTGAGAATAACAACTCCAAGCCATGGAATTGAGTTGCTTTGCTACTGCATGAACTTTAGTGTTAATTACCTGTGTGAGTGGACATCTGTGCAGAATTAGCTGAACTCCCAAACCCTAACTGGACATTACTCCACGGGGAAATACTTGACCTCAGTTTATGCAGATAGGTGGATTTTTTTTCTTTCTTCCTGTTTATGCAGGGGAACCCATGGAGGCTCTTTTATTTTGCATCACTTGGAGCTCAAATATGAGCTGTCAAGCTGCAGAATAGTGTAATATTATAGATAGCTGACTGTTCACTGGGCTCCAGAAGGCTGAATCACTTATTTTTAAAGTATCAGTTTTCATTGTTAGTGAAATTTGACTTTTCTAAAGAAAAATGTCAGGAATACATGTAAGAAGCTTGCTTATCATGTATGTTCTGGTAGCAGCTTAGTCATAGAAACAATTGTATTTGCAGTACACAGGGATAACCTCTTATAAATATTGTTTAGAGAGCCCAGGAGAGAAATCTATGTAACATGCCAATGCAAGAATTTTGCTATCCCTTCTCTTAGGAGAAAGGTAGACAAAGAAAATAAGTTGATGGTTTGAGAGGAATCTATTTACCTTCCAAGAATAACCTATGAGATTGATTACTGTCATTAGCCTATCTGCTGCTGCAGAGTGTTTGTTTTGTTTCTTGAAGAGAAAACTAAGTGTGGTGGTACATCTCAAACACATGGGACATGGAGAATATGGACTGGCATTAAACAGACTGCTTTTCTGGGCTGAATTTATAGATAGATGTTAAGAAAGCAGCCAAGAAGGCATATGCACCAGAGACGTTTGTGTGCTTAATGGTCTTTCTCCTTTTTTTCACATTATTTTTTTTTTAATCCTTAGACTGGATAAAACACAATCCCATTTTTTTAGCCATGCTCTGTCTACAGATTGCTCCAGAATTTCTGTGCATTCAACCTCAATTCTCTCTCTCTTTTTCTCCATCCAAACACTTCCAAGAGCAAAGAGGATAGTTTCTGGCATGTGGTGAAGACTCTGAAAGGAAAAAATAAATCAACATCAAATGGGTTTCTCCTCCTCCTACTCTGCATACTGGAAGTCTTAAGGAGACCACAGGACACTATCCATACTGCCCCCCAACACATTCTGTATCCCAAGAACCCTTCTCTAACCCAGGAATTCTATTCCTCTGCAACCTCCGATAACTTCACTCAAAATAAAACTCCTCGTTTGGTGTTTCTTGTGTGAAATAATTGGTGGTGCTCTCTGGAAGATGCAAATTGATGAATTCCCTAAGTTCGTCTTAATGTCTGAAAAAACTGGGATTGTAAAATGATTTTTGGGGGCTATTTAAGGACAGCCTACTTTAATCCAGTGGAGTCAGCTTTCAGCATCTGCTGTTTTATACTGTTAAACACACTGGTAAATGCTTGGTGGCACCTTTCTTATCCAGGGTACCCTACTGATGTGGCTTCTCTCTGGCCTGCATAATAAAGAAGGAGCATCAGTAAAACGTCAGCACTTACTGCATTGTCATAGCAGTGAACATTCTTTAGCAAATTAGAGGCTTAGGGTTGCCTTACTTTTCTCAGTTCAGGCAGCAGAGGTGAGGATAATCTATGGGAGAATATTCTTCTGGACAGGGCAGGCAGCTACCCCTGGCTGTGGCTGTCTTGTGTGTTCTCCCTCAGCTTCACCAGACACCTCTGAGATACCTGCCCAGCTGACAAAAAGGTGAATGTAAAGTTCAATGTGCAAAGATGGGATTTATTTCTGAATTTTGAAGTGCCAGCTTGTTTTGCTGTGATTAACAAGGAAAGACACTCCTGATGCTTGTGGCTGAGAGCGTAGAGGGATAGCACTTCAGCTGCACTGGGCTAATGTTTGTAGCTTTTCTTTGTCCTATCCTGTTTTCTTTTCTTTGTACAAGAGAAAGTATCTGTGTTTAGATCTCACTGAAAGCAGCCAAAAAACCTCTTGTCACTATGCTGTATTAGCTTTGATCTGGTGTATTTGATTATGTTGGGTTTTTTTGTTTATTACAGGCTCTCAATTTTCCTTCTTTGCTCTAAAAACTGTACTCAGAATATTGCATCACTTTTCTCCATATCAGTGAATCTGCTTATTGATATCCTGTTAGAGGCCTGTGCAAATAGTCTTCAAAAAGGAATAAATGAAAGACACCGGTGAAAAGCAAAGTTTGACCAGAGGGCAAAGTTCTGTCAAAAACACTTTATCTTTCTTTGTTACTGAGACATAACCAGATGTTTGTTTATAACAAAATGCCTGCATTGGGATTTTTCAAAGCCCAGATGAGGAAAACTGTATCTAATTGCTTCTAGGAGCGCAGTCATGTCCTAGCTGCAACCTGGGTCAATGTGTCCTCAAATCCTGTATCTGGAGATCCTGGGAGTGGAATAAAAGTGTGTCTGTGTTTTTGCTGAAAGGCAATAGGGCTGTCAGTTCAGGCACACACCGAACATCTGCTCTGCCTGAGCCCTGTGGTTTAGCTAGATTAAAATGCCACATTAAAATGATCATCAGTCAATCAGAACACTTCCTCGCTCTCAGGAACATAACATCACGCTCAGCCCTGCAGTTCCCAAGGCAGACAGTGCATCCTGCTAGGGGAAAAAATCAGAGCAAGGAAATGTTTCACAATTGTGGTTTGTTTGGCCTGTGTGACGTCACAGACTCGTGTTTAACCTCGCATCAAACAACCTGGAATCTGTTCTCCTAAATGATTTTAAATCTAGCTAATTATTTGGATTATTAATTTTGATTATTTTAATCTTGGCTATTAACCCTAGTTAGCAAAATGAAATGTAATTCATGTTCTAGCTTTGGGAGAGTTTCCAATCTATAAATCTGTATCACAGACCACAAATTTGTGTTGTTTCAGTGGCACAGAGATAATTTCCCTTTTATTTAAACCCCTGGAAAGCTATTTAGGACTACCAGACTACAGGTCTTACAAATTATAGACGTAGGAATTGCCTGGAAAGCTCTGTTTTATTAATAAAAAGAAAGGCAATACTAATAGAAAAAGCAACCCAGACAAATTAAGATAGTCCCTTCAGCTGAATTTTAGCTGTGAGCAAGTTGTCTATGGCAAAGGATTATTTCTATAAACAATAAACAGTTTGTTAACAGTTATGTAAATGTTGGTCTGAAGTACCTTCTGTGATGATTTGCAAGGTCTCTTGCTGTATAGATTTTTAATTACTTATAATTAAATGTCTGCTTTTATTAAGCACTTATTAAGGCATTTAACTAATTTGGTCTGGTTTATTTTGGTGGAGCAGAGAAGGTAGAAATGCATATTTTCTTTTGCACAGTTCATGTTGCAATGTAATTTCTGAAGTCTGTAATGTGGACCAGCCATAAATGTATTCATCATGCTAAAGAACAATGTTAATGAAAAAAATTCTATAGATCAAGGTACAGCAAGTTGATGTCCACTTTCAGAAACACCCACTGCATGCTGAGGAAACATCTGGTGCAATTTGGAATTTTTGTCAATTAATTTAATAACCAAATGCGGAAAAGGCCTTACTGCAAATATTTCAAAATTTTGCTGATGGAAGTTGCAGATATGAATTGAGAGACTGGAATCAAAGGCCAGATTATGGCTTTTTGGACCCTGAAGTACATTACATCCTATGGATCCTGAGTGCTTCTGCTGCCCCCATTCTCATTCCTTCCCTCTCACACCCCTGGAACTGCAGTGGGAGGAAGGTTTCCTTCTGGGGAAGCATCTGAGATCTTTCTTTTTGCAGACAGGGAATTTCTTGGAAGACCAGACAGCTGTGCTTCCAAGGCTTGGCTTGGCCTGGCCTGCTGCACCTTTCCCTGGGTAACATTTGACCACTCCTGTACTGGGGTGATGCTGAAAGAGTCCTTGCAGTGACAACTCTTACTGAGATGAATCAATGTTCATATTGCACTAAAAAGACCACACTGCATTGGATAAATGCTATGTGGTCAACTTAAAAAAAAAAAAACCCAAAAAACGGTGCTAGACTAATTTGAAAAATTAAAAAAATAATTGATAATTCAGAATTATCAGATGATCTCATGACTAGGGATGGTAAGAACAGCATTTAGGTGTCTGCACATTAACCTCTCCTACCTGTAGCAGCTCCAAAAAGTCACATTTACAGGAAACAATTCTGTCTAAGGCTCTGAGGAGGAAAGCTCTGCTCCTTAAGAGAGGATGATGATTAATGCACTTTAAAGTTACTCCTGAGCTTGCCTTGTGACACCTTCTCTATGCTGTCACAGCTTGTTCAGCATTTTACTGACATCTGAGAATTCCAGAAAAGCATGCAGTAATTGCAGTGTATTATCATCTGCATTTCTGATACATAGGCTCTCATAAAATGCCTCTTAAACAATTTCTTGCATTTTTTCCTTTAAGGGTTGCTGCAAATGACATCATTTTAATGTGAACTTCAGTTTCCAACACCTTGCATGGTAACACCTTGTAAAGTAGTTTAACATGACAGAAATACTTAAATAAAATTTGGGGTTGATCTCAGAGATGTCTCCTTTAGGATACTGCAGTAAATTCAGCCCCCAGACTGACACCCTTTTTCCCATATAAATTTAATTTTCCAGGGTTAACATTTCTTCATAGCGCAAGTTAGTTACTTTAAAAGAAAAAACTGCAATAGCTTTCCCTAGCCTTTGGAAAGTACATGAATTTACAATTAAGCATCAGGTATGCTCCAGTCTGTTACATATTTGGGTTTGTTATATCCATTAATAAGCTTAATGTTATTTGTTATTATCCATTAAAATCTCCAGTATTCAATCCTTCTCACTATTTATATCTTATTTTCATCACACCCTTTCACTTTTGACTTTGATTTTCTTTCACTTTGACCAGTTTATTTACAACCACTGAATAGAAATGCTGCCACTCCTGCTTCACAGCTCAGCAGACAGGGAATGGTGGAATTATTGTGTTGGGCCATGCCTATTCAGCCTCCTCTGCTTGTGCCATTTGTTATAACTGAGCTCTGACCATCATACCTCTAAAATTCCTCTGAATGAAGCCTGTCTACTAAGGCCGGGCTCTTTAAATGGGTGTGGATACTGCAGGTTTCTTATAGTTCTCTTTATTCTGCCATTTAAGCACAACTGTTTTTCACAATATGTTTCTTTAACCCAGCATAAACCAGCACTCTCTATCCTGATGTCATCCTTCAAATTCTGGACAGGACCTAGGACTCTCAAGTGATTCACTGAAATGTCATGTATTTTCAAGCTCAAAATAGAAGCTTTGTTTTAAAAACAGCTAAAATAAAAAAAAAAAAAAAAAAAGTGAAAAAACAAGATACTGGAACAGAACAAATTCTGTGTACACGGTTCAGAAATATGTGTGTGGAATGCATCACTCCTAACTAAATGTCTGCATCATTTCTTCTCCCAGGTTCCAACTAACCCTGGATGGAATGGCATACATGACACAGGGATGACTTATGAGAGTGGGGAACGTCTATCCTCACGAGGCAGGAAAGGGAAAGGACCTCACCCTGTTAGTCATTGTGGTGGTTAGAACATTTGGTGGTTTCAGGGAATGGTGGCCTTTGCTGCAGCCCATTGTGTAATGGGCAAACTCGCTCTGCAACCAGTTACAAACTGCTCTCCAGAATGAGGCAGATCTTTAACAATATCTCCTCTGCCCTGAGCGATTGCAGGTGGCATCCACATTGATATTGAGGAGGGAAAAGCTGAGAGGGAAACAGGAGTCTGAAAGGGGTCCTAGGGGAGCATACTCAGAGTTTGCTGGGCAGACCTCAGAAGGAAATTTCTGGAGAAAAACCACGATGCTGGGGTGGATATTTTGGTGAATCTAAATTCTTACAAAGAAAAGGCAGAAAATCCCAAGGCAGGTGAAGCCAAAGGTTTGTCATTTGTTTTTTTGGCAATCTTGAGTCTCAGAGATGCCTGACATTTGGAAGGAGGGCTAGGAACTGGAGAAACTACCATCACCTGGAGAGAGTTTGGAAGTGTTTGTGGAGAGTGCACAGCAGGCAGGAGGGGGGTCATAAAAGCAGCACAAAACAAGGGGAATTCCTCAGGGGAGCACTGAACACTAGGCAGGGAGATAAATTAATCTGGAAATAGTTTGCTAACTGTTGGCTGGGGGTATAACCAGGGCAAGGACTCAATACAGAGCCAAGAGCTGCTATTGCTGCATAAAACATGATGCAGGAGCGTCCTCTGAGTCTGAAATAGGCACAAAAGTTGTAAACAAAGCAAAATATGGGTTGAGAAACACCACTCTGTGTTTAATGCCTCTATGTTTATTTACAGGGAGGTTTATGGAAGAACACTTTCAGTTTAGGTGTACAGTGTGATGATCAGATCAACAGACTGAGCTTTCAGGAATGGCTGGAGATAACAACAGGTGAAATGTAAACACGTGGGTTTCTTGGCATATATGGGTAAAAAGTTGATGATGACAAAATTTGTAATTGCATTTGGGGGAAAAGGTATCTTTTAGTGGACCAAAACTATGCCAACCACATCAGGAGGGTGTCCTTAACAGAAACACAGGGAACTTACCCTACTGTAGCCTTTGAACTCATCTTTCAGGTAACAGGAATGTTCCCTGCAGGGTAGGAAGTGGTCTGAGGACTACCTTTGCTGGCAGGCGCATTCCTCAAAAACCAAGGAGCCAAATGGTGCTGCCACCATGACAAATTTGGGTTCCACTGGCCAGAAAAATGGGGTAATGTGGCTTAACTTGCCAGCATGGGCTGAGGTTTTCTTAAGTCCAGCCTTGCTTAGAGGATTGCTCCTGAGGGCTGAGCAAAGCTTTTAGGCTTTTCCATCAGCTTGGTTTCACCTGAAGAACTTCTGCAGGCCCCAGGGTGCTCCCAGACAGAACCATTGCCTGACACGCGCTCCGGTGCCCATTGGGTGGGAGCAGCAGCCCAACCATGGGGGAAGGGATGAGGCAAGTTGGGCCACAGCAGAGCAGCTGGATTTCCTCCCTGCCTCCCTCCCTCCCTCTCTCCTCACAGGCAGTGCAGCACAGCCAGCCTTGGCGCCCCTGGGGAGCAGCCTCAGCCTTTGGGACTGGGAATTTCCAGGTTACAGTAAGTTCAGTTAGGGTTGAGGTTCACCCCAAGCTGCTGATGAGCTGGCAACAGCTGCCTTGATGATCTGTTAGTGATTATCCTACTGAGAGCTTAATTTAGTTTTATTTTTGCCGGTTGATATTTGCTGTCCCAGGGGCAGAGCATTGCATTGCGTGCTCTGTATGCAACCTTATGGTTGTTTTTAAAATATGTAAATAGAGATAAGGTATTTCTCTCAAATCTCTAGCTATTAGAGTTCATTTTTATTGCCTCATGCACTTACTACAAATCCTTGGATTTTGAAGTCGCTGTTTCTGTTCTCAAACCTCAATCTCTGTTTAAAAGTATTATTACAGTTGATTAACTGTAAGGAAAGTAAATATTGGTTTTGCTGACTAAAGTAATGCCCCTAAACACAGCAGATGGATTACCTTCGATGATGGATTCAAACACCTTCAGGGACTGCTTGGTTTCTCTATTTACTATTATCAATGTTGTAATTTTTTTATCAAGACTGGCAGTTTCTTCTCGCAGAAAATCTTTATTGCAAGGCTGACCTGCCTAACACCTTCCTATTAGTAACAGAAACAAATAAGAGTTGATTGTTCAGCTGCTGTCATTTAAAAAGACTAAATCAACCTGCCACAAAAGAATAATTCCCTCTGGTAACTTTATCCATTTGCCCTTGGTGGTGACACCGTGGATACCACCCTGGTTGAACTTTATATTAGTTCCCAGAGAAGCATTTCTGAATATATAGCTCTGCACAATGTTGTGATTGAAAAATAGTAAATAGCTATGCATGGTTCAGTAATCTGAAAAAAATGCAAAGGTTCAGTTCTAATTGCTTTGCACAATTTAGTACCATTTTTCTGTGCTTTCCAAATGAGTTTATTCTGCTGCACTGTGTATATCTATTATATAACATGGCAGTACTGACTATATGCAGACAGCTCTGGTTTCTAAAATGATGTGTCAGTAGTTTTATTTTGTGTTTTGAGCACATTTTAAAAATACTTACTTAACCAAATGACCCACTCTGGGTGTTTGCTTATCCAGAGTCCTACAAAGGATGCAGTAACCTGCCACATGAGTTATGAACTTGATTTTAAGCTTATTTATTAAAGCTGTCTTTCTTTTATCATCTTGGAATCATGTTGCTATGTGCTCTTTGGATTGCAGAATCTTTAAGATGCTGTGAAATATGTTCTTTTTAAAATTTTGTTTATAGCATCCAATGAAGTTGACTTTTATTTATTTTGCATACAATTCTTCTGTATGTTTCTAGATATTAAAACCCATATATTGCCTATCTGTGAAGGGCTGCTGTTTTGAAATCTAAGGAAGAATGACTGAACGCTCAATCACTGGACTGGAACTTCAATTTAACTTCAAATTGCTCTTTCATACAACTGACAATTTTATTGTCGCAGTTTGCTCTCAGTGCATTCCTCACATAAATCCTACATATAGTATGATTATATTCAAGGCTAATTAAAAAATTATCTATAAGAATTGTTAACATTACTGATATCTATAAATATCCCTGAGACTAATTCACCTTGATTCTTTTGAAGGTAAATAATCATAATTATCATACTGCTAATAGGGATGGTAATAAAAGTTAGTTATGATGCAATTCAAAATCTGTATCTATCTATCTATCTATCTATCTATCTATCTATCTATCTATCTATCTATCTATCTATCTATCTATCATCTCTCAAAGCTTTTGTTCCAACTAACTAGAGGAATGGTTTGGTTAGTGGGTTTTGCATCTGGTTATTTTAAGGTTTCTGTGCTTTTTTTATAATTATATGGACGAAACCAGAATTGTACTGGGATTTAAAGCAGGCAATTCCAAAAGGGTCAAATTGTTAGAAAGCTTAGGCAAAACACTTGCAATATTTGTCAAGGTTTGTATAGACATGTATGTGCAAAAGTCTTGAATATAAATACACTCACACATTTCACGTGTGCCAAAATGTGTGCTAGTAAATATTACAGTGCTTTTGGGAGGCTTATTGGAAACACAGTCCCAGATGAGGAAAGTGTATGGGAATAGCTATATTGTCAGGATGTGAATGGTTCAATGGAACAGAATGAACAGCAGAGAGAAGCAATTTTCTGTTAAAAAAGGAATTTAAAATAAAATTAGTCTTCTCAATTTTTGGTGGGAAAATAAAAGACAAAGGGAGATCAAAGAAAAGAGAAAATAAGGAGAAGTACATTAAGATAACCTCAAGTAAAAACAACTAATGGTTGATAGGAAGCAGAGATTGAAACTGGTAAACTGTTTTTAGATTTCACTTAGTGGTATTGCACAATGATCTTCGTTCTAGGGCAAGGAGGCTTTAGAAAGTCTGTAGGAGATATGAGGAGTTTTAAGATGTTAATCTTTTGTATGCATATCAGTCTCCAGGTAGTTGTAGATGTAAATTTTTGAATGATCCTAACTTTCAGCATATTTTTATCCAAATGATATTGTCTTATTATTCAATAATTAGAGTCTTACACAAACTGATTTCTAATTACCTATCAGTATACTGATATATGATATATATCCTATATGATTATAGGATATAAAACTATTGTTAGGGCAGGTATTCCTTAAAATTAGGATAGCAAGTAGAAATTTTCTCTCTCTAACTAATTTTGATTAGTCCTGCAAACAGTTTGGGACTAATTACTCAAATGCTAGCTGAGATGGTCAGATCCTGACTGTTTTCTGTGAAGGCAGAGAATCCACTGAAGTTTATTTTACTATAGCTGAAAAAAGAAGCTTGACTTTGGAATCAATAATAGGATATAGAATGAAAGAGTTAACTTCTACAGTTTCACTGCTATTCTTCTGTGGCAGGGACATTATTAACAAAGGCTGGATTGTTGTTTTGGCTACAAGTATAAAGTATAAAAAAACTATGAAAGTCCCAGACACAGACTGGCATCTAGACCAACTGTCCTTTTCCAAAGCACTTTTCTGTTAAATAAGTCTATTATTATGACATGGTGGCTTTAATTAAATCTCCATAATCTTCCATCAGGAAAATGGTATTAGCCTGGTAGCCAGGAAAATATGATAAGTCCAAACAATATCCCTGTTATTAGTACTTGATTGTGTGTTGGAGTGTTTGATCACAGGCATGGAGATTTGGATGTGTTGTGCAGTGAGGCTGGCCCAGGGCACTCAGGAAGGTGTGTGTGCTGGGCTTTATAGCAATTAAAACTCTTTCTAATTACTCAACCTGAAATCCCAAAAGCTCCACAAAATGCTGCTCCTGTGCTGGTCTGGCTTCTCCTCGAGTGATTCTGGCACCACAGAAATGCTTGAACTACCAGCAGGATTCATTAGCACATGGGAAAACAAAGAAGTGTGTAAGATGTATTTATCAAACATAAAGTGTCTTCCCCTGATGGTTATAGTGTTGGGAACTGTTCATATAAACAAAAATAAAATTACCATTTTTGCATTTAAGTTTTGTTTAGATTATACTAGATAACTTGATTAAAAATAACGCCTTTAAATGCTGGTTCAGGTGTTGAGATCAGGAGCATTTCTAAGGGATTTGATCCATCTCTCTGGATAAATGCACTAGAGACAAAGAACTGGCAAATAGCAGCCACTGATGTGGTTGTTTAATAAGTGGATTTAAGTGTTTCTGTACAATTTGTCTCTAAGATAGATACTTAGCTTTTGTCTCCTCCCCACTTGTGGGTAAGTGGCAGTCCCAGCAGGCTGAGAGGGGTGTGGGGCACAGGAGCTGTGTGTGCTGAGTGTGTGAGTGCACACTGCTGGGGAGAATGTGGGAATCCATAAAGTTTTGACCATTAGGAAATGGTCAAAAAAGAGTATTTAGGCCTCAGGATGTGGCCCGAAAATTCTGTTACAGCAGAAAAGTTTCCCAAGCAAGCAGAAAAGTTTCCCAAGCAGTAGACGTGACAAATAACAATAGGACTCTGTAGATGTGGCTTTAGGATGGCAACAAGTTTATTTAATGTATATCTTTAGAAGGTTACTGTGAATAGAGCTCTGTTCTTTGTCTTTTATGAACCAGTCTTTGTTTTAACTACTCTTACGTATGTTTTATAAGATTGGATGGAAAGCTTGTCAATATGTCTTGTTTTGGTGTGATTGGTTGAAATCTAAACTGAGATGGTTTTATGTCATTCCGTTTTACCCCACCTTGGGGGACATTTTCCTTTAGGCCAGCATGCTGTTAACATCTAACAATGTTCTGAGGCTGATGTACTAATAAACAAAAAAGGCTGGTCTGAATTTGTCCAGTATGGTCCATATTTGGACTTTTTGCCGCGGCAAGTGGGTTCCTCTCTTAAGACGTGGGTTCCTGAAACCATTGGATCTATAGCTACCCTGGTGCTCCGGCAAAAGAGAGCTGCTCAGGTGTCTGTGTCATCAGACAATTCTTTCTTCCAGGGAAAGGCACTAAAACAGAAAAGCGAGCTGCTCCTTTTGCTACGAGTCCACTTTTCCCTGCTTCCACTGAAATGATTGTCAGCTGCTGTTGGCTTCAGGGGAATGAGAATGAAGTCCCATGTGACAAATATGAAAATTATGGTAGTCCAAGACTTCTGAGTTTTATAGGAATGCAATTATCTTAAATATGGGCTGTTACTGCCACCACAAAAAACCCCCAACCAACCAAAAAAGGGCAGGGATGCAATTACCCAGAGAGCAAGTGGCATGCTTTTCATTGATTAGACTGTCCTGTTCGATTAAATTCCTTAGTATTTTTAATTTTCTAGCCCTAATTGCTGCCTTACATTTTTCTTGGGTCCCTTTGTTCTAATTCATCTGCTTTCAGGTCGAGATTTGTTTTTTCAATCCATTCAGGTTCTCCACAAACTTATCCTGTCATTATGTGTTTTGTCTCTCTCTACAGATGGTTATTTGACAGAAAGTTTCCATTGACTCCAGAGAATGAGTCCTGTAAATACCGTTTGTGGTTCTCAGATGGAGTAGTTGCAAAATGGAATTGATTAAAAGGTCAAAAAACATTACTGTTGCAATGTCTGAATTGCTCCATCAAAGTGTTAGTGGGACAAATGTGTGCAAATTTTTGCATCAGACGAATCTGGATTTTAAAAAATTGTGTCTTTGATATCAACTTTCTGATGTTTCCCAACAAGAAAGATATTTTCAAATTATAACTAGAAATGAGGGTTTCCTCTTATACTGTTGTCAGTTAGTAGTAACTCTGGAGGTAATGAAGTTCCCTTAGTCAGAGTTACAGTATTTACACAGGATTTAGAGTCAGTGTTTAATCTATTTTTAAAACTCCGGAAATTCTAAGTGGTTCAAAGTAGCAGTTTTGAAAAGAATAATTCCATTAGTACATCTAGCTAAGAACTCTTGCAAAAAGTGGAGGTAACCAGAGCATACCTGGGTCTTTCTACAGGAGAATCACAAGATTCTACAGGAATTACAGAAATCTACAGGATTCCTACAGCAGCCAGTGAGCATCAGTAACCCCAGACTTGTTTCTCATATATTAAATGACACAGGAGAAGAGGTAGGTGTATGTCACGGAAGGCCAGCAAAGACTGAAAGGTGGTGATGCTAATATATAAGGGTGTCATATATGGACTTTGGCAAAAGGTTAATTCTCAGCTTATTTCCACAGCAGCCTTTACTGTCTTTATCTAGTCACCCTACAGCATGTAAATTTGCTCTGCACTAATTAAAAAACATCCCACAAATAATTATTGGCTGGTGCATCCTGGCTATCTGCACTGAACCTTGATGGAAACAAAATTGGAATTTTTATTGCCAGGTGGGTGAGCCCCATACACTGCCTCCTCCTTGTGATTTTTCTAGCAGCAAATGTCACTGAGCTGAGGTGAAGAGTCCATGGTAAAACACAAACCTTTGCTCCATGATGAAAGCAAAGCCTCAGCGTGTATGACCTCTGTGTCTCTGCTAACTTGAGAGCAGAGAGAGATCATTTATATCTGTCTGCAACATCTTTCATGAACTGAGCACTTGAACTGAGCCTCAAGAGCCTAAACAGGGACCTGTTTCTACCTTTTCTTACCTGCTCTTGTGAATGGATTACTTATTTTGAATTATCCTAACCTTCTTCATATTTGTATCCCATTGATATTATTATTCAATAATTAGAGTCTTACACAAACTGATTTCTAATTACTAGTAAGTCACTTTGGCTCACTCCTGGTTTAGGTAGGCAATCAATGGGCAAGAAGATTGTACACAAATTCCTTGTAAAGTTTGTATGTGTCCTGGGTGGATTTAAGGATCGACTTAGAATTGACTGAAAATTCTCCTTGCAGATTCCCAGGAGAGTTGAGGCTGGAAGGGACCTGGGGAGGTCATCTGGCCCAGCTTCTCTACTCAAGCAGAGCCAGTTGCCCAGGACTATGTCCAGAAGCTTCCAAGTATCTCCAGTGAGGGGGGCTCCACAACCTCTCTTGGCAGCCTGTGCCAGTGCTTGGTCACCCTCACAGGACAAAAGTGTTTCCTGCTCTTCAGAGGGAGCCTCTTGTGTCTTATTTTGTGCCTGTGGCCTCCTTTCCTTAACTGGGCACCACTGGAAACACCGTGGCTCTGTTGGGGGACACAGTATGGGTAAATGAAGGTCATGTAGAATGTAATCTCATCCCCCAACAAGTTGCAGCTGGACCCTATTACTAAAGGTTAGGAGTCAGCCAGATGATAAAAGGTAACACCTGTAGCAAATAAGAACTCGTGGTACAAAAGAGTGGGTTGATGGGAACTGGAGTCAGATGGCTGCTGCAGGGACCTGGATCAGTCAATGCTTAGAGGAGTGGCCTGTGAGAAACATCGAGGAGGTATGAAACTCTGGTGCTGTGGAATCCTTGCGCTACAATGATAAAAGAACTCTTGATATGTAAGACAACATATAATGATAATAGAACTGTTGTAATATATAAGACAACATGGCTCCACCTCCTTTGAGTCCTCACCACAGTTATTTATGCACACTGTTGCAGTCCTTCTTCCTACCAAAACAATTTCAAAGCAAGTAGGTTTTTTGAGGGAAAATAATTTTGCCTACAGATTTGAACAAAGCTGTTTTTACACGAATCCTGGGAGTACCCATGTCTGTAGGACGTGTCATTGGTGCCTAACCCCCCACTCTGGAGCCCCCTGCAGACCTGCCTTTCCATCACGGAGGAGCTCATTGCTGCATGGACAGCAGGGCTGGTGGCACATGCACAGTGTGAGCCACAAATCTGAGGCATGTTGTCACATAGAGGGTGAGGGGAAAGATGGCAAGAGCAGCCAACAAGCACTGAATTAGTTTGTGTGCCTAGGAAGTGGTGATGTGCCAGATGAGCTGTTGTGGTGGGCAGATGGCAGCCCCTAAGCCTGAGGCCTTATTGAACCAGACATAGACCTTGCTTCTTGAACAGGGAGAAGTATTCAACACATCCTCTGGAAACATTTAGGGATTGCTGGTGTTATTGCAGTTTATCTAAATTATTTGGATAACAGAAAGTATTTGCAGAGAAAAGTGACTTTGCATAATATTAAAGCACTATGAGGAGAGAGCAGAAATACTGCGGTTCAGTGGAACAGGAAAACTAAATTGTAAATGACAGGACAGTCTGTATTTTGCAGTGTCTAATGAAATTATAGATTGCAAATGTAAAAGGCAGAACACGCTACAATATAATCCTCTAAAACACTTCTAGTTTCTCATGAGAATTAATTCACCATTCTTTACTGGACTATTATTTCCTAGCAACACTTGTGATTTCTCATATAATACAGTTGCTTCAACAAAAGCTCCTTTGGATGAGTGTAGGTTGTAAAGTAGCACATTGCCAAGTTAGGAAATAGGTGTTTTTCAAAATAAAGTCCTATAACAGGAGAAAATAAACACAATATCAAGGAGCCAGAGGGGTTGCCCAAATTCTGTGACCAGTGGAGGGGAAGAGAAATCTTTGTCTTTTGTGGTTTTTTTCCTGGCTAGCAAGAGGAGCTCAACTCAAGAGCTTCCTCTGGTCCCTTTTGTCTGCTGTCACACTGCTGTGCACTGGGCTCCGGTCTGCTCTTACCTGGTGGCCTGAACATTCACACTAACTCCTGGCTGGAGCCTGGCTGGTCTCAAAAAAACCCCTCAGGGTCTGCCCAACTGATGGGCAGTGCTCCTGCAGGTGTTCTTAAGGTGCACGTCCTTACTTTCTTTTAACCTTGTTTCATGTTCCTCTTTGAATTTAAATTTGCTCCCTTGGTTTTAGTGTGAGAACCTGGACGTGGGAAAGAAAAATACAATCAGGTAGACAGGCAGTGCTCTGTGACCTGGGTGCTGAAGCATGGCTGTCATCCCTCCAGCTCACCTGCTGAAACAGCTCTGGTGGCTCTGGGGTAGCACACGTGGCTGTCGTGGCTTTGCCAGCAGTGTCGGTCTGCCCTTGTATTGTTCATGTTCTGTTTTTGTTTTGGCAGGCTGCTCGCACTTTCCTGAGGAAGGAACATATACAAGGGAAGAAAAACAGTGAATTCAAGAGGATGGAACTGCTGAAAAACAAGGTTCTCTTCCCCCTCCCCTATGATAACAATGCTGTGAGTAAAGCTTCATCACCAGTGTTATGTACAGCTATTGCAGCACAGGGCTGTCAGCTCTGGTTATTTAGAAACTCAGCAAATGGATTGCATTACTTCTTCAAACAGTCTCCTGAAACCAGGCTGTTGAGCAGAACAGGAGGCACCAGTGCAGCTAGAGACTGTCACATGGTTTGAATTGAAGCAATCATCTTTCCTCCGCTCCCCTTGCAGCACCAAGGAGTGTCAGTGTTGGTGCTCAACCAGGGAATTGAAATGCAACATAAACGTGCTGTTTTTTTTCTTTTGAGTGGAAGTTTGGAACTGTTCCATTGGTCCAGGGTGGAAGTAAAATATTCAGAAAAGAATAAGCCTCACAAATACAAAACTATAAAGTGAGCATGCAGTGGGCAGTTTAACCTGTTTTTTTGGTTTCTACTGCATCATGGTAGTCTGTGAAAAGTTTGAAGTTTGTGAAAATTTCAGTAGCATTATCAAGTCTGTTTAATGGAAATTCCTGTCATTTTGTGGAGCATTTGTAGTAAATTACCAGACTCAGAGTACACATTGGAATTGGAATATTTAATTGGAATATTTAGTTCTTATGATGCTCTACTACCATTATGGGCCTTTTAATATTTCATCAATGACTTCCCACGTATAAAATGAAGCAGCAGTAAGATAGAATTCCTTTTGGCCATAAGAGGGCAATGGCTACAGAAATCCATCATTCAGCATATAGAACTAACTTAAAAATGAATATAATGATTTCTTTTTCACAACCTAATTTTTAATTGTTAAATGTGTGCTAAACAACACTGGAATTGCTGTCCCTAAAATATGTTCTGTGTGACCCAAATACAGGACTTTATAACTGGTTTATAAAAGCTGTAGATATTTTGCTTCTGTGGGACTTCTGCGGTCAGTAGCACTTACCTGTACTGTTTGCTTTTGGTCTTCTGCTTAGGGATTGTGTAGAGCCTAAAACATTTAAAAAATAAAGTTAAATGGAAAGCATCTGTTTGCTCATAGTACCACCTTCTTACACTTTTAGTTTATGATTAAAGATGTGAGAAAACCACTGCATATAAAATCCTTTGGTATCACATTGCTGCCAGTGCTGTCTACATGCTGCCTTTTCCAGTCTACAGATTGGCAGATATAGTTTGTCCTTTTCAGTGTCAGTGATAAGAGCTGGTGGGTATGAAATATGACCATGTTTGTGTTTGGAAAAAGTCAAGTATTTTTTGCTTAGAGAATTTTTATTTTCAAGTGAAAATGAGAAGAAAGCTGAGTTAAGAATAATAGAAATAATTCTTGAGTTTTAAAAGCATGAACACCACCTTATTAAAAAAACATTTCCTACAGAGTAAAACCCGAGTATACCTTCCTTTTATTGCTCTGGTGATGCATGGCACTTTCTTTCCCTAATGATACACTTTGTTCCCTCCATAGCCTTATACTGTTCTCATAATGCATGGTGCTGCAATTTCTTTCCCCAATGACACACTTTTGTACTGACTTATTCATGGCAGAATATGATGTAGAATACAATTTTATATTTATGAATAAAAGTCAAGTTTTAATTCTTCACATAGTGCCTTCTCTGAGGTGTCATGCTCTAATCAAAAAGTCTATGAACAAGTAGCTTCAAGCACATATTATTTTTTCTAGAATTATTTACTTTTATTTTGATGAACAAGCTAGACAGTTGTCTAAAACTCAAGCATGGATTCATTTTCTGCAGGTCAGCTTGTAATAAAAAATGTTTAACTTGTTAGAGGCACATCAATGAAAGTTAAGGGGATTCAAAAGTCTGGAAAATTATTTTTATTAATCCAATATGGAATATATATGCTCTCACATGAATTTTAGTTTATCCTGTTTCTAAACCAACTAAATACTAATGAGGGGAATAGCAGTGATTTCCAAGTACACTCATTTTGTCTCTTTTCCACATCACTGTTGTGAGGTAAAAACCCAACAGATATGCAATGCCATCATAGGCACCAGAGACAACAACTTGAAATGCATAATAAAAATTCTCAGTTTATTAGATTTGTCCTTCTGTGATTAAAAACATATCTTAACAGCAGACATCTGTTGGACAACTTAGAGGGTTCCTTTTTGTCCTGGTATGTGAGAAAATCCTGCAGGCTGTATTGCTCAGCCCTGCTAGAGCCCGGCACGCTGCGGATGCACAGGAAATGAAGCATATGCTCGGTGGTGGAGCTGCAATAACAGGCAAGTTGGGTGTAATCTGTTGAAAAGAAAGAGTGCCATTCCCTGTGACGTGCCTGCCCTATGGAAAGGAAAAGGGGGGAATGCTGGGAGTCTTTTTTTCCTCACCTGATCTCATGTGATACTTCTGGCTGGTTGTGTCAAGTTTGACAGAAAAATAAGTGTGTGCAGCAGCATGCTAAAATCAAATAATTTTGCATCTACACCTTTTAAGACTGGTACTGTGGTTACTGCATGGAAAGATCACTGTAAACAGTGAAATGCTGTGGAGCAGAGCACCACTCTCACTAATTTTCACAAGTGAAGCTAGATTATTTTTTTTCCACTCAGTAAACATGTCCTTCAGGCTTTCTTAAATGGGGTGCCTCTTTCCTTAGTAAAAGTATTTTTCTTTCTGTGGGCCCAGCTAACTCATCTTTTGAAAGGTGACTGCTTTGAAGCCAAAAGAACAAAATAGCACTGTGGGCCACCAGCATGCAGCAGGTTTGTTTGTGTGTGCTTTCAAAGCTAAAAAGACCTTCACTGTTTTAACAAAGTGTTTCAGGGCCAACTTTGTGTTTTGCAAGTACGTATGCAGTGAAGCCAGTGAGAGAGTCAGCAAGGACATAATATTTATTTACATGCCCATGGTTCATCTGAAATTTGAGTGCTACAAAGCTTTCAAAACAGATATAAAGCTTTATGAGGTAGATTTTCAAAATTTCAGAGAGTCATATGAATAAAGACGTACTGATGGTAGAGAAGCTTTAAATCTTCATGTTTCAGGACACAAAATAGCCTCTATGGGATTTTAGGAAGGAACTCATCTTGAGTCTAAATATACATTCTCCTGCTGAGATACTGGGATTTTTTCCCCCATATCTAAGTCAAAGAAGGACTGTGAAAGAGCAGTAAGCTATTTTGATATGCTGTGTTGATTACCACAGTTGTATCTCCATGTACATCCATGAGGACATACATAAATAGATCCTGTCCTTGCTGAAAGCCTGGGAGCTGCAGGAAGTACTGAAACCTTTCTACAGTGAATATTATCAAAGCATTAAGATTCAGAAATTGGGCCTTGTGCCTTTTCAGGATATTGATAGCAACTGAGGTTAGGCTTCTAGAGCTCATGTCTCTCATCAAGGTAATGTGATCAATACTAGGAAATGCAGAAATGAAGGTACATGCTGGGTGCTTATCAGTCTCCTCAGGAACAATTATTATTGTTGCAAAAATCAGAGTTAATGAAGTACCAAATAAGTGGTGGCTTCTTAATTTCTTAACCTACTCAAACTGACATTGGACGCCTATCGGCAGATCAGAATGTGGTGATTCCAGGATCAGAGCAGCTGGGTTAATTTTACATGCTGTGGTCTACCTGCTTTAGAGAGCATGGAAGTCAAACTGCAGGATCTTAGGACATTTTCTTGTTGTTTATGGGTAGGTATGAGCAAGGCCTAAGGGAATCCCTCCCTGGCCCCAAAGAGTTAATCTGAACAGGAATTTCAGCTGTATTCACTCTGTTGGCTGTATCTAGTCTGAGTGATAGAGAAATTCCTTAGAGCTAAGCTGTGAGTGTAATGTGAAGAAAAGTCAACATGTGCTGTGAGAAATCAGGGATGTCTTTTCCCAGTGTTTTACTTGGTTTGTTGTATGAATGAAGTGTCTTCTTCCTGAGATAGTGCAAGTGGCATGAGGGCATGTACAACAGCTGGCTTTAGAGCTTGGCAAGGAGTGAGTGAAGAAGGTTGAGAAATTCTCCTCTGGGAAGTGATGAAGAAGTGACTCATACCTAGCCAGTTTGGGGAAATTCTGTCTGATTTATAGGACACAGGACAGGAGCTTCTTTGGGCTGGGTTCTACTGAATTGCATGAACTGAAAGGAGCTTATTTTTTATAAGATTTCTTTTACCAAAGTTTTCAAAATAAGTGTTTGATAGTTAACCCACAACGTCTATAAGTGGTACCAGCATTTTTCCATCTACAAGATTTCATTTTCCCACCTTTTTGTTTAATTTTCTCAGTGTCTGATCAGGCAGGTAAATTATTTTGTGTATAAGTAATACATTTTTCCTAAAATAAGGCACTTCATTTGATAACGTTACAGTTCTGACAAATTTAGTAACTGTATATGCTACCTGATGTAAAAAAAAACAACCCACCTTTTTTTCAATAGCTATAGCTAAAGCTGATTTTTATGGCTACTTTAGTCCAAATAAATATTACTGACTCAGTGGATCAAGACAAAACCACAATCTATAGTTGCTTCTTTAACAAATACCAGATTGAGACAGTCATTTACCCATTCATGGATTGTTTGGGCTTCTTTCTTGTTTGATGTTTAGAAGCAAAGAACAAAAAGTCTAGAAGAAGCTTATGTTTGATTTTGGACCTTTGACAAATCTAACCATATTCTGATAAGGAAGATTTGAAGCAGCAGGTATGTACTTAAATTTTATATTTTCAAGTAAAGCAGTGAGGATAGACATAACAGTCACACAGCACAGAGGTCCTGCTTTCTGATGAAGTCACAGTAAAGATGAAAATCTCAAAGTCTCTTGATCTACAGAATTTAGAAAGTATCACACAGGAAATTTCAGTAAAATCAGGAATTTCTCCCACTCCTTCAAACTCTGACTACCATGAAAATGTTTATTTTTGTCTTTGCCTGTTGACTAAGTTATTCCAGGGGATTTTCCCAGTGTAAGGAAGAAGTTGATCCTGAAAATATTTTAGTATCATAATTTCCTTTACAGAACTAGAAAGCTCTCTCTTTTAAAATTTTGTTTTGCCCTGGAAGGGGAAAGCCCCCTGCTTTTTGGTGTGCCTCCTGGTTTCTAATAATACCACAGACTTGTTTGCCTTGCAGTGAACCAGTTCCACAAGGACATTGCCACATCAGATTATATGAGTTTGCTTCATTTCCAGGCAGTGCTATTTAATATACATCTGCTATGTAATAGATGCAGCAAACTGAAATGATTTTCAGTTGGGTTAGTCTTTATTGGATCTGACCTCTGGTCTAGGAGGTGAAGGGAGAGTGGAAAATGAAAGCTGATTTGGTATTAGCCCACTATTCATATTAGAAAAAGTAAATGCTTTTGCGGTTTTCCTTACAGAGGTGTCTTTATTCATTTGACATGCCTTTAATAACTAATTCTAGTTGTCTGGTTGCCAAGATAGATTTCCTACAGGCAGACTTAAAAGTGATTTTGTCCTCTTTGAATGCATGGCTTCAAATGATCCCAGAACAGCAAACATTAAACTTCCTCCTAGACCTTGAGATTTTTTCTGAAGCACTGTAATAACATAAAGGATAAGACTATTAGAAAAAAATAAATAAATGAATTAAGCATGCTTCATATGATATGAGCAGGACAATAAAACTCCTTGTTTTCTCCATGCAAACTAATGTCTCTTTTCTACTGTTGGCCATATGCTGTGGATTTCTCTCAATTCCCGTTTTATGGATTTTGGTGTCATCATTCATAGCTGCCTGGGAATGAGAATGTTTTGTAGGCTTCATCTGAAAGCAAGGAGCCAACAGAGCTCAATTTTTTTTGTTTCACAGATGGCTTTGGCAGTGTTTTTTACTGACATTAACACAGAGCTTTGAATGTGTATTCAGTGCACACAGTGCATCAGGTATGTCAATGAGCATATGTAAACTGGCATGGGAGCTGTGAAGCAGGATGCCTTCCTTGTCATTTAACTGGGCTGTGCACGTTAAGAAATTAAAAGCAACTTTAAAACTTGGCTTCATACACAGCCAAATTGAGTTTGGGTCTGCTGGTTACTTAGAGAAAGAACAAGAAAAAGAATATTGTCATTTCCAGGCATGAACTCACACTCTCAAGGCATGTATCTGCTCTGGGGCTGTCTCAATGAATTCTGAGTTGCTAGGTCAAAATTTGAAAACTATCTCTCTTAGTGCACTGATAGCCAAAATCCACCTTTTCTCTGGGTAACTGAAATCTAATAAAAATTATGGGTAATTACTAGAAAGTAATTACCCATAATCTTAAATCAGCTGAATCTTAAATCAGCTTGGTTTGGTAACGAACAGAAACAATGTTTCAGCTGAGAAGGACTTGGACAAACTTCATTTTTTCAGCTGAGGGTCTGGGTGTTGTGATAGATAGGTTGTGCTTTCTGGCCAGGTCACCCAATTCAGTGCAAGGAGTTTCAAATCCTGCATTGCATTGAGCAAGCAGACAAGTCCCTACCTCTTCTTGAAGTAGAGTTGTTTAATTGCTACCTTGTGAGAGGTGATTTCATAGGATTCCACACACTCTTCCTCCCAGACCATGCCCACCAGCTATTTTGCCACTGCTCCTTTGGCGCTCTTTAAGAATTGTTGACAAGATCAATATGTTTTGATGTAGCAAATCACAGCAATAGCTTGTGAAATGCTCACACATTTTTTGTTTCACTGTAGAAAACACCTTGTGCATGAGCCTAGGGTCCATTCCATTTAGCTTTTGGAGTGGTTATAGTGGTTATATCACAGTGACAGCTCAACAGCATTATGTGATTGGTTTGAAACATGGGTCCATAGAAACAACCAAAGAAGACAAATTTCTGGCAGCTGAATGCACTGCTAACATCAGAAGTTCTTGTTAATTCTACTTAAATATATTATATTACATCTGATACAAACCAATTTACTTTCTTTTCGGTGACCTGAGTTGGGGACATCAAGGTCTTCTGACATGTCATTCTGACCCTTCTGCACTGCCAGTACCACGGCCATCAGGAAATTTTGTCAGCACAGTTTCATGTTTTTGTGCTGAAGCCATGGCTAAAAATACCAAACATGCTCAGTCCCGACTGTAAACAAGTCCCCGAGTAGCCATGAGTGGGCTTTGATGGAGCTGATAACATTTCTCAGCTACTCACTACTGGTCCCTTTCACTCTGCTGTTTCTTGTGGGGTTTTAGTTTGTTTGTGTTTTGTTTTTCCCCAGTTTTTCTAATTTAGTGTCTATCATGGTGTTGAATGTGTACAGAAGCATAGGCAAGTGAGATTTTTCATTGTCTGGGAGACTGGTTTACTTTCTAAATGAAGTTACAAGGTCTGTCTGGATGATCTGCCTTTGGTAAAATCATGTTGCACATTTCCTATATAACTGTGAGTCTATTGTTTTTTTCCTTGAAAATCTGAGTCTTACTTGGTACCCATGGACTAGTGAAGTTCAGGACTACTATATGACTCAGTTCCCCTGAAAACTCTCAGTGGATCAGAAATCCTGTGACATAAATTAAATTTAATTTTGAGAAAAAAACAAAGTCATGCTAGACCTCCTTTGCTGCAAAAGCAGGGTTTTTTTATGCCAGTGATAAGATGAAATGTTCTAGAAACAGCCTGCAGCTTATTGCATTACCCTGCCAAAATGAAACTATGAAAGCCAATATGCACACTACAAACCTGCTTAAGGAATTGCAATTTTAAAAGCAGAACAGTTGTTTGAAATGCAAATAAATATTTTGGAAAGTTTCTAAATAGTATTGTGTTATTTTTACAGGACACTGATTCTCACGCCATGGAAGTTATAGCCATTTAATTGTATTTTATATGGTACCAAACCTTCTGCCAAAATCTGGTGTTGGAATGTTTCTCGTTGTTACGGGTCTATCAACATTACATCATTTACTGACTGCATCATGTGTGACACACATGCCTGTGCTTAACCTTTACAGTTGGGATATCTGAGCCTGCTTTAATCAAATGTTACACTGCCAAATGGGTGTTATTCTTTAAAGCTTCCTTGCTGAGGAAACAGGGCTGAGTTTTTGTATGCCCACCCATTAGAGGTTGCTATCAAATTTAAAAGAACTTAATTAGCAACAAATTGGCATTTAGTAGAGCCCAAAATTTAGGCTTGGTTGCCTTTTTTCTATTTACTAACCCTTTGTTTCTATAGCAAGTGTCCAAAAGCTATGGACTGAAAAATGCATGTCCATACTTTCAGGAAACCAGTAAGGCTTCTTTGCAGAAAGAAAAATGGAGAAATGCTGGAGTTGTTAAAATGCAAAATAATTTCTTCCTCCTTAGAGGTGTCTGTGGATACCCGCAGCACATTCTGCCTGCTCTCACTGCTATTGATCTTGCCTCTTCAAAAAGCCCTTTCAGTGGTGTGAGGGCAAAGCCTTTGGGGTTGGATTTCGCACCCCTCAGGGTATCTGAGAGCAAGATTTGCTCAGTTGTTGATCAGCACAATGCAGCTATCAGTAACCGGCCCCACAGGGGCCTTTGTTCTTCTGGATTCCCTTGATTAAGCTGATGACCATTTCTCCATTCTGAGCTTGAGGTAGTAACCTAGGCTGCAATTTATACCATCTTTTGGGAAACCCAGATACCTTGGAGGGTTTCTTTGGTGAACATGGCTGTCAGTAGTGTTGGAGGAGATGATTATGAGCACCTTTCAGAACAGGAGCAAATAATAACCTACAGAGGAAAAGCTTTGGCTTCGAAAACCCTCTCCTTCTTCTGTCTTTGTTCAGCCTGCCCAGCTGTTTGTTGACTGTGGAGGACAAACACAGAATAAAGACTCTCCTAAAATGCTGTGCAAGATTATGGTGAGTTTCCTACCAAGTTGCTACTTCCATTGCTTTCAGTAACATTCAAAAGACAGTGTGGATTGCAAATCCCAGGCCAGGACTTGCCCATGGGAGTGGCAGCAGCTGTGCATGGAGATGTCCCTGGATGTGGCCCTCATGTGGGCTAGTGTGGGGCAGAGTTCCCAAGGCAACAAAAAGGGCAGGTTATTTTTTAGTCATTGAGACTAAAATTGAGACTAAATTTAGTCATTGAGACTAAAAAAAATCACACACGTTCCTGTGTCAAGTACAAAAGCAGGGCAATTCCACCAGCCTCTGAGGCAGAAGAACGAAGCCCCTGATCTCAAACTGATTTCACATGCCTGAAGTAAGTACTGCACATAAGTATGTTTCAGGGTTTGAGCTAAAGGTTCAGTCCTGGTGTTGGTGGGACCAGCAGCGACACCTCACACAGCTTCTTAAACAAAAGCATCACATCCAAGGCTTTTTCCCAGAAAATTGTGCACGTCCAGCTTCTACTGCTCTGTGCCAATTGAAATACAGACTTCAGGAAGGTCAGTTCAAATCTGGTGTGATACAAGTGGAGACAGTAATTTATTTGCTTGTCTGGATCCCAGAAAATTCTTTGCATCAAAGACAGTATAGAGATACCCATCTCAAACTCTGTTTTCCCAGAAAACAAGGAAGATAGTGCATGGGTAAACTATTAAGTTAAAGATCCTCTCTGGACCAAGGCTAGTTGGTTTAAATAAATAGAGATTTTAAGCAACATTATAAGAATATATCTTTTCCCAGACTGTGTGTTTGTAAACATTAAGCATTAATTAAGAATGACTGTTACCTATGAACTTGGGGAAGCTAGAATTATTGAAGGGTGGGTTGTGGGGGGTTGTCTGGTTTATTGCTTGACTAATCAAAACATTTCTGTGCCATTAATTATTTTCAATGACTAAGCCTGTATGTGGGTTAAAGACTTAAAAATTATCTGATTTGCAGCTCTTTTCTATTTCATTTTGTAGGTAGTGTAAGTGATTCTGTGTCATGAGAAAATTTATACAACACTGATAAATCCATAAAGTATTTGACCTTTAATCAATCCTAATATTTGCAATGCTCAGAGCCTTCTTAAATGCCTGTAACCTTGGCCCTTCCACTCCCATTCATCACAATTAGTGTTTGAGCTGTCTGATGCAATGCACAAAGCATTGCATGTTGACATCCAATATTTTATCATTAATAAAATAAAATTTAAAAAAAAATGAAAGAAGTAAGAAACATTTCAAGTATTTTTGCTGGTTTGATATTTTCCAGTGCAGTGCCAGGAGAGGGAAAGGGACAGTTGTGATTTATGTTAGTGCTAGCAGACATTGTTAATTAGTGTTTACTGTTAGCAGAATGTAGATTTAGTTGGCTCTCCAAACAAGTTGATTCTTGAAGTTATACTAATTTTCAGTGATGGTTAACCTTTTCATAATGAGAATACTGTTTGTAAAATCCTTAGGTAAACAGTATGGATTGGATTTTAAACAAGAGTTAAAGAAATCTGGAGCAGGAGCATGTATGAATTATACGAGAACTTTGGACCAAACCATGCAGGTCTCATTTATGCTATAATGCATGAGTTAATGCTAATAGGATTCTTACAAGAAAACTAACATTTTCTCCTATGCCCCAAGACTTTAACTATTGTCTTGATCAAAGAACACTGCAGTGATGGATGGAAATACTAACAAGATTTACCCACAGAGAAGTTGGTTTCTGTAGACAGCTGAATGATTCAAAGCAGAGAACACTGGACTCCTCATGAAGGAACTTGAAGTTGTGCTCTGCATCCAGGCAGTTGCTCTATTTTTGGGGGGGGGCGGGGTGCCTTTTATTATTTGTGTGCTTTGTCAGTAAAAATTTCATAATTTTTTTTCTTGGACAGTCTCCTCTCACACACGTTCCCATGTCATGTACAAAGAATAACACATTAGGATTGAGATAAGCATGATAAAAATAATATTACTGAAATTTCCTCTTGTAGCACTGTGTTTCACATCACCTATGATTCACAACCCCCATGAGGGAGTAGGTGCTGCCCAGGATTTTTGCTGAGAGCGAACTTATATTTCCTTTGCCTTTGGAATGAAATATGAGTCCTTGGATCTCTGCTATATAAAAGCAACATTTGGATGTGTTATCATACAGCTATTCGTCCAATTTCAGACCTGTAATGTGCTCCCCAGACCTCTCACACCCAGTACCAAAGTACTCTTCCACTGGAATCACAGAAACATTTATGTTGGAAAAGACCCCCATCAACCCAGCAGTGCCAAGACCATCATTGTATGCGTCCCCAAGAGGCACATCTATACATCTTTTAAATCCCTGCAGGGATGGTGACTCCTCCATGTCCCTGGGCAGCCGATTCCTGTACTTGACAACCTTTTCAGTGAAAGGGTCCAATCTAAGAGTACTCTTTACACACACATATATATCTTTATCTGCACACTTTTATATATATACATTTATATCTATATATCTTTCAGAATAAGGAGATATAATGACTATTTCACCATCAAAAAGTCAAAAGTGCAAAGAAACAGCAACATTAAAATGTTTGGACATGTAAGTGCCATCTTTCCTGGTAAGGTTTTATGTTCTTTATCTTGAAGATTTTTCTTACATAGTTTTTCTAAGTCTTAACAATTTATTAGCAGGAATTATGCTTTTAATGGAATTCATAAAAAAATGACATGGGAATATGATCTAAGTCACCATTCTCCCCCAGTGATATTTCTCTTTTTTTTCCAGCTGTTTTGCCAAGGCAAATAATGTGATTATAACTGAGCACTGATGTGTAAGAATTAGCATGCTTGGCCTCAGCAATGCTGGATGGGAGAACGAGTATGATTTCATTTTTACTGCAGTTACCACACAAACTCTTCCTGCCTCTCCAGCTTTTCTAATTTTTTTTTTTTCTGGTGGAATTTCCACAGGAATGCCATGGAAAGATTTACAGACTTTTTGGCCAGGTTGACCACTAGCTTCTCTGTCATCCTGACTCTGTTGACAAATGTGTGAGTAAAATCTCAGGCTGCTTCAGAGAGCTCAGGGATCACATCATTTGAGTGTGGGAAATATGGGCTGTAGCATTATTGTACAAGGGGTAAAGCACCAGACCTTCAGTTCTGCACAAAAGAGGCTCTGAGAGAAAGCTGTAGGTGCAGAGGCTGACAAATTTAGTTCATTCTGCTCTCTTTAGTGGAACTATAGAATGCTAAAGGAGCTAATAACCTATCCATAAATAAAGATTGTAGCAGGAATTAAATTCTGCTGAGTACTGAATATCGTTAACTCCCAGAAGAAAATGACTAATCATCAGAATCATGTTTTCTGCCATTCATGCAGGGAACATAAAGTTCAAGAGGTCCCAAAGAACATCCATTTCCTTGACTTCATCTATGCACAAAACCTCCATTGTGCAGATTTTGCACATTTTTATAAGGCTTAATCAGATAATACATGCAGCTTTGTTCAAACCTGGCATAAAATGGAGTGGCAAAGGTATTTGCCCCTGTCTGTGATGATAAGGTTTTCCATGATGGAAAGTCTGCAAAGAGGTCACCTCAACAGCAATCCCAGGTATGAGACTGAAAATAGCTAAATTCAGGTTGGAAATATTTTCACAGTTTTGTGGAACAGTTAGGTCATCTCGATAAAATGTTGTAGGGTGCTGGAAGTAGTCTCAGGTATTTATCAGCAAGCATCTGTTTTCAGACAGGGGCCAATTGTGTGGATGGTCTAGGACTCCACTTGTGTTTCCATAAACACACACTGCCCTGTGGAGGGAGACACCTAAAACCAGCTTTTTTACCATACTGCTGGAGAGACTTTGACTGAAGATCTGACATGTATTGAAGTGCTGTGATCTCTTCCTTCCTCTCTTTGACTTTGCATCCTCTAAGAAACATTTTTTAGACATATACATCCTCTAAGAGACATTTTTATTAGTCCCATGTTTTAGGGAAAAAGCTTTGCCAATATTGTGAATGAGTACTATTCCATAGCTTTTGATTGCCCAGCATTCAATCTTCGGCTGGTTTTTTGCAGCTTAATGTCAGAGATGCAGTGCTGGTGAGACTTGTCATTGGTCTATTGTACATGGAACATAGAACTGCTACTGTGGTGCTCATTTATTGCTGCATGAAGTTGTGCCAGCCCTCCTGGCACAAATTTATAACAGAGAGAGCAGATCTGTGAAAAATGCCCCTGGAAGTGTTTATACAGGAAGTAAATAGATGGGGAATGAATCCCACTATCTGATGCAGTCCTCCATAAAGCAGATGTTATCATGGTGTATTTGAGCCTCTGCATGTGGCAGGCATTTCCCCCAAAGTCTTCCTTCCTTTAAATCCCTGCCCCACTGCACACAGGAACTGCTCAGGCTGAGCCAGGGCACCCTTTCTGAGGAGATGAGGGTGGTCATAAGTTTGCTTCTCAGAAAAGTGTTTGGGATGTTAATAATAGTGTTGCCTAAGTAAATGGAGTAAGGTTCATCTCTCACACTTGACTCCCTTCTGCCCTGAATGTGTTTCCTTAGGGCTTGGAGTCAGTGCCCATTCTCTTCCCATTCTCTGCCTCCTGTTTCCTTTCATACCCAACACTCATTTGAAACAGCCAGCCATATACAGACACTGCAACTGTTTATCTTTGTAGAGTGTGCATTATCTAGGCTGTTCAGCTTTTTGCCTTAAATCTTTTGTGCCTCCTTTTTCTGAACTTGACTCATTTCCTTGAGTCTTGTTGTTTAGCAGCCTTTTTATCCAGATAGTAAATTCAGAACAGGTGACCTTCCCCTGCAACCATTTTCTTTTCCAGTCTGAGGTTTCCTGAGTTCAGTGTCTTTTTAAATTTTTTTCCTAACAAATCTCTTTTTTGGCAAGTCCTGAACCAGCTTTTGGAAGTCAGTGGCCTAGGTTATTCCTAAGTGCTCAGCAAATACATCCTCAGGCCAAAGTGTGGTTTCAGATGAGAGAAAAGAAACCTGGTAGCATGGTAACAGTAATCCCTGAAGGTAAGCTGAATAATCTATTACTGCATGAGCTTTCCATAGCTTTATACTGAGTTTTCTCACAGCAGTTCTTTCTTTTAGTATAAAAGTTTTTACGGTGGTCTGATTAAATATTATTCTTTCTGTGTATTCTGACTTGGGAGTTTAGGGAGGCCTTCTTCTCCTCTTTTCTGCAAAGGGAAGGGAGAGGTAAGAAGGTATATGTGACCCAGCAAGGTGGAAGTTTCTTTTGAAGCTGTTTATATGTAAATGTTGTGGTATGTGAAAGTATTCTCCTGAAAATTCCTTAAAATTTGCTTATCGATGTCTTATGAAAAACTTGGGAACCCTAAAGTAAAAATATAAAAGTGTTAGTCTGTAGGGCTGCTGGATTTGCCCTGTGGATTTGACATGCAGACCCCAACCAGAAGTGTTGTGTGGGTAATGATATATCACATAGAAAAGACAGTAGAATGAGAAGTTGTATCTCTCTGCCAGGAATTAGCAATAAAGCGAAATTTGCATCCAAGTTTCTGTGAGTGAAGTGATGCTGTTCTTTTCCAAAGGATGAGTCTATAGAGACATTGTGGTGGTTCACATCCACACATCTTTATATATGGCAGCTTTATCATTGAAATATCAGCATCTCAGAAACAAATATCAAAGTAAATACTTTTTCCTTCATTTTAGTTCAGTGAATTGTTAACAGCTGTTGCTTCCACTGCAGTTTGGGACTATTCTGTAATAGGAGAAGAAACTTCATGGTCTGAAGTCCAGCTCCTAGAGGACTATTCCTTTATCAGAGGCTTATGACAGTGGCTTGCCCATTTGTGGAGATGCTTGAATTTCCCCCTGCTAAACTCACAGAGCTGCAGGGAACCTGGGCTTGTGTGGTTTGTGCCTTGTATCAGTTTTACACTGCTGCTAAGTGGCTGTGAAGCTCATCTGTACCTGCTGCCCTTTGGATAAACATGCTTGGGCAGTCAATGCCCTGCACTTTTGGGGCTCCCACTGTCTGTGTTATGTGGTACTGGGGAGGAGAGCAGTGTTTCCCAGGGGGAACTCGGGGTGATGTGGAGGAGCCTGTTTGCCTCCTTTGCCAATGCCCTGATGTGTTCAGTGCAGTGGAATCCATTGCACAAGGGTTTCTTGGGGTGCAGGACCATCACTCTCAGCCAGTATGTGCATTTATTTACCCACCTTTCTCATGTCCCATGGTAGTGGCTCTGTAATTGAGAGGCTTGATGTTCCAGAAAAATTGTCAGAATCATGTGCCATTGTGAGATTTCACACAGACACAGAGTCATGAGCTGTGAAAGCATGTGCTTCCCTGAGCCACAGGGCTTGGCAACACTATGCGTCTCTCTGTTAGAAACATATAAATCTGTATCTGACTCTTCTTTTATTTAAAATACAGGTGGCATTGGTTGGAAGGCTATAAAGCTGTTAAGAAGGCATTCAGCAAGATTATGTGAGACTAACCATTCAGCACTGTTTTCTTGGAAAGCTAGATATTGTATAATTAGTCCCTTTTATTTGTTTTGCTTCTGATGCCTTCAAGTGTGTTTGGGTAATTTTTCCTCATTACCGCATGGGATAAAATTTACATTCCTGTAAAGCAATAAAGGCAAAACCAAAAAACCTGGTCTTGCTTCCAGAAGCTGAAGATGTAAGCAAACACCAGACACTTAAGCCTGCAGTAAAGCACTGAGTTGGCAGTGCTGCTGCTGTTCTCTACACCAGGATATATAATACATGCTCCCACAGAAAGCAGCAGTGCTCAGCTTCCAGAGAGCACCCAGACTTCTCGAGGAAACCCAGAAACCACAGCAAAGAGGCGGATTGAAAGGATCCCCTAATGAGTAAATACATCCAGGGCTTTTAGTTCCCCATCTGCTGTTTTGACAAATGTGTGTGAGCTGTTTTGCCAGCAGATATCACTATGTGTGTCCAAATTACAAGTGAGAATGAGAGAGAAAAAGTATTTCTCTACTCATAAGCGACAGGCAGATTTAGGAAGGTCTGCTGGAGTTTATGTGCATTATTAGGCACATTTTTAATTCTTTTGTCAACCTCTATTATGAGGTCATTTCACTTCAATGCAAATTAACCCATAATTTTTCACCTTCACATGTTTTTTTTTTCCATAATATATATTTTTAATGTGTTGCTCAATCACAGCCCTCTAGAACAACCTAAAAGCCTTTAACTGTCTGAATTGAACTACTGTGGCCTTTCTTGTCAAAAAGAGCTCCTGGATTTATTTCTGTGTACATTGACACTATAAAATGTTACTTTCTTTTCTCTCTTCTGCAGGCAAATAGCTATAAAAATCAAGTTTCACTGTCATTTCAACCTTTGTTCTAAAACATTATGATGTGTAGAAAATTGATTATACTGGAATTTAGTATATACAACAAAAGGAAACTTTGTTGAAATCCAGAGGGCCATTTCTGTTCATTTGATAAATGTATTAGTTTTTTTGGTTTCCTGAATTACCAAGTAAAGGGCAACATTTTCCAGATCTAACTAATTTCACTGAAACATATGAAAGACAAATACCAGAAGTCAAATCTAACATATTCTTCCCATGGGCCTTAAAAAAACCCCACCCCAAACTCTTTATTTTGAAAAGCTAAAGCTAGAGTTCAAAATTAAATGGATGATTCATGTGAGATATGTGAACTGAGCAACACATCGAGCTGTTGCACCAGCTGATATGGCCTGGGTTTTCTCAGCCCGGCTAAAGAAAAGCAACAAGAGGTGAAAAGAATTGATTGCTGTGCTACTCCATCTACTCAGGAGTTGCAGTATCTCAGGGTCACAGCAGAGCAGACCCTCTGTGAGGAGCTCTGTGCCTGGGTGAGAGCTGTCAGCTCCATGGGTACAGGGCCAAAATTTTGAAAGATAAAAGCTTCCTTTTTTGTCCCCCAGGCACGGAGGAGCTGAGTCTGGACACTCTGTAGGCAGAGGGTGCTGCTCAGAGGGGTGGCCCTGCACTGCCTTTGCTCACACCGGGAGCCCTACTGCTTCCACAGCTGCAGCTCTGAGCCGTGGGCTGCTCCTCCAGGAACCTATTCCCTCCTGATGGGAACAGAAGGCTCCCATCCCCATCCCATCCCAGTGTGTGTACCACTGCTTTAGAGGCTCCTGACCTCACAGTGATGACCAAAGGGTCCTGCTGGGTTTGCCATGGATCATGCCAGTCTGAGGGATGCAGCAGCAGGATGCAGTCAAGCAGCAGGAGAAATAAGCAGTTCAAACTAACAAAAGTAATAGTTATCAATTCATTGGCAAAATCACAGTATGTTGTATTTCTTACTGAAGGTACTGAAAGAAAAATTGTTGCCCTGATTTTTTAAGATTTTCTAAGCCTTCTGATGCTTACATTCTTGTAACAAACTTTCTCACACACATTATATAAATAACTTATTGCTTTGCATTCTTTTATGGAGGAGGAGAAATCTGATGGACTGCTGGTTTGTCCAGTGTCATTGGAGAGGTGGCACTTTCACCCTCCAATCCACTGTCACTTTTGGGAGTCTATAAATGTTGGAGTCAGAAAATAAAAAGCCCCTTTTTTACCTTGGAAAGAGCAGCGAGTCTGTGTTGTGTTGTTTCGTGTCCTAGAGTGACAAAAAATCATGTTCTTGTAGTAAAAGTTATAATATATACTCCTACTTTTTTTTTTTGAGTAACAATAAGCAAAGGGAAATGTTCCCAACTGGACAAATGAGAATCCTTAATTTAATCTACTATCTGAGAGATGTTATGTCCCCAGCAAATATTAATTAACCTCTGCCTCTTGATGGAAAAAGACCCCCAATATCTGTCAGTCACATTTATTTCAGTCTAGACGAACTAGCTCCTAGGTGCTGTAGGGGGAAACAATGATGTCTGAGTGCCTCCTGGAGAACATTCAAACCTTGAGCATATTTTGGTTTGTACTGGAGTTGAACTTGATGTGATAGGTCTGGAAAAATATAGAGCTGACAGTCTATATACACAACCAGGTTTTTAGTCCACATGGATAATGAGACCTAAGCACCCAGCCACTTTTTTTTTGTGCCACTGTCAATTTAAAGTGCATTTTTAAATGAACAGTGGGGTTATTTGGGTCTATTAATTACAGTAATTGTTTCCTGCGTGGAAACCACATGTATGAGATGTGAAAGGCGCGTGTGTGTGAGAGGGAATGCTGGCCTGTGTGAGACTGGAGCAATTCCCCTTTGAAGATTTTTTTTAATCCCTAGAGAGGGAGCTTGTAATGAGCAACAACATTTATGCTGAGGACTTCAATGCTCCTTGTTGCCCCATCCGTTGCCTTGCCTTTCACATGGAGATTAAAGTCAGTGGTTGGAGCTGCTCCTCCTTTTCCCATGTGGCTGATATAAATTCTACATCAAATGGAGAGGAAGAAGGGCAGGTTTGGCTGTCAGCAAAAAATGAGGGAGAGGTCTGAGAGCAGCAGGAGCAGGGGCTCAGTTCTCATTAATCTGGAGGGCAGCAGAAGAATAAACATAAAACCTTGGGAAGATGCCTACTGTGCCCTTTAAACAAACAGCCTGTGATTGGCATAATAAGGAGTGCAGTGCTGATGGGTAAATGGGAAAATGCTTTTCCTAAGGTTTACCTGTTAATGGATATGATGAGAAACTCATGCAGATTTTTATAGTTTGTATAAAGCTTGAATGCTATAATTTGTGCATTAAGCAAGTACAATAATGATCCTGTAGTTTAATTCCTAACCAGTGTTCTGTTACAAGTCTTTCTATTTTAACTTTCTCAAGGAAGTTGTCTTTCTGCCTGGTTATGGTATTTTTCCTAGTGCAGAACAATGCCAGAGGAAAAATGTCTGGGCAAAGTTTGGGATTAGTCTGATATTCTTGAAATGCAGAATGTTATTTCCCCTTTTACATCTCCTTTTGCTGCAGTGGCACATCTTAAATGTGACTCATCCCATGTGTGTCCCTACAATTTTCCCTGTGGAATGGCTTAGTTTGGAGAGAAGAGGAAAGGGATGAAAAAAATTCAGCAACACATCCTGACAGAGGCCAGCCAGAGAAAGTGCCTTTATTAGGGAAGAGATATGCTGGGAATATCTCTTGACAGTGGAACTCTGAGACCTCTAAGAGCAGATAATTTGTATGTTGGAGTCATGGCGTGGGCATAAATCCCTCCTCAAAGCCAGTAGGGTTCACAGCTTATATTTTCATGCTCTCAGCTTGATTTTTAGGACATTTGCATTTTCTCATTTTTTTTCTTCTGTGCTGAGGTCCTGTTCTCTGCTCATCCACACAGAAGATGAGAGGCAGAGACTCTGTTCTGATGTACACAGAAATATAAAAGCAAGAGGAGTAGAGTCAGCACGAGGTTTTTATCCAACACTGAGGATATTTAAGAAGGTCCCTGTACATGAACATAGCAAAACTTACTCCTGACACAACTGGGACAATAAAGAGTCAGAAATTGAAATTTTCACTACTCTGATCAATCCTGTTTCCCCTTTTTTTCTTTCACTTTCTTTCCCAGGAAAATATTGAAAAAATGTTTGTTTATATGGGCCCTTTTTCCTCTTCTCATCTCACCTGAAGATACATGCAAATACATCAAGGTTCAGAGGCAAGGCTATGAAATAAAACCCTGTTAGTTTAGCTGGAAACTTGAACCACCACAGAAGATTATTACAAAGGTTTTAGGCTGGGGTACTCTTTGATACTTTTTGAGCAGAGCTGAACAGCAGAAAAGATTTATGTCAGCAGTGAGATCCAGCTAAGAGGAAACCACATTTTTATCTCTCAAAAACCCTGTTGCTACCTCATACTGTTTACTGTCTTAGTGAAACTATTTCAGGACTTTTCCGGATTTTAACAAGGAAGTTGATGTTGATGATATTTGAGTCTCTGCTGACTTTGATGGTTTCTTTGAAGTACCAGGTAACATCACACCACTTGAGCACTAAATATCCAGCTAGACCAAATGAAGAAATAGCTGGGCTTAATTCCTGGCCCAGTGACCGTTTCTCCTTTTTCCAAGAGGTGAATTTTGCAGTTCTGTCCAGTGTTCATGCAGTAAGGTCAATGGAAAACTTTAATCTTGGCTTTGCTGTCTGTACATCAATTGATGGGACATGATTTTCATGACAGTTTTCTTGTACCAAAGCCAGAACAGAAGGAAACTTGCTCTTACCTGGGCTTATTCACCAGAACAAGGAAACTCACCTGGCTTTTGAGATGTGAGCATTCCAGGAGAAAAATAACTCTGGCAGATGCTCTCATGCTAGTGCATTGATACAGAAAAGGATAGAGTTCTTGTGAGCTCATTAAGTTCTGAGTACCAGATAAAGAAAATTAAGCAAAATATGAATCTGACAAGGAATCTGTGTTTGATTCTAACAGGTATTTTGAATGAAAGTGAAAAATAAAATATCTTCTTCCTGAAACTTTCACCTATTTTAAACCACTATATTTTGAAGTATTTTTATGATGACAAAGTAATCTATGCAAATATTAATGTAGTAAAATTTAATTAAGATAAATCTATTAGTTGTTTTAAATGCATAATTTAAAATAGCGTCTTTAATTGAATAAATAAATATAGTAGTCCCTATCAGTGAACTCCATCAGCCTAATGGCTTGCTATATTTTATTTGCTTTATTAATGAAGAAAAAACCAAACTTCTGCATGAGTTATTTTATATTTAGGCATGATTAAAGGTTCTTGAAGCATCAGGGGATATTAACAGGCAATTATATTTTGAGTTTATAATGGATTGATTATTCCTTCCTGAGAGAACAGCAATGCACGGAAAAACTGCATAGAAATAACATGTCAGCAATGTCATACTACTGTACAGATTTTAAAGATAAATTTCCATCTGGCAAGCAGACATGCAGGAAGGAACTTCTGTTCATGTGGCTTTCACACAAAGTTCATTGGGGATAAAACCCGGCTTGAAGATTCATTTCTGCTTCTCACACTTGGCAAATGTTAATTTACTCTAGATGTTTCTTAAAGAGATTGAGTAGGAATAAGGAAAAGATAAGGAAAAAGCTGTGTTTCTCCTCTTGTTCCACTGGCAGTTTTGGACTAATCAGATTGTCCTCCTAAAAACCAAGAGCCAAACAGAAAAACAAATAGAATTAAAAAAAAAAAAAGACAACTAGAGACTGAGAACAAAAGTGCTCTGCAAATATTAATACTCCACTGAGAACTTCAATTTGCTGAACAAACAATAGTTCCTCATTTAACCTCTATGAGGAAAGATAAATAATAAAAACCTCATTCACAAATTAGAAGGCAGGAAGAGAGCCCGAGCATATTGGAATGATATCCCTGCTGACTTCAGTGGTCTTTGCAGAAGGTCTCCTCTCATCTGAGCGAGGTCAGTGCTGCTGACTGCCACAGGATGCAGATGAGAGCCAGGTTCTCTTCTGTCTTTCAGCCCAGTGCTACCCCAGCATCACACCAGGTGAGATAATGGAGTAACACACAGGTGTTCTCTAGAGAACACATTGAGCTTGTTTCCCTGAGGTACACACCATTGATAAACATGAAGAATTATATACTCTGTTACTGTAGCACCACTTGACCTGAGGTGTTCAAGGACTATTTGCAAAAAAGGCACTACATATTTTGGGAAGGAAGAAAAATCAATCAGATAAAAAACACATGATACTTTTATTTGGCATACTATAATAGGAAGTTATCTTTGCCCACGGAATTCAAGCTACTGGCTGCCCATGAAAATCAAGTTACTGAACTGCTACTGGCAAACAAATTAAATATTAAATCCAGCAGAAGAAATGAATAGAGATGGTTGAAAGGTAGAATTTTAAACTGGAACGAAAGCTGGAATTTCAAAACTGAATTTATTCTGAGCTGAAATGAAGCTTCCATCTCGGAAATTTATTTTGGGAGAAAAAAATTGACAATGATTTAAAAACATGTTTAACTACCTTGAAATTTTAAATGGTGATGAGATCAAGTTTTCATGTGAAATATTTTGACATTATTAGCCTTTGTTTTATAAAGGAAAGAAGATTTCCTTTAAGTGTTTGATTGTTGTTGATTTTTTTAATAACACTTCAGCTTCATGTTTTTTAAGGAATAGATTTGACTAGTCACAAGGGAAATATGCAGCTGATTCATAAGCACCAGTGGAGTTTAAGGCCAGTTGTACAATACTCATCTAGCACGTTCCATGCTACCTATGAGGTTTTTTGAGATAAATAGTTTAAAACAATATAGGCTGTAGTCTTTGCCACTAGCAGGAGTTACCCAAATCTGTCTAAGAAAGAGTGTGCCTTTTGGATATCTTTGTATTTGCATTGCATATCACCTTTCCAATGGCCACTGTAGAGTTGTTCCCTATTTTACAGAGAGCTGATTTATGTGCCAGTTGACTCTCTGTGGTTCCCTGAAATGAAGGCTTGTTTTAAAAGTGAACTATATTGTAACTCAACCTGGTAAGTGTGGGAGACGGCTGTCTGCAGTTCATATTTTGAAATATTGTTTTAATAATTGTTCCTTTCCTTTTCTTAAATCAGTGGTAGAATATTGCCATTATGGGATTTTAGGTAGAAACACCCATTTCTTATAAGAGAAACAGAATTGCAGAGCATGAGGCTTGGAGATGGGGCACCTGTTAGCTATTTTCTCAATCAGTCACAAACTGGGATCTGGATTCAAACAATTCCTCAGACACTGGGATGAATGGAAAAAAGGAGTTAGCTGGTAATAGCCAAAGTAGAAAACTGTCCCTGGCTGAGCAATGAACTTTAAAATGGAGGAGAGGAGGAACAAACAGGGCTGATTTTCTCTGTGACAAAGAGGCTGATGCTGACATACATGGAGAAGCCAGGTTGAGCAAGTAGGTCAGAAAATCAGCTACAAGTCAATGAAGAGGGTGAACAGTTGGATGCTGAAGTCAAAAGTCATTGGTTTCTGTGCTGGAAGTACTCACTGAGTATGAAAATTTGCCAACTTACTTGGCAATCTGAATATCTGAGTAACTTGCCTAATATAAGCTAGCCAGGGTTCAACATTTTGACCTAAACCCCATTGGTTTTTGTAACCACCTACAGAATTATTGCAGGTCATAGAGCTCTGAACTTAATGAATTCTGGGTAAATAAGGCCTTGATTCATCAGTATCTGCCAGATTAAATAATTTCTTAGTACGCATCCTTTGGACCCCAAGATTTCCTATGGTCCTGCATAATAAACTGTTTGTGCAATTAGCAATAAATTTGTCACTGTAAGACACTCCTTAAAGCTGGGAACAAGTATAACATTTATCAGTGTGTTGGAGTTTTCAGTTAAAAATAGCCATCCTGTTTTCATATGGCCAGGGCACTTTCAGGCTTGTTTTCTCCAGCTCTGTTGATACAGGGAAGGTAACAGAATCAGCACGAGTATGTGATAGAGAATGGTATTCTTTGTACAGAAATGAAGCTTATTTGCTGAAGGAAAATCCTCCAAGTTTGAATTCATTGCATCACCACCTCTTTCAGCATTGTCTTTTGGGCTTTAATGAATGCTTGCCACCACCTGCTTTCATTGCAATAGGCTTTATCTGAAATGTGCAGTCTGGTGGTATTAATGATAACACACCAAACAAATGTGCAGGGTTAACACATCCTGCAAAGCCAAAGAACACCCAGTGCTGAGCATGCAGCACTCAGGAATTCACACACAGCAGAGATTTTCCTCACCCTGGGCACTGAGGTGCAGTGCTGGCAGACGTCCCTGCATCCAACTCCAGAGTGAGCTTCCTGAGGCTGCTGCCCACAGCACTAAAATGGCATTTAGATATGTAATGTGGCATTTACTTTCACAGTCTCTACCAGAACTGGTGGTTATTTATTTGGAAATCTCAGACATGAGGTGTTATTAGATTTAGGGAGCAGTCTGTGTAATTTAGACATCCTTAGTCTCCCTAGAAGACACCTTAATTAATACCATTTCCTTGATTAGCTGATTCCTAATTAAGTTTAATGTGGTGTATGTATTTATTTAATTTGCAGTATATTTTTATTTCCTCTGGTTTAATTTTGTAATACATCTTTTAGGCCACTTATCACGTCTATTAGCTTTACAAAATCAAAACTGATGCAATAAACAAGAAAGAGTTAAACTCACTAGAAGCTTCAACCTGTAAGAGGTCTCTTTTATATCAGTAGGAGAAGAACAATCTGAGCCCCCACAAAATCATATCTGACCTATGTGTGGAGGGTGGTGCTGGGCAAAGTTGAAGTCTGAGAAGGAAAAGGGGGGGACCTGGGGCAAGAAGGATTCCAAAGAAAGGATTTAATTATATTGGAATTAACTCTAAACCATTCAACTGGGCTGAAACAAAATTAATTATAAAGCATTTGTTTTGAAGAAGCTGAGCCAGAAAAAGCACAATGCTGCCAAATAATATTTAATAATTGTATTCAAAAATTAGAAAAAGAACCCTTTGGGACTCTTAGTAGATCATTGAAACCAACTGCTCTTTTGATGAAGTATGTGTCTCTCTCAGATTAAATTACAGGGGCTGTCTCATGTTCTCATGAGATTCTGTAAACCTATATTAAATTATTTTAGTAAAAGGAAAGTAAAAAGAATTAATTGGTTATCATGGACTTTCTAAGGAAGGGCAGAGCAGCATTTTAATGAGCAGTTACTCAGCTGTCTGTTTTACTGCTTCCCCCCAACCTGAGCCTCTTGTTTTCTATGGCACTGGGAGAAAGTACTTTTCTTGAACAATTTCACATTTCCTGGCCCTGCTCATGTCTTGCAAGTGATGACGTGTCTTAGAAAATAGGGCAACAGAGAGAGAGTGATGGCTCTTGAGTGAGTTGGGAAAAAACACAAGGAAACCTTAACAAAGAGAGAAAGTGATGTGTTTACCTTTTGCTTTGGCTTCAGCCATGTCTAGACACAGCTTTATGTGCTTAATGGTAACCACAGGAACCAGGAGAGAGTCACCTCACTCATTAGTGCCTCCTTGAGACATCGTGTGCCACTAAAACTTCCAGCATCAGCTCCAGCAGGACCTGGCAGTGAGATTGGGGCTTCTTGAAAACAAAAGTCTTGAGTGCCACGGATGTGTGCTTCAAAATGCATCCAGCTCTGGTACAGGCTGTTCACAAGCGATGCAGCTCCTCCTTGAAACTCAAATATGGGTGCATATTCCCTGCTAACTAACTGCAGGCAATGCCTCAGTGTTTGTGTTGGTTTGATGGATGAGGCTTTCTGAGATGTTTTGTGTGGAAAACTCAAATGTAGTCACAAATGAGAGAAATGTTAATTGGATCAGACAGCTCTGTGTTAGACCTCAGGTGCCCCACAGCTGTGAGCCTTTTTTCTTTTCAACAGTGTTTTAGTCAAGAAGTGGAATTAATGTTTGGTTTGTCTTAACATTTCTGATTTTTTTCGTGCTTAACATGGCTCCTTTCTTGCCCATTTTGACTCCTACTGGGAAATAATTGAAGTTCCTCCTGGGAGAGTTTTTGCAGAAAAACCATGGGGTTTTTCAGGCTCTTTTTCTGTTTTGCCTCTCTTAAAATGGATGGAAATATAGCTGGATGCATTGATCAATTTTTACTGAGGCTATGGGTGACAAGAGCAGGTAGGATGGCTGATGTGCAGTGTTTTCTAAGAAAACACAGCTAAGGCTCTTGGATTTTTAGGCATTAGATTTATCATTTTTCTACTGTGTTAGGCAGACTTTCAAGCCTTAAGTTTCATGAAAACATTTCTTGACAACATACCCTGTGAAGGGTGGGCTGTGTGTGAAACACCTTGGAGAATGGAAGGATTAACTTGGCATTTTGGGATGTGGGCCTCCTAATGCTCTCCTAAGGACTGTCACAGGACTTCTCCTCACAGGCCTGCTTCTCCCAGGATGTTCCTCCAGTAGGGAAGTTTGTACTATTGCTTCCAGATTTTAGTGAAAGAAAAGCCAGTGCTGAGTGTCCTGACTTTGCCTCTACACAAAAAGGTGTTAGATCTTTGTCCAAAGTTCAAATCAGGAGCTCTCCCTAAATTAAGAGGGATTTGGCAATTTCTCAAGGGTTTTGCAGCTCTCTACTGCAACAATGAATGATTATAAAATTGTTTGGGTGGGACAAGACCTCTAAGATCAACCCAGCACTGCCAAGTTCACCACTAAATCATGTCCCTAAGTGCCATATCTACATGTCTTTTAAATCCCTCCAGGGATGGTGACTCCCCCACTTCCCTGGGCAGCCTGTTCCAATGTTTGACAACCCTTTTGATGAAGACATTTTTCCCTAATATCCAACCTAAACCTCCACGCATGAACTTCATGGTCTTGGAAACCTCATGAAAATAAAGCTGCACCAAGGTGAAGGAGTGGAAATAGAAATTCATGGCCAGGTTGGTAATTGCTGGGTGGCATTTTGTGTATGAGTACTTGGTGATCATCCACGGCCCTGCTCCTGCTGAACAGTTTAACCCCATCTGGGCCAGGCTCTGGATTCACCAGAGACCTACAACAGGTCCTCTCCCTTAATCTCATATGATTTCTTTCTTTTTCTTCCCCCACAAACTTAATGTTGTGAATCAGAAATAAATAACAGCAAAGCATGTCTGGGAGCTGAGGGATAAAATGGAGAACCATGAGAAAACGTGGGTATATCTTGGAAGTCCTTGCAACAGAGCCTCCCTCCAGGTAGGGAACATGTGTGGCTTTCTGCCATGCAACAGGCAGGGCAAAGAAGACATTTCAAGGGCATTTTAAAAAGCTGTAATGGCTTAGAAAGCCTGGTAATTCTTGCACATCTCAAAGTATCATGGCGGGCTTGGCTAGGGAGAAGATCCCAAATGGCTTTCTCTGGGGAGTGGGGGCCCTGCTGTGCTCCTTGAGCAGTGCTGTACCATGGGAAACTGTCAGTGGGTGGGAGTAAATCTGTTCTGTGGCCATTGTAATGTCCATAAAGGGCCTATAGAAAGCAAGTAACACCACGGCACTGTGGTCTTGCCTTTGAACACACTCTCAAAGATATAATTAAAACCACCAAGCTTATTTCAGCCAAAGTTTGTAAGTGATGGGTCTGGCATCATGCCGATTGCAGGAAGGCTAATTACACCATAAATTACACTTTTTTTTCCCCTAACCAAACATTATGACCTTTAATAAAATTGTTTTTACAACCAGCTGTCAATAAATCATCCAGGAAAGCTAGTGAGAAATGTTCTGTGAACACTCCACTTCTGTGAATTTCATTAGCTGCAGTTTATTTGATTTTTTTGTGAGCTATGATGGTTTTTAAATCTCAAATTAAAAGCCCCGAACTATAAAAACTAATTCAAGAACATTAGCATCTTGGTCTCTGAAAATGAGCCTCTCTAATTGCAGAAATTAGTCAAGATTGTATAACGATCAGGAGGTCATTAAAAAAAAGAATAGTGGGTAGGCTGTGTTTGACCCAGCCTACAGCAGCTCCAGAAAAGTGGTTTTTTTGAATTCGCCCTTAATGGAAGAAAACTGTCTCCTGGTAGATCGATTTGAAAGCACTGTGAAAGCCTTTTAACCCAGAGGTTTGATTTCTGAGACATCACTTTTCTGGCCTTGTTTATTCTCTTAGGCTCATCAGGACTTGAGCTTGGACACGTGCAAGAAGTTTTACTGTGTGTTGTACCCTGGTGTCTGCAGCAGTGAAGTATGAGGCAGTGTCAATAGGCTTTACTTCAGGACCTCTTTTTGTTTTGCATTCTTAAGGCTCCTGTACTACTTCATGGTAATTACAAATATTTGTAAGAAATATACTATACTGCTTGATTTGTGACTTTAAGGTGGACATATTTTAAAGTGAGGCATTTTTATTAGATTGGTACCAGAAAATGAAGCTGTTAACATTCTACTCCTCTGCCTCATAAAGCTCTTCTAAGTAGAGGAGAGGGGTTATTTTGTGTTGCAGAAACATCTAGAAAGCCTTCAGGTCTGAATTTGATAAGAAAAGATGACAACTTTATTGTCAGCTCTTTTTTGGAACTGCAGATTTCCTCATATGTCTGTTTTCCTCTCTCTATATTTTGGCATGATAATTTCAAGCCCTTCTTAACTCTTGCTGTTCATCTGACTTTCCATAGCTCATTTATGTGGAATATGTGTTACAAAAATGAGATAACACCTTGCTGAGCCCCATGGGACTTCCAGGAGTCCCTGTTCAAGCAGTTTCTGACATCTCACACAGACATCTCTATTCCTGCCTAGTGGTATATATTCAGAAGGCTCCCCAGGAATTCATCTGTAAAGCATCCCCAATCCCTCATCTAATTTTGTTTTAGGGAGCCCAAAATGAATATTTAATTTAAAGGAGAAATGATACTTTCTTGTCGGTTTTCGGCTGTTTGAAGGGCCTGGAAAGGCCCGGAGTGGCCTTGGGGCAGCCCGCGTATCGAAGGACGAGAAGAGGCTTCAGTTCTTCTTTCTGTCTTTATGTTTATTAATTGTTTATCTAAAAGATTTTCTTTCAGCCCGACAGAGGTCTGCTCAGCAGTCAGCCATGAGCACACTGTGCTGCCCTCCGGGCAGCCACCTATCTTTATACCCATTGTTACGTGTACAATATTTATCATTTTTCCCCAATACCATTTATTCTTATTGCCGGGTGCACTTTTAGTAATGACCAATCCAAAAGTGCCACCATCACCAAAGAAGATGGAGGAGAAGAAGAAGAAGAAGAAGGACAGGACACGCCCCAATTCCTCCATCTTACTTCTCTAAACCCCCCTGTACAGAAATCCTAAACCCTGTGTCTCACCCTCTAATTAACTAATCCCTTCACCATTCACCCCGGTGAAATCCTCCTATCCTCATACGGGTGTCGTCTCCCGTGTAGGGTCAAAGTCCAGCCACCAGACACTTCTGGCAACATTCCAGGACTCCCGAGCCCCCCAAGGGTGGTCTCGGTGGCTCAGCACCTCAGGACTGAGATGCTGAGATCCCACACTTTCTAGCATCTACTTTTTATTAGTAAAATTCAAATATTACCTATTTGCCTGTACTCTCTCCCTTTTTTCCCTTCCAGACATTTTTATCATTTTTCCTGTCTATTGTCATAAGCATTTGGGCATCATCTGAACCAAAGGTCTCTTGTCATGTTTATACCAAAAAATATGAGAAAATAATGTAAAAAGATTTTGAGTCTTTATTTCTCATTGCAGGTTCCCTGGGATGCAATTTCCCTGCTGCAGATTTTCCTCCTCTGGCTTTCACAAATAGGTCCAGTCACTTGTTTCTTGCCACATGTGCATGTACACTGCCAAAGCCAGCCTGTCAGACACAAACACTGCAATGCTGTCATTCACATTGCTCCCCATCTTCCAGCCCCACACGCACCAGTGTGCCTATGTTTATCTATGGAATAGCAATGGAAGTGGCAGTTTTTATTTTGTGATTTGATGTTTCAGTATGTGTTCCCTTAGTCTGCTCATATATTGTAGCCTTGTCATTTCTGAAGCAAGTAATTTTCTGCTTATTCCTCATATCTTATTTTAAGGGAGACTGCTATTATGGCTTTTCTGATGATCTATTTAATATTTTAAGTATTTCAGTTAAAATGAGGGGAGGGGGTAGAGGGGGCTCTGCTGGTATTTATGACATTTTCCCATGCCCGTATGACACGGAACTGTCACTTAAATGCTTTGGCAAAACAGCTCGAACGACTGTCTCACTCAAATTAAACACTGAAACAGAAACTCTAAACTTTCCTGTGAGTCAAATAAATCAATTATAAATTAGCAAGATGTAGGCTGCTGATGAGGGCAGGAGAAATCAGAATGTATAAATATGAGTTACTTGAACTGCATGAAACACACACACACAAGTGTCTGCATGTGCACACACACATAATGGTAAACTTGATCTGGACTTTTTCCTTCTGGCTTCATTAATCAACTGCCCAGTTAATCTGAAATATTTCACGTCAGCTTCACAGATCTGTTTTATGTATATACATTTTTCAGCTTTTATTTTGTTTGATGTTTTTTAATATTACTTGGCTTGCCCTTCCATTATTCTTGAACATTTAAGGTTGAAAAATAAGAAAATTACAGACCCCCATAGACTGATGCAACACAAGAAGGCAGATGTTTTACACTATTCTCAGCTCACACACTGTTTGTAAACTAAATATAATGAGTCCAATAAAATGCTTTACAAAAATTACCAGTTTCATATAGTGGTAGGTACCTCATTCTGCAACCATGTTTATTTTATGTGCAAGTCATAGGCACTTCAGATGAACAGCCCCTATTTACACCCTATTAAGTACTAAGTGGAATTGATAAAATTTCATCCACATGGAATATGCATCATATGTATTAAAATTGTGTTGCTGAGCAGTATATAGTTTCCTTAAGTTCTCTACCTACTGATCTATTAATCTTTCTTTGTATGTATATATGTATGTATGTATGTATGTATGTATCTATCTATCTATCTAATCTATCTATCTATTAATTTATTCAAATTACAAACAACTGACTTTTGAAAAGGTGCTGTACTTCTCAGAAAATATTTTTTCCATATCAATATAACGTGTAGTTTTATAAAGAGCACTCTCTTCACGCATTTTCACCACAGGTGGAAATGGACACCCTGACTACTGAGAGGAGAGTGTCACCCCATGGGACTCCTGCTCTATGATATGACCAGATTGTTAGGATTTTGTATTAAACTACTGCTACTTTTTTGTTTTCTTTTTCCTTTTTTTCCCCCTTAACCCCCTCAGCATTAGCAGGACTACTGTTTTCATGTTTTCATTAAAACTGGATCTTTATTATTGTTCTGCTTTGTCTTGCAGCAAGACTCAAAGTTCCTACAATTGACATTACAAATACTAACTATATCAATAAAGGGCTACATCTGAGGGATACAAAATGTGGCCAGCTGCAACATTTTTGTTCAAATTGGCATCAGACTTTTCAAGTTTGGAATGAAGATTTTAAACTAAGGCCTTATACCAGGAGTGGATTCACTCAGCACTTTAGTGAGTATGTGATTCCCAGCAGCCCCAGGCTCATTATCAATTGTCCAATTTTAAAGATGTTGCCGTGAGATTTTTCTGAGTTTTTGAACTGTTGTCCTTTTATTGAATTTTACTTGTGCAGGATATAAAAGACAAGTATTCCTTTTGTGGATAAGGTTTTTGGTTACTGAGTGTGTACTGATTACTCTGTATACATGCTGCTATTTGCCTTCAATTCTGAAGTGAAAGTAAAAGGCTTTTTAGACTGCTGAAAAAGTCCCTGGATTGTGGGAATGCTTGGGGAAAGCCAAGATACCAAACACCTGTTTTTCACTAAACTTGAGGATGTTGGGTAGGTCAAGAGGGGAGCTGTGGGTTAGCTCATTCCACTGTAAAGCAATGAAAGCCATAAAATATTATGAGCAAAAAGCCACCTGTTCTTGAATTAGTGCTTGCCATCTACCTTTGTGGTTTAAATTGAAAGTTCAGTATCTAGGCAGCCTGTTTTCCTTTTGCTCTGACTTAGCCACAGTGCATCAATGTATACAGTGCCTTCCCAATCAGCTCCGTCACAAAACCCTCTGCAAAACGTAAATGCAGGTGCACAGATGCATCCCTTCCTCCCCCAGGCACACCACACTAACAGGAAAGCAACTTTTCTGTAAACAAAGCGGAAAAATAAGGTGAGTGTCAGAAACTTCACCTTCAATACCAAAGTACTGGAGATGAATTTCAGAAAGATAAATCTGTCATGATGAATGGCTGCAAGACCACTCCTTGATTTACTCCAGGTGCTGCATTTCACAAAAGTAAAAGTTCCAAGCAGCAGCTCTCCTCTGGCAGCTTCACAGTCCTCTTTTGTTGGATAGGAAACTTGATGGCCTGGGTTTGTTGAGATTTAAAATGGAAGTGTGGAAGAAAAGAGCTGATCTTACAGAGGAGCCATGTACCTGACAGAGGTACTCTGAAGGGTTCTTCCTATCCTGTTACTACATGGACCAAAAGACAGCTGGCTGAAGGCAAGAAAATCAGCTTGAGGGAGTTTTACCATGAGGTGCCTCAGGAGGCTGTAGCCTAAACAGATTTACTCTGTGCTGCTCTAAAGGTAATGTCTGTGCAGCTGGCTCTCAGGGACTAAATGCCATACAGGTATATTTATTTCAGTTTTCAATATGAATCCTTTGACTATTGTTCTTCTAAAAAATGCTTGCTACTGATGTCAGTGATGCCTCTGTGCCTGTTTTAGTTTGTGACATAGTCTCTTTAGCCTGTTGTATTTGCTTAGGGTGCCTGCACTTCAGTGATCTCTGGAAAGTGGGCCTGGAGTTGCCATGTCATGTTCTCAGGAGAAACTGTTTTTCATTAAGCTTTTAGGACATTCAGGACAACAGTTGTTTGCTGTTATTAATTTACCTACGATGCCTAAGATCTACACTCATCCTCCCCTTCCCACATTGTCAGTGAAGAGAGAGCACATCCTTGAGGTAGTGATTCAGGTATCATCTCACAGGGCTGAGGAATCATTTCTGGAATTGCTTCTCTTCTCTTCTCTTCTCTTCTCTTCTCTTCTCTTCTCTTCTCTTCTCTTCTCTTCTCTTCTCTTCTCTTCTCTTCTCTTCTCTTCTCTTCTCTTCTCTTCTCTTCTCTTCTCTTCTCTTCTCTTCCCTTTCCCTTCCCTTTCCCTTCCCTTTCCCTTCCCTTTCCCTTCCCTTTCCCTTCCCTTTCCCTTCCCTTTCCCTTCCCTTTCCCTTCCCTTTCCCTTCCCTTTCCTTTCCCTTTCCTTTCCCTTTTCCTTTCCCTTTTCCTTTCCCTTTTCCTTTCCCTTTTCCTTTCCCTTTTCCTTTCCCTCTCCTTTCCCTCTCCTTTCCCTTCCTCTCCTTTCCCTTCCCTTCTCTCTCCTTCTCCTCTTCTCCAAATGTGCAGCCCAGCTCACTCCAGGGTCTTTACTGTTAACATATGTTTGCCAAGCAGTACAAAATTCCCAGGAGAAATTCAGCTTGCTTTTGTTTCAATGGGTTGATATTTTCACATTTCTCTGTGGTTTTGTTTGTTAAAACGAAATTTATATTGTCCAAAGGAAAATATTCCCTCAGATAATGCTATAAGTTTTAGTCTAGCTCTGATTCTTCTTATTTTGGTAACTCTGACTTATTTAAACTCCAGGATCTAGTAAGAGACGTTTAGTTTTGCAAGCAAACAAACAGCTAAGAATGTTAGGAAAATGGCAAGAAGTCATTTCAGTCTCTGTAAGAACTACACACAGATTAGCTGATGGATTTTAAGGTCAGTATTTCAAAGTTAGCTTGTATGACTTTTATTAGAAATACTTTAGAAAACCCTGAAAAAACCCCCACTAAAAGATGAATGAAGTGCCCACTTGATTTAGTATTCATACAGACTGCTATTTACCAAAAGAAAAACCTCGTAGTCTGTTCTGCATACTCCAAATCCACTTCCTAAGTCTCAAAGCCTGTGCTACCAACTATTTCTAAAGCTCTGTAGCAGCACCATGAATAATCCTTTTGATATTATTTTCTCTAGTAAACATAAATCAGCACAAACTCATTTGGTATGAGAATGTACATTATAACCCTTCCTGTGATATTCCATCACTTTTTAGGAACACAGGTGTGGATCTGGCTAAAACTCAGGCAACATTGCTGTGGATGAAAACCTGAAGGAATCCCATCTCATGTTGTGAGTCTGGGTGCCACTGTGTACTGTGATGTGGATTTTGTCTGGACTGTAACAAGTGAGGCAATGAGGGAGATGCACGATGGATTCCTGCCTCCCCTGAGCCTGGAGGAGGCTCCCTGCAGCATCCCAGGAGCACACTGGGACTCCAGGCCCTGGGCACAGGGTGTGAACCCTCCTGCACACAAAGGCAGGACTGGTGTAGCTGGTCCTGTTCTTTTGCTTCTCTCCTCTGGTTGCTCAGGTTAGTGATGGCAAAGGTGTCCCCTTCTTGGATGGGACTGCTGGCTACACAGCTGGGCTGCTGCTGCTGGCTCTTGTTGCTTGTAAAGCTCCGTCTCTCAGAGCTGAGATGATGCCTGTGAACCATGGCTCTGATATTGTTAGGATGTGGACCGTGGCTGGGAACAGGCCTGAAGTCAAAAGAGAAGCAAGAAGGTCCTCCTCAGATGGTTATGGTTTTTCAGCCAGTGTAGGTTGTTGTTGCTCTATGAGGATCCAAGAATAATTTCCACAAGTGAAGGTTTGCTTGCTTGGACTTTTAAACACATCTCTTCATTTATCTCAGTTGGAATTCTGCTTATATTTCATAGCACAGGGCAGTGCCACACATGCAGTACCTAGGCAAAGGAGGAGCTACTCATGCTCTGCTCCTCTGGTCCTGCACTCTGAATTTTCCTGCTCACAGCAGAGTTTCTCCAGCTGTGGGGAAAGGTGAAGTGATGGGCAAATATGTATGCAGTGTCACAGCATATTCATTGCCTTTTGCGGGACCTGAAAAACTTAATGGAGACAACTGGACCAGGATTTCCTGTTTTGACTTTGAATTAGGTTTAGTACATGGCTCTGAAAACTGTGGTTGCTGGTCCTTGTGGCAAAACTAAGCACTGGCATAGATTGGGAAAAGGAAATAAAATAATATTGTCACCTCAGTCCAGTATGAACTACAAAGATGGATTGAAGAACAAAGAAGAACGACTCATCTAACACAGCAAACTAGAACCCCTTCTCTACACCAGACATATCTCCCCATTGCCACCTCAAATTGCTGACAGAAAATGTAAACTCTTCTCTTGATTCATACCATGTCTTTATGGTGCCATTTTAAGTAAAGTTTTTCTTATACAGTTTGGGTTTGTTTTTGGAAGATTAGTTATTTACATTTAGACTGGGAAGGCAGAAGGCGGACTGGTTTACAAGCTTCACATGCCTGACCATTTTTTCATACAGTGGGATATTATTTTGGCAATAATTGCAAATCATCTTTGCACTTTAAAGGTATAAAATGTCGCATTCTCAACATCTATTCAAAGGAAGGAAATATGCCAACTTCTTAATGAATCCAAATACTGGTCTGCATGATGTGATGGAGGTAAATTACATCCTTTTAGGACTCAAACAATAAAAATAGTTTATTTTTTTCTGTTAGCCTTTCGACTGTGGTTAAATGTTTTTCCTAAACAACTTCTTCTAATATCTTTAATTTGCAGTATTTTCACTGATGCCAATTGTTCTGCCGAAGTTTTGCAAAGGATTTAAACCACAGTGGTTTGTTCATTGCACTAGATGCCTACAGATTTCTTTCTGACTGTGAGTGTGCTGTATAATTTTTATGTGAAATTGATTTTGTACAACTGTAACTAACAGGATTTTCCTGGAAAGAGTCAGAACATCTTGTACCAATGTTTACAATAAATATATAAGAAGAAATTGATAGCTATCTAACAGTTTCCAGGAAGATGGGAATTAATACAAAACCAGCCTCTGAGTGTTTCTCAAAGAGAAAAAATGGGCTTTATTTTATTTCTGTTGAAACTTGTCATGTTATTTGAATTCCCTTGACATTTTTTCATACTTCAGAGCCTTTTTAACATTGTCCAACCATCGACCATTCTGGCCTTATGTGGTGCCTGGGAAATGTTAATTGAGCAATGCTGAGTTTAACCCTTCCCTCACATACTTTGTAAAAATACAGCTGTTAATAACCTTTATTTGGCTTCAATTTAGATATGAAAAAAATCCATTTCAGGAGGTTACTGAAAAAAGATTTAGACTTAATATGTGTTCCCCACATATTAAGAGCAATGGCATGTGCTGTAAAGAATAAAAACCACAACACACAGACATCAGTCCTCATGGGCTAATGGAAATCTAGACCTGATTAAAAACCCATTTCAAGACCTTTTTATTGCAGGGGTGGGTTTGATAGCTGTCAGTGTACAGGAAAATAGCACATCTGGAATCTTACTGTGTACTTGTGCTGGCTGGTATAACTCAACCTGTGTGTCAGATTTTTTTTTTTTAATGGCCAAGATTTATTTGGTTTCTATTAATTTTTTAAAAGTCTTTGGTAAGTATGCTTATTAAGTACTAAATTTTTACCCTCCACAAATTAAAAGCTATATTTTAGTAGTGAGCAGTTTCCTTTAGAGAAAAGGAGGAAAGCCAGAAATACACATTAGTAATGTAGGGAGTTATTTGATTACAAACGTACCCCAGCTGCTTCTCAGGGATGACTATTTTGCAGTTTGTTTAATGAAAGTTGCATTTTTCTTGTGACTTTTCTATCTAGTTATGAGAAGTCCAAAAGGAGAGATTAATCAACTAGTAGGCTCTGACTGCTATTATATCAAGAGCTATTTTCCCATTAGAAAATTGTATATGTCTAGGAAATGGTAACTGTTGTTTAAAAAACTCTTGGATTTACTTGTAAAACATGAAACTTCAGTAAAGAAGAGGTTTTTTCCTAAGCAATGTCTTGGAGACAATTGAACAGTCACCTACATATCGGTGTTGTTTTTACACGTTTTACATGTAACCATAATATTAATTAAATAAGTGACTTTGTAATCATCCTTCAGTTAAGAGCAAGAACAGAGCAATAAACATCTTTTGATGGTCCCCCACAGCCTGAGATTTATTGTCCAGTTAAAATTTTAATAGTGCAGTTCCAGGACTTTTATACTTTAGTTGCTCTAGAGAATTGTACAGCTGAAATATTTAATATATATTCATATATTCAAATAATGGTTTAAACTCAACAATGACCTGGATGGTGTCTGTCTTGGATGGTCCTAAAAGGCTCCAAAAATTGTACTACACATGAGTTATTAATGTTTTGGTGGTGTTGTTTTAGTCTTGTTCTACTTGGCAAACCCACAATATTTTGAAGTTCTTGCAGGTTAGAGTTACTGGGGGAAACTGTAATTCTTCAATGGGAACAGAGCCAGAAGGGGATAAATTTTAATCACATTCTATTATCTTCAAGATGGCAGTGTTTTTGAAGCAAATTATATACTATTTATTCCATTTATACACAGTATAGATGGACATGCAATTAAATGCCATTCCAGTGTGCAAATAACTCGTTATAAAAGTCACAATAAAGGACCTCTAAAATGACACTACAATGTGCCCCAAAAAGTCCAGCTAGTTCATTTTGGCTGAGGTAGAGGAAAAAAAAGTGCACATTTCTGGGGCAGAGTCACCCACAGGAACAATCATTCATCAAGTAGTCATAATCTTGACACAGCAATGTGTCCATTAATTTTATTTTCGCCAAAGTCAAGAGAAATAGTTGCGCATAAGAAATTTGAGAATTTGGTGTGATACCCTAATTTTGCTCCCAAACATGCCAGAATTTTCAGTTTCTTAAAGGGTCTAGAGCAGGGTTCAGTAGTGACTTTTCAGATAGTTATTTATGTTTTAGAAAATGTACTATGTGTATTTCCCAGGGCTTTAGAAAATATTATGTATGAGAACAAACTGTGCTTGTTGAAATATATGAGCAAAGCATATGTCATGAAGCAGTAGCCTGGCTTTTGCTTTTCTTTTTAAACAACAGTTTTCAGAAAATACTTGATTTTAGAATGTTGTGATCCATGGGTGGTCAGTGGGAGATTTTCTGGGCATTTTTTTTTGAAGTTGAATGATCTTGGCTTTTACTGGGCTCTTTCCTGGGCTCTTGCCCTGGATTCCAATCTTATATTCCTGATTATTCTTAAGAGGTGTAAAGCCAGGGACAAAAAATTATTGATTAGAAAAGACAGTTTTGCCAGACAATATCCTTCACTTTTGAAGTCTCTAACCCAGCTGAGGAAGCTGTGAAGTTACTGAGAAGTTACTGAGAGGCTGGCGGACTTTATAAGGACAGGAATCTGCAGTTTGAAATTATTGAGAGGTATCGCTTCATTTTGTCTTGCGTAACAAAACACTTTTCTGATTTTGACAAGTAACATCAATTTGAGGTTGTGCATGAGTGGCCAATTAATATTAAAGGTATGAAAATATCCTTACAAGACTGCAGCTCTTGCATAGATTCCTGAATTTCAAGAGAGAGAACAGATCCTATCAGTGACCCTTAACCATTTCTGCCAGCTATTCTCACATCAAGCTTATAGATCTGAATTAAACCAAAGCTTTTTTTAAAAGAAGATATCTGGTTTTGCTATTAAGTTTTCAAGTGGCAGGGGATACATTATATCAAGTAGACTATTTTAGTGCTAATTTACCTACCTAGTAAGAATGCACATTATTTTCAGTCTGATTTTTTTGCTCTATCCATTGGACATTTTAATATCCCTGTCTCCAATCTTAAAGCAGACTTGATGATTTATAAGATGGGAAATATTTTTGGCATGGATGAGCTCATAAAATATGATCAAGTCAAGCATTCAAAATTACCTTGGATAAGTTGGCATCTATAGAGTCTTTCAGGAAAAGACAGGTTTTCCAGCCACAGCCCCTTTCCTGTAACCCTTTTCTGAGCTATTCCCAGTTTCTGAACATCCCTTTCAAGTAAAAGTCAGCTGGAGAGCACTCAGAGCCCAGAGATTCAGCTTGTCTCATGCTCTTTTATTACTCAAAGTAATTTACCCTGTGATCCTAAGATGCCTGTAGTAAAATCCAATTTTCTTTAAAAAATGGTGAGCTTTATAAACCTTACAGAGCTCTCTTTCAGGATGGTAATTCTCATCATTTCAGCTGTCACACCATATTTACTGCTGTCACTGCTTTCTGTAAAAATAATGAAGTGAAACAATGCCCACAATTGTTAACATCATCCTGGGTATGAAACGTTCACATTTCCTGGCAGATCCTAAACCAGAGAGAAGCAAACTGAGGAGAAAACCTTTGGCAACCCCAAACACCATGAGCAGAAAGTTGCAGCCTAGAGCCAGTAAGAGGAGATAGAATCTGAGGATGACAAATGGGGGTTTGGTGAGTGACACCTCAGGGGATGGCTCTGAAAATCCCTTGGGTAGAGTGGGATTTCCCTGTGTGGAAAGTTTGAATGCAAGGGCCTGCTTAGCAAAATGCAGTTGGGAGAAGGAACATTCTCAACCCCTTCTTGGATGCACCACTGTTTCTGCTTCTGAACACAACATAAGAAACCCTAAAACAGCCTTGTCTGTCACCATATTAGCTCTGCCACGACCTGGTAGATATTGAGCATTGGCCTGCTGGTGTTAGCTCTCATCGTGCTTGAAGAGTTATTTATTTTTAGCAGTCACAGTACCTCCATTATTGTACACCTTTATTAAATTTTATATTATGTAGAAATGTCTTCACATTTGTTGTTTACAGGGACTTTTTTTGCCTGTTTGTAGTAAGTGATCTTTGCAGCCCTGGACCTTAATAGACTGAGGAAGCAGGAGTTGGTGTGAAATGCCTTGAGGGTTTTAACCCAAACTGAACTGCAGGTCTCTGTGGGTAGAGGACATTCCTTTGTGAATGGACTGTAGGAGGTCTAGAGACATAAGAGTAAAAAGACTGCTCCTGGCAGATTTCAGATTACCACACTTTAGTTATAGTTAAAGGTAGTTTTTATAATATACTAATTTATTCTACATGGTTTCTAGTCCTGCTCCCAACTTTAACTCATTTTCTCTTTGCTGGCTTCATTATTTTCTCAAATCCCCCAAATTTTTGACTTTCCCAGGACTTCCCACTCAGCTGTACTAAGTATGGGAGAATAAGGGGAAGCCAGAATGGCTTTGTTATTGCAAAGGTGAATATTCTAAAATATACCAAAAACCCAAACATAAGAAAAGGAAACTCCAGTGTAAAAATTATACTGATGGGAGTGTTCTGAGCTTGTAAGCAAATGTGCAGATTGCTGCCAGAAGGGGGTAATTGTACAAATGCCTCTAATAAGCTGTAGAGTTTAATTCCTTGCACAGAAATTTGAAAGCTGAAATAAATATTTTCTTCCAGAAAATACCAGTTTATGACATTCAAAGCTGGAAAGTACCATCCCTGGTTTAAAAAAGCGAAATTAAATTCAGAGATGACTATGTGATTTGCCTAAGAATTCAGAGATGGAAACGGACATAAAATCATGGAAGAGAACTCAAGTGTGACAACCAAGTGTGACTACAAGTTCCAAGGAGAAGTGATGCCTCCAATGTATGTAGACAGCCAGTTTAGCTCCTTGATGCCCTTGAGCCCTACACTTCTGCTCTTAGTGGCTGTGAAACACATCCAGTCAAAATGACAGCATTTCGTGTGTGTTCACTTTTCATGGAAATGGAAACACCAGATGGAACCCGAAATTTAGCTCACCCTGAATACTTTATGGCTGTCTCAGGTAATTTTTTTTTGGGGAAGACATAGATCTACTGTTACTTCTCTTAGCAGAAAGGGTCACTGAAAGACTTCAAACTGATGGTGCTTTTCTAACTGCTCTGAGAAAACTGGCTGTGCTAAAATTCTTCCTGACTTGTGTTACCACAAAAATTGTAAAATGAGTTTTACAAGCTGTTGTGCTTTACTGCAAAACAAACACATTAAAAACATTTAATGACCATTGCTTCTTGTATCTTCCTGGTAATTTAAGTAATTTAGCCCTATAAAGGAACTGAGAGCTGTTTGGCTGGAACAGCTTAAGGTGTTTATTAATATTTGTTGGTTATGCTGTACTTGCAATGTGAGCCTAGACAGGAACGTACAGCTCTCAGCGCTGCGCTGGCAAGAGAAGTTAACTTTGCATTTGCATAAGCATGTAGGAAACAAAACAGTTATGATACAGTGAAATGGAGATTTTCTACTGGGTCATTAACTGGAATTTCATATTCTGGGAATGTTCATCAGACCCTGAACCTAAGGGACCTTGTACCTCCACAGGCCTTCCAAAGCTGTGTTATAGGTGCCTGAGTAGAGGGTGATTTGTGATGCTATGGATACATGATTGGGGTGTGATTGGAGTGTGATTGGGCACTGATAAGAATGGGGTGTGTGTGGGATGGGTGCAGGGTGTGTGTGGGATGGGTATGGGATGTGTGTAGGATGGGTGCAGGATGTGTGTGGGATGGGTGCAGGATGTGTGTGGGATGGGTATGGGATGGGATGGGTGCAGGATGTGTGTGGGATGGGGATGGGATGGGATGGGATGGGATGGGATGGGATGGGATGGGATGGGATGGGATGGGATGGGATGGGTGCAGGGTGTGTGTGGGATGGGGATGGGATGGGATGTGTGTGGGATGGGTGTGTGATTGGCCCGTGATGGATGAGGGATGGCCACTGGTTCCAATTAAAGCTCAAGTGCAGCTGCGAAATTCCAACGGCACCCACATCTTAGGCACAGCTTTCCTGCCTCTCTTCCCGTATCCCCAGGTTAATTCACAGTATGTGCAACTGATTTGGCAGATATATGGATTCCAGAATAACTTGGCACCAGCTGTACATATTATTGGCAATTTTTCAAACCTCTCAATTCGTGTGGATCTCAAAGCCGGTCTCGCTTCATTTTTAAGTGCAGTAATTTGCCCAAGTCATGCATGTTGCCCCGTAATAAAGTTACTTCTCCAATAAGTTCGGATCTGTTGGACAACTTTGTGCTGGAATTAATTATGTTTCCTGACATCCACTGAGGAGTGACTCCCAATTTGCATATGCTTGCTTTGAGTCGTAATTCCAGACCTGTCAATTGATCTTGTTCTGTATATTCTGCGCAGTCACACTTTACAGTAATGTGGTTTTCCATAAGTCATGTAAGTTATGCATTTTATCATCTGTAGTTTCTTTGTGTCAGAATATTTGTGCTTCGTTTTTATATCCCAGATACGAATGAAATCCAAAGGTTCAATAAGTGAGGCTTCATGAATACTGCTGAAAGTTTTCTACAGTGGGGTTTGAAAATACACTAAAAGAACACAGTATTTCATGTTTGGAAGTTCTGCTCTAGTGGAGGAGAAAAATGATGAAACTGGAGAGAAAGAAAACGGCTAGTGGTGAGAGAAATGTGAAGACATGGTACAAAGGAGGCTGGGGCATCACTTCCTTTTCTCTCAACTCTTGCACAGGGCTTGCGCGCAGTTCTACATGCTACAGATATATTTGGTTAGTGAAGAAAGAAGAAAAAGCTGGGCATAAATTTTAGGCTGTGTTTCTGCATGGTACCCATTTCTCTTTTATTCTCCTCAGCATCAATCTTGTCAGCCAGTATTTACTTTGATAATTCTACTTTCTTCTGTTATGAATGACCAGGCTGGGTCCAGTTCAGGCTGGAATATCAGGTAGAAGTAGGGCACATGAAACTAAATTTAATCATCACATGATACCTTCTGGTGGCCTAGATTTACTAGGGAAAAAATGGGGTTCCTACATTGAGGCTAAATGGTTCTGCAGGTGATATTGCTGGAGCAATAACACACCATCTAATTCACTGAGTGTGCCTTCTGATAGAAGTGTGATGTGCCAGCTGGATAGATTCCTGCTAGGAGTGGCTATAAACCTTTTTATTAAACATGATTCAGCTCTTCTTTACTTCCCTCTCCCCTCCAGTTCTCAGAATTGCAATTTTTTTCCTTTTTATTAGGTAGGAAAAATAAGGCAAAGAATGAAAGATTTAATCTGGAGTATGAACCTCTTTCCTCAGACCTCCTAAATGGAAATAGTTCCTGGAAAGTTTGGACAGTTCCTTTGTTTCCCTTAATAATTGCAAGCACTAAACCACCACAGCAGAAGAGAGATTTGTATTGCCATACACTAGTTGGTGATTTTATGTCCATTTTGACTTCTCCCTGTCTCTTTCCCCTGTCTTCTAGTGCACAGCTTGTGGAAATATGTAACATTTCTGTGGTGCAGCAGAGTGGGAGGCAGAAAATCTGGATCTTATTACCAGTTTGGCCATGGTCTTCCTATGTGAACATGGGTAAGTAATTTATTTCTGCACTCATAATATGGCCATGTTAATCACCTACTTCACAGGGTGAAGGTGGCTGATCTGTAGCATTCTTGAAATGTTGAAGCAGTTAAAATGGGACTCCCAAAGTATGTAAATTATGTCTTTGCACTGTGTTTGGCTAGTTTGGATACTTCTGGGCAACCTGAAGCTTCTCTGTGGGACAGAACTAGTGGCTATGGCTGCTCATGCTCAGACCCCCAGATGTCCTGGGATGTGGCTGCACAGCAGCCCAGACCTGCTCTTCAACAGCTCCTCAGGTGAGTCACCCTCACCTTCCACCCTGTAAAGATTCTGGTATGAAACGTGTAGGATTAGCAAAGTTGGCAATCACCCTTTTGCGAAAATAAAAGGAAAATACTCTGCGCTTTGGTGAGAAGAATGGTCAGGGCAAAGCAGGCTGGGAGAGAGCAGGTGGCCCACTCCCTCCTGCCAGATGCAAGTTTATACCTGCACGTCTGTTTGGGCCGTGCCTTCAAACATGCCCCTGATGCACCAAGCTGGTACCAAAGCGCAAATATCAGGATTGATTCACATTACAATGTACCTTTCAGTCATCTTCTTGTTTCCCAAAATAAATAAACTGCATGGGTTAAAGAGGGCTGTCTTCCTCATGCATGTCAAAATTCTCTGGCTCACTCTGTTTGCTTAGTTCCTCTAATCCTCTGATCCTATTGATGGTGTGTACTGTGCTCCTCTTGGAGTCCTACTGCCTTATTTTCCCACTTAGCTTGGCAATGTTAGAAGGGACATATTTTTTCTCCCCTTCTTTCTTTTTGTTTTTCTGGCTGTGCATTTAACTGTGGCTGTAAAATGGTAGCATTAATTGTCAGTCTGGCACAAACTTCATGCTTTACTTGATAGTGGGCACTGCTTACACCGGTGTGTAAAGGCAGCAGAGAGTCCTGCTAACCTACTCCTTTGAGTGCAGCTTGTCTGTGCAGTGTGTGTAAGAAAAAGGCACACAACTGGGGCTGACAGGGCTTGAGAACAGATCTGGCAAAACGTAAGTTTTCCCTAGAAACAGAACTGCAGGGCTCACAGGCAGCAGCTGAGCATCAGGCTCGGATTCAAGCTCCATGCAAAGCTGATGGATGGCACAGTCTGGAAAATGGAAGAGGAGGGAAAGCTGCCTCTTGGTGAACAGGCTATTCCATAGCTTATTCTGTTTCAGATCCCCGTCCAGCAAAGACTCCTGTGTGCACTTTGTGCACTTACATAGTCCCACCAAGCCAGGTGTGACTCAGGGGTGCAGCCCAATTAATCTAATGCAAAATTATGTCTGAGGATTAGGTGACATCCAGGACTGGTTCTCTACTGACTATCTTTGGATCATTTAGAAAAAAAAATAAATTATGTTTTCAGAGCAATCAAAACACCAGGAGGATCTCATAATATGAAAAATTGACCTGTTTTTCCTCTAATTTTCTAAAATTAAAGATTCTCAAGCATTTATTACAATTTTTTACTGCTAAGTCTTCCTTGCTAAACTGCATTGAAGAGTAAAACTTTTTGAAGGTGGAGGGGTGTATGAACAAGTTCTAAAGTCTTAAAATTGCATTAGTTGGCAGGGTGTAGGTGGTTTACCAGAGTTACCAAACAATACTTAACTTCCATACAAACACAAGATGCAAAAAAATGTATTAATCTTGTTCATCAGATTGGAATTGAAGCAGCTTCCAGAATCTAACTGTGTTTGATATCTGCACATAACATGAAATGGTCTCGAAAAAGTTTGCCATGATATTTATTTTTGTCTCTTCCCCAGTTTACTGGGAACTAAGGGAAGAAATCAAAGGGAACAATTTAATCAAAATATGGGGATAAGTGATGGGAATTTAAAGGAAAATCAGGGTTATTAAAGTGTTTTTCTTCAGCTGAAAATCATCCTAACTCCTCATGCAAGACTTCTGCAACTTCTGCTTTTGCAAGTAGCATTGTGGGTCTTCATAGCTGGAAACCTGATATTGCCTGTGGCCTTCACGGGTGAGAGAGCGAGTATGACATGCTCGCCTTCTATCGATTTTCCAGATCCAAGGATGCTAATATTTTTCATATGCAATCACACTGGTGTTTACATTATTTTGGGATTTGAAGTCTGTTTTGATGCTTTATGAAGTCTGACATTGCCTGAATAAACAAATTCTTAATAATTGATTAAAAGGCATAGCTGTACCACTTAATCTGTCTGTGCAAGAGGCATTTTTCCTCTGGGAAAGGACCAACCCAGCATTTAGTTAATCAAGTTTTAAAAGCTGTGAATTTAAGCTCTTTGGGATATATACATTACCAATTGCAGGAAGTTGGGAAATAAAAGGAACTTTTCAAATAAAAAGATGTCAATTTAATAGCGAAGGAGCTGGAAACAGATGTTTCACGCTAAGCGTAAGAGTTGTGTCATTCCTTTAGGTTTTCAAAGTCACTTCTTGTCAGATGCATTGGTTAAGAGAGAAAATTAATGAGCTGTGTTAAGTTTTATTACACAATCTTCTGATGTGGGAAAGCTTCCCTGCAGGAACAGCTCTGTGCATGGCTTAACTGATTTAGGCATGCCTGGTGCAGTATTCTCCAGAATGTGTTGGAGATCAAAGTAGGGAGAGTTATTCAGGTTTTATGGCAAGGTAATTAAAAAAATATGGGGATTATTACATACAAATCATACTTGCATGAATTTGCTGGTAAAATAAAATTTAATAAAGTCATTTAAAAAATGAGGTCAGGAAAATATTTGGCCACATTTTTCACCGTTGCAGATGCAAATCTGCACCCTCAAGTCTATGGAGTTGACCTGTTTCTTCCACTGTAGAGAATTTGGCCCAGTTGCATTCTAGTGGTCTTTAAAACAAACAAAAAAAAAAAGCCTATTGAGCACACTGAGCTCTCCATCAATGTGAAGATGGGTACTTTGTACCAAAAATGGTCCCAGGTAGAGCAGTCACAAGAATTCCCTGGGCTTCTGAGGTGATTTCATCTGAAAATTCATTCTCCTAGAAATTTGTGTGTCTCAAATTTGTTAGCATCTGTTACAGTGCGGACTCTAAGTGAAGAAAAGGTTCTGACTCCTTCTGGTTAAAGGAGTTAAAAAAACCCCAAAAAACCTAGAAAACTGCAAGGGCTTACTGTTCTCAGCGGAGTGCATACAAACTCAGGAAATATTGTGGCCCATCCTCTGTGGACATGTACTCTGGACAGGAGAAATGGATGCATGCACTGTACTCCAAATAGGGCTCAAAAATCCCAGCCTAGAAAGAGGGAGAAATGATCCAGTTGTAAATGTTGAAGTACTGATCATGAAATACAGAAAACGTTTTTCTCTGGGTGGGAGAGAAATGAAGATTATTGTGAAACTTCTGTTTAATGAGAGGAGAGCTTCCACATTTCTGTCACATAAATATGCAGAAAGGATAAGCTTATAGCTTCAGCTGTCCTGAATTCAGTGATACCATATGATGACAGAACACACATGCACATGCCTGTATAAATATATACACAGCTGAAGTCAAAACATATAACACTGTCAGGACTGAGCTTTCTCTCTTTAAGGATGTGCATATGCCCTCTTTAGTCTAATTGGGTTTATGACTCTTCATGCATGTGTATATGCAAGAGATATAAAATACAAGCACAGTAGCTTTTGATGTGAAATAACATTTTCTTGTACCAGCTGCAGGTCCCTGAGAGACTACATGTGAAGTTCACAGTGAAAACTCTGCAGGTCCCTGGCAACAGAATAAGTGGAACACACTTGGCTGTCATTTTTCCAGTCTTTGCTGCAGTCCTAAATTGCATTAAAGGGAAGCTATTGACTGGCAGCTCCATGCAGATGAAACAATTTTGACAAGGAAATCCTGTGTGAAGTTTCAGGTGAAAAATCTACCCATGCTTTGCTCTTCTGGGTGATGAAATAATTTCCTGATGAAGGGGAAGAAACCACCCCATAATGTCAAAGTGCTTAAAGGTACTTGATTGTGAAATGCTGAACACCTTGGTGTTTGGCATGGTGCTCTCACACTTCCAATGCTTTTCAAAGAATCAATACAGGCTGCATCTAGTAGTGACAATGAGTGTGCATTAGAGATATACTGCCTGGAACTGTGAGCTGATGGGCAGACCTGAAAGTATTGCAGGACTGAGTTTTATCTGCATGCTCCCTGAGTCTGCAGAGCTGTTAATCACATGTGCACAGTCCTGAAGACAAGGACCAGAAAACTCACTGAGATTTTGAAACAACAATAATGTAAAGCCTGTTGCAAGATTTAATATAAAATCTGAACAGTATTCTGTGATGTATCTGGTTCTTGTTTGATGTACTTCTACTGCCACAGTTAATATAGTGTTTGCAGTGCACACATAAAGCAGATATGCCCAGATTCCTCTCTAAAAGAATTATTTTGTAGTCATGCAGGCTATATTTTCTGTTATTTCTTTCCCACAATTTCTGTAGGCTTTATTTAGTTATGTACGTTGTTTTTAACAGCTTTCAACATAATTTGCTTTAATGTAATGGTAGTGACAGATGGTTATAGAGAAGGCTGTAAAGATTCTTCTAAAAAATTTCTGAATAAGAGGGAATTCCCTCTTTCTTGGGGCTTTCCAAATCTGAGAGAAAATAACCCTCAAATGAGCTATTAAGAGACCAGCTTTTCTATTCTCAGGTGGTAATGATTGTGTATTTTACTACAGCAGAAAAAAATCACCCTCCAACACACCATCAGTCAAAGTTTTCAAAATATTTCAGCCTTCCAAAAGTAGAACTGAAGTCTGTAAGCTTTCCTAAAGGCTGGTGCCAGTCCTTCAGACATGCAGTTCAATTTCAGCCTTACTTATTCTGCATGTTTGAAAACATCAGCGAGCTGAGGATTTTCTTGCTGTTGCCGCAGACATGCTGATGCAGACATGCATGTTTCATGGAAGATCTGCAGAAAGAGAGGGACGTGCCCGGCCTATTGCACAGGCTGGCCTGTCTGGCTAAGGTCACTCTGACTTGAGTGCTCCCAAGGTATTCCCTTCTTCCCAAAATCGACCTGAACCCTCACCTCAGTTGTGTTAGGTCAAGGGCTGGCCAAAGCTGGCTCCAAGCCTTTAACTACTTAACATCATAATTTCACCCTTTGTAGAATGGCATTGTCATTGGAAAAATCCTTGAAATTCTTATCTAGAAGCTGCTTTAAATGTTGGAACATTATTACTATTAGGTTACTGTGGAACAAGAAAAAACTGCCCTGAACTTTTTTCAACTGTGTTTATGACTAGGAGGCAGCCTACATGAACCTGTATCCAAACAGATCCATGGGCAGAGTGTTTCTCAAGGCCAAAACTCATTTTAGAGCCTCACTAGGTTTACTTCAAACATTTCCATCTTCCCTGCTTGGAACAGCTGGTTACCACCCTAACTGCAGGAATTAAGCCATTTATGGGCAGAATTTTGTGTTTGTGTGCTAACACCAGTGTCAGCAGGAGAATAATCACTGGGGTGATGCTAACTCAAAAATGTAATTGCCCTCAAATAACAGTGACAAAAGGCTTTAAAGGGTAAGCAGGACCCTATAAAACCTGCTTCTTCTGATCCTAAAAGGATCAGATAAAATGAGGAAATGTCTCTGAACTGTTGGGATGGTTTTGTGATGAGATACATGGCCTGGGCTATCTGATTATGGGCCATCTGCATCTCATACCTCCTTAAAGGTGAAATTTGCTCCTTGCCAATTTTTCCTTTGGAGTTGCATCATCTTTTGCTCACAACTGTCTACATAGATGAAATTTCAATAATTTCCTATATAAGGCAGAGAAATTTAGTGGTTTTGCCTAACTAGAGCTGTACTAATATGAAGCAAGGGCATGCCTTTCTGAGCAAGATCTCTCTAAACCATTGAAGGAGTTGAGCTAATGTTTATTGATTTTTTGATGAGTGCAATGATTTGGTAATTATCCATTATCTATATACTTTCTCTTCTGAGTGGGCAGTGTTTAATGTGTGGTTTTATTTATTAAATAATGGCACGTGCTTATGTTACAGGGGTGTACAAGATAAGCCTCCTTTATGAGTTAAATGCTCCATGTATTCAAGCATGGCATCAGTCAAGCTGTCATGCACTGAGGTGCAGTTCTGACACAAGTGTCCAAAGAGGTATGCAACACTGTCCATACATACAGCAAATCTGCTGTAAGAGAAGGAAAACTCCTTACATTTTTTAAACAAATATTGCTAAAGGTGAGTAATTTTTAATGGAATTTTCATTGTTATCAGTGTTATCAGTTGTTGTTGAGAGATAACTCAAATTTCTGATGTGACAATGCAAAGACACAGAGAGCCTGCTTTCCCTCACCTTGTGGTATGCTCAAGATTTAGGACTTAAGAGGAGTGACAGAGCAGCTTGGTAGGCACCTGGTGTCCAGCCAGTGACAAATCACCACAATTTAAATAGTAGGCTTCATTCAATTATCACACAATCACATAACAATTTACCTTTTATACATATATATATGCACAACTCTTAGGCACTGTGAGTTTTAAGACAAAGTCCAAGACAACAAGGAGTGGAGCAACACACCAAAAGTTGAAAAGTGGCCACAAGATGTGCTTTCAAAACATGAAACTGCTTGGTCAGAAGGAGGAATTTCAGTTCTTTGCAATTAACCCTACTCTAGTAATCTTTCTGCAAGAAGGCACAGACATCTGTTTGTCTTTCCATGCACCATGTGCTGTGGCAGAATGAAAATCAGAAGCAGAGCTGGTTGCCCTTCCACAAACTCCCAGATCCAATTTAAGATTATTGGGATATAGACTATTTGAAGTGGCACAAATAACAACGGAGAACAAAACACAACCCAAATATCCCTAAATTCCAGTACAGAAATTGTAGTTAAACTTCCCTTGATACACTTTAAAACCAACTTACAGTATTTTCTGTGCTTATTGCTTATGTTCAGTGCAGGTAATCAGATGCTTTTAGGCATTAAACAAATTATCATCCTGGAAAGCACTTTCCAAACCACAACTGCTTTATGGGCCAGCTCCTGCTCTCAGTGAATCACAGGAGTTCTGCTGGTGACTTTGTTGGGAGCAGGAGCACTGCTAATGAAGTAGTCATATAAAAGAAAAAAGCAGGGGAAAAGTAAACTACTTTACCAGTGCTTTGAGGCTAAGGTTAGAAGTTTGCTATAGTCATTACAGCAAAATGATTTGTTCTATAGCTTTTTCTTGAAAATGTAAATGCATCATTGGCTTATTATGCACATCCTGATCTCTGCCTGTGTCCGTGCTCTTGCCACATACCGGAGTCTATTTTGCTTCACATTTGCTATAGACAACTTTTTGGACTCTATGTGACAGATCAGCTATTTCTCCCCTGCTGTTCTCAAAATTTTTTATAATATCAACCTTAAAAATCACATTTCTTTGGGAAATTTCTCCATGATAAAGTCAACCATAAAATGGGAGACATTCGGGCTTATGAATTCCCTTTCTCTCGAGCAGCAAAACGCTGTTATTTTGCGAAGCGTCTGTGCTCATTGTTTGTGTGAAATCTGAACTTTTCCCGCTCGGAGACAGTGAGCTCGCTGAGAATCTGGCAGGAGCAGCATTAGCTGCGGATCTCTTTGCTGCAGAGCGGGGCGGGGGGAGCAGACGGCCGGACCGCGCCGATGCGGGCTGCGGGATGCGCTCAGCGAGAAACCCGCGGGCTGGGCTGGGCTCGGGGTGTCGGCTGTCAGTCTGCACAGCATCTGTCGGGGCAGGGCTCTCAGCAGTGCTCTGAGCTGTGCTCTGCGGATTCCAGCCCTAATGGAGCACATCCCGAGCAGCTGAGCCCGCTCTGCCGCGCTCACTCCGCAGCCGGCGCTGCCCCGCTGGAAGAGCTCGGGGGATTAGGTACTCCAAACAGCTGTCCGTAGCGCCGTGGATTTATTTGGGCTAAATGAGAACTTGCTTTCTTTAGCTAAATCAAAATTTATCAGACAGTTTTACTGTTGGCAGTTAAAATAAAATGTGTTTGCTGAACAGTAAACACCTTGTTACTGTTAGGAAGGATTATATAAACAAAAGGCATACACAATGAAGTCTTATGCCAACTGACTTACTGTCAAAATAATATACCGCTGTTAGCGGAATTGTGCTCACTTGAAGGAAATTATAGGCCTAAAAACACATCTTGAATGACAAAGAAGCCATTTTTCCACAAATAATCCTTAAAAGGTTTAGTACACTGTGCCTCATAGAAGTGGTTTCAGAGCCCTAGGATGCTGAATCCTCATACAGGAACGTTAAGAAAAACTGGGTGAACTGCCTGAGAGCTTCAAAGGTTTACTGAATTTGCATAATGCACTGGGTCAAGCAGTTTTAACATTTCCCCCCTACGAGATATGTGAGAGTTTTTTTGTCCAACAAAAACTACAAGCCCTCCCTTTCAAAATAGGATACACTGTTCTTCTTTCACTTATTACACTGTGTAATTTATTCAACTACAGAACAGTCATGAGCAACAAAGTAAATGTAGCAATCATATCAGACAATTTCTGTAGCACATATTAGCTTCCTTTTACTCCTTGAGAAACTGAAAATAAGGCGGGTATTCTTTTTGTTAATCACAAGGATAAAGGCACGTCACTGAAAGGAGTTATGGTAACTACAATGAGTTTTGGACTATTCTTCAGAGAGATTGAAAATGAATTAATTTTCTATGTTAAAAACTAAAGTCCCAGTCCAGGAAGACATAGGGCTAATGTTACATGCACCTTCTCACTCCTTTCTGAATTTCACTGTGCAAAAATATTTGCATTTCTTCTTACAGATGGACAAAGCATTTCTTTTAATTTAAGAGTTAAAACACCAGAATCCATCTGAAATTACAGGAAATGTCTTCCCCTTGCAGAACCCACTATGTGGCTGTAATGTAGACAGGAAAGATGACTACATTAGGAAAGATGGACAGTATCTCAAAACTCAAGAACTGTAACCTTCATTCCAGCTAACGGTTTTTCAAGGATAATTTGAGGAAAGATTTATTAAGCCTGCAAATTCTTGAGTAAAACTCTGTAATTTACACAGATGTGTGTTGTGGAACCCCAGTGAAGCGTTTATTAGTGTATTTAGGTTTATTCCTTGCAATGTCTATGTTTGGAAGACTTACTTTTCTAGGAAGAGAAAATGCTGGAGGTTGAAAAGTGGAATTTTAATGGTGTCTTATAAATTTTCCTTTAGCCAAAACTGGCTCCAGGTGAAGTTAAGATGAAGCTTTCCACACATTTCCCAACAGAATGTCTTGCTTCCTTAATGTTAGGCCTGACCTTAGAGATGCTCCTTTTCCATATTCTTACTGAAAAGCTTATATAATATTACTTTGTGGACAAATATAGCAATTTCTTTGCAATTAGTTTTTCCAGTTCTTTAGGAAAACTTGGGGACCCAGTAATAATCCCTCTGTGCTATTTGTCATGACTGTAGTGTAATAAAATGTAGAGAGGCTCTTAAATCCACCTTCCTACATCTTAGAAAAAAGTCCCAAATTGAAAGATTTCTTAGTTAATCTTCCAGTAACAGAAAAATATATCTGGTTATTAAATGTTGCTGCTGTGAATTTTCGGACAAGGTCTAGAACTACCATTTTGTTGTGTTAAACAAAAATGGGCATTTAACAATCTTTTCATGGGAAATCAAGGATAAAGTAACTTTATGAGGATTTGGTCTTTTTGAACCATGTATATAATTTATGCTGGTACACAAGTGATTTGCCTGGACTAATTAATTAGGGTCAAACCCATTATAGGTCCACATGGTTAGCCTTTGACATAAACCTGAAGGATCAGGAAAGATGATCACCTATTTTAATTATTTTCTGAATGCAGGGTTTTTTTAAATGCAATTACAGACAGGGTATTTTATGGAGAACATGATACCTAGAATTTAATCCTTCCTTCAAACCAGGCATTAAATGGCTTACTGTTCCAAGAAAAGGTCTGTCATTTATGAAACTGCATGCAAATTTTTAGCATGTATCAAATTACTTTCCCTGGCACGTGATATGGCACAGGCAGAACAGTGACAAAGGAAGAGGCAAAATTAAAGTAAATTCTCCCATGCACTAACGTGCTCCAGTGTGAAGCAATTAACATTTCCTGAACAATCTCCTCTGCAAAGAACAGGTCTAGTGAGCCCCAGTTGCCTTCAGATTTATTTCCTTCTCTCCATAGAATTTCTTGCATTATAAAAACTCCTGACACTCAGTGAGGAAGATACAACTGTTAGGAGCTACTCAGACCCAGCTACCCAGTTTGTGCACACCCTTTGGCCAGATGCCTGCTGCTACTCAGGGGATTTGATTGCACAACTCTACCTGCCCTCCTGTCTCAGCTATGCACTGACCTAGCTACTGATTACCCCTGCATTTCTAGGAACTTGGCTATCTCTCTGACCCGTAATCCTCTGTCAAATGCGGTTGACATTTGGGAAAGATTTCCAAAGCTAGAAAGAGATAAAGTGTGTGATTGCACAGGCTCATTTCCTTAGGGAAGAGTAATACACAAATACATATATATGTATTTGCAGTGATTTATCTGGTAACATATGTATCAAAGCTGTAGGTAATTTGAGATTTTGTGGTAACTATAAATGCTGTGTTCAGAGACTAGCAAAGTGAGTTGAACTTAAACAATTGAAACACAAAGGAGCTTGAAAAATTCCGACTTTGGATCTGCTGCCAGAAACATAAAGTAAGTTACCTCTAAAAATAAGAGCCCTGTCTTCCAGATGATGTGAGTTTCACCTTTAAACCAGGATCAAACTATTTTCTTTGTAAAGAAACTTATACTTTGGTTATTATCTCTCATTACTCTCCGTGGGAATTAGGTGCACAGCCTACAAATCTCTAGCAAAACTCACCATTGCCCCCAGGTAGCTGCTTTCCTGGGCTTACCCAGCCTGTGTTCACCTTACATGTTACATTGACAGGGCTGTCATCAGTCCCAGCCACCTTTCACTGCCACGCCAATGTCCTAGCTGTCCTTCCTCTTGGTCACCATTCAAGCAATGTCCAGCAGTTTTATTTTTCTTTGGAGGGAGTCAGTGGCTTGCAGCTGTTCTGGGTTTCCACCTCTGGCAAGCAGAGGAATGTACATCTTTAGCTCTGTTGGCTTTACCGTGGGTTTGGCTGAGCTGTAGCTGGTCCTGTACCTGCTGCTATAGTGCTGCCCCCAGCAACAGTGTGGGACTTCTCTTGCAAAGTGACCTTTTCTGTGTTTAAAGACCTGGTGGGAAGGCCACCCAGTGCTTCACCAGGTGATCTTAGCCCTCCTATTGCTCCACCAGCAAAGAACACCACCTTGGCTTTGTTGGAGGCAGCGTTTACCTTTCTTTCTTAGGTGGTAAAGCCCAGGATTGCTGGTGATATTTTGGCTCCCTGAAACCAATGTCCCCTCTAGTTTCAGTAAGGGAACAATCAGGGACAACAAAACATGCAGTTAGGTCTGGTTCTGTTAGTTGACTTGAGGTGTTTGCTTCTAAGAGAAAGCTTTAGGAAGAAGTTGCTGGCTTGCACACAAAGGAGGGTTGCCCAAGGAAAGAATGTTTCCATCAAAAGGGTTTTTCAGGAAGGCACACAGTATCACTTATGTTTTCTTTCTGACATGCAAGCAAATTAAGTCATATCAAAGACACTTTATATGTTTTGAATTGCTAAAAGCTCCATAGCTCTTTAAATAATTGCCAGCCAGAATATGGGTTTGCATGTTTTTGGAAATGCACATTAGTCTTGACTCCCCTCCAACTGGAATCAGTGGGAATTTGGCCAACTATATCAAAGGAAACAGCACTGGGACATGTAAGTTTGATGCAGATGGCTGATTATTGAAAAATATGCATTTGTATGCATATGAAACAGGACAAAATAAACTCAGGAATACAATCCCCATTAGATTTAAAGAAATGTTTGGAGTAATTTTTTTTTCCAATTCTGCTCCAATGGGTCTTGTTCCAGAGCAGATTTAAAACTATTCAAATAGCTGCCCTTCTCCATTTCCCACTTTTCAAGATGGTAAAAGTTTTGGGCAAATCAGATTGATCTGAGAGATTACTGGCCCTGTGGAAACCTAGAGCATATCAGTATGATTAGGACTTTTCTCATGATTACTGAAACATCAGACTTTTCCCTTGATTTGGCCTCAGACGTAAACTTTGATCCTGAGCCTAAAATATTTTCTATTCTAATGTAGTTATCTCTAACCTGAACCACAAGCTGTGCAGTGGAATGTGTGCTCTGGGATCTGCAGTGAGCCCTCTAAGCCACACTATCAGCACAGAAAGGCTGTGGGACAGACTGGAGGCACTGGAAAAGCAGCAGTGCCCTTTTTCTCCCTGTATGTAACATCAGATAGGGAAACAATCTGGTTAAAAGGGGCTGTGAGCACAGCCCTTGGGCACTGGGCATCTATTTACACTGGAGAATAAGAGCTGAATTAATATCTGGAGGGACTCCTTCATGTATAGGGAAACCCCTGCAGAAAATTCATGGCTACATGCAGGGGATGTATTCATTTTTCTTTTCTCTCCCTCTGCCTTCCTACAGAAGCCCTAGTCACAAAACATGCCATTTTTGTCTGAAATGATTTTACTGGAAATGCTGTGGATTTATGCAGCTTACTTTACACCACTCTTGGCAGTGTCAGCAGGATTTGGGTATGTTTCTGTTTGCAGTGTTCATAAAACCTGGACTATCTGCAGTGGCAAAAATACACAAACAGATCTGGAGGTGGTGGAGTTACTTTCTGAGTCCTGATGTTCTACTAATATGCTGATTCTCACTACCTGTATCCTTTAAACTGTCACAGACAACCCCCAAACCACATCTTATTAAAAAAAAGAGCCTGCCCTGCATTGAAAACCCTTAAAATAAATAGAAAATACCTTTTTTTTCCTTCCAGAGCACTCACATTTGTTCTTTCAAAATTAGGATTCAGCAAATAGTTGGAATACATCTGTACTCAGAGGAATCCACATCAGATCATAAATTTGTTCATGTTAAACACAAACATATGAATGCACTCTTATATCCTGAGACCATGGAAGGGTTTAGAATTTGCACACTTTACTCTGTGTAATGCCAGGGCAATGTTTCACTCATCTATGTAAATAAAAACAGGCTTGTTGCATTAAAGGCATAAGTATCCTTATGCTCTGCATAAACATCACAGGATTCAATTTTGAGAAGGAATCACATAATTTGTCATATCTTTTATTGTGACTGACTTCAGTGACAGGCATACACAAACATGTGATTTTCTACTCAGTGTATCAGTGTATATCTTGGTGTGCCTTTGCTGCCAGAATAACAGGAAAAAAGATTAACCTCAGATATGCAAATAAGCTTAATTGAATAAAACAAGACAAATTGCCCCTTCATTGGAGCAGTTCCTGGTTTGGCCATGCTGCACACACCGCAAGGGCACCGGGAAAGGGCTCGTGTTGCTGCCTCTCATTCCTTCCCTGCTTTTCCTGAGGCTCGTGGCAGAGCTGTACTGGGGTGACAGTATCTCAGCACTGTCAAACATTGTAGAATGGTGTAAGGGACCCCAAATGTACTGCTGCAGTTACCCCACTGCAGTATAATTTAGAGACATGTGAATTTACTTGAGCCTTACAGTCTTTCCCAAGAGCCCCAGTCTGGCAACTCAGAAGAAAAGAAGAAACTCCTCCCCAGCCAAAAAACCCAAACTGAAAACATCAGCCTTTACCCTTAAAGTTTACAACCCTTGTCATTGCAAAGCAGAGGGTAAATGTGAGAACAGCTGACAGGCAAGGGCCTGGGGTGGGATCTCTGCTAAGATCATTGACCATGTGTTTGTGCATTTCCAGCCGCTCGCGTGGGCACACAGCGCTGGTGGCGCGGGAGGCGCCCTCGGAACACCCCTCACGTGCTGGCTGGGGCTGCTGGCTGCAGGAAGTCAAGAAATCATTTGTAGAGCCTGTCTTCAGCTCTCTGCATTGAGGCTATTTATGTTATACCGTAAAAACACCCCAACAGGGAATGGTTTGGAACGGTCATATTGTTAAAGAAATGGGTCTTGAAACCAGCATCCCATTTATGAGGGCAAGAAATCCGGAGGGGAAAATGTCTTTAAGAAGTGTCTTTCATTTATAACTTCACCTCTGAAGCTTCATTCTTCCTCCCTTCCCTGGAAAAATCAGGGAAAAATAGTGGAGTCCAAAAAAATCTATCTGCATGCCAGATGCAGGTTTTGTTAAGCCATCTACTTCTTCTGTGTGTTGTCCCCCATTGAGTCTATTATTTATCCTCTTTCTCTAAACAGATAAAGAGGATTTCCTTCTAGCTGAGGGCCCAATAATAAATAACCTTACTTATAAGAGAACTCCCATTGAAGCCAAAGGAATTCCTTGTTAGAAAAGCACTTGCAAGATCAGCCACTAGGAAAAGAATGCAGTGAACAAGAGATGGCTGCAATACTGGGGGAAAAAAATCAAAATTAAAAGATGAGGGATGGGAATATGTGGTCCTGTAAAATTATAATGGATAATGATAATATCTAGGGCCACCACCTTTAAAAACAATTGTCTCTTTTAATTCAGCACTGTATCTACTTATGGTGAAGAAGCAGCTATTGATTTTATCAGTCTTGCTAAAATAGTGTTGGAAAAATTACTCCAGGAGAAAATAAATTCTAATTGAATCAAGCTAGGTTATTGTGATCTTCTGCTATGGAACCTCCATTCCAGGTTTGACTTGGTTTCAGAGAAAATTGCAGTTTGCCCTGGCAGCCAGGAGGGCCAATCCTGTCCTAGGAGGCATCAGGCCCAGCATTGCCTGCCAGGCCAGGGAAGGGATTGTCCCCACTCTGCTCTGCCTGGGGTGTCCTGGGATGGCACCTTGAGCGCTGGGGGCAGTTTTGGGTGCCAAAATAGAAGAAAGATATGAAACTATTAGAGAATGTCCAAAGGAGGGAAATTAAGATAGTGAAGGGCCTTGAGGGGAAGCCATATGAGGAGCAGCTGAGGTCACTTTCTCTGTTCAGCCTGGAGAAAAGGAGACTGAAGGGAGATCTCATTGCAGCTATACCTTCCTCATGCAGGGAAGGGAAGGGGCAGACACTGATCTCTCCTCTGTGGTGCCCAGTGACAGGACTCCAGGGAATGGCCTGAAGTTGTCAGGGAAGGTTTAGGTTGAATATTAAGAAGAGATTCTTCACCCAGAGAGTGCTTGAGTGCTGGCACAGGTTCCCCAGGAAAGTGGTCACAGCACCAAACCTGGCAGAGTTCAAGAAGAATTTGGGAACACTCCCAGGCACATGGTGTGGTTCTTGGGATTGTCCTGTGCAGAGCCAGGAATTGGACTCAATGATCCCTGTGGATAATTGAGTCCAACTCAGGATATTGGATGACACTACGATTCCACATAGTTGTCAGTAGGGCCAATTCCATTACCTTACACCAACAGTGATATTAATCTCATCTCATGCTTTATTTTTCAGTTTTACTCTGTAATTGTATGCTGTTTGATCAAGATTGCTTCAAGAGTTTCTTAGGTGACATGGATTTACTTGGCCAGGCTGGATAGTGCTTTGGCTCTCAGGGCTGAAGTCAATTCCTCATAGAATCATAGCATGGTTTGGTTTGGAAGGGACTTTAAAGATCCAGTTCCAGCCTCCCTGCCATGGGCTGGGACAACTTCCACTAGACCAGGTTGCTCAAAGGTCCATTCAACCTGGCCTTGGACACTTCCAGGGAACAAAATTACTCAAACTGAAACCTTGAAGGACAGTTGCTCATGGAAAATCTTTCTAGACTTTTAAAATGCTGGGCTGGTCTCTTGCCACCTCTGCCCTTAAAGCACTGGTAGCCTGTTGTTGTAGAGCTCTGTGATGGGCTGAGCACACACACAGGGCTGGTCAGACTCAGTAGGGAGAAATAATCTGTGGGTAGGTGGGAAAAAGAAAAGTTTCTGAATGCACAGCCCTTGTTCAAGTGAGCAATGTGAGTAGGTGAAACTTGGAGCAATTATTCCCAAGCTGTATTCAACGTGACATTTTTTTCTTTCTTTTTTAAACTCCAAGAAGGGATTTTGTGCTCAAAAGTGTGCCCATTTGTTCAGTTCCAGGCAATCTAACAAAATCTAGCAACCTTACTCACTCTTGAAAGGACAATCACCACCATACAGCATATCTTAGGCTAAATCTGGTCATAATAATCAGTGCAAACTGTTTATTTAATAAGCCCCTTTTCTTGGCTCTTGAACAGTTTCTTTATAATCCTACTTTTGACATTCATAATTCTTGAGTCTGTGAAGTTTGCAAACATATTTGATCTGGGAACAGCACATAAAGAGTTTGTACTTGCTACTCTGAATTTGCTTATCCAAGGTTTGTGATTGATCATAACTCCATTTTACTTGTTAACTGGATGATTTATGTGTTTATGAAGTGTATCTGCTTCTCTGCTTCCTATGCATTCACTTCAATTTATTTATTAAGCCAACTTCTGCTACTGGCCCAAGATATACATCCTACAGATATTTACAGAGAAAAATTTTCTTTGAGTGCATGCAGAAAATGAAATGCAACTAGAATTCCCCCAAAGCTAAAAGAATATTTTTTCTCCCTTACCTCCCAGCTGGTGTTTAGACCCTGGAAAATTCAAACACCTGAATTAAGACAGTAATAAATATATGTACTTTTCTTCCTTCTGTCTCTGTCTCTCTGTCAAATTAATGCAGTACTATAATATTCTTAGAGTAATTCTAGGTGCTAGGAATAATAGTTTGCAAAATGCACGTGAAATATCACATTCTAACTGCTGAAGCAAAGCACTCTGAAGAGTTTTGGCCAAGACACTATTCTGAGAGTCAGATACCTATATTAATCTCTGCATAGAAATAACCTTTTTTTTGTTTTAAATTTATTTGGTGAAGATTTAATGTAACTTTCTTGTGCAAGGAGCCCAATATTTTTATCAGCCTTCCTCAATCTCACCCCAAGTTTTCAAGTTAAAAGGACTTAGAACATTCTTATAAAGAATATGGTGAAAAGGAAGCTAACTCTGAAATAGGTATGCAGATTAAGAAAAACCTTTGCATTACTGAATATATTCAACTTTTTTCATTCCAGATCTGCAGAGTCTTCCTAAGGAATTGAATTCATGTGTCTTACTTACAAAGTGCCAGATAAAAAAAGTCTGCATTCAATTCTGCTGAGTCCTCTGTGAACTGCAGCTGAAAGTGAGTACTGTGTTACTGTCATTCACAGATTTGTTTTGGAATGGTCTCCTCCAAAGGCATGTACATGAATATATATTTACTGTTATATGTGTATGTACATAAATGTACATATCGGCTCACATGCACTCTCATGCTGTGGGAAAAAAGCCCAGACAATTAAATAATCACAAGACATAGACTTTTTCCTATGCACTACTAGAAATTAGAGTAAATGTTATGCCTGTGGTCTCCTTCAGTTTCATCCTGGATGGTTCTGTTAGCTAAAATACATCTGTTGTCAGCACTATGAAGAAATAAAATCTATGGTTTAAACTTAAAATGTGATGGGATATTGCCTGGAATGTTTTCTCATATAGACAGTGTTATCTGAGTCCTTCCTTGGCAAGAAGTTCAATCTGAAGACAGTTCTCAGATGGTTTCAGCAGCTTAGCTTGCAATGCCTCTGGAAGCAGCGCTCTGTTGTCCTCTTAAGGAATTCTCCCTCCCTAATCCTTCCAACTTTTTCATCTTTCAGGGAAATTCACATTTGACCAAGAAATCTCACTCGACTCCTATTAGCATTTCTGGAAATCAGTAGAACTACCTTTTTACTGCCGCCATTAGTGACACAGTGTGTGCCCAGAGGAGCCAGGTGCATCCTGCATTTGTCACCCACGGGCCTTGGCTGGTGGCTGCAGCACCCCAGGGTGCAGCCTGGCTAAACCCACAGGGATCACAGAGATCCCGAGCCCTCACATTTGTTTGTTCTGCTGGGGGAAGCCACTGCCACCAGCTGTGGCACTTCAGTATGCAGAGAGATGAAGCCTTTCACAACCTGTAAAGTGCACCTAAAAATAAATCACATGGAATAACTCATCCACAAATTTCAGAGGCTTTAAATTTATTTTTTTCTATTTTTTTTTTCACTCATCTAGCAGCATAGAGGGGACATTACATAAAGGAAGCAAGTAATAAATTTGTTGGTTTGCCTCTAACAGCTGGTTTGGGAGGGAGCAGCCATTAAGACAGAGAAGGAGGAATGCGGGATGGGGGAGTGAAAGGGAGATTGTAATAATACTCATAATTAAAATACTGCATTCTAGCTGCAGATTTCTGGAAGAAATTTGATTCCATGAAGTGCTAGAGGCCATGAGTGAAAATTCTTTCATAAGCAGGAAGTGAGAGAGGGAACTATAAGGAAATATTTAGTTTATTTTGGCCATCATTCTAAAAAACCTGGGCTAAAAGCAAAGAGAAATGAAAGAAAGAATACTGATAAATGATGTGTGAAAAGTACCCAGAATTTTTGGAAACTGCAGAGCCTAATTTACCAAGCACGAGTAATTTATTCATGTGTTGTCCCGGAACTAATCAATATTTTGCACTTTATTAGGAATGGAAGGTTGTGTTGTCTCTTTCAAACATACGGTAGTTGGCTGATTAATTGAGTGGTTTGTTCAGTAGTATGACCAGCTGTTATAAATGGTTTAGTAATTTTTTGGCACTAGAAGTAAACAGGACTTTTTTTGTCTTTTTGGCTGGGCTAAATAGGAGAGCACATAGCCAATAAACCTAGATCATATTTCAAATCCTGAATTTTGTTTTAAATGCATAATAACCCTAAATGTGTTGCTACATTTCTAAGCAACCTCTCAAGATGCAAAAATAGATAGTTATTTTGCTATGATTAAAAAAAGTTCTTTTGATGTCGTTATTTTTCTCCACCAGTTCCCCTCTGACTGGCTCTAGCCACAGTTACAGAGAAATTGAGGCCTCCTTGAGGCCTGGTTTTTGAAGATTCTGACATGTATTTTTGGAATAGGCCTCTTTTCCTTCTGGAATAATATCAAGGAGGTGACTGGAAAGTGCTAGAGATGCTAAGTACAAGCCCTGACCCTCCAAGGAATATCCCTGCTAACATTAGAACTGTGCAGCATATGAAAGCTGTGGGCATTATAAAATGCACAGGGCAGGCTGAGGACCTGAATGGAGGAGGTATATTCAAAAGTAGGCAATGCTGGGTGGCGAGGGGCATGGGACTGCAGTTTCTTTGGAATACTGGACCATCTAAAAATCTTAAGAATGGCTTGTGGCCATGAGAAACATGTTTATCAAAACGCAACCCCATGCCTGGGGGATGGCATGATTCAAGTGTCAGACTTTCATTTGGATTTGTAAAGCTGAAGCCCATCCATGTTTGTGCCTGATTCCTTGCTGAGCCTGAAGATGTTTTTGGGCTGAAGAATGGCATTGTGTAGTTTCCATTGTCGGCTGTCACACTGCATATGTTTTGGGACTGATCTGAAGTTTTGTTTGACATCATGACTTTTATAAGAATCAAAACCCCCAAATCCCTCAGATGAAATCCATATGGCTTTGTTCACAGGCTGAAATAAAATCATGCTCACAGCCTTTACTGCAACTGAGGGATATTTGGTGGGAGTCGTTTTTTGCTTAATAAAAGCATAACGTTCAAATGCTTGAAATGTGGATATTATTAAGTACCTGCTCTGTGAGAATAACTCAAATGCTATTTTATTCCCTGCCCTTTTGTTAGTTCATATGCACAAGAGTCAGATCTAAGGCTGACATGAAGAACGATCTCCGCAGCCTGGCATGGACCCAGCTTCGCTTAAACTCTGTTTTAGATATTATTGGGGTTTTGCCTGCATTTTGGCTCCTTGCAGCTCAGTGCTGAACATTTGGCATAATGTGTGGTAAGGGTTGTTACGATACACAGAGGTGAGGTAATTCACATAATTTCTGCAGTGTAGGCAAGTTTGCTTGGCTGCTCAAGCGGTTAGAGCAGGAAGCTTCCCGGTGTGCCGAGATGCTGATTACTGAGGGTCAGGCCTGGGCTCACCATGACATCATAAAACACAACCAGGGGCTGATTTATTTAAGAACTGTCATGTCACTGGTTTTGTCAGCAGAAAACCAGAGGACAGAGAAGGTGAGGGGGAGCAGCAGGCTCGCACAGCGCTAGATTTCTGCTGAGGAAGAAAACACTGATGGCTCCTTTGCCAGTGATGTAAGAAATGTTTTAGTCACCAGTGGGGCTGAGGTTGGAGTGGCACTCTTCTTCCACTGTGTCATTTCCAAAATAAAGAAAACATTAATAGCAAGTCTGGCAGGAGAGAAAAGACAGAGACAAAGCTCTGGGCAAATATTTAGACCTCCTTAGCCATTGCATTTGGCAAACCCAACCCCACTTGTCATTGGAAACGCCTGCAGTGTTTGCACATCCATTGTAGTGCCTTCAAAGGCAGTGCTGCATGAGAAAACTTTTCCAGCTTGTCTTCCAGAAACAGCTGTGATCAAATGATGCTTCCAGTGTCCCACTGCTGGGCTTCTGTGCCACCTGCTCCTATTCCTTGTGCAGGACATATTACCTGGTGCTGGATTAAGCATGCCGAGATTGCTGGATACTGTTCCAATACTCCAAATGCTGTTTGAGTGGTACAAAAGTGGCATACGGGTGGTCTTAACCTGACCACTTCTGTAATTACTTATCAGAAAAATAAGTAATTCTTTCTTTCCCCTCACAAAAATTGAGTTTGCTTCTTGAAGATCAACACATAAGATACACACCCCCAAACTCAAACTAATAAGACTCAAGCACTACAAAAGCAATGGAAATTCACATTTGAATGAGACTGCAGCATGAGAAAGGGAATATACATTTATAAATGCACAATGCAAATCTCCATACTGATAGGGTACATCTTGTCTTTTCCATACATGTGGTCGCAAAAACATGTGCTTATTACAGCTAACATCTCACTTTAAGACCATTTTCCTGCCTTGATTCACTAGATTTTAGCTTCAGCTCCTTAGTATATTTTCTGGAAAATGTATGACTGCTTTTTATGCCAAAGAGTGCTCAGTGCTTGGTTTGAAATCCTACTGATTAAGTTATTTTTTGTAGTTCAAGTATTTACTTTATCTGGCTGCCTCAAACCCTTTTCAAATGAGAATTAGGACTTGCAACAGGCGGGAGGTATTATTAATAAGGGCAAATGAGACAGGCAGCTTCACTCATTTCCCTGAAGACACTGAAATATGGGACTATAAATGCAAAAAATGCCTGGTACCTTAAGTAGTTCTGCTGAAATAAATGTTTATGTGCAACTGTAGAAGAACTCTCCAGAAGACTGAGTCTGAGCTGGGGTAATATACACATATATCCCTTAAAATGGGATTTATCAACCACTCTTGAATTCACTGTTGCACATTTTTCATCTTTAAGTTAAAATCCTGCTTCAAGGTGATAAGGGCTTGCATGAAACACATCTTTTATCCACAGGTTGCTCCTATACCCAGTTAAAGGTAGAGGGCATAACAACTGATTTTTTTTGTTTTGTTCATTTTGTACTTGAGAAAAGCACAGAAGAATTTTGATGAGAGTGCATTGGTATCTTTCAGCACTGTTACCAGAGGATGCTGGAGAATGTTTTCCTATCCATATTGCATGCAGCAAAGACAAGTGGAGAACATGAGGCAGGTGTTGGATGTCCCTTTCTTTTGTTACTTGTGGTGATGCCCTGAGCCAGGGAAAGGAACTAATGCCTGGGGTGCATGTTTCCCTCTGGAAGTGCTGAAAGCAGGCACCTTTTAGGCAAAGGGAGGAGGCACCTCTGTCCAGATCCCATTCTGTCAGAGTGTAACACTGCCATTCACACTCAGGTCCCAGCACCTTTGCTCTGTTTAGAAATGGTTTAACTAAAAACACAGCTCTTGTATTTGTTGCAGAAGGGGGTTTTTTATACATTCTGAAAATTCTCTGGGTTGCTCAGAGCAGTTCCCAGCTCTCCATCAGAGGAAGATTTGACTTGAGAAAGGAATGGATAAGTGAAGCTCTAATTGAAGTTAGTGGGAACTTAAGATGTTTATCTTGCAAATCAGAATATACCTGTCCCTAGTGTTAACTCCCTTGTTTTGAGAAATATTTAGGTTTTTTTGGGATAGTTCCATTAAAAAAGTAAAAACTCACAAACTGTGTAATTTAAGCTTCCCTCCTTGTTGCAATCCTGTGTTTTCATGGGCAGTACATGGGAAATCCCATGTTGCCACATGCAGCAAGTGGAAGTGGTTGGAATTGCTGGGTTTTTTTTCTCAGCAATGAGTCTTCTTTTGTAGGGAGCCGTGATTTTGGCCTTATTCAGGGCTGAAGGATGGGGGCCAGGCTGTGAGCTGGCAGCAGCCAGAGGGCTGTGGCTGCTCAGCAGAGTCACAGCTTGGTTGTGCCTCCCAAGGCTCCTTCCCTGTGGCTGCTCAGTGCCCAGAGCAGCCTGGGGTCTCTCCAGTGACAGAGCCCAGGCAGGTACAGCCCTGGTGAGAGACTGGGAGAGGCTAAAATTGGTCCCTGTCCTTTCCTCAGAGGACTAGAGATGTTCAGGTGCTGGTCCCTGCTCGAGCAAATGATTTCTATGCTGAGAGATGTGGCAAGGTTAGTGCCCAACAGACTATTAAAGAATTTTATTTCTTCAAATAGAATACACCCCTACACTCTGTATTTGGGCCAGACACAGGAAAGAACACAGGGGCCAGACAGAGAGGGGCTGTCTTAAAAATCTCATTCCTCTGTATTTCTGTGTGGTTTTAGTTGGCAAGCATGTATTTAATATACAGATTATAACAGGCCTCCCTAAGTCAATGCAAAGAAATTGTATCTTAATTAACATTAGTCATTACAAAATCACCACCAAGGACAAATTTTGGTCAATTTTAGCAGTTCCAATGACAGCCTGTGTATAAATCACAGTATTTTCCTTAAATTCACAGTCTTTGTTTCAGTGCTTAGTTCCATGCAACTGGAGAATTGCTCCTGGGATATTAATGAGATGAAGATTTTTTTGTTAATGTGAAAAAATTTTGAAATACTTGTGTCACTTATCCCTGTCTCCTTTTTGACCCTAACTAATTTAAATCTTAGGCTACTGAACTTAATGCTGGGAGTATCATTAATTTGCAGTATCTCCTTTTCTATTTTTCTTGAAATGGATTGCAGAAGGCCAAGAAGTGACAAACTCACTCACTAAATGGTGACTTGTATTGGTGGTGGTCCTTGGATGTCTGAAATCAGAAGCCCAGAAATACAAGAGGATTTTTCCAATCTTGATCAATGCTGTGTGCAAACCCTGTTTATTTAAATAACAGCAGATACTTGAATGTTCATCATTCAAAGGGAACTTTTTATAACATTTTCCTCTAGGTTTGGGCTTGCTTTCTGACCCTACTGCTCAAATAAACAGCGGGGTTTGTTGCTCTTTACATACCAGCAGTTTAAGTTCTAAAGCCAGTTTTACTGACCTGAGATCAGATAAATACTCTCCTGGGAAGTTTTAGGTTTTTTTGCTGACAGTCAGTTGTATTAGGAAGGGTATAATTCTGTGAAAAGGCAGAAAAAAGTAGAGATGTTCCTTTCCCTGGAAGATAATTGACCCTTGCTCTTTGCCCTGGAGAAAGGGTTGAGGGAGCATTTCTGCAGGGTGTGTGAAAATGGTCGAGCAGATTTTCTTTTGTGAAGAAGCCTGAACCAATCTACTTCAGTTCTGTGGTCATAGAAGACCTCAGTCTCTGCTTCACTGGAATTACCAAAGAAACTGAGGGAGCTTCAGCAAGCATCAGATAGGTCCAGAAAGCAAAAATGAGGGATATGGCTTAGGCGTTTAAAAAACCCTCCAACAACCAAACACAACAACCCCAAACATAAAACTACCAAACAAATGAGCCCCAAACCCCACAGATCAGCTGCACTCTCTTCCCAGGTCAGCTTGGAAAATACTGATAATCATGAAGGATCTCTTGCTTCTGGTTTTCACAGCCCAGTAAAACACAGTCAGTGACTGTGGAACTAAGGAAAATAGATCCTCAGCATTTCAGAAAGGATCTGGGTATGCCTGGAAATGAGGGATACTACACCAAAACAAAGCTTACTGTGCTATAAAGAAAGATATCTTGAGTGGACTGGACAGAAAGCATCTATGTAATTTAACTTAATGTGCTTCTATATAATTCTTCTCTCTGCCTCCTCCTACTCTTTTAATTCAGTGTTTTCTTGGAGAAATTTTGCCTGATCTGAATTAAAGGAATAATATTTTATACTCACTGGAATGCTTGCCTGTTTTACATCTCTGGATGTACATTAAAAATGTGCATTACTGCTTTTTTCTTCTTTCTTGCTGTATGTATTTGAGTGCCAGATTTATCAGTTCTGTTTTTCCCAATGCTGGAAAATGAATTTACTTCAAATTATAGCTGTTTTAATGGGACCAGTGCACAAATGAATGCCATTAGTGTGTGTCTACAATAGGGCCAAACCTCTGATCTCAAATTCAATTTTGAAAATGAAGAGTTGACTCTAATAACTTCAGTCAAATCACCTTGGATTTACACCAGGGAAGAAGAAATCAGAATCTGGACTTTCATGTTTGGTCTGGGAAGCATTTTGAAATTCTTGTGGATGAAAGATACTAAAAATGTATGTTATTATTATGTTATTCTTTTTCCATATCCCACTTTACATCACAGGGCTGACCATATATCTTAGGATTGTTCAACCCACACTTTCCCTAAATTTTACCCCTTTAATCTGATGATTATAGCTCATTCATATCATAAATCTACAGTTGAGGTTAAGCAATCACGAAACCATTCTCTTCAGTAGTGTCCTGGGAAATGTGAATGAAATCTATTCCACCATTTTTTGAACTAGAATATGGGAAGTCAATGTTGCTTCCCATTTTTAATTTATCCAGCCTTTTCTTGCCAGTAGTTTACTCGAAAGCTTCTTAATGCACAAACTTGGCTTGGACAACTGAGAAAACTTTGTATATGTTAAACCTTTGTTAATAATAGTCCAAAACAAACTGCAAGAGGAGAAACTGCTGGCTTAATGTATGGTAAATACAATAAACAGCTAGTGGAATAAAAGATCTTTGGGAAGATAAGAAACAATGCTGAAGTCAGTGCTTACAATTGTGCAATACCATGGGGTTATCTCTTCAGAAATGTTTGGATGATGAATTTAGAACTGTCCTTGGGCTTGCAGCTTCTTTGTCTAGATTTGGCAGTCCATGGATGCATAACTGCAAAGTAAAGCTTAACAATTTAATGAAAAACTGAAGCTTAAACTTTAAATGTATGAAAAGGGGGTTTAAGGGTAGATGCATGAGGCTGTGGTCCTGGAACAAACACACCTGGCCAGTCCTGACTTGGAGGGCCCCACAGGTGGGGCCATGGGGAACTGGAACCTCGGGTACATAGGGCCTCTGATCCCACCCTACTGAAACCAGGGGGGGACAGGCTTAAATTAAATTTCTCTATCCCTGGCCAAGTTCAGGTAAGTACATTTAAATTACATTTTCAAGCATGGGCTTTGGTATTTTTGACCAGAATTTGCACTCTTCTCCTGCTTGATATATGCACCTCAAATTTTGTCCCAGCAGTGTGGTTTTCAAGTTTTAAAAATAAGTTGACTAGCCCAAAATATTTTTTTTTTCTGCGGGGCTCACTTGATCTTTAAGCAAGGATCAGAATGAAACTTTGTCACTTTTTCAAACTTTGGGCGGTTTTATGGCTTTTTGGTTCTTGAGTTAATAGTTCAGGAAAAAAACTTGGAAAGCACAAAACAACATTTTAGATCTTCTGATATGTAGTTAAATTTTCTGGAATAATGACAAACTTGTTCATTACTACAAGTATCTGAACTCAGACAAGCCAGGAATAACAGAGCTAAATACATTTCCAGGAGTAGGGTCTTTTAATATCCCCTGCTAATACAATTGTAACAAAAAGATTGTGCCTGAATCTTCTAGAGGGCTTTTGCTCTTGGAGTGTTTTACACAAAAGCCTGGTGATGCTAAGCTCCTGTTAAATGAGAAATCACTGTGCAGTGTGATGGGAAGGTTATCCAGCAAGCTAATGATGGGAGGGGGGCTCAAGCTGACCCTTGCAGAGTGGGTTAGCTGTTTTAGCTGTTCCACCGTGCCTGCTGGTGCTGGTTATTGTCAGAGCCAGGCTCAGGCTGCCCGTGCTCACTCTGCTCCTGCTGCTCCACCCAAAGAGGCAGGAGCTGCCTCACATCCTCCTGTGGCTCCTGAAACAAAAACCACTTCTCAATTCCAGCTCTGCTCAGAGAGAAGAGTAAAACTAAAACTGTCAAACATGACTGGGACAAAGGGGAAAGCACCCAGTACTAAGAGTGTCTCAATAGCAGTTCATCTAAGACTCAATAAAAAAGAAAGGGGGGAACCCCAAACTCTGAGAGCTGTAATTGATAATGGGTATCATTGAAGGCTTTAGAACACTCTGTTCTGTGCAAGAACAAGCACAGTTTGGTTGGTTTGATGAGGTGCTTGAACATATAAGTCAAGTAGCAAAATGTGTGGTAGTGTTCACTGAAGATCTGTACAACTTTTCATCTTGAAGATGTAGCAAGACAGGCACAGCAACAGCCAATCAACAGTTTCCTCCACTACTCTCATGTTCAAAAATGGCAATTTCTAATGCATGATGAAGTGTATAGACTTTACACATAGTCTTTCTCAAACAAAGTAGTTGTCATGGAAAATATCTCTGCTTTCTTGCAGCAGTGCAAAACAGCTTTCCCACAGGAGACAGCTATAGAAAGCCCTCCCCAAAGCCAACTCTAGCCAGTCATGGTTATTTAATTTCACCCTTAAATCCATCTTTTTACATTCTAAATGGAGGAAACAACAAGTCTAGCTGCATTGGTGGGTATTTCAAATAACCTTTATTATAAATCTTTTCCAGGCCTATCAGTTCCTTCCGGGCTTTTTCCCAGCAAAAGAGTTGTATTATATAAACAGGAAACATATAGGAACTTGCTAATTGCTGGTTTATTTTTCTGGTTTATTTTTCTTCTGCAGCAACGGAGGCTGCTTTTCTTACTGTCACTGCAGGGATCAAGTTACAGCATGGAGCTGGGATGCTGGAGAAGAATGTTAAAGCGGAAACCTCCTTCAGGCTCAAGGAGCAGAGTAGGTTAGGACTCTGCTCTGTTGATAAAACCCATCAGTTGTTTCTTCTAAAGCTTCCTTATGAACCCTGTTGAAAAGATAGTCCTAAAAATCAAGGGATGGTTGATTTTTTGGAAAACTGCTTTTATATCACAGGGTGATGCTTAATGCTGTGGGTTTTAAAGGTGTTTTTAAAGGGCTGGCCAGTAATCTGAGTGCTGCACAGCATTAATGATTTCTTTTTTTCTGGCTGTGCTGAAATTCATACATAGCTGTCACCTCAGCCTTACTTTCAGCTGAGATAGATTCTCTGTGAGGCCTTGTGGCAATAATGCTAGAACACTGACACAAAAATACCCAAAAGTATTAGAGCTGGCTCTTATTTGAAGAAAATATAGAGAAAAAGCTGCTCACTGATAAAGAAAGCTGGAGGCAGGCCTGTAAACTATTTGAGGATCTCCTGTTTCCTGTTCAGAGAATGTCCCATTCAACCAGGACAAGTCCTTATATGAGATCCTTTAACCACAGATCTGGATCAGCTTTTAAACCCATTGTAACCTTTATTTTGGGACTAGTTCCTTGGGACAGTTACCCCAGCTTCTGACTTTGACTGTTTCAAGGTTTTCTACCACAAGGACAGGGCTCTCAGCATTTTCTTTTGTTTTTACTGCTCTTGTCTGAGGGACTGTGACTGCTTCTTATGTTATCCCTTTTTTGCTTTGCTTTTGTTATAACAAGCATTGTGAACCAGCTGGAAGAAATCCTTAATAAATATAATACTCCTGTGTTGATACAGAGTTTACTTGCAGAGTTTGTGCTACAGTGGGCTGCTACAGTGGACTGACTGAACTTAATGTATGCCCCTAGATTCGTATCTGAGAAAATAGATAATGTTATTGCCCTGCTAATAATAGTTTCCTTGTTTGCCAAGAAGAAAAATGATCATTTCTGGGATCTTTAGGCGTCATCATAAATTAAGTGGAAAATAACCCCATATGTGAAGTGCTGGAGTGTTTCTTGGAGCATGCTCAGTCAGTCTCCCCAAGGAAGCAAACCCCTCCTTGTAGCTGTTTTAGGAAAGCAGAGGTGTGAATATTTTCCTGAGAGAAAGGGGGTTTACTGTTGATAGCCCACTGTCAGTGCCTGAATCTCATATGTTTTTGCAATACATTTACTGGCATTTAGAAGCCTGAGGAGATAAGTGATTCAAAGGAGCAGCGTGTTACAGAAAACAGCACGTGAATCAAAGTGAAAAAGGGGAGCTAATGAGACAGTGATGATACAGTGAGGAGTTTACCACTAATCCTTAGGCAGTGCTTTTTGCTCTCTCCTGAAATTCTGTCAAATCCTCTCACTGTTATAGTAAGACATTTCTGAAACAAAGACCAAGACTCCACATAAAACAGAAATAAATCATGGGTTATAATGAGGGACTCGTCAAACATTTCAAAAAGTAACAACCAAGTAGCAGGGAATGTTATACTAACCTGGTACTTCTGGTTGGTTACAGTTATTGATATAAAATCTTCCTTGGAGGTCTATGGCTCTCTTAGGATGGCCACCTCATACACTGAATTGTGTGTTTCCCAGGCAACAAATGCATTTTGCTTCTGTGCTTCAAGTTTATTTAGGGAGAAATGAGGCCGTCAGGATGTAGGGGACCTAAAAAGGGGAAGGAAGGGAATAGTTGCAATATGAGAATATCAAACAACAAGAAAAAATAAGCTTTTTTTTTGCCTAGAGCTGGGTTCTGCATACCTCAGCCCAGGGTAGCCCCAGTGAAGCTGGTAGAGAAACCTGTGCAAGCTGAGTGAAGCTGGCTCCAAATTGGAGGTATTTATCTGAAAATGCCTTAGAAGTAGCAAATCTATCAGATTTCAGTTAAAATAACAATTCTTTGCAGCTCTGCCAAATGTCTGCAGGCTTCTGGTGATTTATTGTTCAACCAATGCATGGAGAAAGCTGAGGTCTGCCTTCCCCTGCTTCCACGCCAAACAGAGGAACCTTCACAAGACCTTGGCACTTGTCAGATTTAAATCCTTAGGGCAGTATTTCTCACCTCAAGTGCAAAATTCACCACTTCCCTGTGAAAATCGGTCTGGGTGAGAGCTGCACACGGAGCAGAGCTCACTACTGGAGTTTATACAAGATTGATTATGTGGGTTTTGGGTTTGCTCTTGGTAGGGTCAGAAACGGGGGGGAGGAGGGGAAGCTGCTAATTATCCTCCACCCCCTTTCCCAATAAACTTAAAATAGCTGTGTTAGAGTGCAATCTGGGTCTGCCTAATCTCAGTACTGGTTTTGAGAAATAATCTCATTCCCACTCTCTCAGTTTCTTTGAAAGGCAATGAATTGGAATTACATGTAAATGCCAGCAGTATTTCAAAGGGAGGCTGAAGCACAATGTCTGGCCTCTAATTAGGATTGCAGTGTGTGGCCTGTAAACTTGATGATAAATGAAGCAATTGGCCATCAGTGGCTTCAATTAGCTGGCAGTAAAAATGGTAACAAAATAAAGCCACCAGTAAGGAAATTTGCTCTGAAAAGTGATGCTGTGGGTGGACTTCAAGCTTTGCAATGAACTGGGGCTAATTAGCTTGTTTGTTCATTGTTCCTCAGGGCCAGAGCAAGTGCCTAATTAGAGAGAGCTTTCCAGGGCCCAAAGAAAACAGGAAGAGAAGATGTGCCATGGTTCCTCTCTCAGGTTCTTCTCTCTCCTCTCTCTATCTCCCCACACCACTGCGGGGAGAGCACACACTGCTCTTGCTTCTCCTTTTGGAAAATTTCTCGGACATTTATTGGCAAATCAGACTTCAGCAGAGCTTTCTCAGACCCTTTTCTTGAAGCAGCAATCAGAAGTCAGGAGCTGGCTTGGCGCTGGCATTGTGCTGGGGAGAGAAGTAAAAGGCAGTGAGCCCTGTGGTTGCTGAGCCTGGCAGTGATTCCCTCACTGTGTAGAGCACGGCTCTGTTGGTTTTGACACTTAAGTGAGGGAAAACAAGGATGGTGTGGTACTTTTCCTGGTGAGAGATTCATCAATGTTTTCCCACTTTGCCCAGACAGTCTTTTATTCCAGGACACTCCCCTCTGTATAAACAGGACAACCTGATTGCTACCAAAAATACACAATAGGGAAAAGAGTCAGGCTGGTGGTACTGACACTGTTTTCTGTCTGCTATTCTGAATACATTTGTCTGTCACCACCTGTAAAGTCATGCCTCTCAGTGGTGATTATCATTATTTTAGTGGGAGACTTTGAGGCTGTCTCACTTCCCATAAATGCTTTTCAAAGATGATGAAGATGCACAAATAAGATAGAAGCAGAGTGTGAAAAAACAAGGGATTTTCAAATTGGGGCTTACGTTTTCAATTAGGAGACTTTGTTATTGAAAACAAGAAGCTAATTTGTCAGAAGCAAAGGCTAATTTGTCTTCACCTCTAAAAACCAGAGGGAAACAATACATCCTGCTCACTCCAGACCCTCTGGGGAAAACCAAAAGGGCTGCCCAATGGCAATTCTGCCAATTCAGCCTCTCTAGGAACTGCTGTACCTGTTTTAGAGGACAATAATTATTCCTTTCCAATTTTTATGGTATCCTAAAATGCATCCTAATTGAAATACAGCATCTAGATAGGGGCAGGGGTGAGGAATAAAGGTGTTGCAATGTCAAGCTTATGTGATTCAGGAGTAAGCTAGGGAGAGCTGGGGTCTGGCCCTGCTGAAAAATTCCTTTTTGAAGGTGTTAAGCCCATCAGCTTCCAGGAAAGATATTGTATTTCAGTACAGATTTTACCAAATGATATCAAGATTATTTGGACAGTGCCTGTGAAAATTGAAAATTCAGTTTGAAAGTATAAAAATGCTGCTGTGGCACACTCTAACACTAAATTTTCTTGATTTTTTTGCATCTCAGGGCTAACATCTCCAGTAGCACTTCACTCATGGTACATTCATTGCACAGCATGCTCAGCATTTTACTCAAAGCAAAACAGACATTTACCTGTCTGTCTGTGGTGCTGGATGTGTCTGCCCATGTCTCAAGGAACCCTGTGTATTTGGCTGTGCCTGGAGCAGGCTGGGACGGACTCCTGCTGGCAGCAGGCAGCTGTGGGTCAGACCCACACTGGGCTCTGCAGGGACAAGTGGACTCTCAGGAGATAAAAACAAATGTCCTAGAAAGGCTGGAAGGCACCACTGTGTGTCATCTGGTCCAGCCTCCCTGCTCAAGCAGGGTCACCCCAGAGCACATTACACTCCATTGTGCCTGGACTGTTCTTGAGTATCTCCAGTGAGGGAAACTCCATAACCTCTCTGGACAACCTGTTCCAGTGCTTGGTTACTTCACCATAAATGATTTCTTCTTCATGTTCAGGTGGAACATCCTGTGCATCAGTTTGTGCCCATTGTCCTTGTCCTGTTGCCTGGCACCACTGAGCAGTGTCCATCCCTTTGACACCCCCACCTTCAGACACTGACAGACACTGATGTGGTCCCCTCTCAGTCATCCCTTCAAGTTCAGGAGGTCCCTGGTATTGCTGCCATTCTCTGGATAAAGACCAGCTACCCTTTGTGCTCAGAATTGTGTCTTTTTCAAAACGACACCTTTCCAACAGTAACCTGCTCTTGATTAATTTATTTTCTTCAGAGAGTTGTTTTTAAACTTTCAGTGCTGCTGCCTCTGTTCCCTGAACAGTTGAGCTGTGGTGTTCAGAAAGGCTTTGTGGTATTTCAAAGAGCAATCTACCATTTTGCTTCTCTTCAGGGAAGTGTGAACCAATGCAGTTAGCAATCCTGGCTGACATCTAAATTCTTAATGAGAGGAGTATGTTCTTGCAGAGCAGAGAGAAATAACTGAGGTTGCATTGCATCCCCTGCTAGTTGTGGTTATTATCAGTATACATTTATTACTAGCAAACTGCTGGGCTGGACGTTTAGCCCATAAACTAAAAATACTTTTATGTTTTGCTCCTCTGTTTGAGGATTTGCAATTGGAAAAAAAAGGGTTTTTATTTAAAAACAGGCTGCTAAAATGAGACACATAAAATATTGCTGTATTTTTATTATATATAAAATGAAGTCTCTGCATTTGTTTTTTATTACTGCGTTACACACAACAAATGAATATGCTCTGAGCCAACAATTTCTACTGTTACACATGTGCACTGTGTTCCTCTGACTGCAGAGAGTTTTGACTAAGCCCTTCTAACCAGTTGAAAGAGTAGGCTGAATGATATTAGCTTAAGCAATGAGAGTCAACAGGAAATGGGGGATTTGGGGTCTGAATACTGAAATGAGTCTTGGAGCATGTCATTTGCACAATGGCAGCTCTTGGCATCCAGTGGCTCTGAGCTAAAAATGAGAGTTTATTCCTTAAAAGTCTCCAATTTGGGGAATATGTGGTGGGCTTGAAAGGGCTCAGAACCTCTTGCCTGAACGACACCACTGGGGCTGGAGGCAGATGAAGACTTTAATCACTTCCAGTCATCTGCTCTGCATGGCTCAACAGGAGTGAGCTAGGGAGCATTACTGTGAGCAGGGCCAGCATGTAAGGCATTTTGGATCACTGGTGCTGTAAGACCGGTAAAATCTTAGAGCCAACAATATAAAAAATATTACTATGTTCTTTTTTATCTGCAGTGGTGACACAATACCTTGCCTATCCACTCCACAGCTCCCTGTAGAGTAGTAACTGAATGCCAGCTGAAATTGCCTCAGAACACAATTTTTTGTTTTAGATTCATTGCAGAAGGACAATCAAAACTGAAGAAAAAACAAAGTTTCCTCATCTTGAAGTAGATTCAAGGAAACATGCTAGGTCTGGGATTCCTTTTGCTTAGTTCAGTATTAGAATGTTGTATCTTTGGAAATATTCCTGATGCACGTAAGAGGAAGTCAGGAAAGAATGAGGTATGATAGCTTCGTTCAGAGATGAATAATGGGGTAGACCAGCAATCAAAAATCTTCCAATATTGGAGAAGAACAAAGCTTTCCTTTGCAAAGCTGTAGCTGAATGCGAGCACAGAATAGAGGTTTGTCACATCAGAGAGCCTTCAAAAACATAAAAAGCTAACAAAATTAAGATCAAAGAGAAGTCTGGAAGGATGGTTTTTAAAGGATCTGAGCATTGCCAGGAAAACTCCTTTTTTTTTTTCTTTTTACTCCTTTTGGGTGTCCTAATCCACTGACTATGGCAACATCCTAAAGACAGGAAGCAAGTCCATGACCCTTTCCATGTCAATCCGCAGTGAAGGATTAAGCTGTGTAAAGCATAAACCCTGTTGTCAAGCAGATGCTTGGCTCATCCTGCATGCCAATATTAAAGTGTACTGATCCCGTTTCTCTATGATCTTTACCTATAGCTGTGCCTTGAAAACCTGCATTAGTTTCAATTTGAATCTGAACTGTTCAGTCCCAGTTCATGATGATCTTAATTCTCATGTACCTTCAGTGGGTCCTATCTTCTCTGTAATGATTGCTGTTACTACCTGGTAAAAGCAACAGGAACAAAGATTGGCAATCTACCTGCCCCTGGTTTACCATCTTCCCTGTCAATGCAAGATGGGATGTTCAAGGTAAGTCCCTAGTTCTTTTCCACCATGGTATTTTTCAGAGTGAACCATAAATCTATTATCACTCCAGAGGGAATACTTATCATTGGGTCTGATTGCAAAATTGAAGTATGATTAAGGAGGTGGAAAATGGCAGGGTAAATGGCAGGTGTAAAGTCCATAACATGATGAGAAACCTCATTCCTTATTATTATAGTATTATGCATCACAGGCTGTTCTGTTCCTCCATGGATCCACTGCCAAATGGCTCAGTCAAATGCTCCTTCCTTGACTCCCTTTATTCTCTGGATGGGTGAAAATTGAACTTGGTTATAGAAAATTAATTTAGCAGCCAAGGAAATAGTGCATAGAAAGTAAAAAATGTCTTTTCTGACAGAGTACAGGTGAAGAAATATTTGGATGAGATGCTGTGAAAGAAGAATATCAATATCCTTTCACACCAGGACAAGTATTATGAAGAATGTTTGTGTAAGTCCTAACAGTCATTTATGAATGTGGGGTTGTTAAAGACAGATTACTTTCTTAGGTTGCTCAAAACTAGCTCCCTAGACTGACAAATGTAAAATGTCTGCTAATAACAACTTACAAAGACAGAGCATACACACACACACACACACACATACACACACACACATATATATATATACATGCACACACACACAAACTCAAATACTTCTTAGTCTTCCATAGTATTCTTCTCATGTCTGCTCATCTGCCTCTACAAATGTTGACGCAAAAATACTTGTATTTGCAGGTTATGGATATGTTATTTACTCTGCATTTATTGGTAACCCACAAATTATGTTAAGAAGAATGGAAGAAGACTTTCCATTCTTTCAGGGTGGCTCCCCTGAAATTTGGGATACAGGATCATGGACAATCCCTTCAGTTCCAAAGGGAAAACAAAAGGTATCAGGATATACTTCAAAATAGCTACACATAGTGGCATGGTAGTTGTTTGCTGGACCAAATATCTTCTGGTGTCTGTCATGGGCTAATAATCCTCTGTCTGCATCAGGATTGTGAGGAAGAGAATAAACCCTGGCACCTGAAAGAGGACCTTATTTGTGTGTTTGTATAACATGTGCTGTTTTAAGCAAGTTTCAGTAATTTCTCTAGCAATACCCAAGTTTCTGGTGTAAATAGTTTCGCAGAACTTGGAGATTTCTTGCTGCTGTCCTGATCCTTTCCTCTGTGTGACTTGATCTTACCATTGAATTTCAGGTGAATTAGGAAATTAATAAATGACTGTAGTTGAGTATTTATTGCTTCTGCTTATGTTAAAAAGTTGCCTCATTGAGCAGAGGCAGGGTTGTACGGATAAGATTAGGCAGAAATTTGAAGTCCAGTGTTGTAGCAATAGTATAATTTTGCTGTTCATGGCATGAAAATGTGTTTTCCAGGCTGCTTGGCAAGGACGGTATTATTGACTTTGTCAAGAAGAGAATTGGATCTACTGGACCAAGTTCTCCTTGCTGTCATCACCTACCTACCAGAAAAGTTGTATTTTTCTGGCCTTTTCTGAGCTCTCTCAGCTTCAAGAATAAGGTCTTACTAAAAGACCTCAACCTCTGTGAGCAAGAGGCAGCTGGAGGTTTGCTGGGCAAGCTCTGCAGCTCTGTCCCTGATCACTTTGTCACTGGTGGTGCTGGGCAAAGCCTGAGGGAAGCACCAGAGACAGCTGCCAAATTGTTTAATTGTTTGAGCAAGAAACTCTGATGTCCAGTTAGGACTGGCAGTGAGATACAGAGCTGGAGGCAGCTCAGGAGCAAGAGGCAAGTGCCCCGCTGTGGGCACCACTACCCAGTGCCATGCAAATGAAGGGCAAATACTATTAAACAGCCATTCAGGACAGCAGTGCTGTAACAAAAAATTATTATTTTCTTCTCTACTCCCATTATATTTACTTCCGTGTGCTAAGAAGTGAACTTCAGTCCTTTGAAGTTTATCTTTAAAGGGTGAAAACATTGCCTAGCTGAGTAACAGCTGAACACTTTGAGGACCATTCACTGTGTACCACTCTATAAAAGAAAAAGAAATAGGAAACAAAACCTCTCAGTTATCAGGGAGACTGTGGCAAGGAGTAAATAAATGCCAGGCATGAGTATTTGCCTGAAAGTTAATAAATAGGTAGTAGCAAGGGTAGACTGCTCCAAGCACCTCTCATGGCTGGCAGATGCTGTGTGTGATCGAGACCTGGGGCTGGTGTGTGCTCTGGGATGAAGGATGGTTATCTCATTTAAGCTGCAGTGAGCAAAACTCTGAGAAGGGCTGCCAGGCTTGCTTCTACATCTGTGTTTTCTACAGCCAGATGAAAGTAATTTTCTGAGAGCTGGCAATTGCTAACAGGGTGTGCACCAATGGGCTCTGTCCAGAGGTGAAGGTCTTTTCCATGGGGGCTGAATGCATTTTTGGCAGCTTATGTTGCTCTGAAAAATCAATGGATTTTTTGTAGCTGTTTGTTATCTAAAGGCTGTGTTATGCTGTGCAGTGGTCTTCAGAGGAAGGTGGATTAGAAGTAGATTAGAGTTGCAGTAAATGTGGCTTTGCATCAGGCCCTTGCTGTTTGAACTTTCTGCAGTTTGTGGTGCAAGCCTCCTTATCACTGAGCTTCTCCCAGTCAGGATCTGAGGAAAAGGAGTGCTTGTAGTTGAGGATCCTGTTTTGGTTACGATTTTCTTTTCTTGATGAGTTTTTTGTTGTTGTTGGGGGTTTTCGTGTGTGTGTGGCTTGGGTTTTTTTTTTGTTTGTTTGTTTGTTTTGCTGTTTTTTATTTATATTTTTGAATTCTGCATGCTTGTATTGCCATATGAAGCAGTGTCGACAAATCTGACCCCAAATGATTTCCTGGTGTGCTGACATAGTGAAGGCAGATAGTGAGGTAGCCCATACCCTAAGGAGGTTTGCAATACAAGCAAATAAATAAAAAAATGAAAGGGCATAATGAGTCATGCAGGGATTATATGATTTTGTTCTGGCTTTGCAACAGAAGGGAAAGAAAAACTCTGATTTCTGCTGTTGACATGCCAGTATTCTGTCCATTAGTCCACATAAAAAATAGATGATGCTTACGTTCTCTTTTCACACAATTATATGCTGGTTACTGCCAACTCACAATTTTATTAGAGTATCCATATGTTCTCCTGTTTTTTAAAATCTTAGTCCCTGGATATGTATAATTACATGAGAACCTCTCTTAGGATTTATTTTGTTCATTCTTGTTTTTATTTTTAAGTATATCTAGACCTTAAGGAGTAAAGCTTAAATGTGCTTCATGAATACAAATTGCCAAAAAAACCAGAAAGCAGATAAAGAATTAGAAGGAGTTGTTCCTTTACTTTGTTTCTTAGACACATTGGAGTAGTTAGGCCAATGTCCTGGATTTTTTAAGGCTGATTCAACATTTTTTGAATCCTTTGGCTTTTCTCTACCCTGGTTCTGAGAAGCCTCTGAAAGAGGAATCCCAGGAACCCACAGAAAAGGGCCTGTTGTGTTTTCTCTCTGATTTGATTTTGTTCCATTTCATAGGAATCCTTATTCCCACCTGGGGAGAGTTTGGAAGCTGGAGATGAGCTTTCCTCAGGCACCTAATGTTAGAGGCTTAGAAATGCTTCCTTTCTGTCATGAAAAGGCAGCATGACAGCAACAGAAATGAGAGAGGAAGAGAGATTTAGGAAAAAGGGAATGAAAGAGTGGTTGTGATACATTCTGAATACCACTATGCTATTCCTTGGCTGCTGTCCTCTAATTATTAAAACATGCTGTTGGCTAATACATGTGCTTTATTCCTGGGGGATTTGCACAGAATTATTCACATTTATGCATTTCGTGTCTCGTAAGCCTGGGTATAAATAACAAAGGCAGACACCTGATTGTCCTGAGCAGCCTAATGTCAGTCAAATGAATTCCCCAATTCAAACCAACAGGTAGCATTTCCAGAAATGGGATTTTGTTGTGGAAGTAGTATTATTCAGGTTAGATGTTTTAAAATAGTGATGGTGTTGTGCTCAGCACTTTTTCTTGTGAACAGGTATAGTTGTGTGGCATTTCTAATAACCTAGGATTCTCACCAGTGTTAGCACAGGCAAATAGGGGAATACTAGTCCCTCACTCTGGGCAAGGCAGGAGACAATTCTGACTATGGATAAACTGATGGCCTCAAATGGATCTGAACACCTGCCTACCTTCCATCCCATACACTGAGGATATGAATTGGATTAAAAGTACAGCTTCTGGAACCATTCTGTCTGTGAACTTCACAATCATTAGGTATGAAGTACATTATTTTCTACAGCGGTTGGCCCTGATCCATCCTTCCTTGCTGTCTTGATACTCCCTCTGGGACTCACCTAACAACATTGCCACTCTTTGTTCATATTTTTTTAAAAATTACACCTCACTAGATTCCCTATGGATATTCAATCCCACAAAAAACTCCAAACACAAGGCTTTTGTCTTAAGGCCACAGTTAAGCCTTCAATTAACAAGTACCCAGGGCCACACTAGATCAGAGCTATCTTTGTTTGGAGCAAGGCAAGGTATCTCCCATGCATCCCTGAGACTGAAATGCTGCACAATTGTGGGGCTTGCACTGCATTTCTCCAAAGGTGCAGGAGAGGCAGTCCTTCCTGTTGCAGACAACAGGAGTGCTCCTTCATCTCCTTAAAGAGTAATTTAGCCTGGCTCCTAATCCCCCAGTGGTACCTGGGTCCCTGGACAGGGTGTGAGCTGCTGGTGCACCTTGCTGGCTGCAGCACATGTTCCTGGGGAAAGGCCAGGAAACTGCTCTTTCCATTTCACTGTGTTATAGAATAATTTAGGTTGGAAAAGACCCTTGAGATCCTTGAATGCCAGTTCCATCACTGGGCCATGTCTCTAAGTGCCACATCTACATGTTTTTTTAAAAACTCCAAGCATGGTGATGCATCTCATGTCTTCCTCTGCAAGCTGAGGGCTGACATCACTTCAGCCTTTACTGGCCTGCTCAAATGGTCAGAGCTTGAGAGCATCACAGCTAGTGAAAGAATTTGTGCATTTTAGAGCCCAGCATCAAGCTGGGGAGGTATTAGAAAAGGTGTTAGGTGTGACACCTGGTGCTATGACAATGCAGAGCTAGGGACTGGGAGACAGCAAAAAAAGGTCAATCAAACTTCACTTAGGGGTGATCAAGGGATGTAACACACTTGTAAGGAGCTGAGGGTGGTACTGGCCAGGTGGCTCCAGGGCTCCTGGATGGGCATGAGCAGTGCAGGGTGGCAGCCTCATGCTGGGGGGGTAGCTCTGGGACCCCAGGGAGATGATGGTGATAGACCCTTCAGAAGCCTTTGCCCCAGATCTATTCACATTCCTCTGAATACCAGGATTGGGATGTGCCCCAGACAAACACACTATCTTATACCCCTCCCATGAGATCTTATGGAGAAAGACTCTCCATTGATTTAAGCTTAGCCAGACTTTGCTGTGTGGAGAGCTGGGTGCCATTTCCTGCTGGATGATTTGTCCTGCAACAGCTCCAAGAGAGGCTAATGAAAAATGAGAAGAATGTGCTGGCCATCTTAGCAGCCATATTTCACAGTGTGGTTTTGAAACCGTTTGTTTTCTTAACTTCCCGAGGTCAATGGTTACGGGAGATGGATGTCACCACATGTGCTCATTTGGAAAAATAGAGATGGTCAGGCATCAGCTTAGTGAGCAGCAGTGTGGGAAGGCAAAGAAATTAAAACAAAACTAAACAAACCCTAAAAAAAAAAAAGTAACTGATTTGTTTGGGATATGGCCAGGATTTCAAAAATCTCAGTTCAGGATGTTGAGGCAAATTGAACAGGCCTTTCAGTTAATTTATGATTTGTTCTATACCTGAATAAACAATACGTAAATATCCTGAGTTACTCCAGGCTTTTAAAATTAACATTAGGGCTTTCTTGAAACAAAGGGACTCCCATCTCTTCCAGAAGCTTTTTGATCTCAGCTTAACATGAAAACTTGTTGTTTATCAGGTACTGGATATGCATTGATTTAGGATACCAACTGAGTACTTGAAGGTGTGAATTATTAAGGAAAGTAGTCCCTACTATTGTTTACGGAAGCCTAAGTGCTTGGAGGTTTTAAATAAAATACATTTGAATTTAAGTTGTGAGACAAATTTGAGCACTGCAAGTGCAATAGTAATGGTTTTAGCGCTTACATAAAAGCCTCACTGCCTGCTCCAAACTATTTCCCAAATAAGGATATGCATTTTACAGACAAGGAAGGCTGATGTAATTTATTGGTGCTTGAGGGCAGGGCTAAAGACCCTGAGCCAGCTGTTAATGGGGCCAAGAGGGAGCGTGGGTCTGTGCTCCCCAGTCAGGGCCCAGCCAGGCAGCAGTGGGGTGCCCGTGGCTGGCTCAAAGCCCCTGGGACTCTCACCGGTTACAGCCCAACATGGCATTAGCCTTGTGACTGCTGGATGGAAGTGCCACACAGCTGCATGGAAGTGCCACACAGCTGGACATGCTCCCCCCTGTATGGGACACAGCCAGGCTGGGATGGTCCCTGCTGGGCTGGCAGCAGCAGTGCCTTAATTTGAGTCAGTGGTTAACTGTGGGATTTGTCACCCAGTGCCCACTGGCTCTTCTGGAAGTGATGCTGGCCGGCTGTCCGACGTAGGGAGCTGGGAATATTCTGCTCCTGGCAGTAATAAAGGGCAAGGCAATGCTCCCTCCACTGCTTCAGCTTCCTGGCTGCGTCATGCTGCGCATTTGGTGATACTCAGTGCTGGCCAGGGATGAAAAAGAAATGAATTGGAAGGAAAGAGTATGACAAAAACGAATGGTATGGTATAACAGAAACTGGCTACAAGGCGTGAGACGCCAGTGCGGAGCAGTTATGCTGAAAAATGTTGAACAGATGGCATAGGACAATGCAAAGATTGTTTAACATTACCCTGAGGTACAGTGAAATATTGTCAGGTGTGGGAATGGAGTGAGATTTTCCAAAGAGGTCTTCTGGGACTGCTCACACGCCCCAGCGTCTTGGCAAGCGCTGGGAGACAAATTGAAACTAATAGCTGAGCAGGTGAGACCAACGGGATCTGCACTCCTGTTGTTAAAATGAGTCTTTAATAACACAGGGTGGGACAGTGCTGTATACTTGATAGCTATTTTTGTAGCCATTACAACTAATTTGTTTTATGTAGACATTGGAAAAGATAAATTACTAGTAGCATAGGTGATTAATATGCTAGGCAGAAACACTGCAGCTCTTCTTTCAGATGCCAGTGTCCATACACAGGAAAATTTACAGGAAGCTGTGAGCTCTGGCAGCCACTTTAGAGTGCCAGATATGAAGGCACTTAACTAGATTTAAACCAAACTTTAACATAATACATTTTAATCAAGAAAAAACCCTAAGCAGTCTTCAAATATTTTTTAAAAAACTTAACTATTACAACTGGTTAGTTGCACCAACATTTTTAAAAAAGTAATTGCATTGGATTTTTTAAACATCGATTCCTATAGCACATTAAAATAATTAAGAAAAAGTACTACTTCTTTCTTGACTTCTGTCTGAAAGTATGAGACAAAAGTTGTCAAACACTTGAATGTGGCTTCTGTGGAATCAACCCCAAGAGTGTTTTCAGTTACAAGAAAAAATGCTCTAATTTTTTGAGAATTATATTGGCTTGGGACATGATGAGGCTGGAGAAGTGCTTTCTGCTTTATTCATAAAAAGAAAAATTTTTGGAGGTCATATGTCAGACTTGAGTTTTTCCTGTTTTCTACAAAAACAGCAGGTGGTACTTGCAAGAAAACTCCATTCTTCTAATTTGCAAAAATTCCCAAGAAGAAAATATACGAGAGAGGTGCAGTGGGTTCCAGTGTGAAACTTGGCAAGAAAGATTTTGCCTGCAAAAATCAGGGCTTAGTTATTACATTTGGCACTTATTCTTTTTCATTATGCAATAAGGACATGAAACATCTACTGGATGCTCCCTAGAGATGGACAAAGTTCTCCCTTGAATTCTTTCTTATAAGAAGTGTATGCACAAAATTTTTTTAAAGGTTTCCATGAAAGAAAAAAGTGAAAGCTGGAAAAGTTGTGAGGTTGTTGGGGATTTTTTGTCATGCCAAAACAAAAACCCAAATAAATAATTTTTTGACAAAATCCCAGAAAAATCAAAGACTATTGTTTGCTTTTTTAATTTCTGCTGAAAGATTTTGGGAGCTGTTTTCTCTCTGCTTGTCAACTCTCCTAACCTCCTCCTCTCTCCTGGAAGCATCTTTTTTTTCCATGCTTCATAGGCCTTTGTTATTGTTTACAAATATTACAATTTTCAGTTGTAATCTACAATTTCTATGAGTTCCTGCTTGTATTGTGTTTTGAAAGTCAAGGTTTATAAACCTAGGCACTTTGGTTGTTAAGAGTTTGATTCTGCAGTTTTGGACAGGGAAACACCCTTCCCTGTGAATGTCAGAGTTAAGATACCAGGACTAAGCCCAGTTGCTGTTGGCTTGGAATTCCTTGGGGGTTTGATCCCCAGGAGAAGATGGTTTGGTGATGGACTCTGGTGTAAGGCTGTGCCCTGGAGGAAGATTTCATGCCCACATTGGGCTGGGACACACAGGACACCATAACCGTGTTATGTGCCTTTCTAGGAACCTTCTTTTAGCTTTCTGATGCTGTCTGGGGCTTGAGGACACTCCTCTAATCCAGCCTCCAGTAGGCACAGGCCATTAAATACTTGTTCTTACTATTCCCAAGGAGATCTGTAACCTGCTTTGCTTTATAGGTTGCCCAGGGAAGTTGTGGATGCCCTGATCCTGGAAGTGTTCAAGGCCAGGTTGGACAAGGCCTTGAGCAACTTGGTCTAGTGGGAGATGTCCCTGCCCATGCCAGGGGAAAGAGGCGTTGGGACTAGATGATTTTTAAGGACGATTCCAACCCCTTAACATTCTACGATTTTATGATACTCCAATTCTACGAATCTATGATTCTATGAATCTTGCCTTTGAAACCTGCGTTCCCCAATGGTCCTTCTTGTGCAGGCACAAGAGCCCTAAAAGTTCTAAGGGTTATCACAACCCCTTTTTTAACTTGTGTCACCCTCCAAGAGCTTCCCTGGCATTGCCTTTCCTCTGACATGATTCCCTGCTTTTCCTCCTCCTGTTTTTAGTGCAGGTTAACAGCACCCCGAGGCAGTGACTGTGCCCTGTCGCAGGTGTCACCGTGCAACCTCTGGGAGGCTGGTGGCCTGGCTATGCCTGTGCCAGGACTGACACCTGACAGACAGACAAGGAAGTCAGTTGGATGCACTTTGCATCTTTCTTTGCCTTTGTCAGGCTTCCCACTGCTTTTTGAGTGAGCAAAAGCCGCTGACATTACCATCCTTGTTTTGGAGGGTAAAATAGTCTAGTGAAGTCATGGTGAAAATAAACAGCCAAATTATGTCAAAATGAAACATGAATATCTAGGCATAGCTTCATCACTAAGAGTTTAAAAAAAAATCACAGGAAGTGAAAGAATACGTTTGTTTTTTTTTTTAATACAAGCAACAATAAAGAAGCCACAGTGCATCCAGCTGAAAAGATCTCTCCCTAAAGTTTCATCTTTAGTGCTTTACTTCTCCATGGCTGCAGGCAGTTACATGCGCTCCCTAAAACTAAATTAAGCTTTCAGGCTCTATATCTGATTCCTCCCTGTCTTATACCAGGAAATGTAAGTAGCATGGCTGATGTTTGCAGGGCTAAAATCCAAAACTGAAGAATAAATTCTTGTGATGCATTTTTGCATTTACTGAAAAGCACATCTGTCAATATTTTTAAAAATTAAATCATCAAATTAAGATAGCAATCATTTCTCATAAAATAAACTATACTTTGTGTCCCAGACAATACATATGTGGGAATTAATCTCAACCAGGCAAAGCCTTATTTAATTGATTAAGTTTTAGATATGGTAAGTAACCACATTGGAGTCTATGCAATAAAGCTAAACATATGCTTTGCCTCTGCAGAGCTGGAGCCTTAAAGCTGAAAAGGTATAAAAGAACTGCTTGGCTGGAAACCATCAAATTTGTAACCTTTCACTCTTTTACTACATACAAAAGAAAATACCTTGTATTATCAACAACTTAATTTATGGCGAATTTAAATGCAGTTTCCAGAAAATAGCTCCCATTAGGATCTCATTAGAAGACACTGCCACTTTTTCCAGCATGTGTTACTCAATTCCTCATGAAGTTTGTGGAAGTTAAGGGTAGGGACCATATTTTATCATGAGCAGGATTCAACCTTGTACCAAACAGTAAAAATTGCCCCCTGACATTTTGGCCTCAGGTCCTTGTAAATGCTCATTTCAGCATAGCATTCCTACTTAAAACACATGGCATGGATAGATAGATGTAAAAGTAAAAGAGTTATTTTGCATTCAAAAATTCTCCCATCCCACTTCCAGAAGTGGCTTGGATGTGGCTGGTGCCTGTGAGGCATCAGGGACTGCTGATGGCAGTGGAGGAGGAGTGTGAAGGTCGGTGTGGCCGTGGAACCCTCGTCGGTCTGATGGGTGCAAGGCTGACAATGAACAAGGACCTGCCTTGTAATCCAGCTTTGAAACTCTTGTGTGGCCTCTCTATCATGCAATGTTAGGAACTAGATGTGTTGTTTCAAGGTTTTCAACTTTTCCCTGGTTTTCACTCACATGTTGAAAATAGCTGGCTTCCCAGAGCGATGCCTGTGAAGGATGGCAAGAGACACTTGCTCTTTCCCCTCGCTCCCACTGACCTGCTTAAGTCAGGTTTCAAAGACATGCTGATAAAGGTAATTTCAGCCCAATTTTAGGCTAGGTCCATGGAGAAAAAGAAAAGTAAGTGAAAGCCCTAATTTTTCTATTTGTGGATTTATAGTGTGCTGCTTATTTTGGATCATCTCTGATGACAGCTCGGAGTTACTCTGTCATTATGTACTGTGCCACAGTCATGATGACATCTTGTAGTGGAGTGCAAATAACATTTATTTTTCAGGCAAAATATAGACCTAGTGGCTTTTAGATTTTTTTTTGGTTTTTTTTTTTTTTTTTTTTTGTGCTGTTTCTTTTTTTAAGGATTTTTTTCTCAATTATATTGAACTTAATATATCAATATTGTTCCAGTATCTATTTTATTCATGCATAAGAATGCATGTACATGTGTTTGTATATATATATATATATATATATATATATATATGGTACATGTGTTTGTATATATATATATATATGTTTGGACAGATTGTATATAATTGATTTGGAGCATATTCTGTATTGATGCAATATTGGTATTTTTTCAATGAAAGCTGTGCAATATATATGAAGAATCTGGCTTTTTCAATATAAACTACAAAAATATATGCTTGTCTTCACACATTCACCAGACCTTCTGCTACATGACATAAAGTATATAAAGCACCAGACCTTCATTCATATCAAAAGCTTATTTCACTTAATCCAGAGTGTTCCTTTGTGAAGCTTTCCCATTTTTCATAAAAGATTATGTTCTAAGTGCAACACTTTCAAAAACAAAGGGAAAAAAAGGAAAAGGAAGCCAGAGTAAAAATAAAACAACATATTCCCCAAAATTAAAACCAGGATGATATTCTTATGCAGGCTGAGCATGTTGTGGACTGATGCGTGTGTGTATATATACACATATAGAGCATGCAGACAACTAGATGTTAGTCCAAAACATACACATTGCTATGTCTGCCAGAAAGGAGTTTTGTTCGTGTGTGAATTTCTGAACTCTTATCCAATTAGACAGTTTTAGATAATTTTTAAAAACACATAGATAATTTACAGTGGGTAGTGAAGAGTGTAGGAAAAATTTACCTGTATCATCTCTGCATTAGACTGATTCAGTGATTAAGATTTTCACAAGGTCAAATACAGAAAATGGTTGGAAAATGTAAAATAAAACTAATAGTAGCTGGTTGTGCAGAGACCCTGGGATTTGAGTATCTTCCTAAAGGGCTACAGTAATAAACACAAATTCGTTACCTGAAAAGCTGCAGCATAAATTGCCATAAACTGCCAGTGCAAAAGCAGGTCTTGTTCCCAACCTTCTCCATGTTTACAATTTAATTCTTCTGAGAATAAGATCTGTACATGAAGAGAAGAGATAAAGTGTTTGACAGGGAGCAGGGAGAGCTTGTGACAAAGCAGCACTATCAGCGTGAGGACAGGCACTGCAGCTTTTGAGTGCATGGCTTTAAGAGTGGAACAGAGAGCTGGATGCATTTTCTTTCTTTGGGAATCACACAGGTTTGCCAGTAATCCTTCCCATCACTTGTAGCTGTGCTTCCCATGACTCTGGACTTTCCCTGTGATCAGGACAGGCAGAAAACATGAAATCAGTTAATTAGTCTTTCAGCTGGAAGCATTTTAATCTGCTGATAACAATCAGTAATTGGGAAGGGTGGAATGAAGCAGCTGTAATGCTTAATGATTTTTTGAGGGAAGAGGGTATAAAATTAAATCTCAGTTGTTTTTGTTGGTTTTTATAACTGGTAAAGTATTATTCAGGGAATTCAAACAATCTGTTCACATCTTTCAAGGATTTTGATGCTCTTTGTAAACTGCTTCCCTTACAATGACAAATTGCTGATCTGTCACTCCACTTAGTTGGCCCTACACTCTTGCACAGTGTGGACAGACAAGGCATGTAATTTCATTCCTACTTGCTCTGCACACTTTTTCTTGGCCTGCTGGCAAAAGCCCTCTGGTGCCAGGTCTCCCATTCCAGCTGTTGTGCATTTATCTTACCAGCGGACAAATACTTCATCATCCTGTAATTCTTTTTTGAATGGGGCTCCAGGGCAGACAATATTTGTGGGAAAATCTGCCCAGCCTGGCTGTGCCTTCTGACACAGGATGAAGTGGTTTGCCTCCCTGCCATTTAGGAAGGTCACAGAGAGACACATTTGGCTAAAGAGCACAGAGCCCTCTTTGCTGAGCCTGGTTGCTGCAGACACAGCAGCAGTGTGTGCTCAGTGCTGGGATGGGATGCTCCTCACCTGGCAGTGTGTGCTCAGTGCTGGGGATGCTCCTCACCTGGCAGTGTGTGCTCAGTGCTGGGGATGGGATGCTCCTCACCTGGCAGTGTGTGCCCAGTCCTGGGGATGCTCCTCACCTGGCAGTGTGTGCCCAGAGCTGGGGATGGGATGCTCCTCACCTGGCAGTGTGTGCTCAGTGCTGGGATGGGATGCTCCTCACCTGGCAGTGTGTGCTCATTGCTGGGGATGCTCCTCACCTGGCAGTGCCGGGCTGCTTGCAATGGGAAGCTGCTCACAATCTCGCCCTTCTCGCTGTAATTGTCTCCTGACAGCTACCTGCGTTTCCTCAGCCGCGTCCCTCTTTTCCAGTGAAACCCGAAACCAGGTGAAACTTGCTCAGTGTCAGATTTCACTTCCAAATTGAAATTCAAAGCTAAAAGAAGCCCTGGGTCTTTCAAGGTTCACCAGCCTCTTGTCAGCCTAAGATGTAGAGTAATATAATCTAAGCCAGTTCAGGGCAGTGGAAATAATGCGTCTGAGATTTCTCTCATTGCTTTTGTCCACACTTGCCTTTAAAAAAAAAATTATTTACTTAGAATCTTTTTCCTTCCTATTTGCACATCCTCTATGCAATAGAATATGTTGATTTTGTTATTACATCCAGGACTTACGTCACAGGGCAAATGCCTAGTTTTTAATGAGTGACATAGTGTTATAAGTTGAAATGTATGACAGAAAAGTACATAATTCACAACTGTGTCCAAGACAAACCTCTCACTCAGTAGAGTTTTATTTGGGTGAAAATAAACAGGCAAGTCCAATTAGGAACAAAGTCTGTACACAGGGATTATTTTTGGTTATTTTTAAAAAGAATTCTTTTTTTTTTAAGAAGAAGAAGGAGTTTACTTTGGATAATTCTGCTAAGCAGCTGGACTTTGAGGAGATTATGTAAGATGAACTAATTGCCAAACTTCTGATTCTTGTTTCTTGCTAGCCACAATTTAATTCTATATTAAAGTTTCTGGCTTTCACCCGCAGTTCCTCATGATTTGTGCTTTGTGCAGGGCCAGGGATGGTGAGTAAACAGTAACTATGGAAATCCTGAAATTCTTCTGTTCCTGTGCCAGCCATGCGGCCCATCAACGTCCTAGGTGCACGTTAGAGTTGCCTTAAGGCTATTCTAACTCATGCCTGCTCAGCTTCCCACAGGAATATCCACACAGCTGGGAGGAACAAAATTGTCATTGCTGCACAGATTTTATTTATTGTTTCAGTGTAGAATTTATGCCAGCCATATTTCACATTTATTTTGAAATCAAAGGTTTTAAAAGTGGTAATGTCATAAAGAACTCAGACAGTGAAAGACATGGGAGCTACAAAACTTGTCAGAGCCGAGTATATTGCAGATATCCAATTCTATACTTAAGCTGCATTAAATATAGCAGTGGGAAAAGTGGGGAAAGCATCCCTGTGATAAGGCACCAGCTGTGAACAGTTTGGTGGTCTACAAAAATGCTCCAACTGTTGCAACTGTTGGAGGAGTGACCCAGGGCGGGAGGGGTGAGGGGAAATCATGGTAGGAAATCAGAACAAAAATGCAAACACAGGCCTAGCCACAGAGGCGAGTTCATCGCTGACTGAGATTGTGACCTTTCTCTAGCCTATCAAAAGGACCATCCTACACTGTTCTGGTGAGATCCACCCTCAAAGTTCAACATTGATCAGCCCCAGAAGATCTTTCCTGGTGACTGTGGTGGAAATATGAGAGCAGAGTTAGGTTAGAGAGGAAAGTTCTTGATAGGAGAAAGGAACTCTGTTCTTGTTTGCCATTGCTATTCTTAGAGAAACTAATGTTTTGGTCACAGCTGGGGCTTGATTTCTTTCTTTGCTTGACCCCTGGGAGGTCACAGATAGGTCCTGAGGCAGTGTGCTGACATCCATGGGGCAATGTATCCTGAAAAGCCTCCTCTTCTGCCTAGTAAAAGCCCATATTCGACTTGGTGGTCTTATACTCTTACCTTTCCCATCTCCACCTCTTTGAAACCATGAAATATCAGGCTGTGATGTCACTGAACATGGAGGACACAAATCCTAGGAAGTCTTTTCTGTAATGGGATGTAACAGGAATCTCAGCATGGGTATGTGACAGGACTAATGATTAGGATGTACCATGCACATATTCAGGGATGTGAGATACAACTTTCACCATCCCAAAGAAATTCCATAATCTGAAAATATTCCTGTCCACTCCTTATCCTGTCTCTCCTCCAAACAGTGGGTTATTAGAATTTGAAAGTCTGTTTCAAGGAACACTTGTGAGATATCAAAAAGAGATTCTGTTAGTCTTGTCCGTGGCTTGGGTGTTTTTCCCTCAGTTTGATTTGAAATCACTCATTCTGCATGAAAAAAAAAATCATTTGGGAAAAAAACCAGTAAAGGACAGGGTACCAAACTTCCCTCTCTATCTGATAAGTCACATTCATTACTCCTTTTATTTTCTACTGATTTTTTATTATTAACTATAAATTGTTTGCCATGAATTATTAACTGGATCATTAAAAGGCCGAACTAGGACTATGGAAGGAATCCTTGCATTGGATACTGGAGCAGATCTCCACCTGCTTTGATACATCAGGTGTTTTGCCTCTGAATTTCATTGCAGGCTGCATCAGAGCCATCAGCACCTTTGTCTGACTGCATCGTCCTTGTCCCAGCTCCCGTGTCTGCAGGGACCAAACCTTTGTAAGGCATCATGTTCAGAAGAAGAGCAGTGCATCTGCTGACTTACCCAGGGGAAGCCCCTTGCTCTCACCTCCAGGGAAGATGTTCCTTCTGGCACTCTCAAACTGATGCACACTCCAACTCACAGGGACTGCAGTAAGCAGCTGAGTGGTGCACATTCACACCAGTCAATAGGAATTCATCTAAGCAGACAATGACAGTAGGTAATAAATATGATTTCAAAAAAAAACAACATCCTTGAATGGAAACTATTTCTTTATCAACAGGTTGGTTGATTTGTTTACGAATTATCTAAATGACTTCCTCTCACATTTTGACCCAAATATGTCAGTAAAGTGCCCTTGCTTTTCCTTTATTCATGTGGTGAATTTGCTTTTCATGCACCTGCTATTACTGTTGTGTTTCACTGACAAGCAGAGGCAAAGCTTTTCTCTTTTGGAGAATTATTGAATTACATTTATTTTCTCATGCTCTTTACTTGCCTCTCTGGAAAAGATCTCAGGTTCACAGGCTTAATGCCTGAGTGATCCACAGAGCCCCATTTCCTGCACGTTTCAGTGCTCCAGGTAACAAAAGTCATCTCTCTCTGGTCTCTGAAGTGGAAAACCTAACTGTTCCCTTCAGAATGAAAGGGGACTTTTGTTCCTACTTTATTACTTACGACTAACAACGTTGTGAAGGGCTTGCTGTTGTGCCTCTGCTCTTGCTGCTGCTGGGGTGTCTCACAGAGTGCATTCATGGGCTCCTTCCTACACTCCCAGTAAATGTGCTCCTCCTGGCATCTCTTTGGACAGCATGGCATGTGCCATGTTTCAGGCAGAGCCCTCACTTTGGTGACAGGATGTGTCCCTTGTACTCCAGAGACTCTTCCCTGCTCTCTTTGGTGTCAGGATGTGTCCCTTGTACTCCAGAGACTCTTCCCTGCTCAGGGAGGATGACCCCCACAACCTCAAGGGTGGATCATGGAAAGCAAAAGGTGCAGCTATGGTCTCTGCCGCTGCCTGGGGCAAGAGTTATCACCAACTCCCCAGTGTCTGGAATTGCTTGTTATTTATTCCTGTAAGTTGTCTTATTTGTCTGAGGGCTGCCCAGATGAGCAGCAGACGCTTGAGAACTCTAAATACGAGTCAGCCACAGAGTTCAGAGATTAATCTGTCCCTTTGGGGTGCTGAGCAGCCAGCAATCCAAACAGCTTGTTGTAAGAGGCTTAACAATGCAGAACAGCTGATTTCAGATTCATCCATTGAAAACATACATTCATGTTGCTGGATGTTGGAATAATGCTAAATCACTTTAATCTAAAACACATTTGAATACGACTCACACAGTTTAAAGGGCACTGAGTTAATCTTGGAGTAACAGAGTTGCCTTGTAAAATGAATTTGTGTGATGTTATAAGAAACTTATAAGAAACTTGACTGTGAAGGGGGCAGCTCTTTGAACTTGTAAATCCTCACTGTTTAGAAATATTCAGCTGCTTGAACACAAGACTAAATGCAGGAGAATTCAAACAAACTATTCCTCTGCTTTCCCACATTTTTATGTGCTCATCAGTGAATATTTATGTAGGAACCCTGTAGTAGAGCACAGTCGTCATTTCTCAGCTGTCTCCAATTGGCAGATCGATGAAAAATTTGGTGTGCTCCCACTCAATTGAAAAAAGTAACTAACAGGCTGCTAGGTCGTTTTCTCTCAACATTAATCCATCATTATCACCTGAAGGGCAGTACTTTGAAGACTGAGGAAGGTCCATATTTCACTTTAAATAATGCCTAACAGGTATAAGCTTGACATTTTCAGTTCCCACTAAAACTTAAAGAGCTGACAGCATTTTATTTTGTTGAGAATATATCTTTCCCTCCTCAAGGATTTCTATACAAAGACCTAGACATAGGTAAAGGTATGCCTTTATGCTAACCAGAGAAGAATCTAGTTAGTTATTCAGAAATGTCTTTATTTTGTAGCGCTTTCAATTATCATTGTGTCAGAATTTTTTAAATTATTTTGCTAATAATTTATAGGATTTGGGTTTTTTGTTTGGGTTGTTTGATTGTTTTTGTGGTTTGGGTTTTTTGTGGGGGAGGTTGGGGTTTTGTTGGTTGGTGGGTTTTTGGTTTTTTTTTAATAAAAATCTTCATGACCTTGGAAAAGGAGAATTCTTGTACATAAGCTACCTGCTTTGTTCTGAAGGAAATGCAGGAATCTGGTTTTGCAGCAGCCAGATGGGTTTCATCCCGAATTTTTCACCTAGGAGAGGCAAAGGGAGGTGGTAGCCTCTTTTGTGTAAAAGGTCAGGATTTCTGTGGAAATCCTTTTAGAGGTATAACATGGGTTCTATAGACTTGTGAAGTGATTCCTGCTCTATGTGGCCATCAGGACTGTCATCAACAAAGGGACTGGGACGTTGCTGGTGCTCTGCACCCAGCAGGAGCTTGGGGAGGGATCCCACCGTACCAGGATGCACTCAGCCCTCCCTTGCCTCTCCCCCAAGGCACACGCATGCACAAATACGTGCCAGGCGTAACACAGTTGCCAAAGGTTCAGAATGTCAGGTTCAGTCAGGTCTCAAGAACCTGCAGATGTTTCAAATCAAAGTGTTACCTTAATAAGAATGATTGGGTGTTTGAGAGAATATTTTGGTCTGCGCCTTTTGAATGGGAAAATCTATCCTTTCTCTAGCCTAGGCATTCTGTTCATCTGAGCATCCTCAGCTCAAGTTTCTTTCCATAAGTTGTCTGGAGAAGAAAGCCAGTGGTTTTCCTCTACAGCCATGATGGGTAGAATTTACTACCTTAAAAATGCCCAGATACAGAGTAAGGTGCTCCAAACAAATGTTGAGCAGCCTGTTTCCGGTGCTGCTGGGCTGGGGGGCAGGCACTGCCCATGGAATTCACTCCCCAGTGCCAGGCAGCAGGTGCAGAGAGTCCCATGGCAGGAGGAAATTTGGGAAATGGAATTCCAGATGCACTTCCTTGCACCTTGGACATGGCAGGAATGTATCTTGCAGTAGCCAGATGGACTCCAGTCTGAACCTGTCATGGTAGCTCAGGAAGGAAGGAAGGAGCTGCAGCTGTCAGAGACCTGCTGCCTAAAAGGTCGTGGGAGAAAGAGGAAAACATTTCTCTACAGCTTCCCACTCTTCCTGGGAGAATACTTGGAGCCCTGGCCATAACTTTTGCTGCACGTACTCCACTGTTCAGCTTTGAGGATTTTTTCCTCCTCATTCTACCATTCCTTAGAGAATCTACCTCATGCTGAGCAGTTTTGCATAGTCAATTATTAACTATGCATTATTTCAAAAAAGTGCTTTGAAATAATTTCTTTTTATTTATTTTAGGGGAAAAGAGGGGAAAAAAACTTTCCCCACCAATTATAGTTTCCTTTACTAACATATTTTGCATGAGATTGTTGTTTTATGGGATATTACACAACTCATTAACTTTTGGAATAGTTGGTATCCAACAGTGAAATCAAATCACAGGCTATAAATAAAGGAATTTTAAGGTAGAAAATCTTCACTGACCTGTCTCCTAAAACATCCAATTTTTTGAGGCATCTTGACAGCTCTGCAAATTCTAACTTACCTGCTTTGGTCAAAATGATTACCCATAAGAGCAACATATTCCTATGGATAACAGAATATAAAAAGTTTTTAAACACACTGTGTTAATATCTTATGAACACACTGGATAAAGGATATTCCCAAAAGTATGAAGAAAAACACAACAAATAACATTTATAAATAGAAAGGCTGAAAGAAGACAAGCAATTGAGCAAGAGTGCCAGTTTTTGAACCTGGAACTTTGTACAGCTTTTTTAGAAGATACTGTTGTATATTTTTCTGTCTTCCACAAGATGTAAAACATCACTAATCTGATTCTGTTTTTTCTACCCATCTAGATTTATACTGCATTCCTCAGTGTGGTAGCTTAACCTTACTATCTCAAAGCTTTACATCTATTCAGATATATCATCATTAGGTGATAGGTGGCCTATAAAATAATATTCAGTAAGATGAATTTATAGCTACATATATAATGATCTGATCCTTATGAGATACTGTCTCTCTTGGTGGTGCACATCAGCTGAAGAGCTGACAGTAAGCACTTCAATCCATTTAAATATATTTATATATTTATACATAAATACACAGGGAGATATATATATATATATATAGAGAGAGAGAGAGAGAGACATAAATATAGAAATATGTGCATGTTCAGATGCTGCCCTCTGAAGAAAAATGTTTCAGAGGAGTTGTTGGGCTCTCAGAGGACGAAGGAGAGGGCCAAGTAAAAGGAGTCAAGTCAAAACCAATATTTTATCCAGAAAGAAACCCATGGATTTATCATATGTACATGTATATATAAACCCATATGCATGGGTATCTTCAGATCAGAATATATCTTTATTTCCATGCACTGAAGGCAGGAGACACATCTGGGCAGGTAACATTGGCCGGACTTGTTCTGATGCCCCGAGTGTCTGCAAGGGAAAACCTGCCGAGACTCCAGGAGTGTAAGCCCCGTGCTCTATCTCTGCTTTCCTCAGCTTCCTTGCCAGAACGGACACACAGCTTGGAGGGTCTCCTTGTGGTATTAGAGCTGAGACCTCTGAGGGAGTATTCACAGATATATCATTTCTATTCTTCCCACATGTTTTAAAATCTGCACTTCCAACCCTTGTGCATTGTCCGTTGCTGTCCATCATTCAGGACTGAGAGAAATGAAGGACTGTGAATAATGATAATGTAAAAAGCAGCAGGCAAATGTAATCTGCAGCAATGCTGGGGGGGGGAGCAACATCTCTGACTGGACTTGGCTTGTATTTATATGGGCTGCTATTAATAATAAACAAATCTCTGCTCCTTTGCCATATGATAAGCATCATGTTCAGTACAGAGTTTCAAGATTTGGATCTGTGATGGAAACCTCCAAAACAATACACACATGACCACATCTGAACCCTTTGGATTGTTAAAAATCCGACTGCTCTGGCAAAGTCCATTACAGAGGCCAGGTGCTGCTGCTGTGAGAGTGGCTTTTACAGGTGCTCCAGGGGAAAAAAGGTCACACTGGGCCAGGGTGGTTTTCAGTACTCAGCTTCCCTTTGGTAATATTGTTAGACATGGAGAATATTTAAACAGGGTTTATGGCAACTGGCAAATCAATTGCCTTGAAATGATATGTATAACAAGGGAACTAAGGAAAGACTAAAAGTATAATCCCTAATCTAAAGCATTTGACATTTTCTGGACAGTAGTTTGGTATTACCCAGACTTGTGCTTGCAGAGCTGTCTGTGCAAATCAAAAACATCCATCATACTGAAATGAGCTTAATTATGAAAGTTTTGCTTTTCTATTCAAGATTTAATTTCAGTTTTTCCTAATTTCACATTACTTAGCTTCTCCTTTTACATTACATTCTTCTGTACACCCTGTACATCCATCACACTAAAGCTGTTGGAATGACAAACGCAAAAACCCACAAAGCTGATTTCAAAAGATGGATATGAAAATCTTCAAATCCCTGTGTTTCTAGTGGAATGCATTCCTTAATCATTGCAACATTTTTAAATGTATTGAAACCAGGAGTATCACTAGGGTGGTGGATGTGTCAGATCCCAAGGACACCTGAGAACTATCAGCACCCAACTGCAGCGAGCTTGGACAGACTGCCCTTACTGTCTCTGTTCAGTCATACCAAAACACTGATCCTCCTGAGGGGAGCACTGAGATTCAGTAACCCACGTACAAACCCAAGAAACCAGTGGTAAGATTATCTTTACCCACAGTAATTTATTGTTTGTGCTAAATTTTTGCCCTGGGTGGGGGCCCCACCTGTGCTGCAAAGAGGTTTGGGGTGAAACTCCTGTTCCTGCATCTTGGGGCTCTGCACCTCAGAGCCCTGGGGCTCTGTGGGAAGACATCTCTGTGTTAGGAAGCTTCACTACAGGTTAGGAAGATTCACTGCTGGTTGAAATAGTCCCCAGAGGCTACCCCAGTGTAAAACTTGGAAACAGTACCATGCTGACTTTCTATAAAACATGAGGAGTAAGAGTAGATCATTCCAAGCTGATTACTCAAAGTTTTTCAGTTGCACAATTTATCTTGATACAACATATATTTATCTGCAGCCCTGCTCATCTGAAACTCTGAAAAGGACTTAATTCACCCCCACAAAACCTTTAATACTGTTGCACATGGCTGAAATTTGTCTTCCTATAACACAAAAGCTCCTTAATGGTACTTTCATCCTTTAAATAAATCACAATTAGAACACCAGTAATCTCTTTTAAAATAGCTGTATCACTTCTGTATCCATTTATTTCAAATTCAAGATGCTGCAGCAAACTCCCTTTGGAAACTCTGGGTTTAAAAATTCCCATGCCACTAAGTGAAGAATATGATAAAATCAGTTTTAAGCGTCTCTGTCATGCTTGCAAGTAATTATTTGCAGCGCCAGTTTGGGGTGTTAGTGCCCAGGAGGCCAACCTGGCTGCACTGGAGTGCCCATCCCTACAGAAGCTGCAGAAAGTGGCTTATACCTGTGAGGGGGGACAGCCACAGCATAGTGATGGTGGTGACCATGGTGACCTGTAAAAAGAGAATAGTGAGATACCATCACTTGCTTGCTCCTCTCCCAAGTTTGGGAGGTCTTTGGCAAAGTCCTAAAGAAATGCCATGTTTGTAATATGAACAAATTGTGCATGGAGAAAGAACAGTCCAAGTATATACATTATAAACATGTATAAGTACACACATGCTCCAGATAATGTTATTATTGGAAAATTGTGCTGATACTCAGATTCTCTTCAGAGCAAAGTCCTTGATGAGCTTTTTAAAATTATTTTTGCAAGTGTGACCTACTAGAAGCACACCTCTCCTGAGGTGAGCTTCAGCATCACTGTTGGGCAGTAGCTTGCTGTCTTTACTGCTGTAGAGGAAATAGGAAACAGCTGTAATTAACAGATATTAATTTATACACCCCCTGCAGAGTCCTCAAGGAGCTGGGATTTACTACTGATTATGGATAAGTGGTTATGCCCAGGTTAGTTGGTGCAAGATTTCAATTTAATTTATTATTTCTAAGTCTTATTTGGACAGTAATCATTCTGCCCATGATACTTGCAAAGGCATTGTTTTTCCTCCTGTTAATATTCAAGTAAGTTTATTTTTAAAGTACTTTTTTTTTTCCATTTTGTGAAAATGTAAACAAAGCAGGATCAACATAGTTTCCCATTCCCAAAAGCCACATAGAGCATTTATTTCACGCATCTCAGCAATTTGAGGCAAAATCTTGTTTTTGTAATGAAAATACAGTAATTACACCAAGCAGGGTTGAATGGTGCAGCTACCCTGATGGGCTTCAGGGTAAGTGGGTTCTTAATGTTTACTCTGATTAATTCCCATGAATAGTTAAACAGAGCTCAAGGTTGCTTTAAAGTAGTTTCGTGTCATATTTCTGTGAAACCTTCTAAATGAGAACCCGTGTCCTTCAGGACAGTGAGGGGAAGACATCAGCCTGCTTGCCACTCTGACACCTTATTTGTAACATAATTCTTTTAATTAATTTCTAATTTTATTTCCTGCTTTTGTTAAGAGCTAGCCACTGTAACTCAATATGTATGGTTTTATTACTAAGGCTAAACTTCCCTGCCCAATAAAAGCTGGACAGGTGGCTAGCCACCATTTTATGAGCAGTTAAACCATTTAGCACATCGCCACTAGTTTTGCATTAGCACCAACCCTGGGATTCATTACATGGTTCAGCAGTACAGAAACCAAATACATTATGGCCCAGCAGGGCTCACCTCAGGCTGAGTTCTGCTTGAATTTTCACTCTTGGTATGGATGCAAAAAGTCAACCATCCTGCAAGTGACATGGTTGTAGTAGACAGCTTGTCTTTGGACAAACTCTGTACATTTGCAATGAATCCATTTGGTGAGAACTGCTAAATGGCATCAAACCAGAATCACACCACCATCCACTCCATGAAGGTGCAGATGCAGCCTTGGTGTCTGATGAGCAGCCCTTGCTGGGAGGGTGTTTCCCATTCTGCACTAGTTTAGGGTAGGAGTTTAAGAAAAACCCATTCAAAAACACAGAATGGAAAAAATAAAGACAAGAAAGTGTTGATGTTCTCTTAATCATTTGCTCCCCTCACACAGCTATGAAGCTTCCAGCACTTACTGCTAACCTCCAAGATGGTGTTTGTCATGTAGATATGCAGCCATTAGAAATATGAGAACCATCTGGTTCCTTTCTCCTTGGAGAGCAAACAGCTCTCTGCCAAGGTGGGCCGAAGTCAGATGGATTATTTCAAGATAAAAGGCCTGTTTGCTTTCTGTAGTTTCTCTCAGCCACACAAAATAACAGCACCTATTTATTTTTTCCCTGCTGTTGCTAAGTATATCTCTATGAGGGTCCACCTTTCTGCTTTATCTCTTTGCCCTTTTCACCCCCTCCCTTCTCTTGCACCATGTCTATTTAATTTTAGCTCAGTCCAATATTTCCCTCTCAGAAAAGCAGCACAATATTCATGTGATCAAATCTACAGTAAAGGTTAAACTTAATCTCTGAACTGAATTTTAAAGAGTATTTCATACATTTCTGTAAAAATGGTTGGAATTTTCAAAGAAATCTGCCTCTCAAATGAGTTAAAAAAGAGAAGGAGGAGCATAATTCTGGAATGGATGCTGCTTTCTGATAAACTGCTACCCTGAAGAAAGAGGAGTTTTGTAAGAAACAAGACAACTTTTCAGGGCAGTGTTATTCTTCAAGATGACTATGTGGATACTCATATTTGCTTTGATCTAGCAAATAATTTTGTCTTAATTTTTTTCTAATGGGAAGTTTTGAAACTTGCAAAATTTCTGGTGGGATTTTGGGGTTGAATCTGCTTCCTCTGAGGCTCCTTTGGTGCTGCTGTGTTCCTTCATTCCCTGGCAGTCCCATTTTGGGAGAAGCTCAGCCATGGGCACAGAACCGTGGGATGGCAGCAACATCCCCCTGGCGACCCTGTTTTATGGAGAAACAAACAACACAATGCCAAACTTCCAAGAAATTTTCAAAAAAGATCATTCTCTCTGGCAAGCAGAAAACAACAGCTTGCAAGTTAGGAATATATGTATTGACATTTCATTTCTTGCTGCTCAAACATACTTTGGGGTTTCATTTTGCCTGAGCTCAACTGCTGGTTGTTTATACAGGCTACTGGCTGTTTACATTAGGTCAATACATAGGACAGGCTGTTTATACCCAACCAGCAACAAATTCCACAGCACACTCTGTGTCTAGCACTGCTGCTTTTTCTATGTGCAGAGCTGGAAAGAAATAAAAAATTTGGCTCTGGAAATCAGCAAGCAACAAGCCCTCCTGTGTGTGGACTCTCCCTTGCCTCAGAAGTGACCAGCACCATCATTATTTAGTGTTTTCTTCAAAAATGTGCAGCGCTGAGAACAGGATCAGCACAACAAGAATGGCCCAGAGGAAAGTGAAGAGTCCCAGCTGATGTTTGTGTACAGGGTGACAGAACTCACATTTGTGGGCACTTGGTGCAGTGGCACATGCAGGTTTGCGCTTAGCTCACAGTGCAGCTGGCTCCAGCTCCACACAAGAAAAGCCTTCTGTGTTTAATTGGAATGTTTCTCTTCTGGATGACTTCTTGGGCTGCTCTGACAGAGCTATGTGCAGAGCTGGGCTCTCCTGCCCTGGGTGAGTAATGCTGTTTGTACCCCTCATATGATTGATAAACATTTGCAGTGCTGCTAAGAAGCTTCTTGGCTACGGATCAGTGGGATCCTGTCAGGCTGTGGGACAAGGGAGGTTTCTGTCCTGCTACTTTCAGCAGTGCTCCACTGATTTGAGCTGCCAGAGTCCATCCCTATGGGATTCACACTAAGTGAAGGATGTTGAGCTTGATGATCCTAAAGGTCTTTTCCAAACTAAATTATTCGGTGTTTCTCTTTCTGGAGCCCCAGCTCCCCACAGACCACCATGGCATTCCTCCTCTGTTTCTGCACTTTCCCTGGAATAAGTCTTCCCATGTCTTCCCTGCTGGAGACAAGACAAGGGGGAAAGCCCATCCTTAACTTGCTTATCTTGCTGGTCCCAGTAAACCTGTTAAGAGAGGTGCTGACTGTCCAGATACTGCTGGGGACCTTAATTCTGTGCTGAGTGTGTGTGGATCCTGGAAGACCAGAAATATCTCCTTATTTCTGGGAAATGCAAGCTTGATTTTTTTTTTTTTTTGCATACTTTCAGCAATTTTGTTCTCATTTGACATCTAACTCCAAATGCAATTTGACTTTCTTTTGATTTGGGGTCTGTGGCTGCCTGTGTGCATTCCCAGCTGTGGCCCTCAGGAAGAACACAATGAGAAAGGGCACAAGGTTGAGTGATACCCACCCAGAGGGGAATGGTTTCATCTCCTGCTAGTCAGCTCTGGGCCCTTAACACTGGTGAGGAGAGTTTCCTGTGGGTGATTCCTTCAACTAGATAGAAATGAGCAGAAAGCACCTGACAAGAGTCTCATTCCACCTCATCTGGGGGCTATTGATTACAGAGGAAGCCTGGATGTGTAGATAAATTAGGTATCTGGCTTCTCAGTGCCTAAGAAGGAAGAGGACTTTCATTCCATCTCTCCCAGTCCTTTCCAAGTGCACCAGCCTCACCAGGGCTGCTAAGGAGGGTAGCAGCAACTGGGTTGTGTGAGGATGCATGCACAATCTCCAGGAGTTATAATGTTAATGCCAGATTTTATTAATAAATAAATGAATAGCTCCAGGAGGGTGAAACTGGTTTAGCATCCCTCCTATTTCCATCATAAACTGGGAGCCTGCTGGGGCTCCCCATACCTCCCCTGGAGCTGGGAGATGATTTAATGGACTGTCTCCTCTCAGGGCTGGCTTGCACTTAATTCTGAACAAAAAATTATTGCTATGCTGGTTTTTCTGCTTTTCCTGCAGTAATATCATCAGGACGAATTTAATACAATATTAAGGTTGTGATGAGGTTTTATCTTTCAAGTGTGCCCTTCTTCAATGCCCTGTCACTACAGTGCTGGGTTTAAAGGCACCTTATTTGGCAGATCTCTCCAAGTAAAATAGTTTTTCTTTATCAATTCTTCATGTGGCTATTGCTAATAGTCTGAAAATTCACCATCTTGTGTCTTTGAAATCTTCCAGTTAAATGATAAAAAGAGGTTGCTCATGGAATAGGCATTGTTGGACATATTCCTGACAGTTGCACAAGAAGGAACTGAAGCCTGCAAAGAAACAGAAGCTCTTAAATTTTGGCAGCATTCAGTAAACTGCCTCCCATTAATAAATAACTGACATAACTTCCAGCTTTTTACTCCTTTACAGATGCTTTTTGCTTGGCAGCTGGCCTCATCCCAACCAAGTCAGGAGTAAAAATTCATGATGATTTCAGCTGGCCAAAGGGTCAGGGGGCTGAGGATGGATATCTGGATGCTGCAGCACTCTGGGGAGAGCAGGGAGCAGCAGCCTCTCCAAGAAGCCTCTGTGAGTAAAGGGTTCAGTCTGGTCCTCTTTAAAAGTCTTTCTCTGTATTTTAATCTTGGGCATAGATACACTCCATGATAATCTGCTTCCTGCACTGCTTCACTGACTCCCTTTGCTCCTATTTCATACTAGGGAAAACGAGCTCCATGGTACGTGGCAGCTGTGGGGGTCAGGTTTGGAGGGCTGAAGAGTGTGCATCCAGGTTAATCAATACCTGCCAGTGGGCTTAAGGCAGCTGTACCATTCCTTACCATGCCCCTAACTGAACCCCATCAGCCCAGGGATAGGCAGGGAGGTGATGCTGCTGTTTAGCTGCCAATGCTGCATTTGCACTGGGGCTGCCTCCATCGCTCAGCCCCTGTGCCATCAGTGGGGCAGAGGTGTGCCCCTTGTAGCTTACAGACCCTATAGCCACGAGGAGCACAGAATAAAAATCCCACCCTGTCTTTAAGCTTCAAATTGTAGCCCTGGTAACATTTGTTCCACTGGTGGAAGGTGGGCAGGAGCAGCACACAGGCTTGTGGGGGGTCCCTGCTTTTCCCTGAAATTCAGAGCTCATCTCAGCAGTGTGGCACTTACTAGTAATGACCCTAGGGGATCTCCTCTGTGCTGTGCAGGAATGGGCCTGAGCTTCCTGGCTGCCCTGCTGTTCAGGGAAGTTTGGGGTAGCTCAGGGTTTGCAGCAGAACTTTGCCTTTAGCAGAGGCACTGCTGCTCGATAGGGCTCTGTGCCTGCCTGTGAAATCCCACTGCTGCACTGCTTTTCCAGCAACAACTTTAAATGCCATTCATCAATAAATCCATTGGGCTGCTCGGCTTGTATTACATGCCACTGATTAACTACCATTAAATTAGCAGTTAGTGTAATCAGATATAAACATTCCTTTGTGGCTAAGCTGTTAAAGTTTTTTCCTTTTTACAATTGCGTGTAACACATGTCGGCACGAGACAGGCTCAGTAATTTCACATTACTGCAGCTAAATTATGTTTGTGGGCTCCAGAAACGCTTCTGGTGCTACCAGGCTCGTAAACACCTACCTGGCAGCGAAAGGCTACAACTCCTGCCCCAGAGCATTTGGGCTTTAACAGCGTTCGACGTAGTACAGTGAGTGGATTTATTACATAAATATGTGCCTGGCCTATGGGCAAGTGATTGGTAGGAGTTCAGAATTTGATTTCCTGACATTGACTGCTGACTTTCACCCTGGGTCACATTATTAATTAAGTCAGCATCTAACTCGTTGCAGGGAGACGTGAAAGAAAGGTAGCAGTTGGAAAGGAGAGGGGTGCGACTCCATGTGGCTTTCAGCTCTGGGAACTCCAGGCTGTCCTAGTCAAAAATGGATTTTCATTTTTTTCAAAAGGAGACATTTCACAGGTATTGTTTTGGACTTTATGTGTAGTTCTGTTCCCTCTCCATTGCTAAGTTTCTTTGTAACTCTTGAAAACAGAAATTAAATACACAGCTGCAGTTATTCTTTTGCACCCATGCAATATGGAACATAAAGAAATTATTACTGGAATCTACTATTTCAATGCCAGTGTTACATCATAAAAAATTACCCACCAGCATCCATGTTCCCATCATAGCTTTCTGTGCCCTCACAATGCAAGAAAATGGCTACAACGTGCAGCCCACACGGAGCACATATAATCTGCAGAAAAAAAACCATCTGTGGAACATAATTTTTTAAAATATTTGAGTGGTAGTGTTGCTGTTTTGGTTTTTTTCCCTGTATTAATCTGATTATGTTTCTATTGCTTAGGTATCACTGTATCAGCTTTTAGAAAAATACTTATACACTTTAAATTGTGTGCATGATCATAGGTGAAAATTTGCACCCACAGTCTAATAACTTGGGAGCTAGAAATCAAACTACTAGATTAGCTGGTTTAAAAATTCAGCCTTGTCTCTTTAAAAAACATGACATTCACAGCATTTAACTCAAGTTGTTGAGAATGATTTTTTTTAATTGTAGTTGTACTGTTTGGAAGTACTGTATGGATTGTTAAACTTGGATAATATGTTGTGTTTCGCTCTCAAGGATACCTGTAGTTTCTCCAGCTATGTTCAGACAGCTTTCCTGAGTCTTGGAATGGGAAAGCAAGAGGATTCAGCTTACACAACTGCCTGTGTTGTCTTACATTATGTTTGACTACTTGACAAAACTTATGATACAAAAGATTTGGGTTTCTAAAACCAAATAGTAGGTTACCCTCTAAATATATTCTCCTTCACTGTATGAGGAATTGAAATTTATATGGCTGCTCTTAATATTTCCTTCAGGGGTGCAAACCTGTAGAAACTGGATTAGTGTGTTGACTCCCTCAATTAACTTTAATCTAATATCCTGCCTATTTAAATTAGTGTAAACATTGGTGTATAGGGCTAAGGGAAAGAGTTGAACTGAAAAAGATTTATTTAAGGATTAGTGTAGTAGCTAAATTAGAATTAAATCCTGGAAGTAAACATCCCAGCAATGCAAGTTGAGGGAAACAAGAGACCACAGCAAAGATCAGTCGTTTGAAACAATAATGTGCCACCATGGGAAGAGAAAGGAAGAAGAGGAGAAACAAGTAAATCAAGCATTACTGTACAAATAAGACTCTAAGCCTATTACTGCCACACAGGTTGTGGGGAAACTCCCAATTGAATGCAATGGAAAGAAACTTTTATCCTTTTCAGCCTTCTCTTTGATTTGCTCAGTTGAATTACACTGTGGACTGAAATATCCACAGCAATTAGAGTAAAAGGATAAATTTATAGAAGAATCCCTGAAGGTACAGGTACAGGTACAGGTACAGAAATTATCACATTTGCTGGCATCAGATTTTCTACAACACATACTGAGGTCTTGTTAGACCCTTTGGATAAGAAAATAAGAAAAAAAAAAAGCAGTTCACTCTCTGTTAGGCTGCACTGGGAACCAGATTTGCCTGGGACATAAAATCATGAGTGCTTTCCCAGACCTAGCAGAGATTTTATCTCTGTTCTGTCCAGCACTGCCATGGCAATGCTCTCAGGGCCACCAGCACACAGCCAGCCAGATCTGGCTCAGCAATCCCACACCTTGCTGAGGTGAGCTGGGGTCAGACTTCTCTCCTGGGTAACAAGTGATAGAACAAGAGGAAAAGGCCTCAAGTTGTGCCACAGAGGTTTAAGATGGATGTTAGGGAAATTTTCTTTACCAAAATTCAGTGACTGGAACAGCCTGCCCAGGGAAGTGGTGGAGTCACCTTCTCTGGAGGGATGTAAAAGATGTGTAGATGCTGCACTTAGGGCCATGGTTTAGTGGTGGAATTAGCAGGGCTGGGTTAATTCTTGGACTTGGTCTTAGAGGCCTTTTCCAACCTTAACAATTCCATGGTTCCATGAAGCATCTGGGACTCCAGGAGTCCTTTGTGTGCCAAAGGCTAAAAGGAGAAGACTGTGTTCTCAGACTGTTGAAAGCTGTCTTCCAGATTTCAAATAAAAGCACTAAGCCTCCTCTTGATATTTATTTAGTTGTATTTACTTGGATAGAAACATGCTATCTACTGAACTATGACTTTGGACCTTAATTATTTTTGCAGTTTGACTTGCATGTCAAACTTGCATGTTTCTGTTTGAGCAAATGCTACTGATTTGGTGACAAAAATCTGACAAAAATTCAGCCTGGGTAATATGGCTGGAGGATGCTCTGGCTGCCTGATTTATAAATTAGGTAAGGGCTTAGGGCTTTTTTTGCTAAATACAGTTTAAACTGATTTTCTTCCTATATACCCAACATCCTTAGCAAATGTGAGCTATTCCCTTTTACCACTGGCCCTTATTGGCAGAGAAGCCAGCCCACTGCTCCAGTGCTGCCAAGGAGCAGTGGAGCCCTGTGTTAAATAGGGCTCTGCCCATCAGCAGACAAGGGCACAGCACTCCAGCACAAGGAGGAGGATGGCTTGGATCTGCAGGCACCCGGCACGTGTGGGGCAGCCTCTTCCAGCAGAACATACAGATTGCTTCCCAGCCACGTATAGAACTCATTTTTTAAAATTGTTTTGGCAGTTTCTTTGCGCTTTATACCCCCAAAAGACTGAAATGATCCAGCCAGCTTATTCCAAAGGAAAATGTCTGAATTTCAGCTCCTATGAGCAATTGTCTTGTAAAGGCAGGCAGCTTAGTATTCCATCTTTTTGACTAAAGCAGCTTTTAACAAGCTTGTTCTTGGCAGAAGGTTTTGGACTTAAGCATGACTGAAATACATCATGTGCCTTAAGAGCATGCTTTGTGTGAGCTGCCACCCTGCTTGGCAGGGGATGTAAAGAAACACTGGTTCTGGGGTGACCTGAACCCTCGTAGCATGCCTTCTGAGAGGTCAGCAGGGAGGAGTGAAAGAGTGCTGCATCACCCTTCATAGGACATCTTCTTGCTGGGCAGGGGAGAGAGTTTACAGGGCTGTTACTCACAGGACACAAAAACATCGCTCCACAAATTAATAATCCTTGGTCTAATCCTCTTCTCTGCCCGAGAAGAGGAACAGCCTGAGCACCCTGCCAAGAAAACCTTCCACAGCCCCTTCTGGGTGGATGTGGATGGCAAACATAAATGCAGCCACTCCATCTTCCTCACTCACCCTAAAAGGCACAGCTGTATCCTCAATGTTAAACATGAAGCAACAAGATCTCTGGATAAATTCTCAGTGTAAGAGTGTGCTGATAAACCTCTCCAGTCATGTAATTCAAGCTTTCTTCTGCCTGACACCTATTTCAGCTGAGCTGTTGTGTTTAAGGCTCCGTGGTATTTTCAATAACGTTACTTGACTGGCCCTTAGTTAATGGGGGTCGCTGTGATCCTGGGGTGTCTCAGCACAAATTGTGTGATGAAGTGGTGTGTTAGGGCCAGAGGGGCCATTACCCACCCTCAGGGCTGGGAAGCCTCCTGTCCCCCTGTCCTGCAGAGGCTGTGCTGGCCCAGCCTGGTGCTGTGAAGCACTGACTGCTCTCGCATCCCAGCATGTGTATGTGAGAGAAAGCAGCGCGGACAGAGAGGGTGGAGGATGGGGCATAAGGCTGACCCTAATCACCACCCACCTTAGGGGTTTGCTGCTCTTTTTCCCAGTGCATGGTACCTCACTATGGTGGTAGTGCCCCTGGGTCAGCAATTGATATCTTCCTCAAGCTAAAGCAGGTCCATACTTTTCTGACAATGCAGGAGGTCTTGGGTCCTTTATGAGAATTATTTTATCAGATGCTGGTGAAAAGAGGTCATTACATAAGCACAAAGTGGACCCAGTCTGTGCAGAAAGGGCAAAAATCTGTCCATAGATCAACTTTCAATAAGCAATAGATGTAATTTAAGCTTGCTTAATTGCGTTACCTTGAAGTTCTAAAAAGTTGCAAGAGGCCTCTGGTTTCAGATGGGGTATAAAGAGAGAGTATAGGGTGCTGTTTCAAGGCTAAATCCTCTCTGCCTGTCACTGAAAAATCAGGTCTGAAGAGCTCTCAGATGGAGTATTAACCCTGAGATGTTCACAGGGCACACTGGGCCAGTCTGGACCCATTTGCTGGTGTCCTGACAGATCCCCCAGGAACACACACATTGGGAGTTTGTATTATCCAGACTAACAAGAGTTTTCTGCTTCTACTAGTCTGTCATCTCACCAGCTTTACAGTAACCTAGCAAAAAGGAGCTTTTGACTTGCAGAAACTTAGGGCTAAGCTGGGGCCAGCAGCCCTGGTTGGTATTTTTGCTGGTGTTGGTTCTCTGTATGGCCCCAGCAATGCTCGTGCTGGTGGGGAGAGCAGCAGTGAGGTGGGGTGGCTGGGGCAGGGGAAGGAATCTCTGCCTCTGTGGGAGAGCAGAATGAGCAGAATGTGCTCTTTCACAGAGCTTACAAACAAACATGCTGCGTTGGTGCAACTTGGTGGAGTTTTTCCATTGACAGAAGACTTTTGGAGCAGGTCTTTGTCCAGGATCAGCAGGGAAAATGCCAATTTACCTGTGCTGTCTTACTGCCCACTGCATGAATCCTGAATATAAAAAAGAAATCATATCTGAGTAGTGCTTTCCTACTCTCGTTCAAATGGATTCAACTGCTCAGCTTCCATTTCCCCATCAGAGCTCCACATCAGCCAGCCCTGTTTGTACAAAAGCCAGCAAGAATGTTTCAGCCAGTGTGGGGTATTAATGCAGGAAGCCAGCACTGGGTTGGTTCTCCTTGTTCCCCTTGCTATAGAGTTTCACAGCCTGGGATATTAGTAAATATTTATGTTTAATTACTTTCACTTAAGCAAAACAACCACAGCCAAGAAAACTACAGAGCAATTTAATGGGTTTTAACTTGCCACACTAAACTGCCTTCTTAAACATAATGAATTATATGAAGTCATCCAGTTTCAGACTCTCTTAAAGAGGTAATTTAATTCAAATAAGGTTGCATATTACTAGCTTCAGTGTCTGAAAACATTTACAGTGCCAGTAACTGTTCCATTGCCCTGAGTTATTCTGCAGCCTGAGAGACAATAGCAAACTAAGCTTAGAAAAGTGTGCTGTGGTTTGGTTTGGTGCAACTGGTAGATGAAATTTCTACATTCACTGCCTCAGGCAAGAAGTGCCAGGTGAGTGTGTTGGAGTCTCCTTTTACATAAGATAGTCTGTGCTGAAACAAAACCAGGAAACTAAATGTGACACTAGATGCTCAACAGCATTGTTAAAAATCTTTTCCATGAGAAAACATCTTACGAAAGGGCTCCTTCCTTCTGGTTCCTAGACACCAGGCTGCCTTTCTCACATATGGTGATTAGATTCAGGTATATGTCCTTTGGTCCATTGTTGCAATATAACATAAAGATGTTTCTGTTTCCTGGCAGCCCTACAAAGCTCATATTCAGGGAGAAAAGAAGGGGAATGCTGGGTTACCTACACAACTCTTTTTTCCCCTGACAGGTACCTAATAGAAAGAACTAAAGAAATACCTGTACTATCCCACCCGTAGATCCCCAGCTGCTGAACTGTGTGCAGGATTAGAAATCAGGGCATTTTTCCCCTCAGAAGACAAATGGTTATCATTGGATTGACTTTGGAGTTAAGAGTCAGAAGGTCTTGCCACAAAATCTATAAAACTTTGTGAGGCTTTCAGTGTCCTTTAAATGGTCTTCCTTTAAAGTAATTGCATACTCTAAAGCTCCTTATGGGGCTTAAGGGCTTTATTTGCCAGAACAATTGCACACCTTGTGAAAAAAACTGTAATCCAAATCCCAAGCTTGGTTCTGCCAGCTTTCCAGATGTTGATAGCTAAACTTGTAAAAGCTGCTGGATGTTGATTACTAAGTATGTAGCCTACATGTAAGCCTGTCAACAAGGTAGGCAGAAGATACTCACAGAGAGCCCCTGTATTCTCATTTGTCTCTGAAGCTGGATACACAACTCACACTTTGCAACTTTGCTCCTCTGTTAAAAGCACATGTAATGACTGCAACACTGAGCAAAGATTACTGTACTAGAAAGTGCTGCAAGTGCAACAGTCCCCACACAAAAACATTGCCATCAGCCTTCAGCTGCCCACCATGACCAGCTGTGGAGATAATACTTTGCCAGATTTTGAATAAGACTTGTGAGAGCACACAACCTTCAGTGGAACCAGCCTTGGCTTCAGGGCTTTTGAGGTCCCAGTGAAATCACAGTCCAAGGTTATTTAACACCCTGTTTTCCATTCATCTCCTAGTTCAGACACCATTTCCCATCTATTGTCTGAGAGCACAGTAATTCCTCTTGATTCATACTACAGCCTTGGAGCAATTCAATGCCTTTCAAGCCAACTGAATTGAAGAGTGAACCATTGATCAGCATTGATCAAGCTAAAAATGTCAGCTTTTGGGTTGCTTAAAATCCTGGAAGATCACAGAATGTGAAGGGTTTCCTTCCAGTACTTGTGGGATAGGGACTGTATCCTTCCTGGAGTCACACAGCATCTGCCTGAATGGAACTGTGAGTGTCAGGCACTGCAAACACTGTGCTGCCTATTAATTTGTTCTGATTGCAAGCTCTTTGTGTCCATTCACATTCAGCTAGCTCTGACTGCTGATTAATTACGTGCTTAAAGTTTTGCTCTCATAATACAAAAGTCACTCCTGGGAGAACATTGCTGAGCATGCCTGATGAATGTAAAACATCTTCTTTAAAAGAAGCCACGTATGAAGTTGCTCAGGTGTTCTTACAGAAGACTTCTGATAGGATTATAAGTGAGCATACAGCAATGGAAAAAAAATATTCATTAGAAGGGATTACATTTAAACCTTTCAAGATGACTGATGTATTTTTCCTTTTAACTCTGACTTGAGTGAGCTGTTGAATGGAGCTCAGAGATTATTTCTTGTCAGAATCTATCAAAAAACCCTGAGATCACTAAGGCATTAGAGCATGTTAAGCATGAAATTTTCATTGCCCTCTGTGGTACGTTTTAACAATATCTAAAAACCAGTATTCACTGCTCAGGGTACTTAGTCATCTTTTAGGAGAACTAATTTCATTTAAGCTCATGGTCAGTAATCAGTCTGGAAATGAAACCATTAATTTTAATGCAGTAAGTGCATGTACACATTAAATTTTATTGCTTTGTCTGAATTTAAAAGGGCAAAAGTAGGGCAATTTCAGATCAGTGTAAAGTTGCAGGTGCCTGTAATTTACTGCTCACTTCTTAAGAAAGGAGAGCTCAATGTTTCAAACTTTTAGTCCTGCATGTCAATGAAATAAACTTCCATGCTGTACATTTCAGGAAGATTTGGATCAAGCTTTTGGACTATACCATTTATGTGTCACCTAAAGACACAAGGTGTGTAAAGTGCACAACAGGCACAACTGTGTGCTGCCATTACAACCAGGAACAACACAGATTTCAAGAGTCCTGAAACTTGCTACCCAAGCTTGATATACCTAAAGATCTATTGAGCCAACTATAAAGACATTAAAGAAAGCACAATAATAAGAGTGCAACCAAAGCCAAGAATATTTCCATTTTTTCAAAGGCTTCCAAACGTTTTATATGTAGCAAGATCATGTGCAGACTCAAGGCATCACATTTCAAGTTAAAGTCAGGCATTCATCTGTAACTTTGAATATATGGGTTGGAATCAAACACAATATTTTCACGTTACTTGAGTTTAGGCTTTCTTTGTGTTTTTATGTTCCTGTTCAAAAGAAAGGAAATCCCTGATACCAAGACAAGTAATCTATGTTCTGAGCCAATAAATCCTCAGGGAATTTGAAACAGGTAGATTGTAAGAGGCCCTTTTTGGAGTCTGAAAAGCAATGGGTGACATTGGACTGATCTTAATGAGAGTTGCAGGTGCTCAGCTTTTAGGAAGAGGTCATTTCCTGTGTGTTGGCACAATGACAAAGATGGAAGATTGAATGGTTCTTCTGATTCACAACTCAGTAATACAGACTTCTTAACTGGAAACGGCTGGAAGGATACCCTTGGAATGCTCTTGGTGCCCTAGCACATCCTAAACACTTAAGGCACATCTCAACATCATTAAAATAATAGATGCAAATAAGAACCTGCTAGCTGGTAATCAACAACAGCTCCTCTCCCAATCCTTATTGTTCGGTTTCATGTTCAATACAGATATCCTGTGGCTTTGTTGTCATCCTGACTGCAGGAAAAAAAAAAAGAAATAAACCCAAAACATCCCAACCAGCAATGCCAATGCGTGTCTTTGTTTTTAAGAAGAACAATTGATCAGGGGGAGACTGGAGACCCTGAGATATTTCTCTTAGCCCGCTGGGAAAGCAGAACTTTGACAGCATGTCCAGCCATGGGCTGGGCCTAAAACAGCATCTAAAATCACCTAAACTTTCTTGTTTATCTCTTGATCTCTGTTTTCAGTCACAGCCAAGTGATTCAATACAAATTCCCTCGAATAAACATGCAAGTAAAACCAGGTATTTACATTTGAAGTGGATCGTCATTAAGGTTTCAAGCTGTCAATAGGAGCAGCACAGGAAAATGTTATTATTAGACCTGAAAGTCTTTAAGGGAATGTGTGAGAAGAAAGGCTAATATCAGGGGACCAGTAATCTGTTCCTAGCTGGCTTTTAATTCCACTTAGCAAACATGAATGATTTTGAGTGTTGAATGAAGAAGCAAGCTACAGAACCTGCACCAGGCATTTAAACTACAGCTGGCTGGAACACGATTTGCCTGAAGGCAACATTTTTAAGTTCAAAGGTAAACATTTGGCTTTTTATAGAGAAAATTAGTTGTACAACATACTTGATTGAGTATACTGCTACCCAGTCCAACTTTTAATTTAAATATATTAAAAAAAATAACCCTTCTTTCACTGACAGTGTGCAGTTTCCTAGAGAGCTGCATAGTTGCTAGCAAACATCAGTCCTGTGGGCCTGATCTAGAAGACAGAGGTAAGAACTTCTATAACTTAATATTTTCCAAGGCACCCTAAAGGCTTCCTATTACCTTCCCATGTAAGTTGTTTACAGCCAGCTCCAAAGAGGAGCTCTCCTGCAGGACTTTGACCATGCCTGTAAACTGATAAAAAACCTCCCCCTGGAAAATTCCCCTGGTGAACCTCATCATAATATTTTATTGTCTTAGATCTTAAGCATATGCACAGGGATCCTTTCTGGCAAAAGCACAGGCAATAAATAATGCTGAGCAAGGAGAGGTCTGTACATTGAACTTATAAAGCAGTGATGGTGGCATTTTGTAGCTCTTCTTGCTGTTGAACTAAATGGAGCTTTCTAAGGCTGCTCCAATGTCAGCACACACTTTTCCTGCAAAGCTGTCACATAGCATTTGCATGCAATTTTGGACCTTTAAGCATGGCCTGCTTAGGTTTTATTTCTCATAATTGTGGGGCTTTTTTTGTTTAAGTAAACTTTTTTAAAGTGAAGAAAGCCTATGCTTTACAATGGGGTATTGAGAACCATGTGTTCCATGGTACAGAAAGATATGTTATGATTCTTATCTTTGTGAGACTGTGAAAAAATAGTTCTTTGTCCTCAAACTCATTAAAAAGTTATTTAATAAAGAACTTGAAACCATTATCAATATTTACAAAAGAAATGCTTGAGAGCTGAGTTATGTGTTTTGAAATTCACAGAAGGCTCAGTGCATTGAAGCAACAATATATGTGATAGGAAGTATAGCTGACATTTTCCAAATATAAAAACCAGATGATGGAAGGTTTAATTTCTGTGAATTGGAGCAGTAGCTGAGAGCCTAATAATCTCTCAGGAATATTTTCAACCCTTTGGGGTGCTCAAAGAACATAAAATTCTCAGCATTTCTGTCAAAGCAGTTGAGATCAGTGTGGGTTTTGCCAGATTCAGAGGTGGCTCCAGAATTAACCTAGATTTGAGGATGAAGACAATTTTTAAATTTTTGGAGGGGGTTGGTGTGAGGGTGTGTTGTTTTATTTTTCCCCTGAATAACTGCCTATAGTGTGAAGAATCCTCAGAGATGTCTTTAACCCTTGACCCAGGGGTGCCCAATCCCTACTGGCAGGTCAGTCCCCACCAGCCAAGGCAGCAGGGTGCTCCTGTTCCTGTGGCCACGTGCTGAGCCATGCAGGTGTGAGCATCCTCACTCTGCAGCCAATTCAGGGCTAGGCTGGCCAGGCAGGAACCCACTGGGCATCTCCCCTATCTGTGAGTCCATGCATTAACTAAGGTGGTCCTAAGGTAGACACCAGCAAAATGGGCTTTAAAGCCACCTTCTGTGTTGTTAAACCTGCCCCAGCTGCTGGAAATGCAGGTGCTGAGTGTCTGTTTCTTTCATACATATTGAATCAGGGACTGACTAAATGCCTTTATGCAGCAACTGATAAAAAATACTGCAGTGCAGAATAATTTCTGTAATAATTTTGAATATTCAGCCCATTATGAGTATTCATGGTGGAGGGAAACGCATAATGTAGTTTCCTGCCAGAGTACTCCAGCAAGAAATGAGGGACAAAGGATAACTCTGGTCCCTCTGGGATTCAGATGTTTAGGTCTCCTGGATTGCAGGACAATCCTAACCACCAGGATTGGAATCAGGACCAAAAATACTAAGCACCAAGCTAGGCAATAATAATCACAGCCTCAGACATCAGGTCTGTACATGTGATCCCTTTTACCCATATACTCACTATTACTGAAGGCAGACTTATGTCTGAGAAATTCCCATCCAGGGTCCAACCACACACACAAATATTCAATTAGTAAAAGCAGTTTTGTGGGATATTCATCCACATGATGCATGAAAATCCCAAACTGTTTGTGAGGTTGTTTAACATGATGCAATTGGTTTTTATCACTGATGAAGTGTTCATGTGAGTGTACTTCACTGCTCATGCTAACAGGGCTATATGTTCCCTAAACTATGCCAACAGTTGATTTAAAAATATTCAAGCAAAAGACAGAAAAACGCCACATAATTTATTTATCATTTTTAATTGCACACCAGGGGCTTTAGCAGGCTTGAAAATGGTCTAATTGGAATGAAGAGATGGCAAAAGGGTCATGAAGTTGATGTAGTGACCAATATCACTTCCACAGGCTGGAGCCTGACCACTGAGGGCTTTAGTTTCTGCAGAAGTTTCCAACTTGGTCAGTATGTACTGTTAGGCTGAGCTTTCAGCAGTAGTTGGATGAAATCTAATCCATACATCTGGAAACAGCCTGTGTATCACAGCGAATACGTGCAGAGGGGGCTGCTCTTGTATTTGTGTCCCATGTGTTTGCTTTTATTTGATTTTGTATTTGGGTGGGAAAGGGAAAGAGGAAATTCTCTGACATTTTCACATGCCTTTTTTTTTAAGTGACTCTGAGAAACAATTCAAACATCTTGTCTATTCAAAGGAAAGGCTGTAAAGGGACCTGACATCTTTCCTTTTCTCTCACAGAAAGCACTGTACTCCCATCTCCAGAAATCACCACTGCAATTATCCTGCTTGCCAGCATCCTTGGAGGCAGATACCAAAGGCACAGGAATAAACTACAGATTTAGGCTTTCCTCCTTGCCATGTCTTTGGGAACTGGTAGACAGCAAGAAATCATCTTCTGAGTACAGAATAGTCTGCTTCTGCTCCTTTCCATTGTTCTGTGCTGCTGGAACCACTAAGACTCAGCCAACTGCCTTCTGTACCTCTCCAATCTGACCCTTCTATTTCTGTGCTGATTTCTATCCAAGATTGTTTAAGCCCCCTAAAAAAACTACTACTGCTGCAAAGGATTTCATGGCCTGGCAAAATACCTGTATCTCTATCTTCTACAATCATGCTTAAAAGCTCACAGCTCCTAAACCTCTTCAATGCTATGTAAACAGATGAATTAAAATAAAAACACTGCTGGTGATTAATTATGCCTGGATTAACAAAATGCCAGCCTTTGCTTATTGTTCTGAGAGTAAGGAGGAGAGGAACCAGCACTGCCCTGCTAGAAGTGGCTCAGTCACTGCAAGCAGTCACTGCAATCTGCAGAAGAGCAGAGGAAGAGGAGGCTGAGAAACTGCCATTTTCTCTCTGACAGGAGGAATGATCAGAAGAGATGACTGGAGGAAGGAAAAAGGGGGTGCTTCATGAAGATAAAAGGGGGTGTGCTGGGAGAAGCAGGCTGAGAGTTGAAGATGGGAAAGACAAGAGGACCGTAAGCAGAGCCTGAAGAGATGAGCGGTAAAGACACCGTGGAGGCAGCCATACCTCCCCCCACATCAGGGCAGCAAGGCAGACAGAGGGCAGACACTTCCAAGAAATGCCAGGGCTCTGCCTAAGTGGTTTGAAGTCACACACTTGAGTTGTAGTCCTTCTTGCTTCAATTCTGCAGCTGCCCAGGGCCACAGGTTGCCCTAGACTCCGGCCTGTCCTGATTCCCAGAACAAGGTCCCAAATCTTATCTTGGTATGGAGAAAAGTGATGGTGCTAATGATGAAATGTACAAATTTTAAGCCATAAATCCCAAGAGATTTAGTGACCTTCATGTTTGCACACTATGCTTGTGTAGTATCATAATTACTGCAAACATTACCATGATGTTGCCTGAATATTTTGCCTCCCATAACACTGTGTGAGCCATGGCCACAAGAGAATTGTGGCTTAGGAGTCAGAGGCTTAAGAGCACACACAGCACCCATCCACGGCCTGTAAAATTGCTCCTGTCCAGAGTGATCCTCAGCAGAACCCTGGTTCCACATGCTGAGTGGTTAGACCAGCACTTCTGAAGGTGCTGCTTCAGAAGAGAAGGAAGAAGGTGTTTCTTCAGAAGAGGAGAATGCTCATCTCATTTGATGTCAAATCATGGAGCTCCACAAAGGAAGCCTATTCACACTGGGAGCCCATCCCCTGCATTAAAGTATTAGGTTATTGTTTATTAGGCTGACCAGATGCTATGTGCATGTGTGCGTGGTTTTCCATTTCAGACTATGAAAAAAAAGAAGTAAAGGTAAGAATCCCAAGAGTGCCTACAAGCCATGGAGAGCTTGGATTGAACTACAAATATGGGCATAAGGCAAGGCAGTGTGGTTCACTGAGAGGGGAGAGCCTTGGGGTGTCTCCTGGGTGCTGCAGGATCAGAGGTAAGCCACTTCCCATGTGCATGTGGACTTCTCACCTGGGGTGTGACACCTTCCAGCTCCCCTTGGGTGTTGAGCCCCACCTACTCCTCTGGGGTTCCAATGCTGGGGACACAGGGCAGTTCTAATGTAATGTAAGTCATCAAATGAAAGAGGGGATTTAAAAATAATTTCTTTTGTTGCTGGTATTTCAAAATACTTTACAAGCCATATCAAGAGGATTTAAAAAAATCTTTCTTTATGAGTTGCTTTCTTTTCCAGAATAGTATCCTTGGAAATGACCCACTGGGTAAAAACAAAACAATACTAAATCCCTGTGAAAACCAGCCGTTTGAACCGCCATGAATGTCATTACCTCCAAAAGCCTGGGCTGTGTTTGGGTGGCACTGTGGGGACAGAGCAGCTGGGACTGAGCACTGGCAGCACTGAGGTGACAGAAGGTGCCATGGTCCATGCAGAGTGCTGTGGGCACACTTGTCTGCACAGCAGGCTCAAACACAGACCTTGCAGGGTGAGCCCAGGCCTGTGCCAGCTCAGTGGCAATTCACATCAGCACAGCTCAGTTAAGAGGCAGCCACACAGAAATCAGTGGGAAGAAGAAGCCGCAGAGTAAACAACTCTAAACAGTTCTCCCAATTATCCAGGTAGCTGCTTGTGCCTTTATCACTTATTTTATGCACCAGATAAAGAGACCATTATGTTCACACAGATATTTGCACCCCAGCTGTGCTGGCAGGTTTTGTTTTTCCAGGTGCCAGGCACCACTTAGGAGCTTACACCCTCAGACTAAGTGGACCTGAGGTTTGTTACCATGCCATGCTACTCAGACCGAACACATAATTTTTAAAATGCCTGTGAGAAGTGACCTCCAGAGTTTTTGCCATGTCCTTAGGAAATGATCAGCCATGGAAACTCACAATTGCTTTTTTTTAAAAATTACTGGAAGAGCTTGTGGAGATACTACTCAGAGACTGGTAGAGGGGCCATGTGTGAGCTCACTCTTTCCTCATGGCATAACCAGAGGAGCTGAACAGCAACTGAAAAGAGTCAGAAAGTACCTGAGATGCTAGGAAATGTCTGCCTGTCCTTTGGCTACCTACCCCCAGCTTTTTTGAGAACACACCCGTGGGCCAGAAGGAGCAAGAGAGCTGCTGTAGGTTCTGAAGGCACTTCCCAAGCTGCCCTCATATTTCTGCATATGGTCCTGCCATTTTATTAAATTCTTCTGGAGTTGCTCCTGACCTAAGCTAAGTACTTTTCTATTGACATCAACTTTTGCCACTTCACTATTCACCCCCAGGTTATTAATAAAGCATTAAACAATATTGGTCTGAGTCTCACTCTCTAGGGCACCTCATTATTAATCTCTTTCCCTAGAGAAAGAGAATTGGCCATTTATTCCATACCCATTTATAACCAGATTTTAATCCATGACAGGACTTTACCTCTCACTTTGAGGTTACCAAGTTTCCTTAACAGTTTCTTGTATGGGTGTTTATCAAAAGGCTTTTGAATGTCCAAATAAATTATTTTCTCCGGTTGTTCTTTACTCACTATTTTATTAACTCTTAAAAGTGTAAAAGGTCTGACTGGCAAGATTTATTCTTATAGCAGCTATGTTTCTTTTTCTCTTTTGCCTGAGACTTGATATTTCCCTGCAGATTGTAAAATATTTAAAAGAGTGACCCTCTAAATCTAGTGGCTTGAAGCAGCACCAGATGTGTTGTCAATGTTTAATTAAAAAAAAAACCGAATGTAATATACTGCTGACTTTCTCAACTACTTCCTTGTAATGAAGTTAAGCTAATAATGTAAAATTTCCATGAGCTCGTCTGTCTGTGTAAATATTTACAGGGTCTTTATCGCTGCAGTACCAGATTTCCACATATATTAACAGAGTTATCCTTATAACACCTCTCTGATACAGGGAAGCTTTAATCCCAACTGCCTGAAGAATCAGGGCACACTGACATCTGGCACATAAAACCCAAACTGCTGTGCTTTGAGAATAACAGGTTAGGAGATAAAACACTTTCTCCAACTTACAGATGCTGCATTCATGAAAAATGCCAGAATCATCACAATTCACAAATGTAATGAAAAAGGCTCAGTACCCCAGTGTCTCTTCCCAAGCTCTCTAAACTCCAAAGTACATTTTTCCCTTTGGAAAAATGCAGAGCGCTGCAGCTAAAATCCAAGCTTTTCTTTTTTTTTTTTTGCAGTCTATCTGAGCTCGTAGGTTTTTGCTGGCTCTGCTAGTGACCATTTATTTTGGACTCATACCACACCACATCCAGTGTTTCATTATGCATTTTTGCTCCAGCCAGCACTAATACAATTGGCTGCATCTCAGCTTGCTTCAAATATACAAGGGAATGGGTTTCCTCAGAGAAAAGAAAGAACATCAGAAAAAGAGATCCTGCTTAAAGTAAAAAACACGACAGAGATTGTAAGAAAACTTAAAGAAGGCTACAAAATGTATGTGTGCAAGGGTCCACTGCTGGCCCGACATCCCTGAGGAAAGAGAGGCTTTCCACCCTTACTTGGAAGCTGACAAGTCCTTGGCAAAGCAGGGGATGAAGGAGAGGTTGGCCATGGAAGACCCCTCAGCTAAAAGGCATGCAGTCTGTAGATTCTGTTCTCAACAGACTTCTGGCCTCATGTCTGAGGGTGGACTTTACAAGAAACTCTTCTTCCACATAAGCAGCCAGAATAGATGGCCAGGAATTCAGAAGGTTATGATGTAATCTAAAATTTAAAATAAAATTAATTCCTTAAGTATCAAAGAGGAATCATGTGAGCACAGGACAGTTGTGAAAGAACAAGCTTTCTCAGCAGAAACTGAATTATTCCAGCTGCAAGCTTCCATTTGTGGTTTTTTGAGATCTTGAAGCTACCAATGCTCGAAAATGTGGGACTTCTTTTTTGGGGCCTGGAGTCAAAATCCCTTGAGACCAACAGTGGGACTCACTTGAAGATGCCTGCAGGTGAGAGTAAAACAGGGATAATGGAGATGAGCATAGCAAATTTATTTGACTCCATTGAGAAGTAATGCCCAAGCAGTTGGGCTGGGAGCAGAAGGGCACAGCAGCCTGGGCATTTGAGGTGGCTCCTGGTTGGGTTTGGAGGCAATTCCCAACTGTCTTTCTCATCACCCATTCCTTAAACACAAGCTTTGCCTGCAGGATGGCCATGGTTCCTGCAGCAACAAAATTATTTTCCCAGGGAGAAGCCAATGTATTGCCACGATCTTAATCTTATTTAGTGTGGTAGCATGGTTTTAATTTTTCTGTGTTTGATCTCTCAGCTCTAGGAATATTGATAGAAATAGGGGCTGTGAGGATTAAATAAAGAGCAGCTTGTTGCATATGAAAAAATACCCCTCAGTCCTCACTTTCTCCGCGGTGATTCAGCTTTTCCAACAGCGCTGCCGAGATAAAAGGCTCGCATGTGAGCAGAAGTGTTAGCAAGGGCTGTAATGCTTTCAGCGCAGCCTCTTGCTGAAGGGCCTTGGCTGCGGGAGCAGATCCCGCCTGCTCCCAAACCTCCTCCCGCGGCGGGGCGGCGCTGGGCGCTCAGCACAGGCTGCTGCCCCTTCTCGCTCGCTGATGGCTCCAGCGGAGCTCTGCTGGTGCAGCCGTGTGTTTCTCCCTGGCCGGCGGATCGAGGAGGCGGATCTCCCCTTCCCTCGCAGCCGGGCCGGGCCGGGCCGGGCCGGGCCGGGCCGGGCCGTGCCCCCGCCCCGGCACCGCCGCCCTAATCAGTGGCAGGCCCCGGGCGCGGGGTAATTAGAAACATCGAAGGGGCTTTCTATCTTTTGAAATCTGTCTCTCAACATCAAAGCGCTGCGCGCAAGTCGTCCTCCAGAGGCCGGCTCCCATATCTAAATGAGTGATGTATTTCATGGTATCTGTCGGGAAGGATATAATGAAGAAAACCGGCTTTGAGACCGAGCATGATGTGAAAAACAGGTGACCCGCTGTTGCGGAGCATCTGTTTTGCAGTCCGGTTGTGTTCCTGTAAACTGCGCAAACACGGAGGGTGCACAAGCCCGGGATGCTCACGGGGAGCCCTCGTGTCTCTGCGGACCCTCTTCCTCCCGGCCTGCAAGGGACGGGGGCACTGCCCCGCCTCGGGGGATGCGCACCTCCTCCAAACACTGCTGCGGGTGCCGTGCGGGGTGCACGGCAAAGCAAGATCTCTCTTCTCTCCGCGCTGGCCCTGCAGCCGCCCCCACGGGGCTGCAGCATCCCCAGGGCCACACTCCGCTCTCATTGCGGGCACGGCCCCTCGGAGAAGCCGGCTCCTCGCTCCATGAGCCCGCTGGCCTCGGGTCTGGCCTGTAAACAATATTCCAAACGATCCCAGGGCCGCCCCCTCTATGGGCTTGCACAAGCGCTCCGCCTGAGCGCGGCTATATTCTGACTCTTATCTGTGCAATAATAAAAAGTGTTGGCTCGTATCAACCAAGCCGTAAATCCAGCCGAGCGTGCACGTTTCAAAGGCACGGACAAATCGCCATGATTTTCCCGCAGGACGGCGGGCAGCGGGAGGAGCGCACCGCTGGCCCCTCGGCGCTGGCTTGGCTGCAGCGCTGGGTACGGGCTGGCCGGCTGGGTAAGAATGCCCCGAGTCCCTCCAGGAGCCCTCTGCCCTGCCAGGGCCGGCGGAGGAAGGGCTCGGCAGCGGGGGAGGGCGGTGCGTTCAGATCTCCCGCACCTACCGCGGGAGGCATTCCGAGCCTCCCGCCGCCTGCGGGGACTGGGGGGATCCCGCCGAAAACCGGGAGGGCTGCAGGTGTCACAACGTCTTTGGAAGTGCATTTCCTGCCGTTAGGAACGCCTTTGCTTTGGAAAGAAACCCATAAAAACGGCTTGCCACCCGTGAAAATCCCACTTATAGCAGCGGGATGGGCTGCCTCTGGAGAGTAAGACGCTGCTCCCGATAGGTAAGAGCAGAAACGATGAAGGGAAGGAAAAAACTTCCAACCCCCAAAAAGAAACAAAAGAAGACCCGAACCCCCAACCAACCAAAAATCCCACCCCATCCATGAAAGCTCCCCCCGAGCCGCGGTCCGCACCCGCGGGCAGGGCAGGTGGCACCGCCCCGGCGGGCGGAGCGAGCACCGCGGGGCAGCGCGCAGCGGGATGCGGCAGCGGCGCGCCCGCGGAGGCTGGGCTGGGTTGGGCGCCCGGGAGGGAGCGCGCTGTCCCTTCGGGGGCAGACAGCCCCCCCTTCCTACAGCTGTTATTTTTATTTTAATTGGTGATTACGCTCCCTCCCGTCACTGTTCGGCGGTGGTTGGTGCCAGGCTCGGGAGTCCCGCGGGGATGGGCGCCCGGTCCGGCAGCAGCCCGAGCCTCTGCCCGCCCCGTGTGCGGGGCCGCGGGTGGGCCGTGCTCCCGCTGCCTGCGGAGGGCTCTCGGGGAGCGGCGACAGAAAGGCTCCGAGGCTGCTGGAGAGACGGTCGGTCTCCACATCCCCTGCCGAGGCTGCCTCCTCCCGGTCTCGCCGCTGCCTCCGGTCCCCGGGCGCTTCCCCGCGGGTCTGGGCGCCGGCAGCGGACGGGCGGAGTCTGAGGACTGAGTTACCCCAAGCTCCGCTTTTTGTCAGTGCTGGAGGAAAGGCTGACGATCACTGATCTCTAGTTACCGGGAACGCGGCTGCTGTTTTGGTTTTCTTTTTTTTTTTTTTTCTTTTTTTTTTCTTTTTTGGTGTTGTTTTTTCCCCCTACGGTCTCTCCGATGTGTATTACCGAAATGTCTCGTCCCTTTCCCTTATTGGAAATGATTTCCCACTTCTATTGTGGTGAACTTTTCCTCGCCTGACTCTTTACAGCTTTTCTCCTGTTGATGGTCTCTCCTTTGTGGAAGTTTCGCGGGCTGATTGTATTTGTTAATTAGTTGCTAACAGCATCGTAATGTGGGCTTGATGGATAACCATGTCATTAGCGCTTACCCCTGCAATTCACATTTCCAACGGGGCAGGGGCTACCCCCTGCCGAGCCCGTGATTTGTGGCTGTTCTTTCCCGTGGGTGACACGCAGTCCCATCCCCTCTCCGCTCTCCTCCGCGCTCTGCCGCGGCTGGAGGGGGCGCGACCGCTGCAATTTTCACTGCGAATGGCGAACCCGCAGCTCCGGGCTGCAGCCGCCTCCTTTCGCTTTATTTTCGTGTGGAAAATACATCGAACCCTTTGTGTGGTGATACGTGGATGCTCGTACAACACACCTCCCAAACCCCTCGGCTGCGGGGAGGGGGATAAGGGCATCCCGCCCAAACCGCTGTCGGCGCGACTTTCCCGGTGCCACGCGTGGGAAGAGCCACAGGCACAGAGCGGCCTGCTTCCCTCCCTCCCCGCCCGGCGGCAGCGCCCGAGCCCGCCCTGCCCGGTAGCGCCCGCCGGGGGGGTCCGCCCGCCCGTCCCGCCCCTCTCCGCGCCTTCCCCGCCGGGGGGCTCGGCCGAGCCTGGGAGATGTAGTCCCGGCTCCCGGGCTCGCCGGCGGCCGGCGGGGCTGCTGCGGGGGACTACGTTTCCCAGGCCCCCCTGCTGCTCGGCCGGGCCGCGGGAAGGGCCGGGCTGTCAATCAGCGCGCGTCGGCGGGGGCAGCGGGACGGGGATCCCCCCGCCCGCCCGCCCCGTGTCCCGCTAATAATAAGTGCTTCAGAGCCTTAAAAGCAGGGAGGCAAGTGTCATGCGGGCGCGTCGTAAGGGGCTGAGCTCCGGCTGAGCGCCCGGGGCCGTTTTGCCGCCGGCATAGCCTGAAGAGGGGGAAAAAAAAGGGGGAGAAAAAAAGGAGGAAAAAAAAAAAAAAGCCTTGGAGCTGGTTCCCGGGGAACGGGAGAGAGGAGAGAAGCCCGAAAGGCTGGACAAGCCGTCAGCGAAGTGGCGATGAGGCGCAGGAAGACGGCAGTGGCGGCCGGCTGCTGCCTCGCCTTCCTCCTGGGCACCCTGCTCAACCTCCTCTTCATCCCCGGCGGCTCCGAGCACCCGCCGCCGCCCCGCGAGGAGCTGCCGCCCCCCTCCCCGCCCGGAGCCCCCCTCTACCCGCCGGAGGAGGAGATCGGCGGCGGCCAGGCCGCCCTGGCGCGGCAGATCCGCGAGCGCTACGAGGAGGTGCTGCGCTACCGGCAGCACCGGGCGGCGGCGGCGGCGGGGCGGCGGCCGCTGCGGCCGCGGGAGCGGCGCCTGATGGACCTGGCGCCGCCGCGCACCTCGGCGGAGCAGCCGCGGCCGCCGGGGCCGCGGGGCCGGGCGGCGGCGGGGCCGTGGGCCGAGCTCTCGCTGGAGCCGCCGCTGCTGGGCTGCCGCGACATCCGCGATGTCAGCGGCGTGCAGTACCTGGGCTCGGGCTACACCAAGGCGGTCTACAAGGCGGTGCTCAACCGCACGCTGGCCGTGGCCCTGAAGGCGGTGGACTTCGGCGGGCACGACATCGCCCACTGCGTGCGGCAGTTCTCCGCCCTGGGCGACTGCTACCGCCTCGCCGCCTACAAGATCGTCAAGGAGATGATCCTGCTGCAGCGGCTGCGCCACGCCAATGTCCTGCAGGTACGCGGGTCCTGCCGCCGAGCTACGCCGGGGCGGGTGGGTCGCGCTGCTTTTCCCCGGCGCTCTCAGTCCCGCCGCGGGCAACCTGTCGGAGCTGCCGCCGGCACTTCCGGCGTGCGCGGGGAGCCGGCCGGGACCGTGCCGGGGAGATCCCGAGAGTTCGCACACACTCCCCCGTTACCCGTTCCGTGGGCAGGGGCGGCGGGGGTCGCGGTCGCCGGGGCAGATGTCTCTGTCCCCGGCACGGCGGTCCCGTACCTCCCGTCCCCGTCGCGTGTCCGCGGGAAGGCGCGTCCGTAGGCGCTTTCCGCTGGCAGCGGCGGTGCTCACCTCCCGGCGACAAGTGAATCGCCCCGGGCCCTGGGCAGGGCCGGGAGCGGTGCGGGATGCGGCGCGTTCTCCCTCCTGCCCGGCATCCCCCCGCCGCGGCCGGGTCTGCGGCGTGCGCTCTCATCCCGCTTCCTCGTAAACTAAACTGATATTGAGGTGAGGAAAGCGGCCAGGGGGAGGCTGAGGAAGGACTCTGAAATCACCCCCCGAATGCGGGAAGTAAAGGCCGCCTTGATTGCAAGCGCCGCTGGCTCCGGTACCCCGGAGGGAAGGCAGCGGTGGGATCACCCCTGGCAGCCCTTGCCGGGACTCCCGGCGGGCTCAGCTGGATCCGCGCAGCCCCTGCACACGGGCCAGCCCGGGGGGCTCACCAGGACAGGCCGGGTGGGAGCCCTGCTGGCCGGTGCGCCGGCACCGCGGCACTTGCCAGAAGGGGCTGCATTGTAGGGCTGTTACACATCAGCATGAATCTCAGCGGGTCCATTTGGATGTAAATGCTGGTATGGAAATTCCTATTGCGTTTCGCATAGCATGAGCGTTGCAGTAGAATAAAAAATGAACGTTAGACCAGACGGTCTCACAGTAGGTGCTTTTTGAACTGAATCGGGTAAAGGAGTTTTGTGTTTCTTCTTCAGCAGCTGCAGCAGGAGTACCAGCTCCCCCACGAGAACTTCAGATCCCAGCGATCAAAGCTCTCGAGTTTCATAAACTGTTCAAAGAAAGGCTAGTCATGATTTATCCACTACAAGAAAATAGATATCTATCTTCCTTCCTTCCTTCCTTCCTTCCTTCCTTCCTTCCTTCCTTCCTTCCTTCCTTCCTTCCTTCCTTCCTTCCTTCCTTCCTTTTTCCTCTGAGGGGCCAAGTCTTAACTATAATGCATTGAGACAACAACGTCTTGCAAACCACAAAATCCTGCACTCCTTGGAAGGTATTAATTTTTCCTCTTAAGCTATGATGAATTCAGTTTGGAAAAGCCATGTTTCAGTGCAGCCATCGTTACTGGTTGCTCTGAGAGGATTTTGTTTCCCCCCCAAGATTGTTTTGAATGTTTTTTTTTCTTAGTGAGAGTTGGCCAGCATGGGTTTTTTAAAGTTGAGTCGTTTTGGTAGGCACTAGCATTTCTTTCCCGTTTTACTCATCTGTAGTTTTCTTCTCTGGAAGGATTAATTTGGCATTAATTTGGAGCCGTCCTTCTCATGAAAAGGAAGTGGGGTGTGCTGTCTGTCCCCGCAGGTGCGGGGG